>NC_092158.1:59223891-60483891 GCF_045791955.1 Oncorhynchus clarkii lewisi | reverse complement strand
AGAACACCCATTGGAACTATCCCACCAGTGTGTGCTAGTGTATATATTGGAAAAGAGACAATGTAAATTGTATATGGGAGTTTTTGTTTATAAGCACACATACTGTGCCCCCTGGCCCCCCTCCAGTCCCGAATATGGGCCATGGGAAATTTAGACATTTTGTTGCACATATGCAAAGTCACATGCATAACAGATTTTATGGTAATTAAACAATTGCATCCTGTCATACTCTAAGCATTCAGTTCAAACAGGAAAATCTGAGATACAACAATGCTACCGGTTTTCCACTCATATTTCTCAATCCAGAGTCTCTGATAATTCCAAGAGCACATAACCATATCATATTTGGCTAATACCCCACCACCATCACCTCTTTTACTATGAAACACAGTATACCCTACCCTAGACTCCCACCGCCGCGGCCATAACCCACTCTATAAACCAATTCCCATTAAGTCTTACCCGCTCCAGTTTAAAATTGCGGCCGAGCACCGCCCGCTGGTTGGCGTCCACACCCTGGCAGCCGTTGAGGAACTCGGGCATGAAGGCAGAGTAGAACGCATCGAAGTCCACGGAGGCCATGTTGTACACTGCCAGGGCGATCTCCTCTTGGAGCAGGTCGTGACTTTTGTGGAGGAGCACCTGTAGGAGCACGTTGATGAAATGAAACAGCATGGAGGTCCGGAACAGCTTCTGGAATAGACACACAGACAGAAAGAACAGTGTGGCCAAACACCAAGTTAGAATCATTCAATTTAATTCCATGCATTTTCATAGTCTCCAAATGAATTATTTAAATTCCACGCATCGTTATTGTCCACAATGGCGATCACTGAATGTAACTCTTGACCAACTCACACTTCAGGCAAAAAGTTAGTTCACCTTCAAGAAAGTAATAAAATAACCTCTAATGCCATTTTCCTGATGACGCACTAAATTATTCCGCTGCTCTATCGTTATACATCAGTCTGAGACTGCCATCATTGAAGTCGTTTGTTGTGACATCAAAATGAGGGGTGTAGTACAAAACAAAGTCATCAGCGATTGGATCATCTAACCAATCAGAGTATCAAAGCCAATGATGAATTTACCCACGTGTTCTGGCCCAACCCATTGGCTTCTGCAAGCAATCAGACGGTCTAGAATGGATCCAGACCAATTGTGGAGAAGAAACTAACTAACGCAGCATTTGGCCGGAGTAAGGAGCTGGGTAGCCAGGCAAATCGACCATATAAACTGGACAGATACTAATCCCAGAGAATGCTTATATTATTCTGTCAGGTACTGTAACTGTCTGTCCATTATTTAAATGTTGATTATGTCATCAATGTAAAATGTAGTTGTAAGGTCTTTTTAGTTCTGTGTTGGACCACAGGAAAATTAGCTGATGTAATTTTGGGGCGGCAGGTAGTCTAGTGGTTAGAGGGTTGGGCCAGTAACCGAAAGGTTACTAGATTGAATCTCCAAAGTAAAAATCTGTCCTTCTGCCTCTGAACAAGGTAGTTAACCCACTTTTCCTAGGCCGTCATTGTAAATAAGAATTTGTTCTTTACTGACTTGCCTAGTTAAATAAAGGTAAACTAAATAAAAAAAGTGGATCCTAATAAAATGGACATTAGACATTTGTTTACAGATCATGTGCAAACAGCATCCAGTCCTTTGGAAAGTTTTCAGACCACTTTACTTTTTCCACATTTTGGTACGTTACACCCTTACTCTAAAATTGATTAAATTGCCCCCCTCAATCTACACACAATACCCCATAATGACAAAGCAAAAACAGGTTTTTATAAATGTTCGTTAAATTTATAATTAAAAACAGAAATATCACATTTACGTAAGTATTCAGACCCTTTACTCAGTACTTTGTTGAAGCAACTTCGGCAGCGATTACAGCATCGAGTCTTGGGTATGACGCTACAAGCTTGGAAGACCTGTATTTGGGGAGGTTCTCCCATTCTTCTCTGCAGATCCTCTCATGCTCTGTCAGGTTGGATCGGGAGCGCTGCTGCACAGCTATTTTCAGGTCTCCTCCAGAGATGTTGCATCGGGTTCAAGTACGGGCTCTGGCTGAGCCACTCAAGTATATTCAGAAACTTGGCCCGAAGCCACTCCTGCGTTGTCTTAGGGTCGTTGTCCTGATGGAAGGTGAACCTTCGCCCTAGTCTGAGGTCCTGAGCGGTCTGGAGCAGGTATTCATCAAGGATCTCTTTGTACTTTGTTTTGTTCATCTTTCATTCAATCCTGACTAGTCTTCCAGTCTCTGCCGCTGAAAAACATCAACACAGCATGATGCTGCCACCACCATGCTTCGCCGTAAAGATGGTGCCAGGTTTCATCCAGACGTGACGGTTAGCATTCAGGGCAAAACGTTCAAGCTTGGTTTCATCAGACCAGACAATCTTGTTTCTTATGGTCTGTGTCCTTTAGGAGCATTTTGGCAAACTCCAAGCGGGCTGTCATGGGCCTTTTACTGAGGAGTGGCTTCCGTCTGGCCACTCTACCATAAAGGCCTGCCTGACTGGTGGAGTTCTGCAGAGATGGGAGTGCCTTCCAGAAGGATAACCATCTCCACAGAGGAACTCTGGAGCTCTATCAGAGTGACCATCAGGTTCTTGGTCACCTCCCTGACCAAGGCCGTTCTCCCCCGATTGCTCAGTTTGGCTGGACGTCCAGCTCTAGGAAGAGTCTTGCTGGTTCCAAATATCTTCCATTTTAGAATGATGGCCGCCAATGTGTTCTTGGGGACCTTTAATGCTGCAGCCATTTTTTGGTATCCTTCCCAAGATCGGTGCCTTGACACAATCCTGTTTTGGAGGTATACCGACAATTCCTTCAACCTTATGGCTTGGTTTTTGCTCTGACACGAACTGTCAACTGTGGGACCTTATATAGAAAGGTATGTGCCTTTCCAAATCATGTCCAATCAATAGAACTTAACACAGGTGGACTCCGATCAAGTAGTTGAAACAGGATGCACCTGAGCTCAATTTCGAGTGTCATAGCAAAGGGGCTGAATACTTATGTAAATAAGGTATCCGTTTTTTATATTTAATACACTTGCAAAAATGTACAAAAAAAAACTGTTTTCGCTTTGTCATTATGGGGTATTGTGTGTAGATTGCTGAGGAATTGTTTTTATATAATGAATTTTAGAATAAGGCTGTAACGTAACAAAATGTGGGAAAAGTCAAGGGGTCTGACTACTTTCCGAAGGCACTGTAAATGCATGAAACAAACGGTAAGATGATAAGAGTAGTCTAGGAAATGATTTAAAAACTGGATATACTTGGCTAGTTGTTGACCACAAATCGATCACAATATTTCACAGTAATAATTCATTAAATGCACTTAAAATAATGTCATGTTTCAAACCTAAGGAGAGCTGTCTGCAAACTGCAACCAGTCTATCAACCTAAAAAACACATGTATTTATGAATTTAAGACTCGGCCGGTGGGCGGCAGGTAGCCTAGCAGTTAGAGCGTTGGGCCAGTAACAGAAAGGTTACTAGTTCAAATCCCTGAGCTGACTAGGTAAAAAAAAAGATGTCAATCTGCACAACCCTAATTGGGTTGGGGATCGTCGTCAATAATGGCTGATCCCTGGCCCCGCTCTCCGAGGGTGTCTCAGGAGTGGGATATGCAAAAAACACATTACCATTTATCACCAGCCACTTGTAAAGGTTACACACTTGTACATGTGTAAAACAGGACAAATATAAGCACCCCCTTAAATGACCTTTTTGAGATGCAAAAGTGAAGAAATTGACAAATATATTTAACTTCATAGTTCTCTCAGCATTTAGTGCTGCTATCATGACTGATAGACTGTGTGATAATAATAGCATACACCATCATGACGTGTAATGTCAACGTTGTATTTATGTTGTTTTATTTTATGGCAATCATAGAAATACACTACATGACCAAAAGTATGTGGACGCCTGCTTGTCGAACATCTCATTCTAAAATCATTGGCATTAATATGGAGTTGGTCCCCTCTTTGCTACTATAACAGCCTCCACTCTTCTGGGAAGGCTTTGAACTAGATGGTGGAACATTGCTGTGGGGACTTGCTTCCATTCAGCCACAAGAGCATTAGTGAGGTCGAGCACTGATGTTGGGCAATTAGGCCTGGCTTGCAGTTGGTTCCAATTCATCCCAAAGTTTATCAATGGGTTTGAGGTCAGGGCTCTGTGCAGGCCAGTGAAGTTCTTCCACACTGATTTTGACAAACTTCTGTTAGTGGATTGTCAATGTGACGCTGAAACAGGAAAGGGACTTCCCCAAGCCGTTGCCACCAAGTTGGAAGCACAGAATTGTCTAGAATGTCATTGTATGCTGTAGCGTTACGATTTCCCTAAGGGGCTTAGCCCAAACCATGAAAAACAGCCTCAGACCATTATTCCTACTGCACCAAACCTTACAGTTGGCACTATGCATTGGGGCAGGTAGCGTTCTCCTGGCATCCACCAAAACCAGATTTGTCCGTCGGACTGTCAGATGGTAGAGCGGCATTCATCACTCCAGAGAACAAATTTCCACTGCTCCAGAGTACAATGGCGGTGAGCTTTACACCACTCCAGCCGACGCCTGGCTTTGCGCATGGTGATCTTAGGCTGGGCCTACCACTTCGCGGCTGAGCCGCTCCTAGACGTTTCCACTTCACAATAACAGCATTTACAGTTGACCGGGGCAGCTCTAGCAGGGCAGAAATTTTATGAACTGACTTGATGGAAAGGTGGTATTTTATGACAGTGCGACGTTGCAAGTCACTGAGCTCTTCAGTAATGCCATTCTACTGCCAATGTTTGTCTATTGAGATTGCATAGATGTGTGCTCGATTTTATACACCTGTCAGCAATGAGTGTGAAAAAAGCCAAATCCACTCATTTGAAGGTGTGTCCACATACTTTTGTATATATAGTTTAGAATTAGATAGCAATAGAAAAGTAATCATATTTTCATGATGACAACAATATTAGATGAGGTTATTAAGTTGGACCATACAAATAAAGTGTCACAAAGCAGAGACAAAGGGTAATTTTGGAGCAACAATAAATGCACATTAGGAGCTAATGGTATGGCATTTAAAAGCTGAACTCACTCTGTGGTAGAGCTTGTGCTTGCTGTTGAGGGACTCCAGGTAAGAGAGGTTCTGCTTGAAGATGTGGATGTCTGGCTGCAGGAAAGACTGCCCAAAAGCCTGGAGAAACAGATTTGAGCCCATGTCAGGGAATTCTACAGTCCTGTCCAAAAACAACCCATAACCCATTCACCCTAGATACTGAAATAACTGGATAGTTATAATCCAGGGTTGGTCAATTCGAATTGAAGGCAGTTCATTCAGAAAGAGGAAAAACATGTGAAATTAATAGCTTCTACTTTTCAGGTTATTGAGAAGTCATTGAAATCAAGCTTAATTCCTGAATTGACTGAATTCAATTTGAATTGACCACAATCCTCTATAAGCAATATGGTATCGTTATATGTATGTATGTATGTATGTATGTATGTATGTATGTATGTATGTATGTATGTATGTATGTATATATATATTAAAAAAATTTCAACAGAACATTGTACAAATGGCAGCAACATGCTGGATTGTGAGTACAACTTACATTTGAAAATAGGCAAAAAGCTTATCATAGCTCTACAATGGAAAGGCTAGGAGGTGGAATTTTATGCACATTGCTTAATGATTAGAAGGGTGCTATAAACCAATTATATCATGTACATGAGGTAAATATAAAAAAAGGCTATTATTAACTTGGCGTTGCAGTTTCGTTTAGACATTTTTGGAAATGTATTGACAAATTCACTAAAGCGCCGTTTCTATTAGCACTTTGAAGTCTATCCGGGTTGGGCTGGCCTTGGTGAACTTGTTTGAATTGCGTTTCCACTGCCTCAAAAAATAAATAATGTCATGTTGTTAGGTAGCCAATATGTGACGTGCAGCTGGCTTCGCTAATGAAGAATTGAATTCACCCTCACCATGCTGTAACTAACATTACCACATACTCATGCCAGCGCCAGCCAGACTCATATATTTAGCTTGCTAACGTTCTCTATGACCTGGCCAGCTAAAATTAAACTGATTTGCTAGCTAATGTTAGGTAGCTAGCATTTGAGGGCTGACCGTTCTCATAAAAGTTTATTGTGTAGTGCAAAAATGAATGAAGGACCCAGCTATGGTGGTAATTCGTGTCATGTCTGACAACTGCAGTAGTACTATCTAACATCAACAAGCACAGACGAGCTAGCTAAACATGGTGTGAGCATCCCCCCCCAAACACACACACACACACACCTGCATGGCAGCACTAAACTGGGCCTCATTCTCCATGGCCTCCTCGGCCGATCCCCTCTGCACACTGGCTAGGACAGAGGTTTTGAAGAAGTACCTCCAGTTATGGTGAAGCACCTGGTATAGCAGCTCAAACATCTCTGCTTTGACATCTGGAGAGGAACGCTGTGGAACAGACAAAGAAATCACAATAGACCTTTATTATCCATTGTTGATCAAAAATTAATATCCTTTTTTGCTGACCCAGTGCCCAAACCACACACACAGTGCATGTATAATTTTTTTTGTTATATCAGTGTGAATGAGAGTGCGCACTCTCACCTCAGCCACAATAGGATAGACCTGCTCCATGCAGAGAGCTATTATGCTGGGTAGGAAGGGTTTGAAGGCCTGGCCGGGCTCCTGAACCACCACCTGGAGAATCTTTAGGAACTTCTCCACCACTCGGCAGCCTGCGCTGCCCTCCTGCAAGATACTGGCTGCCAGCTGCTCCCTGGGACGGCCGGACATACAAGAACGTAAACAAACAATGTATAGCTTCTAAACGTGTAAAACCATCATGGGGTTGTTGAGGATGGCCAGTCCTTGCATCTACAGCGCTGTCTATTAATTTGAGAGGGGTTACATTTCTCTAGCCTCATCCCTCAACTGTATATCAAAACATGTGGCGGGACTGCTGTTTTGTTTTCAGAATCCCAGATTGTAGCTTTAAAATGGTCACAATATTTGTGTCTAAGCATGTGTGTGTGTGACCTACCTGGTGAACATGCTGAGGAAGGTGTGTATAATTTGTCCGGTGAAGGGCACGCCCATCTGAACACGCAGACCTTGAAACAGTGTGAGGAAGAAGCTCAGCATCTCATCCGTCACATCTTGAGGATAGAGGGCGTGACAACGGGAAAGACAGAATGTCAGAAAGAATAACTCAGCGTTGGCATTATATCAAATCAAAGACCAGAATGTTTTGAATGAAAATTAAATTTGAAGTGATAAAGAAAATGAAATCTGCAAACGGTCCCTTTTAAACGGTCCCTTTTAAGGTGACTGACTACAAGCTTCACTCCATTGATCTACTGTATGTGCGTACATGTGGGTGGAATGGGATTTTGGAGTAGTGGACACCTTTTCGTAACATGACATCCTCGCCGTCTCACTCCCATTCACAAGGGGGCGATAGTTTTTTTACATTTATTTTTTAAAACATTTTTTGGTCTTTTAATTTTGTGAAAGCAAGAAAGAGTTACCTTCCCTTACTAGTAGTAGCTAGCTGGCAGCCTGGCTAGCTGACTTTAGCCTGGATAAAAACATAGCAAGCTAGCTTTTTTAGCTTCCCACATCTCCATGTGAAATAATCATAATGAAAAAAATATGCCCTGCCAAATATTTTACTTGCCGGTGTAACCTAAAACATTATCCCACTTTGATATGCTGCTTGCATATTAACTCCCATATCAGCTAAACATAGAACGTCATGTTTTGGTCACAGAGTAAAAAAGCACATGGCTAGCTAGTTGGCTACAGCAGGTTCTACCATTTCGAAATATCCAACCTTTTGGGTCGATTCTTGTTGTTTGGTTTACTGTTTGAACAGCTGTTGAGATTATATTTGGTTATCAATGCAAAATAGGCTACTTTGATGAGTAGCCTATTTATCAGATGATGGAAACAAGCGACAACACTGCCCCCATGGCAGCAGAAGGAATGATACCACGTCTCACTTTTTTACTACCTGAAAGTTATGTAGAACGCCAGAGTGTATTACAAGGAGCCGACACTTTAGTAGATGAAAAACGACATTGCAACACTCCGAATCTTGCGTATGCGTAGAGCTTGTAGTAAACTTGAAATATCCTTCATAAAAAGGTGAATGTCATTGAAAATGGGAAAAGGGCACAAGCAACATTTCTTGTGAAATTGTTAGAATGGCTGAAAGTACAGTTGCACACTGTGTGTACTTGTTAATAAACATTTTGTTAAGTGCAACGTTTTTGTCACATACATTGACCTTGCTCAGGCATATCACACGTATAACGTTACATTGTAAAATTACTTGAAATGTACTGTGGTGATGGATTTTAGATTTGAATTTAAGGGAGATAAAATCAGTGAATGGGTAGTAAACTTACAACACGTCAGCTCTCTATTATGACTGAAACTGTTGTGTTGTAACATTGTGTTTTTTCTTCTAACCTGGCTGCTGGATGAAGACAGGAAAGAGGCCCAAGGAAACTTGCACGGACTCCTGGAGACTCTGGTAGCAGATCTGTCGGGATTTGGTGGATTCCCCGGAGATGCTGTCCACTATGTCTCTTAGCACAGGCAATGTCTGGTGCAACACTGCTTTCGCTAAGAAAGAAAAAGAGGCGTGGGGGTAAGAAAGATGTTAGGGTTTATGCTATAAAGCCAAAAGAATAATGTCTCTAGTGTTCCTTCCTTACAATCAGTGCATTAAACTTCAGAGGTAAGACGACTACATTACTCTGTGTTGATTATTGTACATTGTCCCAGTCAAAAAAGGGCTTTACTCAGTCGGAATTTTACTTGGTAGTTTTTTTAATAGGAATTACATGGAATTATAGTGGTATTATAATTACATAATTATTCCCTCATAATTATTAACCTTACATTTAATCAAACTTTGTATTTATGCATTGAATTATATACATACAGTGAAAATAAAAAGTAGGTGAACCCTTTGGAATTACCTGGATTTCTGCATAAATCGGTCATCAAATGATCTGATCTTAATCTAAGTCACAACAGACAAACAGTGTGCTTAAACTAATAAACAAATTATTGTATTTTTCTTGTCTATATTGAATACATCATTTAAACATTCACAGTGTAGGTTGTAAAAAGTATGTGAACCCCTAGGCTAATGACATCTCCAAAAGCAAATTTGGAGTCAGGAGTTCGCTAACCTGGAGTCCAATCAATGAGACGCGATTGGAGATGTCAGTTAGAGCTGCCTTGCCCAATAAAAAACACTCACAAAATTTGAGTTTGCTATTCACAAGAAGCATTGACATTGAACCATGCCTCAAACAAAAGAGATCTCAGAAGACCGAAGATTAAAAATGGATGAATTGCATAAAGCTGGATAGGGTTACAAAAGTATGTAAAAGCCTTGATGTTCATCAGTCCATGGTAAGACAAATTGTCTATAAATGGAGAAAGTTCAGCACAGGAAGTTCAGGACAGATGAAACTTCAGTTGAGTTGTTTGGAAGGAACACACAACACTATGTGGGGAGAAAAAAAGGCACAGCACACCAACATCAAACACCTCATCCTAACTGTAAAGTATATTGGAGGGAGCACCATGGTTTGGGGCTGCTTTG
Source organism: Oncorhynchus clarkii lewisi (assembly GCF_045791955.1). NCBI lineage: Eukaryota > Metazoa > Chordata > Actinopteri > Salmoniformes > Salmonidae > Oncorhynchus > Oncorhynchus clarkii. The sequence goes on along the minus strand of NC_092158.1, from coordinate 60,474,241 downwards.
CTGCCTCAGGGCCTGGACAAGCTTGCTATCATCGACAGAAAAATGAATTCAAGTTTGTCAAGACATTTTGCAAGGAGGCTATCTGTCTGCCAATTGAAGCTCAACAGAAGTTGGGTGATGCAACAGGACAACGCCCAAAACACAGAAGAAAATACACCTTCTGGAGTGGCCCAGTCCAGAAGGCGTCCTGACCTCAATCCGATTGAGATGCCGTGGCATGACCCCAAGAGAGCACTTCGCACCAGACATCCCAAGAACAGTGCTGAACTGAAACAGTTTTGTAAAGAGGAATGGTCCAAAATTCCTCCTGACCGTTGTGCAGGTCTGGTCCGTAACTACAGAAAAAGTTTGGTTGAGGTTATTGCTGCCAAAGGAGGGTCAACCAGCTATTAAATCCAAGGGTTCACATACTTTTCCCACCGTGCACTGTGAATGTTTACACTGTTTATTCAATAAAGACATGAAAACATATAATTGTTTGTGTGTTTGTCTATTGTTGTGACCTAGATGAAGAGCAGATACAATTTTATAACCAATTTACACAGAAATCCAGGTATTTCCAAAGGGTTCACATCTTGCCACTGTGTGTGTGTGTGTATATATATATATTAAAAGATCTGGGAAAAAATTAAGAGACCTCGGCAAAATGATCAGTTTGTTTCGTTTGACTATTTATAGCTATGTGTTCGGGTAAAAAAAAATGTTTTTGTTTTATTCTATAAACTACTGACAACATTTATCCCAAATTACAAGTACAAATATTGTCATTTAGACTATTTATTTGCAGAAAATGACAACTGGTCAAAATAACAAAAAAGACGCAGTGTTGTCAGACCTCGAATAATGCAAAAGAAAAGAAGCTCATTCATTTAACGTAGGAATACTTCAGAAATTAATATTTGGAAGAATAACCCTGCGTCTTGGCATGCTCTTCACCGTCTTTCACATAGATGTTGGGTGACTTTATGCCACTCCTGGCGCAAAAACTCAAGCAGCTCGGCTTTGTTTGACAGCTTATGACCATCCATCTTCCTCTTGATCACATTCCAGAGATTTTCAAATTGGGTTCAGGTCTGGAGATTGTGTTGGTGAGACTCGTGCCGCCTACGGTAGACCTACAGTATATTGAAAAATGTGTGACCAATAATTACATAAAGGATTGGAGGATTCGAAATTAAAACCAAAAGCCTCCCTGTGGCGGCCGACACGGATATCGAACCTGTATCTGTAGCAACGCATTTGGCACTGCGAGAGATCCCATCCACTCCGGAGCCCCCATCCACAAAGTATCAAACTACAGAGAGGTGTTGGTAAAAGGTATATTGTCCTGTTAATAGCCCATAATGGGCTATTATAATGATGTACATGGTATCCAGGTCAGGATAACAAAACATTTATTTATTGAAGACTATCAGAAAGTATGTTGGTACATATTTAATTTGATCCAAAGCCATGAATGAGTGAGTCACTCAGCTTTATGTAGGTGCAGGGCTATATGACTGTGTAATCAACTTAATAATATATAACGATATTTTGGAAGTTATTTCGTTTCAAAAAACCAAAAGAGAGCGACTGTAATCTGAATAACGGCCAAAACTTTTATTTCTGTTTTTAGAGGGAGAGAAACGCTGGGCTAATTGTGCGCCGCCCATAAAGGCCAAAATATAGCTCTGCTAATAGCCAAAATGGCGCTGTACAACATGACCGTGTGTGTTTGAAAGAGCATTTGTATAATTATTTTATTAACGAAAGCAAAGATGCTGAAGAATAAATACAGTACTGTACAGTATATGTTTTTACATTTGGAAAATAAAGCATTTTGAAGATATAAGCCAGCTGCATTTGTTTATTAGGCAACTGTGCAGTCTGACAATTAAATATAGCCTACGGTACATACTGTAGTAAACATGGGAAAGTGCCTAATTCCTTACATAAGGAGAGCAGGTCATGTCCAGACTTTCTCGGTGACCTCAAGTACTCATTAACTCTGTCTAATGAGTTTTTGGGTTGCATCAGTCATGGACAGAAACTTTTGAGACACAGTATTAATGATGAACACCCAGAGGTTCACCGGTAAGCCACATTTGCCTCACTGTTTGTATTCAAATCAAATTGTATTAGTCACATGTGCCAAATACAACAGGTGGTAGACCTTACAGTGAAATGCTTACTTACGAGCCCCTAACCAACAATGCAGTTAAAAAAATGGATAAGAATAAGAAATAAAAGTAACAAGTAATTAAAGAGTAGCAGTAAAATAAACAATAGCAAAACTATATACAGGGGGGTACCGGTACAGAGTCTGTTTGGGGGCACCGTCTCTTCGGTTATACATCCTTGGAATAGCAGAACAGCATAGTGGTCTGGACGGCCCTTGCTGTGCCTGGTGAGCAGTTGGTCAAGTTCTGTTGCCAGAAGAGGAATTGAAATGTCAGGGTGAACCGACGACCTCGCCGGGTATGTTAACTCTGCCTGTTCGAGGTGGAGTTCCAGAGCTCACAGGTGTGCCTGGCATGGATTGTGACGCCATCTTGTTCCTCGCCCTCTTATATACACGTCATTCTCATAAAGATGCCATTATTAGTTACATTGTTTTAGTTTGAACGTGCAGACGTTAGCACTAAGAACAGCAGGAATGTTTCCCTAGTCAGCGCCATTATTAGTGCAATGCCCCTTAAAGTGTTGCCAGTGTGGGTGTCCAACCCCCTTCCTTCTCCTCCCTTCCCCATGGGCTAGGTCGGTCTTCTGTGCGCAGCTCTGCGGCCCATCCTGTGCCCCCTGCCCTCGTAGCTTGAACCTCGCACACTTTCAGTGGATACAGCTGGAGAACTGCAAGGCAATCCCATTGTGCACCACTCGGGAGCCATGATCAATATATATTGTCCTGCTAATAACAGGGTTAATAATATATCTGTGAGAATATCCAAGGGGCTTTTATGTAATTCAAAATTAATTAATAATAATAATTGCTTTGTTTAAACAATAATATTTTGGAGATGATTTCATTTTCAAATAACATAAAATGAGCGAGAAAAGGCCATTCTTGAACACGGGGGTGAGACATTGTTGCTAATTTGTAAATAAAGCCAGTTTGTTATTTAGAATGATTTATCTCCGTTTTTAGAGGAAGAGAAACCAAAAACCTACAATCATCTCATGGGTCTTCCAGTCAAGGGCAGCACGGGTATTGAACCAGCATCTGTAGCAACACCACTTGCACTGCTATGCAGTGTCTTGGACCGTTGCGCCACTCAGGCAATGTACAACATGACCGGTCGGGAGTGGCCTACACTACTACAGTAAGAGAAAAATAATCCTAACAAAATAAAATAAAAATCTTAGTGTAACAACCGTTTTAGAAAGTAATACTGAAGTGCACAATTATCAGTTTCTATTTAGGTTTATGTCACCCATTCATTGTCAGTTAGAGACACAGTAGGACCCAAAAGCATACTCAGTGCTCAAACTCCCCCTTGCGCTGGTCTGAGAGTAATGAAATGGTGACGCTGGGTACCGTTCTAAACCACAAATTACCTCTAAGGCCTGCAGCATAAACACAAAACTTATAGTGGAGCAACCACTGTACCGTCACACCATTCATGTACCATATTGGGGTATGCTGTATTACCGTCAGTGCCCACAAGGGGCGCAATTTCTTTCCAAACATTGTTTATTTTTGCTAACAAAGTACTAGCAAATTCTCATAGGGGACGCTAGCTAAATGCTAATAAGAGCAAGCGAACATAAACTAAATGCAAGGCCAGACAACCCAGCTAATAAAGTCATAATTATCTCAAAAAGGCTCCTCTCACACTTGATCCAGGAGGGAATTGATTGTCTCTGCGGTAACCAATAAGCTTAAATCTTGAAAGCTAGCCACTTACAGCTGGCAAGTTATCAAACCAAATGCATAGCTGGAGCCCTGAGCTGGAGCAAATGTATTTGGCACATCTTAACTTCTAGTTATAAGATATGTAGCTGGCAAATTAATTTAAAGTGATACTTAAATCACCTCTCTTGTGATGCTCAACAGTGGATCGTCACGTCATGTTTGCGCCATGTGGTCTTTATAAAAAAGAAGCATTTGGCGGTATTGAAAATCATACCGTTGGTACTTCAAAATACCTCAGTATACCACCCAAACCTAGAAATAAATACTTAAAAGTACCCATTGTCATCACATCTTTCACCACATTATTTCTTAGTAAATACCAGCCGAAACAGGACTATAGAAGGAAGCGTTAACAAAACTATAAGAGACTGATAAAGGTTGATAAATGGCATGATGCCCAACTGACTGTCTTCCAGGCCAAGGCGGTGTGGGGGCTGGTTGGCAGTGCCCCTCAGTAGGCGGTAGTGGCGGGTAAGGGCAGCCAGCAGGCTGGCGTGGCTACTGGAGCGGGTTTGCCATTGCTGCTCGCTCTCTGGCAGGTTAGACCAAGGCAGCAGCAGCATGTTGGACAGAGCCCTGCACACGAGCATGTGGGCCTGGAGGAGTGGAGACACACACACACACACACATTAGACAGATCCCTCCATGCATAACCATACTCATATAGGTGGGGTGTATAGACATTCCATGAGACACATTATGCATACATGCACACACACACCCTAAAGTGCTACACCCCAGAATCAAGACAGATTTTTATTATTTCAAGTGGTCCACTTCGAATCAGGAAATAAGATTAAGGCCGGGCATTGATAACAACCCATGGGTGGATTGAATTTCAGCCCTCTGCCTCAGAATAACACTGAAGCCATAACGGCGCACTCTGACCTCTTGGGGGAGCCTGCCAGTCTGGCTCTCTGTGATGAGGTTGAAGATGTTCTGCACGGCAGGCAACGTGACTAGGAAAACAGGACGCACGGTGGTGGCCATGGATACCATGAGATGGCATGCCGACAGCAGCAACTTTTCAGGTACCTAGAATAGAAATACAGTTTGACAATGAAATAGGTAACAAGGAATTGACAAAGACTCTGATAACCAGTTTTTGGCCAATGAGAACACCAATATGCAAGCTCAGTTGGTCAGCATAAAAATGGAACCACTGTGTGTCATGATACCAATTGCACAACATCAGCAACCAGGTAAGATTTAACAAAGACATATTGTTACTACCACATCACTAGCAGTGATGAGTGGTGCGGTGGCATCCATGGTGGAGGTGACAAGGCTGATGAAGCGGCTCTGATTCTGCCTCTGGACCTCACTGTAGAATTGAGCCAGCCAGTGGGAGTAGGCCTGCAACGCCGCCAAGGACTGGGCATGGCTGGTAACAAACACACATTAACAACTGTGACAATACAGTTATATCTGTCAAGAAAATCAAACGCTCTCTGACTATTTTCTTATCACACATTTTTGGTTTAATAAAAGGGGTGAATTCTTAAGTTACGTCTACAGACAAGGGTAAAAGACAGCAGTTTGTAACGAATCCACTTTATATCTACAGTGCCATCAGAAAGTATTAATTAATATATCTCATTCATCTACACACAATACACCATAATGACAAATTGAAAACATGTTGTCTCGAAATGTTGGCAAATTTATTGAAAATGAAATACAGAAATATCTAATTTATACAAGTTCACACCCCTGAGTGAATACATGTTAGAATCACCTTTGGAAGCGATTACAGCTGTGAGTCATTCTGGTTCTTTCTGGGTAAGCTTTGCACACCTGGATTGTACAATATTTGCACATTATTCTTTTAAAAATTCTTCAGGCTCTGTAAAGTTGGTTGTTGATAAGACAGCCATTTTCAAGTCATACAATAGATTTTCAAGCAGATTTATGTCAAAACTGTAGCTAGGGCCAGTCAGGAACATTCAACGTTGCCTTGGTAAGCAACTCCAGTGTATATTTGGCCTTGTGTTTTAGGTTATTGTCCTGCTGAAAGGTGAATTTGTCTCCCAGTGTCTGTTGAAAAGCAAACAACCAGGTTTTCCTCTATTACATTTATTTGCCCCAAACATAACACTTTGTACTCAGGACACAAAGTTAATTTCTTTGCCACATTTTTTGCTGTTTTACTTTAGTGCCTTATTGCAAACCAGATGCATGTTTTGGAATATTTTTATTCTGTACAGGCTTCCTCATTTTCGGTATTTTATTAGGATCCCCATTAGCTGTTGCAAAAGCAGCAGCTACTCTTCCTGGGGTCCACAGAAAACATCAATAGACAAGAACAGCTCTAGTACAGAACTACATAAAAAAAATGTAAAAGGCACACGTAGGCTACATATCAATGCATACACACAAACTATCTAGGTCAAATAGGGGAGAGGCGTTATGCCGTGAGGTCTTGCTTTATCTGTTTTTTGAAACCAGGTTTGCGGTTTATTTGCGCAATATGAGATGGAAGGAAGTTCCATACAATAAGGGCTCTATATAATACTGTACGCTTTCTTGAATTTGTTCTGGATTTAGGGACTGTGAAAAGAACCCTGGTGGCATGTCTGCTTGGGTAAGTGTGTGTGTCAGAGCTGTGTGTAAGTTGACTATGCAAACAATAAGGGATTTCCAACACAATATTTCTTGTAAAAAGAAGAAGTGATGCAGTCAGTCTCTCCTCAACTCTTAGCCAAGAGACACTGGCATGCATAGTATTTATATCAGCCCTCTGATTACAATGACAAGCAAAACGTGCTGCTCTATTCTGGGCCAACTGCAGCTTAACTAGATCTTTCCTTGCAGCACTGGACCACATGACTGGACAATAATCAAGATTAGACAAAACTAGAGCCTGCAGAACTTGCTTTTTGGAAAGTGGTGTCAAAAAAGCAGAGCATCTCTTTATTACGGAAAGACCTCTCCCCATCTTTACAACCATTGAATCTATATGCTTTGACCATGATAGTTTACAATCTAAGTTAACGGCAAGTAATTTAATCTCCTCAACTTGTTCAAAAGCCACACCATTCATTAACATATTCAGCTGAGGTCTATAACTTAGGAAATTATTTGTATCAAATACAACGCTCTTAGTTTTAGAGATGTTCAGGAACAGTTTATTACTTACAGTTTATTACTGGCCACACATTCGAAAACAGACTGCAACTCTTTGTTTTTGTGACTTCATCAGCTGTGGTTGATGAGGAGTACATGATCGAATCGTCAGCATGCATGGACACACATGCTTTGTTTAATGCCAGGTCATTGGTAAAAATAGAAAAGATTAGAGGGCCTAGAGAGCTGCCCTGCGGTATAGCACACTTTACATGTTTGACATTAGAGAAGCTTCCATTAAAGAAAACCCTTTGAGTTATATTAGATAGATAGCTCTGAATCCACGATGGCAGAGGTTGAAAAGCCACAGCACAAACCTTTCAACAGGTCATGCTCAATAATATCAAAGGCAGCACTGTAATCTCCACTCTATTGTGGAGTAACTACAATGTTGTTGAATATTCCTCAGTTTTATCCTATCACAGTCATTAAACTCTGTTTTAAAGTCTCCATTGGCCTCAAGGTGAAATCCCTGAGTGGCTTCCTTCCTCTCCGGCAACTGAGTTAGGAAGGACGCCTGTATCTTATCTTTATATGATGGCGCCGACAGAGATGGTCGCATCACTTCGAGTTCTGTGTGTATTAAGTAGTTTTTCGGGAATTGTTAGATTACTTGTTAGATATTACTGCACTGTCAGAACTAGAAGCACAAGCATTTCGCTACACTCGTATTAACATCTGCTAACCATGTGTATGTGACACATACAATTTTATTTGATGTAATCTTTGTAGTGTCTGGATGTATCCAAAGTGTAATGAATTACTTAACCATGCTCAAAGGGATATTCAATGTCTGCCTTTTATTTTTACCCATCTACCAATACATGCCCTTCTATGCGATGCATTAGAACCTCCCTAGTCTTTATGGTTAAATCTGTGTTGGAAATTCACCGCTCGACTAAGGGACCTTACAGATAATTGTGTGTGTGTGGGGTAGAGAGAAGAGGTAGTCATTCAAAAATCATATTAAACACTAATAGAGTGAGTCCATGCAACTTATTATGTGACTTGTTAAGGAAATGTTTACTCCTGATCTTATTTAGGCTTACAATAACTAAGGGGTTGAATACTTGACAACATGTCTAAAAACATAATTCCACTTTGACATTATGGGGTATTGTATGTAGGCCAGTGACACAAAATTAAAATTGTATCAATTTTAAATTCAGGCTGTAACAACAAAATGTGGTTAAAGTCAAGGGATGTGAATACTTTCTGAAGGCACTGTAGACAGTGGCAGTAAACGGTTGACACTCACACGTCGATGAGGTCCGGCTTGAGCACAGATGGCACAGCAGTCTCCAAGTCATACAGGCTGATCTGAGAGCCATAGCATGTGACCTCCACCAACCTAGAAACACAAGTGCAGACACACTAAACAATGATGCAATCTGAATGATTTCCTTATCAAAATTCTCCCCTGTAATACAAGACAGGATTGGGGTCAATTTGATTTCAATTCAGGAAATACTGCATTGTCAATTCCAAATCAAGGCATAAAATCGTCTTGCCACTTCAAAAATTCACTTGGAATAATTCAATCAAGTGTAGGTGGTCAGTCAGGAAAATGCATTCTCCCTTTCTCTTTCACATATTGGAGGCCACCAAAGGGATAGACACTAGGAACCAAAACGAAGTTAGACACTGATGTTTGACAGCAGAGCAAGTGGGTCAAATTCATTTTCATTTAGCCAATTCAGGAAGTAAACTGAAATATCAATGGATGTGACTGAAGGAAGCAGTGTGGCACACTAACCGCTCTACCACCGCTAGCGCATCGTTGAAGCGTGCAGCGAAAACGTCCCCAATGAAATACCCAGCCAGCCTCCCAACAGCCTGAAGTAGGGAGCTGAGGTCCCTGAGAGCGCAGTGCAGCCTCCGACAATCATTCTCTGCTGTAATGTTCAGTCTCCGACCTGCCACAAATAAAGAGTAGAGATGAGGATAAGCACATGCTCAATTTCATGAAATAACCTTTCAAATGAGCAACTATTTTTTTTTTTTTTTTTTTACAGTCCATTACATGCATTGCATGCTTTTCAGAAGACTCTTACAGTACTGAAAATGACTTAGTGCTTTTTTACAGCACTTTTGGTAAAATGAAAGGCAAACAACCCCTAGCCCCTGCCACCTGAGAGAACTAATTAGGTGTTAGAAAGAGAGAGATACTACCATACCACTTAAAATCTACACCTAAAATCTACACCTGTAACAATGAGATAGGCACTGAAAGTTATTTCTGGATACCACGATTGGGATTTTTTCCCTGCAGATGTCTAAAAAAACAAAACGTCTTGATTGTGTGCATCTTCACACCCCAGAGCTAATACTTGGCAGAAGCATCTATTGTAGCCAGTCAGCTGTGAATAATTTTGAATACGATTCTACCAACTGCACAACTCTTAGGGCAACACACACTCAGTCGGCAGTACCTCACCCGTTCATGAAAATGGTTCGCTCCTACAGACAGTGAGTCACGTGGCTTGCTATATAAAGCAGGCAGACAGGCATCGAGGTATTTAGTTACTGTTGGATTTAACATTAAAAGGGGCAAAACTAGTGACCTAGGCGACTTGGAGCGTGGTATGATCATCTGTGCCAGGCGCACCAGTTCCAGTATCTCAGAAATGGCCGGCCTCCTAGGCTTTTCACGCACGAGTGTCTAGGGTTTACTGAGAATGGTGCGACAAACAAAAAACAGTCAGTGGTAGTTCTCTGGGCAGAAACAGCTTATTGATGAGAGGTCGAAGGAAAATGGCAAGAATCATATCAAGCTAACAGGCGGGCCACAAACAGGCAAATAACGCACAGTACAACAGTGCTGTGCAGATTGGCATCTTAGAAGGCAAACTTGTCGGTCCTCATCACAGATGGGCTATTGTAGCAGACGTCCACACCGGGTTACAATCCTATCAGTTAAAAACAAGAAGAAGCAGCTCCAGTAGGCACACGATCACCAACACTGGACAATTGAGGAGTGGAAAAACATTGCTTGGTCTGACGAATCCTGGTTCCTGATGGCAGTCAGGATTTAGCGTAAGCAGCATGAGTCCATGGCCCCACCCTGCCTGGTGTCAACGGTGCAGGCTGGCGGCGGTGGTGTTGTTAATGTTTTATTAACTTTGATTTAATCAGGGGAGCCCAATTGAGATCAGGGTCTCATTTTCAATAGTCCCCTGAGACCATAAAGCAAAACACAATAATGTGTGGGGAATGCTTTCCCGGCACACGTTAGGTCCCTTCATACCAATTGAGCAACGTTTGAACGCAACACCTTGTAGAATCCATGCCCCGAAGAATTCAGGCTCTTCTGGGGGTAAAGGGGGTCCGACCCATCACTCAAAGGCCAATGAGTGTATATCCATTGTTTTTGTAAAATTGCTCAGTACATTTAATTGGGAATCATTGATGGAGGGCAATATTCAAACCTGGTCTTTGATTATGAAGAACATTTTAGTCAGGAATGAGAATGGACCACTTAATACCACTTGAAAAGCTCTTCTAGCAAATTATTCTGGTGTGTCTTTGGCAATCAGTCTGAAAACCTAGTATCACGTTTCCTTATCTCCAAAATCACATCGTTGTCACGCCTCCCTTGAAACACTTTTTGGCGTATCTCCATTCGTTAGGCTGCTGGCTAACGTTATGCTTTTCTAACAGGAATTTATTTTTAAATAATAATAATAATAATAATAATAATAAATGAAGATTCCCCATTTTATTTTTGTAAGATCCAAAAAAACTGAGGCAGTAGGAGAACATATTCAAGTAAGTAAATACATTTTTCAAATGTATTTTTTTAAATTTATTATTACCTAGCTAGCTAGCTGGCTACAGTAGGCGCCTTTGTAGGCTAACTCAACTAAGCTGCCAGCTAAGTAAATTAAATGTATCAGCTAGCTAACTTCCTATTAGCTAGCCTTCTTGATGTAATTCACTGTAAATTAAAAACAGTCTCCAAATGCATTTGTAAATAACAGTCATGAAAAGGGGTGAAATTGCAGCTCCAGGTGTCAGTAAAAGGAGAGCGTAGGCTACTACACAGGGCAGGTAATTTTGTGGGAGGACATGAAAAGATTCTCCAGTCCCTAGAGAGTAAAACTTTGAGGACAAAGAGATAACATAATATTCAGTGCCAACTAATTTGAGTATAATAAAGCCTGTGTCTTTGTGTTGTTTTCTGTCTTCAGATACCAAAGCCTGCTTGCAAATGAAGACAGCACTCCTAATGAATGTCGCAAGAGACTAAGGGTATATCTTAGATATCATGGGTTACATAGTGCCTTCAGTGAGTATTCGTACCCATTGACTTATTCCACATTTCGTTGCGTTACAGCCCAAATTCAAAATGGTTTAAATATTTGTTTTATCCTCTCACCCATCTACACACAAAAACCCATAATAACAAAGTGAAAACATGTTTTTAGAAATATTTGCAAGTTTATAGAAATAAATACATATAATTTACATAAGGGTATATTTGAACACCCGAGGCAACACGTTAGAATGACCTTTGGCAGTGATTACAGCTGTGAGTCTTTCTGGGTAAGTCTCTAAGAGCTTTGGACACTTGATTTGTACAATATTTGAACAAAATTCTCCAAGCTCTGTCAAGTTGGTTGTTGATCATTCCTAAACAGACATTATCAAGTCCTGCCATAGATTTTCAAGTAGATTTATTTTTATCACAAAAAACATCCCTAGTCCTTGCCGATGACAAGCATATCCATAACATGAGGCAGTCACCACCATGCTTGAAAATATGAAGTGGTACTCAGTGATGTGTTGGATTTGTCCCAAATGTAACATTTTGAATTCAGGACATAAAACATTTTTTTTTGCAGTTTTACTTTAGTGCCTTCCTTCTTTTCACTGTATTGTGGAGTAAATAGAACGTTGTTGATCCATCCTCAGTTCTCTCCTATTACAGTCATTAAATTGTTTAAAAGTCACGATTGGCCTCATGTCGAAAACCCTGCGCTGTTTCCTTCCTCACCGCCAACTACGTTAGGGAGGACGATTGTGTATTTGTAGTGATTGGGTGTATTGATATACCATCCAAAATGTAATTAATAACTTCACCATGCTCAAACGGATATTTAAAATGTCTGCTTATTTTATTTTTACCCATTTACCAATAGGTGTCCTTTCCGAGGCATTGGAAAAGCTTCCTTGTCTTTGTAGTTTAATCTGTGGTTGAAATTCACCAAGGAACCTTACAGATAATTGTATGTGTACAGACATTAGGTAGTCATTGAAAAAAATCACGTTAAACACTATTATTGCACAGAGTGAGTCAATGCAACTTAATGGGATAACGGCCAGTGCCACCATTGTACAGCGCCCCTGGAGTAAATTATGGTTAAGTGCCTAGCTCAAGGGCACCTACAGGTATCGCAGCGGAAGTTGGGATATGCAAAACTTGTATGTGCAGGACAAAAATTAACAACCCCAAAAAGTATTATATATGTTCAGCTAATTTTTACTCCTGAACTTACACCTCCCCAATATTAATTGCATCCCATTCAAGCCTCAAATCGGGGCATGGACGAGAAGTTGAAAGTGTTCCACAGGGATGCTGGCCTATGTTGACTCCAATGCTTCCCACAGTTGTCAAGTTGGCTGGATATCCTTTGGTGGTGGACCATTCTTGAGACGCATGGGAAACTGTTGAGCATGAAAAACCCAGCAGCAGCAGAGTTCTTGACACACACAAACCGATGCGCCTGGTACCAAGTACCATACCCCGTTCAAAGGCACTTAAATCTAGTCTTTCCCATTCACCCTCTGAATGGCACACATTCACAAGCCATGTCTCAGTTTCAAGGCTTAAAAAAATCCTCCTTTAAATCGATCTCCTCATCTACACTGATTGCAGTGGATTTAACAGGTGACATCAATAAGGGATCCTCGTTTTCACTTGGTCATTCTGTTATTGAAAAGAGTAGGTGTTCCTAATGTTTTGTACACAGTGTATTTGGGCTTGTCATAACAAAGAGGTTGAATACTGAGACTCAAGACATTTCAGCTTTTAATTTGTAATCAATTTATAACATTTTCTAAAAACAATTCCACTTTGACATTATGGGGTATTGTGTGTGTGGGCCAGTGACACAAAATCTCAATTTAATCCATTTTAAATTCAGGATGTGAAACAAAATGTGGAAAAAGTCAAGGGGTGTGAATATTCTCGGAAGGCACTGTATCTATTGGCCTACATACTTTAGCAAAGGTACACAAAAACACAGTTAAACATCACACAATGTATAAACCTAACCAGCAGGCCAACCCTGCTGGATGGAGGTCTGCTGGGTGTGGAGTGTTCTGTTTCAGCCCAGCAATTAAAACCTGATTCAACTTAAACCTCAAGTGTGCTATTGCTGTACTGGAATAGTAGTGTGCTCACCCAGTAGATCAGTGGGGCAAGGTTGGTTTTGTACACTGGTACACTGGTATCGAGTTCATTTTGTTTACTTGAAATAATGATTTAGTAATAATAGCCCACGTGTTACAACTCAATTATCTACTGTTGTTAAGACTTAAGATCTCTAATCTTTACATAGGAGTTAGCTTATTTGTACATCTTGCAGTGATTAAGTGTTTTGATTCTTTGAAGTATTTAAAAATGTTAATTGTTAAACTATTAATAACAAAATAAACTAGTGTCAATGTTGATTAATCACAATTCTGCAATGAAGAGGGGAATGGGTTTGGTTTTAATGTGTCTGTTGTATTCTCAAATGAACATTTCCTTTTTGTTTATTTGTAAGATCTGTTTTTTCCACTCTCAGTATATGAGATACAGTACAAGTCAAAAGTATGGACACCTACTCATTCAAGGGTTTTTCTTTATTTTGACTATTTTCTTCATTGTAGAAACAAATACAAAAATGAGATTCTCCAAAGTAACCACCCCTTTGCCTTGACAGCTTTGCACACGCTTGGCATTCTCTCAACCAGCTTAATGGGGTAGTCACCTGGAATGCATTTCAATTAACAGGTGTGCCTTGTTAAAAGTTCAATAGTAGAATTTCTTTCCTTCTAAATGCATTTGAGCCAATCAGTTGTGTTGTGACAAGGTAGGTGAGGTGTAGCGGAGATAGTCCTATTTGGTAAAAGAACAAGTACATATTACGGCAAGAACAACACAAATAAGCAAAGAGAAACAACAGTCCATCATTACTTTAAGACATGAAGGTCAGTCAATACGGGACACATCAAGAACTTTGAAAGTTTCTTCAAGTGCAGTTCCCTCATCAGCCTACGCACAATACCCCATAATGAAAAAGTGACAACAGGTTTGTAGATTTTTTTTTGGCAAATTTCAACAAAAAAAAAAATCTATTTACATAAGTATTCAGACACTGCGATGAGACTCGAAATTGAGCTCAGATGCATCCTGTTTTCATTGATCATCCTTGAGATATTTCTACAACTTGTGGTAAATTCAATTGATTGGACATTATTTGGAAAGGTAAATGGGGCGGCAGGTACCCTAGTGGTTAGAGCATTGGGCCAGTAACCGAAAGGTTGCTGGATCAAAACCCCGAGCTGACAAGGTAAAAAAAAAAAAAATCTGTCGTTCTGCCCCTGTACAAGGCCACTGTTCCCGGTAGGCCATCGTTGAAAATAAGAATTTGTTCTTAACTGACTTGCCTAGTTAAATAAAAAGGTAAAAAAGAACCACCTGTGTACAACAGTGTACAACACTTCAAATCACTCAGACGGGGGCAGTGCATGTCAGAGCAAAAACAATCCATGAGGTCGAAGCAATTGTCCGTGGAGCTCTGAGACAGGATTGTGTCGAAGCACACTGGCGAAGGGTACCAAAAATGTCTGCAGCATTGATGCATCATCATTGTGGATGATGCACACTGCCTGCCCTAAAGGACATCAGGTGTCGCAGGAAGGCCAAGAAGATCATCAGGGACTCCGATTTTTTTTTGGCAAATTTCAACAAAAAAAAAAATCTATTTACATAAGTATTCAGACACTGCGATGAGACTCGAAACTGAGCTCAGATGCATCCTGTTTTCATTGATCATCCTTGAGATATTTCTACAACTTGTGGTAAATTCAATTGATTGGACATTATTTGGAAAGGTAAATGGGGCGGCAGGTACCCTAGTGGTTAGAGCATTGGGCCAGTAACCGAAAGGTTGCTGGATCAAAACCCCGAGCTGACAAGGTAAAAAAAAAAAATCTGTCGTTCTGCCCCTGTACTCCCTGTTCTCAACACTTCAATCACTCAAGACGTGGGCAGTGCAGGAGCATCATGGCAAAAACTGGAAGACTGGCCAATAGTTTCTATTGTAGACCATCAGGCTGCTGAATAGATACTATGCAACCCCCCCCCCCTCCGTTGTTAATGAAATCTGTAATCACAACATGTTTCAAGCTGACCACCACTGGTTGGGGAAGTTTCTCAAAAACAAGGGAAATCTCAAAAAAGTCTGCACCCTTCTATAATATACCAATTACATTAAAAAAATGGTTGTAAAAAAAGCAAACTTCTCATTTAACTCTTCGTTTTTTATTATATTATTAATTAGTAACATTTCTGTAATGTACTCTCACTTTTCAAATGTGGAGTTGGTTGTGTAGATCATGTGTATTTAATTATTTTTAAGGCAGCAACATGAAGACTGAAAGGGGCGTGTAGACTTTCACTACGCACTGTACCAGACACCTCCACCCACATCGACGGGGCTGCAGAGGAGACGGTCTGCAGTTTAAAGTTCCTCGATGGATCTAACATACTGTGTATTACTACTAAATGTACTACATACGATGTAGAGAGGACTGTATAGTAAAAACGAATGTAGCGGGCTAAAAATAACACCATACTAGGCTCACCCGTTCTGAGAACACATCATATAATGAAGGGGTTCCCAAACGTTTTCACTTGGGGGGGGGGGGGCCCTGCCAGCATTGGGTTACATCCTGTGCCTCCCCCTGCACACACACGCGCCTATTTTTATGGGTACAAGCACTGTTCATGACACAAACTGTTCACACCCCTCTTGTTAGTGGAGAGAATTTTGCACCTTTAAAGCTTATTTTCTGCAATTCTATACACTTTGCCATTTCTAATGTGTATTAATGTGATATTTGAGTGACAAAAAAAGAAAAACATCTCTGGGCTAAAAGGCCCAAAAAATTAAAATACCACACACACATATACAGTGCCTTGCGAAAGTATTCGGCCCCCTTGAACTTTGCGAACTTTTGCCACATTTCAGGCTTCAAACATAAAGATATAAAACTGTATTTTTTTTGTGAAGAATCAACAACAAGTGGGACACAATCATGAAGTGGAACGACATTTATTGGATATTTCAAACTTTTTTAACAAATCAAAAACTGAAAAATTGGGCGTGCAAAATTATTCAGCCCCCTTAAGTTAATACTTTGTAGCGCCACCTTTTGCTGCGATTACAGCTGTAAGTCGCTTGGGGTATGTCTCTATCAGTTTTGCACATCGAGAGACTGACATTTTTTCCCATTCCTCCTTGCAAAACAGCTCGAGCTCAGTGAGGTTGGATGGAGAGCATTTGTGAACAGCAGTTTTCAGTTCTTTCCACAGATTCTCGATTGGATTCAGGTCTGGACTTTGACTTGGCCATTCTAACACCTGGATATGTTTATTTTTGAACCATTCCATTGTAGATTTTGCTTTATGTTTTGGATCATTGTCTTGTTGGAAGACAAATCTCCGTCCCAGTCTCAGGTCTTTTGCAGACTCCATCAGGTTCTTCCAGAATGGTCCTGTATTTGGCTCCATCCATCTTCCCATCAATTTGAACCATCTTCCCTGTCCATGCTGAAGAAAAGCAGGCCCAAACCATGATGCTGCCACCACCATGTTTGACAGTGGGGATGGTGTGTTCAGCTGTGTTGCTTTTACGCCAAACATAACGTTTTGCATTGTTGCCAAAAAGTTCAATTTTGGTTTCATCAGACCAGAGCACCTTCTTCTACATGTTTGGTGTGTCTCCCAGGTGGCTTGTGGCAAACTTTAAACAACACTTTTTATGGATATCTTTAAGAAATGGCTTTCTTCTTGCCACTCTTCCATAAAAGGCCAGATCTGTGCAATATACGACTGACTGATTGTTGTCCTATGGACAGAGTCTCCCACCTCAGCAGTAGATCTCTGCAGTTCATCCAGAGTGATCATGGACCTCTTGGCTGCATCTCTGATCAGTCTTCTCCTTGTATGAGCTGAAAGTTTAGAGGGACGGCCAGGTCTTGGTAGATTTGCAGTGGTCTGATACTCCTTCCATTTCAATATTATCGCTTGCACAGTGCTCCTTGGGATGTTTAAAGCTTGGGAAATCTTTTTGTATCCAAATCCGGCTTTAAACTTCTTCACAACAGTATCTCGGCCCTGCCTGGTGTGTTCCTTGTTCTTCATAATGCTCTCTGCGCTTTTAACGGACCTCTGAGACTATCACAGTGCAGGTGCATTTATACGGAGACTTTATTACACACAGGTGGATTGTATTAATCATCATTAGTCATTTAGGTCAACATTGGATCATTCAGAGATCCTCACTGAACTTCTGGAGAGAGTTTGCTGCACTGAAAGTAAAGGGGCTGAATAATTTTGCACACCAAATTTTTCAGTTTTTGATTTGTTAAAAAAGTTTGAAATATCCAATAAATGTCGTTCCACTTCATGATTGTGTCCCACTTGTTGTTGATTCTTCACAAAAAAATACAGTTTTATATCTTTATGTTTGAAGCCTGAAATGTGGCAAAAGGTCGCAAAGTTCAAGGGGGCCAAATACTTTCGCAAGGCACTGTATACACACACACACACACAGTTGAAGTCGGAAGTTTACAAACACATTAGCCAAATACATTTAAACTAAGTTTTTCACAATTCCTGACATGTAATCCTAGTAAAAGTTCTGTCTTAGGTCAGTTAAGATCACCACTATTATAAGAATGTGAAATGTCAGAATAATAGTAGAGTGAATGATTTATTTTGGCTTTTATTTCTTTCATCACATTTCCAGTGGGTCAGAAGTTTACATACACGGAATTTGTATTTGGTAGCATTGCTTTAAAATGGTTTACCTTGGGTCAAACGTTTCAGGTAGCCTTCAACAAGCTTCCCACAATAAGTTGGGTGAATTTTGGCCCATTCCTCCTGACAGAGCTGGTGTAACTGAGTCAGGTTTGTAGGCCTCCTTGCTCACACATGCTTTTTCAGTTTTGCCCACAAATGTTCTATTGGATTGGGCTCAGGGCTTTGTGATGGCCACTCCACTACCTTGACTTTGTTGTCCTTAAGCCATTTTGCCACAACTTTTGAAGTATGCTTGGGGTCAATGTCCATTTGGAAGACCCATTTGCGACCAAGCTTTAACTTCCTGACTGATGTCTGGAGATGTTGCTTCAATATTTTCACAATTTTCCATCCTCATGATGCCATCTATTTTGTGAAGTGCACCAGTCCCTCCTGCAGCAAAGCACACCCACAATATGATGCTACCACCCCCGTGCTTCACAGTTGGGATGGTTTTCTTCGGCTTGCAAGCCTCCCCCTTTGTCCTCCAAACATAACAATGGTCATTATGGCCAAACAGTTCTATTTTTGTTTCATCAGACCAGAGGACATTTCTCTAAAAAGTACAATCTTTGTCCCCATGTGCAGTTCCAAACCGTAGTCTGGCTTTTTATGGCGGATTGGAGCAGTGGCTCCTTCCTTGCTGAGCGGCCTTTCAGGTTATGTCGAGGACTCCTTTTAAAGTATAGATACCTTTGTACTCGTTTCCTCCAGCATCTTCACAAGGTCTTTTGCTGTTGTTCTGGGATTGATTTACACTTTTCTCAGTACGTTCATCTCCAGGAGACAGAACGCGTCTCCTTCCTGAGCGGTATGACAGCTGCGTGGTTCCATGGTGTTTATACTTGCGTACTATTGTTTGTACAGATGAACGTGGTACCTTCAGGCATTTGGAAATTGCTCCCAAGGATGAACCAGACTTGTGGAGGTCTACAATTTTATTCTGACGTCTTGGCTAATTTCTTTTAATTTTTCCCATGATGTCAAGCAAAGAGGCACTGAGTTTGAGGGTAGGCCTTGAAATACATCCACAGGTACACCTCCAATTGACTCAAATGATGTCAATTAGCCTATCAGAAGCTTCTAAAGCTATGACATCAATTTCTGGAATTTTCCAAGCTGTTTAAAGGCACAGTCAACTTAGTGCATGTAAACTTCTGACCCACTGGATAGAGTGAATTATAAGTGAAATAATCGGTCTGTAAACAATTTTTGGAAAAATTACTTGCACAAGGTAGATGTCCTAACCGACTTGCAAAAACTATAGTTTGTTAACAAGAAATTTGTGGAGTGGTTGAAAAACGAGTTAATGACGCCAACCTAAGTATGTAAACTTCCGACTTCAACTGTATATGTATTTTTTTTCACTTCACTGCCGAGAGCTCACAAGTAAGCATTTCATTGGACCGTTAACACCCCTCTGTATTCTGTGCATATGATGAATAAAATGTTGTCTCATGCGAAAATGTTCACTCACTTGTTCCTGAAGTGACAATGAACTGTTGCAAACCCAGGTACACATCCAAGTCCTCTTGAAGGACAGGGAACTGAGAGAGAGAGAGAAATGGTTCAGGAGTCAGGGGTTTAAGAAATAGTTAACTCCAAAATGAATGTTTGTCAGGCGTTTTGTCTTGAAGACAACATCATGTTGTCATAAGCACATCACATTAAACTATTGCAGGGTGAAAGGTGATACATGAACCAGACAAAAAAGGCCTGCACATTATATGTGCATAATACCACCTTTAAAATCATCCACATTTTATTAAATTAGGCGCATTTCAGTGTGTTGACCTTTTGTGGGATTTTCCAGGAATAAAAAACAAACAAAGGAGAACACTCACCAACGTGGCGAAGGCATGGGACGGCAGCAGCTCCATCACCTTGACAACAACCTCCAGACTCTGCCGCAAGTACCGTTGCCATTCAGTCTGTTGCTATGGTAAGCACAAAGAGTTTAACTATTGATACAGGTTGAGGAAAAACAAGCAGTCTGTGTATGTGTATACACGGTTGTAATATATGTGATAATGGGGACATCAAAATGTTCCTTTAACACACTAGGCAATAAAGGCGCAGACAAATATAATTCTCAGCACAACTGACGAAAACAGTGCGAGAAGTAAAGCGTCTTACATCATCATCCAGGGTCTCATCATCCAGCTCCTCTAACTGGGCTTGGTTATATCGGAACTGGATTCGGTTGAGAACCTCTCTTAATAGCAGCACTAAAGCGTCCTTATACCTGTAGGACCGCACAAGAGGCCAGATTAGCAGCCAATAGAAGAAGCAGCATCATACAAGAGGCTAGTAACTAAAGACAGAACCATATTAAAACATTAAAGCAACTCTGGCCCTCAAGGGTTACTGGGTGTGCAGGCTTTCGTTTAAGCCCTTCAGTAAGACAGACTCCGCTAATAATATTCCAGACTGGATGCTATGGTTAGTTGATTACTTGACTCAGGTGTGTTGATCAAGTGACGTGCTGGGAGAAGTCTGCACAACCAGTAGCTCTCCAAGATCAAAGTTGAAGAACCTTGCATTACAGACACTGATCCATACATGTTTCACGCATCAGAAGGCATTATTGATAGTACATCCAAATTCCTTTGCTTTATATACAAGTAGAACCAGAGCAACACTGAAAGTGACATTACATCCATTCAGTTGTACCTGTTCAGTACACCGTCTCGGTCAGCCAGCCTACTTTTGATTTTAGTGGTTAAATAATCCAAGAAGATACTCCAGATGTCCAAACAGGCAAAATAGCCTTCGTGGGTGGGCTAGAACGATAGAGCAGAAGAGCAGTTATTTTCTCTACAGTACATGACAGAGGTTTCTGATTCCTCAACAGTCAAACTCCAGGTAATATTATTATGGAAGCCATCTTGGCCTGCTGCAGAGTTTTCTTTTTCTCTAATCTTTCCCCAACTGCGGCATACGATACTGTAGTACGCGCATACTTCCATAGGATATTTTAGTGTCAGCAGCCCCTGTGAGCAGCGTAAAGGCAAATGTAGAAAGTAAACAAAATGGCTGAAAGGATGTGCTACCTGATTGAAAGTGTACTTGAAAAGTAGGGCTAAAAACTCCACCACAGGAAACTGAGCGTTGGACTCGATCCGCCGAAGGTGCACGCTGACGAACAGGCGCAGAAAGTCAGTGAACTTCTCTACATAACTGCAGACAGAGGGAGAGAGTGCCACATATATCTTTGCATTAGTCAAACTGATATATTGGTTGACTGATATTGGCCTGTTTTGGGCTTTTACAGATGATACCTGCCTTTACAATGGATGGAGAAAAAGGTTTTGTATAATTTCAGATAGTAGTTTTGTGTACAACGTCAGATGTGGGTCATTCCATGACTAGAATGCCTTTTTGTCCCTCAGACATGTGTACATTTTTCTAAAACACTCCATTTAAAATTGGATCACCTGCTCTAAATAAAACATGCTCAAAATGTTAATAAAAAAAATGTACTTGTAGAGTATATTGTTTAACACTTAACATGTACTAAATCTAAAAACAGGTACTTTAGAGATTTTTACATTAACATATTTAAATATCCATAAATTAAGGTAAAGAAAGTGTATCCTTTATCTCTGTTGCATTCTTAACCCTCTTGCTTCAGAGCATGCGTTTACTAGGCCTACATGACCGGAACGAGTGTGCAGATCTTGTAAGGACTCTGTGACACGTGGTCCGCGTTTGTGAGGCCGGTTGGATGTACTGCCATATTCGATAGATTATCTTGAAAAAATGCCCATTAACAGGGATTTAAACAAATTTGTGCACAAAATTTGAGAGAAATAAGATTTTTGTGAGTATGGAACATTTGAGATCTTTTATTTCAGCTCATGAAAAATGTGACTAATACTTTACATGGTGTGTTTATATTTCTATTTTTTGATTTTTTTTAAAGTGTAAGTATGATGTAATTAAAGTACTTCTCCAAATCAGAATAATCGACTCCACCCCTAAAAGCAATGCCATTTGGTGTAGGCTGCTATTTAATATGTAAAAAATTGATTGAATATTGCAATTTGGCCATCGTCAAAGTATTCAGACCACCTGACTTTTCCCACATTTTGTTAATTTACAGCCTTATTGTAAAATTGATTAAATTATTTTATTTCCTCGTCAAATCTACACACCCCATAATGACAACGCGAACACAGGTTAAGTACATTTAGCTAATTTATAAAATAACAGAAAAAACTTTTTTTTTTTACGTAAGTATTCAGACCCGTTGCTATGACACTCGAAATTGAGCTCAAGTGCATCCTGTTTCCATTGATCATCCTTGAGATGTTTCTACAACTTGATTGGTAAATTCAATTGATTGGACATGATTTGTAAAGGTGCACCTGTCTATATAAGGTCCCACAGTTGACAGTGCATGTCAGAGCAAAAACCAAGTCATGAGGTCAAAAGAATTGTCTGTGTAGAGCTCCGAGACAGGACTGTGTCGAGGCAAAAATCTGGGGAAGGGTACCAAAACACGGCTGCAGCATTCAAGGTCTCCACGAACACAGTGGTTTTGAACCCGATGGTCACTCTGACAGCGCTCCAGAGTTCCTCTGTGGAGATGGGAGAACCTTCCAGAAGGACAACAATCGCTGCAGCACTCCACCAATCAGGCCTTTATGGTAAGAGTGGTCAGACAGAAGCCACTCCTCAGTAAATGGCACATGACAGCCCGTTTGGAGTTTGCCAAAAGGCACCTAGGAACCTCTCAGACCATCAGAAACAAGATTCTCTGGTATGATGAAACACATAGTTGAACTTTGTGGCCTGAATGCCAAGCGTCACATCTGGAAGACATCTAGCAACATCCCTACGGTGAAGCATGGTGGTGCAGCATCATTCTGTGGGGATGTTTTTCAGCGGCAGGGACTGGGAGACAAGTCAGGATCGAAGGAAAGATGAACAGAGCAAAGTACAGAGATCCTTGATGAAAACCTGCTCAAGAGCTCAGACTGGGGCAAAGGTTCATCATCCAACAGGACAATGACCCTAAGCACACAGCCAAGACAACGCAGGAGTGGCTTCGGGACAAGTCTCTGAATGTCCTTGAGTGGCCCAGCCAGAGCGCAGACTCGAAAACAATATAATATCTCTGGAGACCTGAAAAAAGCTGTGCAGTAATGCTCCCCATCCAACCTGACAGAGCTTGAGAGGATCTGCAGAGAAGAATGGGAAAAACTCCCCAAATACAGCAAGTGTTTATTGCACTGTCCGTACTGAAGCTGCAACAAAGTTTCTTATTTCTGACTGAAAAGTTCTGTTACTGAAAACTCTTGTTTAGGAAAAACATTCCCGATTCCCGTAACCCTCGCTCTCTTTACGTGCATCGCATGCGATCAATTACATCAATAAATAACTAACTCCATACACAACAGCAAATTGGATGCGGAGGACATGAAAAATACAATTGAAACGGGCAAATGTTTACTGGTTGCTCAGGGGGGAAAGGGGAAGTCAGATCTGTGGAAGACATTTGACTTAGTTGTGGAACCTACTGAAGATCAAGAAAAAGGAGGGTATCGGAGCAAGTGTTGCTTTGAGTATTAATGTGTGCCAAACAGTTGCTGTTAGATTACAATATTTTTTTAAATTCGGAACATTTGGAACATTGCAAACACTAAGTAAGTGTACCAGAGAGTCTGTGCCAACAAAAAAAAATATATATAAAGCCTTTGATACAGCAGACAAAAAGAGTAACATGCATTCATGAATTGTGGTTTATTTATTGTTTTGGCCATTTATTGAAAGCTCCCTTAGTTATTTAATTTTAAAACTAAAATGCTTGATTGCTTTTCAAAACATGAATGTCCCGTATTCTGTGTGATGGCATGAACGAATGAATTGATTGATACAGTAACATATATATTGAAATATTGGCCTAAGTAAGTTAAGGTATTAAGACTAAACAGGACTCCCTCTTAGGCCTACAGCTCGATTGTGGTTATACAAGGCTAAAGAGTAGCCTGCTAATGATAACGACATTACTTATTATTATAATGACGATCATAATAATAATTGTAATAATAACAACAAGGAGAGCAAGAAAAATTAAGGTACAGGAGTGAGAGCTGCGTGCATATTATGTGTGACAAACAGGTGCTGTTAGATTACAATATAATATTTGCCTATTTGGAACAGTGTAAACGCTAAATAAATAAGTAATACCAGTTTGTTCTAACGGAAAAAAAACCGCTAAAGCTTTTATTACAGCATAGCATAGATTAAAAATAGCCAAATCTGTGAAATTGCTTTATCTGACATATTGCAGTTACATGAGGCAACCATATACAATTTCAATATCACGTGTCTTAGATGCCATCCCCGTGGCCTCCACAACGAATCAGACAGGTGTCCTGTTCACCATGAAAGAAAGAAAAAAACATTGCGTTCTGCTCGACTAAAGTAATCTCGGTCGACCAAAAGCATATCGAACAAACAATCGACCAGTTGACTAAAAATGGGTTCTGCCCTAATCAATACACCCAGTCACTACAAAA
This sequence comes from Oncorhynchus clarkii lewisi, assembly GCF_045791955.1. Lineage (NCBI taxonomy): Eukaryota > Metazoa > Chordata > Actinopteri > Salmoniformes > Salmonidae > Oncorhynchus > Oncorhynchus clarkii. The sequence continues at coordinate 60,449,619 of NC_092158.1, read as the reverse complement.
GCTAACGGAGTCCTTCTTAACTCAGTTGCCAGAAAGGAAGGAAATTGTTCAGGGGTTTCACCATGAGGCCAATGGCGAGTTTAAAACAGTTAGAGTTTAATGACCGTGATAGAAAGCTGAGGATGGATCAACAACATTGGAGCTACATTACTCCGCAATACTAAACTAATTGACAGAGTGAAATTAAGGAAGCCTGTATAGAATACAAATATTTCCAAACAGGCATCCTGTTTGCCACAAGGCACTTAACCTCTTAAGTAACACTAAAAAAAAATGTGGCAAAGCAATTAACATTTTGTCCTGAGTACCTACCACTCTCCATATTTTCAAGCATAGTGGTGCCTGCATCATGTTATGGGTATGCTTGTAATTGTTAAGGACTGGGGAGTTTTTCAGGATAAAAAGAAATGGAATGGAGCTAAGCACACAAGAGGAAACCCTGTTTGTCTGCTTTCCACCAGACACTGGAAGATTAATTCACCTTTCAGAAGGATAATAACCTAAAACACAAGGCCAAATCTACACTGGAGTTGTTTACCAAGAAGAAAGTGAATGTTCCTGAGTGGCCGAGTTACAGTTTTGACTTTAATCTGCTTGAAAATCTTTGGCAAGAACAGAAAATGGTTGTCCAGCAATGATTAACAACCAATTTGACAGAGCTTGAAGAATGTTGAAAATAATAAATGGGAAAATGTTGCACAATTCAGGTGTGGAAAGCTCTTAGAGACTTACCCAGAAAGACTCAACTGTAATCACTTCCAAATGTGATTCTAACATGTATTGACTCAGGGGGTTAAATACTTTTAAAAAATACATACAGTGCCTTGCGAAAGTATTCGGCCCCCTTGAACTTTGCGACCTTTTGCCACATTTCAGGCTTCAAACATAAAGATATAAAACTGTATTTTTTTGTGAAGAATCAACAACAAGTGGGACACAATCATGAAGTGGAACGACATTTATTGGATATTTCTAACGTTTTTAACAAATCAAAAACTGAAAAATTGGGCGTGCAAAATTATTCAGCCCCTTTACTTTCAGTGCAGCAAACTCTCTCCAGACGTTCAGTGAGGATCTCTGAATGATCCAATGTTGACCTAAATGACTAATAATGATAAATACAATCCACCTGTGTGTAATCAAGTCTCCGTATAAATGCACCTGCACTGTGATAGTCTCAGAGGTCCGTTAAAAGCGCAGAGAGCATCATGAAGAACAAGGAACACACCAGGCAGGTCCGAGATACTGTTGTGAAGAAGTTTAAAGCCGGATTTGGATACAAAAAGATTTCCCAAGCTTTAAACATCCCAAGGAGCACTGTGCAAGCGATAATATTGAAATGGAAGGAGTATCAGACCACTGCAAATCTACCAAGACCTGGCCGTCCCTCTAAACTTTCAGCTCATACAAGGAGAAGACTGATCAGAGATGCAGCCAAGAGGCCCATGATCACTCTGGATGAACTGCAGAGATCTACAGCTGAGGTGGGAGACTCTGTCCATAGGACAACAATCAGTCGTATATTGCACAAATCTGGCCTTTATGGAAGAGTGGCAAGAAGAAAGCCATTTCTTAAAGATATCCATAAAAAGTGTCGTTTAAAGTTTGCCACAAGCCACCTGGGAGACACACCAAACATGTGGAAGAAGGTGCTCTGGTCAGATGAAACCAAAATTGAACTTTTTGGCAACAATGCAAAACGTTATGTTTGGCGTAAAAGCAACACAGCTGAACACACCATCCCCACTGTCAAACATGGTGGTGGCAGCATCATGGTTTGGGCCTGCTTTTCTTCAGCAGGGACAGGGAAGATGGTTAAAATTGATGGGAAGATGGATGGAGCCAAATACAGGACCATTCTGGAAGAAAACCTGATGGAGTCTGCAAAAGACCTGAGACTGGGACGGAGATTTGTCTTCCAACAAGACAATGATCCAAAACATAAAGCAAAATCTACAATGGAATGGTTCAAAAATAAACATATCCAGGTGTTAGAATGGCCAAGTCAAAGTCCAGACCTGAATCCAATCGAGAATCTGTGGAAAGAACTGAAAACTGCTGTTCACAAATGCTCTCCATCCAACCTCACTGAGCTCGAGCTGTTTTGCAAGGAGGAATGGGAAAAATGTCAGTCTCTCGATGTGCAAAACTGATAGAGACATACCCCAAGCGACTTACAGCTGTAATCGCAGCAAAAGGTGGCGCTACAAAGTATTAACTTAAGGGGGCTGAATAATTTTGCACGCCCAATTTTTCAGTTTTTGATTTGTTAAAAAAGTTAGAAATATCCAATAAATGTCGTTCCACTTCATGATTGTGTCCCACTTGTTGTTGATTCTTCACAAAAAAATACAGTTTTATATCTTTATGTTTGAAGCCTGAAATGTGGCAAAAGGTCGCAAAGTTCAAGGGGGCCGAATACTTTCGCAAGGCACTGTATACATACATATACACACACATACATACCTCAAATATATATATATTTTTTAAATCCAAATGTTCAAATTTTTCTTCCACTTTGACAGTGTATTTAGTGTTGATCATTGAAAAAAAAAATCAATTTTAATCCTACCTTGTAACAACAAAATGTGGAAAAAGTAGAAAGGTGTGAATACTTTCTGAAGGCATTGTGTACTGTATGTGTTCTATTTAATTCCATGTGTGGGCCTACCTCTCGTCCAGCTCCTGCAGCCGGCTCTTGACGGTGTGCACGTTGTTCTCCCTCGTCAGCCTCTGTAGCAGGAAGAAGGTCTGCTGAAACATCCTCAGTAGGTACTCCTCAAAGTCCAGGGGCACACAGTTCTTGGACACCAGCTCGTTGATGCACGTCATGGCCAGCACTCCCAGCCGCGACCTGTCCACCTGCCCGCTGCCGCCCATCTGATGCCCGGGCCGACCTCCGCCATTGGCAGGGGGAGCATGCTCGCCATTGGACGAGCATGACGAGTAGATGGAAGGGGGAGTCTTGGGCTTGACCCGCAGGTCACAGCCAAAACGGGCAAAGTGGAAGATAGAGGCGAGGAGGGAAGGGGTGATGCTGGTAGAAAGGGGGATCCAGCTGAATAGATGGGCCAGACACTCCAGAGCTAGGGAGCACAACTGTTGACTGTCATCATCCAGTGCTGGGATGGGCTGGGATAGCAGCTTGGAGTAATGGGTGCCCTGCAATAGACTGCCCAGCAACTCTGCTTAAAGGGAGGGGGGACGAGGACAAATGAGAGGCCGGGTTAACATCATTTCTCCCAGTCCCGCTCCCCCTCTCAAATACACACACATTGTCATACAACCTTCACAAACACACTTAGCACAGTTGTCTCCTCTCCTCCCCCATTGTTCACTCCCCCTTGTAGATCTAAGATGACTGGGTGGGTGAAAGCAGTAGCATAACCTATACAATCTAATCAGATCCGTAAAGGGTGTGAACAACTTTCTGGAATGAAATGTGCCCCCTGATTTATAGCCCACATTCTCACCGCTTTCTTCTGAGGTGGGAGAGGGAGGGGGGGTGGCAGCCGTAACACTGTGCTTATCCCAAATAGTCTCCAGGATACCTGCAGGGTAGAAATGTAGAGAAGTGATATTATGGATGTGCACATATCACACCACTAGAATCCACAGAACAGAGAGAGCGATGTGGGGAGAAAGAGAGGGGGGTAGTAAAGTTCACAGGTTGGTGGCAACCTAATTTGGGAGAACGGGCTCATAGTAATGACTAGAGCGGAATTAGTGGAATGATGTCAAATACAGTATGTAATAGGGAATTGATATAGACTAACAAACGCAAACAATTCACACAATGCAGTTAAGAAACAATGAATGTGCATAAATTGGCAGGAGAGAGTGCATTCTGGAGAGAGAAGTGCATTGTGCATCTGGGTGCTGCATGGTCAATCTCCTCCTCATGGACTGCACCAGATTTGCCACTTCTTGCTGTGAGATGTTACCCCACTCTTCCACCTGCATGTTCCCGGACATTTCTGGGGGGGGGGGGGGGGGGGGGGGGGATGGCCCTAGCCCTCACCCAGGAAATCCAGCACAGAACAAGCAGTATGGCTGGTGGCATTGTCATGCTGGAGGGTCTTGTCAGGATGAGCCTGCAGGAAGGGTATACCACATTAGGGAGGAGGATGTCTTCCCTGTAACGCATAGCGTTGAGATCGCCTGCAATGAAAACAAGCTCAGTCCAATGATGCTGCGACACACCGCCCCAGACCATGACGGATCCTCCACCTCCAAATTGATCCCGCTTCAGAGTACAGCCCTCGGTGTAACGCTCATTCCTTCGACGATAAATGCAAATCCGACCATCACCCCCGGTGAGCACTTTTTGCCAGTCCTGTCTGGTCCAGCGACGGTGGGTTCGTGCCCATAGGCACAACAAGCCTACAAGTCCTCAGCCCAGCCTCTCTCAGCCTATTGCGGACAGTCGGAGCACTGATGGAGGGATTGTGCGTTCCTGGTGTAACTCGGGCAGTTGTTGTTGCCATCCTGTACCTGTCAGGTGTGATGTTCGGATGTACTGATCCTGTGCAGGTATTGTTACACGTGGTCTGCCACTGCGAAGACGACCAGCTGTCTGTCTTGTCTCCCTGTAGCGCTGTCTTAGGCGTCTCACAGTACGGACAATGCAATTTATTGCCCTGGCCACGTCTGCAGTCCTTATGCCTCCTTGCAGCATGCCTAAGGCACGTTCACGCAGATGAGCAGGGACACTGGGCATCTTTCTTTTGGTGTTTTTCAGAGTCAGGACACTGAAGATGCCTTTCTACTAAGTTTTCATAACTGTGACCTTAATTGCCTACCGTCTGCAAGCGTCTTAATGACCATTCCACAGGTGCATGTTCATTGATTGTTTATGGTTCATTGAACAAGCATGGGAAAGTGTTTAAACCCTTTACAATGAAGATCTGTTAAGTTATTATTTGAAATTCTACTAATTATCTTTGAAAGACAGGGGCCTGAAAAAGGGACGTTTCTTTTTTTAATGAGTTTATATTAGGGATGCACGATATATCAGTGAACATATCGGAATCGGACGATATTAGCAAAAAAATCCTGACCGGGTGATGTGTTGTGAAGCTCGCCACAATAAGGATTAGCCACAATAGTGGAATTTGCGGTTCACCTTCAAAATAAAAGTACCTCTTTGAAAGTGATGCAGAAGGTTACAATTGGTGGAATCATGCCATATTAAGTCTTGATTATTTTAAACAAGGTTGGAATATGAAGCAATGAAATGGGGTTTCAGTCTACTCGGTAACACCCACAGAACACAACTGTGAAGAGTTGATGCAAATATTAGCGTTGTAGCTCTTATCGGGGGACTGTGACATCACCTCCCCAGTCAGCATATTGACATTAATATTGCACTGTGCAGCTTTACCTAAGGATTGGGGATCAATGAAATGGGGTAACATGCCTCAAATGCAACTAATTTACAAATTAGTATTTTGTTGATTTTATATAACATTCCAACCTTGTTTAGCAGGATATATTCAATTATGGCATAATTCTACTATTTGTATTAATTTGCATTTCCGTCAATGACATACTTTTATTTTGAAGGCTAACCGCAAAGTCCACTATTGTGGCTACTTCTTACTGTGGCTAGCTTCACATAGATGAGTCCGACCACCATTAATCAAAATAGAACGGTCTTATAAATCAGGGTTATTTTAGATGACACCTAGCTATATAGTTAGCTAGCTAACAACAGCTACTGAAACAGATTATTGTTTTGCTATGTTTTTGGGGAAGAACATTGTTTGCATCCATGAGCTAGCTAGCTTTTTTTATGACCAGCACTGTAGGTGCGCCAGACACCTTTACCAGCATTATAGCATACGTATTGATGAATCGTTGTGACATATGAAATATGAGTGACAGCGTAATTACTACGTACAATTTTTATGAACGCATTAATTTATTATGTGACGTGCAGTCATTTCAGGTCCTGATTGGTCAACAAGTTTATTTGATACGTCAAATAGTGTTATTAGACGTGCATCTTTTTTGACACGCAAAGACCCAAACGGCGTTCCATAGAAATCCTGATAGAGAATGAAATGACTGAACATATGAACAATGAAACAGCACAGCAAGTAAATGAAAGAAATGGGTTTTGATTATGTTTTACTGGTAATGGGGACACATGTAAATGGCAACAAAATTACTTTTTGGTCAGTGTAGTGTGTGTGTGTATGTGTGTAACCTTTATTTAACCAGGCAAGTCAGTTAAGAACTAATTCTTATTTGCAATGACGGCCTAACCTGGCCAAACCCGGGGGAGGCTGGGCCAATTTGTGGGCCGCCCTATGGGACTCCCAATCACGGCCGGATGTGATACAGCCTGAACTCGAACCAGGGACTGTAGAGACGCCTCTTGCATTGAGATGCAGTGCCTTAAATAGCTGCGTCCATGTGTGTGTTAACTATTTAACTGTACTAGAATGCTTAAAAAAGGAGAGCAGAGACCATTCCAGAGTTCGCTTTGCCAGTCAGCCGTTTAGGCAGTGCACGGATTGCTTTAAATATGTTGTGCCTATACATTAATAAATCATTCTAAATACTTACCCAGAGAGCATGACCTGGCCACATTAAAAAAAATAGCTATGGAATGTTTTAAGCTCGCAATTTGGGCAAGTGAAAAGCAGTTAAATAGGACTACACAGTATTTCTAAATACAATCGTAGATTGGGACAATAATTTCCTCCTCCAGGTAAGATGGATGCATTGTAAAATGTGCGTCTCCCCCTTTTCGCAGCCCTAGATGGTTGCATTTAATAAAGTCACTTAGGTCCCCCGTTTTGCCCATTTGAATGTTCAATCAAACAGTAACAATGCCTCGATGCCTGTCTTATATAGCAAGCCATAGCCATGTAACTCACTCTGTAGGAGCGATCCGTTTGGTTCGGGTTTATAAAATGCCACATTTTTCCCGTGCTATGAAAGGAAAAGAAAGGTCTCTGATTAGGCCTACTCTGTCCCTACGCCCTAAGGAAGGCATTGTTCAGAACTGTGTCTTGCAGTGATTGACTTAAATTATTAGCCTAAATTATGGCTATGCAATATACTCAAATTAGGAATCGTAGCCTATATTACATTAGTCTGCAAATACGATTTTAGATGCATGTAATCTTTATTATAAAGGCGCAATTTTACGGTGAAAAAAATTGTCAGGATTTGACGTTTTACCGTTCCACAAGTAAATGAGTCAATTTATGATCAGTTTTAGTACTGGTTGACGTTGTATATGCCTTTCCACAGACCTTTACATTTTATATTGTGCTGATAACAAATGTCTGGGGTCATTTGTTTGTTTTTGCTGTTCTCCAAATAGCATTAGAGGTTTTTGTTTTATTGTGTAGAAATGCAGTAGATGAGCTTCAACTTCCCCACAACCCACTATGCCATACCATTTCATGTCAACAATCTACACAAAATACATTTGTGAGAAAAAAATAACACTAATATATCTTGAGTAGATAAATATTCAACTTCCTGGGTCAATGTTAGAATCACCACACCTGGATTGTGCAACATTTGCCCATTATTATTTTTAAAATTCTTCAAGCTCAGTCAGATTGGTTGTTGATCATTGCTGGACAACAATTTTCAGGTCTTGCCATAGATGTTCAAGCAGATTTAATTCAAAACTGTAACTCGGCCACTCAGGAACTTTCACAGTCTTTTTGGTAAGCAACACCAGTGTAGATTTGGCCTTGTGTTTTAGGTTATTATCATGATGAAAGGTGAATTCATCTCCCAGTGTCTGGTGGAAAGCAGACAACCAGGTTTTCAGATTTAGTCTGTGCTTAGCTCCATCCCGTTTCTTTTGTGTTCTGAAAAACTCTGCATAACATGATGCAGCCACCACTATGCATTGAAATTATGTAGTCATACTCTAATGTGTTGTATTAGATTTTCCACAAACATAAAATGTATTCAGGACATTTTTTGCAGTGTTACTGTTGCGAACAGGATGCATGTTTTGGAATATTTTTATTCTAGACAGGCTTCCTTCTTTCACTCTGTCAATTAGGTTTATATTGTGAAGTAACTAATGTTGTTGATCCATTACAGCCTTTAAACTCTTAACTGTTTTAAAGTCACCATTACTCTTATGGTGAAATCCATTAGTGGTTTCCTTCCTCTCCAGCAACTGAGTTATGCATCTTTGTAGTGACTGGGTGTATTTATACACCATCCAAAGTATAATAAATAACTTCACCATGCTCAAAGGGATATTCAATGTCTGCTTTTTTTTTTTTTTTTTACCCATCTACCAATACAGTGCCTTGCGAAAGTATTCGGCCCCCTTGAACTTTGCGACCTTTTGCCACATTTCAGGCTTCAAACAAAGATATAAAACTGTATTTTTTTGTGAAGAATCAACAACAAGTGGGACACAATCATGAAGTGGAACAACATTTATTGGATATTTCAAACTTGAACAAATCAAAAACTGAAAAATTGGGCGTGCAAAATTATTCAGCCCCATTACTTTCAGTGCAGCAAACTCTCTCCAGAAGTTCAGTGAGGATCTCTGAATGATCCAATGTTGACCTAAATGACTAATGATGATAAATACAATCCACCTGTGTGTAATCAAGTCTCCGTATAAATGCACCTGCACTGTGATAGTCTCAGAGGTCCGTTAAAAGCGCAGAGAGCATCATGAAGAACAAGGAACACACCAGGCAGGTCCGAGATACTGTTGTGAAGAAGTTTAAAGCCGGATTTGGATACAAAAAGATTTCCCAAGCTTTAAACATCCCAAGGAGCACTGTGCAAGCGATAATATTGAAATGGAAGGAGTATCAGACCACTGCAAATCTACCAAGACCTGGCCGTCCCTCTAAACTTTCAGCTCATACAAGGAGAAGACTGATCAGAGATGCAGCCAAGAGGCCCATGATCACTCTGGATGAACTGCAGAGATCTACAGCTGAGGTGGGAGACTCTGTCCATAGGACAACAATCAGTCATATATTGCACAAATCTGGCCTTTATGGAAGAGTGGCAAGAAGAAAGCCATTTCTTAAAGATATCCATAAAAAGTGTCGTTTAAAGTTTGCCACAAGCCACCGGGAGACACACCAAACATGTGGAAGAAGGTGCTCTGGTCTATTGAAACCAAAATTGAACTTTTTGGCAACAATGCAAAACGTTATGTTTGGCGTAAAAGCAACACAGCTGAACACACCATCCCCACTGTCAAACATGGTGGTGGCAGCATCATGGTTTGGGCCTGCTTTTCTTCAGCAGGGACAGGGAAGATGGTTAAAATTGATGGGAAGATGGATGGAGCCAAATACAGGACCATTCTGGAAGAAGACCTGAGACTGGGACGGAGATTTGTCTTCCAACAAGACAATGATCCAAAACATAAAGCAAAATCTACAATGGAATGGTTCAAAAATAAACATATCCAGGTGTTAGAATGGCCAAGTCAAAGTCCAGACCTGAATCCAATCGAGAATCTGTGGAAAGAACTGAAAACTGCTGTTCACAAATGCTCTCCATCCAACCTCACTGAGCTCGAGCTGTTTTGCAAGGAGGAATGGGAAAACATTTCAGTCTCTCGATGTGCAAAACTGATAGAGACATACCCCAAGCGACTTACAGCTGTAATCGCAGCAAAAGGTGGCGCTACAAAGTATTAACTTAAGGGGGCTGAATAATTTTGCACGCCCAATTTTTCAGTTTTTGATTTGTTAAAACAGTTTGAAATATCCAATAAATGTCGTTCCACTTCATGATTGTGTCCCACTTGTTGTTGATTCTTCACAAAAAAATACAGTTTTATATCTTTATGTTTGAAGCCTGAAATGTGGCAAAAGGTCGCAAAGTTCAAGGGGGCCGAATACTTTCGCAAGGCATTGGAAAACCTCCCTGGCCTTTGTGGTTGAATCTGTTTAACTTATTATGTAACTTGTTAGAACACAAACACATATGTGACTTGTTAAATATTTTTACTCCTGAACTTATTTAGGCTTGCCATAACAAAAGGTGTTGAATAATTAGACTGAAGACATTTAAGCTTTTCATTTTTAATGAATGTAAAAAAAAAAAGAAAAACATAATCCCACTTTGACATGATCGGGTATTGTGTTTACAAAAAAAAATCGTAATGGGCTATTGTGCCAGTGACAATTTTTTAAAATCTACATTGAATCTATTTTAAATTCAGGCTGTAACAAAATGTGGAAAAGGTAAAGGTATGTGAATAGTTTCTGAAGGCACTGTAACTGGAAGCATGCTATTGATAGAACCAAAGGATTCTGTACTGGCACGCATCACATCAAGCAAGGAGCATTTGAAATGCACTGCACTGTGAAGAAAAAAATAAGAAGTTCTAAACGCCATGGGAACTGACTGAGGTGTCAACACTTGTTAATGATAGCCAGCAAGAACTCATCTTCCTCTTGGACAAATGTGTTCAGTCAGCACTAGGGCTGTAGCGGTCACGAAATTTCGTCTGCCGGTGATTGTCAAGCAAATAACTGTCGGTCTCACGGTAATTGACCATTAATTAACAATCATTGAGTATCTCCTGGCTTCCACAAATAGTCTACAAGCACCTGATGCAGACTTTTGGAACATCAACATTTTAAAAAGTCTAATAAATCCATGTAATATATCCCATACATTCCCAATAAATCCATTATTTATTTTAGACCGGTCAAAATAAGCATGATATGAAGAAAATGTAGTCTTTTTCAGAATAAATTAATAGCATACTCAGTTGTCCTTATGTTAGGTGCTGATGTGGCTATGCCAAATGGCTGTGGGCTACATTTGTTTATTTAGCAGACAACATTTCCTTATAATTCCATGGCATTATGTTAAATTATTTTATAGTATGAAAAATACAACTGAACAAAGCTGAATAAAATATAAATATTTTCTCCCAACGATTTGAGGGAGTGCGCACATGCGGCTATTCTGTGTAGAGCAGTTAACAAAGAAATAGGTATTCCTATATGCTTAATTTTGAGTTATTAATGTAACTTTAGTTGTACAAATGTTGGGCTATATGTTTAGATTTTTAATACATTGTAAGGCTGCATGACGAGACTCATGATTTTTTTTAAAGTCGCTTGAAAGGCACAAGCTCCGCTGTTTTTTGCGCAGGCAATACACACTCCAAAAGTCTCTCATTCACAATTTGACAAGCACTTGATTATTTCATGGCGGGATCCCCTTTGTGGCCATAATGCACCCCCCCAAAAAAATCGATGTGCTGCGCAAGTTTTACAGAGCAAGCCAGACTGCTTTAGCCATGGCACCTCCTACTCAATTTTGGCTGAATAACTTAAGTGCAGCTTAGTTGAATTTCTCAACTTTTGCCATCTAAGCAGTGCCAACGTGCATGAACACTGCGAACCGCTCCGCTTGGGTAACGGGCCAGCGTTTCACCTCCCAACTTCCCAATGTAATGAATGGGCGAAGTTGCTCACCTGTCAGTAATCCCAGCACTGTGGGGACCTGCTCCAGTAACAGTTTGCGCAGTTCGTCTTTCCGTGCCACGCTCAAATCCTCCCGTGGGCACGCCATCTCCTCGGATGTGGTCTTGAGCAAAACTAGTCCCAGAGAGGCCATGGTAGGAGACTGGATCAGCTGCAGTAACACACACACACAGAACACACACATCAATTTGTGATATCATCACAGCAAAAGTGCATTCCGTAGCCTTTTCTTTTGGGCTCCCGAGTGGCACAGCGTCTCAGTGCTAGAGGGGTCACTACAGACCGTGATTTGGAGTCCCATAGGCCTGAGCACAATTGGCCCAGCGTCATTAGGGTTTGGCCGGGGTAGGCAATCATTGTAAATAAGAATTTATTAACTGACTTGCCTAGTTAAATAAAGGTTAAAAAATTAAAAATAATCCTAAAGTAGTAGAACTACGAATTATACACACGATCACAGCAAAAACAAAACGCGCACACACACACCAACATTATTTGAATCAAACCAATCAGTGCACCTGTCCAGAGACAAGGAATGGGTGGCCTCACTTTTGAACAAAAAATATAAGCAACTAAATGTACATCAATCTGATTGTGACTGTCACTTGGAAAATCTTAAATTCTTTAAATGGCATACCTCAATACTGTACCTTGTGTATGTTCATTTATTGTTACTGTTAGTATGTCTAAATTGTACTTATGTCAGCATGCATTTGCTAAAACACCCAATAAATATACTTATTGAAAAGCAATATACTATACACAAGTCAGTTTAGACATCTACTTTAGGCATGACAAGTAATTTTTCCAACAATTGTTTACGGACAGATTATTTCACTTATAATTTTCACTGTATCACAATTCCAGTGGGTCAGAAGTTTGCATACACTTAGTTGACTGCGCCTTTAAACAGCTTTAAAAATTCCAGAAAACGATGGCATGGCTTTAGAAGCTCCTGATAGGCTAATTGACATCATTTGAGTCAATAGGAGGTGTACCTGTGGATGAATAGATGTTCAGGAGTCTTATGGCTTGTGGGTATAAGCTGTTTAGAAACCTCTTGGAGCTAGACTTGGCGCTCCGGTACCGCTTGCCGAGAGAACAGTCTATGACTAGGGTGGCTGGAGTCTGACAATTTGTAGGGCCTTCCTCTGACACCGCCTGGTATAGAGGTCCTGAATGGCAGGAAGCTTGGCCCTGGTGATGTACTGGGCCGTACACACTACCCTCTGTAGTGCCTTGTGGTTGGAGGCTGAGCAGTTGCCTCACCAGGCAGTGATGCAACCAGATGCTCTCGACGGTGCTGCTGTAGAAGTGTTTGAGGATCTGAGGACCCATGCCAAATCTTTTCAGTCTCTTGAGGGGAATAGGTTTTGTCGTGCCCTCTTCACAACTTTCTTGGTGTGCTTAGACCATGTCAGTTTGTTGGTGATGTGGACACCAAGGAACTTGAAGCTCTCAACCTGTTCCACTGCAGCTCTGTCAATGAGAATGGGTTGTGCTCTGTCCTCTTTTTCCTGTAGTCCACAATCATCTCCTTTGTCTCGATCATGTTGAGTGAGAGGTTGTTGTCCTGGCACCACACGGCCAGGTCTCTGACCTCCCTATAGGCTGTCTCGTTGTTGTCGGTGAACAGGCCTACCTCTGTTGTGTCATCTGCAAACCTAATGATGGTGTTGGAGCCGTGCAGTCATGAGTGAACAGGGAGTACAGGAGGGGACTGAGCACGCACCCCTGAGGGGCCCCCGTGTTGAGGATCCACGTGGCGGATGTGTAGTTAACTACCCTTACCACCTGGAGGCAGCCAGGAAGTCCAAGATCCAGTTACAGAGGGAGGTGTTTAGTCCCCAGGTACTTATCTTAGTGATGAGCTTTGAGGGCACTATGGTGTTGAACGCTGAGCTGTAGTCAATGAATAGCATTCTCACAAAGATGTTCCTTTTGTCCAGGTGGGAAAGGGCAGTGTGGAGTCTGTTAGAGCGGTATGCAAATTGGAGTGGGTCTAGGGTTTCTGGGATAATGGTGTTGATGTGAGCCATGACTTCATGGCTACAGATGTGAGTGCTACGGGTTATGCAGGTTACTTTAGTGTTTTTGGACACAGGGACTATGGTGATCTGCTTAAAACATGTTGGTATTACAGAATCGGACAGGGAGAGATTAAAAATGTCAGTGAAGACACTTGCCAATTGGTCAGCGCATGCTCGCAATACACGTCCTGGTAATCAGTCTGGCCCAGCGGCCTTGTGAATGTTGACCTGTTTAAAGGTCTTACATTGGCTGTGGAGCGTAACCACAGAGTCTTCCAGAACAGCTAGTGTGCTCATGCATGTTTCAGTGTTATTTGCCTTGAAGCGAGCATAGAAGTAGTTTAGCTTGTTTGGTAGGCTCGTGTCACTGGGCAGCTCTCGGCTGTGCTTCCCTTTGTAGTCTAATGGTTTGCAAGCCCTGCCACATCCGACGAGCGCCGGTGCCGGTGTAGTACAATTCGATTGTAGTCCGGTAATGGCACCTTGCCTGTTTAATGGTTCGCAGGAGGGCATAGCGGGATTTCTTATAAGCTTCCGGGTTAGAGTCCCGCTCCTTGAAAGCGGCAGCTCTAGCATTTAGCTCAGTGCGGATGTTGCCTGTAATTCATGGTTTCTGGTTGGGGTATGTACGTTTGGTCACTGTGGACACGACGTCATCAATGCACTTATTGATATAGCCAATGCACTTATTGATATAGCCAATGACTGATGTGGGAGTACTCCTCAATGCCATAGGAAGAATCCCGGAACATATTCCAGTCTGCAGAAATACAGAAAACGCTAAAGGGTTCACAAACTTTCTCAGCACTGTACTGCAACTGTACATAGTGTTTGTATAGGACTGGATGATGACATGGGGATGATAACCCGTAATAAAGGCTTCCAATGGCCAATGCAAATGTTTAAGGCCCGGAGCAGTCAAAATTCAGTTTTTCCCTGTGTTTTAGATATTGTACAACAGTTGATGAAACTAACACTGTAAAAGTGTGAAAAATAGATAGAATTATTATTTCCTGACAGTTGCTGGTTGAAAATACAATCTTCACAGGACCTTCTAAATCAGCAGGCTTTGCATGGGTGGAGTGTCGGCTTGCCTGGTGACGTCACCTGAATTTGTTAATAGACCAATAACAAAAAGCGTTCTGAACTAGGGCTGTGGTGGTCATGGAATTCCGTCAGCCGGTGATTGTCAAGCAAATAACTGTTGGTCTCACGTTAATTGACCGTTCATGAACATTTTGCATCGCCTGGCTTCCACACAGCCTACAAGCCCCCGATGCAGACTTTTGGAACGTCGACATTTTTAAAAGTCTAATAAATCCATGTAATATAGCCAACACCTTCACAATAAATCCATTATTTTAGACAGGTCTAAAGAAGCATGATATGAAGAAAAATGTAGCTTTTAGCTTAAAACATTGCTAAACGATTAGGCTATTTCTTCACATTATAAGAACAGCAATGCACACATGGCAGTAGGCTATAAGCGCAAATGTTCCATTAGCGGGAAAACGCCATTATCAAAAGTGACTGCAAATGTGACTATGCATGTAATGCTTTTATTATAAAGGAACATTTTTATAAAAGGTGCATTTTTATGGTGAAACTTATCTTCCCCAAACTTAAAACTCACGCACTGCTTATGTATGTCAGTTAGGCTCTACACCACTTGTAAAGCAGATTCATGTGCTTAATTTGTCCACTTTAGTTGTGAAACAAACCTTATCAAAACATATAGGCCTATGGGCTAGGCTAAATGAGGTGTGCGACTATGATTCAAAAAAGCACAAAAAAACAAAAACATTGTTTCTTACCTTATACTGGGCATCATTCACAAGTGCTAATATTGTCACCCATTAGACTATTCTTGATTTAATCTGGTCTTTAAATATACAAAATAACATATGTGAGAATATTTTGGGGATTTAGAATGGACCATTATCATGCACCTGTCTCGAAACAGGGGCAGCAGGGAAAAAATACATGTTGTGTATGCACTTAAACAGCGAATGGAGAACACTTTTCCCGTGGTTCATTTTCATGCCAGGCAGGTGGGCTATACTCCTGTAGTAAAGACAAGCAGAGTGTTTAATATTAGGAAAGTTGATGAATAAATAAATATAGTAGGCCTAGCCTATAGAAAGCTGATGGGGTCCTCCTATTTTTAATAGAGGCCATCACTCTGTTTTTTTCTCCCGCAATTGCATAGCTTATAGAAATGTTGTGCAACATGAGCTCTCATGAAGTGTTTGATTAGATTTTCAATTGCATTTGCAGAGTGATTAAATGGACAATAGAGTGCTGAGTACCAGGCAGTTAGCAAGTTTGGTAGGCTGCTAATGACCATCAGCATCAGAGCTTGGAGAAGCCTAATTACCGTGACTAAGTGTTCATGTGGAATTTGACTGCCTTTATGACTCTGCTGGTGTGGCGGTAATACGGTCACTGCAACAGCCCTATTCTGAACTTCTCTGCCAATAAGAGCTAGTTTTCAGTTTTCCCCTGCTCACTCAGACCACGCCCAGACAGTCCTAGCAAAATTCTTGCTTGAGAAATTGATTTATTTTTAGACCATTTTATTCAAAAACTATTGCAATAAGGTAATTAATTGTTTACCAGAAATTCATTTTTAGCCTGTCAAGCAAATTAATGAAATCTTGGATTGCAGCCAAGTGCTCTCCATGCACAATTTGCAGATGCTAAAACAGTTGAGAGATGTCAAATTCTTATTTATAATGACGGTCTACCAAAAGGCAAAGCACACATCACGACGAGACAACACTACATAAAGAGAGACCTAAGACAACAACACAGCATGGTAGCAACACATGGCAGCAGACCAACATGGAAGCAGCACAAAACAAGGTACAAACATTGTTGGGTACAGACAGCAGCACAAAGGAAAAGAAGGTAGATCACAATACATCACGTTGAGATAAAACTGTCCAGTGTAAGTGTTTGTTGCAGCTCGTTCCAGTCGCTAGCTGCAGCGAAATAAGTGAAAACTATAGACATCCAGAAAGCCAGTTAGTTGATTATTGAAAAGTTATTCAATACTTTTGATAAACAGAGCAAAATAGAAATAGGCCTATAACAGTTAGGATCAGCTTGATCTCCCCCTTTAAATAAAGGATGAACCGTGGCTGCCTTCCAAGCAATGGGAACCCCAGAATTGAGCGGCAGGTTAAAAAAGGTCAGGGATAGGCTTGGCGATGATCAAGGCAGCAAACTTAAAGGGACTAAACCATCTGACCCAGATGTTTTATTTGGGTCAAGTTTAAGGAACTCCTTTAGCACCTCGGATTCAGTGACCGCCTGCAAGGAGAAACTTTGTAGCGGGGGAAAAAGAGGGAGGAGCATCGGGGTTTGTCGCATTAGAAGGGGTGGGAGATGAGGAAATGTTGGACAGGCAAGGAGGCATGGCTGAGTCAAATAGGAATCCTGACTTAATGAAGTGATGATTAAAGAACTCAGCCATGTGCTTCTTGTCAGTAACAACCACATCATCAACGTTAAGGGACATGGGCAGCTGTGAGGAGGAGGGTTTATTCTCCAGGTCTTTAACCGTTTTTCAGAACTTCTTGGGGTTAGACCCACAGAAAGAGAACCACTCCTTAAAGTAACTAACTTTGGCCTTCCGGATAGCCTGAGTGCACTTATTTCTCATTTACCTGAACAAGAGCCAGTCAGCCTGAGTATACGTGTTGATATGCAACATTCTGATGAAGGCCATTGACAGCCTAAACATCGTGATTTTAATATTTAGATAAATAAAGTATGAAGTTGTTAATTGTGACCAAGAGTTCCCCCTATTCCAGTGGTCACAATTACATTCAGCCATTGGGGCGTTTCTTTTCTTGAGCGGATGGTCGGAACATAAAACATTTGTACACTGCAAATTGACCGCATGAGGCCCAAACGGATACACAGAGTACAAAAGTTTAAGAACACCTGCTCTTTCCCTGACATAGACTGACCAGGTGAATCCAGGTGAAAGCTATGATTTCTTATTGATGTCACTTGTTAAATCTACTTCAAATCAGTGTAGGTGAAGGGGAGGAGACAGGTTGTGTGCCATTCAGAGGGTGAATGGTCAAGACAAAGGTTAAGTGCCTTTAAACAGGGTATGGTAGTAGGTGCAAGGCGCACCAGTTTGTGTAAAGAACTGCGATGCTGCTGGGTTTTTCACACTCAACAGTTTATCAAGAATAGTCCACCACCCAAAGAACATCCAGCCAACTTGTGGAAAGCATTGGAGTCAACATGGGCCAGCATCCCAATGTAACGCTTGACACCTTGTAGAGTGCATCCCCTGAAATTGAGGCGGTTTGTGAAAGGAGGGGGGGGTTGCAGCTCAATATTAGGGAGTTGTTCTTAATGTTTATCCACTCAACTATGAATGTATTTTTTGGCTCAGAAAACCTGTGGGGCCGCCTATTCCTTCCTGATATGCAACAACTTGAGTTAGGTTTAGGGCTAGTGGCGAGTTAGTTGAACCTCTATGAACCATTTGTGAGGCACTAATCAAATAAAACATTACCGTTTGGTATATATGCAAAGCAAACATAACATATTTAACACAATTTTAGCTGGGCTCACCTGAAGGGTGTTGGTGAAGAAATCATGGTAGAACATGGGCCAGTCCTGGCGACCAATATCCACTATGACTTTACAGAGTTTGTTGCGTATGAAGAAGGGCAGAGCTTTGTGCTGGGCCAGCAACAGCTTGGGCAGGCAGCTACGGATCTCCATTTTGTCCTGCGAGGCTACTCCCAGCCACATCTTATTGACCAGGTTCTGAAAAGGCAACAATGGGTAGATTTTCAGGTGTTATGACAACCACTTTGCATAACTTTATTTGAACTAGCCAAACACTTATAACTTATCATGATCATAACCATAATTAGGCCTATAATGTGATAGCTGAGACTCAAAGTGTAGGGTGTCTTCTCTTGCTATTGCATATTAATTCTAGTCATCAGCAACACACCACTAGGTTGGGTACATGTCTAATATCAATGTGTTAACAATAACCAGGGTTATAAAATGACTATGGGTTGAGGGAAATTCTCATTTTAACAGATAATTTTAAAACTTTTTGGAAAAGGTGTACATTGTGAGAAGCCTGGGGTGGGGTTGTTCTGCATCGTAACACGATCATAAAATCCTAAAATGTTGCAACATTATGATCTGTCCAACATGTTTTCTGACAGTTTTTACATGTGCCATGGAAGTACTCTTGACGCTATTATGCAGCCGCTATAAATCAGAAGAATACCGCAATATGTCACAATGCATGAATATATGCACTTTTTGCATTATAATAATACATTTCATTTTAAGTGCTTTTCAAGACACCCAAAGTCACATACACAAGAAATGATATTGTCATAATATATATTTGGCAAGTTATGACACATGCTATGACGCTTAATAACACTTATGAACCGTTATGGAGGACAGCTTATATCTTTGGGCTTTTAGTGACGTTCATAATTATAAATCACAGTGAGAGAAAAAATATTAAAGGGATACTTTTGGATTTTGGCAATGAGGCCCTTTATCTACTTCCCCAGAGTCAGCATTGGCTCATGAAACTACATCTAACTTTCTTTAAAAAAATGGTATCAATGAGTTCATCAGACTCTGGGGAAGTAGATAAAGGGCCTCATGGCCAAAATCCAAAAGTATCCCTTTAATAATATACTGTAGGCTACAGAAACAATTGCAAAGGCCTACATAACCTTACATTGCAGACACTCTCTCCTAGAACCCAAAGAGGTACCCATAACACAGTTTCAGAAAACACTGAACAGGTCATAAGAATGTTAAGAGAAAATCCTGTGTTATGGCATGTTTAATATTGACGGCGGCACACTTTCGAAAATCATGAACAAAAGCAACAGCTTATTTTCAAGATATATTGCCACAGGCCCCAGGGCTGACCACAAGATGCAGACTCATCCCAATCCCCAAAATAGTTCTTCATTAAAAAGCTATCACCAAAGTTCATGAAGCATTAGTGATGTAAATTGTCTTCAAATTGTCTTCAATTTTTGTTTCATCTAATAAGAAAATGATCCGGCAGTCCGTTTCTCGAGCCTAGACCCTATAATATATATATATTTTTTAAAATATACAATTTTTACAAGAGGTGTGAATGTTTGAATGTTAAAACTAAATTGGGATCCTTAACATTAACAAAATTTAAAATCACAGTGCAGTTAACACTAAACATTATTTTCTGTGTTACAGCCTAACTAGACGATAGGATATAAAAGGCCTGGGGAAAGCTGTGTCATCTAAAGTTATACTCTGCGATATCACGTACATGCAGAAAGTAAGAGGCTGCACTTCGCCGCTGTTTTTGTGCCCTGGATACCACGTAGAGCCCTGCACAGGAACGCATTTTAAGCCCTACAATGGCTCCGATTGGGGTGCTCTACTCAATGACGAGAGAGAGCAGTTGGCTACTTTTCGTCAGTCTAAACTCAAGGAACATTATTCCTTGAAATACTCCTTGAAATAATCTCTTCGGTCTTACATTTGACAAGGTTGAAGCACTTCTGACACCATGTTATTATCTTAGTCCGATATGACTGTACTGCGCAGCAGAGAACGAGCAAATGGCTCAGCTTCAAACTGTTAGTGATCAATTTAGTGATACTGTGAAGAGCGTGAAGTGAGCTTGAAGTGAACCCATGCACATGTGCAGATACTTTGTGTGACTGTGTGAGAGCAGCGTTGCATCTCGCTCATCTCAATATCCTAGCCTATTCATTAATGGGCCCTGCTTTACTGAAGTTAAAAACATTGCAAGCTAAGTAATTGCGAGATACAGCTTTTGATTGTCGATAGAACTAGTGCACGATTCAGACCGGCCACTATGCAGACAACCTGCCTATACTGTGCCCATCTCTCTCCATCCCTTGCTAGCTCGCTAGGAAAGATGTGAATGTTTGTGCTCTCGAAAGCACGGCAACTAATCAGTCTCCTCTGTCCAAAAATACAGAATCTTGGGAGTCTATTCATAGTGGAATTTAATCTTGACACTTAGAAATGGGAGTCGACACTGGGAGAAATCAATTATTTTGAAGTCGACTCACCACCACTAAGTCATTGTTGTTAAGTTGGAAAAAAGGCGACAGCAGCGAAGTCCTGTAAGGCAATACTATAAGAAATGCAAACTTTGCGAGGTGGAATTGAGGTAATGTTAGTACAGGTGCAATGCTTAACCATCTGAAAGGAACAAACACCAATGAGCCTACACAAAGGACATGAATCCAAGAACCTCTTGGAGAGACCCATTTCCATGGAAACATGAGACCCTTATGATCATCAAGCAAAGTGATGTTGAAGAAGACCCAAACCGTTGCTGGCAGCTGCATTGTGAATTCACATTTATGAATTTTCTTATCGTTTAAACGGAAAAATATAGATTGTTAATTGTTTAAACTAAGAAAATTGTTTCATTTGTGACATGCCTCATTTTATTTAACCCTTGTTTTACCAGGTAAGTTGACTCAACGACGTTAGGAAGTCAGCCATGCACTGATGCACATATAAAAATACAGACTAGGTGAGGTCTGCACAACGCATCACGGGGGAAAACTACAGGACACCTACAGCACCTGATGTCACAGGAAGGCCAAAAAGATCATCAAGGACAACAACCACCCGAGCCACTGCCTGTTCACCCCATTAGCATCCAAAAGGCGAGGTCAATACAGGTGCATCAAAGCTGGGACCGATTGAAAAAAACAGCTTCTATCTCAAGGCCATCAGACTATTAAACTGCCATCACTAACACAGAGAGGCTGCTGCCTACATACAGACTCGAAATCATTGGCCACTTTAATAAATGGATCACTAGTAATTTAAAAAAAAATCCCCTTTAATAATGTCTACATATCTTACATTACTCATCTCATATGTTTATACTGTATTTTATACCATCTATTGCATCTTGCCTATGGCGCTCGGCCTTCACTCATCCATATATTTATATGTACATATTCTTATTACAACCCTTTACATTTCGGTGTATTAGCTAGTTGTGAAATTGCTAGATATTACTTGGTAGATATTACTGCACTGTCGGAACTAGAAGCATAAGCAATTCGCTACACCTGCATTAACATCTGCTAACCATGTGTATGTGACCAATAACATTTGATTTGATTTAGACTATTCATAACATTCACCAAATTAACTTACCTCAAATACTGTGAGACTGTACATCATCACATACTCGTTGCGAGTGTTGGAGAGGAAGTACAAGCAGTGGCGCCAAGCTCCCATCTGCTGAGCAAAGTTATTCAGCAGCTCTTCTGCAGAAAGGGCAGAAATAAAGGAAGCACATGATAAAAAAATGTTTGAGTCATTTCAAGTCATTGCTTACATAAAAAAGGTAATTATGACAACTTTTCACAAATATAATAACATTTCTGTAGTGCTTTTCATAAGAATGTCAAAGAGCTTAAAATGCAAACAACTAACAAGCAATACATCATCATGAGAAGCTTAGCTAGTTAGACTTGGCCTCTATTGGTTGACCTGAGTGCATGCATGCTCTAATGATGGAGAGAAACAGTTCATGACATGATCAGAGGAAGATGGTCAAGGCGACAGTTGATGAGTCTAGTGCAGGACTACTCTGGGAACCAGTCTGTTGTGTTACTGGACCTCTCCTCCTTCACAATGTGTAGCACCCACTTGGATGATGCCTCAGCAGCTCTGGGCGCCAGAAAGCTCACCAAACACAGTTCAGAGTAGTAGCCCTTCGTCCTCACTACGAGCCTTTTGCCTCAGCACTGAATTATTTTACTTTACAAATATGAGGATATATCTGTAATTAAAAATGCATCCGCACTCTATAGCAAATCCATAGCAAATAAATATAAAAAGTTCTGCAAACTGGCCACTATTTCGCCACCAAATGTTCCATGACAATAGAGTTGAATGAATGCAATTATCATGGAACTTTGAACCAACCATAGCAGCACCCATTACAATTTTAAAATCACATATCAAGTGCACCACAGTACATGGCTCTGGTCCATCCTACTATAATGCTAAATTTCAAGGGTGGCCAGACTTGCTCAGATGGTTGCACAACAATACTTTTGAATATTCAAGTTTCTGCACCCATATCAAATTTGGCACGGTACTACCACCAGTGCCACACTCACCAATCTCTCTCTTGCGCTCGTTGGTTGTACAGCTGTGGAAGAACTCTGTCATGAGACTCTCCAGAGCGCGCAGTGAGCTCTCCTCTGATGCCTGCCGGATCAAAGGAGGAAGGGAGCGAGGAATGATAGAAAGGCGGGGAATAGGAAAATATGAGCGATAGGTAAAGAGCTTTAAGAAAAAATTGTTAGTTTATCAGAGTTAAGAATGTGACCTAAACTCACATTTTTTTGACCTAAACTCAGATTTTGAACAGCGATCAGGAGGAGCCAATGAGAGCTCGCCAATGTGATGATAATGTTGTATCACATCACCCAGAATGTGTAGACTCTCGAGCATGGGCGATGACGACTACTACTAGTATGCGTTTGTAGCCTTTAACCAAAGCATCAAATTGTTACAGCTCTGAAGTTCACAAGCAATGTTATTGAATTCAAAATGTATAGGCTACACACACTACATGACCAAAAGTATGTGGACACCTGCTCATCAAACATCTCATTCCAAAATCAGGGTCATTAATATAGAGTTGGTCACCCCTTAGCTGCTCCACTCTTCTGGGAAGACTTTCCAGTAGATGATCAAACATTGCTGTAGGGACTTGTTTCCATTCAGCCACACGAGCATTAGTGAGGTTGGGCACGGATGTTGGGTGATTAAGGCCTGGCTCGCAGTCATCCCTAAGGTGTTCGATAGGGTTGAGGTCAGAGCTCTGTGCAGGCCATTCAAGTTCTTCCACACTGATCTCGACAAACCATTTCTGTATGGACCTTGCTTTGTGCACGTGGGCATTGTCATGCTGAAATAGGAAAGGGCCTTCCCCTTTCCTAGTTGGAAGCACAAAATTGTAGAATGTCATTGTATGCTGTAGCATTAAGATTTCCCTTCACTGGAACCAAGGGGCCTAGCTCGAACCATGAAAAACAACCGCAGACCATTATCCTTCCTCCATTAAACTTTACAGCTGGCACTATGCATTGGGGCAGGTAGCGTTCTCCTGGCATCCTCCAATCCTAGATTTGTCTGTCGGAATGCCAGATTGTGAAGCGTGATTCAACACTCCAGAGAAGGTGTTTCCATCTCTCCGGAGTCCAATAGCAGCAAGCGTTACACCACTCCAGGCGCAGCTTGGCATTGAACATGGTGATCTTGGGCTGCTCGGCCATGGAAACCCATTTCATGAAGCTGCTTCCAGAGGCAGTTTGAAACTCAGTAGTGAGTGTTGCAACCGAGGACGGACGGTTTTTACCCACTTCAGAACTCGGTGGTCCCATTCTGTGAGCTTGTGTGGCCTACCACTTCGCGGCTGAGCCGTTGGTGCTCCTAGACGTTTCCACTTCACAATAACTGCACTTACAGTTGACCAGGGCAGCTCTATTTAACCTTAATTTAACTAGGCAGGATGAACTGACTTGTTGGAAAGGTGGCATCCTATGACAGTGCCATGTTGTAAGTCACTGAACTCTTCAGTAAGACCATTCTACTCCCAATGTTGGTTTAAGGAGATTGCATGGCTGTGTGCTCAATTTTATACACCTGTCAGCAACAGGTGTGGCTGAAATAGTAGAATCCACTAATTTGAAGGGCTGTCCACATACTTCTGTATATATAGTGTATTTCATCTCTGTATGGCAGGTGTGAATGTCTGACTGAAAACATTTACAAGGCTGCATTTGAGCCACAGCTCATTCTAACTACGTTAAAATGAAATCACATAATTATTTTCGCAAGACAGCCGAGAATCCTCACGACCAAGTGAAAAATCTTGTGTGACATTGTTTAGTCTGCGCACCACTACGTTGGGGGACGGGACGACGACAGGAATGACGATCGTTATACTCACTAACTTCCTCATCGCATTGGTAATTTCCACTCAATTGCCATTCATAATCATAGTATAATGGTATGCACTAAACTAGCAGCAAAGGGGGTCTGTGATGACAACTAAAATGTCAATTCACTATTTAAGAGAGAATTGTTCAATTATTAGCATTTGAGTAAGGAAGGACAGTATAGCAAAAATGAATATAGTGATTCCTCTGCATATCTGAAGCATCTTGCAGATCAAAAGGCCCGAATTCTTCAAATGGGCCGCAACATGCAAGGATTACTCAATGCAAATATTTGGTCTTGCAAGATGGGCGTCTTGTGTCGCAGACAGACGAATTCGACACACATCCCGGAAACCAGGTAGCCTACTCATGTGTGGAGCACAAACAAGAACCGTTATCTTGTGCGACAGGGTTTTTAAAAATATATCTCCTTCCAGAATTATGGAATTATATACTGGGAAAATATCGTTGAATAGATAAATTAGAAAGCTTTAAAGATATGATACGCCACATTTGACTATACCGGTAACTAACACATGCAAATAATGAGTGCAATAAATGGATATGACTCAATACTAATGGTTTCACATTTTCATAAAAATATTATAAACGTTACTCAGTAAAGGAGACAATTTCTGTTTAGTTATCGCTTTGCTGAAGTCTACAACATCTATTCTACATTGTCCGCTATGTATTGGATTTTTAATAGTATCCATTTCCTGATATGTTAGTTAATTAGCTAGTTAACTGTAATAATGTGGCAAACTAAAACCCATACTCACCATGTTCGGAGTTAATTTTGATGGCTCTCCAGACGTCCAATAAATATTTGTAGCAAGCAGGCTACTTGAGGTGTTGGCTACACCGGCAGAGGCTCATGTTGTGGCAATGGGCCCACTCGCGACTACAAGACACCGCGACATTGCATCATAAAAATGCAGGAAAAGTCATTTATTAATCTAGATGTCGATACAATGTATGGCTTTTTAAGAGACGACCCTTGCTATTGTTGATAATGTTGCTACACGGGGTTTAGTGGAGGTGAACCAGACATGTAGCTAAGTCTGCCTAGCTGTTGCAGTGGGAATCCCGGTTAAAAATAAAGCACGCATTAAAGATGGTCTATTTGAGGGGTTTACGTCGTAAGTGCTCCGGAAAATCTAATACAAACTGAATTTACAGCATCGTGCTTGTTCCTGTTTTCTGTGTTATTCTCCTGACGCGGCTCTGCCCAGACCCAGTGTTAGCTTTGGCTAAGCTAACTGGTTGCTTTTGAGCTGCTGTACTGAGCCTGAGGCCTTGAAGTCGCAACTTCCTCCGGGTGAATCAGCCCCTCCCCACCGGAAGTAACATTTTAATCTTGAGCCGGATGAGTCCGCCGGCCACAAACAAAATGTAGCGTATTACATTAAATATTTTCACAAGACTATCTCTATTTGCAAACGTCCCACTAAGGGTGGCACATTTAGAATAGGAATTCTGTTATCAATTTACAGCACACACACATCAGGATCAACCCCACATGCTTCCCTCCACCCCATCAGAACCTTGGCCCCATGCACTTTTTTCTTTCTTTGAAGATACTCAGCAATTTAAGGTTTGTTAAATGCCCATTACCCCCAGAAATGTCTGAGTGATGTATCAGAGCAGTGACACCGGTGTACCAAAAATGAGATCTGAGACACTAGTCTGAATCTCAGCCACCATCTGGCTCTGACTGCCCTTGTCTGGAGTGGCCCGAGTGGGCTTTATAAACCCACATTAATCTTTTCAGTTAGACGCTGTTTCTGTCTGCAGAGGGCTAAATAAACACACACCAATCTTAAATCAGAATCAGGAACACAAGGAGCCCCTGGGGAATGATGGCCTCACCATAATCATTTATGCCTGATCAGGTGTGTTTCCCCCCAAATCATCCTATGTCCTTTGCCTAGTGCTAAACAAACTCACTCCAGATCTATATATTTTTGTATGTCACATACAACGCCAAAAAAAGGTTGACTTTTGATGATCTGGTGAAACTCAATCTTATTAGTCTTAAAACCGTTGAAGCTACAATCTAGCTCTTAACTGAGGGCTTGGTTTGATTGGTAGCGATGCGTGGGTTAAATCACAGTGGAAGCCATAAAAAAACACATTAGTATTTGTATTTATTAGCGATCCCCATTAGCTATTGCCAAGGCAGCAGCTACTCTTTCTGAGGTCCAAACAGGACATTTCAATACACATGAAACAAAATATAAAACAGTCCATCATAACATTAGTACACCAGTACATATGTATAATACCACCATACAACAA
Organism: Oncorhynchus clarkii lewisi; assembly: GCF_045791955.1. NCBI lineage: Eukaryota > Metazoa > Chordata > Actinopteri > Salmoniformes > Salmonidae > Oncorhynchus > Oncorhynchus clarkii. The sequence continues at coordinate 60,422,796 of NC_092158.1, read as the reverse complement.
TATTACAATGTGCATGTGTGTAGAGCGTTTGTGATAGCGCCTGTGTGCATACATATTACAACCTATGTGTTTGCTCCATAACTTGTTACTTCATACGCCTTTATGACCATGATATACAGTGCATTCGGAAAGTATTCAGACCCCTAGACGTTTTACATTTTTTGTTACATTACAGCCTTATTATAAAATGTATAAAATGTATTTATTTAATTGATTATGAACCATAATCAATTAATGAACATGCACCTGTGGAACGGTCACTAAGACATTAACAGCTTACAGACGGTAGGCAATTAAGGTCACAGTTACAAAAACTTAGGACACTAAAGAAGCCTTTCTCCTGATCTGAAAAACACCAAAAGAAAGATACCCAGGGTCCCTTCTCATCTGCGTGATTGTGCCTTAGGCATGCTGCAAAGAGGCATGAGGACTGCAGATGTGGCCAGGGCAATAAATTGCAGACCACGTGTAACAACACCTGCACAGGATTGGTACACCCGAACATCACACCTGTGGGCAGGTACAGGATGGCAACAAAAACTGCCCGAGTTACACCAGGAACGCACAATCCCTCCATCAGTGCTCAGACTGTCCGCAATATGCTGAGAGAGACTGGACTGAGGACTTGAAGGCCTGTTGTAGCAGGTCCTCACCAAACATCACCGGCAACAACGTCGCCTATGGGCACAAACCCACTGCCGCTGGACCAGACAGGACTGGCAAAAAGTGTTATTTTGAAAATTTTTACTATGCAAGTCAGTTAAGAACAAATTCTTATTTTCAATGACGGCCTAAGAATAGTGGGTTAACTGCCTTGTTCAGGGGCAGAACGACAGGTTTTTACCTTGTCAGCCCGGGGTTTCGATCTTGCAACCTTTCGGTTACTAGTCCAATGATCTAACCACTAGGCTACCTGCTGCCCTCTTCACTGACGAGTCATGGTTTTGTCTCACCGGGGGTGATGGTCGAATTCGGGTTTAACGTCGAAGGAATGAGCGTTACACCGAGGCCTATACTCTGGAGCGGGATCGATTTGGTGGTGGAGGGTCCGTCATGGTCTGGAGCGGTGTGTCACAGCATCGTCGGATTGAGCTTGTTGTCAGTGCAGGAAAACTTCACGCTGTGTGTTACAGGGAAGACATCCTCCTCCCTCATGTGGTACCCTTCCTGCAGGCTCATCCTGACATGACCCTCCAGCATGACAATGCCACCAGCCATACTGCTAATTGTGTGTGTGATTTCCTGCAAGACAGGAATGTCAGTGTTCTGCCATGGCCAGCGAAGAGCCCGGATCTCAATCCCATTGAGCACGTTTGGGCTCTGTTGGAACGGAGAGTGAGGGCTTGGGCCATTCTCCCCCAGAAATGTCCGGGAACTTGCAGGTGCCTTAGTGGAAGAGTGGGGTAACATCTCACAGCAAATCTGGTACAGTCCTTGAGGAGATGCATTGCAGTACTTAATGCAGCTGGTGGCCACACCAGATACTGACTGTTACTTTTGATTTTGACCCTCCTTTTGTTCAGGGACACATTATTCCATTTATGTTAGTCACATGTCTTTGGAACTTGTTTAGTTTGTCTCAGTTGTTGAATATTGTTATGTTCATACAAATATTTACACATACACATGTTAAATTTGCTAAAAATAAATGCAGTTGACCGTAAGAGGATGTTTCTTTGACGGGTGTGTACCATTCCAAATCATGTCCAATCAATTGAATTTACCACAGGTCGACTCCAATCAAGATGTAGAAACATCTCAGGGATGATCAATGGACACAAGATGCACCTTTGCTCATTTTTCATGTTTCCTAGCAAAGGGACTGAATACTTATGTTTATAAGGTATCTGGTTTTTATTTTGAATAAATTTGCTAAAATTTCTAAAACCTGTTTTTGCTTTGTCTTTATGGGGTATTGTGTGTAGATTGAAGAGGACATGTTTTTATTTAATCAATTTTAGAATAAGGCTGTAACGTAACAAAATGTGGAAGAGGTATGGTTTTTAAAGATGTCTGGATTGTACCATGTGCTTGGTAGTTTATCTGTTGACAGGTTCATATACTCAGACGGCATCTCACTCCCTGGTCTTTTCTCAATTCCTATCACGAAGAGTTTTGAAATCAACCACACCCCCTTTGAAACAGCTGTTGTTTTCAAAAGGCAAGGAGAGGACGGAGGCAAGGAATTGAGAAAATCCAATTGAGAAAAGGTCCCTAACTACCAATTCAACACTGTGAGGAGTGGGTCTCAGTCAGCAACTTGTGTCAACCCATGTAGATGAAAATGTTTTGTCCCTCCTCCTCAGACTACCAATTGTTTCTTCCATCATACAAATGCTCATGCTTATGTCTCATGTCTTCCTGGTCCAGACAGTTACTTGGTTCTCTCACTTTCAGTTCAAACTGGTGATTTCAACTCTTTAGGTACAGGTAGCACAGCACTCCCTGCTGGCAGTCTTTGGGCCTGTATGGTATAGGCCCAAGCTCTGTCGACACCATCTCCTTCAATCCTGCATGGAGTCCACTCAGTGAAGGGAAACCTACCGGCTACGACCAGGGCGTCATCTGGAAGCTCAGCCTCCATCTTCTCCTGCAATAAAGAGAGCTAGGCAAACACATACACACATATTCATCCAGCTGTCTGTTTTTCAAATCAGTTGGCTAGCAGCTGTCTATTCATTTATAGCTAGCTAACAGGTGTTTTTGTTCCGGCAGCCAGATGATATAGGAATTGACCCCTCAACCTCGTCACCAGTGGCGCCATGCTCCAACTTACTGAGCAAATGGTTTGACCGCTATGGCTGAGTATCTGTATCGTCTGCACACATTAATTAATAATGTGTGTCAATGCAAAAAGACTTACCACACTGGGGGCCAAAAACACAGTAACATTCTTACACTCAGTAAGGTCCACCTGGAATGAGAAATGCAAATATCAACATCCAAAAATCAACCTATCTATTAGACACATTTTATTTATTTTTATCACCATTTTATTTTTTACAGTGTAAACATGTCCTCTTTGAATGTAACTGAACAAAGCAACACAAACAGTGACCAAAAACAAATAAGAGTAACCAAGAAACTACAGTAAGTAGGGTCTTGTGTTTTTCCTGACCTAATCTGGAAAAACTCTGGGCCCTAACAATAAAGCTTGGTAAAACAACTAGTAGTAACTCTTTGTGGAACTAGTAATAGTGAAAAAGGTATAAAATATGTGGATGAGTTTCACCAACAACCAAACATGTGAACTCAAAACTTAATCAACCCCTAGCCCCTGCCCCCTGGACATGTATGTAGTTTTTAAATAATTGGATTGGTGTAAGCAATATGCTGAAAATTCCAACAAGCCTATCAGAGTGCAAGATTAAGCTATTGGCCATATAGTTTACCTATCTAATCCTCTTAGATCTGAAGTGAAGAAGCTAGCAGTTGGTTTGGGGTTGGGAAAAAGACACATAACATCTGCCTGTTTCACACCTTCCAGAGGTCTTCCTGCCGATACGACACCTTCCCATAATGGCCTGCTCTCCATGCGTGGAAGTTAGCTAGACGAACTAACCAGGGGTTGAGTTCGTATCCTACTGTGGGACCAAAGCCGTGTTTGTGTGCTTCCAGCACCTGAAAAGATAAAAACATGAACTTGGTTCTCAACAAAGGTACCGTTTCTCTCTCTTTCACACATGCATACACACACCTTGTGGACACCAAAGCCCTGTTGCAGCTTACAGATTCAGCATACACAGATACCCATTCCATATCTGCAGGGGCACGCCCAAACTTAAAATTAGAGCTGGGTGATATGTTAAATTAATTAGATAAATTTGAATGTACAGTTGAAGTCGGAAGTTTACATACACCTCAGCCAAATACATTTAAACTCAGTTTTTCACAATTCCTGACATTTAATCCAAGTAAAATTCCCTGTCTTAGGTCAGTTAGGACCACCACTTTATTTTAAGAATGTGAAATGTCAGAATAATAGTAGAGAGAATGATTTATTTCAGCTTTTATTTCTTTCATCACATTCCCAGTGGGTCAGAAGTTGACATACACTCAATTAGTATTTGGTAGCATTGCCTTTAAATTGTAAATACCCAAATTACTGGGAGTTTATATGTGGAGTGTGCGACTCGCTTTATTTTGATAGTTTATAGTCAGCACCTTCACACAAACATATTTTTCTGGGTGTGTGCCAGCTCATGTTTTTTATTAAACTATTTTAATGAAATAATTAAATTATTAGCGGGTCTTACGGTTGTGGAAGGCTTATATTTAGCGTACTTATAATTTTACTGTTTGAAACTAAGTGTATTTTACCTTTTTATTTGATTTATTTAACTTTTATTTAACCAGGTAGTGTTACGTGTCTCGTCGGAAGGCATGGACCAAAGCGCAGCTTGGGAAGTGTTCATGATATTTAATAATCAAAACACCCGAACAAAATAACAAAGTGAAAAACAAACAGTTCTGTAAGGCAAATAAACTTTACAGAAAAGAACTACCCACAAAACACAGGTGGGAAAAGGGCTGCCTAAGTATGATTCCCAATCAGAGACAGCTGCCTCTGATTGAGAACCACACTCGGCCAAAAACAAAGAAATAGAAAACATAGAAATAAAGAAACTAGAATGCCCACCCTAGTCACACCCTGGCCTAGCCAAAATAGAGATTAAAAGCCTCTCTATGGCCCGGGAGTGACAGGTAGGCAAGTTGAGAACAAGTTCTCATTTACAATTGCGACCTGGCCAAGGTAAAGCAAAGCAGTTTGACACATATAACAACACAGAGTTACACATGGAGTAAAACAAACATACAGTCAATAATACAGTAGAAAAATAAGTATATATTCAATGTGAGCCAATAAGGTGAGATAAGGGAGGTAAAGGCAATAAATAGGCCATGGTGGCGAAGTAAATACAATATAGTAATTAAAACACGGCCCCCTTGAACTTTGCGACCTTTTGCCACATTTCAGGCTTCAAACATAAAGATATAAAACTGTATTTTTTGTGAAGAATCAACAACAAGTGGGACACAATTATGAAGTGGAACGACATTTATTGGATATTTCAAACTTTTTTAACAAATCAAAAACTGAAAAATTGGGCGTGCAAAATTATTCAGCCCCTTTACTTTCAGTGCAGCAAACTCTCTCCAGAAGTTCAGTGAGGATCTCTGAATGATCCAATGTTGACCTAAATGACTAATGATGATAAATACAATCCACCTGTGTGTAATCAAGTCTCCGTATAAATATATATCTTTATGTTTGAAGCCTGAAATGTGGCAAAAGGTCGCAAAGTTCAAGGGGGCCGAATATTTTCACAAGGCACTGTATAGATGGTCTATTTAAAGTTGCAGTGATCTGTGAGCTGCTCTGACAGCTGGTGCTTAAAGCAATTGAGGGAGATAAGTGTTTCCAGTTTCAGAGATTTTTGTAGTTCGTTCCAGTCATTGGCAGCAGAGAACTGGAAGGAGAGGCGACCAAAGGAGGAATTGGCTTTGGGGGTGACAAGTGAGATATACCTGCTGGAACGCATGCTACGGGTGGGTGCAGCTATGGTGACCAGTGATCAGAGATAAGGCAGGTCTTTCCCTAGCAGGGTCTTACCTAGCAGGACCTGGAGCCAGTGGGTTTGGCGACGAGTATGAAGCGAGGGCCAGCTAACGAGAACGTACAGGTCGCTGTGGTGGGTAGTATATGGGGCTTTGGTGACAAAACGGATGGCACTGTGATAGACTGCATCCAATTTGTTGAGTAGGGTGTTGGAGGCTATTTTGTAAATTACATCGCCAAAGTCGAGGATCCGTAAGATGGTCAGTTTTACGAGGGTATGTTAGGCAGCATGAGTGAAGGATGCTTTGTTGTGAAATAGGAAGCCAATTCTAGATTTAACTTTGGATTGGAGATGTTTTATGTGAGTCTGGAAGGAGATTTTAGTCTAACCAGACACCTAGGTATTTGTAGTTGTCCCCATATTCTAAGTCAGAACCGTCCAGAGTAGTGATACTGGACGGGCAGTCAGGTGCAGGCAGCGATCGGTTGAAGAGCATACATTTAGTTTTACTTGTATTTAAGAGCAGTTGGAGGCCACGGAAGGAGAGTTGTATGGCATTGACGCTCATCTGGAGGGTTGTTAACACAGTGTCCAAAGAAGGGCCTGAAGTATACAGAATGGTGTCATCTGCGTAGAGGTGGATCAGAGACTCACCAGCAGCAAGAGCGACCTCATTGATGTATACAGAGAAGAGAGTCGGTCCAAGAATTGAACCCTGTGGCACCCCCATAGAGACTGCCAGAGGCCCGGACAACAGGCCCTCAGATTTGACACACTGAACTCTGTCGGAGAAGTAGTTGGTGAACCAGGCGAGGCAATCATTTGAGAAACCAAGGCTGTTGAGTCTGCCGATGTGGTGATTGACAGAGTCGAAAGCCTTGGCCAGGTCAATGAATACAGCTGCACAGTTTTATTTCTTATCGATGGCGGTTAAGATATTGTTTAGAACCTTGAGCGTGGTTGAGGTGCACCCATGACCAGCTCTGAAACCAGATTGCATAGTGGAGAAGGTACGGTGGGATTCGAAATGGTCGGTGATCTGTTTGTTAACTTGGCTTTTGAAGACCTTAGAAAGGCAGGGTAGGATAGATATAGGTCTTTATCAGTTTGGGTCAAGAGTGTCCCCCCTTTGAAGAGGGGGATGACTGCAGCTGCTTTCCAATCTTTGGGAATCTCAGACGACACGAAAGAGAGGTTGAACAGGCTAGTAATAGGGGTTGCAACAATTTTGGCAGATATTTTTTAGAAAGAAAGGGTCCAGATTGTCTAGCCCGGCTGATTTGTGGGGGTCCAGATTTTGCAGCTCTTTCAGAACATCAGTTGACTGGATTTGGGAGGAGAAATGGGGAAGGCTTGGGCGAGTTGCTGTGGGAGGTGCAGTGCTGTTGACCGGGGTAGGGGTGGCCAAGTGGAAAGCATGGCCAGCCGTAGAAAAATGCTTATTGAAATTCTCAATTATAGTGGATTTATCGTGGTGACAGAGTTTCCTATCCTCAGTGCAGTGGGCAGCTGGGAGGAGGTGCTCTTCTTCTCCATGGACTTTACAATATCCCAGAACTTTTTTGAGTTTGTGTTGCAGGAAGCAAATTTCTGGTTGAAAAAGCCAGCCTTGGCTTTTCTAACTGCCTGTGTATATTGGTTTCTAACTTCCCTTTAATTATACAACAAATCTTATTTAGAGTTGATATATTGTGAATCGGCCATAAGTTTGAAAAAATATATATATATGATTTTTAAGCCACATCGCTCAGCCCTACTTACAATCCTGCCATCACCGGAGCCCAAGTCCACAAGGTTACCATGTCGACCACTCAGCAGTGCCATCACATTCCGCACTTGTTTCTTGCTGGCGGGGAGATAGGGCACCTGCAGAAAATATCGCAACCCACATCGGTTATCAGAACTAGGAGACAGAAATGTCTTTAATACTTTACTTAAAAGCCTACAGATGCAATGTACTACGATGAGGTTATAATGCATTGTAAGAGTTGTCATGAGCATGTATGTCTTATAAAGGCGTCAGCATGCTTCAGTTCGGCTGGCACCTAGCTGACCTCAGCTAGTCGAACCGAACGAAGGTGCTCGCATACTCCCTTAAAATACCTTCACTTGAAAAAAAAGAAAAAAGCAGCAATGGTACTGTGTGGCTCAGTTGGTAGAGCATGGCGTTTCCAACACCAGAGTTGTGGGTTTGATTCCCACGGGAGACAAGCACGAAAATGTATGCCCTCATTACTGTGAATTCCTCTGGATAAGAGTGTCTGCTAAATTACTCCAGTCCTTGGGGCCTAATTGGTCTCACATCTTTTCCCCAGCGAACACACCTGACTCCAATAATCAACTAATGATGATCTACAGTTTAGAATGCAATCAGTTTGACACCACTCCGGCCCCCCAAGGACTGGAGTTGCTCATCCCCGTCTTATAATCATCTCATAATGATTCTGATTTAATAAAAAAAATAGCAATTGTGAAGAGTACATCCATTTTGTGACTTTTACATTTAATGATAAACCCACAGATTCTCAAAGAATGACTTATTAAAGCCTCATGAGCTCAGTTCAACTGTCGTGCGTACCCCAGCAGAATCCAAAATATAAGCTTATTTTACTTCATTGTTTGTAAACAATGTTATTGTAAAAACTATGGTTAAAACTATTATTTTGTTATCATGGATGGTTAGTCCTTGCATCCATAGCTCTGCCTATGAATTTGAGAGTGGTTACTAATTTCTCCAGCCCCATCCCACAGCTGTTAACCAAAACAGTGGCGGGTAGCCCTCTTTGTTATTGAACGGAGCTTGCCCATTTAAAAATGTGATATAAAGACAGGAATAGCATATTATAAGCCCTATTATAAGACATTATAAAGGCTCATATTATAAAGCATTATACCTGGATGCTTTAAAGTGAAGCGTAAACTATAGAGCTGACACAATTCCCCAATCCTCATGACAGAAAGACAAGTCGGATCTACATAATATACACTGAACAAACGTATAAAACGCAACATGTAATGTGTTGGTCCCATGTTTCATGAGCTGAAATAAAAGATAGCAGAAATGTTCCATATGCACAAAAAGCTAATTTCTCTCAAATTGTGCACAAATTTGTTTACATCCCTGCTAGTGAGCAGCTCTCCTTTGAGAAGATAATCCATCCACTTGACAGGTGTGGCATATCAAGAAGCTGATTAAAACAGCATGATCATTACAGAGGCACACCTTGTGCTGGGGACAATAAAAGGCCACGAAAATGTGCAGTTTTGTCACACAACACAATGCCAAAGATGTCTCAAGTTGAGAGAGCATGCAATTAGCATGCTGACTGCAGGAATATCCACCAGAGCTGTTGCCAGATAACATTACAATTAATTTCTCTATCATAAGCCACCCATAGCATCATTTTAGAGAATTTGGCAGTATGTCCAACCAGCCTCAACCGCTGACCACATGTGTGCCATTGTGTGTGCGAGCGGTTTGCTGATCAATGTTGTGAACAGTGCCACATGGTGGCTGTGGGGTTATGGTATGGGCAGGCATAAGCTACAGACAACGAACACAATTGCTTTTATCAAATGACAATTTGAATACACAGAGATACCGTGATGAGATCCTGAGGCCCATTGTCATGCCATTCATCTGCTGCCATCACATGTAGACATGATAATGCGCGGTCTCATGTCGCAAGGATCTGCACACAATTCCTGGAAGCTAAAATGTCCCAGTTCTTCCATGACCTTCATACTCACGAGACATGTCACCCATTGAGCAGTCCACCTGGTCGTGCTGCTGCTCAAGTTTCAACTGTTCTGCCTGCGGCTATGGAACACTGACCTGTTCACCGGACGTGCTACCTTGTCCCAGACCTGCTGTCTTTAACTCTCTAGAGACAGCAGGAGCGGAGAGATACTCTGAATGATCTGCTATGTAAAGCCAACTGACATTTACTCCTGAGGTGCTGACCTGTTGCACCCTCTACAACCACTGTGATTATGATTATTGCATCTATGAACATTTGAACATCTTGGCCATGTTCTGTTATAATCTCCACCCAGCACAACCAGGCCTGGCCACCCATCATAGCCTGGTTTCTCTCTAGGTTTCTTCCTAGTTTCCAGCCTTTCTAGGGAGTTTTCCCTAGCCACCGTGCTTCTACACCTGCATTGCTTGCTGTTTTGGGGTTTTAGGCTGGGTTTCTGTACATCACTTTGTGACATCAGCTGATGTAAGAAGGGCTTTATAAATACATTTGATTGATTGGGCAAGTTTGGGATGCTCTGGATATCCAGCAACTTCGCACAGCTATTGAAGATTAGTGGGACAACATTCCACAGCCCACAATCAACCGCCTGATCAACTCTACGCAAAAGAGATGAAGTATGAGGCAAATGGTGGTCATACCAGATACGGACTGGTTTTCTGATCCACGCCCCTGCATTTCTTTTTTAGGTATCTGTCACCAGTCATGTTAAATCCATAGATTAGGGCCTAATGAATTTATTTAACGTGACCGATTTCCTTATATGAATAGTAACTCGGTAAAATCTTTTAAATTGTTATATGTTACATTTATATTTTTGTTCAGTATATTTATATCTGATGATTCTGTAATTGAATTGCACCGCAGTGAAAACGACCCAGGTCTTACCTGTAACCTCAGAGGGACTTTTCGAAATCCAGGCATGAGAACCCCTGCCCACATGGCATAGACAGCTAGCCCTGTGCCAGCAGTTATCTGGACAATTCCCCAAGCACCTAGATGTTTCTCCTTGAACTCTGCAAGAAACTCTTCCGGACTGTCCTCTTCCATACTTGAAATACAAAAAATATATATTTTAGCAATAAAGAAATGTGTTATATTTAAGCAATAAGAACCGGGGGGTGTGGTATATGAACAAAATACAACGGCTAAGGGCTGTTCATAAGCACGAAGCAGCGCGTTGTGCCTGGACACAGCCCTTAGCCGTAGTATATTGGCCATATACCACAAACCCCCGAGGTAACTTAATGCTATTATAAACTGGTTACTGGTTTTGAACAGAAAAACACATTGGTTTGTCATACCCGTGGTATAGAGTCTGATATGCCACGGCTTTCAGCATCCCGGAGCCAAACTATCCAGTTTATAATATGCAGTTAGTATAGCCTAGTAGTGTCTAGTCCTGTTGCAGCACATAATCTAATGAGTCTTTTATCAGGGCTATCAATAAACCTGGAATATTGAAAGATGCTAGCTAACAACACATTTTTGTTCTGGAAAAACATATAATTGAATGGTGTTATATCTTTGTATAACTTTTACAGGCAGTTTTTTATAGGCTAGTTTATTACAAATTACATTCATAAACTTTCAACATACAGTGCATTCGGAAAGTATTCAGACCCTTGACTTTTTCCACATTTTGTTACGTTACTGCCTTATTCTGAAATGGATTAAAAAATATATATTCCCTCATCAATCTACACACAATACCCTATAATGACAAAGCAAAAACAGGTTTAGAAATTTTAGCTCACTTATATAAAAAAAAGAAGAAATATGACATTTACATTAGTATTCAGACTCTTTACTCAATACTTTGTTCAAGCACCTTTGGCAGTGATTACAGCCTTGACGCTACAATCTTGGCACACCTGTATTTGGGAAGTTTCTCCCATTCTTCTCAAGCTCTGTCAGGTTGGATGGGGAGCGTTGCTTCACAGCTATTTTCAGGTCTCCAGAAATATTTGATCGGGTTCAAGTCCGGACCCTGGCTGGGCCACTCTTGGACATTCAGAGTGATGTCCCGAAGCCACTCCTGCGGTGTCTTGGTGTAACGACTTTCTTCTATTTCCTCCTCTGACGAAGAGGTGGAACAAGGATCGGACCAAAATGCAGCGTGGCTATTGCGATCCATGTTTATTTAACAACGTAAACACGAATCAATACAAAAACAATAAACAGTAATGTGAAAACCGAAACAGCCTAAACTGGTGCAAACTGACACAGAGGACACAAAGGACAATCACCCACGACAAACTCAAAGAATATGGCTGCCTAAATATGGTTCCCAATCAGAGACAACGATAAACACCTGCCTCTGATTGAGAACCACTCCAGACAGCCATAGACTTTGCTAGATCACCCCACTAGCTACAATCCCAATACATACACACCAAAACCCCAAGACAAAACACACCACAATACAAAAACCCCATGCCACACCCTGGCCTGACCCAATACATGAAGATAAACACAAAATACTTTGACCAGGACGTGACAGAACCCCCCCCCCCCCCCTAAGGTGCGGACTCCCGAACGCACCTCAAAACAATAGGGAGGGTCCGGGTGGGCGTCTGTCCATGGTGGCGGCTCCGGCGCGGGACGTGGAACCCCACTCAGTCAATGTCTTAGTCCCCTCTCCTCGGGTCCCTGGATAGTCCACCCTCGCCGCCGACCATGGCCTAGTAGTCCTCACCCAGAACCCCACTGGACTGAGGAGCAGATCGGGACTGAAGGACAGCTCGGGACTGAGAGGCAGATCGGGACTGAGGGGAAGCTCGGGAGTGAGAGAAAGCTTGGGAGTGAGAGAAAGCTCGGGAGTGAGAGAAAGCTCGGGAGTGAGAGAAAGCTCGGGAGTGAGAGAAAGCTCGGGTGTGAGAGAAAGCTCGGGAGTGAGAGAAAGCTCGGGAGTGAGAGGAAGCTCAGGAGTGAGAGGAAGATCAGGAGTGAGAGGAAGCTCAGGCAGGTAGATAGATCTACCAGATCCTGGCTGGCTGGTGGTTTCAGCAGATCCTGGCTGACTGGCAGATCCTGGCTGACTGGCAGATCCTGGCCGACTGGCAGATCCTGGCCGACTGGCAGATCTGGCAGATCCCGGCTGACTGGCGGATCTGGAAGAGTCTGGTTGACTGGCGGATCTGGAAGAGTCTGGTTGACTGGCAGATCTGGAAGAGTCTGGTTGACTGGCAGATCTGGAAGAGTCTGGTTGACTGGCAGATCTGGAAGAGTCTGGTTGACTGGCAGATCTGGAAGAGTCTGGTTGACTGGCAGATCTGGAAGAGTCTGGTTGACTGGCAGATCTGGAAGAGTCTGGTTGACTGGCAGATCTGGAAGAGTCTGGCTGACTGGCAGATCTGGAAGAGTCTGGCTGACTGGCGGATCTGGAAGAGTCTGGCTGACTGGCGGATCCTGGCAGACTGAAAGATCTGGCTGCTCCATGCTGACTGGCGGCTCTGGCTGCTCCACGCTGACTGGCGGCTCTGGCTGCTCCATGTAGGCTGACAGCTCTGGCGGCTTCTTACAGACTGGCAGCTCTGGCGGCTCCGTGCAGACTGGCAGCTCCTTGCAGACTGGCAGCTCCTTGCAGACTGACAGCTCCGTGCAGACTGGCAGCTCCTTGCAGACTGGCAGCTCCTTGCAGACTGGCAGCTCCTTGCAGACTGGCAGCTCCTTGCAGACTGGCAGTTCGGGCTGCTTCATGCAGACTGACAGCTCTGGCTGCTCCATGCAGACTGACAGCTCTGGCTGCTCCATGCAGACTGACAGCTCTGGCTGCTCCATGCATACTGACAGCTCTGGCTGCTCCATGCAGACTGACAGCTCTGGCTGCTCCATGCAGACTGACAGCTCTGGCTGCTCCATGCAGACTGACAGCTCTGGCTGCTCCATGCAGGCTGGCAGCTCTGGCTGCGCTGAACAGGCGGGAGACTCCAGCAGCGCTGTAGAGGAGAAAGGCTCTGGCTGCGCTGAACAGGCGGCGCGCACTGTAGGCCTGATGCGTGGTGCTGGCACTGGTGGTACTGGGCTGAGGACACGCACAGGAAGCCTGGTGCGGGGAGCTGCTACCGGAGGGCTGGGGTGTGGAGGTGGCACAGGATGGGCTAGACCGTGAAGGCGTACTGGAGATCTTGAGAGCAGTGCTGGCACAGGACGTGCAAGGCTAGGGATGTGCACAGGAGGCCTGGTGCGTGAGGCTGGAACCAACTTCACCAGCCGACTAACACGCACCTCAGGACGAGTATGGAGCGCTAACCCAGGTGCCATCAAATCCCTGACACGTTCCGTCGGGCGAATTCCATGCAAAAAGCACCAACACAGCAACTCCCTCATTTCTCTCTCCTCCAATTTCCCCAATAACTCCTTCACAGTCTCTGCTTCGCTCACCTCCAACACCGGCTCTGGTCTCCTCCTTGGCTCCTCACGATAAACAGGGGGAGTTGGCTCAGGTCTGAACCCTGACTCTGCCACACTCTCCCTGAGCCCCCCCAATAAATTTTTGGGGCTGACTCTCGGGCCTCCGTCCTCGCCGCCTTGCTTGCTTCGCAAACTTCATTCTCCTATATCCTTCCGCGCACTGCTCCATCGAATCCCAGGCGGGCTCCGGCGCTCTCCCTGGGTCGACCGCCCACCTGTCTATCTCCTCCCAAGAAGTATAGTCCATACTGTACTCCTCTTTGGGCTGCTCCTGTTGCCTCTTCTCCTGCTGCACCTTTGGGCGGCTACACTCCCCTGGTTTAGCCCAGGGTCCTCTCCCGTCGAGGATTTCCTCCCATGTCCAGAAATCCTTATTGCGCATCTCCTCTTTGGGCTGCTCCTGCCTGTTGACACGCTGCTTGGTCCTTTTGTGGTGGGTGATTCTGTAACGGCTTTCTTCTATCTCCTCCTCTGACGAAGAGGTGGAACAAGGATCGGACCAAAATGCAGCGTGGCTATTGCGATCCATGTTTATTTAACAACGTAAACACGAATCAATACAAAAACAATAAACAGTAATGTGAAAACCGAAACAGCCTAAACTGGTGCAAACTGACACAAAGGACAATCACCCACAACAAACTCAAAGAATATGGCTGCCTAAATATGGTTCCCAATCAGAGACAACGATAAACACCTGCCTCTGATTGAGAACCACTCCAGACAGCCATAGACTTTGCTAGATCACCCCACTAGCTACAATCCCAATACATACACACCAAAACCCCAAGACAAAACACACCACAATACAAAAACCCCATGCCACACCCTGGCCTGACCCAATACATGAAGATAAACACAAAATACTTCGACCAGGGCGTGACACTTGGCTGTGTGCTTAGGGTCATTGTCCTGTTGGAAGGTGAACCTGAGCACTCTGGAGCAGGTTTTCATCAAGAATCTCTCTGTACTTTGCTCCGTTCATCTTTCCCATTGATCCTGACTAGTCTCCCAGTCCCTTACTGAAACACATCCCCACAGCATGATGCTGCCACCATCATGCTTCACCGTAGGGATGGAATTGGCCAGGTGATGAGCGGTGCCTGGTTTCCTCCAGACGTGACACTTGGCATTCAGGCCAAAGAGTTAATTCTTGGTTTCATTAGAAAAGAGAATCTTGTTTCAAATGGTCAGCGTCCTTTAGATGCAGGCTGTCATGTGTCGTTTACCAAGGAGTGGCTCCCATCTGGCCACTCTACCATAAAAGCCTGATTGGTGGAGTGCTGCAGGGGTTGTCCTTCTGGAAGGTTCTCCTGTCTCCACAGAAAAACTCCGGAGCTCTGTCAGAGTGACCAAGCTTTGGTCACCTCCCCGTCCAAGGCCCTTCTCCCGATTGCTCAGTTTGGCCGGGCGGCCAGCTCTAAGAAGAGTCTTGGTGGTTTCAAACTTCTTTCAATTAAGAATTATGGAGGCCACTGTGTTTTTTGGGACCTTCAATGCTGCAGAAATGTTTTGGTACCCTTCCTCAGATCTGTGTCTCGAAACAATCCTGTCTCAGAGCTCTACGGCAATTCTGTTGACCTCATGACTTGGTTTTTGCTCTGAGATGCACCGTCAACTGTCTGAACTTATATAGACAGGTGTGTGCCTTTCCAAATCATGAGGGCTGAGGGGCTTACGTTGCAAACTTCCCATGCTTGGCTAATCATTTTTGGACCGAAGACAAATATGGCTGCGAGGATTCCCCCCAAGTGCATAAGGCGATGATGGTAAGTGGACAAGGGTGTGTCTATTATGAGTTTGAAATGCAGCCTATAATGCTCAGAGTAAATCATTGAATTTAGGGGGGAAATACCCAACCTATATGCAATAAGAAAACTCAGGCAGACATTTCCTAAATTGCGTTATCGGAAGCCCCCATCTCCATACAGTTTTCTGTTTCCAAAACTAGAATCTGAAACGCTTCGAACACACCGACAGCATTATTGCATTTTTGTACACCAGAATTACATTAATGTCCAATGAAACACTGCGTTTGCCTTGCAGCATTGTTGCAGAGCGTTCGGTGTAGTGCATATGTTGGATTTACCAAACGTATGCGTCAAACTGTATGCGTAGACGGCTTGACAGAAATGGTAGCAGAAGGTGAATGTTGAACTTTTGTTGCATACATATCTAGATGATGCTGCGTCCTATTTTGCGAAATACACTGTCGGTGTGTTCGAAGCGTTACTATATCATAACAAAAATGTTTGTTATGATATAGTCAATTGTGACTTTGTGGTTATGGAATCTAGTTGAAACCGTTTATCATCTGCATACGGGCAGATCAAAATCAAGCCTTCGCCCAATCTTTTTCCAAATAATCAATAACAAAAACCTTAAACCAGGAACTACTGCTGCTCATAGTCACATTCTGGTCACCGCTAGAAGGGATCCAGTTTTTGTCAAATTAATGTCAGATTTGACTTCTCGTAGCAGATAAGGAGAATTGTGTTCAGGTTAATTAAAGGTTTAGCTAAAATGCGCGTTAATTTGACTAAATCGGGATCCCTTCTAACCATGACCCATAATATTCTCGCGGTTTCATCTCCACGAGAGATGACCGACTGGGCTGATCCATTGTTTTGATGAGATGATGCATTTCTGAGCTAACCTTTTGTTACTTGTTATAACGAACAAGCAATGTGACAAATCGCTTGAGGATTTACGAGGACATAAGTTATGCATTAATTTCTCCTAATACGCGATAACATGTAGTTAAGAGAAAATAAAATAACCGAGAAGCAATTACAGACCTGTCAAGCTGCAACCTTGGACGGATCTTACCCTTGACGGACCGGACGAATGAGTCCGTATGCTAATGCGTTGTACCAGTACATAATCTATTGTTGATCTGCGTTCCACTGTACTCAAGGTGGTTTGTGTATTTTGTTTAAATATTAACTAAACATATACAGTTAGCCTCGATGTTAAGCCTCTTAAAAATGAGTTATTTGGATCTCTTAGTCTGACACATTCTCTCAACTTTTAGGCTTAGATTAAAGGGTTAGGCCACCCAAATAAAAATACATTTTGATTTCTTTACCCTGTAAACACGGGTATTGTCATTCCGCCAAGTCTGTTGCAAAACGTTTCTTGGACAAAAGCAAACGGAATGTGGTGGGACATAAATAAATCCAAACAGAATCAGTGGAATGTAAACACCCCTGGCTATGGGCAAGGTTGGACAGCAATCGATGCTTTGGTTTCATTTCCCTGGCACCGTTTCCAAATGCTAATGTTTTAGCATTTGTGGCAAGAATCCCATTCAAGTCATAACGATATTAGCATTATTCGCACATCATGTCCAAATAATAATCCAAAAGTATCTCAAATGGATTGTGAAGCGAAGTCACTGATTTGATTAGGGGATTTGAATATGGGAATTTAAGGGCAGGGTGGTGCTAGTGTCCTAAAATCTGAGAATGTTCAAATTGAAATGCAACCAGTGTCAACCTTATTTGATCAATGAAAAGGACAACACGCTTACCATTTATACAAATCTAAAGCTTTATTGAATCATGACTTAAATGGAACAGAACACAGCACTAATAGTAATATAAATCACACACTTGACTCAACAGCTAACCTAACGTGTCTCAAACTGTACGGCAATAGAAGGAAAAGTCATATTTGCGTACCTATATACAAGAATATACCTTTTTTCTTTGTACATGGCAACACTGAAGTAATTAAGACAAAAGCTTATATTGCAAAGGTTTGTTTAGCCTACAACTAAGTGTTTTAATGAGGGAAGAAACTGATTTAGGGCTCTATTCAATCAGATCCGCTTTAGAAAGCAAGTGGTGTCAGAGGTCGAACTGTTTTAAAGTTGTCAAATCCACAAGTGGCTCCAAACATTTACACCTAATGTGGACATTGCCATTGGCTGCACGGAGTCGCTCATAACAGAAATCCCATTCAGCCTTGTTTACAAGTTCGAACACTGGAATGTGAGATGTAATCTACACCTCGATTAGGATGATAGAAATCCTCATTATTTCGTTAATGATTTTCAATTTGAGTGTAATTATTTCTATATAGCCTCATTGTGAACTTTAATACCAGTGGCTTTGTGACAATGACTGCAACAGCAGCTGCTCACAGATTTGACAGCACAAACACAGTTCCATCTCTGACACCACCAAAACATCTGCTATGCAAGTGTTTTCCATTGCTGGTCTGATTGAATCTAGGCCTTAATCATGTGTATCTGAGAACCATACAGACAACATTAAGCTAAAATGGGCAGTAAAACAACCAGCAACTAAGCTTCCATAGTGTAGAGGAAAATGCAAAAGTGAAGGTCTTCACGGACCCATCTGTACCCAAATACTCGGTCGGGTTCTTTTCCAGAATAAAGTAGCTTAAAAAAATAATACTTTTCTGTTGCTTTTCTCATTCGGATCGGGTGTGGAGCCGACCAGGAACGGGTCTAGAATGTTTTATGCATATCGGGTCCGGGTGGGAAAGCCCAAGGTCCATTTCGGTACCGGTCCAACTTTTTTGGACCTGTGAAGACTTCTAGTCTGGAGGCAACTTGATCCTCCTGACCAGAAGAGCAAAGCCTGTCAGTTGCTGTCTGCGTCATCACTGATGATCCCCTGCAGATTACTCCAGTCTGTGGCTCTCTTGCGCCCCCTGCCTGCGTGACTGTCCTCTTCACTGTCTGAGCTTGAGTTGACTGCACGCTTATAAGCAGAGGATGGAGGGGAGGACTGTTGCTGCCATATGGACACCCCTCTCCGCTTTGGACGACCTGAGAGAGGGAGAACATTAGTAGTTAATTTATCAATTAGTACGTCCATCAATGTGACCATTTTTGGTTTTACCCTACTACTTTGTCTTCATTAATAGACAAAGTGACACATTGATTTGTTGAGTTAGTAGTTAGCAGCGGTGTCATTATATCAGAGGTAATTTACCCTGTCCAGTAAGAGAGGCAGATACCACTGAGGTTTTTAAATCCTGTTTAGAGACCCATTTTTGCATGGCCTATAGCATCTGATTTTATTCAGGGTATCTGCAGGTTCCATGAAGTAGAATTTAAGAGACTTAAGATCTTGAATGCCATTTTGAATACAATTTAATAAACATTGAGGTCTGCGTGCCACACACCTGCTAATATTCCCATGTGTTTAGGGATGGCTCTTACGTCAAAGGCTATAGCCTCAGGCAGGTGTGCTATTTTAGCAATGAGCATTCTCCTGTAGCCTAACGGATGTAATAGCATAGTGGCTAGGCTATAGATGGCTGAAGTATGAGGTTGCCCATCTGCATTTTGCTTAGGCTACTCCAATTGGCTAAATCATTAGCTAGATCATAAACTAAGAATTTTGGCTTCGATACCAATACCAGCTATAATGATACTCAATACCATAACGATACCACTGAAAACAAAGCCTTAAAGTAAAATATACAGCACTTGACGGCGTAGCAGTGAAGACGTGTTTTGTTCGTGTCTCGTGTATTTTTGTATTTTTCGTATTTATATTTAAACTTTATTTTCAATCTCCTTTCGATTTTTACTTTTATTATACCTTCCGGTAACCTGCCTCACCCAATGTGATACGGTATCGCTATTATTTTAACATTTTTAAACTTTAGAACACATTCTAGAACCTCCAGAAGCTAACCAGCTAATTAGCTGCAAGCTATTTATTAGTCATTGTTAGCCACTGTTAGCTTTTACCTTCTGCACAGATACCAGCCCCGTTTTTAGCCTGGATAATACTCGGCAGTCTACCAGTATCGGACTGTCTCTCCACAACAACGCCGGATTCCTTCCGTGTCTGATCTTCACGGCTAGCTTGCAGCTAGCTAGCGCACAGCTTGCAGCTAGCTAGCTCACAGCTAGTTTGCACTCACCGTGGCATCGAAGCTATCCCGGCCTACTCAGCTGTTCACCCGAACCCCACTCATACACGGCTAGGGCCCAATACTCCACCGGATCCTTGCTGTAAACTCTGGACCTTGGCACCGGTTCACCGCTGCTACCGATTGGCTATAGTGGCTAACGCCACTGCCACGAAGCTAGCACCAGTTAGCCGTGAGCCAGGCGTATCTCCCGGCTAGCAAACTAAATTCTACAATACCTCTTTTGCCATCTGGCTTCTCTGTCGACACGGCACCCCGTCGCACCACCACGACTGGTCTGCCGACGAATACTCCATCCGCTGTGCCTTCATCCGACCGCCGTCGGAGCAGACACTACTAACTTTAAACGCCGTGTCGCCCGAGTGCTAGCGTAGTGGCGGCTCCCCTGTTCCATCTACTGCTGCCCTCTGGACACTATGATCACTTGGCCACATAGATGATGCCTGCTGGACTGTCTATTAATCACGGTACTCCATTCTGTTTATTTTTTTATCTGTCGGCCCCAGCCGCGAACTCAGGCTCTGTGTGTAGTTAATCTGACCCTCTCTGCCTAGTCATCGCCATTTTACCTGCTGTTGTTGTGTTAGCTGTTGTTTTAGCTAGCTCTCCCAATCAACACCTGCAATTACTTTATGCTTCGTTGTATGTCTCTCTCAAATGTCAATATGCCTTGTATACTGTTGTTCAGGTTAGTTATCATTGTTTTAGTTTCCAATGGACCCCCTAGTTCCACTCTTCATACCTCTGATACCTCCTTTGTCCCACCTCCCACACATGCGGTGACCTCACCCATTACAACCAGCATGTCCAGAGATACAACCTCTCTTATCATCACCCAGTGCCTGGGCTTACCTCCGCTGTACCCGCACCCCACCATACCCGTCTGCGCATTATGCCCTAAATATATTCTACCATGCCCAGGAATCTGCTCCTTTTATTCTTTGTCCCCAACGCTCTAGGCGACCAGTTTTAATAGCCTTTAGCCGCACCCTCATACTACTCCTCCTTTGTTCCGCGGGTGATGTGGAGGTAAACCCAGGCCCTGCATGTCCCCAGGCACCCTCATTTGTTGACTTCTGTGATCGAAAAAGCCTTGGTTTCATGCATCTCAACATCAGAATCCTCCTCCCTAAGTTTGTTTTACTCACTGCTTTAGCACACTCTGCCAACCCTGATGTCCTTGCAGTGTCTGAATCCTGGCTTAGGAGGGCCACCAAAAATTCTGAGATTTCCATACCCAACTATAACATTTTCTGTCAAGATAGAACTGCCGAAGGGGGCGGAGTTGCAGTCTACTGCAGAGATAGCCTGCAAAGTAATATCATACTTTCCAGGTCCATACCCAAACAGTTCAAACTACTAATTTTAAAAATGACTCTCTCCAGAAATAAGTCTCTCACTGTTGCCGCCTGCTACCGACCCCCCTCAGCTCCCAGCTGTGCCCTGGACACCATTTGTGAATTGATCGCCCCCCCATCTAGCTTCAGAGTTTGTTCTGTTAGGTGACCTAAACTGGGATTTGCTTAACACCCCGGCAGTCCTACAATCTAAGCTAGATGCCCTCAATCTCACACAAATCATCAAGGAACCCACCAGGTACAACCCTAAATCTGTAAACAATGACACCCTCATAGACGTTATCCTGACCAACTGGCCCTCCAAATACACCTCCGCTGTCTTCAATCAGGATCTCAGCGATTACTGCCTCATTGCCTGCATCCGCTACGGGTCCGCAGTCAAACGACCACCCCTCATCACTGTCAAACGCTCCCTAAAACACTTCTGCGAGCAGGCCTGACCCGGGTATGCTGGAAGGATATTGACCTCATCCCGTCAGTTGAGGATGCCTGGTCATTCTTTAAAAGTAACTTCCTCACCATCTTAGATAAGCATGCTCCGTTCAAAAAAATGCAGAACTAAGAACAGATATAGCCCTTGGTTCACTCCAGACCTGACTGCCCTCGACCACCATAAAAGCATCCTGTGGCGGACTGCAATAGCGTCAAATAGTTCCCGCGATATGCAACTGTTCAGGGAAATCAGGAACCAATACACGCAGTCAGTCAGGAAAGCAAAGGCCAGCTTTTTCAAGCAGAAATTTGCATCCTGTAGCTCGAACTCAAAAAAAGTTATGGGACACTGTAAAGTCCATGGAGAACAAGAGCACCTCCTCCCAGCTGCCCACTGCACTGAGGCTAGGTAACACGGTCACCACTGAAAAAGCCATGATAATCGATAACTTCAACAAGCATTTCTCAACAGCTGGCCATGCCTTCCTCCTGGCTACTCCTACCTCGGCCAACAGCCCCCCCCCCCCCCCCCCCCCCCCCCCCCCCGCGCAGCTATTCACCCAAGCCTCCCAGCTTCTTCTTTACCCAAATCCAGATAGCAGATGTTCTGAAAGAGCTGCAAAACCTGGACCCGTACAAATCAGCTGGTCTTGACAATCTGGACCCTCTATTTCTGAAACTATCCGCCGCCATTGTCGCAACCCCTATTACCAGCGTGTTCAACCTCTCTTTCATATCGTCTGAGATCCTCAAGGATTGAAAAAGCTGCCGCATTCATCCCCCTCTTCAAAGGGGGAGGGACCCAAACTGCTACAGACCTATATCCATCCTGCCCTGCCTATCTAAGGTCTTCGAAAGCCTAGTCAACAAACAGATCACTGACCATCTTGAATCCCACCGTAACTTCTCCGCTGTGCCACCATAATCAATTACAGAAAGAAAAAAGTGTCCTGGACAAGCCTCTTTCTAGCCATAAGTAGGAAGCAAGCCTCATTACGAAAATAGAAACCCAATTTCAATTTAAGCTCTGTCACAAGACTATCCACATGAACTTTGAAGGACAACTTGTCATCCAACCAAATGCCTAGGTATTTGTAGGATGCCACTTTTTCAAATCACCAGATGTGACAATGCTAACGTTCTCTGGCAGAGTTCTAGCTCTGGTAAAAGTACATAAAGGGAGGCCTGCAGTGACTGAAAAGCAGTCTGGAGCTTGTCAACAGCCTGAACCAGAGAAGGAGCACATGAATATACACTGCTCAAAAAAATACAGGGAACACTAAAATAACACATCCTAGATCTGAATGAATGAAATATTCTTATTAAATACTTTTTTCTTTACATAGTTGAATGTGCTGACAACAAAATCACACAAAAATTATCACTGGAAATCAAATTTATCAACCCATGGAGGTCTGGATTTGGAGTCACACTCAAAATTAAAAGTGGAAAACAACACTGATCCAACTTTGATGCAATGTCCTTAAAACGAGTCAAAATGAGGCTCAGTAGTGTGTGTGGCCTCCCCGTGGCGTTTGTGGATGGAGCGAGACATGTCGCAGATGTGCTCAATTGGATTCAAGTCTGGGGAACGGGCGGGCCAGTCCATAGCATCAATGCCTTCCTCTTGCAGGAACTGCTGACACACTCCAGCCACATGAGGTCTAGCATTGTATTGCATTAGGAGGAACCCAGGGCCAACCGCACCAGCATATGGTCTCACAAGGGGTCTGAGGATCTCATCTCGGTACCTAATGGCAGTCAGGCTACCTCTGGCGAGCACATGGAGGGCTGTGCGGCCCCCCCAAAGAAATGCCACCCCACACCATGACTGACCCACCGCCAAACCGGTCATGCTGGAGGATGTTGCAGGCAGCAGAAAGTTCTCCACGGCGTCTCCAGAGACTCTGTCACATGTGCTCAGTGTGAACCTGCTTTCATCTGTGAAGAGCACAGGGCGCCAGTGGCGAATTTGCCAATCTTGGTGTTCTCTGGCAAATGCCAAACGTCCTGCACGGTGTTGGGCTGTAAGCACAACCCCCACCTGTGGACGTCGGGCCCTCATACCACCCTCATGGAGTCTGTTTCTGACCGTTTGAGCAGACACATGCACATTTGTGGCCTGCTGAAGGTCATTTTGCAGGGCTCTGGCAGTGCTCCTCCTGCTCCTCCTTGCACAAAGGCAGAGGTAGCGGTCCTGCTGCTGGGTTGTTGCCCTCCTACGGCCTCCTCCACGTCTCCTGATGTACTGGCCTGTCTCCTGGTAGCGCCTCCATGCTCTGGACATTACGCTGACAGACACAGCAAACCTTCTTGCCACAGCTCGCATTGATGTGCCATCCTGGATGAGCTGCACTACCTGAGCCACTTGTGTGGGTTGTAGACTCCGTCTCATGCTACCACTAGAGTGAAAGCACCGCCAGCATTCAAAAGTGACCAAAACATCAGCCAGGAAGCATAGGAACTGAGAAGTGTTCTGTGGTCACCACCTGCAGAACCGCTCCTTTATTGGGGGTGTCTTGATAATTACCTATAATTTCCACCTGTTGTCTATTCCATTTGCACAACAGCATGTGAAATGTATTGTCAATCAGTGTTGCTTCCTAAGTGGACAGTTTGATTTCACAGAAGTGTGATTGACTTGGAGTTACATTGTGTTGTTTAAGTGTTCCCTTTATTTTTTTGAGCAGTGTATGACTGTATATACAGTGCCTTGCGAAAGTATTCGGCCCCCTTGAACTTTGCGACATTTCAGGCTTCAAACATAAAGATATAAAACTGTATTTTTTGTGAAGAATCAACAACAAGTGGGACACAATCATGAAGTGGAACGACATTTATTGGATATTTCAAACTTTAACAAATCAAAAACTGAAAAATTGGGCGTGCAAAATTATTCAGCCCCCTTAAGTTAATACTTTGTAGCGCCACCTTTTGCTGCGATTACAGCTGTAAGTCGCTTGGGGTATGTCTCTATCAGTTTTGCACATCGAGAGACTGACATTTTTTCCCATTCCTCCTTGCAAAACAGCTCGAGCTCAGTGAGGTTGGATGGAGAGCATTTGTGAACAGCAGTTTTCAGTTCTTTCCACAGATTCTCGATTGGATTCAGGTCTGGACTTTGACTTGGCCATTCTAACACCTGGATATGTTTATTTTTGAACCATTCCATTGTAGATTTTGATTTATGTTTTGGATCATTGTCTTGTTGGAAGACAAATCTCCGTCCCAGTCTCAGGTCTTTTGCAGACTCCATCAGGTTCTTCCAGAATGGTCCTGTATTTGGCTCCATCCATCTTCCCATCAATTTTAACCATCTTCCCTGTCCCTGCTGAAGAAAAGCAGGCCCAAACCATGATGCTGCCACCACGTTTGACAGTGGGGATGGTGTGTTGCTTTTACGCCAAACATAACATTTTGCATTGTTGCCAAAAAGTTCAATTTTGGTTTCATCTGACCAGAGCACCTTCTTCCACATGTTTGGTGCGTCTCCCAGGTGGCTTGTGGCAAACTTTAAACGACACTTTTTATGGATATCTTTAAGAAATGGCTTTCTTCTTGCCACTCTTCCATAAAGGCCAGATTTGTGCAATATACGACTGATTGTTGTCCTATGGACAGAGTCTCCCACCTCAGCTGTAGATCTCTGCAGTTCATCCAGAGTGATCATGGGCCTCTTGGCTGCATCTCTGATCAGTCTTCTCCTTGTATGAGCTGAAAGTTTAGAGGGACGGCCAGGTCTTGGTAGATTTGCAGTGGTCTGATACTCCTTCCATTTCAATATTATCGCTTGCACAGTGCTCCTTGGGATGTTTAAAGCTTGGGAAATCTTTTTGTATCCAAATCCGGCTTTAAACTTCTTCACAACAGTATCTCGGACCTGCCTGGTGTGTTCATGAAGAACAAGGATGCTCTCTGCGCTTTTAACGGACCTCTGAGACTATCACAGTGCAGGTGCATTTATACGGAGACTTGATTACACACAGGTGGATTGTATTTATCATCATTAGTCATTTAGGTCAACATTGGATCATTCAGAGATCCTCACTGAACTTCTGGAGAGAGTTTGCTGCACTGAAAGTAAAGGGGCTGAATAATTTTGCATGCCCAATTTTTCAGTTTTTGATTTGTTAAAAAAGTTTGAAATATCCAATAAATGTCGTTCCACTTCATGATTGTGTCCCACTTGTTGTTGATTCTTCACAAAAAAATACAGTTTTATATCTTCATGTTTGAAGCCTGAAATGTGGCAAAAGGTCGCAAAGTTCAAGGGGGCCGAATACTTTCGCAAGGTACTGTAGATGTAACTTTGCTGGTTGCATCCCATTTCCCAAATCATTAATACAAAAATAAAAATCGATAACACAGGAGCTAAAATGGAACCCTGGGGCACACCTCTATTAATCAAGAAAGCTAGACTTGTGCTTGTCAGTATATACGCACACATCAGAAAGATAATTGGTTTAGGAACTTACTGCCCCTTCACTGAGACCAACGTTTCCGAGTCTAGCTAGCAACAATTCATGGTCAACTGAATCAAAGGCCTTTGATAAATCCAAACAGCGCAGCACAATGTTGCTTTTTATCAAGTGCATTAATGATGTATTTTGCCACTGCCATAGCTGCAGTTGTGGTGCTGTGCCCCGATCTAAAGCCAGACTGAACCCCGCTCAGTATGTTCTTTTCAATTAAGAAGTTTAACCGAGTTCACTAGGGATTCATAGACTTTGGCCAGGATAGGGTGTTTAGAGATAGGACGATAGTTATTATTATCTGAGGGATCTCCACCCTAATAGCAGTGGGAGGACATAAGCTGATTTCCAAATGCTGGGTATGGAATTGGTTACATTAGAACCCTACACTGATTTGATAATCTTCCAGAACTTGGCAGGGTTGTTTAGGTTCTCTTTGACTGCATTTATATAGTAACAAGTTGTCAAAAAAAAATGCTCTGTATTAAAAATCAAAGGTGACTCGGTAGAGATTTCATGGTATCTCACAGCCCAGAGTTTGGTCGCACATTACCAGAGATCAACAATAAAAGCTTAGCAATATATCTGTTGCCCAATCTGTGAGGACTAGCGGAGGATTGTCAATAAAACAAACTGCTCCCTGACCTCGACCTGTTCACAGGACCTCTCCCTTCCGCACCTGCTGTCTCCACCTCTGAATGCTCGGCTATGAAAAGCCAACTGATATGTACTCCTGAGGTGCTGACATGTAGGGGCTCCCGAGTGGCGCAACGGTCTAAGGCGCTGCACCTCATTGCTAGAGGCGTCACTACAGACCCTGGTTCGAATCCAGGCTATATCACACCCAGTCATGATTGGGTGTGTCCCAGTGTCATCCGGGTAGGCCGTCATTGTAAATAAGAATTTGTTCTTAAACTGACTTGGCTAGTTAAAAAAAATAATAATTGCACCCTCTACAACCAATGTGATTATTATTTGACCCTGCTGGTCATCTACACTGAACAAAAATATAAAAACGCAACATGTAAAGGTGTTGGTCCCATGTTTCATTACGCACAAAACACTTCTCTCAATTTGTGCACAAATTTGTTTACATCCCTGTGATCACGCCTTTCGTAGCCAATGTGAGCAAGACCTTTAAACAGGTCAACATTCACAAGGCCGCGGTGCCATACGGATAACCAGGACGTGAACTCCAAGCATGCGTGGACCAATTGGCAAGTGTCTTCACTGACATTTTCAACCTCTCCCTGACCAAGTCTGTAATACCTAAGGTAAATATTTTAAGCAAACCCCCATAGTCCCTGTGCCCAAGGCGGCGAATAACCTGCCTAAATGACTCCAGCCAGTAGCTATGAAGTGTTTTGAAAGGCTGGTCATGGCTCACATCAACACCATCCTTCCGGACAGCCTAGACCAACTCCAATTCCCAACAGATCCACAGATGACGCAATCTCAATCGCACTCCACACTGCCCTTTCCCACCTGGACAAAAGGAACACGTACGTGAGAATGCTGAGAATGCTGTACAGCTCAGCATTCAACACCATAGTGCCCACAAAGCTCATCACTAAGCTACGGACCCTGGGACTAAACAACTGCCTCTGCAACTGGATCCTTGACTTCCTGAAAGGACGCCTCCAGGTGTTAAGGGTAGGCAACATCATCTGCCACGCCGATCCTCAACACAGGGGCCCCTCAGGGCTGTGTGCTTAGTCCCCTCCTGTACTCCCTGTTCACTCACAACTGCGTGGCCAAGCATGACTACAACACCATCATCATTAAGTTTACTGACGACACAACGGTGGTAGCCCTGATGGGTGTGATGCCAGGACAACAACCTCTCCCTCAACGTGAGCAAGACAAAGAAGCTGATCGTGAACTACAGGAAAAGGAGGGATGAACACACCCCCATTCACAGAGGGTCTGTAATGGAACGGGTCGAGAGATTTAAATTCCTTGGCGTCTACATCAACAAACTATTATGGTCCAAACACACCAAGACAGTCATGAAGAGGGCATGACAACACCTTTCCCCCTCAGGAAACAGAAGATGGGGCATTGGTCCCCAGATGCTCAAAAAGTTGTACAGCTGCACCATTGAGAGCATTTAAAATTAAAAAAATTCAACCTTTAACTAGGCAAGTCAGTTAAGAACAAATTCTTATTTACAATGACAGCCTATGAAACCCAGACGACGCTGGGCGAATTGTACGCCACCCTATGGGACCTCGTGTCCCAATCACAGCCGTATGTGATACAGGAATCAAACAAGGGACTGTAGTGACACCACCTACACTGAGATGCATTGCCTTTAGACTGCTGTGTCACTCGGGAGCCCTGACTGGTTGCATCACCGCCTGGTATGGCAACTGCTCAGCATCTGACTGCAAGGCAATAAAGAGGGTAGTGCATATGGCCCAGTACATCACTGGGGCCAAGCTTCCTGCCATCCAGTACCTATATACTAGGCTGAGTATGAGAGAGGCCCAAAAAAATTGTTGAAGACTTCAGCCACCCAGTCATACACGGTTCTCTCTGCTTCCACACAGCAAGCGGTACCGGGGCGCCAAGTCCAGTTCCAAAAATCTCCTTAATAGCTCCTACCCCTAAGCCATGAGACTGCTGAACAATTAATCTAATGGCCAACCAAACTATTTACATTGACGACACCCCCCACCCCTTTGTTTTTACACTGCTGCTACTCGCCGTTTATTATCTATGCAGTCACTTTACACCTACCTACATGTACAAATTGCCTCAACTAACCTGTACCCATGTATATAGCCTTGTTACGGTGTTACTTTTTTATTTCAGTTAATTTAGTAAATATTTTCTGAACTCTATTTCATGAACTGCATTGTTGGTTAAGGACTTGTAAGTAAGCATTTCACAGTAAGGTCTACACCTGCTGTATTTAGCGCATGTGACAAAATTGTCATGATAGGTGCACCTCGTGCTGGGGACACTAAGGCCACTAAAATATGCAATTGAGACACAATGCCACAGATGTCTCAAATTTAGGGAGAACGCAATTGGCATGCTGACAGCAGAGATGTCCACCAAAGTTGTCAGAAAATTGAATGTTAATTTTTCTACCATAATCCGCCTCCAATGTCATTTTAGAGAATTCGGCAGTATGTCCAACCGGACACAAAACCGCAGACCATGTGTGTAGCATCATGTGAGCGAGAAGTTTGTGGATGTCAATGTTGTGAACAGAGTTCCCCATGGTGACGGATAAGCTACAGACAACGAACATTATTGCATTTTATCAATGGCAATTTGAATGCACAAAAATACAGTGACCAGAACCTGAAGCCCGTTATGAGGCCCAATTTTGTATAAGGTGTTTGACCAACAGATGCATATCTGCATTCCCTGTCATGTGAAATCCATAGGTTAGGGCCTCGTTTATTTACTTCAATTGACTGATTTTCACATATGTAACTAAGTACAGTACATTACCTGTGGTAAATTCAAATAATTGGACATGATTTGGAAAGGCACACCTGTCTATATAAAAGGTCCCATACTTGACAGTGCGTGTCAGAGGAAAAACAAAGCCATGAGGTCGAAGGAATTGTCCGTAGAGCTCCGAGACAGGATTGTGTCGAGGCACAGATCTGGGGAAGGGTACTAAAAAAATGTATGCAGCATTGAAGGTCCCCAAGAACAGTGTCCTCCATTCTTAAATGGAAGAAGTTTGGAACCGCCAAGACTTTTCCTAGAGCTGGCCGCCTGGCCAAATTGAGCAATCTGGGGAGAAGGGCCTTGGTCAGGGAGTTGACCAAGAACCCGATGGTCACTCTGACAGAGCTGCAGAGTTCCTCTGTGGAGATGGAAGAGCTATCTCTGCAGCACTCCACCAATCAAACCTTTATGGTAGAGTGGCCAGACAGAAGCCACTCCTCAGTAAAATGCACATGACAGCCCGCTTGGAGTTTAACAAAAGGCACCAAAATAATCTCAGACCATGAGAAACAAGATTCTCTGGTCTGATGAAACCAAGATGGAACACTTTGGCCTGAATGCCAAGCGTCACGTCTGAAGGAAACATGGCACCATCTCTACGGTGCAGCATGGTGGCAGCATCATGCCGTGGAGATGTTTTTCAACGGCAGGGAGACTAGTCAGTATCGAGGCAAAGATGAACGGAGCAAAGTACAGAGAGATCCTTGATGAAAACTTGCTCCAGAGCACTCAGGACCTCAGACTGGGGCAAAGGTTCACCTTCCAACAGGACAACGACCCTAAGCACACAGCCAAGACAATGCAGGAGTGGCTTTGGGACAAGCCTCTGAGTGGCCAAGCCAGAGCTTGGACCCGATCACTGGAGACACCTGAAAATAGCTGTACAGCGACGCTCCCCATCCAACCGGACATAGCTTGAGAGGACCTGCAGAGAAGAATGGGAGAAACTCCCCAAATACAGGTGTGTATTTACTTTAAAATATGATATTGTTGCTAGATAGCCATGCAATTGACCGAACAGTAAATGTAATGTCCTACAAAAACTTTCCATTGGTATGCCTATATAGGCTACTTGATGTATACACAGCAAATGTCGCGCTCCGCATCTTCTCAAATTAGGGTTTTCCCCCACCGCAAACAATATTTCAACCAATCGATTGGTCTACATTTTTCCATGTGTATTTTCCTCATATACTGACACATCCTATGCTTTCTAATCAACTATATTCACTGAGCTTGTCTGATGCATTCAGCACATGGTTTGATTAAATAATTAAGTCATACAAATGACGAGTGAGTCCAACCAGCAATCGATTTGATTGTGCCGGGCTGACTTGCTGCGCTTTGTTAAAAAAAATATACATATATTTTTTAAAGACAACAGTCTCACCACAACAGAACAATCATCGCTCTGTCCGTGTTGCTGAAGCTGCAACATAAAGCCATTTGACTCAAAAGTCCTGTGAACAAAATCCCTAATTTGTTTAGGAAAAACATTCCTTATTCCCTCAACCTGTTCTCTTTACGTCATACATGTATGCATCGCATACACGTGACCAAAGACTTATTTGCACAGGATTAGTTATTCCAGAGGACAAATCGGACGGGATTAGTTTTCCAAACTGCTCCCTGTAAATTGTCAATTTCTTTCCAATAAATGGACAGTTATGACAGAAGCCTGAAGGTTTCTATTCTACGTGTGACGATACATTATTTCAACATGTCCCGGTGACAGTGCCACACTGATAACTCGAGCTTGGTTCCCAAGTTTCTGAACCATCTTTCCTATCGTGTCACTATATTCATGTATAGCTTACGCGCAGGACTTAGTTCAATGTATTGTTCTCCTTTCACAAAATGCGAGCAACACCTGTCAAAGAATAAGTCTGAACACTCACAGACTTACATGGTGACACTAAATAGGCCATAACCCAACTCAAAATCATGCAAACAAAAATGATCACTGATGAAACACTATACCGGTCAAAGACAACACACAATTGGGGCCCATTAGTCAGTCTCTCTTACGGTCATGTGCACCAGGTGTAAATGCTGGTACGTTAACAGTAATGGTGGTAGTATTTACAACATTAACTAGAGTTGCAACTCTCCTTTTACTCTGTGTGCAAAGGGGGAGAAGGAGTGCGAGAGAAGCAAAATAGGGGCATATGCTTTCATTACAGGAAGCAGGTTAATGCACCTTACTGTTTGAAAAAAATTATGGTTTAAGAACACCAAAAAATCTGCAGGAACATTGTGTAGCCTTATCACCGACGTAAGCAAAATGTATTTGGTAAGAGGACAACTCTAGTTAATGTTGTGGTCTATCAAATTGTATAGGCTACCTTGATCTCTTCTCTTTCCCCCCTCTGGCAATGGCCAGACTCGCACACACAGAAGTGCACATGTGGAGGGCTCTCCATCTTGAAAGTGCACCTCGAGTATTATTTGAATTAAACAAATAAAATGGGCATGGTGGCAACAATTAAGCAGCAGCACAATGTAAGAAACAATGTAGTCATCTCCATCGCATGTTAAGACCTTTGAAAACTAAATTGATGACATTAAGACTTAAAGCCTTTAAAAATCTGAAATGAATTTAAGACTAAGGACCCTCAGACACCCTGTTTATTGCTATTTTGTTTAATTTTTTACAACCAACCTTTATTTACTTTATTGTTCATTTGATCTACATTTTGATTTCAGATCTACAGTTTGTGCTTCAACAAGTATTCCCTGTACCTAAAGTTGAAACAAAGATGGAGAAGATTAGATAAGACTATTAAAGCAATAGAACAGAAAAATATCCACCTAGCCAATCAGAGTGCAATGTCAGGGTATGCAATCAGCTAAGATCTAGAAGCAAGCAGTTGATTAAGGAGTGGGCGAAAATGTCACCTTGTGTAGTTATGATGTTGCAGACATCTAGGTCTGCCAACTCCTGAGCCTCCTCTCTCTTAAGTCTGGCTTTCTTACACTTCTCTATAGAAGGCTGGCCTGAGGGGGAGAGACAGAAGCCATTAGTCCCCAGCAAGTTTCCACTGTCCAGCAATGCCACCATGGCTCACTCCACCTCACGGATATCAGCCCCGTTTATACCTGGTGCTAATGTGTCCTTCGTACTAATCTTGTCCACATTCTGATTGTCCCCAATGTTTTTATATAGGTGTAGATTAAAAGACGCATTGTGATCCGATGGTGATTAGGAAGATCTGATCACATTCAGAGGTAGTCAGGCACGCATCGTGTCTGGATATACTTACAAGTGTAGATGCATCTGGACAGTGAAGCCATTTAAATCATCATCATCTCACCCTCAAATCATTGACAGGTGGCACCATTGACTTAAAACATCAATAAGAGTCTTTAAATACATATATTATTAAAACAATTATGCATACAGGCAGGGTCCTGGAAATCTGGTAACAATGCGGCACAGTGGACAGAGACATTTTTATACCATGTGTATGTCAAAATGTGTGCACAATCAGAATGTTGACAAGATCAGGACAAAGGACACATATTAGCGCTAGGTATAAACAGGACTTTAAAAGCATCACATAGGTGTAAACAATACAGTGGATTAGCCCTTTAACCAATTGAAAGGCTACATGGAGCTATTGCGTACAACCTATTAAGTCAATTGACATTTTCAATTTGGTGGAGTGAGCGAGGGCATACGGACCAAATAAGAGAATTCAAATTCATTGCCAAAGCCCCCCAATTACCTTCGACACCCAGTTCTTCAAGCTCCCTCTTCAGCACAGCCACCTTTGACTTGATGGAGCAGCAGCCATCCAGGAGCTTCTTGTAGTTCCGTCTCACACCACAGAGGGCGATGTAACGCTTCAGCCTGGCTACCGCCGTGTTGTCCTTCATGTTACATGGATGGAGCACATTAGGCTAATACCCTGACTACACCACACGCGTTGCAAAATAAATGTAGGAAAATATGTTACTAAATTTGTGCACCCACAGTGCTCGGGCGCGCCAACGAGCATCTGCGTTGCCAAGGGCTAAAATAGAAGTAATTTCTATTTCTGACGCAGATCACTCTCCCAACTCCTCACTGGTTTATAGAAGCAGGTACCCACGTGCCATCTCCTCATTGGTTTTACCCACATGGGTGATTGAAAGACACACTGTTTTGCCAGTTGTCGTGGTAATACTATGAAAGTGTAGATGCCAATCACCATATAAGTTCAAAGATTTAAAAAGCCTAGGAGGAGAGATGACAAGAAACGATTCGGTTGACCGTTTTGTGTGTGGATTAACTGTCAGAGTAGAGGACCTTGTGCATTTCAGGAAAAATAACTCAATGTTTATATCCCAGGACAAATTAACTAGCAACAGCAAGCTAGCTAAATAGGACAAATTAGCTAGCAAGTGCAAGCTAAATTGCCATACATGTTTAATGCTTTTTGACCTGTCCCCAAATTAAAGTAATTGGTTCAGAGTTTGTTTTGATATTTTAACCTGCGTGTCATGACCGCGTTTGGTGTATGGGGACAAAATAAATTTATGCACGATGGCACACGCGCGCAGCCAGTTTGGGTTCCATCTAAGGCCGACTCCAGAAAGAGCCCCTTGCCTCTACACTTTATATTGCCTTGAAACCAGACATAAAATTGTATAGAATTCTTCGTCAGGCAGAAATTAGCGTTTGAGTCAGGCAAGTTTCCTCTTACAACCCCTACAAACCAGAATGTTGAATAAAATTATATTTTAACACACTTTACCGGTTGTTCATTCGGTTGGTCCTTTCGGTGGTAGGGAATGCGAGACAATATATCCACAGGAAAGTATAATTACATCAATGTTAAAATTTTATTTATTAAACATTCTGGCTTGTAGAGGTCAGGATGGGAAACTTTCCTGATTCAAAACGTGAACTTCGGCCAAAACCAAGAATTCTATGCAATTCAACGTTGGGTTTCCAGGCAACACTTTGTATAGATCAGAAGGGATTTGGGGACGCATGGGCAATATAGCAGTAACTATATACCTTGCCTTGTAATTTCATCATACTGCATATTATATTGATCCAATACCTTCAGAACTACTTCAGTATTTGAACCATGTCTGAACCAAGTACATTGCGAATGTGAAAGTGTGTTGGCAACTACCTGTGCCTACTGTGTGCTTGAGTTGGCATAGAAGCCGCTGGCCTCACCTTTCCACCTTTGGATCCACTCTCACTGCCCTCACCCTTTATTGGCCGCTTCGCCACAGACTTCCTCTTTTTCACCTGTTCTGGCCTGACCTCACTTTCCTGTTCGTCCTCCAATGATGGGAGGGATGAGCCAGAGTCTTGGGCTGGCTCATCCTTCGTCTTAGCCATCACTTCTTCGGTTTCATCTGAGAAAGAAGAAAAATTACTTTAGGGAGGGGGAAATAGTACATTACTTGAACGCTTGTCATTGGGGCTACATAATGGTATCCTATCCCTGGATTTTTCACTATGTTTGGGCCTTTACTAGGACACATTATGCATGCTCATGAACACAACCACTTGATAACTCACCCTCTCCCCCGCTGGCTTCCTCTGAAGAGGCACCGTCATTCTTTTCTCCCTCACTCTCTGACCTGGAGTCGTTGTCATTTCTTTGTATTTTTACCCCTTTCTGCGCCATTACTTCAGCCTCTCCAATGTGCTCCGAGTCACTCCCAACAACCTGCACTCTTTCTCTTCTCTGCAATGGTTTTTCCTTTAACCCATTTCCACTCTCCCTCCTTTTCAAACACTTGCTCTGCACTTTCACATCCACATTTTCTTTTCCTCCCGTTCTTTTTTTATCCTCTTCAGAGTCACTTTCTGAATTGACTTGGTCTTTTTCCTGTTTGTGGGTTTCATCTCGTTTCCTCTTTTTGTTCTCCTCAAAATCTTCTTCCTCGACTTCAGAGTCATGTTCTCTCTTCCTCAGATTCACCGTTTTGATCTCAACATCACTTTCTGAGCTAGTTTCAGTCTTCCCACTATTGTGTACTCCTGTGTGTCCCCCTTTGTTTTTCTTGGTGCCGATTTGGGAAACTTGCTCAACACTTCCCATGTCCTTCCCCTCCTCTTCTTCCGCCATCTGCCTTTCTCCATTTCCCACTCTCTCGAGTCCAGAATCTGGGGAATCTTAAAATAGTTAAAGGAAATAAAATGTCCAAATTAGATTAAGAAAATATTGCTTAAAATACCGTGGCTATCACAGATATGGTAAGTCTTAATTCTTTAAAACAAATCATGGGATGAGTCTCAACTTCATAATAGGCATGGTTCACACAAATCTGAATAAATGTGTCTCAAGTTAATATTTGACCAGCAATATGAACCGCAGCACACACTGTGGGCTTTCACTATGACAAAGGGCAGCATTTTCATTGCACCGCTATAATTAAAAACTGAAATAGATGGGACTGCACCACAGTTGAGCTGTGGACAAGTTGCAACACACTAACTCAAGTTATTGGATAATATACATTTTCAGACATTTATAAAAAAAGCTTAATATAAATAAATAGTACGGAGACATTTTTTTTAACAGTTCTGTGCCGTTTTAAGTGAGGAGAATTTCACCCAAGGGCCACTACTATTGGAAATGACCTGATTGGGCCGACTGAAGCCGAGATCTCTTTGCCTTGGATCCATCTGCTTTGGTCCTGCCTCCTTTCTCCTCCTCCTCACCCCTCTTCCGTTTGTTGTGGAGAGGCATCGGGGTAACGTTGATAATGGCTTCATTGTCACTGCTGTCACTGTCCTGAGAGAGGGGCAGAGGTCCCAGGTCAGATTATAATCGAAACCAGCTCGAATCGAGATAAATGCAACAGCTCGGGACTGTCATGACAGCATGCACCTACCAGGAGCAATAACATGAATGTAATGTAATTGGGACTGGAAAACTGTAGTGACTTCTCATCCGAAATAAACTAAACAAAAATATAAAAACGCAACAATTAAAGATTTAACTGAGTTACAATTCATAAGGAAATCAGTCAATTGAAATGCAGAGCATTCGGAAAGTCGGACCGCTTGACTTTTCACATTGTTACGTTACAGCCTTATTCAAAAATGGATTTAAAAAATGTTCCCTCGGCCTCCCAGCGCCAGCTGTGCCACCAGAGACTCTGGGTTCGCGGCCAGGCCACGACCGGGAGGTCCATGGGGCAACGCACAATTGGCCTAGCGTCGCCCGGGATAGGGATAGCGTTGGCCGGTAGGGATATCCTTGTCTCATCGCGCACCAGCGACTCCTGTGGCGGGCCGGGCGCAGTGTGCGCTAACCAAGGTTGCCAGGTGCACAGTGTTTCCTCCGTCACATTGGTGCGGCTGGCTTCCGGGTTGGATGCGCGCTGTGTTAAGAAGCAGTGCGGCTTGGTTGGGTATCGGAGGACGCATGACTTTCAACCTTCGTCTCTCCCGAGCCCGTACGGGAGTTGTAGCGATGAGACAAGATAGTAGCTACTAAACAATTGGATACCACGAAATTGGGGAGAAAACGGGGTAAAATTCACACACAAAAAGCCACAAAAATGTTCCCTCAATCTACACACAATACCCCATAATGAAAAGGCAAAAACAGGTTAAGACATTATTTTTGCACATTTATAAAAAAAATTTAAAAACAGAAATAGCTTATAAGTATTCAGACCCTTTGCTATGAGACTAGAAATTGAGCTCAGATGCATCCTGTTTTCATTGATTATCCTTGATGTTTCTACAACTTGATTGAGTCCACCTGTGGTAAATTCATTGGACATGATTTGGAAAGGCACACACCCATCTATATAAAGGTCCCATAGTTGACAGTGCACAAACCAAGCTTTGAGGTCAAAGGAATTGTCCGTAGAGCTCCGAGACAGCATTGTGTTGAGGAACAGATCTGGGGAAGGGTACAAAAAAAATGTCTGCTGCATTTAAGGTCTCCAAGAACACAGTGGCCTCCATCATTCTTAAATTGAAGAAGTTTGGAACCGGCAAGACTCTTCCTAGAGCTGGCCACCCAGCCAAACTGAGCAATCGGTGGAGAAGGGCCTTGGGCAGGGAAGTGACCAAGAACCCGATGGTCACTGACAGAGCTCCAGAGTTCCTCTGTGGAGATGGGAGTACCTTCCAGAAGGACAACCATCTCTGAAAAACTCCACCAGTCAGGCCTTTATGGTAGAGTGGCCAGACGGAAGCCACTCCTCAGTAAAACGCCCATGACAGCCCGCTTGGAGTTTGCTAAAAGGCA
This sequence comes from Oncorhynchus clarkii lewisi, assembly GCF_045791955.1. NCBI lineage: Eukaryota > Metazoa > Chordata > Actinopteri > Salmoniformes > Salmonidae > Oncorhynchus > Oncorhynchus clarkii. The sequence continues at coordinate 60,385,184 of NC_092158.1, read as the reverse complement.
CCAAAGACTCTCAGACCATGAGAAACAAGGTTCTCTGGTCTGATGAAACCAAGATGGAACGCTTAGGCCTGAATGCCAAGTGTCACATCTGGAGGAAACCTGGCACCATGCCTACGGTGAACCATGTGGTGGCAGTATCATGCTGTGGGGATTTTTTATCAGTGGCAGCGAGACTAGTCAGGATCGAGGGAAAGATGAATGGCGCAAAGTACAGAGAGATCCTTGATGAAACGCTCAGGACAAGACTGGGGCGAAGGTTCACCTTCCAACAGGACAATGACCCTAAGCACACAGCCGAGACATGTCTCTGAATGGCCATGAGTGGCCCAGCCAGAGCCCGGACTTGAACATATCGGGAGAGACCTGAAAATAGCTGTGCAGCGATGCTCCCCATCCAACCTGACAGGGCTTGAGAGGATCTGCAGAGAAGGGAAGAAACTCCACATATACAAATGTGTCAAGCTTGTACTGTCATACCCAAGAATACTTGACGCTGTAATTGCTGCTAAAGGCGATTCAAAGTACTGAGTAAAGGGTTTGAATGCTAAAGTAAATGTGAGTTTTTTTTATTTGATAAAATGTGCAAATATTTCTAAAAACCTGTTTTTGCTTTGTCAATATGGGGTACTGTGTGTAGATTGAGGGGGGAAATGCAATCCATTTTAGAATAAGGCTGTAACGTAACAAATTGTGGAACAAGTCAAGGGGAATACTTTCAGAATGCACTGTAAATTCATTAGGCCCTAATCTATGGATTTCACATGGCTGGGAATACAGATCTGTTGATCACAGACACCCTACAATTTTTTTTGTTTTTAAATACAAATTTAAAAAATACAAAGTCAGGTGCATGGATCAGAAAACCAGTCAGTATCTGATGTGATCACCATTTGCCTCATGCAGTGCGACAGAATTGATCAGGCTGTCGATTGTGGCTTGTGGAATGTCGTCCCACTCATCTTCATTGGCTGTGTGAAGTTGCTGGATATTGGCGGGAAAGCTGTTGTACACGCTTTTTGTGCATCTGGAAAATCAGCTCATGAAACATGGGACCAACACTTGACATGTTGCGTTTATATTTTTGTTCAGTGTATTTAAGAACGAAATGTACTTCAAAATTATTCCTTCCACACTTCTGACCACCCAAGACCTGTAGCGGTCATCGTTTCACCCAATCACTTCAGATCTGTGTGTACTCGATGGAGAAAGAAAATATTTTATCAAAGGTTATGGGGCATCAAACTGAAAGACAGGACAGCAGCTCTGGGTCAAATACATGTCAAACTTTACTTACAAATACTTACAGACATAGGCTATATGTGAAAGTACCTGCAATCTGCTTGATTTAGGCTGAAGGTTTGCACTTTTGAGACTGTTCCATGGTACTGGGCAAACTAAATTGAGTTTAATTCAACTACTTACCTATTTGATCCAGGTCTGAGGGAGATATATTGATTGACAAAATCGTATCTACTCACAAACATCTTTACCTGCATCCTCAGCAGTTCCTCCTCTACCACTCTCTTCATCAACTGTCTGTCCTCCTGGTTTAGTGAGTCCCGGCCAACACATGCCAAATACCGCCCTCTTAAGATGCCAAGAGTCAATGTGCTAGGAGACAGAGTAAGGGGGGGAAAAAAAGAGAATGAAATAGATACATTTTCAATGAAACAGAGAATGGAAACTGACATTATGACGTAGTGCTGGGGAAATCTTCAGGGGATGTAGTATTTCATTATATATTTCATTTCCTTAGAGAGACAAGATTATTGGGTAGGGTTTAGACCGGGGTAGGCCGTCATTGTAAATAAGAATTTGTTCTTAACTGACTTACCTAGTTAAATAAAAAATAAATAAGGCACCTTAACCTTAAAGTTGGTTGCCAACCACCATATAAAATCCACAGAAAGACAACTTTCTTCACAAGAGCTCTGCTCCACAAAGTATAAATGCTCTGACTTCTGCAGAGTGAATTTAAAAAATGTAACTAGGCAAGTCAGTTAAGAACACATTCTTATTTACAATGAGGGCCTACCCCCGCCAAACCAAGACAACGCTGGGCCAATTGTGCGCAGCCCTATGGGACTCCCAATCCCGGCCGGATGCGATACAGCTTGGATTCGAACCAGGGACTGTAGTGCCAACTCTGGCACTGAGATGAGGTGCTTAGACCACTGCGCCCTTCGGGGGCCTCAATACAGACGTATATACAGACTCGCCTTTTATGAACGAGTCATTCAGAAAAAAAGAACAACTTTCCAGTGAGTAAAAAGAGTCGTTCAAAAATAACGAATAGTGCTTATGGGTATTGTGAACGAGGCATTCAAGTGGTCTGAGGCAATCGGTAATTAATGAGCGTTTAAGTGCAACTTTAGATGGTTTAGGGAATCAGCTCGAGATTTAACTATGGTTCTAATAACTAAACCGGGCCCTGGGCGTTAGAGAACAAACACGGCAAACAGGGGAACATGCAAGCCAACCACGCAAGAGCGGGAATGGTATGTTAAACCTTTGCCACAAGCTAGCAGGAATTTCAATGCATGATTTGACTTCGTCTAAAGGAACTGCAAAGGGGAGTTTACCTTAGGTCAGGACAATCACGGAGTTGTCCTGAAACGAACCTCCGAATCTGTGTTTCCTCCGCTGACACCATTTATTAGCCAGATAAAACTTTGCTGCTTGATTTTTTCCCTCCAGATTTGCCACAACATTGCGTAACCGTAATGACGCAACTAGCTTACGTGTTACTTGCTGTTTGTGTCGTCATGTGGATTTCAAGACAACAGAACTTTTGCACAACGTAGCAACGCCCACTTCCGTCCAACTTCCTACCCTATACATAGCTTCCTGTCGCCCCGAAATCGTTCGTTTTATCATTTCCACAGTATATTATAATCATATTTCTATAGCTTTTTTTAAATCATTCGTGTTTTAAATTCTGTTTATCCGTTCAGTTAGTGTTTTTTGTAATTCGATTGTGTCTTTAGCTAGCAATGTTAGCTACCAGTATCTAGCTAACGTTAGTGCTAATGACGTTAATTGTTCCGGCATCTTTATTGAAATTTAGGAAATGAAGATTTCATTGAACCTTATGGTGGGCTTCGCCGTCTGAAGGGAGCAGTACATTCGATGTGGAATAACTACGATGTCCAAAATATCCTCATGTCACCGATGGGAAGCATTAACTGCATCTGGGCTGTGGCTTGGCTTTTCACAAAACTCCCAGTTTTGGGCCTCTTGTGAAGGCATGGGCCAAGGAGCAATGAGCTATTACTGCAATGCATCTTAACTTTTTTTTTGCTGTGACCATCCATTGTCTTACACCCTGTAGTCCATTTGTTAATTAACACCTCTGCTTATACTCTGAACAAAATGTTATAAAGAGTTTTTTTTTACACGGACAAGAGGACAGAAACATTATTAACTGAATTCTTTTTAATTAATTAATTTCAGAGATTGGTTTCGTTTCTCTTTCATTAATTGAAAGATAAAGGAGCTTCTCCCTTGTTTATTTAGTTTTTCCTGCCTAAGAACTTTTGCATGTACACATTAGTACCAGTCACCCTTCTAATTAGTGAACACCACTGGATCTCTGTATTCTCTCACCTGAAGAGACTATGTGAAGCTGGTCTTCACTGAGCACAAATGTGCAGCCTTGAAAGTTGCCATCTAGGGGCAGTGACGGGAATGCTGGTGTCTCCTTATGGTGAACTGTGTCACGTTGTGATTGGAGGCTGCTGGTAAGACAGGAGGCTCCCCACCTGTACCTTTCCAAAGTGGGATATCTGCTTTTCAGCAGATATCCCTATGCTGCAGATCAATGGCTTGGATAGAGGGTCAAAGCTCTTGTATGTCTCTTCTATCTGGAAAACTGAGAGGTCGAGGAGTGTTCCAAGAAGGGTGCTGTAGTGTACAGCAGCCGCTGTGGTTAGCAAATCTAAACAATGTACTTGAAACCACCTGAAATTAAATAATTTTATATAGTCAAAGTGTAATAGAATATGACCAGCGACTAGGTAATACTCACCTAATCCCTCCACCTGCCATGCGCTTTTTGGTGGGCTTGGTGATGGTCATTTTTCCTATGGGCCCAGGTTGCAGACCCTGTAAAAAGACAGTATAGGGGCACTATTCTAAATCTAATCATGAGACAATTTATGTTTTCATTAAATAATTTATTAGCATTATGACGTTATTATAACCATATGATGTTATGTGGTATAGCTATTAAAACATGCCATAGTTCTTGGCTTATGCCACTGCTGCTAGGCCTCTGTGCAGCTGTGCACAGGTGGGACGACTGGTGTTCCCATCTGGGAATTGTGTGCCGACTGGAATAGTAATGCAACTGAGTGGTTGCATAATGCAGTGCCAGCAACACATGAACAGTGATGTGGCATTGTTACGGGTTCTTAGGGCTTAAGTACAACCTATGATGTAAAAATGTAATTATTCGACTATAAAAATCACTCATGTGTCACGACCAGCAGACAGAAGTGACTGGCGAAACATGCAACAGCCACTATATTCATGACAGCAATACGGGTTTAAACTTTTCTATTAAGGGTATATGCCCTTGTTTAAATTAAATCTAATGCGTCCAACATAAGAGCTTACATAAACAGCAAGGAAGACAACTGAACAATTACTACACCAAGAACGGTTTCATAGATATGGGTTAAGCCTAGTCCTAGACTAAGCAATGCCTCTTAATGCAGATCTCCATTGACCGTTACTTCTTAGTCTAAGACTAGGCTTCATCTCTGACTGTGTAACTGGCATGTAGTCTGTCACAAACAGCTGACTTTTCACCCTACACTCAAACTGTGGTTTCTAATTTTTCCTCATGGACCTGTAGCAGCAAGCCCCTATGCTGACCTCTCGTCACTTTGTCCCTGTTCCAAAACAGTTTGGAATAAAAATAATGAGAAATGTTCGCTAGCTACTATAAAATGCATGTCTTAAACTACGTTACAGCTTTTAGTAAACGTCCTTGTCTGGTCTGATAGGCAAATTGGCAAAACTTACCTTCATAGTTGAAAAGGTAACTGGAGACAAAGTTTGAATCCTTTTTCCAACTTGGAGGTCGGTGCTTTGCTACTGGTCTTAGCCAGACGATATACATCCGTTACTGTTATCTTTGGCAGCTCTTGCAAGCTCCTTGAGTAAAACAGTGCCATGGTTGGTAAGGGACAGGGGTGTTGGCGAATTGCTAGCCACCTTACTAGTTAGTGTGATAATAAACTCAGCAAAAAAAGAAATGTCCCTTTTTCAGGACCCTGTCTTTCAAAGATAACTTCACAGATCTTCGGTTTAAACACCGTTTCCCATGCTTTTTTTATTTATTTGATTTCACCTTTATTTAACTAGGTAGGCTAGCTGAGAACAAGTTCTCATTTACAACTGCGACCTGGCCAAGATAAAGCATAGCAGTGTGAACAGACAACAGAGTTACACATGGAGTAAACAATAAACAAGTCAATAACACAGTAGGAAAAAAAAAATCTATATACATTGTGTGCAAAAGGCATGAGGAGGTAGGCGAATAATTACAATTTAGCAGATTAACACTGGAGTGATAAATGATCAGATTGTCATGTGCAGGTAGAGATACTGGTGTGCAAAAGAGCAGAAAAGTAAATAAATAAAAACAGTATGGGGATGAGGTAGGTAAATTGGGTGGGCTATTTACCGATGGACTATGTACAGCTGCAGCGATCGGTTAGCTGCACAGATAGCAGATGTTTGAAGTTGGTGAGGGAGATAAGTCTCCAACTTCAGCGATTTTTGCAATTCGTTCCAGTCACAGGCAGCAGAGAACTGGAAGGAAAGGCGGATGATCAGTGAGGTACACCTGCTGGAGCGCGTGCTACGGGTGGGTGTTGCCATCGTGACCAGTGAACTGAGATATGTCGGAGCTTTACCTAGCATGGACTTGTCGATGACCTGGAGCCAGTGGGTCTGGCGGCGAATATGTAGCGAGGGCCAGCCGACTAGAGCATGCAGGTCGCAGTGGTGGGTGGTATAAGGTACTTTAGTAACAAAACGGATGGCACTGTGACAAACTGCATCCAGTTTGCTGAGTAGAATATTGGAAGCTATTTTGTAGATGACATCGCCGAAGTCGAGGATCAGTAGGATAGTCAGTTTTACTAGGGTAAGTTTGGCGGCGTGAGTGAAGGAGGCTTTGTTGCGGAATAGAAAGCAGACTCTAGATTTGATTTTAGATTGGAGATGTTTGATATGAGTCTGGAAGGAGAGTTTACAGTCTAGCCAGACACCTAGGTACTTATAGATGTCCACATATTCTAAGTCGGAACCATCCAGGGTGGTGATGCTAGTCGGGCGTGCGGGTGCAGGCAGCGAACGGTTGAAAAGCATGCATTTTGTTTTACTAGCATTTAAGAGCAGTTGGAGGCCACGGAAGGAGTGTTGTATGGCATTGAAGCTCGTTTGGAGGTTAGATAGCACAGTGTCCAAGGAAGGGCCAGAAGTATACAGAATGGTGTTGTCTGCGTAGAGGTGGATCAGGGAATCGCCCGCAACAAGAGCAACATCATTGATATATACAGAGAATAGAGTCGACCCGAGAATTGAACCCTGTGGCACCCCCATAGAGACTGCCAGAGGACCGGACAACATGCCCTTCGATTTGACACACTGAACTATGTCTGCAAAGTAGTTGGTGAACCAGGCAAGGCAGTCATTAGAAAACCCGAGGCTACTGAGTCTGCCGATTTGTATCGCTGTCAGTTACTTTTATTTATTGAAATTGTAAACCCAATGTTTTCACGTGTGACTTTGATTGTAAATGTATCCCTTTTTATGGTGATTGACAGAGTCGAAAGCCTTGGCCAGGTCGATGAAGACGGCTGCACAGTACTGTCTTTTATCGATGGCAGTTATGATATCGTTTAGTACCTTGAGCGTGGCTGAGGTGCACCCGTGACCGACTCGGAAACCAGATTGCACAGCGGAGAAGGTACGGTGGGATTTGAGAGGGTCAGTGATCTGTTTGTTGACTTGGCTTTCGAAGACCTGAGATAGACCTATATCCTTCCTGCCCTGCCTAACAGTTTGGGTCCACGGTGTCTCCCCCTTTGAAGAGGGGGATGACTGCAGCAGCTTTCCAATCCTTGGGGATCTCAGACGATATGAAAGAGAGGTTGAACACGCTGGTAATAGGGGTTGCGACAATGGCGGCAGATAGTTTCAGAAATAGAGGGTCCAGATTGTCAAGCCTAGCTGATTTGTACGGGTCCAGGTTTTGCAGCTCTTTCAGAACATCTGCTATCTGGATTTGGGTAAAGGAGAAGCTGAGGAGGCTTGGGCGAATAGCTGCGGGGTGGCGGAGCTGTTGGCCGAGGTTGGAGTAGCCAGGAGGAAGGCATGGCCAGCCGTTGAGAAATGCTTGTTGAAGTTTTCGATTATCATGGATTTATCGGTGGTGATCGTGTTACCTAGCCTCAGTGCAGTGGGCAGCTGGGAGGAGGTGCTCTTGTTCTCCATGGACTTTACAGTGTCCCAGAACTTTTTTTGAGTTAGAGCTACAGGATGCAAATTTCTGCTTGAAAAAGCTGGCCTTTGCTTTCCTGACTGACTGCGTGTATTGGTTCCTGACTTCCCTGAACAGTTGCATATCGCTATTCGATGCTATTGCAGTCCGCCACAGGATGTTTTTGTGCTGGTCGAGGGCAGTCAGGTCTGGAGTGAACCAAGGGCTATATCTGTTCTTAGTTCTTTGAACGGAGCATGCTTGTCTAAGATGGTGAGGAAGTTACTTTTAAAGAATGACCAGGCATCCTCAACTGACGGGATGAGGTCAATAACCTTCCAGGATACCCGGGCCAGGTCGATTAGAAAGGCCTGCTCGCAGAAGTGTTTTAGGGAGCGTTTGACAGTGATGAGGGGTGGTCGTTTGACTGCGGACCCGTAGCGGATTCAGGCAATGAGGCAGTGATCGCTGAGATCCTGATTGAAGACAGCGGAGGTGTATTTGGAGGGCCAGTTGGTCCGGATAACGTCTATGAGGGTGCCCTTGTTTACAGATTTAGGGTTGTACCTGGTGGGTTCCTTGATTTGTGTGAGCCACAAACAATTAATGAACATGCACCTGTGGAACGGTCGTTAAAACACTAACAGCTTACAGACGGTAGGCAATTAAGGTCACAGTTATGAAAACTTAGTAGAAAGGCCTCTTCAGTGTCCTGACTCTGAAAAACACAAAAAGAAAGATGCCCAGGGTCCCTGCTCATCGGCGTGAACGTGCCTTAGGCATGCTGCAAGGACGCATGAGGACTGCAGACGTGGCCAGGACAATAAATTGCAGTGTCCGTACTGTGAGACGCCTAAGACAGCACTACAGGGAGACAGGACGGACAGCTAATCATCCTCGCAGTGGCAGACCACGTGTAACACCTACACAGGATCGGTACATCCGAACATCACACATGCGGGACAGGTACAGGATGGCAACAATAAGAACGCACAATCCCTCCATCAGTGCTCAGACTGTCCGCAATAGGCTGAGAGGCTGGACTGAGGGCTGGTAGGCCTGTTGTAGCAGGTCCTCACCAGACATCACCGGCAATAACGTCGCCTATGGGCACAAACCCACCGTCGCTGGACCAGACAGGACTGGCAAAAAGTGCTCTTCACTGACAAGTTGCAGTTTTGTCTCACCAGGGGTGATGGTCGGATTCGCGTTTATCGTCAAAGGAATGAGCGTTACACCGAGGCCTGTACTCTGGAGCGGGATCGATTTGGAGGTGGATGGTCTGTCATGGTCTGGGGCGGTGTGTCACAGCATCATCGGACTGCCTGCAATGACAACAAGCTCAATCTCAACGCTGTGCGTTACAGGGAAGATATCCTCCTCCCTCGTGTGGTACCCTTCCTGCAGGCTCATCCTGACATGACCCTAGAGCATTACAATGCCACCAGCCATACTGCTCATTCTGTGCGTGATTTACTGCAAGACAGGAATGTCAGTGTTCTGCCATGGTCAGCGAAGAGCCCGGATCTCAATCCCATTGAGCATGTCTTGGACCGGTTGGATCAGAGGGTGAGGGCTAGGTACATTCCTCCCAAAAATGTCTGGGAACTTGCAGGTGCCTGGTGGAAGAGTGGGGTAACATCTCACAGCAGGAACTGGCAAATCTGGTGCAGTCCATGAGGAGGAGATGCACTGCTGGTGGCCACACCAGATACTGACTTTCTTTTGACCCCCCCCCTGTTCAGGGACACATTATTCCATTTCTGTTAGTTACATGTCTGTGGAACTTGTTCAGTTTATGTCTCAGTTGTTGAATCTTATGTTCATACAAATGTTAAGTTTGCTGAAAATAAGCGCAGTTGACCGTGAGGATGTTTCTTTTTTTGCTGAGTTCAGCTAGCTAAGAGACAAAGAACACAATCATATTACAAAAATCTAACTGAACGGATAAGCAGAATTGTTAATAAGAATTTTCAAAATTAAAAGCTATAGAAATGAAATCTTGAGATAATGATACGAGACTTAGAGGCTAGTGTGGCTACAATCAAGCTTACAGAACATGAAGCTATGTATCGGGTAGGAAGTTGAGCGGAAGTGGGCGTTGCAAAAGGTCTAGGACCCTCGCAAAAAAAGGGCAAATCATGACGTCAGTAATCTCCAGGTTGGAGCTCTGGAATTCCGAGATGGATGAACATTCAAAATATTTTTCTCGAGTTGTCTTGAACGCACTGAAGTTGGAAGTCTTTCTTTTACGCCTGCTATGTTAGTTTCGTCACTAGTTAACAGCCACAATAATGGCCATAACAGCCACTAGTTAACAGCCTCTACAATTTCTTCTTAATTTTATTTTAAACTTAACCCAGTGCATGATTTAGGCAGGAGCTCATAGGAGCAAAGTACCGGAACCATAACATTTCTACTGCTTGAGCTTCTGTTCCTATTATAGAATCTCAGCAAACGTATTGTGGAGCTCCTTCACCTAAATGTAAACAGTACCGTCATCCAAAATAAGTACCTGAAACTATTTCAGTCCAAGTCAAGCACTGACCTGAAATTTACACACTGCTAACCTTATGCCTAACCTTAAATTAAGACAAAAAGCTAGCCAATTTTGACTTTGTGGCTGTGTAATCTAGTGTAAACCGTATGTTTGGCTCTACGAGTTACCTAGAGGGGCATATTTTTTAAATGTAACCTTTATTTAACTAGGCAAGTCAGTTAAGAATAAATTCTTATTTACAATGACGACCTACACCAGTCTAACCCGGACGATGGGCCAAGTGTGCGCCGCCCTACGGGACTCCCAATCACGGCTGGTTGTGATACAGCCTGGATCTCACCTGCATTAATGGAAAGGTGAATGCATATTCATTCATCTGTCCATTCGAGAAGATTAAGAGGACAGGAAGAGTGGGATTTTCCACTCGATCCAACACACAAAACACCAAGATGAAGGGTTTAGATTTTTATTGAGAATGTTGATGGTCCATAAAATATCCAAAACCCCAGATAGTTACAATATCACAAAGAACATTTGACAGGAAAAACTTTTTTTTGCGCATCTTGGCAGACACTATGGGATGGTTTTCTTGACCCAGATTAAGCCCCTAGTCCTGGATTAAAAAACATTCTTTGCAAATGCATTTTATTCCAGGACTGCCCCAAACGTTTTTTTTTTATAGGATTAGGATGTGAGATTTACCTGCCAGATTACATGCTTCTATGGGTTAACAAGTGTCCAATAACCCATGGGACATAAAACACTTCCCAGGTTCGGATCACTTCCTTCATTTCACCTGTTATTTTTTATTTTTTTTGTGATCAGACTTTAGTGCGAGGAAGCAATATGTACCAAATTGAATACAAAGACTTAAACATGATTTTTAGAGAGCCAAATAAAGCCTGATTTCACCATCAGACAACATGAAATCCTGTTTCAATTAGGCACGGTAGCATCATGGACAAAAACATATTAAAACATGATTTAGCAAGTCAATGTGTACACATGAACTCACATGGCAGTTAAACATGACCATGGATGAGCATGGCATCAAGTGTCGGTTAGGAAAGTGATCAGTGCATAAACTGGTCAAAATATCAGATCAGCACCCTCAACACATACAATTCCCACCAACATCTATACTGAATAAATAATAAATAATGTATTTAAAGTTATATAAAAGGACAAAATAACCAAATAATAATAAATAGAGACAAATACATACAACAGTAATCAATTCAAAAGGAATAAACATCCAGCAATGCTCAGCAGTCTCGTTGTCTCTAACCTACTACCACCACCTCACTCCACCATCCCGGTTCCCTTTTAGTGCAGTTAAAGTACCTTAGTTGAACAAGTGAACCCCTCCATCTTCCAGTCACATTACCACCACCCAAACCTGGTCTAGCCCCTAGGTATTTGCAGACCAATGCTGTGTTCCAATTCTCGCTACCTTTCTCCCATAATTGTGCACATTCATTAGTGTATTAGTCCCACCTTTTGGGTTAGGGGTTGTTTTCCCCAATCGGGCACCAAAAAATTATAATATCTCAGTCCTTGATAATAAGCATCTTGAAGTCCCACATCTGCTTCCTTATATAAGAACCTGTCCCACGCCCCCTACTAAACATCCGCCCTAACCTCTCCATGCAAACACCCCGCCGCCAAACAACCTGTATCTTTACCCTGCCGCTAACTCCCTCTCTTTATCCCCACAGTTCACTCTTTTTTCTCAGTCCTTATACACAGTCTGTTGGCCGTGTCCTCTCTCGTCGTGCATGATGTGCCTCCTCACGTGGATCCTCCTCACCCTTCGGTCCCCTGCGCTGGCCCCCTCCTCCTCTGATTGGCTGGCCCCAGGCGATGATGACTCCAAAAGGGCCACGCCTCCCGGGCCAGAACCACGACCATTCTCATAGATGAGGATGTTGAGGGTCTCCTCAAAGATGCGGGCCTCAGGAAACTCCACCTGACAGGGAGAAGGAAGAGCAGGACACAGGGAGGCAAAGAATGGGTAGAGAATTAGAGAATTCTATATTATAGAGAATTCTATATTAAAGTGCCTTCGGAAAGTACTCAGAATCCCTTGACTTTTTCCAACAATGTTACATTAGCCTTATTCTAAAATGATTAAATTGTTTTTTTTAACCTCAATCTACACACAACACACCATAATGAAAGCAAAAACAGGTTTAGAAACTTTTGCCAATTAAAAAAAAAAAAAAAAAAGAAAACATTTGCATAAGTATTCAGACCCTTTACTCAGTACTTTGTGCCAGGTTTCCTCCAGACGTGACGCTTGGCATTCAGGCCAAAGCGTTCAATCTTAGTTTCCAGAGAATCTTGTTTCTCATGGTCAGAGTCTTTAGATGCCTTTTGGCAAACTCCAAGCGGGCTTATGCCTTTTACTGAGGAGTGGATTGCTCAGTTTGGCCTAGCCAACTCTAGGAAGAGTCTTGGTGGTTCCAAACTTCTTCCAATTAAGAATGTTCTTGGGGACCTTCAATGCTGCAGAAATGTTATGATACCCTTCCCCAAATCTGTGCCTCGACACATTGCTGTCTTGGAGCTCTACGGACAGTTCCGCCAAACTCATGGCTTGGTTTTTGCTCTGACATGCACTGTCAACTATGGGACCTTAAATAGACAGGTGTGTGCCTTTCCAAACCATATCCTATCAATTGATTTTACCACAAGTGGACTCCAATCAAGTTATAGAAACACCAAGGGTAAACCCTCAATTTCAAATCTCATAGCAAAGGGTCTGAATACTTATGTAAATAAGGTATCAGTTTACATTTGTAAAATTTTCTTAACTTGTTTTTGCTTTGTCATTATGGGGTAGTGTGTAGTTCCATTTTGGAATAAGGCAGTAACATAACTAAAGTGGAATAAAATTCAAGGGGTCTGAATACTTTCCGAAGGCACTGTACCAATTAAATATTGAAAAAAGTGTTCACACCACTTTACATTTTAAACATAATTAAATTGAGATGTTTTGGTCACTGGCATTCATACAATGCTCCATAATGTCAAGTGGAATTGTTTGTTGGAAATTTTGAAGAATTAATTAAAAAAAATAAAAAGCGTAAATGCCTTGAGTCAAGTGTTCAACCCCTTTGTTATGGCAAGCCTAAATACATTCAGAAGTAAAAATGTGCTTAACAAGTCACATAAGTTGCATAACCAATCATTGTGTGCAATATGTGTTTAACATGATTTTTGAATGACTACCCCACACATTCCAATTAACTGTAAAGTCAGAGTCGAGCACTGACTTTCAAACAGATTCAACCAAAGACCAGGGAGGTTTTCCAATGCCTTGCAAAGAAGGGCACCTATTGGTAGATGGGGGGGGGGGGGGGGGGGGGCAGACATTGAATATCCCTTTCAACATGGTGAAGTTAAATCACACTTTGGATGTTGTATCAATACACCCAGTCACTACAAAGATACAGGCGTCCTTCCTAAAATCAGTTGCCGGAGAGGAAGGAAACCGCTCAGGGATTTGGCCAAAAATCCAAAGATGACTTGAAAACAGTTTGAGTTTATTGGCTGTGATCGGAGAAAACTGAGGATGAATCAACAACATTGGAGTTACTCCACAATACTAACCTAACTGACAGAATAAAAATATTCCAAAACAGGCACTAAAGTGATACATCAAAACAATTGGTAAAGCACTTTACTTTGTGTCCTGAATACAAAGTGTTACGTTTGGGGTAAATCCAATACAACACATTACAGACTACCACTCTCCATATTTTCATGCACAGTGCTGGCTACATCATGTTATGAGTATTAGGGCTGGGCGAAATGGCCTACAAATCATACCTACATTTTTTCGAACTTATGGCTGATTCACGATATACACTACATGTCCACATAATTTTGGTCACCTGCTTGTCGAACATTCATTCCAAAATCATGGGCATTAATATGGAGTTGGTCCCCCCTTCGCTGCTATAACAACCTCCACTCTTCTGGGAAGGCTTTTCACTAGATGTTGGAACATTGCTGCGGGGACATGCTTCCATTCAGTCACAAGAGCATTAGTGAGGTCAGGCACGGATGTTGGGCAATTTGGCCTGGCTCGCAGTCAGCGTTCCAATTCATTCATTCAATTCACGTGTTCGATGGGGTTGAAGTCCAAGCTCTGTGCAGGCCAGGAAAGTGCTTTCAAAATGATCGACAAACCATTTCTGTATGGAGCTCGCTTTGTGCACGGGGCATTGTGATGCTGAAACAGTAAAGGGCTTTCCCCAAACTGTTGTCACAAAGTTGGAAGCACAGAATCATCTAGAATGTATGCTGTAGCATTAAGATTTCCCATCACTGTAACTAAGGGGCCTAGCATGAACCATGAAACACACCCCCAGACCATTATTCCTAATCCACCAAACATTACAGTTGGCACTATGCATTCAGGCAGGTAGCGTTCTCCTGGCATCCGACAAACCCAGATTTGTCCGTCGGACTTCCAGATGGTGAAGCGTGAGTCATCACTCCAAAGAACAGGTTTCCACTGCTCCGGAGTCCAATGGCCGCGAGCTTTACACCACTCCAGCCAACACTTGGCATTGCGCATGGTGATCTTAGGCTTGTGTGCGGCTGCTTGGCCATGGAAATCAATTTCATGAAGCTCCCGACGAACAGTGCTGACGGCTGCTTCCAGAGGCAGTATGGAACTCGGTAATGTGTAAATATTTGTATGAACATAGTAAGATTCCACAGACCGGTGAATAACAGAAATTGAATAATGTGTCAGTCAGTAACAGTAATAATGTGTCAGTCAGTAAAGTAACAGTCAGTATCTGGTGTGGCCATTAAATGCATTAAGTACCACAATGTATCTCCTCCTCATGGACTGCACCAGATTTGCCAGTTCTTGCTGTGAGATTTTACCCCACTCTTCCACCAAGGCACCTGCAAGTTCCCGGACATTTCTGGGGGGAATTGCCCTAGCCCCCGATCCAACAGGTCCCAGACGTGCTCAATGGGTTTGAGATCCGGGCTCCTTGCTGGCCATGGCAGAACACTGACATTCCGGTCTTGCAGGAAATCACGCACAGAACGAGCAGTATAGCTGGTGGCATGTGGGAGGGTCATGTCTGGATGAGCCTGCAGGAAGGGTACCATATGAGGGAGGAGGATGTCTTCCCTGTAACGCACAGCGTTGAGATTGCCTGCAATGACAACAAGCTCAGTCCGATGATGCTGTGACACACCGCTCCAGACCATGACGGACCATCTCGCTCCAGAGTACAGGCCTCGGTGCAACGCTCATTCCTTCGACGATAAATGTGAATCCGACCATCACAAAACCGCAACTCGTCATTTAAGAGCACTTTTTGCCAGTCCTGTCTGGTCCAGCAACGGTGGGTTTGTGCCCATAGGCGACGTTATTGCCGGTGATGTAAGGCAGGTCCTCACCAGACAACAGGCCTACAAGCCCTCAGTCCAGCCATCTCAGCACTGATGGAGGGACTGTGCGTTCCTGGTCTAACTCGGGCAGTTGTTGCTGCCATCCTGTACCTGTACCGCACGTGTGATGTTCGACTGTACTGATCCTGTGCAGGTGTTACACGTGGTCTGCCACTGCGAGGACGATCAGCTGTCCGTCCTGTCTCCCTGTAGCTCTGTCTTAGGCGTCTCACAGTACGGACATTGCAATTTATTGCCCTGGCCACATCTGCAGTCCCTCCTAGCTGGTGGCATGCCTAAGGCACGTTCACGCAGATGAGCAGGGACCCTGGGCATCTTTCTTTTTGTGTTTTTCAGAGTCAGGACACTGAAGAGGCCTTTCTACTAAGTTTTCATAACTGTGACCTTAATTGCCTACCGTCTGTAAGCTGTTGGTGTCTTAACGACTGTTCCACAGGTGCATGTTCATTAATAGTTCATGGTTCATTGAACAAATGTGAGAAACAGTGTTTAAATCCTTTACAATGAAGATCTGTGACGTTATTTGGATTTTTACGAATTATCTTTGAAAGACAGGGTCCTGAAAAAGGGACATGTCTTTTTTGCTGAGTTTATTTGTGGCTGAAATAGCCAAAGCCACTAAGAAGGGGTGTCCACTTGCTTTTGTATATATAGTATATTTAGATCATGTTTTTGTGTAATGCTTTGTTGTACAAATAATTGTCAAATACACTGCATTTCAAACAGTCAGCAATAATCTAATGAATTCAGGGTTTGTGAAATTATACCTAGGCTAAATATAAGCCAGCAGCACCCTGCATCCCACTGCTGGCTTGCCTCTGAAGCAGGGTTGGTCCTGGTCAGGAGACCAGACACTGCTGGAAGTGGTGTTGGAGGGCCAGGAGGAGGTACTCTTTCCTCTGGACAAAAAATATATATCCTAATGCCAGTGAATGGGGACATTGCCCTGTGTAGGGTGCAGTCTTTCGGATTGAATGTTAAACGGGTGACCTGACTGTGGTCACTAGAGATCCCATGGCATTTACCATAAGAGTAGGTGTGTTAACCCCGGTGTCCTGGCAAAATTCCCAAATCTGGCCCTCATACCATCATGGCCACCTCATGATCCCAAGCTTCCAATTGGCTCATTCATACCCCCTCCACTACCCTATAACTATTCCCCAGGTCGTTGCTGTATATGAGAATGTGTTCAGTCAACTTACCTGGTAAAATAAAGTAAGACCCACTAATAAATGTAATTATTTTACCAAAATAATCAATGACCTGGCATTCAAATCTATGAAAATGCCCATTTTGTTACAAATTTAACCAGAACCATGCATAATGCACATTCACTTCTTGTAGCAGGCGTTACAGGAAATTAACACAAGTCTAATAAACACTCCCAAAAGCACAAGCCCACGTGCTAGTGAGTAGCCAGCTAATCTTTATAGCAATCGTTATATTTCAAGTTTTGCGAACTTGGACCTATTAGCTAGCTAACAGGGCATAACAGTTGAATTGTTATGCGTACACCATTCTGTCCGTCTCCAACTGTTTGAACAGCATGCTAGCCTGTCCACTTTGTTCAGATGTTGAAATCACGTAGCCTACCTTATTTCGCAGAATGAGAATGAGTTGCGAATTTCCTTATATACGCACACAACACACACCGAACAAAAATATAAACGCAACATGTAAAGTGTCGGTCCTATGATTCATGAGCTGAAATAAAATATCCCCCAAATTTTCCAGACGGACAAAAAGCTTTTCTCAAACAGGGTGTTCCAGTTCCCGCCAATATCCAGCACCTTCACACAGCCATTGAAGAGGAGTGGGACAACATTCCACAGGCTTGATCAACTCTATGCAAAGGAGATTGTGCTGCATGAGGCAAATGGTGGTCACACCAGATACGGACTGGTTTTCTGATCCACGCATCTACCTTTAAAGTATCTGTGACTAACAGATGCATATCTGTAATCCCAGTAATGGGAAATCCATAGATTAGGGCTAACCAATTGACACATTTCCTTATTAGAACTGTAACTCAGTAAAATCTTTGAAATTGTTGTTTCTATTTTTGTTCAGTATAATTTTGTTTAAAACAGTTTAGATTGCTCCTACAGTTTTGCGTCGGTGCTGCAGTGTAACTGACGCCCGGCCCAGAAAGACAATTTCCATAGACAGCCACATAGAAGTCAGACTAATAAGAGACTTCAGTCATCACTTTTGTGCACAAAAAATACATGGAATTATTCAAATAATTATCGCTGAAACAGATTTTCTTCATCACTCACAGATATTAACATTTTATGTTCATCCAATGTCTGCCATTCTTTGGATAACATGACAACGTCGTTGCTGTTCACGTTGCTAGTGCGCATTATAGATATGTAGTGGTGTAATACTGTTCAGGGAAGTCAGGAACCAATACACGCAGTCAGTCAGGAAAGCAAAGGCCAGCTTCTTCAGGCAGAAATTTGCATCCTGTAGCTCTAACTCCAAAAAGTTCTGGGACACTGTAAAGTCCATGGAGAACAAGAGCACCTCCTCCCAGCTGCCCACTGCACTGAGGCTAGGTAACACGTTCACCACCGATAAATCCATGATTATCGAAAACTTCAACAAGCATTTCTCAACGGCTGGCCATTCCTTCCTCCTGGCTACTCCAACCTCGGCCAACTTATCGGCAGACTCAGTAGCCTCGGTTTTTCTGATGACTGCCTTGCCTGGTTCACCAACTACTTTGCAGACAGAGTTCAGTGTGTCAAATCGGAGGGCATGCTGTCCGGTCCTCTGGCAGTCTCTATGGGGGTGCCACAGGGTTCAATTCTCGGGCCGACTCTTTTCTCTGTATATATCAATGATGTTGCTCTTGCTGCGGGCGATTCCCTGATCCACCTCTACGCAGACGACACCATTCTGTATACTTCCAGCCAGTCCTTGGACACTGTGCTATCTAACCTCCAAACGAGCTTCAATGCCATACAACACTCCTTCCGTGGCCTCCAACTGCTCTTAAACGCTAGTAAAACCAAATGCATGCTTTTCAACCGTTCGCTGCCTGCACCCGCACGCCCGACTAGCATCACCACCCTGGATGGTTCCGACCTAGAATATGCGGACATCTATAAGTACCTAGGTGTCTGGCTAGACTGTAAACTCTCCTTCCAGACTCATATCAAACATATCCAATCTAAAATCAAATCTAGAGTTGGCTTTCTATTCCGCAACAAAGCCTCCTTCACTCACGCCGCCAAACTTACCCTTGTAAAACTGACTATCCTACCGATCCTCGACTTCGGCGATGTCATCTACAAAATAGCTTCCAACACTCTACTCAGAAAACTGGATGCAGTTTATCACAGTGCCATCCGTTTTGTTACTAAAGCACCTTATACCACCCACCACTGCGACCTGTATGCTCTAGTTGGCTGGCCCTCGCTACATATTCGTCGCCAGACCCACTGGCTCCAGGTCATCTACAAGTCCATGCTAGGTAAAGCTCCGCCTTATCTCAGTTCACTGGTCACGATGGCAACACCCACCCGTAGCATGCGCTCCAGCAGGTGTATCTCACTGATCATCCCTAAAGCCAACACCTCATTTGGTCGCCTTTCGTTCCAGTTCTCTGCTGCCTGTGACTGGAACGAATTGCAAAAATCGCTGAAGTTGGAGACTTATCTTCCTCACCAACTTCAAACATCTGCTATCTGAGCAGCTAACCGATCGCTGCAGCTGTACATAGTCCATCGGTAAATAGCCCACCCAATTTACCTACCTCATCCCCATACTGTTTTTATTTATTTACTTTTCTGCTCTTTTGCACACCAGTATCTCTACCTGCACATGACAATCTGATCATTTATCACTCCAGTGTTAATCTGCTAAATTGTAATTATTCGCCTACCTCCTCATGCCTTTTGCACACAATGTATATAGACTCTCTTTTTTTTCTACTGTGTTATTGACTTGTTAATTGTTTACTCCATGTGTAACTCTGTGTTGTCTGTTCACACTGCTATGCTTTATCTTGGCCAGGTCGCAGTTGCAAATGAGAACTTGTTCTCAACTAGCCTACCTGGTTAAATAAAGGTGAAATTAAAAATAAATAAAAAATTATATATATATATATATATATATATATGATGTACTGCTGTATCTTTTGTTTTATATGTAAGTGTTTTAATATGTTTGGAGTCCATGAAGGTAATGGGGATCCCCAATAAATACAAAAGTTGGTCCAAATGCAACCTGGATATAGAGGGTCCATCTATCGGCGTACGCGAACATGAATAGATTACCTTGAAAACAAAAGGCAGACATATTGGGCGCAGTCTCCAGTTCTTATTAAACCTCAGGGACACAGCACAGAAAGGGTGAAGGATACGAGACCAAAAAGACATGAGAACGAGCGGACATGAACGCTAATAAAAATGGGAAAATAAATCATTATTCTTACGATTACAGGCATTTGGAATATCGCGCAAAAACATACATTCTAATTAATCCTATATCTCGCCCAGCCCTAACGGGTATTCTTGTAATCATTAAGGAGTGGGGAGTTTTTCAAGATAAAAAAAAATAAACAGAATGGAGCTTAGCAATTTAGTCTGCTTTCCACCAGACACTGGGAAATTCACCTTTCAGTAGGACAATAACCTAAAACACAAGGTCGAATCTAAACTGGAGTTGCTTACCAAGACCGTGAATGAGTGGCTGAGTTACAGTTATGACTTAAATAGCTTGAAAATACAAGGCAAACCCTGTAAATGGTTGTCTAGCAATGACCGACAACCAACTTGCCAGAGCTTGAATAATTTTGAAGAATAATAAAAATGGGCAAATGTTATAAAATCCAGGAGTGGAAAGCACTTCAAACTTATCCAGAAATACTCACAGCTGGTGAGTATTCCAAAGGTGACTAACATGTATTGACTCATCTAGTCAAGATACCGTTTTTTTTAGTAGTATGAATGTATGAAGTATGAATTTTTGTTCAACTTTGAAACAAGATTACTTTACGTCGTTACACAAAAATGTAAATTAAATCAATTTTAATCCCACTTTAACAGCAAAATGTGGAAAAAGTCAAGGGGTGTAAATACCTTGAAGGCACTGTATACCCTAACATTTACCTAAACCCTGATGTTGCTAGCCTCCATGTTAGTGTTTAAGCTGTGGAAGCTCAGAGTGAAATTGGTTTAATTGGGCTTACCTTGGTCTGTTTCTTCTCAGTTGCGTAGACAATAGATGTGCAGCACACCTCAGCGATCTTGCGGCCCTCACCGTAGAAGGACCAGCAGCAGATCTCGTCCCCGAGCACGTCCTTGACAAACAGGACACGCCCGTTGAAGCGCAGCCCCAGTTTATCAAACAGCTCAATGTTTTTCAGCAGGTTGTCGTCCGAGTTACTGAAGGAGAGGGAAAAGCAAGGAGTTGGGTCAATTCCTAAGACAGCACCATTGTCAACATACACATGCAGAGAGCATGAGATCCTGACTTGAGATGCATCACCCCTTGGCAACAATGCCTGACATACATAAAACACTGAAATCTCAAAGTGAAATATTTGGTTTTACATTTCTAAGAGTAACTAATGTAACTTTTTTGTTGCTTAGCTTAATTGTGGCAGTGCTTGCTAAAATAGAGACTTTGGGCATGAAATCACCTATAAAGTCAACAGCAGCTACAACATGACTACCTATTAGATATACCTAAACTCCTGGGCAATGTTCCCTCTAAGCTGCGCAACACGCGGCCACGCAACTCTCTCAGGATTTCCGCGCAGAACAAATGCTGGCCCGTGCAAGATCGAACTTAACTAAAGGGGCAACTCTAGTGTACACATTTCCTTAAACAGATCGTTTACTTCTAATGTGGGAATTGTGATCAAATCAACACTGTATCAGCAACTTTTAATGCAACAAACCTCAAGCTTGAGTCAGTGATTTTTATGTAGTAGGCGGTCTTTCAATCATCTGCTGTCGAATATGTGCTTTTGAGATCAAAGAGCAGATTTTGCAACCCTCACCTTGCACATTTGTTGATATTCTTTGCTATTTAGCAAGTTATTTGCCCAGTTATAGCATTTTTTTGGTCAGCAATGGGAGAGTGATTGCGTCCAATAAAAGCACAAAACATAAACATTTCTTGCCATCTTTCAAAAGAGAGTCAGGTAAGAGCTTAGATTTTGTCGTAAAAAAACAGTTTGTATTTTGAGACGGGCTTGAATATGCAAAAAGAAGCCAATAGGCAGAAGGTAGCCTACATTGTCTGATTCTCTATTGTATTAAAAAAATTACTTTGATTTTGTAAAATTTGTTTCTTGCAACATAGCCTACAACGCAATTTCCAGTCACCTATTACACCCTGCATAATGTTTTTTTAAAGTCTCATATAGCTAGTATTTCCTTATGAAAATGTTATGGGATGCATTTGCATTGTTTTTCCTTGTCAGGCCACTCTGATAAGCCTATTAGGATCAAATAGCCACAGTAGCCTACTTGGCCACCATCTAAAACGTCAACTTAAAGAAAGGGTAGGAGTTGAACTTCAAAGTAAACGTGTGCCGGAAGTTGAATAGAATGCTCAGTATTCAAGTTTCCAATCCCAAGACCTGAAATTTGCTCAGTGTGTGAAAAATGGAGGGAACATTGCGCCTGGGTATCAACAGTACCTGGGATGCTTTTGTAGTAGTATTAGTTGAGATAACAATTCAGAGCTATCTGAGTTCATTCCGATGAGAAATCAGGCCTGGGCTAAAGCAAGGAAAATAGACTTGTGTTGCCCTTATATTAACTTAGCCACTCCAAAATATGATTAAGAAAATATATAAAGTACCAGCCAAAAGTTTAGACACCTACTCATTCAAGGGTTTCTTTATTTTTGCTATTTTGTACATTGTACAATAATAGTGAAGACATCAAAACTATGAAATAACATATGGAATCATGTAGTAACCAAAAAAAAAAAAAAAAAAAAAAGTGTTAAGCAAATAAAAATATATTTGAGATGAGATTCTTCAACGTAGCCACCCTTTGCCTTAATGACAGCTTTGCACACTCTTAACATTCTCTCAACCATCTTCATGAGATAGTCACCTGGAACGCATTTCGATTAACAGGTGTACCTTGTTTAAAGTTAATTTGTGGAATTCCTTTCCTTCTTAATGCATTTGAGCCAATCAGTTGTGTTGTGACAATGTTGGAGAGGCATACAGAAGATATGGACTTGGTCTTTTACCAAGTAGGGCTATTATGGCAAGAACAGCTCAAATAAGCAAGGAGAATCAACAGTCCGTTACTTTAAGACATGAAGGTCAGTCAATCCGGAACATTTCAAGAACTTTGAAGGTTTCTTCAAGTGCAGTCGCAAAAAACATCAAGCGCTATGATGAAAATGGCTCTCACAAGGACCGCCACAGGAAAGGAAGTCCCAGAGTAACATCTGCTGAACAGGATAAGTTAGAGTTACCAGCCTCATAAATTGTAGCCCAAATAAATGCTTCAGAGTAACAGTAACAGACACATCAACTGTTCAGAGGAGACTCCGTGAATCAAGCATTCATGGTCAAAATATTGCAAAGAAACCACTACTAAAGGACACCAATAAGAAGAGACTTGCTTGGGTCAAGAAACATGAGCAACGGACATTAGACCGGTGGAAATCTGTTCTTTGAGTCCAAATTTGAGGTTTTGGTTCCAACCGCCGTGCCTTTGTGAGACGCAGAGTAGACGAATGGATGCTCTCTGCATGTGTGGTTCCCACCGTGAAACGTGGCAGTGGTGTGGGGAATTCAAGGCACACTTAGCCAGAACGGCTATCACATCATTCTGCAGCTACACACCAGCACATCTGGTTTGTGCTTAGCTGGACTATCATTTGTTTTCAACAGGACAATGACCCAACACCTCCAGGCTGTGATGGAGTGCTGTATCAGATGACCTGGTCTCTACAATCACCCAACCTGAACCCAACTGAGATGGTTTGGGATGAGTTGGATGCAGAGTGAAGGAAAAGCAGTCAACAAGTGATCAGCATATGTGTGAACTCCTTCAAGACTGTTGGAAAAGTACTCCAGGTGAAGCTGGTTGAGAGAATGCCAAGAGTGAGCAAAGCTGTCATCAAGGCAAAGGGTGGCTACTTTGAAGAATCTAAAATAGAAAATACATTGTAATTTCTCTCACTTTTTTGGTTACTACATGACCCCATGTGTTATTTCATAGTTTTGATGTCTCACTATTATTCAACAATGTAGAAAATAGTACAAATTAAAGAAAAACCCTTGAATGAGTAGGTGTCCAAACTTTTGACTGGTAGTGTATATAAACTCGGGATGGTAACGTTGTCAGTAAAAAAATATGAAGTATATAGAAAAGCTAATTGAGCTACATACAGTGGGGCAAAAAGTATTTAGTCAGCCACCAATTGTGCAAGTTCTCCCACTTAAAAAGACGAGGCCTGTAATTTTTATCATAGTTACACGTCAACTAAGACAGACAAAATGAGAAAAAAAATCCAGAAAATCACATTGTAGGATTTTTAATGAATTTATTTGCAAATTATGGTGGAAAATAAGTATTTGGTCAATAACAAAAGTTTCTCAATACTTTGTTATATACCCTTTGTTGGCAATGACAGAGGTCAAACATTTTCTGTAAGTCTTCACAAGGTTGTCACACACTGTTGCTGGTATTTTGTCCCATTCCTCCATGCAGATCTCCTCTAGAGCAGTGATGTTTTGGGGCTGTTGCTGGGCAACACGGACTTTCTCAACTCCCTCCAAAGATTTTCTATGGGGTTGAGATCTGGAGACTGGCTAGGCCACTCCAGGACCTTGAAATGCTTCTTACGAAGCCACTCCGTTGCCCAGGCGGTGTGTTTGGGATCATTTTCATGCTGAAAGACCCAGCCACGTTTCATCTTCAATGCCCTTGCTGATGGAAGGAGGTTTTCACTCAAAATCTCACAATACATGGCCCCATTCATTCTTTCCGTTATACGGATCAGTCGTCCTGGTCCCTTTGCAGAAAAACAGCCCCAAAGCATGATGTTTCCACCCCCATGCTTCACAGTATGTATGGTGTTCTTTGGATGCAACTCAGCATTCTTTGTCCTCCAAACACGACAAGTTTTAAAAAAAGAAGTTATATTTTGGTTTCATCTGACATTCTCCCAATCTTCTTCTGGATCATCCAAATGCTCTCTAGCAAACTTGAGACGGTCCTGGACATGTACTGGCTTAAGCAGGGGGACACGTCTGGCACTGCAGGATTTGAGTCCCTGGCAGCGTAGCGTGTTACTGATGGTAGGCTTTGTTACTTTGATCCCAGCTCTCTGCAGGTCATTCACTAGGTCCCCCCGTGTGGTTCTGGGATTTTTGCTCACCGTTCTTGTGATCATTTTGACCCCACGGGGTGAGATCTTGCGTGGAGCCCCAGATCGAGGGAGATTATCAGTGGTCTTGTATGTCTTCCATTTCCTAATAATTGCTCCCACAGTTGATTTCTTCAAACCAAGCTGCTTACCTATTGCAGATTCAGTCTTCCCAGCCTGGTGCAGGTCTACAATTTTGTTTCTGGTGTCCTTTGACAGCTCGTTGGTCTTGGCCATAGTGGAGTTTGGAGTGTGACTGTTTGAGGTTGTGGACAGGTGTCTTTTATACTGATAACAAGTTCAAACAGGTGCCATTAATACAGGTAACGAGTGGAGGACAGAGGAGCCTCTTAAAGAAGTTACAGGTCTGTGAGAGCCAGAAATCTTGCTTGTTTGCAGGTGACCAAATACTTATTTTCCACCATAATTGGCAAATAAATTCATTAAATCCTACAATGTGATTTTCTGGATTATTTTTCTCATTTTGTCTGTCATAGTTGAAGTGTACCTATGATGAAAATTACAAGCCTCTCTCGTCTTTTTAAGTGGGAGAACTTGCACAATTGGTGGCTGACTAAATACTTTTTTGCCCCACTGAATATATTTTAAAATAAGCTCATGTTTGAGAACGAACTCACCAAAATAAAAACCTAGAAAATCAGGGAGAATTTGAGTCACTCAGCATAAGCCATGGCAAAATGTCAAGAATTGCAGGAAATTAGGTTTAACCCTTAGAAACTCAGATCCAGTTTTCCTTGCATAAAAATAAAATCAGGAGTGATAGGACTGCCCAAGGAGACTCCAAATAACATACAGTATTTATGATATACAAAAAAATCTATGCAAATGTGAAATTGAGGATAAAAAGATTGCGGGGGCTTTGTTAGACCTCAGTGCGCCTTTTCACATTATCGATCATAGTCTGCTGCTGGAAAAACGTATGGCTTTACACCCCATGTTATATCGTGGATAAAGAGTTCCTCTCTAACAGAACTCAAAGGGTGTTCTTTAATGGAAGCCTCTCCAACATAATCCTGGTAGAATCAGGAATTCCCTAGGGCATCTGTCTAGGCCCCTTACTTTTTTAATCTTTACAAATGACATGCCACTGGCTTTGAGTAACTACTCACTATAGAGTGTAGTGCGTACGGCCCAGTACGTCACGGAGGCCAAGTCCTGGATGGCAGGAAGCCTCTATACCAGGCTGTCAAAGTAAGGCCCGAAAAATTGCCAAAGACTCCAGCCACCCTAGTCAGACTGTTCTCTATGCTACCGCACGGCAAGCGGTACCAGAGCACCAAGTCTAGGTCCAAAAGGCTTCTTAACAGAGTCTACCCCCAAGCCATAAGACTCCTGAAAAGCTAATCAAATGGCTACCTGGACTATTTGCAATGTCCCCCCACCCCCATTTTTACACTGCTGCTACTCTGTTTATTATCCATGCATAGTCACTTTACCTCTACCTACATATTACCTCAATTAGCTCGACTAACCGGTGGCCCCGCACATTAACCCTACACCAGTACCCCCTGTATATAGCCTCGCTACTGTCATTTTATTATTGCTCCTTAATTATATATATATATATTTTTTATTTTATTTTATTTTTTACTTTAACTTTTTTCCATAAAGCTGCATTGTTGGCCAAGGACTTGTATTAGTAAGCATTTCACTGGCTATTTGAAGAATCTGAAATATTTTGATTTGTTTAACACTTTTTTGGTTCCGACATGTTTCCACGTGTGTTATTTCATAGTGTTTATTATTATAAAACATAGAAAATAGTCAAAATAAAGAAAAACCCTTGAATGAGTAGGTGTCCTAAAACTTTTGACTGGTAGTGTATATATACAGTAGCTAAGAAAGAAATACTAAGTGTATGTTGTTTAACTGTTAGTAGCCTATGTGCCTCACCCTAATAATTTGGTCAATTTTCCCCTCATAATTTAGCCTACTGTTCTGACTTGGTGGTGCACATGTAGCCTGTTTTGGCGAAATGTCATCGAATATTGTAATAGGTTTCATTGTCTGTTTATATGCCCCCTTTATTTATCCTATGGTTCTGTCTTGGTGTACAGGATGAAAACTGTAAGAAAGGCCTGTGTTCTGAATTCTGTCACGGTACATGTGCAGTTTTTTAAATTTTTATATTGACTACGTCCGTCCTAACTCGCTCATTATTATCTTAAATCGACATTACGGATTGCTTCTTATACACTCGTTGTCCCCTTATGCCAGATTCTAAATCTCAATTGTCAGTAGAAACCACATTTGTTTAAGCAAGTCATCATTTCAGCTATGTTTTTTTGAAAGGCAGTAAATGAGGCTGAATGAACCGTTTCACTGCCAGACAAGCCTCCGCTGATAGCCAGGTGTAGTGGTAAGGTGTTGAGACAGCTTTATGTAGGCCCTAAAAGTTTGTTGGCACTGTTATAGTGCAATTAATGTATTGTTTAGTGTTGTGTAGTGGCTTTGCTGGCATGCATCCCCAAAAGTTTTTGGGGGAAGTTTGCCCCACCAATATTTACATGCTAAAACCACCACTGTGTTTGGCAGTGTGATAGACTTTAGTCAACAAAAAGCTGCTCTCTTCCTGGGGTCCAGCAAAACGAAGGCAGTTAATACCATTTTAAAAACATTACAATACATTCACAGATGTCACAACACACTCTGTGCCCTCAGACCCCTACTACACCATTACCACATATCTACAGTACTAAATCCGTGTATAGCGCGTATATTATCGTGTGTGTGTATGCATGTGTCTGTGCCTATGTATGTGTTGCTTCACAGTCCCCACTGTTCCACATAGTATTTTTATGTTATTTTAATCTAATTTGACTGCCTGCATCAGTTACTTGATGTGGAATAGAGTTCCATGTAGTACTGTGTGCCTGCCATAGTCTGTTCTGGACTTGGGGATTGTGACGAGACCTCGTGGCACGTCTTGTGGCGTACACGCGGGTGCCCGAGCTGTGTGCCAGTTGTTCAGACAGACAGATCGGTGCATTCAACATAAATACAAGTAGTGATGAAGTCAATCTCCCCTCCACTTTGAGCCAGGAGAAATTGACATGCATATAATTAATAGTAGCTCTCTGAGTATATCCAAGGGCCAACTGTGCTGCCAATTGCAATTTTCCTAAGTGTAGGACATGCCTTGTTGATAGTGTTGTTAAGACACTCCTTCCGTGGCCTCCAACTGCTCTTAAATGCTAGAAAAACTAAATGCATGCTCTTCAACCGATCGCTACCCGCACCCACCCGCCCAACTAGAATCACTCCTCTGGACGATTCTGACCTAGAATATGTGGACAACTACAAATACCTAGGTGTCTGGTTAGATTGTAAACTCTCCTTCCAGACTCACATTAAGCATCTCCAATCCAAAATTAAATTTAGAATCGGCTTCCCGATTTCGCAACAAAGCCTCCTTCAATCATGCTGCTAAACATACCCTCGTATCCTACCGATCCGTGACTTCGGGGATGTCATTTACAAAATAGCCTCCAACACTAGCAGATTGAATGCAGTCTATCACAGTGCCATCTGTTTTGTCACCAAAGCCCCATATACTACCCACCACTGCGACCTGTATGCTCTCGTTGGCTGGTCCTTGCTGCATATTTGTCGCCAAACCCACTGGCTCAAGGTCATCTAAGTCTTTGCTATGTAAAGCTCTGCCTTATCTCAGCTCACTGGTCACCATAGCAGCACCCACCCCTAGCTCCAGCAGGAATATTTAACTGGTCATCCCCACCTTTGGCTGCCTTTCTATACAGTTCTCTGCTGCCAATGACTGGAACGAATTGCAAAAATCATTGAAGATGGAGACATAACTCCCTCTAACTTTAAGCGTCAGCTGTACAAAGCCCATCTGTAAATAGCCCATCCAACCAACTACCTACCTCATCCCAATATTTGTTTGTTTTTCTGCTCTTTCGCACACCAGTATTTCTACTTGCACCTCATCTGCACATCTATCACTCCAGAGTAAATTGCTAAATTGTAATTACTTCGCTACTATTGGCTTTTTTATTGCGTTACCTCCTTAATTTTGTACACACATTTTTCTATTGCGTTATTGACTGTATGATTGTTTATCCCATCAGTAATTGTGTTGTTTTTGTCGCACTGCTTAGCTTCATCTTAGCCAGGTCACAGTTGTAAATGAGAACTTGTTCTCAACCGGCCTACCTGGTTAAATAAAGGTGAAATAAAATGTTCATTAAATAAAGAACGCAGAGCAGCGGTTTATTATGGATATCCTTCTCCCCAGCTTAGCTACTTTTGTATCAACATGTTTTGACAATCCAGGGTAACTCCAAGCAGTTTAATCATCAACTTGCTCAATTTCCACATTATTTATTGCATGATTTAGTTGAGGTTTAAGGTTTAGTGAATGATTTGTCCCAAAAACAATGCTTTACGTTAGAGAAATATTTAACGCTAACTTATTCCTTGCCACCCACTCTAAAACTAACTGCAGCTCTTTGTCAAGTGTTGCAGTCATTTCAGTTGCTGTAGTAGCTGACATGTGTAGTGGTGAGACATCAGCATACAAAGACACTGTGGCTTTACTCAAAGTCAGTGGTATGTCGTTAGTAAAATTTTTATAAAGCAAGGGGCCAGACAGCTACCCTGGGAAATTCCTGATTCAAACTGGAATATGTTTGAGAGGCATCCATTAAAGAACACCCTCTGTGTTCTGTTAGACAAGTAACTCTTAATCCACATTATAGCAGGGGGTGTAAAGCCATAACACAAGTTCTTCCAGCAGCAGAGTATGATTGCTAATGTCAAAAGCTGTACTGAAACTGAAGTCAGCCCACACAATCCTTTAATCATCAATTTCTCTCAGCCAATCAGTCATTTGTGTAAGTGTTGTGCTTGTTGAGTGTCCTTCCATATAAGCGTGCTGAAAGTCTGTTGTCATTCTTTTTCCTGTGAAACCAGCATTGCATCTGGTCAAACACCATTTTTCCCAGAAGTTTACTAAGGGTTGGTAACAGGCTGATTGGTAGGCTATTTAAGCCAGTAAAGGGGGCTTTACTATTCTTGGGTAGCGGAATGATTTTAGCTTCCCTCCAGGCCTGAGGGCACACGCTCTCTAGTAAGCTTAAATTGAAGAAGTGGCAATATCGTCCGCTATTATCCTCAGTGATTTTCAGACCCCGGTGGGTTGTCATTGTTGATAAACAATTTTTTCACCTCTTCCACACTGACTAAATCAATAGTTGTTTAGTGGTGTTAGATTCTGGATTAGAACTTGGAACATTATTATACGCAGAGGCATAGCATATAAAGGAGTGAAAGAGACTGGTTTTTACATCAGAAGTTAATCGTTATCTGTAGAAGACAGATGGCTTTGAAATGTGTTGGGTGTATGGGAAGAAGTCACAAGATTGCTATAGGGGAAGCGGACGGACATCTGTGGATTAGGTGAAGGATGGGTTAAGATCAGATCTGTTCCCCTGAAGGGAGAAATTATGGTTTATTACCCTATTAACCTGTTCCCGTCTAACCATTATATGTAAGGATTGGAGACAAGGAGGAGGGCCTAAATTGGAGTGTATATATATACAGTTGCAGTCGGAAGTTTACATACACTTAGATTGGAGTCATTAAAACTCATTTTTCAACCACTCCACAAATTTCTTGTTAAACTATTGTTTTGTCAAGTCGATTAGGACATCTACTTTGTGCATGACAAGTAATGTTTCCAACAATTGTTTACAGACAGATTATTTCACTTGTATCAATGTATCACAATTCCAGTAGGTCAGAAGTTCACATACACTAAGTTGACTGTGCCTTTAGAAAGCTTGGAAAATTCGAGAAAATTAGGTCATGGCTTTAGAAGCTGCTGATGAAGCTCCTGGTGAATTGCCATCATTTGAGTCAATTGGAGGTGTACCTGTGGATGTATTTCAAGGCCTACCCTCAAACTCGGTGCCTCTTTGCTTGACATCATGGGAAAACAAAAAGAAATCAGCAAAGACCTCAAAAAAAATTGTAGACCTCCACAAGTCTGGTTCATTCTTGGGAACAATTTCCAAATGCCTGAAGGTACCACGTTCATCTGTACAAAGAATAGTACGCAACTATAAACACCATAGGACTACGTAGCAGTCACACTGTTCAGGAAGGAGATGTGTTTTGTCTCCTTGAGCTGAACGTACTTTGGTGAGAGAAGTGCAAATCAACCTTGTGAAGATGCTGGAGGAAACGGGTATAAAAGTATCTATGTTCACAATAAAATGACTCCTATCGACAACCTGAAAGGACGCTCAACAAGGAAGAAGCCACTGCTCCAAAACCTCCATAAAAAAGCCAGACTACGGTTTGCAACTGGCCATGGGGACGAAGACAATACTTGTTGGAGAAATGTCCTCTGGTCTGATGAAACAAAAATAGAACTGTTTGGCCATAATGACCATCGTTATGTTTGGAGGAAAAGGGGGGAAGCTTGCAAGCCGAAGAACACCATCCCAACCGTGAAGCACGGGGGTGGCAGCATGTTGTGGGGGTGCTTTGCTGCAGGAGGGACTGGTGGTGCACTTCACAAAATAGATGGCATCATGAGGACAGAACATTAATGTGGATATATTGAAGCAACATCAAGATATCAGTCAGGAAGTTAAAGCTTGGTCGCCAATGGGTCTTCCAAATGGACAATGACCCCAAGCATACTTCCAAAGTTGTGGCAAAATGTCTTCAGGACAACAAAGTCAAGGTAATGGAGTGGTCATCACAAAGCCCTGACCTCGCGTGTGCGAGCAAGGAGGCCTACAAACCTGACTCAGTTACACCAGCTCTGTCAGGAGGAATGGGCCAAAATTCACCCAACTTATTGTGGGAAGCTTGTGGAAGACTACCCGAAACATGAGACCCAAGTTAAATTTAAAGGCAATGCTACCAAATACGAATTGAGTGTATGTAAACGTCTGACCCACTGGGAATGTAATGAAAGAAATACAAGCTGAAATAAATAATTCTCTACTATTATTCTGACATTTCACATTCTTAAAATAAAGTGATGATCCTAACTGACCTAAGACATGGAATTTTCACTAGGATTAAAATGTCAGGAATTGTGAAAAACTGAGGTCTGTCTGACTCTGGTATCATAACTGAGAATGGGATAAGTGATGACTTTAAATCATTTTATCTCAACAGGTTTTTTATTTGAGAGAAACAGTGGTTTAATTGACCCTGGTCAGTCAATCGACTGCTCTACCCTCTACCAAACCTCTAGCCGACTTGCTGGTTAATGTGTCTACTTCTAGTGAATTGGTTTTCATTTCAACAATTTACTACCTGTGATGTACTAGATGCCTTGCTTAAGATGTAAAACATTTATTTGTATTTTTTAGAAATCCACTGGGGCTGATACGCTTAATCCATTTTTGCTGCAGCCCTACAACCGATTGTGGAATCATTAACCATGTGGTGACCCTTGAGACCTAAATACTTATTGTCCTCTTTAAACTTAATTGCCTAGCTAAAAGATGAAAATCATTGATTAATTCTCAACTAAGAACTTATCTTTGAAATGTATTCTAAATGTATATCAGTCTGGTTTTAGACCAGGTCATGGCACTCTCTGCTGCATCCCTAGTTACATGTATAAATGATGTGGGTAACAGGATGGATAAAAGGCAACATTGTGCGGGCCTCTTCATTGACCTGTCAAAGGCCTCCGATACTGTTGATCACTCATTGCTAATTGTGAGGCTTTCCTCAATTGGCCTGCATGTAACTGGTTTACAAATTACTTGAAAAACATGACTCAAATGTATATCTTCTGATAGTGTCAAATCTGGACATAATGAAAGGTGTACCGCAGGGGTCGATTCTGGGTCTGTACTTAATATGTTTACATTAACAATGTCGACTTCTCTGTAAAAAAAAAATATGTACCTGGACTTGTATGCCGCACCAATGACACGGTCGTGTATGCCATTGCCCCCACGGTTGACCAAGCTCTATCGGAACTACAGCATGCTTTCATTGAATTACAGAAAAACTGGCCTGAAATTAGTATTGAATACAGGTAAAGCTAAGTACAGGTTGATCTCTAGAGTACATAAAAATTAGATGATTTAAGCATATGTACTTTGGATGGTTCTTATACTGATCGTGTCCCTGCTTACAAATATCTGGGCATCTGGATAGGTGAAAAGCTGTCTTAAAAAGCATATTGATGAGTTAAGAAGCTGAGAATACAAATGGGCTTCTTCTATAGAAAGCGGATTATTCAGTTGACGTTCCTATCGACAGTTTTAGTACTCATCACTGCATTCTCTACCAGACAGTTGTTTGGCCCTCTGATGTGATTTAAGTTTGAATCATTGCTATGTTTGAATTTATAAAGCTCTTTTACTAAACCATTACTAAACCTTAGACATGAGTTACCACACCTCGGTCTCAGGGATGCCTAACTCTGGAAATTCCTTTGGTCTCTACTGAGTTAGGTAAATCAGCTTTAAAATTTCTCAACCTTATTCGTGGAACAATTTTCAAAATGTTCTTAAATTTGATGTTTTGGTACTTCTAGGGGAATTAAGAAACCTGATTGTTTTCTTTCTGCTTGCATTTTGTATTTTGATGTGTGTATTTTCTATCATTTCTGTAATTCAAGGCTCATCTGTAAAAGACGCATTGGTCTCAGAAAATAAAATAAAAAATACCTGGTGTACGAATACTTGTTGTTCCCTCGGTTGTTCTGTAGTTTTACTACAGGCTGTGGGAGACAGGAAACATTAGTACTAATTTAACAGTAGCAAATAAAGCATTTTTTTTTACATTTGTTTTGAAAAGTTAAACTGCTGAAAAATGTTGGGTGTCCAATTTAATAATAATTTTTTGGACTTAAATAGACTTAAAAATCAGTATGAGACCTAAAGCTAAGCAATGATACCAGAGCTAACGTCTGAGATCAAAGTAAGCATTTCGAGATCAAAGTAAGCATTTCAAGTCAAACCAGTATGCCATCTGTCATGAACAGCCTTCCTACCTATGCCCGTCTTCCCTCCCATCCATCCACCCTCTTTCTATGCCTCTCACCTTCCTGCAGGTGTTTATCATTCTCTGTTCTTCTTTGGTTGAGGTAATCATGGGAATGCGGCAAACCCCCTCATAGACGTCCCTTTGTTTCTGTGGGACATCAAAGGCATTTGATTCACATGAACATCTGACTCACTATGGGAGGCTGACACTTTGGGCTGGGTATTCAACACACAAACATTGGGATCCAATGTAAGCATTGGAGATTGTATGTGCATAATAGTTGTTTGACTAACATACAGTACATTGCACTTTGAAAGCCTTTTGATAAGACTTACAGATTTAGCTTAAAGACAAAAAAGAGTGAAGGACTAGAGGTCGACCGATTCAATCGGAATGGCCGATTAATTAGGGCCGATTTCAAGTTTATAACAATCGGAAATCGGTATTTCTGGGCGCCGATTTGCCGATTCTTTTTTTTTTATACCTTTATTTAACTAGGCAAGTCAGTTAAGAACACATTCATATTTTCAATGATGGCCTAGGAACGGTGGGTTAACTGCCTCATTCAGGGGCAGAATGACAGATTTTCACCGTGTCAGCTCGGGGGATCCAATCTTGCAACCTTACAGTTCACTAGTCTAACGCAATAACAACCTGCCTCTCTCTCGTTGCGCTCCACAAGGAGACTGCATGTTACGCGAATGCAGTAAGCCAAGGTAAGTTGCTAGCTAGCATCAAACTTATCTTATAAAAACAAATCATAATCACTAGTTAACTACACATGGTTGATGATATTACTAGATATTATCTAGCGTGTCCTGAGTTGCATATAATCTGACTGAGCATACAAGTATCTGACTGAGCGGTGGTAGGCAGAAGCAGGCGCGTAAACATTAATTCAAACAGCCCTTTCGTGCGTTTTGCCAGCAGCTCTTCGTTGTGCGTCAAGTATTGCGCTGTTTATGACTTCAAGCCTATCAACTCCCGAGATGAGGCTGGTGTAACCGAAGTGAAATGGCTAGCTAGTTAGTGCGCGCTAATAGCGTTTCAAACGTCACTCGCTCTGAGCCTTTGAGTGGTTGTTTCCCTTGCTCTGCATGGCTAACACTGCTTCGATGGTGGCTGTTGTTGTGTTGCTGGTTCAAGCGAGGAGAGGGACGGAAGCTATACTGTTACACTGGCAATACTAAAGTGCCTATAAGAACATCCAATAGTCAAAGGTTAATGAAATACAAATGGTATAGAGGGAAATAGTCCTAGAATTCCTACAACTTAAAACTTCTTACCTGGGAATATTGAAGACTCATGTTAAAAGGAACCACCAGCTTTCATATGTTCTCATGTTCTGAGCAAGGAACTGAAATGTTAGCACATATTGCACTTTTACTTTCTTTTCCAATACTTTGTTTTTGCATTATTTAAACCAAATTGAACATGTTTCATTTATTTGAGGCTAAAATGATTTTATTGATGTATTATATTAAGTTAAATTAAGTCTTCATTCAGTATTGTTGTAATTGTCATTATTCCATTTTTATTTTATTTTTTAAAATCGTCCAATTAAATCGGTATCGGCTTTTTTGGCCCTCCAATAATCGGTATCGGAGTTGAAAAATCAGAAATCGGTCGACCTCTATGAAGGACATTTAATTTTACTGACACTCAATGATCATTTGCTTTGGGTCAGTCGGTCTTACCTGCATGGCAGACGTGCAGTGCTGGACTAGCCCCTGGACCCTGTAGTACTGAGCCTCCTTCAGAACTTCCTCCAGCTCTCGGTGGGACTCCGGAAGCGGTACCGAGCCGTCCCGCATAAAGTTCAGCACCAAGCCAAAATGGCGACCACACCTGTCCAACACTACCCAGCCTAAGAAAGAGGAAAAATATTGAGTGAGCACTGAGGCAAGAATCACTCATCTAAATTTCACATTCTTACATGTGTCGATTGCTTTAGGAATTCCTGAGGACATGGATAAAACAAAAGGTAAATAAGTCACATCCCGTCACAAGCTGCAAACAGGAGTAAATGGTGAGCACCGTTATTCAGTCGTTGATATGGGTGTAACCATGTGAAATATCAAAACCAGTGCAGTAGCACACAGCACAAAATTGCCCTTTGAGTCACCATAAATCACAACATTCTTCAACTGGTTGTTCACTACAGCATTGTTTCCAATAAATTGAAATGATGCACACCGTTATGTCCTGCTGAACACAGCCCAGTGTTTCCAATCCGTTCCTTTGGCTCCCATAGGACTACATGTTTTCTTCCAGCATTAGCAAACCTGATTCGCAACATTCGTGACCATAAGTTGCCTAGTTGTACAAAGTGTGGTAGTGCTGGACAGGAACAAAAATGTGCAAGCCTGAGTGATCCTAGAATAAAATATTGGGAAACACTGGTATACATAAATAACACACATACAGTTGAAGTCGGAAGGTTACATATACACCTCAGCCAAATACTTTTAAACTCAGTTTCACAGTTAGGATCACCACTTTATTTTAAGAATGTGAAATGTCACAATAACAGTAGAGAATGATTTATTTCAGCTTGTATTTCCAGTGGGTCAGAAGTTTACATACACTCAACTAGTATTTGGTAGCATTGCCTTTAAATTGTTTAACTTGGGTCAAACGTTTCATGTAGCCTTCAACAAGCTTCCCACAATAAGTTGGGTGAATTTTGGCCCATTCCTCCTGACAGAGCTGGAGCAACAGTCAGGTTTGTAGGCCTCCTTGCTCATACATGCTTTTTCAGTTCTGCCCAAAAATGTTCTGTAGGATTGAGTTCAGGGCTTTGTGATGGCCACTCTAATACCTTGACTTTGTTGTCCTTAAGCCATTTTGCCACAACTTTGGAAGTATGCTTGGGGTCATTGTCCATTTGGAAGACCCATTGGCGACCAAGCTTTAACTTCCTGACTGATGTCTTGAGATGTTGCTTCAATATATCCACATAATGTTCTGTCCTCATGATGCCATCTATTTTGTGAAGTGCACCAGTACCTCCTGCAGCAAAGAACCCCCACAACATGATGCTGCCACCCCTGTGCTTCACGGTTGGGATGGTGTTCTTCAGCTTGCAAGCCTCCACCTTTTTCCTCCAAACATAACGATGGTCATTATGACCAAACAGTTCTATTTTGTTTCATCAGACCAGAGGACATTTCTCCAAAAAGTACAATCTTTGTCCCCATGTGCAGTTCCAAACCGTAGTCTGGCTTTATGGCGGTTTTGGAGCAGTGGCTTCTTCCTTGCTGAGCGGCATTTCAGGTTATGTCGATATAGGACTCGTTTTACTGTGGATATAGATACTTTTGTACCCGTTTCCTCCAGCATCTTCACAAGGTCCTTTGTTGTTGTTCTGGGATTGATTTGCACACCAAAGTACGTTCACCTCTAGGAGACAGACAGTCTCCTTACTGAGCGGTATGACAGCTGCGTGGTCCCATGGTGTTTATACTTGCGTACTATTGGTTGTACAGATGAATGTGGTACCTTCAGGCGTTTGGAAATTGCTCCCAAGGATGAACCAGACTTGTGGAGGTCTACAATTTTTTTTCTGATTTCTTTTGATTTTCCCATGATGTCAAGCAACTAGGCACTGAGTTTGAAGGTAGGCCTTGAAATACATCCACAGATTGACTCAAATGATGTCAATTAGCCTATCAGAAGAGTCTAAAGCCATGCCATCATTTTCTGGAATTTTCCAAGTTGTTTAAAGGCACAGTCAACTTAGTGTATGTGGGGGGGTTCTCGGGGGTGGGGAATGGAATTAATTTATTCTTAATTCTTCTTAGGGGGGGGGGGGGGGGGATCTTGGGAGGGTTTGGGTTCACATTTTCTGGCCTGGTGGTAGATTGGTCAACATGCCTTTGAGCAGGGCATCGAGCCTGGATGTTTCTGTGTGTCGCTCTGAATGGGAATCTGTTGGATGACTGGTATGATGTAGTTATTGAGCGGCTTCACTACAAGTTTACTGTACGTTTCAAATATTAAATAAAACATTAAAACATTTACTTAGTTTGTAAACTTCTGACCTACTGGAATTGTGATAGATTATTTCACTTATAATTCACTGTCTGTAAACAATTGTTGGAAAAATTGTGTCATGCACATGCCAAAACTATAGTTTGTTAATACATTTGTGGAGTGGTTGAAAAACGAGTTAATGACTCCAACCTAAGTGTATGTAAACTTCAGACTTCAACTGTAGGTCCATACTTACCCTCCGAATCTATGGTGACCTCTGCTCCTCCATTGCACATGCTCCTTAGTAAGCTGTCCTCTTTGCTCAGGGTCTGTACTGTGGTGTAATGCAGGGAGCCCCCAACATTCAGCTTCACATATTTACTCCCCGCCAGACCACCTCCAACCCCCTTCTCCTCGCTGCAATGGCCAGAGGCCTGGGTGGCGAGGATGGAGGCAGCTGCCACACTCCCTGCGGAAGCCTCGGCAGACATCAGGCGTGCTTGCAGTTACAGAAGTTTCTGATTTAAAAACAGGAGACCTCAGTTGGGGGATGTGATTTCAATTGAATTATCAAAAACAAATATCACAGTCAACAAACAGAAATTAGGTGGATGTTATGGGTGTAATGGTACACGGGGACCTCTGTTCAGACAGCACTGTGAACCCAAATGAATACAAAAATTGTTTTAATTCAAAATGAAAACACTAGGCCTACAGGCTATGCCTACACTGCATTGTAGGCCTATTGCCTCGAGTAAATCTGAGAAGAACAATTCAGTTAAAACTAGAGCCGATGGGCACGTTGTATTCAAAGTTCTAATCTTAAATTGGTGCATTTCAAACTGTCCTGTCCACATACATTTCAAACTGAACTAGTTCTGTATTGTGGCGAGTGGAAGAATCGATAATCCAGAATTGGATAATCCTCCGTTGTTTAAATCTCCAGTTTGGGAAAACATTGGCTTCCCAGTAGATTAGATTACAATGACGGTGGACAGTTGTGGATAAAACATTAACAGTAATTCGCCACGCACAACGAGAACAGTCTATACAGCTGCCAACACCTCAAATATGTTGACAGATTTATGCCGACGTCACCCCAGTTAACCAGAGAAAGAAAAAGGCAAAAAAACATCGTCATTCAAGCAGCCCTTGGCAGCTGATTCTGACCGGGCTAAAGAAATTACAAGAGCGAAGGATAGGCTGTGTTTACAATTTTTACAGTATTTGGTTTATAGCTGTTGATATGCTCCCATTCCCTATGGTTGAGAATAGGGGGTTTCAGTATGGAGCAAGATATCTGCCAAAAGGTTGAAAGTACAGTCGTGGCCAAAAGTTGAGAATGACAAATATTAAATTTCCACAAAGTTTGCTGCTTCAGTGTCTTTAGATATGTCTCAGATGTTACTATGGAATACTGAAGTATAATTACAAGCATTTCATAAAGTGTCAAAGGCTTTATTTGACAATTACATGGAGTTGATGCAAAGAGTCAATATTTGCAGTGTTGACCCTTCTTTTTCAAGACCTCTGCAATCCGCCCTGGCCACATCCTGACTGATGGCAGCCCATTCTTGCATAATCAATGCTTGGAGTTTGTCAGAATTTGTGGGGTTTTATTTGTCCACCCGCCTCTTGAGGATTGACCATAAATTCTCAATGGGATTAAGGTCTGGGGAGTTTCCTGGCCATGAACCCAAAATATCAATGCTTTGTTCCCCGAGCCACTTAGTTATCACTTTTGTCTTATGGCAAGGTGCTCCATCATGCTGGAAAATGAATTGTTCGTTACCAAACTGTTCCTGGATGGTTGGGAGAAGTTGTGAGAAGATGTGCTGGTACCATTCTTTATTCATGGCTGTGATCTTAGGCAAAATTGAGAGTGAGCCCACCCCCTTGGCTGAGAAGCAACCCATGAATGGTCTCAGGATGCTTTACTGTTGGCATGACACAGGACTGATGGTAGGGCTCACCTAGTCTTCTCCGGACAAGCTTTTTTCTGGATGCCCCAAACAATCGTAAAGGCGATATATATCAGAGGAAATTACTTTACCCCAGTCCTCAGCAGTCCAATCCCTGTACCTTTTGCAGAATATCAGTCTGTCCCTGATATTTTTCCTGGTGAGAAGTGGCTTCTTTGCTGCACTTCTTGACACCAGGCCATCCTCCAAAAGTCTTCACCTAACTGTGCGTGCAGATGCACTCACACCTGCCTGCTGCCATTCCTAAGCAAGCTCTGTACTGGTGGTGCCCTGACCCCGCAGCTGAATCAACTTTAGGAGAAGGTCCTGGCGCTTGCAGGACTTTCTTGGGCGCCCTGAAGTCTTCTTCACAACAATTGAACCGCTCTCCTTGAAATTCTTGAGGATCCGATTGAATCGCAATCTTACTGGCAACAAAATCCTTGCCTGTGAAGCCCTTTTTGTGCAAAGCAATGATGATGGCACGTTTTTTCTTGCAGGTAGCCATGTTTGACAGAGGAAGAACAATGATTACAAGCAATACCTTCCTTTTGAAGCTTCCAGTCTGTTATTCAAACTCAATCAGCATGACAGAGTGATCTCCAGCCTTGTCCTCGTCAACACTCGTGTGACCTTGACTAGGGGGCAGTATTTTCATTTTTTTGAAAAATAACATGCCCCGTACTAAACTGATATTTTGTCAGGACAAGATGCTAGAATATGCATATAATTGACAGCTTAGGATAGAAAACACTAAAGTTTCCAAAACTGTACAAATATTGTCTGGGAGTATAACAGAATTGATGTTGCAGGCGAAAGCCTGAGAAAAATCCAATCCGGAAGTGCCTCAAGTTTTGAAAGCACTACGTTCCAATGAGTCCCTATTGAGCAATGAATGGGCTATCAACCAGATTACTCTTTCTCCGTATTCCCGAAGGTGTCTACAGCATTGTGACGTAGTTTTACGCATTTATGTTGAAGAATACCCGTAGGCACATTGCGCAAGTGGTCACCTGATGCTCCCGAGAGATTCTCGCGTAAAATACAGGAGGTAGCCTACTGAAAAACTAAGTGTCCCGATGGATAAATTATCGAATAGATATTTGAAAAACACCTTGAGGATTGATTATAAACATCGTTTGCCATGTTTGTCGATATTATGGAGCTAATTTGGAATATTTTTCGCCGTTTTCGTGACTGCAATTTCCGAGCGATTTCTCAGCCATGCGTGAAGAACAAACGGAGCTATTTCACCTACAAAAATTATCTTTTGGGAAAAAAGGAACATTTGCTATCTAACTGGGAGTCTCGTGAGTGAAAAAATCCGAAGCTCAAAAGGTAAACAATTTAATTTGATTGCTTTTCTGATTTCCGTGACCAAGTTACCTGCTGCTAGCTGGACAAAATGCTATGCTAGGCTACCGATAAACTTAAACAAATGCTTGTCTAGCTTTGGCTGTAAAGCATATTTTGAAAATCTGAGATGACAGGGTGATTAACAAAAGGCTAAGCTGTGTCTCAATATATCTCACTTGTGATTTTCATGAGTAGGAATATTTTCTAGTAATATTTATGTCTGTTGCGTTATGCTAATTCGTGTCAGATGATGACAACGGTCCCGTTCACAGGATGGGGTGTCACTAGAGGTTAACGAGAGAATCACTGACATGTCAGCTGGTCATTTTGTGGCAAGGCTGAAATGCAGTGGAAATGTTTTATTTGGGATTCAGTTCATTTGCATGGCAAAGAGGGATGATGCAATTAATTGCATTTCATCTGATCACTCTTCATAACGTTCTGGAGTATATTCAAATTGCCATCATACAAACTGAGGCCGCAGACTTTGTGAAAATTAATGTGTTATTCTCAACTTTTGGCCACGACTGTACGTATCGTTAGGATCGTAAGAAAAAAAACACGTAAATTGTTAGTATCATAAGAAAAGCCAATGCTGAAACATAAAATGAAAACTTTCGATCTCTCCCGTTACGACTATGAATTAATATTTACACATTTAATTACTTTACATCTCCCTTGACTAGGTTAGAGATCTTTTTTTATACATACAAACTTGTCAGTAATGTGGCATCTGCAAAAGATATGAACGTAGCTAGTCAAATCAAGCAACTCTAGCCCAGACCAGTTAACCTCTCTGGGATATCTGAGACGGTAGCATCCCACCTCAATAAGTCAGTGAAAGTGCAGGGCACCAAATTCAAAACAGAAATCTCATAATTATATTTCCTCAGGCATACAAGTATTTCACCATATTAAAGTAACTTCTCGTTAATCCAGCCACAGTGTGATTTCAAAAAGGCTTTACGGCGAAAGTACACCAAACGATTATGTTAGGTAATCACCTAGTCACAGAAAAACACAGCCATTTTTCCAGCCAAAGAGAGGAGTCACAAAAAAACAGAAATAGAGATAAAATTAATCAGTAACCTTTGATGATCTTCATCAGATGACACTCATAGGACTTCATGTTACACAATGCATGTATGTTTTGTTCGGTGTTTTGTTCGATAAAGTTCATATTTATATCCAAAAATTGGCACGTTATGTTCAGTAGTTCCAAAACACCCGGTGATTTTGCAGAGAGCCACATCAATTTATAGAAATACTCATCATAAAATGATGAAAATACAAGTCTTATACATGGCACTTTAGATAAACTTCTGTGAAAGATTTCAAAAAAGCTTTACCGGAAAAGCACACCATGCAATAAATCTGAGTACAGTGCTCAGACAACAAAACAGCCAAACAGATAACCACCATGCTGTTCAGTCAACAGAAGTCAGAAATAGCATTATAAATATTCACTTACCTTTGATGATCTTCATCAGAATACACCCCCAGGAATCCCAGTTCCACAATAAATGTTTGATTTGTTCGATAAAGTCCCTAATTTATGTCCAAATACCTCCTTTTGTACGCGCGTTTAGTACACAATCCAAAATCACGACGCGCAGGCCAGTCCATGCAAAAGTTCAGACCAAAAGTTATTACAGTTCGTAGAAACAAGTCAAACGAAGTATAGAATCAATCTTTAGGATGTTTTTTAATCATAAATCTTCAATAATGTTCCAACTGGAGAATTCCCTTCTCTGTAAAATTGCAATGGAACGCAAGCTAACTATCGCATGAATGCATGTGGTCAGCTAATGGCACTCTACCAGACTGACTCATTCTCCTCTCATTCACCCCCACTTCACAGTAGACGCATCAAACAAGGTTCTAAAGACTGTTG
This sequence comes from Oncorhynchus clarkii lewisi, assembly GCF_045791955.1. NCBI lineage: Eukaryota > Metazoa > Chordata > Actinopteri > Salmoniformes > Salmonidae > Oncorhynchus > Oncorhynchus clarkii. Next base: position 60,342,186 of record NC_092158.1, on the reverse strand, counting down.
ACATCTAGTGGAAGCCTTAGGAAGTGATAGGAAGAAATATGACCCCATAGACACTGTTTGATAGGGAATGAGTATAAAAACTACAAACCTCAGATTTCACAATTCTTTCCTCTGGTTTTTGCCTGCCATATGAGTTCTGTTATAGTCACAGACATCAGTTAACCCGTTTCAGAAACTTCAGTGTTTTCTATCCAAATCTACTAATTATATGTATTTTCTAGCTTTTAGGCATGAGTAGCAGGCAGTTTAATCTGGGCACCTTTTTATCCAAGCTACTCAATACTGCCCCCCAGTCCCACAGAAGTTAAAGTTGCTTTAGAGCATCCAGTTTCATTTCCAAAATAAAATGTCTAAAGCTTGTTTTAGAACTGCATTCAATAATAACGTCATACCAGTAGATGGCGAAGTATAGGCTTGGGCCTTGAGCAAATGACTTGACACAGAATAGCCTTGCCTAAAATAACTGATTGAGCTGCAAAAGAGAAAGTAGACTGTTTTCACAAACTGAAAGAGCAAACCATTGCATTTAACCATGGCAAGGTGACTGGGAATATGGCGCTCCTTCTTCGTGGCTGACGGGAGTAAGACATTTAAGTGTGCTAACCCTCGCAAGGCTGACGGTCCAGATGGTACCCCTAGCCGCGGCTTCAGAGCATGCGCAGACCAGCAGGCTGGAGTGTTTACGGACATACTCAATCTCTCCCTATCCCAGTCTGTTGTCCCAACATGCTTCAAGAGGTCTACCATTGTTCACGTGCTGCGGGATGCTGGCCTTCTAGGCAGAGTTGCAAAGAAAAAGCCATATCTCTGTCAAGTGTGTATTATTTTGCCTATCTTAAATCTTTTATTTTTATAGGCCAGTCTTAGATATGGCTTTTCTTTGCAACTCTGCCTAGAAGGCCAGCATCCCAGAGTCGCCTCTTCACTGTTGATGTTGAGACTGGTGTTTTGCGGGTACTATTTAATGAAGCTGCTAGTTGAGGACTTGTGAGAAGTCTGTTTCTCAAAACCAGACACTAATGTACTTGTCCTCTTGCTCAGTTGTGCATCGGGGCCTCCCACTCCTTTCTATTCTGGTTAGAGCTAGTTTGCGCTGTCTGTGAAGGGAGTAGTACACAGCGTTATACGAGATCTTCAGTTTCTTGGCAATTTCTCGCATTGAGTAGCCTTCATTTCTCATAACAAGAATAGACCATTACAGGCCATTTTGAGCCTGTAATCGAACACAAAAATGCTCCAGATACTCAACTAGTCTAAAGAAGGACAGTTTTATTGCTTCTTTAAATCAGAATCGTTTTCAGCTGTGCTAACAAAATGATCAATTAGCTAATCAAAGTTTATCATTTTAAAAGGCTAACACAACCACCATTGAAACACAGGAGTAATGGTTGCTGATAATGGGCCTCTGTACGCCTATGTAGATGTTCCATTAAATATCAGTCGTTTCCAGCCACAACAGTAATTTACAACATTAACAATGTCTAAACTGTATTTCCGATCAATTTGATGTTTTTTTAAATGGACAATTTTTTTGTTGCTTTTCTTTCAAGAACAAGGCAAGTTCTAAGTCAACCCAAACTTTTGAACGGTAGTGTATATAAACTCAGCAAAAAAAAGAATGTCCTCTCACCGTAAACTGTGTTTATTTCCAGCAAACTTAACGTGTAAATATTTGTACGAACATAAGATTCAACAACAGACAAACTGAACAAGTTCCACAGACGTGACTAGAAATAAATGTAATATTGTCCCTGAACAAAAAGGGGGGAGGTCAAAATCAAAAGTAACAGTCAGTATCTGGTGTGGCCACCAGCTGCCTTAAGTACTGCAGCGCATCTCCTCCTCATGGACTACACCGGATTTGCCAGTTCTTGCTGTGAGATGTTACCCCACTCTTCCACCAAGGCACCTGCAAGTTCCCAGACATTTCTGGGGGGGGGAATGGCCCTAGCCCTCACCCACCAATCCAACAGGTCCCAGATGTGCTCAATGGGATTGAGATCCGGGCTCGTCGCTGGCCATGGCTGAACACTGACATTCCTGTCTTGCAGGAAATCACACACAGAACGAGCAGTATGGCTGGTGGCATTGTCATGCTGGAGGGTCATGTCAGGATGAGCCTGCAGGAAGGGTACCACAACGCACAGCGTTGAGATTGCCTGCAATGATAACAAGCTCAGTCCAATGATGCTGTGACACACTGCCCCAGACCATGACGGACCATCCAACTCGATCCCGCTCCAGAGTACAGGCCTCGGTGTAACGCTCATTTTACGATAAACGCGACTCCGACCATCACCCCCGGTGAGACAAAACCGTGACTCGTCAGTGAAGAGCACTTCTTGAAAGTCTTGTCTGGTCCAGCGACGATGGCTTTGTGCCCATAGGTGACGTTGTTGCCGGTGATGTCTGGTGAGGACCTGCCTTACAACAGGCCTACCAGCCCTCAGTCCAGCCTATTGCGAACAGTCTGAGCACTGATGGAGGAATTGTCCATTCCTGGTCTAACTCGGGCAGTTGTTGTTGCCATCCTGTACCTGTCCCACAGGTGTGATGTTGGATGTACCGATCCTGTGCAGGTGTTGTTACACGTTGTCTGCCACTGTGAGGACGATCAGCTGTCCATCCTGTCTCCCTGCAGAACTGTCTTTGGCATCCCACAGTAAAGACATTGCAATTTATTGCTCTGGCCACATCTGCAGTCCTCATGCTTCCTTGCAGCATGCCTAAGGCACGTTCGCACAGATGACCAGTGACCCTGGGCATCTTTTTTTTTTTTTCCCCCCCAGAGTCAGTAGAAAGGACACTTTAGTGTCCTAAGTTTTCATAACTGTGACCTTAATTGCGTACCGCCTGTAAACTGTTGGTGTCTTAGCGACCGTTCCACAGGTTCATGTTCATTAACTGTTTATGCTTCATTGAACAAGCATGGGAAACAGTGTTTCAACCCTTTTACAATTAAGATCTGGAACGTTATTTGGATTTTTACATCTTTTAAAGACAAGATCCTGAAAAAGGGACATTTTTTTGTTGTTGCTGAGTTTATATCAATCGGTCGACCTCTAATATAAATGTGCCCATTTGGAGATCTGATAGCATTTCTGATTGGCTTAAAACTTCTTGACCATACTTGAGACGCAGACGTCTCAAGTATGCACCTGGAAATGCAAATGCGCTACGCTAAATGCTAAATGTACTCGTTACAACTCAATCCTTGATCAAAATTCACAAGCAGGGTATTGAATTAAAGCTACACTCGTTGTGAACCTAGCCAGCAAGTCAGATTTTTAAAATGCTTTTCGGCGAAAGCATGAGAAGCTATTATCTGATAGCATGCACCCCCCAAAATGCCAGCACGACACGTAAACAACAGATTTTGCGGTAGCCGGCGCTACCCAAAACGCAGAAATAAAATATAAAACATTCATTACCTTTGACGAGCTTCTTTCTTGGCACTCCTATATGCCCCATAAACATCACTATTGGGTCTTTTTTTCGTTTAAATCGGTCCATATATACCCAAAATAGCTTTGTATGGAAGCTGTGTCATTCAGAAAAAAACATCGTTTTTAAACGCTGCGTCATTTTTTAAAATTAAAAAAGTCGACGATAAACTTTCACAAAACACTTCGAAATCCTTTTGTAATCCAACTTTAGGTATTAGTAAACGTTTATAATCTATCAAAATGATTACAGGGCGATGTGTATTCAATAGGTCCTCGCTTGCAAATCAATGGCTGCCAATGTCTTCATTAACAACATCCGGGTGAAGACTGGGAAAATGGATGCCAGATAGATGGATTTTCCAACAATTAATTCAATTGAAAATGACGACAATGGCGACATCGTGTGGAATTTGTATGAATTGCAGGCAGGTCGATATTAAATTCTGTTCTCTTTTAACAACTCGTGGAAGTGACTTATGGAAATTATTTTTAGCTTTCAGAGAGCAGTTTTTCTTGCGTTTTTCAATGAAACACACGATCTGTTATAGTCACAAACGTGATTTAACCAGTTTTAGAAACTTCAGAGTGTTTTCTATCCACACATACTAATCATATGCATATACTATATTCCTGGCATGAGTAGCAGGACGCTGAAAAGTTGCGCGATTTTTAACAGAATGTTCGAAAAAGGAGGGGGTAGAAGTAAGAGGTTAACGCACCACCACTAGTCATGTTTTATTCACCTCAAACAGCAAGCAAACAGTATGTTTTTACATCCATTGAGAATTACAATAGCTCCTCAATGTATTTGAAAAATCTTTCCAGCTCTCTCCCTTTTGATAACCACTCGGCGTGAAAGGAAAAAAAATGTCATGCTCTGATCCAGTGGAAAAGTCATGAAATAGGCTTCTTATCAGTGAAATTCTAGGCAATTAGCAAGACACCCCCAATAAAGGAGTGGTTCTGCAGGTGATAACCACAGACCACTTCTCAGTTCCTATGCTTCCTGGCTGATGTTTTGGTCACTTTTGAATGCTGGCGGTGCTTTCACTCGAGTGGTAGCATGAGACGGAGTCTACAACCCACACAAGTGGCTCAGGTAGTGCAGCTCATCCAGGATGGCACATCAATGCGAGATGTGGCAAGAAGGTTTGCTGTGTCTGTCAGCGTAGTTTCCAGAGCATGGAGGCGCTACCAGGAGACAGGCCAGTACATCAGGAGACGTGGAGGAGGCCGTAGGAGGGCAACACAGCAGCAGGACCGCTACCTCCGCCTTTGTGCAAGGAGGAGCAGGAGGAGTACTGCCAGAGCCCTGCAAAATGACCACCAGCAGGCCACAAATGTGCATGTGTCTGCTCAAACGGTCAGAAACAGACTCCATGAGGGTGGTATGAGGGCCCGACGTCCACAGGTGGGGTTGTGCTTACAGCCCAACACCGTGCAGGACGTTTGGCATTTGCCAGAGAACACCAAGATTGGCAAATTCGCCACTGGCGCCCTGTGCTCTTCACAGATGAAAGCAGGTTCACACTGAGCACGTGACAGACGTGACAGAGTCTGGAGACGCCGTGGAGAACGTTCTGCTGCCTGCAACATCCTCCAGCATGACCGGTTTGGCGGTGGGTCAGTCATGGTGTGGGGTGGCATTTCTTTGAGGGGTCCGCACAGCCCTCCATGTGCTCGCCAGAGGTAGCCTGACTGCCATTAGGTACCGAGATGAGATCCTCAGACCCCTTGTGATACCATATGCTGGTGCGGTTGGCCCTGGGTTCCTCCTAATGCAAGACCTCATGTGGCTGGAGTGTGTCAGCAGTTCCTGCAAGAGGAAGGCATTGATGCTATGGATTGGCCCGCACGGGAACGGTCCCTAGACCTGAATCCAATTGAGCACATCTGGGACATCATGTCTCGCTCCATCCACCAACGCCACGTTGCACCACAGACTGTCCAGGAGTTGGTGGATGCTTTAGTCCAGGTCTGGGAGGAGATCCCTCCTCAGGAGACCAGCCGCCACCTCATCAGGAGCATGCCCAGGCGTTGTGCGGAGGTCATACAGGCACGCGGCGGCCATTCACACTACTGAGCCTCATTTTGACTTGTTTTAAGGACATTACATCAAAGTTGGATCAGCCTGTAGTGTGGTTTTCCACTTTAATTTTGAGTGTCACTCCAAATCCAGACCTCCATGGGTTGATAAATTTGATTTTCATTGGTGTGATTTTGTTGTCAACACATTCAACTATGTAAAGAAAAAAGTATTTAATAAGAATATTTCATTCATTCAGATCTAGGATGTTATTTTAGTGTTCCTTTGTTTTTATGAGCTTCCACTGGAAGCAACGTCAGCACAAGAACTGTTTGTCTGGAGCTTCATGAAATGGGTCTCTATTGGCCGAGCAAGCCTAAGATCACCATGCGCAATGCCAAGTGTCGGCTGGAGTGGGGACTCTGTGCTTCCAACATTGTGGCAACAGTTATGTGAAGACCCTTTCCTGTTTAAGCATCATAATGCCCCCGTGCACAAAGCCAGCTCCATACAGAAACGGGTTGACGAGATGTGGAAGAACTTGACTGACCTGCACAGAGCCCTAACCTCAACCCCATTAAAATCTTTGGGATGAACTGGAACACAGACTGCGAGCCAGGCCTAATCGCCCAACATCAGTGCCCGACCTCAGTAATGCTTGTGGATGAGTGGAAGAAAGTCCCCGCAGCAATGTTCCAACATCTAGTGGAAATCCTTCCCAGAAGAGTGGAGGATGTCATAGAAGCAAAGTGTGGGGGACCAACTCCATATTAACGCCCATGATTTTGGAATGTTCGACGAGCAGGTGTCCACATACTTTTGGTCATGTAGTGTATATAGAAAGCAGTTGCATTATATAAACAGTTCAGACAAGTAGTTAGCCATCCTGGCGTTAGATACTTTAAGTTAGAGATACTGCACTCTAGCCGAGTAGGTAACGTTAGCTAGCTAGCGATCCCTCTACCTTCGTCAGAAACCTGCCTTTTTGTAGGGATGTAAAATGTTCAGCCTGCTGCACAGACCCAATGGACGCTCTAATCTAGAGTGCCAGGTTAAATTGTGCTTAGGAGTCTTTTATCATCTCAAAATGGTTAAACTAGTGAGAAGTATATGTGATTAATTATATGGCAAAATAATTAAATGTACAAAAGTGTATACAAAACATTCGGAACACCTTCGTAATATTGTGTTGCACTCCAGAACAGCCTCAATCCATCAGGCATGGACTCTACAAGGTGTCGAAAGCAATCCCAGGGATGCTGGCCCATGTGATCATGCTCTCCGTAGCCCATATGAGCAAGACATTTAAACAGGTAAACATTCACAAGGCAGCAGGGCCAGACAGATTACCAGGACGTACACACAGAGCATACGCAGACCAACTGGAAAGTTTCTTCACTGACATTTGCAACCTGTACCTGGAGTTTGAAATAGCTACATGTTCAAAGCAGACCACCATAGTCCCTGTGCACAGAAAGCGAAAGGTAATCTGCCTAAATGGCTACCGCCCCATAGCACTCACGTCAGTAGCCATGAAGTGCATTAAAAGGCTGGTCATGGCTCACATCAACACCATCAACCCTAGACCCACTCCAATTGGCATACCGCCCCGACAGATCCACAGATGATGCAATCTCAATCCACACTGCCCTTTCACACCTGGACAAAAGGAACACCCATGTGAGAATGCTGTTCATTGACTGCAGCTCAGCGTTCAACACCATAGTGTCAACAAAGCTCATCACTAAGCTAAGGACCCTGGGACTAAACACCTCCCTCTGCACTTCCTGACCGGCCGCCCCCTAGGTGGTAAGAATAGGCAACACTATCTGCCACGTTGATAATCAACACGGGGGCCCCTAAGGGGTACATGCTTAGTCCCCTCCTGTACTCCATGTTCACCCACAACTGCGTGACCAAGCACGACTCCAACACCATCATTAAGTTTCCTGACAACCCAACGGCCTGATCACTGACAACGATGAGACGGCCTATAGGGAGGAGGTCAGAGACCTGGCAGTGTGGTGCCAGGACAACAACCTCTCCCTCAACGTGAGCAAGACAAAGGAGACAATCATGGACTACAAGAAAAGGAGGGCTGAACACGCCCCCATTCACATCGATGGGGCTGTAGTGGAGCAGGTTGAGACTTAAGTACCTTGGTGTCCACAACACCAACAAACTATCATGGTTCAAACACACCAAAAAAGTTGTGAAGAGGGCACTACAACGCCTTTCCCCCCCCCCCCAGGAGACTGAAAAGATTTGGCATGGGTCCCCAGATCTTCAAAAAGTTATACAGCTGCACGATTGAGAGCATCCTGATCGGTTGCATCACCACCTGGTATGGCAACTGCTCAGCATCTGACCTTAAGGGGCTACAGAGGGTAGTGCGTATGGCCCAGTACATCACCGGGGCCAGGCTTCCTGCAATCCAGGACCTATATTCTAGGCGGTGTCAGAGGAAGGCCCAAAAAAATGGTCTGACTTCAGTCACCCAATCATAGACTTTTCTCTGCTACAGCACAGCAAGCGATACCAGAGTGCAAAGTCTAGGTCCAAAAGGGACCTTAAGTTTCTATCCCCAAGCCATAAGTCTGCTTAACAATTAATCAAATGGCCACCCTCCCTTTGTTTTTACAGTACTGCTATTCGCTGTTTATTATCTATGAATAGTCACTTTACCAATACCAACATGTTCAAATTACCTCGACTAACCTGTATCCCCGCACATCGACTTGGTACCAGTGCCCTCTGCATACAGCCTCATTTTTATTACTTTTGTTTATTTCGTAACTATATTCTTAAAACTGTTTTGATGGTTAAGGGCTTGTAAGTAAGCATTTCATGGCATATGACAAATATAATTTTATTTGACTCCCAATGCTTCACAGAGTCGTGTCAAGTTGGCTGGATGTCCTTTGGGTGGTGGTGGACCATTCTTAATACACACAAGAAACTGTTGAGCGTGAAAAACCCAGCAGCGTTGCAGTTCTTTACACACTCAAACCTGTGCACCTGGCACCACACCTCGTTCAAGGGCACTTAAATATTTTGTCTTGTCAATTCACCCTCCGAATGGCACACATACACAATCAAGACTAACTACCAATTGGCTATAACAAAATTGGGGAGAAAATTAGTGTTTTTTTGTTTTTTTTAAGTAATTAACATTATACTTTTAATACTGCAATAATTCTGATTTATAGATATCATTATTTTCCAGGCTACTCCTCTTACACCGTGCTAGAAATGTCTTTCTAACTTTAAAACGTGTAGACTGGTCTGGAATAGTGTGCTCACATACAACTTTTTGATAGCTTTTATACCTCTAAAAGTTCCCATTGTGACATCACTCCAAACATTCCATTCACTATAAACAAATGTTACTTTTAACACAAATCAATTACTTTGACCACTTACCCAAAAAATTACACAAATTGAGAGCATATGAAATCTTCCTCTACTCTGCTATTTAAATCTGAAATCAGAACATAATTGCTCTCTGGCACCGATGAAAAACTGGACCATTGAGGAGTGGCCACACATTATTTCAAAAAGCTGAAGTAATTTTTTCTTCATGTTAAATTATAATCTACAGTAGTTTCCAGCAGTAGTGTAGCTACTTAATCCGGTAAAACTACTGGATGAGTCCAAAAACGTGCTGTGATTTAATTTATTTTGACGATTTCGGGTATTTGCCCTGCCTACTTCTAGGCCAGTTATCATCATGTCCAGGTGAAATTTAAATGGGTAACGTTAACTGTTAGCTAGCTAGCTTTCCAGACACTGCAAGACATCTTGCAAGACACATGGAAGACAACAAAGTAGCTCGCTACAATCACACTAGTTAACTTGCTAGTTAGTATTTGGCTTGTTACCTAGGTAGCTACATTTACTAACGTTAGTTTCAAGCTACCGTAACGTCTCTGGTTGGATGCTAAAGGCAAGCCGTTAGCTAGCTAACGTACTCACCAGGCTAGCCGACTTGCTAGCTAACATTAGCGGTTAACTTTTGTGGTGGCTCCAAATCTCCAATGCAATTAAAATGAGAATTTAAAACAACGGAAAAAGAAAACACTTAACAAGGTTGCACGAATTAGGGAAATACTGTGGTTAATTAGGACGAGGTCATTTTGACATGTTTAGCTTGCTTGACTAGCTAACGTCATCGACAAGATTAGTTTATTCTTTGATGAGGTTTAACGGCGTTTGGCCTCCAATAAATGTTGCATTACCGCCACCTAGTAGACTGGAGTACAACTCCCGTATACTTTGCTTAAAAAAATAATATGCATAAGTAAACAAATACCCTACCATCACAAAAAAATATATATTTTAAAGAATAACACCACCCTACTCCACTATTTAAATATATTTAGTCCTACCTCAGGCCAACAATCTGAAAGGATGAGACACCACCACCACCACCCTGTTACTCTTCTTTCTCGCACACCCAAATACCTCTCTGCAGCTGCCACCACAACCTCAAATTTCTGCGACCTATGTTTCATCCCTGAAGAACAGTTGATAACCATTGCTATAAATGCTAAAAATCCAATCATACTGAAACATATCACTTGTTGACCTATCCCACTGTACTGGTACAGATCTACTACTCGCACCACTCCTCTCAGGATCCCTCCCCCTTGACCCATCTTCCTCTACTTTCTTCACTGTCTCAGCATATGACAACTTCTGCACTACTCTAACCCGGAAACCTCAATCTGTCTGGGACATTTCTGATCCCCAGCCCCATAGGCACCCCTACAATTAACACATACCACTACTTTTCCCAATGCTACACATTATTTTGTCTCATGCCCTTCTGCACACCTACACACTGCTGCTACATGCCCATAAGCTTGACACCTGTAACAACGTAATGTATTCACCAGAAAAGCTCATACAGGATAACTTATATATCCTAACATCACTTTGTTGGGCAACATCAAAAGTCAAAAGAACAGACAATGACTCCTGTTCCACCACTCACGCCACGCTGTCTGCTGCACCAAACGACGAGCATTACAAACACCGGGAATCTTCCCCTTCAGTTGGTCAACTTTTACATTTACTGCTACCCCAGCAATCACTCCTTTCAACGGCACCCTTTTCTTGAAAACAAAACAATTCAAATGTCTTGCCCCCCATAGGCTTTATGTGTCCAAGATGGCGTAGCAGTAGGACGTATTGTCGTGTCGTGTCCCTTGTATATATCGTTTGTTTTCGTTTTTTTTCTTCACATATCTTTAAAACTTATTGCTGAACCTCAACTTCTTCTAAATACTCTCCTGCAACCCGCCTCACCCAACGTAGCTATTTTTCCTAAAGTATTTATATTTACTTCGGACCTGGAACCCCTCAACTGAAGCTAGCCAACTAACTACCAGCTTCAGCAAAACATTGCTAGCGGTCTTCAGCTAACCGGTCATCAGCTAACCTTTAGCTCGGAAAGCTCTCGCCAGTTCGAACAACGCGACTCTAACCAGAGCATAACGGACCTATTTATTATTTTATTTTATTTTTCATCCCCGGATTCCCATCGCAAACGGAACATTTTGAGCTCCTGGGCAACAATATCCAGACCCACGACCGGTCCATCGATGTCACTGCATGAAGAGGAATAAACAGATACCCCCATCGCGACGTCCCCAAAGGCTAACTCTCTAGCCCTTGCTATCTCCTTGCTTGCAAATTCGGCCTGCTAACTGCTAGCTTGTTTAGCCCGGTCCGCTAACTGCTACCGTGTTTAGCACCGTCTACTAACTGTTAGCTTGTTAGCACAGGCCTGCTAACCGTCTGAATCGCCGCGTCCCAAACACTCACTGAACCCATATTTACTTTCTATCCCTTTTCGATTTTTAATTTGTTTATACCTTCCGGTAACCTGCCTCACCCAATGTGATACGGAACCGCTATTATCTTTACATTTTTAGAACACACTCAAGAACCTCCAGAAGCTAACCAGCTAACTGGCTACAAGCTATTTGGTCATTGTTAGTTTTCTAACCTGGATAACACTCGCCAGTCCAGCTTCCCTGCCCCATCCACCGCTGCCCCTTGGACACTGATCACTTGGCTACATAGCTGATGCATGCTGGACTGTCCATTAATCACGGTAATCCATTCTGCTTGTTTATGTTTTATCTGTCGGCCCCAGCCGCACTTAGGCTCTGTGTGTAGTTAATCCGACCCTCTCTGCCTAATCAATCGCCATTCTACCTGCTGTTGTTGTGCTAGCTGATTAGCTGTTGTCTCACCTACTGTTTTAGCTAGCTCTCCCAATTCAACACCTGTGATTACTGTATGCCTCGCTGTATGTCTCTCTCAAATGTCAATATGCCTTGTATACTGTTGTGCAGGTTAGTTATCATTGTTTTAGTTTACAATGGAGCCCCTAGTTCCACTCTTTATACCCCTGTTACCTCCTTTGTCCCACCCCCCACACATGCGGTGACCTCACCCATTACAACCAGCATGTCCAGAGATACAACCTCCCTCATCATCACCCAGTGCCTGGGCTTACCTCCGCTGTACCCGCACCCCACCATACCCCTGTTTGCGCATTATGCCCTGAATATATTCTACCATGCCCAGAAACCTGCTCCTCTTATTCTCTGTCCCCAACGCCCTAGGCGACCAGTTTTGATAGCCTTCAGCCGCACCCTCATACTACTCCTTCTCTGTTCCGCGGGTGATGTGGAGGTAAACCCAGGCCCTGCATGTCCCCAGGCACCCTCATTTGTTGACTTCTGTGATCGAAAAAGCCTGGGTTTCATGCATGTCAACATCAGAAGCCTCCTCCCTAAGTTTGTCTTACTCACTGCTCTAGCACACTCTGCTAACCCTGATGTCCTTGCCGTGTCTGAATCCTGGCTCAGGAAGGCCACCAAAAATTCTGAGATTTCCATACCCAACTATAACATCTTCCGTCAAGATAGAACTGCCAAAGGAGGAGGAGTTGCAGTCTACTGCAGAGATAGCCTGCAAAGTAATGTCATACTTTCCAGGTCCATACCCAAACAGTTCGAACTACTAATTTTGAAAATTACTCTCTCCAGAAATAAGTCTCTCACTGTTGCCGCCTGCTACCGACCCCCCTCAGCTCCCAGCTGTGCCCTGGACACCATTTGTGAATTGATCGCCCCCCATCTAGCTTCAGAGTTTGTTCTGTTAGGTGACCTAAACTGGGATATGCTTAACACCCCGGCAGTCCTACAATCTAAGCTAGATGCCCTCAATCTCACTCAAATCATCAAGGAACCCACCAGGTACAACCCTAACTCTGTAAACAAGGGCACCCTCATTGACGTCATCCTGACCAACTGGCCCTCCAAATACACCTCCGCTGTCTTCAACCAGGATCTCAGCGATCACTGCCTCATTGTATGTATCCGCTACGGAGTCGCAGTCAAACGACCACCCCTCATCACTGTCAAACGCTCCCTAAAACACTTCTGTGAGCAGGCCTTTCTAATCGACCTGGCCCGGGTATCCTGGAAGGACATTGACCTCATCCCGTCAGTTGAGGATGCCTGGTCTTTCTTTAAAAGTAACTTCCTCACCATTTTAGATAAGCATGCTCCGTTCAAAAAATGCAGAACTAAGAACAGATATAGCCCCTGGTTCACTCCAGACCTGACTGCCCTCGACCAGCACAAAAACATCCTGTGGCGGACTGCACTAACATCGAACAGTCCCCGCGATATGCAACTGTTCAGGGAAGTCAGGAACCAATACACACAGTCAGTCAGGAAAGCTAAAGCCAACTTCTTCAGGCAAAAGTTTGCATCCTGTAGCTCCAACTCCAAAAAGTTCTGGGACACTGTGAAGTCCATGGAGAACAAGAGCACCTCCTCCCAGCTGCCCACTGCACTGAGGCTAGGTAACACGGTCACCACCGATAAATCCATGATTATCGAAAACTTCAACAAGCATTTCTCAACGGCTGGCCATGCCTTCCGCCTGGCTACTCCAACCTCGTCCAACAGCCCCCCCCCCCCGCAGCTACTCGCCCAAGCCTCTCCAGGTTCTCCTTTACCCAAATCCAGATAGAAGATGTTCTGAAAGAGCTGCAAAACCTGGACCCGTACAAATCAGCTGGGCTTGACAATCTGGACCCTCTATTCCTGAAACTATCCGCCGCCATTGTCGCAACCCCTATTACCAGCCTGTTCAACCTCTCTTTCATATCGTCTGAGATCCCCAAGGATTGGAAAGCTGCCGCAGTCATCCCCCTCTTCAAAGGGGGCGACACCCTGGACGCAAACTGTTACAGACCAATATCCATCCTGCCCTGCCTATCTAAGGTCTTCGAAAGCCAAGTCAACAAACAGATCACTGACCATCTTGAATCCCACCGTACCTTCTCCGCTGTGCAATCTGGTTTCCGAGCCGGTCACGGGTGTACCTCAGCCACGCTCAAGGTACTAAACGATATCATAACCGCCATCGATAAAAGACAGTACTGTGCAGCCGTCTTCATAGACCTTGCCAAGGCTTTCGACTCTGTCAATCACCGTATTCTTATTGGCAGACTCAGTAGCCTCGGTTTTTCGGATGACTGCCTTGCCTGGTTCACCAATTACTTTGCAGACAGAGTTCAGTGTGTCAAATCGGAGGGCATGCTGTCCGGTCCTCTGGCAGTCTCTATGGGGGTGCCACAGGGTTCAATTCTCGGGCCGACTCTTTTCTCTGTATATATCAATGATGTTTCTCATGCTGCGGGCGATTCCCTGATCCACCTCTACGCAGACGACACCATTCTATATACTTCCGGCCCGTCCTTGGACACTGTGCTATCTAACCTCCAAACGAGCTTCAATGCCATACAGCACTCCTTCCGTGGCCTCCAACTGCTCTTAAACGCTAGTAAAACCAAATGCATGCTTTTCAACCGTTCGCTGCCTGCACCTGCACGCCTGACCAGCATCACCACCCTGGATGGTTCCGACCTTGAATATGTGGACATCTATAAGTACCTAGGTGTCTGGCTAGACTCTAAACTCTCCTTCCAGACCCATATCAAACATCTCCAATCGAAAATCAAATCAAGAGTCGGCTTTCTATTCCGCAACAAAGCCTCCTTCACTCACGCCGCCAAACTTACCCTAGTAAAACTGACTATCCTACCGATCCTCGACTTCGGCGATGTCATCTACAAAATTGCTTCCAACACTCTACTCAGCAAACTGGATGCAGTTTATCACAGTGCCATCCGTTTTGTCACTAAAGCACCTTATACCACCCACCACTGCGACTTGTATGCTCTAGTCGGCTGGCCCTCGCTACATATTCGTCGCCAGACCCACTGGCTCCAGGTCATCTACAAGTCCATGCTAGGTAAAGCTCCGCCTTATCTCAGTTCACTGGTTACGATGGCAACACCCATCCGTAGCACGCGCTCCAGCAGGTGTATCTCACTGATCATCCCTAAAGCCAACACCTCATTTGGTCGCCTTTCGTTCCAGTTCTCTGCTGCCTGTGATTGGAACGAATTGCAAAAATCGCTGAAGTTGGAGACTTTTATCTCCCTCACCAACTTCAAACATCTGCTATCTGAGCAGCTAACCGATCGCTGCAGCTGTACATAGTCTATTGGTAAATAGCCCACCCATTTTCACCTACCTCATCCCCATACTGTTTTTATTTATTTATTTTTCTGCTCTTTTGCACACCAATATCTCTACCTTTACATAACCATCTGATCATTTATCACTCCAGTGTTAATCTGCATAATTGTAATTATTTGCCTACCTTCTCATGCCTTTTGCACACAATGTATATATAGACTCCCCTTTTTTCTACTGTGTTATTGACTTGTTAATTGTTTACTCCATGTGTAACTCTGTGTTGTCTGTTCACACTGCTATGCCTTATCTTGGCCAGGTCGCAGTTGCAAATGAGAACTTGTTCTCAACTAGCCTACCTGGTTAAATAAAGGTGAAATAAAAAAATAAATTAAAAAAAATCATTTAACGTGGAGTGCCTTCTCCCTCTGACCAGCAGAAACACAAACAATTATCACAAGACCACTTTTGGTTTCCGAATCCACAGCACCCAACTCTGTTTTCACCCACCCTGAAATGACAAATGGATCAGCCAAAAGGCAAGAGTCACTCCAACTGTCACAGACTCATCTTTATCCTGACCCTCGGTGCAAGCCTCGGCTCAGAGAACTTCACCACACCTACTACCTCTGATACCTCCTGTCTTCAGCTCACCCTGCTTACACTTTCTACCAATCTTCTAAAACAAACCATCTCCCCTTTTCCTGCAATTTTTAACCGACTCAAGCTCACCCTCTTCCTCCATCTCTTTCTCAGACCTCCTCTGCCTCTCTTTTTCCCCCTCCATTCCTCCTACGTATTCCAAGTATATGTCTCCTTATCAGTGGCTGTCAGTGCTGTTTATGGGATGACGCATTTTTTTCATGAGCATCAAATCAAATGTATTTATATAGCACTTCGTACATCAGCTGATATCTCAAAGTGCTGTACAGAAACCCAGCCTAAAACCCCAAACAGCAAGCAATGCAGGTGTAGAAGCACGGTGGCTAGGAAAAACTCCCTAGAAAGGCCAAAACCTAGGAAGAAACCTAGAGAGGAACTAGGCTATATGGGGTGCCCAGTCCTCTTCTGGTTGTGCCGGGTGGAGATTATAACAGAACATGGTCAAGATGTTCAAATGTTCATAAATGACCAGCATGGTCAAATAATAATAATCACAGGCAGAACAGTTGAAACTGGAGCAGCAGCACGGCCAGGTGGACTGGGGTCAGCAAGGAGTCATCATGCCAGGTAGACTAGACCTGAGGCATGGTCCTAGGGCTCAGGTCCTCCGAGAGAGAGAAAGAAAGAAAGAGAGAATTAGAGAGTGCATACTTAAATTCACACAGGACACCGGATAGGACAGGAGAAGTACTCCAGATATAACAAACTGACCATAAATACTGGAGGCTGAGACAGGACAGCATGGTCTTATTTCTATTACAGCATATTGGATTACTGTCATCCATATTCCATTCAATGTAACATCGATAGGTTTAGGCTACTATATGATACTCAAACACCTGATCACGGGTAAACACCACATTGTATCAGTTCTCGACCGAGGTAAAAACAGATTCAGGTTGGACATTCAATGGATATTCGCCTGTAGTTCTCCTTACGTCCACCAACAGCAGTTAGGGACCGTCAACATAGTGACAAATCATATTTTTCTAAATTCAATATCTCTTTAATCATTACTCCTAAAACTTTCAAAACTACCCTGATGGCAGAGACACATATTGCACAAACTTTTTTTAAGGAGATTTACATCTCGCACTATTTTAAATGATTTAAAATATATATATATATTATTCAATTGCGCCTTGGTCTTGTGACCCACACACCTCAAACAAAGTTTATAATGTACACTCAGTGGGCCTACACATTGCACACCCTTCTGTTTGTCCATTTGCATCTCATGAGATTTTACAATGAGTTTCAAATTTCAATAGCTCCTAGTCATATGACTTACAACCCTCAAGCTACTTTCAGAATATCCACTGAATAACCGTATATGTAGCACACCCTTTTTGTTTGTATATTTTCATCTCACACGATTTTACATACATTTTTCAAACTTTCTAATTTCAATAGCTCCTTGGTCATGTGACCTACTGATCTCAAACAAGGTTTAGAATGTACACTCAGTGGCACCTTTTGCAATGTGTAGGCCCCCTGAATGTACATTCTGAACCTTGTTTGAGGTCAGTAGGTCACATGACTAAGGAGCTATTGAAATGTAACATTTTGAAAAATTCATGCAAAATCACCTGAGATGAAAAGGGACAAACAAAAGGGTGTGCAATATAGAAGGGTAGTCAGTGGACATTCTGAACCTTGGTTGAGGTCAGTAGGTCACATGACTAAGGAGCTATTGAAATTCAAATGTAAAAAAAGGTTTGTACTTTGGTTACGCTCCCTAACTAATTAAACTAGGAATATGGAATGCTGCTCAGATTTCCACATGTTTATTAGCTTTGGGAAGCGAATTAATGTCCAAAACGTGAAAATAAGACATGTGCAATGTTGTGTGCAATTTTTACAACATACTGACACTTATTTGAAGTTTGTGGCTTAAGGGGTTTGAAAGCTACTGAGGTTTGAAAGCGCAAATTTCTGGCGAATATCCAACCTGAAACTATCGTTACCTTGGTTCCTTCTCGCCTCTATACACTCTCCTCCTCTCACCTTTTCCATTCCTTTGTGGACTTGAATGCACAACACATCAGCTGTGCGTGACCAGGCGAAAAAAAAACTTTCCAAGCCAAACCATGTCATATCTGCAACACACAGCCTACATCATTGTCCCCATATTAGCTAAAGTAACGTCCTAGTCAACATAACTAATGCGTTAGTAAACATGCAGTAAAGTAAGTGTTAAGTCAGTAAGCAGTTACACTGGTGGGCCCCAGTGGCAATAAAGTAATAAAACCAATCGCTTACCTTGACATGAAGAGTTCCAGTGTTGTAGAAAGAAAGGGAATCGCTAATAAGGTACACAATAGTACATTTTGGTAGACAGAATGTGCTCTTTAGTAAAAGGGGTGAATCGGTTATCAAAAAGAAAGGAGGACCAAGGCACTCTTCATATAATTAATTGAAATGTATTTATTTGTATTTAATGTTCAATAGAAACAAAGTTTTAAAAATCCGACACTGGCCTTCGTCAGGGAGAAGGCCATGCAGCCGAAACGCGCCAGATTTTTAAAACTGTGTTGGATAGTCATAGCCAGCTAGCTAACATAGCACCCCTCTGTTTGAGCAGGGTATCTGAGTAGGCTAAACTAGCCAGCAGCATTTGTAGCTAAGTAAGTGAAACTGAAAGTGGAAAAAAATTATGAAATCTCTCTCTCTCTCGCTCCTCCATTTTTGAAGAAATTAATTTGTTCAAAACTGTTCAACTATTGTCTTTCTGTCTCTGAGTCACTTACTCACCACATTGTATGCACTGCAGCGCTAGCTACCTGTAAATTTTGCTTTCAGTAGTAGATTCATTCTCTGATCCTTTGATTGGATGGACAACTTGTCAGTTCATGCGCCAAGAGCTCTGATAGGTTGGAGGACGTCCTCCGGAAGTTGTCATAATTACTGTGTAAGTCTATGGAAGGGGGTGAGAACCAAGAACCTCCCAGGTTTTGTATTGAAGTCAATGTACCCAAAGGAGGATGGAAGCAAGCTGTCCTCCGGCTACACAAGCTACTGTTGAGGGTACTGTAGACCATCAAATCAAATTTTATTTCAAATCAAATTTTATTTGTAACATACACATGGTTAGCAGATGTTTATGCGAGTGTAGCGAAATGCTTGTGCTTCTAGTTCCGACAATGCAGTAATAACCAACAAGTAATCTAACCTAACAATTCACAACAACTACCTTATACACACACGTGTAAAGGGATGAAGAATATGTACATTTTAATTTATTTATCCGTTATTTTACCAGGTAAGTTGACTGAGAACACGTTCTCATTTGCAGCAACGACCTGGGGAATAGTTACAGGGGAGAGGAGGGGGATGAATGAGCCAATTGTAAACTGGGGATTATTCGGTGACCGGGATGGTTTGAGGGCCAGATTGGGAATTTAGCCAGGACACCGGGGTTAACAGCCCTACTCTTACGATAAGGGCCATGGGATCTTTAATGACATACATCTTGTTCTTGCCTTCTCAAGGGACGCCATTTAACCGGCTGTCACAATCTCCGTACAATCAGCAAGAACCCCTCGGGATGTAGCGCTCAAAAGTGCATCCCACTTATAAAGCAGCTGCTTCGTCTTGATGTTCGTCTTTATCAAAAGCTACCACAACGCTTTTACATTTCAAACAAGCGCACTCCTGCAGCCACCATCCCGACAAGATTAGCGTCCAGACAGCAACAATAAGACTTCCGATTTTACAATTTTGTCTCAAAAATAAAGGTCTGCGCTAAAACGCTATGTGTATACTAAATCATTATTTTCTTGCAGCTTTGCATAGTCATAGTGCATAATCTTACAAATATGTTCCAAATTATACAATGACATTAAGACATTAAATGCATTACAATTTCTCAATGTACTTCACCTCATAATGTAGTAGTAGTTAATAGTCAGTATTAGTAATGTTATGTATGTGACTGGTGCTATGCTTATAAGTGTTTCTTGGTCCTTACAGATCCTATCAGAGTTTTAATTTATTTTCAGTTTGTGGTATAGCTAGATGATTATAGCAAATATTTTTCTATAACTAACACGGTTCTATCTGTGATTATACTGTATGGCCTAGCGGCTTACAGCCTCATGTGTATTATACTAGTTGCAACCTCTAGTAGCTGAAAGCCTCATGTGTCTTATCCTAGTTCTGTGAAACCATAATGCTATGTGCTGTGCCTAGCAGTTGTCATACTATCTATTGGGTAATTCAGAGTTTGTGACCATTTCCCCATGCAACAGAACACAGCCACCAATGCAATTCTCTGTATATGGAATACATATTGGACTGTAGAGGAAAAAGTTTATTACCTGTCTCAGCTAAAGTCAGTTGGAAAAGGTATCTACTAACCAAATATGTTTAGTTTTGGAGGGGGACTGTGTCGTACGGACAGTTGCTGGCTTTTCACTCCACCCCTTCCATAGCCCCCAATGCAATACACTGTATTGGACTGTCTACTACCCGTCTCAGCTAAATTGGGGTGGTCATAAGTCATAAGAAGTGTTTGCTGGACTTTTACTGTGGTCAAAAAGCTTAAAATGGGGTTCCTGGACACTATACGGTTCAAATCTAGCACTGTGTCATATGATGCATACAATGAGTGTACATAACCTTAGTTACACCTGCTCTTTCCATGACAGACTGACCACGTGAATCCAGGTGTAACCTATGATCCCTAGCTATTGATGTCAGTGTAAGATGAAGGGAAATAGACTGGTTAGCCCTTTCCTGCACTAAATGCCCAAAAGCACCCTCTTTGGCCTCATGGGTGGAATGCTATTAAAAAATCTGGTGTTTCTATGTCAAACATGTTATATCTATGTTATATTTCGGTTTTCTGTGATGTACAGTACCTGTCACGACTGCCACCGAAGGTGGCTCATCTTCCTGTTCGGGCGGCGCTCGGCGGTCGTCGTCACCGGTCTACTAGCTGCCACCGATCCCCTTTTCTGTTAGTTTTGTCTTAATGGTTACACCTGTTTCTTGTTTAGGTTTTGGTTAGGGCTATTTAAGCCCTGTTCATTTTTCTGGTTGTGCTATTTTCTTGTTTTCTCTGTACTGTTTGGGTCCTGATTTTGGGCCGGTCATTTGTTGCGCCTGGTGTTTTGACGTGACCGTTTTCTCTGCCGGAATAAACACGATTGGCCTTTACCCTCTGCTCTCTGCGCCTGACTCCGCACCCAATACTCCTAGAAGTGCTTAACAGTACCAGTCAAAGTTTGGACTCACCTACTCATTCAAGGGTTTTTCTTTGTTTACTATTTTCTACATTGTAGAATAATAGTGAAGACATCAAAACTATGAAATAACGCATATGGAATCACGTAGTAACCAAAAAAGTGTTAAACAAATAATGTATTTGAGATTCTTCAAAGTAGCCACCCTTTGCCTTGATGACAGCTTGAACATGAGCCTCATATATATTTTCAGTTTGTACTATTTTTTTTAAATGTCATCTTGTCACTAGCAATATAATGTATAAATGTGTCACAGTCCCCTTTAAGACTAAATCCATTTTGCAATGACTGTACTTGAACTCGACATGATTCTGATTCCACATCCTTTTGACTATCTGGAAATAGGTCAACACAATGAAAGTGATACCAATATGCACAGATATCACATGCTAGCATTGCTCATTTACTGTTATTTGGTGATTTACAGAAACAAAACAGTGTTTGGGTTTATTTTGCTGTGTGACCCATTCCTCACCATATTTATGTTTCACTGCATTTCTCCTTCCCACTCTGTGTTTTTGTATCAATTAGTGTACTGTCTTTGACTGTGTTTCACTGACTTAAGTTTGTCACCCTTATCTCCTATGTCATTAAATATGGGTGACAGGCTTAAAGGGTTGGCCAACTCAACCTGTTCCTCAATCTATTTAACAGATTAACAGCAGTAAATTGGTGTGATTGTTCCTCCACAGAGCAGTTCCTCCATAGAGTATAACAGATCAAACTTTAAACAATGTACACATCTGATATTTTGTCTTGGGCATTCAGTCTTCTGTACATGCACAATAGAATTTAAAAGCTATTACAAATGTTTAAAGAATATAACAGATGCTTTTATCCAGAGGGATTTACATGACATTAAAGTGCATTACTTTTCATACTGGTCCCCCGTGGGAATCAAACCCACAACTGAGCCACACAAGACCTTTCACCATTCAGAGACTTTTATTTAATATTACATTTCAGCAAATAAATAATGCCTTCATGACAAATTATGATGCAAATAATACCTTTACAATGCAAAAGAGTCTCCTGGACCCCTATATTGGCACAGTGAATTAAATTAGATTTACTGTTCAGACAATAAACTGGTAAGAAATTCAAAAAGCATGTCAGTTAAATACTGCATCACAGTAAGCAGCCAAGTTAGCTTATTTTCTTCAACATAGTGCATATACAACATCTTCAAATTTGCACTGATAACAATGATAATCGTTGATAATCATAACATGATTCAGCAGAAGCGGTAAAATATACAATCATTGCGTGCTATAAGCGTGACAACATTCAGGTCTTCACCTTTTTCTCAGTCAAGTGGAAATACACTTCAGAAATGGCAAAGAACAATATGAAATGCTGGCTTTGTAATTTTACATTTTACTATGGAAACGAGAGTTGAAACATGAAGTTACATTACATTATGCAATGTTATATTTTGGCACTGAATTTTCTGTATATATGAGCCTCAATATTCCACCAAATATTTACATTCAATGTGTGTATGCATCTCTCTCGCTCTCTCTCTTTCTCTCTCTGTGTGTCTGTGTGTGTATACTGTGTGCAACTGAGCATGAGAGTGTGTCTGCTTTCCTGTCTCTCCCTTTACTTTTTTGTTTCTCTCTATGTGATTTTACCTCATAAATATATCTCAGCTCTCCCTTTTTCTGTCTCTCCTTCCATATTATCCATCGCTTAACCTCTGTAAGGCACCAATCCTAATTTTAGACAAAAAGTTGGACTGTGGAAAACAGCACACCACTGGGAGACAGTCATCGCTGCACACAATGAACAGATGAAGACAAGGGCCTAGATTCAATCTGGGCCGTGGAAAATCCACGTTAAAGTGCAACATTTAAAGGTAATTTCCAATTGAACTGACATATGCAGAGTTTACCGTGAATGTCGTCTCCACTAGCGCTGGAACATTGCCTTTAACATTGTTTTGCATAGCGGACAAATCACGATCGGATTGAATCTGGCCCAAGGAAGGGCAAACCTACAATCACTGACAATCAATCAGCGACTGGGAAATTAGAGACACAAACAAAAGAAAAATTAGGTGTAAAGACACAAACTCAAAGATAAAGAGAGAGAACAAAAGTGAGAGGCAAGGAAGAGGAAATAGCAGAATGGGAGATGAGGGAAGTGAAAGAAGTCATCTGAAAGACAAAGAAAATGGTTCCTCTTCCTCCAGATCTCTATCTATCTGTGGGTTTTCATTCTTCTCAAGACTTTTCTTCTTCAAATGGACACCTCATACTCCCGTGTGTCCTAGGAACCAGGTAGCAATACAACAGACCGAAATAACAATTAATTTAAAGAAGAAAATGCTACAGCAAAATATCCTCAGCAGTTTAGGACATGCAATCTCCAGGATTCATAAGCAACGGACTAGAGTATACACTTTTCGTTAACTTACAGTCAATAGCATGGCAACTTCCAGCCAAATAAAAAGCAAAGTTACAGATAACATTTTCCTAAATACTAGTCAAAAGGTGAAAAGTTGATTATTAAAGTTGATACAATATAGACATAGATAACTCCACAACAAAGTCAAATTCTGCTATACTAACAACCTAGGGTTTGATTCCCAGTTGGTTACACAGACAGGGCTAATCGTGTCCTGGCTAGGGGTTTAGGTTAGCTAGTTCCTACCCAGCTATAGCTAAGGCCTCGATTCAATCAGATCGAGCGTTAACCCGCGTTGGCAGTGTTGGAGGTGTGTATGAAAGCGGTATGAAATGACAAATCGGTGAGCACCTGCTCTTCTGCCACCAACCACTCCCTTTCTTATTATCCCTACTACCTCATTAGAAGTTCAAAATGGCAATAGAAACTGTAGCTTCTATACATAATAGAAATAATGACAGGCTAATGCATGTTTTCATGTTCATTTGGAGGGGGGGATTTCTATCAGTTTAATCGAGGTGTAGACAATAGAACATCACACATTAGAGTGTTTGAACATGTAATGCGGCTGCTTGACTTGTTTGGTATAAAGTCGGGTGAGGTTTCGTTGCACGTCCATGATAGGGTAACGCAAGGAACCACTTGTGTATTTGACAGCTCTAACGCAGTTCCACCTCAGACACTGCCAAAACAACCACTATGCGGATCTGATAGAATCTAGCCCCAAAGTGAGAGGGCTTGGGCAATACTCACCCATTATGTACCCCACGCGCTCGGTAGCCAATGTGAGCAAGACCTTTAAACAGGTCAACATTCAATAACATGATTCAGCAATCGCACTTCACACTGCAACATGCAATCTCAATCACACTCCACACTGCCCTTTCCCACCTGGACAAAAGGAACACCTATGTGAGAATGCTATTCATTGACTACAGCTCAGCGTTCAACACCATAATGCCCAAGAAGCTCATCACTAAGCTAAGGACCCTGGGACTAAACACCTCGCTCTGCAACTGGATCCTGGACTTCCTGACGGGCCGCTCTCATGTGGTAAGGGTAGGCAACAACATATCTGCCACACTGATCCTCAACACTGGGGCCCCTCAGGGGTGTGTACTTTGTCCCCTCCTTTTCTCCCTGTTCACCCACGACTGCGTGGCCAAACACGACTCCAACACCATCATTAAGTTTGCTGACGACCCAACAGTGGTAGGCCTGATCACCGACAACAATGAGAAAGCCTATAGGGAAGAGGTCAGAGAACTGGCAGTGTGGTGCCAGGACAACAACCTCTCCCTCAACATGAGCCAGACAAAGGAGCTGATTGTGGACTACAGGAAAAGGCAGGCCAAACAGGCCACCATTAACTTCAAGGGGGCTGTAGTGAAGCGGTCGAGAGTTTCAAGTTCCTTGGTGTCCACATCACCAACGATTTATCATGGTCCAACCACACCAAGACAGTTGTGAAGA
The DNA here is from genome assembly GCF_045791955.1 of Oncorhynchus clarkii lewisi. NCBI lineage: Eukaryota > Metazoa > Chordata > Actinopteri > Salmoniformes > Salmonidae > Oncorhynchus > Oncorhynchus clarkii. Next base: position 60,317,351 of record NC_092158.1, on the reverse strand, counting down.
GGGCACGACAACGCTTTTTCCCCCTCAGGAGACTGAGAAGATTTGGCATGGGTCCCCTGATCCTCAAAAATTTCTACAGCTGCACCATCGAGAGCATCCTGACCGGTTGCATCACCGCCTGGTATGGCAACTGCTCGGCATCTGACCGTAAGAGAGTAGTGCATACAGCCCAGTACATCACTGGAGCCAAGCTTCATGCAATCCAGGACCTATATAATAGGCGGTGTCAGAGGAAAGCCCATAAAATTGTCAGAGACTTCAGTCACCCAAGTCATAGACTGTTTTCTCTGTTACCGGAGCGGTACCGGTACCGGAGTCTAGAACCAAAAGGCTCCTTAACAGCTTCTACCACCAAGCCATAAGACTGCTGAATAATTATTCAAAGGGACACCGGACTATTACATTGACCCCCTCTCCATTTGTTTTGTACACTGCTGCTACTCGCTGTTTATTATCTATGCATAGTCACTTTACCCCTACCTACATGTACAAATTACCTCAACTAACCTGTACCCCCGCACACTGACTCAGTACCAATACCCCCTGTAATATAGCTTCGTAATTGTTATGTTATAGTGTTACTTTTTATCATTTTTTACTTTAGTTTATTTGGTAAATATGTTCTTAACTCTTCTTGAACTGCACTGTTGGTTAAGGGCTTGTAAGTTTCACAGCAAGGTAATACTTGTTGTATTCTGCACATGTGACAAATAAAGTTTGATTTGATTAGGCAAAAATAGGGTAAATACTCACCCCTGCCTCATATAGAGGGTTGTTGAAGTCAGACTCCACAGTAATTGGGCTGTATGAGTGGGTGTGAGAGAGAGACTTCCAGAAAAGTGGCTTCCACTGCAGTCTACATACACTGAGGGAGAGGGAAAAGGGAAATAAAGGTTAAAGGGAGAGAATACAGAATACAGTCAACTTCTGATATCTGATCTATGCAATGGCTCAGTACTGTTGTGTGTGTGTGTTAGGTCAGACCATGCAAATATCTGGTGAAAGAAAGAAGAATGCATTTGAATTGTGACTACTGAACTGCACAGCACTTACTTTGTGTAATACATGTAGATTCCACCAATCAGAAGGATGACCAGGATGATTGGCAGGATGATTGCCAAGGCAATGTTCTCACTTAGCATCTGGTGGGAGGGTTCAAATGACTGGGATACTAGGGAAATAATCCAAAATATTAAATGAAAGAAGAAGTTAAAGAAAGGCGATTAAAGGGGAATTCCACCCCTTTTCAACCTAATTTTCATTATTTCCATTACCATCCCACTGAGCACACCACGTAATTTCAACGTGAGCAATTAGGTCATATTTGGTTGAGACATTGATCAACTTATATTCACCCACTCAAAAAGACAGCCAAAAGTTTGTTGAATTCCCAATGTGTTATCAATACGATTGAGACGGAATCTGCAGCATTTACCATGAACACGGGAACATTGACCTTACAATCCGCCTTTTTCACAACCCGCGATCAGATTGAATCCAGCCCTATTCTTTAACTTAGATTTTTGGTTGAGATGGAGATGTGAATCCAACATAACAATTATTAACTTGTTGATAAACTGGATTTAAAAATAAATCTGATAGTGGAGATAAAGTTGAAGATCTGACATCGTTTCTAAAGTACAAATTCATCATACAAATTTGTCTATGTTGAAAATTGTTTACCATGACGTTTCTATGTTCTGTAGTTAGAAAGAAGAAGAAAGGTTCTGATACAGTGCCTTGCGAAAGTATTCGGCCCCCTTGAACTTTGCGACCTTTTGCCACATTTCAGGCTTCAAACATAAAGATATAAAACTGTATTTTTTTGTGAAGAATCAACAACAAGTGGGACACAATCATGAAGTGGAACGACATTTATTGGATATTTCAAACTTTTTTAACAAATCAAAAACTGAAAAATTGGGCGTGCAAAATTATTCAGCCCCCTTAAGTTAATACTTTGTAGCGCCACCTTTTGCTGCGATTACAGCTGTAAGTCGCTTGGGGTATGTCTCTATCAGTTTTGCACATCGAGAGACTGACATTTTTTCCCATTCCTCCTTGCAAAACAGCTCGAGCTCAGTGAGGTTGGATGGAGAGCATTTGTGAACAGCAGTTTTCAGTTCTTTCCACAGATTCTCGATTGGATTCAGGTCTGGACTTGGCCATTCTAACACCTGGATATGTTTATTTTTGAACCATTCCATTGTAGATTTTGCTTTATGTTTTGGATCATTGTCTTGTTGGAAGACAAATCTCCGTCCCAGTCTCAGGTCTTTTGCAGACTCCATCAGGTTTTCTTCCAGAATGGTCCTGTATTTGGCTCCATCCATCTTCCCATCAATTTTAACAATTTTCCCTGTCCCTGCTGAAGAAAAGCAGGCCCAAACCATGATGCTGCCACCACCATGTTTGACAGTGGGATGGTGTGTTCAGCTGTGTTGCTTTTACGCCAAACATAACGTTTTGCATTGTTGCCAAAAAGTTCAATTTTGGTTTCATCTGACCAGAGCACCTTCTTCCACATGTTTGGTGTGTCTCCCAGGTGGCTTGTGGCAAACTTTAAACGACACTTTTTATGGATATCTTTAAGAAATGGCTTTCTTCTTGCCACTCTTCCATAAAGGCCAGATTTGTGCAATATACGACTGATTGTTGTCCTATGGACAGAGTCTCCCACCTCAGCTGTAGATCTCTGCAGTTCATCCAGAGTGATCATGGGCCTCTTGGCTGCATCTCTGATCAGTCTTCTCCTTGTATAAGCTGAAAGTTTAGAGGGACGGCCAGGTCTTGGTAGATTTGCAGTGGTCTGATACTCCTTCCATTTCAATATTATCGCTTGCACAGTGCTCCTTGGGATGTTTAAAGCTTGGGAAATATTTTTGTATCCAAATCCGGCTTTAAACTTCTTCACAACAGTATCTCGGACCTGCCTGGTGTGTTCTTTGTTCTTCATGATGCTCTCTGCGCTTTTAACGGACCTCTGAGACTATCACAGTGCAGGTGCATTTATACGGAGACTTGATTACACACAGGTGGATTGTATTTATCATCATTAGTCATTTAGGTCAACATTGGATCATTCAGAGATCCTCACTGAACTTCTGGAGAGAGTTTGCTGCACTGAAAGTAAAGGGGCTGAATAATTTTGCACGCCCAATTTTTCAGTTTTTGATTTGTTAAAAAAGTTTGAAATATCCAATAAATGTCTTTCCACTTCATGATTGTGTCCCACTTGTTGTTGATTCTTCACAAAAAAATACAGTTTTATATCTTTATGTTTGAAGCCTGAAATGTGGCAAAAGGTCGCAAAGTTCAAGGGGGCCGAATACTTTCGCAAGGCACTGTATCATCAAATTGCATTAAAAGTAAAAATATTTGATTTTCAAAACCTACTACGAGTTTCTTGCCAGGGGGAGGCATTTTCCTCCTCCCTGTGTCACCATGAATCTCATAGTCTTTGTAAGTAACTGGAGAATGAATATGAGGTTGAAAAGTGCCGAAATTCCCCTAAAGAAGACGTAGAAGAAGACGAAAAATCACCTTCTAATTTATGATCGTCCAACAGCTCCTCGTATGCCACTGATAGATGGAGAGATGCAGATTATTATTATAAGATCATCATTCCTCATTCCTTCTTTACAAAATGTTAAAGTGTTTCAATTCTCATGCAGATTTTCTTGAAACCCCTCTAACCCCTCATCCTCATATCCAGCAGTCCAATGTAGATTGTCACCTTTGCAGAATGGTGGTGGACTGTTCCATTGAGATGGGTGGCCCGGAACACAGTTGATAATAACCTCCCCAATGAGTTCATAGCCCTCATAGCAGAAAAAACGTAGCGTCTCTCCTGCCTGGTAGCTATGCTTGTACAATGTCTGGTAACCATTGTCTGGCACACCTGGGTTTGGGCATGGGTCATACTTCACTGTTTAGGGAAAATAAATAAAAATGGAGGGAAAGAGAGAGAGAGAGAGAGAGAGAGAGAGAGAGAGAGAGAGAGTGAGTGAGTGAGTGAGAGAGAGAGAGAGCAATGCCTTCAGAAAATATTAACAGCCCTTTTTCCACATTTTGTTGTGTTACAATCAGAATTTAAGATCGATTAAATTGAGATTATTTGTTACTGGCCTACACATAATACCCGATAATACCCGATAATGTGAAAGTGGAATTATGAAAGTGGAATTAAAGCTAAAATGTCTTGGGTCAATAACTATTCAACCCATTGTTATGACAAGCCTAAATAAGTTCAGGACTAAAAATGTGCTTAACAAGTCACATAAATTAAATGGACTCAATCTGTGCGCAATAAAAGTTAACATTATTTTTTAATGACTACCTTGTCTCTGTACCCCACACATACAATTATCTGTAAGGTCCATCAGTCGAGCAGTGAATTTCAAACACAGTTTCAACCACAAAGATATATTGGTAGATGGGTAAAAATGAAAATAAACCAACATTGAATATCCTTTTGAGCAAGGTGAAGTTATAAATTACACTTTGTATGGTGTATCAATACACCCAGTCACTACAAAGATACAGGCAGGAGAGGAAGGAAACCACTCAGGGATTTCACCATGAGGCCAAAGGTGTTAGAGTTAGAGTTTTATGACTGTGATAGGAAACAACTGAGGATGGATTAACAACATTGTAGTTACTCCACAATATTAACCTAATTGGTAGAGTGAAAAAATGAAGCCTATACAGAATACAAATATTCTAAAACCTGCATCCTGTTTGCAACAAGGCACTAAAGTAATACTGCAAAATATGTGGCAAAATCTTTTGGGGCAAATCCAATACAACACATTACCGGGTGCCACCCTCCATATTTTCAAGCATAGTGGTGGCAGCATCATGTTATGGGTATGCCTGTAATTGTTAAGGACTGGGGAGTTTTTCAGGATAAAAAATAAATGTGATTGAGCTAAGCACAGGCAAACGCCTAGAGGAAAGGTTCAGTTTGCTTTCCACCAGACGGAGATTAATTCACCTTTCAGCAGGACAATAACATAAAACACAAGGCCAAATCTACAATGGAGTTGCTCACCAAGACAGGGGATGTTCCTGAGTGGCCGAGTCACAGTTTTGACTTAAACCTGCTTGAAAATCTATGACAAAGACCTGAAAATAGTTGTCTAGTATTGATCAACAACCAATCTGACTGAGCTTGAAGAATTTTGAAAATAATAATGGGCAAATGTTGCACAATCCAGGTGTGGAAAGCTCTTAGAGACTTGTCTAGAAAGCTGTAATCGCTGCCAAAGCTGATGCAACATGTATTGACTCTGGGGGTTGAATACTTATCTAATCCAGATTCAGTATATTAGTGTTTTATTTTTCATACTTTTTAATTATTATTATTTTTTTTACAAATGTTAGAATTTTTCTTCCATTTTGACATTACAGTATTATGTGTTGATCGCTGGCAAAAAAAAGAGACAATTAAATCCATTTTAATCCCACTTTGTAACACAACAAAATGTGGAAAAAGTCAAGGGGTGTGAGTACTTTCTGAAGACAGTGTATAGTCCCATAGAATTACAGTGTTTGACATCAATCTCAACACACACAGACAAACACCCAGGGGAGTGACTCACAGACACATTTGGGGCTGCGATCACTCCACTTGGGGGTGCCTGTATCCCTTCCGTGGCAGGAGATCTGGCCAGGGCCCTCCAGCTGGTAACCCTGGTTACAGGAGAAGCGTACCACTGTTCCAACAGCGAATCCAGACTCTGGGCGTACCGAACGCGCTCCGTTCACCACCTCCCCCGGATCAGGACATTGCTGGACTGCGGACGATAAGGGTATACAAGACATGACGTAAAATTTTGTATACATTTTTTTTAATCTACCCTGGCACTACAGATGAAACAGAGCTAAATGAGTGAACAACAGCACACCTATTTTCTGATATGTAGATGATTGATTTGTAAGCCTTGAAACAATTGAGACATGGATTGTGTATGGTGCCATTCATTGGGTGAATTGGCAAGACAAAAGATTTAAGTGCCTTTGAATGGGGTATCTACTAGACGCACCGGTTTGAGCGTGTCAAGAACTGCAACGCTGCCGGTAAGAATTATCCACCACCCAAAGGACATCCAGCCAACTTGACACAACTGTGGGAAGCACAGGAGGTTGGTGGCACCTTAATTGGGGAGGGTGGACTTGTGGTAATGGCTGAAATGGAATGAGTGGAATGGTATCAAATACATCAAACACATGGTTTTCATGTTTGACGCTATTCCATTTGCTCCGTTCCAGACATTATTATGAGCTGTCCTCCCCTCAGCAGCCTCCTGTGGTGGGAAGCATTGGGGTGAACATGGGCGAGCATCCCTGTGGAACGCTTTCAACACCTTGTAGAGTCCATGCCCCAACGAATTGAGGCTGTTCTGAGGGCAAAAAGGGGTGCAACTCAATATTAGGAAGGTGTTCCTAATGTCTTGCACACTCCGTGTATGTACATACAGTATATGCAGGATTTTTTATTTAAAAAAATTACTTGAGAAAATCATAACATAATTTTTTTTTAAATTAAATATATTTTGTGGCACATATATCATGCTGAATCTGTATGAACTTATGAACCATAGTACGATTAACTGTTTATATTGAAAAGAGATACATGAAACTCCTGAGCTGTCATTCACAATTTGTTATGTAATGTCATATTTTTTATTGTATATAACTGCCTTATTGTTGTTGGATCCCAGTAAGGGCCTATGCGTTTAAACAAGATGCACTCTCCACTGGCGGGAGTATGGTGCCATAGTAATAATTCATTTTAAACAAATTCCAAATGCAAGCTTCATATGTAAATGATACATTTCAAGCAATTGTTACGTACCAAAATACCAGTAGGTCTATGCTAGTAATTGTTGCCCCATTGCTGATGAGTTTGCAAAGTAAACAGTTAATATTCTTGATTACCAAACCATTTTTGGAGCTGCATATTTATTTATTATGGCAATCCTCTCTTCCTATAATTTGATGTTTGCTCTGCACCAGATCCAGATAGCTGTACAGAAAATCAAAAATCTGTTTGCCAGCTCACCACCCGACCTGTGTTTGCTGGTCCAATCATAGAGCCCAATCATTGTGCTTTTCACTAGCCAATCTGTTGCAGTTTTTTTGCGTGTAGAGTAATCCACGTAGTCTCTGTGCCACAACATTACAAACCTGGCCAAATAATTTCAAGTCATCAGTCTCAAGTCCAAGTCAAGTCATTTTATTTTCTGTCAAGTCGAATCTCAAATCATCAAATTTGTGACTCAGGTAGACTTCAACAGGTAGAGTCCAGGTAGAGTCCAACTAACAACTCTGTCTGTTATCACTTGGCTCATGTAAATTTAGTAGTTACCACTTTAACCCCTGTAAGTCTAAGCCCTTCGATCACAATATCTACTAAGCTAACATATGAAATTGTTTCATCATTTAGCCATTTGATTTGGAATTTTAGGACCCCTGTAGGTATACAAAAATGATATCTATTTTAACTTTTTTATTAGCAAGGGATGTTAATACTTTCTGAAGGAATTTTTATTTCTCTCTCTCTGGACCTGAGCCCTAGGATCATGCCTCAGGACTACCTGACTCCTGGCTGTCCCTAGTCCACCTGGTTGTACTGCTGATCCAGTTTCTGCTGTTTTGCCTGTGGCTATGGAACCCTGACCTGTTCACCAGAGGTGCTACCTTGTCATGCTGTTGCTCCAGTTTCAACTGTTCTGCCTACGGCAATGGAACCCTGACCTGTTCACCAGACGTGCTATCGTGCTACCTGCTGTTTTCGACCCTCTCTCTCTCTCTCCCTCCCTCTCTCACTCTCTCTCTCTCTCTAACTCACCTGCTGTCTCCACCTCTGAATGCTCATCATCCTGAGGTGCTGATCTGTTGCACCCTCTACAACAGGGGTGTCAAAGTCAAATGGACGGAGGGCCAAATAAAAAAATCAGCTACAAGACGAGGGCCGGACTGTTCGAATGTTCATTGAAAAATTTTTAAATTACGCATATAGTCTAGTGAACCTAATTGAACCTACTGAAAACCTAACAAATATATTACAATATGATCAGATAAATAAAGCAATATTTTCTTATGGCTCTGTCAGTAATCTTTAATTTTCAACAGACACAAAAGACAAATTTCCTTTATATAAATATCCCCATAACATGAACATTAAATGAAAGAAACCGGTATTCAAGGCACCATCAGTAGACTATATTTTCTATTTTAGCAAAAGTGGGCTAAATTTACTTCAAAGAAAAAACAATAATAGCAATTTTCTATCATCCACTCAACTGAAATATTTTTAAAATATAATTGGATTGAAATACAAAAAAATAAAGTGCAAAAATCTATTAATCAAAAACAACACTTTGTTTAAGGAGAAGTAACATGCAGTGAAAACAAATATTACATTTTAACTTTTAAACTTGAACTGAGTAAAAACTCTAAATATGTGATTGCACAGTAATGTTCACTTGTTTGAGGTTGAGGGTGATACTTGGTGGTGTCCCATCTTTTCCACAAGTTCATCAATGTTCGGGGTAAGGCTCTGAGCTGAAGAAATCCTCAGAATTGAGTGGAGGTGTTCAGCAGTAAGTCGACTTCTGTGTGATGTTTTGTTCAGGTTCATCAAAGAAAACAGTTGTTCACACAGGTATGTGCTGCCAAACATAGACAACGTTTGAGCAGCCTGGATGCGCAGCTGGGGCATTGTGCCGGGGAGGAAACGGGCGAACTCCGCAGCACCCACTGCCGCATATTTTGCCCTCAGTGCATCATTGCATTGGAGGTCAATCAACTCCATTTGGAGGTTTGGTGGTGAGCTTTCCACGTCAACAGCAAATGGGTTACCGAGCAGTTCCAACCTGCTTTTTTGTGCTTCAAAGTCAGCAAATCGGCGTCGAAAGTCAGCGGCAAGCATACCTATTTTATCAGCCAACTGTGTGCTCGGGAACGCACTGGTAGAGAGCTTCTCTTTCATGGTCTGGCAGCTGGGAAAGTGGCTCAAATTTTCTTTCCGCATCTGCGTCTCCCACAGAGTCAGTTTGGTTTTAAATGCCTTCACTGTACTGTACATATCAGAGATGACACGATCCCGACCCTGCAGCTGCAAGTTTATTGCATTCAGATGACTCGTAATGTCACACAGAAAAGCCATTTCACACAGAAACATTTCGTCTCGGAGTTGTGTTGTGTCTTTCCCTTTGCTGTCCAAGAACAGACAAATCTCCTCACGAAGCTCGAAACATCTTTGAAGCACCTTTCCCTGGCTTAGCCATCGCACCTCTGTGTGATAAGGCAAATCACCATGCTCCGTTTCTAACTCCGTCAGAAATGCCTTGAACTGGCGGTGATTCAAACCTTTGGCTCTGATAAAGTTAACTGTGCGCGTGATGATGCTCATTACATGCTCCATTTTCAAGGCTTTACCGCACAACGCTTCCTGGTGTATGATACAATGATAAGCTGTCAGCTCACCTGTCGCGTTTTCCTCTTGCATCTTTTCCCGTATCTTCGCCACCAGTCCGCTCCTGTGTCCACACATCGCAGGTGCTCCGTCGGTTGTCAAACCCACGAGTTTTTCCCAAGGCAGCTCCATCTCATTTACACATCTTGACACCTCTTCATACAAATCATGCCCCGTAGTTGTGCCATGCATAGGACGTAAAGCCAAAAACTCCTCTGTCACGCTTAGGTTGGAGTCCACTCCGCGGATGAAAATTGACAACTGGGCAATGTCAGAAATGTCGGTGCTCTCATCCACAGCCAAGGAATATGCAATAAAATCTTTTCCCTTTTTCACAAGCTGCTCTTTTAGATTGATGGACAACTGGTCTACTCTCTCGGCAATGGTGTTTCTGCTCAGACTCACATTTAAAAAGAGTTGCCTTTTTTCTGGGCAAACTTCGTCACAAACTTTAATCATGCAGTTTTTGATGAAATCCCCCTCCGTAAATGGCCGGGCTGATTTAGCGATCTCTTCTGCCAAAATAAAACTGGCCTTGACAGTTGCGTCCGCGTGTGTGTCCGCGTGTTTCGTTTCATAATGTCGTCTCAGATTATACTCTTTCAGTACCGCCACACTTTCTCCACACAGAAGACACACAGGTTTTCCAGCTACCTTCGTGAACATATACTCCGACTCCCACCTTGTTTGAAACCCCCGGTTCTCAGTATCCACCTTCCGTTTTGCCATTTTTGATGGGTATCTGAAAGTTAATTTTACTGTGATGCTGACGACTGCTGTGCCAATAAATATTGAAATGAAGCAGCCTACTGCTCGGTGCGTCACCTTTGCATTGTGGGAAATGTAGTATTGGTGCGTGTAAAAGATCTGCGGGCTGCCGGCTTGCTGCGGGCCGGTTCTAATAATAAATCAAGATCATCCCAGGGGCCGTAAAAAACCTTCTTGCGGGCCGGATGTGGCCCGCGGGCCTTGACTCTGACATATGTGCTCTACAACCACTGTGATAATTATTTGACCCTGCTGGTCATCTATGAACGTTTGAACATCTTGAAGAACGATCTGGCCTTAATGGCCATGTACTCTTATAATCTCCACACGGCACAGCAAGATTTGACGATGTTTAAATCCTAAACAACATGCCTATTCATTGTTTGAAGTATAATTGTAGGTCAAAGCTGTGTGCTGGAAAACCTTGATAGAGCAGGCATTGTGGTGCTCATGAATTGCCTTTATGTCTCGGCTTCAGACCGAGACAAAAACATAGTTTTTTTGTTTTCATAGAGATAGCATTCGAACCCAGGTCTGGATGCTAGGCAACAATCCTGCTCCACCCATGGCTCCACCCTGGCCCTTCTTTGGACACTGTGTTAACTAACCACGAGCTTCAATGCCATACAACTCTCCTTCCGTGGCCTCCAACTGCTCTTAAATGCAAGTAAAATTAAAAGCATGCTCTTCAACCGATCGCTGCTCGCACCTGCCCGCCCGTCCAGCATCACTACTCTGTACGGTTCTGACTTAGAATATGTGAACAACTACAAATACCTAGGTGTCTGGTTAGATTGTAAACTCTCCTTCCAGACTCACATTAAGCATCTCCAATCCAAAATTAAATCTAGAATCGGCTTCCCATTTCGCAGCAAAGCATCCTTCACTCATGCTGCCAAACATACCCTTGTAAAACTGACCATCCTACCGATCCTCGACTTCGGCGATGTCATTTACAAAATAGCTTCCAACACTCTACTCAGGAAATTGGATGCAGTCTATCACAGTGCCATCCGTTTTGTCACCAAAGCCCCATATCCAACCCACCACTGCGACCTGTATGCTCTTGTTGGCTGGCCCTTGCTTCATACTCGTCGCCAAACCCACTGGCTCCAGGTCATCTATAAGTCTTTGCTAGGTAAAGCCCTGCCTTATCTCAGCTCACTGGTCACCATAGCAGCATGCGCTCCAGCAGGTATATTTCACTGGTCACCCCCAAAGCCAATTCCTCCTTTAGCGGCCTTTCCTTCCAGTTCTCTGCTGCCAATGACTGGAACGAACTGCAAAAATCACTGAAGCTGGAGACTCATATCTCCCTCTCTAACTTTAAACACCAGCTGTCAGAGCAGCTCACAGATCACTGCACCTGTACATAGCCCATCTGTAAATAGCCCATCCAACTACCTCATCATATTTTTTTGCTACTTTGCACCCCAGTATCTCTACTTGCACATTTATCTTCTGCACATCTATCACTCCAGTGTTTAATTGCTAAATTGTAATTATTTTGCCACTTTGACCTATTTATTGCCTTATCTTACCTCATTTGCAAACACTCTATATATACTTTTCTATTGTGTTATTGACTGTATGTTTGTTTATTCCATGTGTAACTCTGTGTTGTTGTTTGTGTCGCACTGCTTTGCTTTATCTTGGCCAGGCTGCAGTTGTAAATGAGAACTTGTTCTCAACTAGCCTACCTGGTTAAATAAAGGTGAAATAAAAAATAAATCCAGTGTGAGAAACTTGCTAGCAAATATTTGCACTATGGAACTAAATAAATAGTGCACTCTGAACCACAAAACGTATTTGCTAGATTCATAATAGTGTTGTTGGACAAAGCAAGGACAGTAAACTTCGAAACGTGATAGTTTTATTGGGATTTGCAGATGTTGTTGGTACAATAAATAATTACCTTTAAAGGGAAGGTTGCACAATACAGTGCATTCAGAAAGTATTCAGACCCCTTGACTTTTTCAAAAAAAAATTACGTTACAGCCTTATTCTAAAATGGATTAAATGTTTTTTTTCCGCTCATCAATCTACACAAAATACCCCATAATGACAAAGCAAAAACAGGTTTTAGGAATTTTTGCAAATGTATTAAAAACAAAATAGTACATTTACATAAGTATTAAGACCCTTTACCCAGTACTTTGTTGAAGCACCTTTGGCAGCGATTACAGCCTCGAGTCTTCTTGGGTATGACGCTATAAGCTTGGCACACCTGCACTTGGAGTTTATCCCATTCTTCTCTGCAGATCCTCTCAACCTCTGTCTGGTTGGATGGGGAGCGTCATTGCACAGCTCTTTTCAGGGCTCTCCAGAGATGTTCGATCAGATTCAAGTCCGGACTCTGTCTTGGTCACTCATGGACATTAAGAGACTTGTCCCGAAGCCACTCCTGCTTTGTCTTGGCTCTGTGCTTAGGGTTGTTGTCCTGTTGGACGGTGAACCTTTACCCCAGTCTGAGGTCTGAGCTCTTGAGCAGGTTTTCCTCAAGAATCTCTACTTTTCTCTGTTCATCTTTCCTCGATTCTGACAAGTCTCTTAGTCTCTGCCGCTGAAAAACAAACCCACATCATGATGCTGCCACCACCATGCTTCACCGTAGAGATAGTATTAGCCAGGTGATGAGCCAGACACTTGGCTATCAGGCAAAACAGTTAAATATTTGTTTCATCAGACAAGAGAATCTTGTTTCTCATGGTCTGATTGTCCTTTATGTGCATTTTGGCAAACTCCAAGCAGGCTGTCATGTGCATTTTAGTGAACAGTGGCTTCCATCTGGCCACTCTACCATGAAGGCCTGACTGGTGGAGTTTTTCAGAGATGGTTGTCCTTTTCTGGAAGCTCCTGCTTTTCACCCAATCTCTCTTTTTCTCGCCCTCCTGGCTTCGACCCTTGACCTTCCCACCTGCCTGACCACTCTGCCTGCCCCTGACCCTGCCTGCCGTCCTGTACCTTTCCCCCACTTCTCTGGACTATTGATCCCTGCCTGCCTTGACCTGTCTATTTGCCTGTCCCTTTGGGATTATTAAACTATTCGTTATCCAAAGTGGTCTGCATCTCGGTCTTACATTCATATCTGATACCACAGGTGGACTCCAATCAATTTGTCGAAACATCTCAAGGATGATCAATGGAAACAGGATGCACCTGAGCTCAATTTCGAGTCTCATGACAAAGGTTCTGAATGCTTATGTAAATAAGGTATTTCTGTTTTTATTCGTAATACATTTGCAAAAAAATCCCCAGAAAAATGGTTTCGCTTTGTCATTATGGGGTATTGTGTGTAGATTGATGAGGATTTAAAAATATATATATTTTAGAATAAGGCTGTAACATAACAAAATATGGAAAAAGTGAAGGGGTCTGAATACTTTCCGAATGCACTGTATATTTCCACATATCTAACAACGAAAATGGATTAAAACGTTTTTAAGAAGTATAATAATTATACACTTCGGGGCCTCCCAAGTGGCGTAGTGGTCTAAGGCACTGCATCGCCATGTGCCACTAGAGATTCTGGGTTAGAGTCCAGGCTCTGTCGCAGCTAGCCACGACTAGGAGACCTATGGTCCCAACATAGTCCGGTTAGGGTTTGGCCGGCAGGGATGTCCTTGTCCCATCGAGCACTAGCGACTCCTGTGGCGGGCCGGGTGCAGTGCACATTGACACTGTCGCCGGGTGTATGGTGTTTCCTACAACACATTGGTGCGGCTGGCTTCCGGGTTAAGTGGGCATTGTGTCAAGAAGCAGTGCAGCTTGGTTGGGTTGTGTTTCGAAGGATGCACGGCTCTCGACCTTCGCCTCTCCGGAGTCCGTACGGGAGTTGTAGCGATGAGACAAGACTGTAACTACCAATTGGATACCACAAAATTGAGGAGAAATAAGGGTAATAATTAAAAAATTACAAAATAAAATACAAAAAAATGAAACAGTAGGCATGTTTGGTTTATTTGGAAAAAAGTCGGACCTCTTCGGATAGAATGGTTCAGTCCCACTCTGCCCCAAAGGATTACGATGGCTACCAACAGTTGAATAGTGGATTCACCATGAAGCTCGGGCTAGTAAAAAACAGTTCTCTGCCCACAGTTAAATTCTGCCGGCTCCAAGTCCATTGACACCACCGGTGTTACAGCACGACGGCGGACGACTTCTGTGATGGAGGTGAATCGGGTAAGTAGGTACTAAAGTGCCCTAAAATGTTTTGTCAGGTTATGTTACTAGTAGATGATTAAAAACTAAGATAGACAGCTATCTAAGTGCAACTAGCCATGCAAAACAAGCTGGCCCATTCGGATTTAGCATGGTGTTTGCTGATGGAATAAGCTAGCTAGATAGTTAGCAAGCAAGCTACAGCAACTCCAACACTGTATGTTATGCAGAAATGAATGGTGAAATACGAATCAGATTAATGTCATTATTTATTTCAAGGTTTGTCTTTATTTTTGCTGAACTACCTAATCTTTATTGGCGGATACAACTTGCAGGATATCATGATAGCCAATGTTTGTGTTTGCCATTATACCTGGATTTTACGGTTACTGCTACTAGTAATGTTAGCACTCAGGTTAGCATTTGGCGAGCTATAGCTACAGTGGTTCTTCCGTTAAAGGTTTTGAGCTTATGCCGTGACCGTTTGTGGTAGATAGTGGCAGATTGTGGTAAATTGCACCACACTATCACAAGGGGGAGTTCGAACACTGATCTATCAGTAGTCTAAATTGTGGCACAAATTGACTATCTATTCGTAAATTAATGGAGGTGTGAATGTTTCAGTCTGAGAGTCTCTCTTGTCTCTATAGAGTCCGGCATCAGGACCCAAAAATGTTTGCTGGTGGGTGGTCTTGGAGTTGAGCGAGAACTTGGGTAAATACCATGGCACAATTACACTTGTGGACTGACTATTTTCGAAAAATAGTCACACGGGGCTTTGGTTTCTCTTCCTCCAGCGCCGACATCACTCTCTGCCACATGGCCCCAAACTTCACCGTTTGTGTTCACATGTCTGAATGAATGATTATATTGACAATAGAAGCCGCCTCTTAATGAGTTCCCCCAATTTGTGCCACAGTTTAGACTACCGATAGATGCCATGGTCAGTGAAGAGTTGAGTCCTATTGTAAAGTGTAGTAGCCTAATGGCCCCAAAAAATTAAAACTTGCAATGTATTCAATGATTAAGTACTCTAAAGTTTCTAACTCAATATCAAAGAATGTGAAAGAATGTGTCTTTAACCCTGCATTATAATATAACTTATTTTGAACGAAAGCCAGCAATGACTGAGTCACTCAGCCCTATGCTGTTCCTGCTTCTGTTGCCTATTTGAGTGTTTATTTAATATCCTACTGATTCTGTGATCACCAAATCTCATGCAACCACAAAATGTTGGATAAATCAATTTCACAAATTTGGCTGTTTTTAAACTTTGCCATGGGAGTGACAAAATATATTTCAATTGAATTTGAATTAACTGAATGATGAGGATGAAGAAGAAGAGAGTGATTGAATTTAAAACTATAGTGTAAGAATTGCTCTCCCTCTGTCTCGCGCACACACACAAAAAAGTACACTGTTTTTCTCTACTTTGTCAGAAGAAGTTGTAACTGGACCATGTAACACGCACATAGACGCATTTACAGTATTTGTTCATCAACATCTTTGGGTATTGGTTAGCCTACAATTGCGGTGTAGAAATGCTAGGATTCATTTGCTCTTCACTCGCAGTCACTTAGTATCCTAGGCCTACTCCCGACCGGTCACGTTGTACAGCGTCATATTTTCCTAACGGACTAAATATATTAATGGATGTTTGCGAGGCATGTCACTTCTCCCATCTCTTTGCATAGCCCACCAAATGCACTGTTTTCTAACCACATCTGGATGGATCCATAACAAATTACTATGAGAATGAATATCACTGAATGACATAAATAATGGAATTAAGTAGGCTAATGAAGGCAACAAATCGTTGCTTACTGAAACACCCAAAGTCATCCAATTGTTATAATAGGATTTTAAGCAAATATTTCCGTTTCACGCTGCTTTGAGACAAGCATGAGGACTGGTCTTGATAAATCAATCAGATTTTTATTTTCACATACTCCGTTTGGGTATTGGTTAGCCTACAATTAGGGTGTGGAAATGTTAAGATTATTTTGCTCTTCACTCGCAGTCACTTAGTATCCTAGGCCTACTCCCGACCGGTCACATGGCACAGCGCCATTTTTTTCTTACGGAAACCCCAAGGCTGCTGTAAAATGCATTTCCACTTTTCTTGGAATAGAAATACCATAATATTAATCAATTAAGCAAAATATCTACATAAAAAGGTTTTAAAGTCTCTAGTACAGCTAAGTTGTAACTGGACCATGTAACACGCACATAGACGCATTTACAGTATTTGTTCATCAACATCTTTGGGTTTTGGTTAGCCTACAATTACGGTGTAGAAATGCTAGGATTCATTTGCTCTTCACTCGCAGTCACTTAGTATCCTAGGCCTACTCCCGACCGGTCACATGGCACAGCGCCATTTCTTTCTTACGGAAACCCCAAGGCTGCTGTAAAATGCTTTTCCACTTTTCTTGGAATAGAAACTCCATAATATTAATCAATTAAGCAAAATATCTACATAAAAAGGTTTTAAAGTCTCTAGTACAGCTAATTTTAAAAACAGCCAAATGTATTAGTGAATTCAATCGCTTTAGCCGACATGTTGCAATTTTTTCATTGTTTAATTATTCAAGGCTCCCTTTGTTATCTCGTTTTATAACTAAAATGCTTGACTGTATTTAAAGACATGGATGACTTGTATGCTGTGTGATGACATGCACAAATGAATGAATGATATACTGTATATTGAAGTAGGCCTGTATGCCAGTAAGTAAGTTATGCTATAACAACTACAGTAAACAGGACACTTAGGCCTACAGCTCCATGTCATTTCAATAACTTTGCTTCTCAAAGATGCCCTCTGGTGGTCAAACTAGCATTAATGGCAACAACGGCTTACAGTAAAATAATATGACTTCATGCACTCTAACGTGCCATACGATTACGTGCCATACTTGTGTGCCACAAGCTGTGCTACAGTATGACGCAACTTTTAATGGAAGAACCACTGTACTATCAGCCAACAACAGAGTTTAGGTTATAAATGTTCAATGTCTACTATTATGGTAAAAGTTTCTTGATTTTGTGTAAAAGCATGAGAAACGCTGATGTGCTGAACTGCTAATAAGTTATGTGTTTCAAGACTGCTAGTGGTTAGCTAGTAGGGGTAAACCAGCAGGGGTGTATAAAGGGCTATGTTAAAAGCCTGCACACCGTATAAGTGATAAACCAATTTTTTGCTGATACAGAATAAAGAAATCAGAGGATATGCTCAGATGATCAGTTGGTTTTAATCAGTGCCAATTTGTGGGTCTTTACCGTCTGATGTGGACAGTGGATTCACTCCTGCTGTGTATTCACTCGTGTGTTATTCTCTCGACTTCACTTTTCCGAACACTTTTCCAACATGACTTCGGTCAAATTCTGATCAAATGTAAATTTCTCCCAAAACGCATATGTAAAGTGATATGTCATATTGAGACTTTTAATTGGAAGGATGAAACCAATCATAATGTTTAACAGCAACCTAATTCTGCAATCTTCAAAGGCTCTATTCAATTTAGCCAACATCTGCATAGTGGTTGTTTTGGCGGTGTCGGAGGTGGAACTGCGTTAGAGCTGTCAAATCTACAAACGGCTCCTGGTATTCTACCTAAAGCGGACATTGCCATTGGCTGCTCAGAGTCGCATTAAGATAAATCCCATGTAGCCTTGCTTACAAGGTCGAACACTGGAATATGAGATGTAATCTACACCTTGATTAGGCTGAGAGAAATCCTCATTATTTCAATTATTTTTTATTTGAGCGTCATTATTTCTATATAGCCTACACTTTCTCGTTCTGAACTTCTAACATGTGAGACGGGTGAGGCTTTGTGACAATGATCAAGAGCAGCTGCTCACTGATTTGAAAGCTCCAATGCAGTTCCACCTCCGACACCACCATAACATCAGCTATGCCGGTTTTGGCTATCGCCAGTTAATGCTCGATCTGATTGAATCTAGGTCTTACTCAACCTCTAAGATGTAAAGTGATTTGTAAATCAGCTAGTATGCTCAGTCGGTGATGTGCAACAGAGTCAAATCGAGGCTCTCAAACACATCCGAAGTGTTGTTTGAAGTATAGGGTTGTGTTCCCCTACTCAGCTGTTACATTGCATCAACCAATGAATGCATGCCACATTGACTGTGCCGTTGAGCACCAGATTGCTATAATATATGATCTGGCATGCGTCAGCAATGTAGTCGGGCAGGAACGCACTTTAGCTCACCTTTGATGCAGGTGGGTGGGCTGTTGCTCCAGGAAAGATCCCATTGGCAAGTGATGATGTCAGAGCCACTGATGTCATACCCCGGTTGGCACTGATAGGTCAACACACTTCCCCTCACGGGAGAGGTGTGGGAGGAGCTAATCCAGCCAAATTCGATTTGAGGGAGGGCAGGGCAGGTGTCATTAGGCTCTACCTCTGGATGAAAAAGAAGATGTCATCAGATGTAGGATAAACCAGGTGCTTGTTCAGGAGGATATAATGTTACAGAACATTCAGATTTAAATATATTGTGTAGAACACACAATTGAGGTAGAATATGTAATCGTATTGTCTGTTCATATTATATCTACAAAGTTATTAACATTTTGCATCACTGAATATATGCCAGGAAAATGTAGATTTTGTATTTGTGTGATGTCATGTATGGGCAATCAATGTTTTGCATATCATGTCGTTTATGTGTATGTAATGCTCTGTATGTAAAAGTTCTGTATGTGTACGTACCACGGTAGTGAATAAGGAACCCCTGGCTGAGAATAAATGAGGAGTCGTCAGGGTCACTCTGGAACTGAATAGTGACCTCAGAACCACCTGACACGACCTGGAAACGTTCTCGTGACCCCAGGTACTGGCCAATCACATGGGACATGAGGTCGTGACCATCGAATATGGTGAGAACGTCGTTGTGGCGGATATTCAAACTTTGAGAGCGACAAAATACATGGAGAGGAAAACAACTTTCCCTTTAAAACACAATGTCACTTCAAATGGAATCATAAAATGTCATAAAACGTAGCTTCTCACAAACATTGTCATTTCTAATCCTTACAATAAAAACTTCACTGGAAGCATCACATCAGTTTTTTTTATGTCTGTCAGTCACAGTTGAAATGCACCCATTATAATCAAAAAGACGTCGCTACACCAGCCACGGAAGTAGCCATCAGTGAAGCAGCGAAACGCAAGGCTCACATTGTTCGACCTACATTTTATACCTCAAGTATATTCCTTACAAAACATGCATGTTTCTAAATAAACATGCTTATTTTGAGTTCTACCTCCATCATATGGACCTCTTGTGTGGTGGGGAAAAAAAACTATGCAAAGGGAGCGCTCATGTTATGCAGTGAGGTTTCAGAAGCAAAAGAGGCATGGGAAAATTAAAGGAGAACAATTCCCTCTCCCAAATGCTTCAACCACAGCTTCAAAGACCAGAATTATGCTTGTTGGGTGTTGGTGGGGCCAAACTCACATCTGGATGTCCAGTTCGATGCGCTTCTCCTCATTGCCATGGATCTGCCACACACAGTCCTGCCCCTTGGAGTAGCTCTGTGGCCAATCGGGGGACAGAACAGTACTGGAGGGATCGGTCAACTCTCCCCCACACAAAGCTGAGAGGGGGTGGGAAGAGAGGATGTGAGGTAGTAGCACAGGAAAAAAGTTATTGTAACATTACTTGTATTATTGTCTTTAGTTTTTAGTTTAGTGAATGAAAGGGGCTTTATAAACAAATTATCATAATGTAATGGTAGTATTCAATAGTATTACCTTTACACACAGGCTCGCTCTCATTCCAGTGTGGATCGCTTTGGTCCACACACTCAATGACCCCAGAGCCCTGCTCCATGACAAAGCCCGGGGAGCAGGAGAAGGTGACTGTGGTGCCCAACGGAAAGGTGATGTCACTGCCGCTGAAATTCCCATGGGGCAAGTAGGGCTCATAACAGTGTTCCCCGTCAAAGGCTGAGAGAGAGCGAGAGAGATAAAACAGTGTGCACGTGTTAATATGAGGAGAGAAGTAGGATAATGCATAATATAAGATTAATTAAAGTAGGGTTGACCCCATTTAGTCAACCGGTCGATTGTTTGGTTGGCTGTTGGTCGACCGAGATTTCTTTAGTTGAGCAGTCGCAATGTTATTTATTTTTTCATGGTGCACATGATTCACACCTGATTCACGCCTGTCTCAGTGGACTAATCCATTGCGGAGGCCACAGGAATGGCACAGTCCATCACTCTAAGACATGTGATACTGAAATTGTAAATGGTTATATTATGTACACTACCGTTCAAAAGTTTGGGGTAACTTGGAAATGTCCTTGTTTTTGAAGGAAAAGCAAAAAAAATTGTCCATTAAAATAACATCAAATTGATCAGAAATACAGTGTAGACATTGTTAATGTTGTAAATGACAATTGTAGCCGGAAACGGCTGATTTTTTATGGAATATCTACATAGGCTTACAGAGGCCCATTATCAGCAACCATCACTCCTGCGTTCCAATGGCACGTTGTGTTAGCTAATCCAAGTTTATCATTTTAAAAGGCTAATTTATCATTAGAAAACCCTTTTGCAATTATGTTAGCACAACTGAAAACTGTAGTACTGATTAAAGAAGCAATAAAACTGGCCTTCTTTAGACTAGTTGAGTATCTGGAGCATTTGTGGGTTCGATTACAGGCTCAAAATGCCAGAAACAAATACTTTCTTCTGCCGCACCGACCATATGACTGTGGGATTGACCACTCCACCCCGGGGACGACTGTACCGTAATTCAAGAATGCATGCAACTATTTTTTGTCTGCTGTGTTATTTTGTGTTAGAACAGACTCTCTGGTACACGTATTTATTTGGTGTTGTTTACACTGTTCTGAAAAAACAGCAACTGTTTGGCACACACAATACTAACGTAACACTTGCTCCAATACACTCCTTTTTCTTGATCTTCAGTAGTTTCCAAAGCTAAGTCAAATGTCTTCTACAGATCTGACTTCCCCTTTCCCTCCAAAGCAACTAAACATTCGCCCATTTCGTGTTTCTTTTTTACGTCCTCTGCCTCCATTTTGCTGTTGACATTACTTTGTTCGGAGTTTGTTATAACCAATTTATTGATGCGATTATGGTGGGCTATAGGTCAGGCCCTATTGGTCACATGCATGCGAGGAGAGCGAGACAACTTGCGCCAGTCACACAGACACTCACTGTCAATTTTAACAGTGTGACCATTGGGCTCTTTCTTGAGTCATTTGTGTGACTTAATCAAACAGTGTGCTTAAACCATCAGACAAGCTCAGTGCATACGTAATTGGTTTTATTCAAACACATATATGGAAAAACAAGTTTAAACATTTTGACCCATCTATTGGTCGAAAGAACACAACGACTCTCGATCGACCACAAAAATGTTAGTTTTTTTGTCGGGGACAGCCCTAAACTAAAGCAAGCAGCAGTGTCTGTATTGCACAGTCATATCACAGTCAATTACAAATAAGAGTGAGAAAGAGACAAGAGAAACTGTGTGTACTGATGCTGGGAGCATTTTAAGGTCTCACCCTCATAGCGCAGAGCTAGTAGTAACGGGATGGAAGAGGAGTCGGCCGTGAGCTCCAGGTAGAGTATGGAGCCCTCGCTCACAATGCCACGCTCTGGCACGTCGTCCAGGTCTGAGTCAAAGAGCAGGGGAGACATGGAGTTGTTTCCGCTGCGCACAATCAGCCTGACAAAGAGGGAGAAGAAAGGATAAAGGGAAAGAAAGAAGAGTAGAGAGGCGGAAGGTGGGGAGAAAGGGGAGAATGAAGGGCAGAGGGAGTAAGAATAGCGGGTACCGAAGGACGGTAGAAAGGAAAGAAAGTTAAAAGGAAGGAAAGAAGGGAGAAAAGAAGAGTGAAGGGAGAGAGGTTATTCCTTCAAGACGTTTAATCATTTTATTTGTATTTGTATTTATTATGGATCCCCATTAGCCGCTGCCAAGGACACTACTCTACTACCACATATCTACAACAGAAAATCTGTGTACGTGTGTGTGTTGTGCGTATGTTATCGTGCATGTATGCATGTGTCTGCCTGTGCAAGTGTCTCTTCACAGTCCCCGCTGTTCCACAAGGTGTATTTTAATCTGTTTTCTAATCAGATTTTACTGCTTGCACAAGTTACGCGATGTGGAATAGAGTTCCATGTAGTCATGGCTCTTTGTAGTACTGTGCGCCTCCCATAGTCTGTTCTGGACTTGGGGACTGTGAGAGACCTCTGGTGGCATGTCTTGTGGGGTATGCATGGGTGTCTGAGCTGTGTGCTAGTAGATTGAACAGACAGCTCAGTGCATTCAACATGTCAATACTTCTCACAAATACAAATAGTGATAAGGTCAATCTTATCTTTGATAAGGTCAATTGACATTCCTATTATTAATGTTAGCTGTCCGTGTAAATTTAAGGGCCAGGCGTGCTGCCCTGTTCTGGGCCAGTTGTAATTTTCTGAGGTCCCTCTTTGTGGTGCCTGACTACACGACTGGACAGTAGTCAAGGTGCGACAGAACTAGGGCCTGTAGGACCTGCCTTGTTGATAGCGTTCTTAAGAAGGCAGAGCAGCACTTTATTATGGACAGACCACTCCCCATCTTAGCTACTGTTGCATCAATATGTTTGGACCAGGTTTAGTGTTTAGTGAATGTGTCCCAAATACAATACTTTTAGTTTTTGAAATATGTAGGACTAACTTATTTCTTGCCACCCATTCTGAAACTGACAGCAGCTCTTTGTTAATTGTTGCAGTGATTTCATGTGCTGTGATAGCTGACGTGTATAGTGTTGGGTCATCAGCATACATAGACACACATTCTTTACGCACAGCTAGTGGCAGGCCATTAGTAAAGATTGAAAAAAAGTAAGGGTCCTAGACAGCTGCTCTGGGGAATGCCTGACTCTAACTGGATTATGTTGGATAGGCTTCCATTAAAGAACACCCACGTGTTCTGTTAGACAGGTAACACTTGATCCACAATATAGCAGTGATGTAAAGCCATAACATATATGTTTTTCCAGCAGCAGATTATGATCAAAAATGTCAAAAGCTACACTGAAGTCTGATAAAACAGACCCCACAAACGTTTTATTATCAATTTCTCTCAGCCAATCATCAGTCATTCGTGTAAGTCCCGCACATGTTGAATGTCCATCCCTATAAACGTGCAGTTGTTCATTTGTTTACTCTGAAATAGGATTGTGGTAGCACATTGTTGTTTTTTCTCCAACAGACCCCTCCGTCGTGACGTCCCCTGAATGCCCATCTGCTAGCCTGCTAGCCGCAGCCCGCTAGCTGTCTAGAGCATATCGGACTGTTAGCTGAAGAGATCCATCGGCCAATTTATTGTGCCACTCTACCTATTTTGCCAATTGGACTGGACCCCTTTGCTACACGGAACCCTACGAATCCCTCATGACTGGTCTATCGACGTAACCGCACGAGGAGACTCCGCATGAGGAGGCTATAACAGACTTCTCCCATCACGACGTCCCTCTAAGGCCCTTCTGCTAGCTTGCTAGCCCCGGCCTGCTAGCTGTCTGAATCGCCGTGTCTCCAGCCTGTTATGCACGTGAGTGAGGACCCAAAAGCGGTTTAACAAAAACAGAGTCCTTTAATGTCAAAACACAGGGAAGACATAGATCCTCTTCAGATGTATATAATGGCAAAATAGACAACCCGCAGAGAGGGCGACAAATGAATCATAAAGTCCTTCTGATATTCACAGAAGAGTCCCCCTTCTTAGCAGCAGAGGAGAATAGATGGGTTAGAGTCCCCTTCTTAGCAGCAGAGGAGAATAACTGGGTTAGAGTCCCCTTCTTAGCAGCAGAGGAGAATAGCTGGGTTAGCGGCGACAGACTGCTGGTCTCTCTGGGTAGGCGCGGGTCGTAGAGGACAGAGGTACCTGATCACACGTAGCATCAGATGAACAGGCAGATTCCGACAGGACGGGACAAGGGTGAAGCAAACGAGACGATAGTTTGGTTCTGGCATGAGAAACTCAAACGAGAATCTGACAAAGACAGAAGCAGGAACAGAGAGAGAAATAGAGACCTAATCAGAGGGAAAAAGGGAACAGGTGGGAAAAGGGTGAACGAGGTAGTTAGAGAAGATGAGGAACAGCTGGGGGAAGGAGAGGAAGAGAAGGTAACCCAATACGACCAGCAGAGGGAGACGGAGTGAAGAGAAAGAACAGGAACAAGACATAATATGACAATACATGACAGTACCCCCCCACTCACCGAGCGCCTCCTGGCGCACTCGAGGAGGAAACCTGGCGGCAACGGAGGAAATCATCGATCAGCGAACGGTCCAGCACGTCCCGAGAGGGAACCCAACTCCTTTCCTCAGGACCGTACCCCTCCCAATCCACTAGGTACTGATGACCACGGCCCCGAGGACGCATGTCCAAAATCTTACGGACCCTGTAGATAGGTGCGCCCTCGACAAGGATGGGGGGGGGGAAGATGAGCGGGGGCGCGAAGAACGGGCTTAACACAGGAGACATGGAAGACCGGGTGGACGCGACGAAGATATCGCGGAAGAAGAAGTCGCACTGCGACAGGATTAATGATCTGAGAAATACGGAACGGACCAATGAACCGCGGGGTCAACTTGCAAGAAGCTGTCTTAAGGGGAAGGTTCTGAGTGGAGAGCCAAACTCTCTGACCGCGACAATATCTAGGACTCTTAGTTCTACGCTTATTAGCGGCTCTCACAGTCTGCGCCCTATAACGGCAAAGTGCAGACCTGACCCTCTTCCAGGTGCGCTCGCAACGTTGGACAAAAGCCTGAGCGGAGGGGACGCTGGACTCGGCGAACTGAGACGAGAACAGCGGAGGCTGGTACCCGAGGCTACTCTGAAAAGGAGATAGCCCGGTCGCAGACGAAGGAAGCGAGTTGTGGGCGTATTCTGCCCAGGGGAGCTGTTCTGACCAAGACGCAGGGTTATGAAAAGAAAGACTGCGTAAGATGCGACCAATAGTCTGATTGGCCCGTTCTGCTTGACCGTTAGACTGGGGGTGAAAGCCGGAAGAGAGACTGACGGAAACCCCAATCAAACGGCAAAACTCCCTCCAAAATTGAGACGTGAATTGCGGACCCCTGTCCGAAACGACGTCTGACGGAAGGCCATGAATTCTGAAAACATTCTCGATGATGATTTGTGCCGTTTCTTTAGCAGAAGGGAGCTTAGCGAGGGGAATAAAATGAGCCGCCTTAGAGAACCTATCGACAACCGTAAGAATAACAGTCTTCCCCGCTGACGAAGGCAGTCCGGTGATAAAATCTAAGGCGATGTGAGACCACGGTCGAGAGGGAATGGGAAGCGGTCTGAGACAGCCGGCAGGAGGGGAGTTACCGGACTTAGTCTGCGTGCAGACCGAACAAGCAGCCACGAAACGACGCGTGTCAGGCTCCCGAGTGGGCCACCAAAAACGCTGGCGAATGGAAGCAAGCGTACCCCGAACGCCGGGGAGGCCGGCTAACTTGGCAGAGTGAGCCCACTGAAGAACGGCCAGACGAGTAGGAACGGGAACGAAAAGAAGGTTCCTAGGACAAGCGCGCGGCGACGGAGTGTGAGTGAGTGCTTGCTTTACCTGCCTCTCAATTCCCCAGACAGTCAACCCGACAACACGCCCCTCAGGGAGAATCCCCTCGGGGTCAGTGGAGGCTACTGAAGAACTGAAGAGACGAGATAAAGCATCAGGCTTGGTGTTCTTAGAGCCCGGACGATAAGAAATTACGAACTCGAAACGAGCGAAAAACAGCGCCCAACGAGCCTGACGCGCATTAAGTCGTTTGGCAGAACGGATGTACTCAAGGTTCCTATGGTCAGTCCAAACGACAAAAGGAACGGTCGCCCCCTCCAACCACTGTCGCCATTCGCCTAGGGCTAAGCGGATGGCGAGCAGTTCGCGGTTTCCCACATCATAGTTACGTTCCGACGGCGACAGGCGATGAGAAAAATACGCGCAAGGGTGGACCTTGTCGTCAGAGAGGGAGCGCTGAGAAAGAATGGCTCCCACGCCCACCTCTGACGCGTCAACCTCGACAACGAACTGTCTAGAGACGTCAGGTGTAACAAGGATAGGTGCGGATGTAAAACGATTCTTGAGGAGATCAAAAGCTCCCTGGGCGGAAACGGGCCACTTAAAGCACGTCTTGACAGAAGTAAGGGCTGTGAGAGGAGCTGCCACCTGACCGAAATTACGGATGAAACGACGATAGAAATTTGCGAAGCCGAGAAAGCGCTGCAGCTCGACGCGTGACTTAGGAACGGGCCAATCAATGACAGCTTGGACCTTAGCGGGATCCATCTTAATGCCTTCAGCGGAAATAACAGAACCGAGAAATGTGACGGAGGGGGCATGAAAAGTGCACTTCTCAGCCTTCACAAAAAGACAATTCTCTAAAAGGCGCTGGAGGACACGTCGAACGTGCTGAACATGAATCTGGAGTGACGGTGAAAAAATCAGGATATCGTCAAGGTAAACGAAAACAAAGATGTTCAGCATGTCTCTCAGGACGTCATTGACTAATGCCTGAAAGACAGCTGGAGCGTTAGCGAGGCCGAAAGGAAGAACCCGGTATTCAAAGTGCCCTAACGGAGTGTTAAACGCCGTTTTCCACTCGTCCCCCTCCCTGATGCGCACGAGATGGTAAGCGTTACGAAGGTCCAACTTAGTGAAAAACCTGGCTCCCTGCAGGATCTCGAAGGCTGAAGACATAAGAGGGAGCGGATAACGATTCTTCACTGTTATGTCATTCAGCCCTCGATAATCTATGCAGGGGCACAGGGACCCGTCCTTCTTCTTAACAAAAAAAACCCTGCTCCGGCGGGAGAGGAGGAGGGGACTATGGTACCGGCGTCAAGAGCTACAGACAAATAATCTTCGAGAGCCTTACGTTCGGGAGCCGACAGAGAGTATAGTCTACCCCGGGGGGGAGTGGTTCCCGGAAGGAGATCAATACTACAATCATACGACCGGTGCGGAGGAAGAGAGGTGGCCCTGGACCGACTGAACACCGTGCGCAGATCGTGATATTCCTCCGGCACCCCCGTCAAATCACCAGGCTCCTCCTGTGAAGAAGAGACAGAGGAAACAGGAGGGATAGCAGACATTAAACATTTCACATGACAAGAGACGTTCCAGGAGAGGATAGAATTACTAGACCAATTAATAGAAGGATTATGACAAACTAGCCAGGGATGGCCCAAAACAACAGGTGTAAAAGGTGAACGAAAAATTAAAAAAGAAAGGGTTTCGCTATGATTACCAGAGCCAGTGAGGGTTAAAGGTAGCGTCTCACGCTGAATCCTGGGGAGAGAACTACCATCCAAAGCGAACAAGGCCGTGGGCTCCCTTAACTGTCTGAGAGGAATGTCATGTTCCCGAGCCCAGGTCTCGTCCATAAAACAGCCCTCCACCCCAGAGTCTATCAAGGCACTGCAGGAAGCTGACGAACCGGTCCAGCGTAGATGGACCGACAAGGTAGTGCAGGATCTTGAAGGAGAGACCAGAGTAGTAGCGCTCACCAGTAGCCCTCCGCTTACTGATGAGCTCTGGCTTTTACTGGACATGAAGTGACAAAATGACCAGCGGAACCGCAATAGAGACAGAGGCGGTTGGTGATTCTCCGTTCCCTCTCCTTAGTCGAGATGCGGATACCCCCCAGCTGCATAGGCTCAGCACCCGAGCCGGCGGAGGAAGATGGTAGTGATGCGGAGAGGGGGGCAACGGAGAACGCGAGCTCCTTTCCACAAGCTCGGTGACGAAGATCAACCCGTCGCTCTATGCGAATAGCGAGTTCAATCAAGGAATCCACGCTGGAAGGAACCTCCCAGGAGAGAATCTCATCCTTTACCTCCGCGCGGAGACCCTCCAGAAAACGAGCGAGCAAAGCCGGCTCGTTCCAGTCACTGGAGGCAGCAAGAGTGCGAAACTCAATAGAGTAATCTGTTATGGATCGATTACCTTGACATAGGGAAGACAGGACCCTGGAAGCTTCCTCCCCAAAAACAGAACGATCAAAAACCCGTATCATCTCCTCCTTAAAGTCCTGATACTGGTTAGTACACTCAGCCCTCGCCTACCAGATTGCCGTGCCCCACTCACGAGCCCGTCCAGTAAGGAGAGATATGACGTAGGCGATACGAGCTGTGCTCCTGGAGTAAGTGTTGGGCTGGAGAGAAAACACAATATCACACTGGGTGAGGAACGAGCGGCATTCAGTGGGCTCCCCAGAGTAACACGGCGGGTTATTGATTCTGGGCTCCGGAGATTCGAAAGCCCTGGAAGTGGCCGGTGGATCGAGGCGGAGATGGTGAATCTGTTCTGTGAGGTCGGAGACTTGGGCGGCCAGGGTCTCAACGGCATGTCGATCAGCAGACAATTCCTGCTCGTGTCTGCCTAGCATCGCTCCCTGGATCTCGATGGCTGAGTGGAGAGGATCCGAAGTCGCTGGGTTCATTCTTGGTCAGATTCTTCTGTTATGCACGTGAGTGAGGACCCAAAAGCGGTTTAACAAAAACAGAGTCCTTTAATGTCAAAACACAGGGAAGACATAGATCCTCTTCAGATGTATATAATGGCAAAATAGACAACCCGCAGAGAGGGCGACAAATGAATCATAAAGTCCTTCTGATATTCACAGAAGAGTCCCCCTTCTTAGCAGCAGAGGATAATAGCTGGGTTAGAGTCCCCTTCTTAGCAGCAGAGGATAATAACTGGGTTAGAGTCCCCTTCTTAGCAGCAGAGGAGAATAGCTGGGTTAGCGGCGACAGACTGCTGGTCTCTCTGGGTAGGCGCGGGTCGTAGAGGACAGAGGTACCTGATCACACGTAGCATCAGATGAACAGGCAGATTCCGACAGGACGGGACAAGGGTGAAGCAAACGAGACGATAGTTTGGTTCTGGCATGAGAAACTCAAACGAGAATCTGACAAAGACAGAAGCAGGAACAGAGAGAGAAATAGAGACCTAATCAGAGGGAAAAAGGGAACAGGTGGGAAAAGGGTGAACAAGGTAGTTAGAGAAGATGAGGAACAGCTGGGGGAAGGAGAGGAAGATAAGGTAACCTAATACGACCAGCAGAGGGAGACGGAGTGAAGAGAAAGAACAGGAACAAGACATAATATGACAATACATGACACAGCGAGCCTAACTACTCACTGGACCCCTATGATCACTCGGCTACGCATGCCTCTCCCTAATGTCAATATGCCTTGTCCATTGCTGTTCTGGTTAGTGATTATTGTCTTATTTCACTGTAGAGCCTCTAGCCCTGCTCAATATGCCTTAGCCAACCCTTTAGTTCCACCTCCCACACATGCAGTGACATCAGCTGGTTTAAATGTTTCTAGAGACAATATCTTTGTCATCATCACTCAATGCCTAGGTTTACCTCCAATGTATTCACGTCCTACCATACCTTTTTCTGTACATTATGCCTTGAATCTATTCTATTGCGCCCAGAAACCTGCTCTTTTTACTCTCTGTTCCGAACGTACTAGACGACCATTTCTTATAGCCTTTAGCCGTACCCTTATCATACTCCTCCTCTGTTCCTCTGGTGATGTGCCTAGCTCCACTCCTATTCCCCAGGTGCTCTCATTTGTTGACTTCTGTAACTGTAAAAGCCTTGTTTTCATGCATGTTAACATTAGAAGCCTCCTCCCTAAGTTTGTTTTATTCACTGCTTTAGCACACTCTGCCCACCCGGATGTCCTTGCTTAGGGAGACCCTCAAAACCCTGAAAAATTCATCCCTAGCTATAACATTTTCCGACAAGATAGAACTGCCAAAGTGGGTGGAGTTGCAATCTACTGCAGAGATAGCTTGCAGAGTTCTAACTATCCAGGTCTGTACCCAAACAATTCGAGCTTCTACTTTTAAAAATCCACCTTTCCAGAAACAAGTCTCTCACCGTTGCCACTTGCTATAGACCACCCTCTGCCTCCAGCTGTGCCCTGGACACCATATGTGAATTGATTGCCCCCATCTATCTTCAGAGCTCGTTTTGCTAGGTGACCTAAATTGGGACATGCTTAACACCCCGGCCATCCTACAATCTAAGATTGATGCCCTCAATCTCACACAAATTATCAATGAACCTACCAGGTACAACCCCAAATCCGTAAACACGGGCACCCTCACAGATATCCTCCTAACCAACTTGTCCTCCAAATACACCTCTGCCGTTTTCCACCAAGATCTCAGCAATCCCTGCCTCATTGCCTGCATCTGTAATGGGTCTACGGTCAAACGACAACCCCTCATCACTGTCAAACGATCCCTAAAACACTTCAGCCAGCAGGCCTTTCTAATCGACCTGGCCCGGTTATCCTGGAAGGATATTGACCTCATCCTGTAAGTAGAGGATGCCTGGTTATTCTTTAAAAGTGCATTCCTCACCATCTTAAATAAGTATGCCCCATTCAAAAAATGTAGAACCAGGAACAGATATAGACCTTGGCTCACTCCAGACCTGACTGCCCATGACCAGCACAAAAACATCCTGTGGCGTACAGCATTAGCATTGAATAGCCCCCGTGATATGCAACTTTTCAGGGAAGTTAGGAACCAATATACACAGGCAGTTAGGAAAGCTAAGGCTAGCTTTTTCAAACAGAAATTTGCATCCTGTAGCACAAACTCAAAAAAGTTATGGGACACTGTAAAGTCCATGGAGAATAAGAGCAGCTCCTCCCAGCTGTCCACTGCACTGAGGCTAATAAACACTGTCACCACCGAAAAATCTACAATAATTGAGAATTTCTATAAGCATTTTTCTACGGCTGGCCATGCTTTCCAGCTGGCTATCCCTATCACGGTCAACAGCACTGCACCCCCCACAGCAACTCGCCCAAGCCTCCCCATTTCTCCTTCACCCAAATCCAGATTGCTGATGTTCTGAAAGAGCTGTAAAATCTGGACCCTACAAATCAGCCGGCCTCGACAATCTGGACCCTCTCTTTCTAAAATTATCTGCCAAAATTGTTGCAACCCCCATTACTAGCCTGTTCAACCTCTCTTTCGTATCGTCTGAGATTCATAAAGATTGGAAAGCTGCCGCAATCATCCCCCTCTTCAAAGGGGGAGACACTCTAGACCCAAACTGCTACAGACCTAAATCTATCCTACCCTGCCTTTCTAAGGTCTTCGAAAGCCAAGTTAACAAACAGAATACCGACCATTTCGAATCCCACCGTACCTTCTCCGCTATGCAATCTGGTTTCAGAGCTGGTCATGGGTGCACCTCAGCCATGCTCAAGGTCCTAAACGATATCATAACCGCCATCAATAAGAGACATTACTGTGCAGCCGTATTCATCGACCTGGCCAAGGCTTTCGACTCTGTGAATCACCACATTCTTATCGGCAGACTCAACAGCCTTGGTTCTAAAATAACTGCCTAGCCTGGTTCACCAACTCAAATCAAATCAAAGTTTATTTGTCATGTGCGCCAAATACAACAGGCCTTACAGTGAAATGCTTACTTACAGGCTCTAACCAATGGTGCGAAAAAAAAAGGTATGTGTGTGGGTGTGTGTGTAGGTAAGTAAAGAAATAAAACAACAGTAAAAAGTCATTTAAATAAAGAGTAGCAAGCTATATACAGACACCTGTTAGTCAGGCTTATTGAGGTAGTATGTACATGTAGGTATCGTTAAAGTGACTATGCATATATGATGAAAAGAGAGTAGTGGTGTTGATGTGAGTCATTACCAGCCTTTCAAAGCACTTCATGGCTACGGACGTGAGTGCTACGGGTCTGTAGTCATTTAGGCAGGTTGCCTTTGTGATCTTGGGCACAGGGACTATGGTGGTCTGCTTGAAGCATGTTGGTATTACAGACTCAATCAGGGACATGTTGAAAATGTCAGTGAAGACACCTGCCAGTTGGTCAGCACATGCCCGGAGCACACGTCCTGGTGATCCATCTGGCCCCGCAGCCTTGTGTATGTTGACCTGTTTAAAGGTCTTACTCACGGAGAGCGTGATCACACAGTCGTCCGGAACAGCTGATGCTCTCATGCATGCCTCAGTGTTGCTTGCCTCGAAGCGAACATAGAAGTGATTTAGCTCATCTGGTAGGCTCGTGTCACTGGGCAGCTCGCGGCTGTGCTTCCCTTTGTAGTCTGTAATAGTTTGCAAGCCCTGCCACATCCGACGAGCGTCGGAGCCGGTGTAGTATGATTCAGTCTTAGCCCTGTATTGACGCTTTGCCTGTTTGATGGTTCGTCGCAGGGCATAGCGGGATTTCTTGTAAGCTTCCGGGTTAGAGTCCCGCACCTTGAAAGCGGCAGCTCTACCCTTTAGCTCAGTGCGAATGTTGCCTGTAATCCATGGCTTCTGGTTGGGATATGTACGTACAGTCACTGTGGGGACGATGTCCTCAATGCACTAATTGATAAAGCCAGTGACTGATGTGGTGTATTCCTCAATGTCATCGGAAGAGTCCCGGAACATGTTCCAGTCTGTGATAGCAAAGCTGTCCTGTAGTTTAGCATCTGCTTCATCTGACAATTGTTTTTATAGACCGAGTCACTGGTGCTTCCTGCTTGAATATTTGCTTGTAAGCAGGAATCAGTAGGATAGAGTTGTGGTCGGATTTGCAAAATGGAGGGCGAGGGAGAGCTTTGTACGCGTCTCTCTGTGTGGAGTACAGGTGATCTAGAATTGTTTTCCCTCTGGTTGCACATTTAACATGTTGATAGAGATTTGGTAGAACTGATTTAAGTTTCCCTGCATTAAAGTCTCAGGCCACTAGGAGCGCCACCTCTGGGTGAGTGGTTTCCTGTTTGCACTGAGTGCGGTCTTAGTGCCAGCATCTGTCTGTGGTGGTAAATAAACAGCAACGAAAAGTATAGCTGAGAACTCTCTAGGCAAGTAATAGTTATCTGATAGAGTTCAGTGTCAAATCAGAGGGCCTGTTGTCCAAACCTTTGGCGGTCTCTATGGGGGTGCCACAGGGTTCAATTCTCGGGCCGACTCTCTTCTCTGTATACATCAATGATGTCGCTCTTGCTGCTGGTGATTCTCTGATCCACCTCTACGCATACGACACCATTCTGTATACTTCTGGCCCTTCTTTGGACACTGTGTTAACTCATCTCCAGACGAGCTTCAATGCCATACAACTCTCCTTCCGTGGCCTCCAACTGCTCTTAAATGCAAGTAAATCTAAATGCATGCTCTTCAACCGATCGCTGCCCGCACCTGCCCGTCCAGCATCACTATTCTGGATGGTTCAAACTTAGAATATGTGGACAACTACAAATACCTAGGTGTTTGGCTAGACTGGGGGAATGCTAATTCGCATAACAAAAAATGTATGTAGCATCCAAACAGTTTGGTTAGTGACAGCTTGCGCTGTTCTGTGAAGGGAGTAGTACACAAAGTTGTACGAGATCTTCAGTTTCTTGGCAATTTCTCGCATGGAATAGTCTTCATTTCTCAGAACAAGAATAGATTGACGAGTTTCAGAAGAAAGTTATTTGTTTCTGGCCATTTTGAGCCTGTAATCGAACCCACAAATGCTCCAGATACTCAACTAGTCTAAAGAAGGCAAGTTGTATTGCTTATTTAATCAGTACAACAGTTTTCAGCTGTGCTAACATTACAAAAACGTTGTCTAATGATAAATTAGCCTTTTAAAATTATAAACTTGGATTAGCAAACACAATTGGAACACAGGAGTGTTGGTTGCTGATAATGGGCCTCTGTAAGCCTATGTAGATATTCCATTAAAAATCAGCCGTTTCCGGCTACAACATGAACAATATCTACACTGCATTTGATCAATTTGATGTTATTTTAATGGACAAAAATATTGATTTTCTTTCAAAAACAAGGACATTTCCAAGTGACAACAAACTTTTGAACAGAAGTGTACTTGTCGGT
This sequence comes from Oncorhynchus clarkii lewisi, assembly GCF_045791955.1. Taxonomy (NCBI): domain Eukaryota; kingdom Metazoa; phylum Chordata; class Actinopteri; order Salmoniformes; family Salmonidae; genus Oncorhynchus; species Oncorhynchus clarkii. Next base: position 60,282,999 of record NC_092158.1, on the reverse strand, counting down.
TGTTTTGCCCTTAACGCCCATAAACCTCACAAGACTAGTCTGAAGGTACCAGTTTAATGTGGGCTGTTTTTAGCACTTTTCTGGAATTCTTGATTGTTTTATTGCTTTACTGGGCGGCTTATCAGTGGTAGAGATGACAGTGATATTTATGTTTGAGCTGATAATGCAAGGTGAGCTGCACACAGTGGACTTCCTACTGGGGCAATCCTCCTCAGTGCTAACAGTATAAGTCAGGTTCATAGGCGCATGATTACTGCATACAATAGCTGTAGGATTGACAGAGGCATTGAGGGGAGTTAGAAGGACATAAATTAGGCTACTCATATTATGACTGCCAACGCCCCTGGGACAATACACATTTGCAAGAGCACTACGACAACTCAGCAACACAATGGTAGGGATTATCTGAGCAGGGCTTAGTTACTGATAAGTCATTGTCTAAATGCAGCCTTGAAATCCGTGGGCAGGGTCCAGGAGCCAAGATGATTTGGATGGACTCTGTCATTCCTGTAGAGCATCTTCTGTTTCCAAAAGGTGTCAAAGTTATCTATAAAAGCTATGCAACAGATCTACAGTAGTATTTTAGCCAGATGTGTAATACCAGTAGCCTGCTGAATCTTTCACAGCCGTGGCCCAGTGATGGCTTCGAGCCTGAAATAACTGGCCGCTTTTTGGAATCTTTCAGAGCCAGAATCAGTTCTTCAAAATCCATTTTCAGCAGTTCCGAGCTAGCCCTCCTAATGCCATTTAATCCAACATGGACTACGACAGCATCAGCCCCCAACAGCTGTCGGAGAATGGTAGGAGAGAGCCTCGTAATGTCCTGTACTCATGCTCTGGGATAGCACAGGGTTTTTTCCCCGGGAACCGAGATGTTTCTCACCATAGAGCTACCGATGATGAAAGCTGATGAAATGGCTGAGGAGGTCCGGACTTTCTTTCGCCCAGATACCCTCATGGCCCAATGAATGTGGGAGCTCTGAAGATCTGAAACCGAGGTAGAAGCCACCAGAGAGAAAGACAGAACATGGGACAAAGATGCAGGTACCGCCGCATCTGATCTCGAAGTGGAAGTCCCCAGGGACGAAGGCGCCGGAACCTTTGGATCCAGGGTGGTGAAGCTGTTTGAAGTATGTATCCGGTCCGGGCTTACCACTGCCAAGGAGGCCCCTATTGCCAAAGGCTGCTGCTTTCAACTTTCACGGCGAGTGACGTTCCTCCATGGCTGCTTAGTAGGGTCAAGAATAGGAACATCCACTAAGTCATCCAAAAGCATCCTACTAACTCTATTCTCCAGGGAAGGTGGAAACCCCTTCAGGGAGGAATCACTGCAGGGCACCGGCCAGTCGGCTGTGGAGAGACAACATGGCAACATGGCGGCAACACTCCCACCAACACAGTTCCTGCAGGGTTGGGCTTCAGTGTCTCTCTTCTTTAAAATAATTTACAAGTCAACTGATCAGTCAACTGATTTGTGCAATCAATCTATTTAGACTAGAGTTAGACTAGTTAACTCTCTTAACTAAATGCATTATACCAGTAGAAAGGGCCCTAGCTTTTTGGGGGCCCTACGTGAGATTTGCTTGGGTGGCCCCACCACCTCTCGGGCAAAACATTTTACTGGCCCCATCTTGACGGTGGAGAGACATTTTTAAAGTATATTTCTGGCAATTCTACACATTTTGTCATGGGGCTTAGAGAAATGCTGCAGTGTTAAAGCAGGTTTTTTGCACTTCTACACATTTTGCCACAGGGTAGAGAGAAAATGTTCACTTTTTATAACTAATTTCCTGCAATTCCACAAAATTTTCCATGACTTCTGCCATGTTAATATGACATCTGAATGAGAGTTACTAATACAATCAATTGGACCCCCCTGTAGGTCAGGGCCCCTGGGCACGTGCCCTGCATGCCTGGTCAGCATTCAACAAGTTTAGATAGCTGGCTAGACTAACTTACCAATCAAAAAATTGTTAGCTGACATGGCTAATTGAGTGACTGTCAGTGACTGACATATTTATTTATTTAATTGAACCTTTATTGAACTAGGCAAGTCAGTAAAGAACAAATTATTAATTACAATGACGGCCTACCAAAAAACAAAAGGCTTCCTGCAGGATGGGGGCTGGAATTAAAAATTAAAAATAAATAAATAAATATAGGAAAAAACACACATCACGACAAGAGAGACAACACTACATAAAGAGAGGCCGAGGCCAACACATGAAAACATGACAATGACAACACGACAACACAGCATGGTAGCAACACAACATGACAACAACATGGTAGCTACACAACATTGTAGCAACACAAAACATGGTACAAACATTATTGGGCACAGACAACAACACAAAGGGCAAGAAAGAAGAGTCAACAATACATCACGAGAAGCAGCCACAACTGTCAGTAAGAGTGTCCATGATTGAGTCTTTGAATGAAGAGATTGAGATAAAACTGTCCAGTTTGAGTGTCGCTAGAAGCAGCGAACTGAAAAGACGAGCAATTCATGGATGTGTGTGCTTTGGGGACCTTTAACAGAATGTGACATGCAGAACAGAACGGGTGTTGTATGTGGAGGATGAGGGTTGCAGTAGATATCTCAGATAGTGGGGAGTGAGAACTAAGAGGGTTTTATAAATAAGCATCAACCAGTGGGTCTTGTGAAGGGTATACAGAGATTACCAGTTTACAGAGTATAGAGTGAGGTGATGTGTCCTATAAGGAGCATTGGTGGAAAACCTGATGGCCAAATGGTAAAGAACATCTAGGCACTCAAGAGCACCCTTACCTGCCAATCTGTAAATTATGTCTCCGTAATCTAGCATGGGTAGGATGGTCATCTGAATCAGGGTTAGTTTGGCAGGTGGGGTGAAAGAGGAGCGATGACGATAGAGGAAACTAAGTCTAGATTTAACTTTAGCCTGCAGCTTTGATATGTGCTGAGAGAAGGACAGCGTACCGTCTAGCCATACTACTTGGATGAGATTACCTCAAGCTCTAAACCCTCAGAGGTAGTAATCACACCTGTGGGGAGAGGGGCATTCTTCTTACCAAACCACATGACCTTTGTTTTGGAGGTATTCAGAACAAGGTTAAAGGTAGAAAAGCTTGTTGGACACTAAGAAAGCTTTGTTGTAGAGCATTTAACACAAAATCCGGGGATGGGCAAGCTAAGATTGTATAAGTTTAAGATTGTACCATCTGCAAATAAATGGATGAGAGAGCTTCCTACTGCCTGAGCTATGTAATTGAGAAGAGTGTGGGGCCTAGGATCAAGCCTTGGGGTACTCCTCTGGTGCACTCTTTGAGAGAGGTAGTTAGCAAACCAGGCCAAAAACACTCAGAGACACCAACACTCCTTAGTCGGCCCACAAGAATGGAATGGTCTACCGTATCAAAAGCCTTGGCCAAGTCAATAAAAATAGCAGCACAACATTGCTTAGAATCAAGGGCAATGGTGGCATCATTGAGAACATATAAGGTTGCAGTGGCGCATCCATAACCTGGGCGGAAACCAGATTGCTTACCAGAGATAATACTATAGACATCAAGAAAGCCAATCAGTTGATTATTGACAAGATTTCCAACACTTTTGATAAACAGGGCAAAATAGAAATAAGCCTATAACAGTTAGGATCAGCTTGATCTACCCATTTAAATGCCCTCCAAGCAATGGGAACCTCCCCAGAAAGGAGAAACAGGTTAAAAAGGTTGGAAATAGGCTTGGCGATGAAAACGGCAGCAACCTTAAAGAAGGGTCTAAACCATCTGACCCAGGTGTTTTTTGGGGGGCAAGTTTCAGGAGCTCCTTGAGCACCTCGGACTCAGTGACTGCCTTTCGGGAGATAATTTGTAGCGGGGCAGGGGAAAAAGAGGGAGATGCATCGGGGATAGTCGTATTAGGCGACTATAATTTGCAAATAAATTCATTACAAATCTTACAATGTGATTATCTGGATTTTTTTTCTCATTTTGTCTGTCATAGTTGAAGTGTACCTATGATGAAAATTACAGGCCTCTCTCATCTTTTTAAGTGGGAGAACTTGCACAATTGGTGGCTGACTAAATTCTTTTTTTGCCCCACTGTACATGTATAAGGAATGTATATGGTGGGGTCAATGGAGGGTGGATAAAAACTAGCGGTCTGGAAAGTTACTGAGTGAGGGAAAAGGCAATCACTTGGTTGTGGTCACTGATAAGGCTGGATAGCTGTGGATTAGTGAGGAACGTAGGCCAAGGTCAGGTCAGGTCAGATGAAGTGAGAAGGAACAGTTTTATTACACACATCACATAACTTCCTGCCTAGCAACAGAGTTGTATTAGCTGTCTAGATGTGCGAGGAGAATGCGCCTAATAGTAGGGTATAAATACTTGTGCTGGCGGAAACCTGATGTTGTCTTTTCAGCTGTTTGACCCATTGGGTGAATAAACTTGGTTTGAGCTTTGACTAGTCCGTTAGATTCTGCAGACGACAGTTGGCGTTGTCGGCAGGATTCACCACGATTTACAGTAGAACTGGAAAGTCCGAATCAAGGTAAGCACAGTTCCTACACCTGTTACCGATCATTCCGACATCTTGTGGAGATGAAAGTCGTAGGCTGAACAATAATATGACACAGACCTTGAAAGCTTGAGCTCATTCAGTAGTCTCATTATATAATGACTGGTTGTAGATTCATGGTATGAGGTAAGTCTAGGAAGGTAAGCCTGAGCAGGGTAGTCCCTGCGGAGGGTAAGTCCTAGGGGGTAAATCCCGAGTGGGTTGGTTCCTGCGAGCACCATAATGCATAGGGTATGTCCCGGAAGGTAAGCACTGAGCAGGGTAAATTCTAGGGGGTAAATCCTGGGTGGGGTTGATTTCCTGCTAGAGCCATAAGGGGGGGTGAAAGCCCAGCCGAGGTGGCCATGAGGCTGTAGGGTGTGTGTGTATGAATGTTTGACATGATTCGTCTGTAGTAACTGTAGCAATAAAGAGAGAGGTTGGTCCATGCCATATTGGGGCGGAGAACCATGACAGATTAGGTGGAAATAGGAGGACAACTGTGAGTAATTTTGGTAATGAGGAGTGTTGGGAACAGTGGTATTTTATGTTGAGAAATTGGACAACAACCCAATCACATGCTAAGCTGTTACTACTTAACAGATTGGGGGGTGACACAGAGTCAATAATTGTCACGGATCCCCTGGTAATGCTGCTCATTCCGTTCACCAGCTCCGGAGGTCTAAGTCACCAGCCTTCTAGACGTCACTAAACTGGATTCATTACCACCAACCCCAGACTGTCTTGTCTCATTACGCACACCTGGATCCCATTCCCCCTGATTAGTATGTGTATATAAGTGCCCTCTGTTCCCCATTGTCCTTGTCGATTGTCCCATGTCCATTGGTCTTGTGAGTACCTGTGCTCTGTTGTATTGGCTTTCATGCTACGTGTTTGTGCAGTAGAGGTTTTAGGTCAGTGGTTTACACCTCACTCTTTTATTTGGGTTACATCCCTGTGTTATATATATACAGTACGTGTTTGTTTTAGGCTTCGTCCCCATCATTTTCATGACATACTTTATTTTGGGTGGAGAAACAAAACCAACCCCACGTATTGCTGCACCTGTCTCCTATCATTATACAGGGTGACAAAAATAACATATGGCTTCTAGAGTCCAGGAGACTCCCGGAGTGGGAGGGGTAGAAGGGGACAATGTTACCAAAGCATTAGATACACTAAAAAAGGCATATGACCAGCATCAATAACCAAATAAATGGTGGGAAAAATATTCAAAATTTGACAAAATTGGTCCATATTATCGCGTAGATGGGAAGTTTAAAACCAGAGTGTGTGGATGCAATAGTAGTGTGGAATACTGGAACAGTCCAGACCACAAGATGCAGGCATCCTAACCATGGCATTTTATCAGCAGCGGATGAAAATGTAAAAAGAGAAAAATAGAGACCTGCGATGTAAAATGCAGTAGACAAGAACGATGCAATTAATTAAAAACTGGGGATATCCAAAGGGCGTGCACATAGATTAGATTAACAGAAGCAGGAATTTGATATTGTGCTAGACAATAGTCAAAACCTAAATCAGGAATTAGAGGGAGCCCTTGAGGATAGACAAAAACACAAAACAACTTGAACAGTATCAAAATACGTGTGGAGGAGTACAGTGCCTTTGGAAAGTGTACAGACTTTTTCCACATTTTGTTAGGTTGCAGTCTTATTCTAAAATTGATTAAATAGTTTTTTCCCTCATCAATCTATTTATTTATTTGCATATTTTTTTTTACCCCATTTCTCCCCAATTTCGTGGTATCGAATTGGTAGCAACAGTCTTGTCTCATCGCTGCAACTCCCGTACGGACTTGGGAGAGGTGAAGGTCGAGAGCCGTGCGTCCTCTGAAACACAACCGAACCAAGCCGCACTGCTTCTTGACACAATGCCCACTTAAACCAGAAGCCAGCTGAACCAATATGTCGGAGGAAACACCGTACACCTGGCGACCGTGTCAGCATGCACTATGCCCGGCCTGCCACAGAAGTCGCTAGTGCGCAATTTTTATTTTACCTTTATTTAACTAGGCAAGTCAGTTAAGAACAAATTCTTATTTTCAATGATGGCCTAGGAACAGTGGGTTAACTGCCTGTTCAGGGGCAGAACGACAGATTTGTACCGTGTCAGCTCGGGGATATGAACCTTTCGGTTACTGGTCCAATGCTCTAACCACTAGGCTACCCTGCCGCCCCGACAAGGACATCCCTGCCGGCAAAACCCTCCCCTAACTGATATTAAATGTGCATAAGTATTCAGACCCTTTACTCAGCAATTTTGTTGAATCACCTTTGCCAGCGATTACAGCCTCGAGTCTTCTTGGGTATGACGCTACAAGCTTGGCACACCTGTATTTGGGGAGTTTCTCCCATTCTTCTCTGCAGATCCTCTCAAGCTCTGTCAGGTTGGATGGGGAGAGTTGCTGCACAGCTATGTTCAGGTCTCTCCAGAAATGTTTGATCGGGTTTAAGTTTGGGCTCTGGCTGGGCCACTCAAGGACATTTAGAGACTTGTCCCAAAGCCACTCCTGTGTTGTCTTGGCTGTGTGCTTAGGGTCGTTGTCCTGTTGGAAGTTGAACCTTCACCCTAGTCTCAGGTCCTAAGAGGTCTACAGCAGGTTTTCATCAAGGATCTCTCTGTACTTTGCTCCGTTTGTCTTTGCCTCGATCCTGGTAGTCTCACAGTACCTGCTGCTGAAAAACATCCCCACAGCATGATTCTGCCACCACCACGCTTCTTCACCATGGTGATGGTGCCATGTTTCCTCCAGATGTGACGCTTGGCATTCAGGCCAAAAAAGTTCAATCTTGGTTTCATCAGACCAGAAAATCTTGTTTCTCATGGCCTGAGAGTCTTTAGGTGCCTTTTGGCAAACTCCAAGCGGGCTGTCATGTGCCTTTTACTGAGGCGTGGCTTCCGCCTGTCCACTCTACCAAAAAGGTCTGATTTGATTGAGTGCTGCTGAGATGATTTTCCTTCTGGAAAGTTCTCCCATTTCCACAGAGGAACTCTGGAGCTCTGTCAGAGTGACCATCGGGTTCTAGGTCACCTCCCTGACCAAGGCCCTTTTCCCCCAATTGCTCAGTGTGGCCAGCTCTAGGAAGAATCTTGGTGGATCCAAACTTCTTCCATTTAAGAACGATGGAGGCCACTGTTTTCTTGGGGACCTTCAATGCTGCAGGCATTTTTTGGTACCCTTCCCCAGATATGTGCCTCAACACAATCTGCTCTATGGATAATTCCTTCGACCTCATGGCCTGGTATTTACTCTGATATGCACTGTCAACAGTTTGACCTTATTTGACATAATTGTTTGACAAGTGTGTGCCTTTCCAAATCCTGTCTAATCAATTGAGTTACCACAGGTGGACTCCAATCAAGTTGTAGAAACATCTCAAGGACGATCAATGGGAACAGGAAGCACCTCGGCTCATTTTCAAGTCTCATAGTAAAGGGTCTGAATACTTACAGTACCGGTCAAAGGTTTTACAACACCTACTCATTCAAGGGGTTTTCTTTATTTTTTACTATTTTCTACATTGTAGAATAATAGTGAAGACATCAAAACTATGAAATAACACATATGGAATCATGTAGTAACCAAAAGAAGTGTTCAACAAATCAAAATAGTTTTACATTATTCATGTAGAATTGAGCAGCTGAATCTGCAGTTTAAACAATAACACCGCTGTCACCCTGGCACTGATTTGGTAAATAGCTGAGGGATGGGGCTGGAGAAATGTAACCACTCTCAAATTCATAGACTGACCATCCATGAGACTTCTACATGTTTTGACGTTATACAGTGTTTGTTTACAATTACATAGAAGTAAAAACAAGGTTATATTTTGGGTGCTGATGGGGTAAGACAGTTGAAGCTCATGAGGCATTTATAAATTATATTTTTCAAGGATTAAAAGGTATATATCATGAATTTAAAAGTAAAGAAATGGATGTACCAATCGCAGATTACCCATTTAACATCTTAACTTACTTATCATCATCCTCGTCCAGCGCAACCCTCTCAAAGTGGAGGTGAAGCCTGTGTCCCTCCCTGGCCTCCAGTAGCCAATGGCAGCTCAGATTATTGCCGTTGCTGTGGTTACTCGCAGATGGAGGAGGCGGAGAGAAGATTCTACCCACGGTCGCATTTCGGATCCACCCTCCACATGACACAGCTGACATTTGGGAAGAACAATCAAGAGTCATCAGTTATACACAATGTGTGTGGACACTGGCATTGGGGCCAGCCACAGAAACATCAACACTTCCCTCAACTGTATGAGATGTGGGGCCTTCCGTGGACAAACAATTTCTCATGAGCTCACAGTACCCATACTGGCCACAACAAAGCTACATTGTACGTTTCAGATACACATTTTCTGTGCAGGCCAGACAATTGTTGAATCATATTGACATGGTCAAAGATTCTACAGTCAGAATGTAGCGGACACTGACCCACACACTGAGGTTCAGGAGAGCTCCAATGAGGTTGAGTCATGTTCAAGCAGGTGGCTACCTCGTGGCCCCTGACCTGGAAGCCAGGGTCACAGTGGAAGTGGGCCTGGCCTCCGGGGTGGATGTCCGTTACTGTCACACCCCCTCCCCCAGGAGAAAGAGGGAATGAGCAGGAGAGGAGGAAGGCTGTTGCATGTAGGACAGATTAAGGGAGTGAGAAACATGGAGGAAAGAGAGAGAGCTACAGATTAATTGCACAAAACAAAGCAGGATGACATGTGAACAAACCATCACACTCAAAGCGCTCACTGGGATGGAATACCTTGATCATTCATGCGAAAAATGAGATGTCTGTTTCATTTTTTATTTTTTATTAAACTAAAATAATAACCTCCAGTTATGGTGTGCTTCCCCTCGTTGTTGTGGACAGCACCCTTATAAGAACATTTTACTGACTCAAAAATGTTTTATTGGAAAAAGAAAAGACGCCCCTCTGAATTTACCTTGATAGTGTAGGCTGAACATGCCATGATCGGTCTGCCGGAGACTGCGGTAGTAAATCTGCACCTGATTGGTTGAGCTTCGAATCACCTGACCCTCACTCATTAGGGTCTCATTGGCTAAGAGTTCTGGTCCCGTCCCTCCATAGCCAAGGATAGTCAGGGACTCGTCCTTGGACAGTTTCACTTTCTTCACCTGGGGAGAGGGGAGATGGTGGACATCTAGTGACTCATTTAGGAATCATTGAGGAGTAGAAATGCCTAACACTGGTTTCCAACCACCATGTTTACATTATTCAAAACTGGTTCTCCACAATTTTGAATGGATTTCACATTATGTATACTGCAACTGTTTGCTTGCAGAGGACTACTCTGAGCAAATAGGTAGCTGCGGAATCCAAGCCCACCTACTTTTCTTTCTCTTCTACCCCAGTAGAAGACGCTTGGACCTTATTTTTTGATATTTTCAATGGTATTGTTAAAAATGAGAATTAAAAACAGGAGCAGCCCTTGTTCGACCGTGATCTTGCAGAGTTACTCCACCTCAAGAATTGAATTTGGAGAAAGGCTCGGCACACGCATTATCAGGCTGACTGGCTATCGTACAGGCAAATGAGAAATAAGTGCACTCAGGTTACCCGGGAAGGCCAAAGTTAGTTACTTTAAGGAGCAGATCTCTCTCTGTGGGTCTAACCCCAAGAAGTTCTGGAAAACGGTTAAAGACCTGGAGAAGAAACCCTCCTCCTCACAGCTGCCCATGTCCCTTAATGTTGATGATGTGGTTGTTACTGACAAGAAGCACATGGCGGAGCTCTTTAATTACCACTTCATTAAGTCAGGATTCCTATTTGACTCAGCCATGCCTCCTTGCCTGTCCAACATTTCCTCATCTCCCACCCCTTCTAATGTGACTATCCCCGATGTTTTTCCCTCTTTTTCCCCTGCCCCGCTACAAAGTTTCTCACTGCAGGCAGTTACTGAGTCCGAGGTGATAAAGGAGAAGCTCACCCCAAAAAAACATCTGGGTCAGATGGCTTAGACCCTTTCTTCTTTAAGGTTGTTGCCCCTATCATCGCCAAGCCTATCTCCAAACATTTTAACCTGTCTCTCCTTTCTGGGGAGGTTCCCATTGCTTGGAAGGCAGCCACAGTTCATCCTTCATTTAAAGGGGGAGATTAAGCTGATCCTAACTGTTTCTATTTTGCCCTGTTTATCAAAAGTGTTGAAAAACTTCTCAATAATCAACTGACTGGCTTTCTTGATGTCTATAGTATTATCTCTGGTAATCAATCTGGTTTCCGCTCAGGTTATGGATGTGTCACTGCAACCTTAATAGTCCTCAATGATGCCACCATTGCCCTTGATTCTAAGCAATATTGTGCTGCTATTTTTATTGACTTGGCCTAAGCTTTGATACGGTAGACCATTCCATTCTTGTGTCGAGTGTTGGTGTCTCTGAAGGGTCTTTGGTCTGGTTTGCTAACTACCTCTCAAAAAGTGCAGTGTATAAAGTCAGAAAATCTGCTGTCTCAGCCACTGCCAGTAACCAAGGGAGTAACCCAAGGTTCAATCCTAGGCCCCACGCTCTTCTCAATTTACATCAACAACCTAGCTCAGGCATTAGGAAGCTCTCTCATCCATTTATATGCAGATGATAGTCGTATACTCAGCCTGCCCCTCCCTGGATTTTGTGTTAAATACTCTACAACAAAGCTTTTTTAGTGTCCAATAAGCTTTCCCTACCCTTAACCTTGTTCTGAACACCTCCAAATCAAAGGTTGTGATTTAGTAAGAAGAACGCCCCTCTTACCACAGGTGTCATTACTACCTCTGAGGGTTTAGAGCTTTTAGTAGTCCCCTCATACAAGTACTTGGGAGTATGGCTAGACGGTGCACTGTCCTTCTCTCAGCACATACAGTTGAAGACAGAACTTTACATACACTTAGGTTGGAGTCATTAAAACTAGTTTTTCAACCCCTCCACAAATTTCTTGTTAACAAACTATAGTTGTGGCAAGTCGGTTAGGACATCTACTTTGTGCATGACACAAGTCATTTGTCCAACAATTGTTTACAGACAGATTATTTCACTTATAATTCATTGTATCACAATTCCAGTGGGACAGAAGTTTGGAAAATTCCATAAAATAATGTCATGTTTTTAGAAGCTTCTGATAGGCTAATTGACATCATTTGAGTCAATTGGAGGTGTAACTGTGGATATATTTCAAGGCCTACCTTCAAACTGGGCCTCATTGATTGACATCATGACATCAAAATAAATCAGCCAAGACCTCCGAAAAAGAATTGTAGACTTCCACAAGTCTGGTTCATCCTTGGGAGCAATCTCCAAATGCATGTTCATCTGTACAAGTATAAACACCATGGGACCACGCAGCCGTCATACTGCTCAAGAAGGAGACGTGTTCTGTCTCCTAGAGATGAATGTACTTTGGTGCGAAAAGTGCAAATCAATCTCAGAACAACAACAAAGGACCTTGTTAAGATGCTGGATTAAATAGGTACAAAAGTATCTATATCCACAGTAAAACGAGTCCTATATCGACATAACCTGAATGGCCGCTTAGCAAGGAAGAAGCCACTGCTCCAAACCGCCATAAAAAAAAGCCAGACTACGGTTTGCAACTGCACATGGGGACAAAGATCGTACTTTTTGGAGAAATGTCCTCTGGTCTGATGAAACAAAAATAGTACTGTTTGACCATAATGACCATTGTTTTGTTTGGAGGAAAAATGTGAGGCTTGCAAGCCGAAGAACACCATCCCAACCGTGAAGCACTGGGGTGGCAGCATCATGTTGTGGGGGTGCTTTGCTGCAGGAGAGACTTGTGCACTTCACAAAATAGATGGCATCATGAGGACAGAAAATTATGTTGATATATTGAAGCAACATCTCAAGACATCAGTGAAAGCTTGGTCGCAAATGTGTCTTCCAAATGGACAATGACCCCAAGCATACTTCCAAAGTTGTGGCAAAATGGCTTAAGGACAACAAAGTCAAGGTATTGGAGTGGGCATCACAAAGCCCTGACCTCAATCTAATAGAACATTTGTGGGCAGAACTGAAAAACATGTGTGAGCAAGGTCTACAAACCTGACTCAATTACAACAGCTGTCAGGAGGAATGGGCCAAAATTCACCCAAGCTTGTGGAAGGCTACCCGAAACGTTTGACCCAAGTTAAACAATTTTAAAAGGCAATGATACCAAACTATTATTCTGACATGTATTTTTTTTATTTTACCCCTTTTTCTCCCCAATTTCATGGTATCCAATTGTTGTAGTAGCTACTATCTTGTCTCATCGCTACAACTCCCGTACGGGCTCGGGAGAGACGAAGGTTGAAAGTCATGCGTCCTCCGATACACAACCAACCAAGCCGCACTGCTTCTTTAACACAGCGCACATCCAACCCGGAAGGCAGCCGCACCAATGCGCCGGAGGAAACACCGTGCACCTGGCCACCTTGGTTAGCGTACACTGCGCCCAGCCCGCCACAGGAGTCGCTGGTGCGCGATGAGACAAGGACACCCCTACCGACCAAGCCCTCCCTAACCCGGGCGACGCTAGGCCAATTGTGCATCGCCCCATGGACCTCCCGGTCGCGGCCGGTTACGACAGAGCCTGGGCGCGAACCCAGGGACTCTGATGGCACAGCTGGCGCTGCAGTACAGCGCCCTTAACCACTTTCTACCTTTTCTACCCGGGAGGCCCCTTTATTCTGACATTTCACATTCTTAAAATAAAGTGTTGATCCTAACTGACCTAAAACAGGGAATATTTACTAGGATTAAATGTCAGGAATTGTGAAAAACGGAGTTTAAATGTATTACAGTACCAGTAATGTATTACAGTACCTGGTACATACAGTACCAGTCAAAAGTTTTAGAACACTTCCTCATTCAAGGGTTTTTCTTTATTTTTACTATGTTGTACATTGTAGAATAAATACATCAAAACTATGAAATAACACACATGGAATCATTTACTAACCAAAAAAGTGTTAAACAAATCAAAATATATATATTTTTCAGCTTTGCACACTCTTGGCATTCTCTCAACCAGCTTCATGAGGTACTCACCTGCAATGCATTTCCATTAACAGGTTTGCCTTGTTAAATGTTAATTTGTGGAATTTCTTTCCTTCTTAATGCATTTGAGCCAATCAGTAGTTTTGTGACTAGGTAGGGATGGTATACATAAGACAGCCCTATTTGGTAAAAGACCAAGTCCATATTAAGGCAAGAACAGCTCAAATAAGGAAAGAGAAACGACAGTCTGTCATTACCAAGCAGTAAAATTAGATTTCAAAAACAGATAAAACTACACCTTATGGAACAGCGGGGACTGTGAAGCAACACATACATAGGCACAAACACATGCTATACAGACACATACACATGGATTTTGTACTGTAGATATGTGGCATGTGTTTCAGACATAAGGAAGTGGATGGCTGCAAACTTTCTACTTTTAAACTCGGACAAAACAGAGATGCTTGTTCTAGGTCCCAAGAAACAAAGATATTCTGTTGAATCTGACAATTAATCTTAATGGTTGTACAGTCGTCTCAAATAAAACTGTGAAGGACCTCGGCGTTACTCTGGACCCTGATCTCTCTTTTGAAGAACATATCAAGACCATTTCAAGGACAGCTTTTTTCCATCTACGTAACATTGCAAAAATCAGAAACTTTCTGTCCAAAAATGATGCAGAAAAATGTATCCATGCTTTTGTCACTTCTAGGTTAGACTACTGCAATGCTCTACTTTCCGGCTACCCGGATAAAGCACTAAATAAACTTCAGTTAGTGCTAAATACGGCTGCTAAAATCCTGACTAGAACCAAAAAATTTGATCATATTACTCCAGTGCTAGCCTCTCTACACTGGCTTCCTGTCAAAGCAAGGGCTGATTTCAAGGTTTTACTGCTAACCTACAAAGCATTACATGGGCTTGCTCCTACCTATCTCTCTGATTTGGTCCTGCCGTACATACCTACACGTACGCTACGGTCACAAGACGCAGGCATCCTAATTGTCCCTAGAATTTCTAAGCAAACAGCTGGAGGCAGGGCTTTCTCCTATAGAGCTCCATTTTTATGGAACAGTCTGCCTACCCATGTCAGAGACGCAAACTCGGTCTCAACCTCTTTATCCTACCCCCTCCTTTTTCGAACATTCTGTTAAAAATCGCGCAACATTTCAGCGTCCTGCTACTCATGCCAGGAATATAGTATATGCATATGATTAGTATGTGTGGATAGAAAACACTCTGAAGTTTCTAAAACTGGTTAAATCACGGCTGTGACTATAACAGAGCGTGTGTTTCATCGAAAAGCGCAAGAAAAACTGGTCACTGAAATCTAAAAAAAGTATCCATGCGCCCCTTTCATGGATTGTTTAAAGGAAACCACATTTAATATGGAGACGGATGCAGCTTCCACACGATGTCGCCAAAAACGTCATTTTCATTGACAAAAATCCTTTGAGACATTACCAATAGATCCGTCATTCCATCCAGCCTACCTCAATCGATTTTGGAAGATTGAAAAATGGACACTGTTTTCTTGTGTAGCTGCTATTGAATACAGATCGCCCAGTGATCAATTTGATCGCTTATTAACGTTTACAAATACCTAAAGTTGGGTTATAAAAGTAGGTTGAAGTGTTTTGTCAAAGAATATAGGCAACTTATATAATTTTTAAAAATGACGTTGCGTGTTGGAAGAGAGCTTTTTTCCTGATGCAGACAGGCTATACAAATGGATATTTTGGGCATTCATGGACGGATTTAATCGGGAAAAAGACCAATTTGTGATGTTTATGGGACATATAGGAGTGCCGACAAAGAATATCATCAAAGGTAATGAATGTTTTATATTTTATTTCTGCGTTTTTGTGTAGCGCCGGCTACGCTAATTATTTTGTTTACGTCGCCTTCAGGCATTTTGGGGTGTTGCATGCTATCAGATAATAGCTTCTCATGCTTTCACCGAAAAGCATTTTAAAAATCTGACTTGTTGGCTAGATTCACAGCGAGTGTAGCTTTAATTCAATACCCTGCATGTGTATTTTAATGAACGTTTGAGTTTTAACGAGTACATTTAGCATTTAGCGTAGCGCATTTTTGCATTTCCAGGTGCCTACTTGAGACGTCTGCGTCTCAAGTAGGAGCAAGAAGTTAAGTCTTTACTGAAGACTCATCTCTTCAGTGGGTCATATGATTGAGTGTAGTCTGGCCCAGGAGTGGGAAGGTGAACGGAAAGGCTCTGGAGCAACGAACCGCCCTTGCTGTCTCTGCCTGGCCGGTTCCCCTCTTTCCACTGGGATTCTCTGCCTCTAACCCTATTACAGGGGCTGAGTCACTGGCTTACTGGGGCTCTCTCATGCCGTCCCTGGAAGGGGTGCGTCACCTGAGTGGGTTGATTCACTGATGTGGTCATCCTGTCTGGGTTGGCGCCCCCCCCTTGGGTTGTGCCATGGCGGAGATCTTTGTGGGCTATACTCAGCCTTGTCTCAGGATGGTAAGTTGGTGGTTGAAGATATTCCTCTAGTGGTGTGGGGGCTGTGCTTTGGCAAAGTGGGTGGGGTTATATCCTTCCTGTTTGGCCCTGTCTGGGGGTGTCCTCGGATGGGGCCACAGTGTCTCCTGACCCCTCCTGTCTCAGCCTCCAGTATTTATGCTGCAGTAGTTTATGTGTCGGGGGGCTGGGGTCAGTTTGTTATATCTGGAGTACTTCTCCTGTCCTATTCGGTGTCCTGTGTGACTCTAAGTGTGCGTTCTCTAATTCTCTCCTTCTCTCTTTCTTTCTCTCTCTCGGAGGACCTGAGCCCTAGGACCATGCCCAGGCACTACCTGACATGATGACTCCTTGCTGTCCCCAGTCCACCTGGCCGTGCTGCTGCTCCAGTTTCAACTGACCTGAGCCCTAGGACCATGCCCCAGGACTACCTGACATGATGACTCCTTGCTGTCCCCAGTCCACCTGACCGTGCTGCTGCTCCAGTTTCAACTGTTCTGCCCTATTATTATTCGACCATGCTGGTCATTTATGAACATTTGAACATCTTGGCCATGTTCTGTTATAATCTCCACCCGGCACAGCCAGAAGAGGACTGGCCACCCCACATAGCCTGGTTCCTCTCTAGGTTTCTTCCTAGGTTTTGGCCTTTCTAGGGAGTTTTTCCTAGCCACCGTGCTTCTACATCTGCATTTCTTGCTGTTTGGGGTTTTAGGCTGGGTTTCTGTACAGCACTTTGAGATATCAGCTGATGTACAAAGGGCTATATAAATAAATTTGATTTGATTTGGTAGTGGTGGACCCCCTTGCTCCTTCGCAAGGGGGTCCTGATAACAACAATACAACAACCAACACAATGTCTAACAAAACAGCAATCAATACAAAACTCAACATTTATGAAAAACAGTTACAGCACTCCGTTACTAGGTCATCAGTTAATTCAGGGAAAACCCATTGAGACCATGGTCTCAACGGGCTTTCCCTGAATAAATAAAGAATACAAAAATATAAAATGGATTAGCGGCAAACGATGTCCGAACTCTGAAAGTTTGTGCAAGCTAGCTACTGTGTGTGTTTGCTTATCCTCGAAGCGGAAGGGCTTAAGCGGTCCGATGTAAAACAATAGATCATGACTAAATTCAAAACGGGGATATCCTACCAGCGTAGGATGCTGCTTTGAAGTCTTGAGGGCACAGCCCCTTCATTATGGTCGCTTCTTGCCGACACATCAAAGCAGCCGTTCCAGACTCTCACATCAATGACGTAGAGAGGCTGGTATTAGCAAGATTAGCTAAATGCTATCAAAACCATAGAATCCCTCAGTGTCAAACTCCCTGAAGGCAGCCCGAAAAGTAACTGCATTTCTTGCTTGAATCTTTTACCACTAAACGTTGTTGGAGGGGTCTGAAAAGTTACTAAATATACTGAAAAGGTTGCTAAATTGGTAACACTGGAGTAGTTCCTGGTTCTGGGTTTTCTTCATGGATTATTTTGACAAATTAGAATTGGGAGAAGGTGGTGCTTAAACTGGCGCTGTGATTTTCAAGCCTATGTGCTTGATAAGCGTTTGCCACTAGAGTCCACACCCACAAAGTCAACACGGGCTATATCGTAAAAATTCATGAAAACCAAAATTAGATTTTTGGCTGTCCAAGTGGTTGTTTGAGTGAGAAAGACACAAGAGAACCAATCAGTATAAAAGCACAGCCCCCTTCATTAGACGCTTTGTGCCTACAAGATCAAGGAGCCTTTCCAGACCCTTTCCCATATGTGCACTTTTCACTTGCTTCTTAAACTCTAATCCCATTGCTTTGTAATTTTTCTTGTGTGCAAATAATAAAAAATAAACAATAGTGGTATGATGTTGATGACTAACGGTGACTTACCTGAATTTCCACTCCATAACCCGGATACACTGTGATGCTGTAGGTGCACTCCAGAGGAGAGTAAGGGGATGAGGAGAGAGGATCTGGAGACTCCACAATGCCCTCCATCCCAGAGAGACTGGCATTGCACTGCACTGGAGAGAGAAAGTCAGGACACTTGACTGAAAATGCATAAATATCTCAACCCTATGGAAGTAATGCCTATGAAACACTACCATCATCCTAACATGTTAGGCTTGTTAAGGCTTGCAATCGCACAATGCATTTACCCGGCATGTGCACCGTGGTGATGGTCGTTGTGGTGATCAAAGTGGTTGTCGTCTCCTCCTCTGTGGGTGATGATGTTACAGTTTTCCCTGCTCCTGATAGGCTAACTGGAGGCGATGAGGTCAGGGCCGTAGTTAGCACCCCTGGTAGCATCACAGTGGCTGCAGGCTCAGTCTGCCCAAGCTGTGGTACAGCCTGAGTAGGGTTGGTGGTTGTACCTGCAATCAAGGCAGAGTGTTTAAACCAGAGATTGGCAACTAGCGGCACGCGGAAACCCTCTTTTGTAGTTGGATCAATTTCCAGAAAGTATTCACACCTCTTTACTTTTTCCACATTTTGTTGTGTTACAGTCTGAAAGAAAAAGGAAACTGTACACTGCTCTTGGTAGTATCACTGATATAATGAAAACTTGCTATGTCCTCATTGTGGTTTTACAGACGTGTTTCATACGTCTTATTTATACACTTTTGTAATATTTATGAAATGCATACTGCTATATTTGGTAGCACTTATTTGTTTTTCCTTTGCCTCCAACCCCCTTCAATGTGTGGAATGGATGTGGGTGGGGCTTTTGAAAAAATTCACAAAAGCTCTGACAAAGGCTGTGAGGCCGATACGTAAAGCTTATTAAAGATCAGTGATACTATCAAGAGCAGTGTGCGGTTTCCTTTTTCCTTCATATTGTTCAATTGTTGCCATGCACCTGCAAATAAGATTGCTCAGATGTGCGAGTGCCTTTTGAATGTTGTGCTACAGTCTGAAATTAAAATTAATACATTGAGATATTCACTGGCCAATACACAATACTCCATAATGTCAAAATGGAGGGGGGATTCTACTAAGCTAACATATGGAATTGTTTTAAGATGATCATACCAAAATCTAAATACTACTACTATAGCCCATTACTACTATAGTCCATAGAAACACTATTTGAATTCTGTACAGGCCTATTTTTTCTTACTCTGTCACTTAGATGATTATTGCGGAGTAAGTACAAAAAAGATTCCAAAACATGCATCCTGTTTGCAATAAGACACTAAAGTAAATATGCCTAAAATGTGACAAAGAAATATACTTTATGTCCTCAATACAAAGTATTATGTTTAGGGAAAATCCAACACATCACTGAGTACCACCCTTCATATTGTTGATGTTAAATCTTGTTAAATCCACCTCAAATCAGTGCAGATGAAGGAGAGGACAAGGCAGCAGCTACTCTTCCCGAGGTCCAGCAACATAAGGCATGTTCTTACAGTTTAAAATATTACATGACATTACATTTCATAACACTTTACCATTTACATTTAGTGTGTTCCCTTAGACAACTACGCCACATTCACATATATTACAAAAAAATAGACTGTGTGAAGTAACAATGTCTATTGTAACTACAGCGGCAGGCAAACGACGGGTCAAGGCAGGCAGGGGTCGATAATCCAGAGTAGGAGCAAAGGTACAGGACGGCAGGCAGGCTCAGGGACGGGCAGAGTGGTCAGGCGGGCGGGTACAGGGTCGTCCTCCTGGTTTTTGACCCTCTAGACACAGAAAAGGTAGGGAAAGTATGGAGGGTACACAAAATGACCGGAAATACCGCAATACAAACAGCTCTGGGTCTCAAGTCTGGTACGTATTCGGCTGGAGACAGCCTAAACCTACCGAGCTACATCGGCTCGGGAAGAGGTGAATCGGCAGTCTCCTGAGGCTCTTTGAGGGACTGGGGTAAGCTCAGATCTTCTCGGGGATGTAGACGTCGGGGACTTCCGGAGTTCATCAGCTGCAAGGTGGGATCCCTGAGTGTGCGATTGGGACCACAATCGGACCTCTTCTCCCTCCTACGTGCCCATAGCTGACCATCGATCCGGATGGTTAAAGCGATGCGTGAGTCGAGATCCGTCGGTAGTTCTCGGGCTGCCAGCTCATCCTTTACCTCCTCCGATAATCCGTGCAGGAATGTGTTGAACAGCGCTTCCATGTTCCAGGTACCCTCTGCTAGCGTGCGGAACTCCACTGCATAGTCTGCCACACTGAGGGTGTTCTGCTGAAGCTGGAGTAACTTCCTGGCAGCCTCTCTCCCGGACACAGGAGCCTTGAAAACTTCTCTACTCAGCGACTAATACCTCCAGACTGAGGAAGATGCTGGATTGTTGCTCCCATACCGCCGTGGCCCAAGCGAGTGCCCTAATGTACGCTAACTAATGTACACTATCTTTGAGTGGTCCGAGGGGAATGAAGGAGGCTGCAGCTCGAAAACAAGGGAGCACTGGGAGAGAAAGGCCTGGCAGGATCTGTAATCGCCATTGTAGCGCTCTGGGGGAGGTAAGTGGGGTTCCCGGGAAACCGGTGTGACAGTGCTGCTAACAGCCGGGTTATAGAGGGGCTGGGAGGTTACCGTCGTGGTAGGCTGCCTAGTAGGCAACCCACGGAAGGCTAGGTCATGACGTTCGACCACGGCCTGGAACCCTTCCATCAGACAATGAAGCAACTTCTCGTGCCTACCAATGGTGGCTCCTTGGGAGGAGACGGCATTGGGGAGCTGGTCCAAGTCTGATGGGCCAGTCATGGCCAGATCGTACTAAGGTAAGACCCAAGTGCAGACTGTGTGAAGTAACAATGTTTATTGTACCCACAGGGGCAAGAAAATAACAGGTCAAGGCAGGCAGGGGTCGACAATCCCAGAGTAGGAGCAAAGGTGCAGGAAGGCAGGCAGGCTCAAGGTCAGGGACAGGCAGTGTTCAGTAATCCAGAGATGGAGTAAAGGTACAGGAAGGCAGGTAGGCTCAGGATTAGGAATGGGAAGAGGGGTCAGGGGGCAGGTACAAGGTCAGGACAGGCAAGGGTCAAAAACCAGGATGGCGAGAAAAAAATAGGCTGTGAAAAGACAGGAGATGACAGGACGAACGCTGGTAAGCTTGACAAACGAGACGAACTGGCACAGACAGAAACCACAGGTATAAATACCCAGAGGATAAGTGGGGAAGATGGGCGACACCTGGAGGGGATGGAGATAAGCACAAGGACAGGTGAAACAGATCAGGTGGCGTGACAGTACTGTATGTGTGTCTCTTCACAGTCTCCGACGTTCCATAAGGTGTATTTGTATCTGTTGTTTAAATCTGATTTTACTGCTTGCATCAGCTGCCTGATGTGGAATAGAGTTCCATGTAGTGATGGCTCTCTGTAGTACTGTGCACCTCCCATAGTCTGTTCTTGACTTGGGGATTGTGAAGAGACCTTTGGTGGCATGTCTTATACAGTGCCTTGCGAAAGTATTCGGCCCCCTTGAACTTTGCGACCTTTTGCCACATTTCAGGCTTCAAACATGAAGATATAAAACTGTATTTTTTTGTGAAGAATCAACAACAAGTGGGACACAATCATGAAGTGGAACGACATTTATTGGATATTTCAAACTTTTTTAACAAATCAAAAACTGAAAAATTG
This sequence comes from Oncorhynchus clarkii lewisi, assembly GCF_045791955.1. Lineage (NCBI taxonomy): Eukaryota > Metazoa > Chordata > Actinopteri > Salmoniformes > Salmonidae > Oncorhynchus > Oncorhynchus clarkii. The sequence goes on along the minus strand of NC_092158.1, from coordinate 60,261,353 downwards.
GGCGTGCAAAATTATTCAGCCCCCTTAAGTTAATACTTTGTAGCGCCACCTTTTGCTGCGATTACAGCTGTAAGTCGCTTGGGGTATTTCTCTATCAGTTTTGCACATCGAGAGACTGACATTTTTTCCCATTCCTCCTTGCAAAACAGCTCGAGCTCAGTGAGGTTGGATGGAGAGCATTTGTGAACAGCAGTTTTCAGTTCTTTCCACAGATTCTCGATTGGATTCAGGTCTGGACTTTGACTTGGCCATTCTAACACCTGGATATGTTTATTTTTGAACCATTCCATTGTAGATTTTGCTTTATGTTTTGGATCATTGTCTTGTTGGAAGACAAATCTCCGTCCCAGTCTCAGGTCTTTTGCAGACTCCATCAGGTTTTCTTCCAGAATGGTCCTGTATTTGGCTCCATCCATCTTCCCATCAATTTGAACCATCTTCCCTGTCCCTGCTGAAGAAAAGCAGGCCCAAACCATGATGCTGCCACCACCATGTTTGACAGTGGGGATGGTGTGTTCAGCTGTGTTGCTTTTACGCCAAACATAACGTTTTGCATTGTTGCCAAAAAGTTCCATTTTGGTTTCATCTGACCAGAGCACCTTCTTCCACATGTTTGGTGTGTCTCCCAGGTGGCTTGTGGCAAACTTTAAACGACACTTTTTATGGATATCTTTAAGAAATGGCTTTCTTCTTGCCACTCTTCCATAAAGGCCAGATTTGTGCAATATACGACTGATTGTTGTCCTATGGACAGAGTCTCCCACCTCAGCTGTAGATCTCTGAAGTTCATCCAGAGTGATCATGGGCCTCTTGGCTGCATCTCTGATCAGTCTTCTCCTTGTATGAGTTGAAAGTTTAGTTTAGTTTAACTACTAGCCGGAAGCCGCACTGGTCTGGTGGAAGTTTCATCACCGTATCGGCTCTCCACAGCCGACTGGCCGGTGCTAGGCAGGGTTCTCCCCCTTCCCTGGAGAACGGAGCTGATCTCGACCCAACCAACCAGTCATGGAGGTACGTCACTCGCCGTGTAAGTCGAAGAAGATGTCCTCTGGCAACGGGGGTCTCCATGGAGATGTTGAGCCTGGAACTGACAAAGACCAGAAACAGCTTTCAACCTGGATCCAGAGGTTGTGGCGCCTTCGTCAGTGGTGGCTTCCCAATCAAGATCGGATCCGGAGGTACCTGCGTCTTCGGCTCTGTCTCCCTCTCCGGTGGCTTCTACCTCGGGTTCAAATCCTCACCAGACCATGAGGCTGCCTGAGAGACCGGCCCATTCAACATCACCAGCTGTCATCATAGGCAGCTCTATGGTGAGAAACATCTCGGTCCCCAAAGCAAAAACCCTGTGCTACCCAGGAGCACGAGTACAGGATATAACAAGGCTGCTTCCGACTGTTCTACCACAGATGCCGGGTGCTGACACTGTCGTAATCCATGTGGGGTCAAACGACAACAGGAGGGCTAGCTCAGCGGAACCCCTCGACAACATTCCGCTTCTCAAATATGTAACTTTCATACATTCACAAGTGCAATACACCAAATTAAAGCTTAACTTCTTGTTAATCTACCCATCGTGTCCGATTTCAAAAATACTTTACAGCAAAAGCACACCATATGATTATGTCAGGTCAGAGCCTAGTCACAAAAACACTCACAGCCATTATCACAAAACTTACTGTATAACTTCTTATACACTGTATTAGGCCCAGCTTTTGGAACTTTGGTTCCTAGATATGGTTACTATATTGTGATCACTACATCCAATGGATTTGGATAATTCTTTAAAGCTAATTTCTGCAGCATTAACACGTGCTCAAATAGATTCTAGGGATAGACTACAGACACCAGACCAGGCCCAGATCCCCTTGATTCCCTGGAAAAGGAAACCTAGGTTTCACGGAAAGAGATCAGGATGCCTTGTGAGGATCAGGCGACGAGTCGCTAATCTGTACTTGACTTCCATTCTGCTAGCTAACGTTCAATCGCTGGAAAATAAATGGGACAAACTGAAACCACGTATATCCTAGCAACAGGACATGAAAAACTGTAATATCTTTCACTGAGTCGTGGCTGAACGACAACATTGAGAATATACAGCTGGCGGGTTATACACTCTATCGGCAGGAGAGAACAGCAGCCTCTGGTAAGACACGCGGCAGGGGGCCTATTCATATATGTAAACAGCTGGTGGACGATATCTAAGGAAGTCTCAAGATTTGCTCACCTGAGGTAGAGTATCTCATGATAAGCTGTAGACCACACTATCTACCTTGAGGGTTTATCTGTATTTTTCTTAGCTGTCTACATACAACCACAGACCGAGGCTGGCACGAAAACTGCACTCAATGAGCTGTATTCCGCCATAAGCTAACAGGAAAACGCTCATCCAGAGGCGGCGCTCTTAGTGGCCGGGGACTTTAATGCAGGGAAACTTAAATCAGTTTTACCTTGTTTCTATCAGCATGTTAAATGTGCAACCAGAGGGAAAAAATTCTAGACCACCTTTACTCCACACACAAATACGCGTACAAAGCTCTCCCTCGCCCTCCATTTGGTAAATCTGACCATAGTTCTATTCTCCTGATTCCTACTTACAAGCAAAAAATTTAAGCGGGTAGAACCAGTGACTCGGTCTATAAAAAAATGGTCAGATGAAGCAGATGCTAAACTACAGGACTGTTTTGCTAGCACAGACTGGAATATGTTCCGGGATTATTCCGATGGCATTGAGGAGTACACCACATCAGTCACTGGCTCAATAAGTGCATCGAGGACATCATCCCCACAGTGACTGTAAGTACATACCCCAACCAGAAGCCATGGATTACAGGTAACATTTACACTGAGCTAAAGGGTAGAGCTGCCACTTTCAAGGAGTGGGGCTCTAACCCGGAAACTTATAAGAAATCCCGCTATGCCCTGCGACGAACTATCAAACAGGCAAAGCGTCAATACAGGGCTAAGATTGAATCATACTATACATCATACTACGCTAGTTGGATGTGGCAGGGCTTGCAAACTATTACAGACTACAAAGGGAAGCACACCGCACCAACAGATCCTGGACTTCCTGACGGGCTGCCCCCAGGTGGTAAGGGTAGGTAACAACACATCCGCCACGCTGATCCTCAACATGGGGGCCCCTCTGGGGTGCGTGCTTTGTCCCCTTGTGTACTTGCTGTTCACTCATGACTGCACCAAGAAAGTTGTGAAGAGGGCACGACAAAACCTATGCCCCCTCCGGAGACTGAAACGATTTGGCATGGGTCCTCAGATCCTCACAAGGTTTACCACCATCGAGAGCATCCTGACGGGTTGCATCACTGCCTGTTATGGCAATTGTTCGACCTCCGACTGCAAGGCACTACAGAGTGTAGTGTGTATGCCCAGTACATCACTGTGGCCAAGCTTCCTGACACCCAGGACATCTTTACCAGGCGGTGTCAGAGGAAGTACCTAAAAATTGTCAAAGACTCCAGCCATAGACTGTTCTCTCTGCTACCGCACTGCAAGCAGTACCGGAGCACCAAGTCTAGGTCCAAGAGGCTTCTAAACAGCTTCTATCCCCAAGCCATAAGACTCCTGAACAGCTAATCAAATGGCTACCCAGACTATCTGCATTGCCCCCTCCCTCTCCCTCTATGTTGCTGCTACTCTGATATTATCTATGCATAGCCAATTTAATAACTCTACCTACATGCACATAATTACCTCGACACCGGTGCCCCCGCAAATTGACACATTGACTCTGTACCGGTACCCCCTGTCTATATCCCCGCTATTGTTATTTACTGCTGCTCTTTAATGATTTTTTCTTATTTATTACCTTTATTTAACTAGGCAACTCAGTTAAGAACAAATTCTTATTTTCAATGAAGGCCTAGGAACAGTGGGTTAACTGCCTGTTCAGGGGCAGAACGACAGATTTGTACCTTGTCAGCTCGGAGATTTGAACTTACAACCTTTCGGTTACTAGTCTAACGCTCTAACCACTAGGCTTCCCTGCCACCCCCAATCTTATCTCTTACTTTTTTTCATGTATTTTCTTAAAACTGCATAGTTTGTTCAGGGCTTGTAAGTTAGCATATCACTCATTTGATGATTTCATTCCTGTGCTGTTTGTAACAACCCTGGCAGTTGACTGATAACCTGAACGAGGTTGCAGGCACTAGATACAGTTTGAAGCTTTTTATTGAGTGTGCAGCTTGATGAAAGCCGGACAATATTTAAAATCACCCAGAAAATATACCTCTGTTTATATCTCATACGTTATCCAGATACGGACTGTTTGCACTTGGTCGTCTATAGCAGCTTCCCACCCAAATGGGCTTTAGGTGAGGCAGACGAACCTGTAGCCATCATAGTTCAACTGTATTTAACATGAGATCATGAGGGGCACTCAGATCAAAACTGCCATCGATACGGCTCTGGCCCCCATCTCTGCCGTCCTGGATGGTGTCCGAGCCGCTGCGGATGAACATGGGCGCCAACTTGACGGCTTTGAACTAGACCTGTATAAATACAGATTAAAACGGTCACCTGTCTGAGCTCCGAAAACCAAAAGCTGATTGACAAGACAGATAACCTGGAATCCCATTCTCACCGTTGCAATCTTTGGGTTGTTGGTATACCAGAGAAACTACTCAGTTAAGTTCATGTCAGACTTCTTTGCGGAGGTGCTAGGTCCGGCCATCATTCCCTCACCCCCGAAGCTGGACCGAGCCCACCACATTGGCCCATCCCCAGCGGGAGGAGACGACAACTCCAAGTCTAGAGTGTTTATCGTTCGTTTTCAGTACTACCGTGACAAGGAACGTATCCTTCAGAGGCAAGGCAGAGACCAGCTACACTTCTGCGGACACAAGGTGTTCATCTTTCCTGGCCTCAACACGAGTGTCACTAAGAAAAGAGCTAAATTCCTCAATGTGAAACGCAACCTTCATGAAAAGAATGTGCAATTCTCACTCCGCTTCCCTGCTCGTCTCCAAGTTGAACATGCCAGGGGGAAGCTACAGTTTGACTCCCACGAGGATGCCCAGAGTTGGTTCGACAGTCACTTCTGAGCCGTATCTTGAATCTATGACCTACTCTTTTGCCAGGTAGCATGCATAGCCTAGCCTACCCTCCAAGTCGAAAGTGTGTTTAGATTTTTACGGCAGGGCCTTTTTCCCCACGTTGCCATTCCTTTTTTACTCTGCAGAAACACTACATTACTATGATAAAAATGACTAACATGTTTGGGAGGTCCTTTTTTATTTGGCTAGATGGCTAGCGTAGTAATGCATGGCTAAAATTCCAGGCTTTTGCAGAGCTTTCCTTTTTTTGATTTTTGATTTAGATACTCACTGAAGGACTTTAAACCACTTTATTACACCCAATTGATCATTCGTACATGTACAGACACTCAGCCCCTTTTCTTTGTTGTAACAGGGTAACATACTGCGGGACACTTATTTTGCCATCCTTAACACACATTGTACATGTTGCACTGATTGAAGACTCCCTGACTCAGCACCGTTCCGTTTTACTGTTATGGGGTTTTTGTTATCTGTTGACCTACTTTACCGTTTTGTGAATGCCTTTTTAAATATATTTCACGACTCACTACTATGGAGCCTCTCCGCGTTTGGATGGGAAGGTTTTCTGTTTATATGCACCGAAGCTGCGCAAACTTCAATCTGCTGTCTCAATTCGCTGGGGAAGGAGACTTTGGGTTTGGGTGGGAGGGGAGGGTGAGTGACCTTTTTTGGTCCTATTTGTATTTTTTATAATTTTTTTTGTGCTTTTTTCATCCGTTTTCTCTTATCTTTGCAAATGCTTGGTCTGTTTTCACACCTTTTGTTTCACTCATATTGTGGATGGCTAACAATGCTAATAATAGTCCTATTGAAATAGGCAGGCCTAATCCTATGAAGTTTTTATCTTGGAATAATAAAACAATGAATTATCGAGGTCTAGGGTCTTCTCCCATTTGAAAAGCTAAAAGCAGATGTGGTATTTTTACATGAGACCCATATACGAATTAAAGATCACTCAAGGCTCAAAACTCCAGGTTCAGTCAGGTTTTCACGTGGTAGCTACTATGAACATGGCAACGGGGCAAGTCGTCTGCTTGCACACCAATTAAAATGCAGTGCTGCAACCCGTCTGATTCCCCAAATTAAAGATTCCTCTCATAGCATGATTTCTGACCCTACGGGGATCAATGACACGTTCAAGTCTTTCTATTCCTCCCTGTATACGTCTGCATTTCCATCAGATACTGCCAATATGACTACATTTTTGGGTGAACTGGAGACTCCCACAGTTGAGGCTGAAACTGCAGATGATCTTGATTCTCATCTCATCCTTGAAGAAGTTATTCAGTCTATCAAGTCAATGCAGAGCAGCAAAACTCCAGGGCCTGATGGGTTTCCAACTGAGTTATTTAAGAAATTCCAAATTCCCAATCGATTCAGCAGCGCTATAGCTCCAGCAGTCAGACTTGGATTTTCAGCTTAGCCGCTCTGGTTTCAAATATCTTGGAGTGAATGTAACTCGTTCATTACATCCCCACCTTACACAAATTAAAACTGATTTTCAGAGATGGGGTAGCTTACCACTATCACTTATAGGAAGGATTAATGCTGTAAAAATGAACAGTTTACCCAAGTTCCGTGATCTATTTTCAATCTAGGTCGTCATTGTAAATAATAATGTGTCCTTAACTGACTTGCCTAGTTAAATAAAAGGTTAAATAAAAAAAAATGTAAATACATTTTTAAAAAGATGAACCTATTGTTTTTAGCAAAGTGCTTTTTAAAGTCAATCAAATCAGGCTGCTACCACATTTTTCTGTGGAGGAAAGGTACCCAGAGTCAGTAGATCTTTACTTCAGAGATGCAAGTTTAGTGGAGGGCTTGCACTACCCAACTTTTTATACTATTACTGGGCAGACAACTTTCAGAAATTGCCATTCTGGTTACATACTCCAGGTGCCACCTAGAGGCACATTCTTGTATTTCTGCTTCTCTTCCTGCTTTACTCTGCTCCTCTCCCAGCATCCCCCTCTTGTTATACTGGCAATCCTGTAGTGCTTTCCACACTTTTACCACACTTTCCACACCAGTTTTGAAGGCATTTTAAATTCTCCTCTGTATCTACTATGGGTCCTATTGATAAGAATCACTTATTCCCTAATATATAATGCTTTCTCTTACTGGACAAGGAAAGACTTATATGTAGAATATATGGATTTTTTTCTAGTTATCCCAACGTGCCCTCTAAATACTCTTTGCATCCATCACACTTTTTCTGTTACCTTCAAATTAGGCATTGTGTCTCCTCCCAATTGTCTGGCTTCCCTGCTCCACGCCCTTGCTAACCCTGGGATGGCATATTGGCTCTATTACCTCGAGAGAAAGCAGTCATTTCTCTAATCAATCTGTGTATTATGTCATTGGACAAACATTCCACCAACAAAACTAAATCTGCTTGGGAACGGGAAATGGGTGTTGAATTTACACGAGTGTTGGGATGAGGCGATTGATAAAGTACAATCCAGATTGTCTGAAATATATCCAAATGTAAATGATGAGTGTGATAGATGTCATGTCTCACCATGTGACCTTAGTCACATATTCATTTAATGCTCTAAACTACACAATTACTGGGATTCTATTTTTAAAATGGTGTTTGAAATTAACCTGCAGCCATGTCCCTTGATAGCTGTTTTGGTATTCCAGAATACTTGTTCTCCTTGGACCCCAAACATGCTGATGTTGCTGCTTTTACATCCTTATTAGCTCGACAGATTTATTTTCCGGTGGAAGTCTGCTCAGCAGCCCCCCTCTACTTCTAAATGGCTAAATTATGTAATGTTCTTCCTAAAGCTTGAGAAAATTAAGTATTCTCTTAGGTGTTCCACTGATACATTTGTTAGAAAATGGCAAGCATTTATATCATACTTCAATTGCTTGCAGAGGCTCCCCTCTGATGAGATGCTTTAAGGTTTCCCAGTAGGTATTTCCAGTGGTCATTACATAATAGGTACACTCATCAATATAATGCTATCCAGTCCAAGCAAGTTTGTCTAAGGTTTACTAATAATTGATTTACTTATTTATTTCTGTTGCTCCACTTTTTTGGATGTGTTGTGTGGAGGGAGGAAGGAAGGTTGGGATGGGATAGGGTCAAATCTTTATACATACATTGACAGTGTTGGCCGTCATTGTAAATAAGAATTTGTTCTTAACTGACTTGTCTAGTTAAATAAAGGTTGAAAAAATAAAAATACATTGATGTATATTTTGTAAAACTTGAAAAAATATATATACCATTTTTTTTAAATTAATGTGCACATGATACCCCATAATGACAAAGCGAAAACAGGTGACAGAGCTCTAGAGTTCCTCTGTGGAGATGGGACAACCATCTCTGCAGCACTCCACCAATTAGGCATTTCACTCCACCAATCAGTGGCCAGATGGAAGCCAGTCTTCAGTAAAAGCACATAACAGCACGCTTGGAGTTTGCAAAAAGGCACCTAAATCATCTCAGACCATGAGAAACAAGATTCTCTGGTCTGATGAAACCAAGATTGAACGCTTTGGCCGGAATGCCAAGCGTCACATCTGGAGGAAACCTGGCACCATCCCTACGGTGAAGCATGGTGGTGGCAGCATCATGCTGTCGAGATGTTTTTCAGTGGCAGGGGCTGGGAGACTAGTCAGGATTGAGGGGAAAGATGAACGGAGCAAAATACGGAGAGATCCTTGATGAAAACCTGCTCCACAGCGCTCAGGACTCAGACTGGGTTGAAGGTTCACCTTCCAACAGGACAACTCTAAGCACACAGCCAAGACAACGCAGGAGTGGCTTCGGAACAAGTCTCTAAATGTCCTTGAGTGGCCCAGCCAGAGCCCGGACTTGAACCCAATCGAACAACTCTGGAGAGACCGGAAAATAGCTGTGCAGCAATGCTCCCCATCCAACCTGACAGAGTTTGAGAGGATCTGCAGAGAAGAATGGGAGAAACTCCAAATACAGTTGTGCCAAACTTACTGCGTCATACCCAAGAAAGCTTGAGGCTATAACAGCTGCCAAAAGTGCTTCAACAAAGTACTGAGTAAAGGGTCTAAATACTTATGTAAATATGATATCAGTTTTTTTTTATATAATATATTTGCAAACATTTCTAGAAATCTCTTTTTGCTTTGTCATTACGGGGTATTGTGTGTAGATAATGGGAAAAAAAACAATTTAATACATTTTAGAGGCTGTAACGTAACAAAATGTGGAAATGGCAAGGGGTCTGAATACTTTCCGAATGCACTGTACATACACTGAACAAAAATATAAACGCAACATGCAACAATTTGAATGCTTTTACTGAGTTACAGTTCATTTAAGGAAATCAGTCAATTGAAATAAATTCCTTAGGCCCCAATCTATGTATAACACATGACTGGGATTACAGATCCCAGTCATGACTGGGATGACTGGGATTGTGATCTGTTGGTCACAAATACCTTTAAAAAATGGTAGGGGCGGAGATCAGAAAACCAGTTAGTATCTAATGTGACCAACATTTGCCTCATGCAGTCTCCTTCGCATTGAGTTGATCAGGAGGTTGATTGTGGCTTGTAGAATGTTGTCCCACTCATCTTCAATGACTGTGCGAAGTTGCTGGATATTGGCAGGAACTGGAACACTGTCGTACACATATATCCAGAGCATCCCAAACATGCTCAATGGGTGACATGTTTAGTTAGTATGCAGGCCATGGAAGATCTGGAACATGTTTAGCTTGCAGGAATTATGTACAGATCCTTGCGACATGGGACCTTGCATTATCATGCTGAAATATGAGGTTGTGGCGGCGGATGAATGGCACGACAATAGGCCAGTATCTCTGTGCATTCAAATTGCCAATCGATAAAATGCAATTGTGTTTGTTGGCCATAGCTCATGCCTGCCCATACTATAACCCCACCGCCACCATGTTGACATCAGCAAACCACTCGCCCACACGGCGCCATACACGTGGTTTGCGGTTGTGACGTTGGGAGCGGCTTATGGTACAGAAATTAACCTTATTCTCTGCCAATAGCTCTTTTGGACATTCTTGCAGTCAGCATGCCAATTGCACACTCCCTCAGAACTTCAGAAATCTGTAGCATTGTGTTGTGTGGCAAACTGCACATTTTAGAGTGGCCTTTTATTGTCCCCAGCACAAGGTGCACAGCGTTGCTGCGCAGCTATTTTCAGGTCTCTCCAGAGATGTTCGATCAGGTTCAAGTCCAAATTTACGTACACATGGTCTGTGGCACCTTGTGCTGTATAATCAGCTTCTTGACATGTCACACCTTTCACGTGAATGGATTATCTTGGCAAAGAAGAAATGCTCAACAACAGGGATGTCAACAAATTTGTACACACAATTTGAGAGAAAGAAGCTTTGTGTGCGTATGAAACATTTCTGGTATTTTTCATTTCTGCTCATGAAACATGGGACCAACACTTTACATGTTTCGTTTATTTTTTTGGCAGGGGTGGCCTCACTCGAGGTCTCAACTTACTGTTGAGAGTTAGAATTGTGGAATACACAAGGTGCAATTTCAAAATATGGTTTTGCATCAGCAGTTTTCTCTTGTAATGTCAGTCACTGAAGGTCACTCATGTCAGCTAAATTTTTTTTTATTGTAAGTTAGTTTTGTGGTCAGGTATCTAAACGTCTAGTAATAATGGTTGAAATACCAACCGGGGGGCCCACGTTGATAACAAATCACTTAGTCAGATATCATATTTAAAAAATGCTAACATTTCTCCACAACCTATGGCAAAATGAGTAGAATTGCATGAAGTGATTTATAAGATGTATACATTTTCTCCACAACCTATGGCAAAATGAGTAGAATTGCATGAAGTGATTTATAAGATGTATACATTTTCTCAACACCCCATGGCAAAATGTGTAGAATTGCAGGAAATGAACTGTAAAACTTAATTTCACTTAGGGCCCCAAAAGGTGTGTGGGTCTTTTGTGGCCCCCACCCCCATCAAAGTTACTCATACCTGGTTTAAACACGCACAGTTTTGTCATGAGTGTGCTGATTGGTCCGCATCGTGGCCCCCACCTACCCTACACCACTGATGCCATCGTGATTCTATTTAAGCAGTTGGTTTAGGTATATTTGAAAAGGGTTTTACAAATAAAAATATAGTATTACTGTTATTGTTATTATTAATGAGTAATAGCATATGAATGAATATCAGTACTGATATAATAATCTAAAACTGCTACTGGTGAGCTATGCTACCTGTATCAACTGGGGCATGGCCCAGGTACTCCTTACTCAGAAGGGCTGCATGGATCAGCTTGCCCAATGGATGGGGACCAGGACTTGCTGTGGGAGGAGCCTCAGGGTCAGGGGTCACAAAGCTCAAGCCTAAGAGGAAAGAGATATATAATGACTTGGGAAAAAAATTGACTTCAGAGGAAATGGAGGAATTTAAACTATTAATTTTTTTAATTCAAAAAACATCTGTCACAAGAAACATTTCTGCATCTCTCTCTCTCTCTCTCTCTCTCTCTCTCACACTTGTGCTGAGCGATTGGAGCTTTGAGGTCATTTCGATTACTAAAAATAAATCACAATTTTGATAATTTTTTAAAACATTAAATGCTGTAACACAGTAAATCAATTAATAAAAGTCCCAGGATGGTAGGGACTGCCCATGACTGTTCATCACTTAAATATTAACCATCAGCTATTCACATTACTTTAATAAAATATTTAAGTTGTTGTGTATATTACATTTGATTTAGTTGATGACTTATTTAATTCCAAGTCATCATCTCATCTTTATAGAGCTGCTGGCCATGCTGTCTGACAGTCAATATTTTAGTGGTTTTTCAAAGTAAATTAGCCATACTTTTATGACTGCTGAATGCCAACTATCAATCACTTAGATCCATATACGGTATTTTCAAGTAGAGATACCTCGCAAATAAACTGCTCTCTATGTATCCCCTCTTGATTGTGCATTATTCTCTCTTAAGTAGCAGGCGTAAAAGATACAAAGACTGGACAAGTTTAGCCGCGCAATAGATTATGATTATTGTAGTTAATTATCACATTTTCTACAGTAAACTATATATATAGAACATGTTCTATATAGAATAGAACATTGGCCTGTTGGAAACTACAACTCCCAAGCACAGTTAGGGCATATGATCTGATTTATCTCTAGAGAAACTGCAGAAAAATAACCAACATTAATCGCTTAGCACTATCTCTCTCTCTCTCTCACACACACACACACACACACACACACACACACACACACACACACACACACACACACACACACACACACACACACACACACACACACACACACACACACACACACACACACACACACACTACCTGTAGTTAGGTGGAGGATGGTGACAGATAGTGTCACAGCAAGAACTGTAGACACCATGGTTTAGTATCAGAACAGCCTGACAGAGAGGGGAGGGAAACAGAAGTGGGGAGGGACAGAGATTGTAAGGAAGGAAAGAAGAGCAGATACAACCTAAATGATTCCTTACTGCAGTATTGTACTTTATCAATCAGAACAACAGCACCAGCAACTACACTGATCATATATTAAAAACCTAAGCTTTAGAGCAGGGGTGTCAACATACGGAGGGGGTCCAATCCGGCCCGCAGGTGGAGTAAAAATATTTCAACAGGCAAGAAATATAACCAATTTCAGTGCAGCCCTTCGGACCTCATCGAAGACCGAACGAGGCCCCCATCAGAGCAAAATGAGTTTGACACCCCTGTTTTAGAGAGACAGATATTCAAATGTGCAGTCTGTGTGGTCATTTACATTTTTGATTCGTAAAGAATATCACATACAAATGAGCTTAGCCTAACTGTCTTACTCCATCATAAGCCAAAGGTTATATTGCTCCCTCCATTGTTTACAAACAATAAACAAACAAGGTATAGCTTCAAAATGTTTAAACATGTTTACTTATTTTATTTCACTTTATTTAACTAGGCAAGTAAATTAAGAACAAATTCTACATTTACAAAATGTGTATTAGGGAGGGTTACATTTCCCCAACCCATCCATCCCTAATGTACAAACCCCTCTCAAATTCAAAGATAAATTAATGTAATCCAGGTGATAGTTTAAAACATGTATTTACATTTGTTCATGCTATTGTTTATGTAAACAATGGGGTAAAGTAACCTTATTTTAGGTTATGATAGGCTAGGCTAAGCTTGCTCCCGAGTGGCACAGCGGTCTAAGGTACTGCATCTCAATGCTATATGCAACACTACAGACACCCTGGTCCGAATCCAGGCTGTATCACAACCGGCCGTGATTGGCAGTCCCATAGGACGGCGCACAATTGGCCCATCGTCGTCCGGGTTTGGCTGGTGTAGGCGTCACTGTAAATAAGAATTGTGCTAAGCTTAAGAGACATATACATTCTATCAATGGGTATATCAAGCATTTCAATGTCATTGAACATATCCCCATATCCCATTTTGTATCTTTAAACCTACAATAAAAGTGCCTTGGTAAAGGTAAAATTGCTCAAAACGTGATATTATCAGCAGTGCAGCATTATCATTGGTGCTTTTTAGTGTTGTCTTCCACCAATGTCTCATCATATAAATCTATCTCACAATATAAGATAAAGAGGAAAAGGCTAACACATTTCAGATTGTGAACACGTATTTACATTATGCGGGTCCTAAGGCCCAAGGGGGTTTCGATCCGTGGTCGTATGACATGCCTTCTGTGCTGTCACGGTCACTCAGATCTAAAATACTGTAATAGAGATCATATATCTGTATAGCTACATTAAACTAAACATGATAGGCCCCATAACATGATAGGCCCCATAGAATAGGCCTATCATGTTAAGTTATGCATCGCAGGAGAATGTTTAATTCCTTCATGCTTTCAATGGCGTTCCGTTTTCTTTTTCAAAATATCCACCAAATCATTCTATTTGCCCGATAACCACTCTCACCGGACGGCTATAAAAAATGAATAGGCCTCATTTGTATTTGCGTCAGAGAAAATCAGGAATATTTTTTGTTGTGCAATGTGATGGATTAGAAAAAGAGACCTGCGCTTATTATTAGGCCTATGCGTAATAGTTAGCAGCGAGGGAAGCATACGTACCTGGAAAATCACGTCCTGATCTATTCCCTTATTATTATGCGCTTCTCTTACACACCAGAATTCGCGTTTCAGTCAAAAATCGGGCTATTGTTGGTTGAGCTACGTTCTCTTTTACAGCGTTCCTTCGAGTCCCTTACGTAAAATACCAGCGCTGATGCTGCACATAAAATGTTTAAATTATAATTTGCTCCCACACAGCCCTGCTCTTTGTGTGAGTATGCAAGGGTCTTTGTGACTACACCCCTCTAATATCCTAATCACTACCATTGATCTTCCCAAATATGTGTAAAGGTATCCTGCTGTCTTCTGACTCCGCTCCCCCCTTTCTCGTTGATGGTATGTCTATACGCCTCTCTCTTATTTCTAGGCCCTGGAGCGAGCGGATGGGTGGAACGCTGGCAGCTGGTTCTACCTGTATGGTTGAAGCGTTGGTGTGTGTGAGGGCATTTAAATCGGGAGTCATAGCTCACAGATGCGCCCTGGTGGATGTTCGCAGATCTGCATGAACTTGGTTCTCTTGGCGAAGAGCTGTACACCAACAGTGCCGAAACAGCAACACACATCTAAAAGCCCAGGCTAGAGATTGGATAGCATGCAACATTTAAACTAAGATTGCCTATACCAAGCTAATTAGAATACAAAAATATATTTCACTTCAATTGACCAGACGATAAATAAATAAGTCTAAAATAATTTACCCTTCGGTATTTTCCGTAAAGGAGGACATTATACTCTGGCGCTTTGCGGAAACATCGAATGCGGAACAAATTGTATCGTGTTGCACCGGCGCAGCCCATCAAGACAGATAGACAGTGAAGCACAGAAAAAAAGAGGGACAGTGGTGAGTCATTAGGCTACAATTAAAATGTATTAGGATCCCCGCATGCACGCATAATATATACCTTTTAAATGATAGCCTAGAAATTAACTTATATATTTAGATGTCGACTATTGTCAGAATAAATAGCCTAGGCTACTCAATGCTTTGTCCACCCCCTCTCTATATTTGGACATTATCCCGGGAACGCTTACAATGATTGTCATCGACAAAACTACAAGTGAAAGGCTGTGATGGAAGTATCTGCGCAGTTGTGCTATGTTGTCAATATGTTTACTGAAATGTGCGCTGACGATGATACCTTGTTAATGCACCGGAGGGGACAGTTCTAGGGTGTGCTTTTTGTGTAAGCCAAAAAAGACCAGGATACTGAATCTAATAGGCCTATGTATTTGGATGTGTGCAAGATTGTAAACTCATTTTAGACAAATTATAATATGATTCCTCAACTGATATTTTTCCCCCTTTATTTTATCAGGGCGTCATACTGAGACCAAGGTCTATTTTACAGATGAGCCCTAATTTACATAAATTGTAGAAAATACACATATCAAAATATAAATACGAAATGCAAGCCGAAAGTAAAAAACGGTCATAAAAAACAAACACATTCATAAGTAACAAGGTCCTCAATCAGCTTTATGAATTGCCATAGAGGCACCAGAACATCATATTTAAGAACATTTTGAAGATTTGTGGAACAATAAGGTGCAAGAACACTAAAATCTGATTTAGCTAACTCAGTAGAGACCAAAGGAACTTCCAGAGTTCTCCATCCCTGAGACCACTTATTAGAAGGCATGCTATCTATGGTGGCAGATTGAGAGGAGGACATGTTCTGAGCTAAACTGACCAAAACACACCCCCAACAACACATAAAAACTATGGGCTGTTTAGGTGAGAGCTGATGCCATCCTGTGATAAACAGTGCTCACTTTGTCAAAGGCAGGGGCACAAAATATTTTGCTTGTACATTCCCAGCAAAGGTTTGGACACACCTACTTATTCCATGGTTTTTAGTTTTTTTTTAAACTATTTTCTACATTAGCCACCCTTTGCCTTGATGACAGCTTTGCACACTCTTGGCATTCTCTCAACCAGCTTCATGAGAAAGTCACCCGGAATGCATTTCAATTAACAGGTGTGTTGTTAAAAGTTAATTTCTGGAATTTCTTTCATTCTGAATTTGTTTGAGGCAATCAGTTGGGTTGTGACAAGGTAGGGGTGGTATACAGTCTTTTACCAAATAGGGCTATCTTCACAAAGCAACTGATTGGCTCAAACGCATTAAGAAGGAAAGCAATTCCACAAATTAACTTTTAACAAGGCACACCTGTTAATTGAAATGCATTCCAGGTGACTTCCGACTATCGAGATGACGAGCCAGCACAGGTGTAACCCATACTTACTAGCAAGGTGACACCAAATCGGTTCACCCTATGTGCTACCTCCAAATATAAATGGAAAAACCAAAACTGGTAACACCTTCCCCCTTAAGACAACAAATATATCCTGTATTTTTGTTGGACAAATTTGATCACAACCAACAGAAAATAACTTAATTCAACTTATATGCATCGCTACTTAAATGTGTCTTCTTTTACAATATAAAAATGGTGTCTACTGACTGTCAACTAGAGGTCGGCCGATTAATCAGAATGGCCGATTAATTAGGGCCGATTTCAAGTTTTCATAAACAATCGGAAATCGGTATTTTTGGGCGCCGATTTCCGATTATTATTATTTTTTTTAAATACCTTTTATTTAACTAAGCAAGTCAGTTATGAACACATTCTTATTTTCAATGACTGCCTAGGAACTGTGGGTTAACTGCCTTGTTCAGGGGCAGAACGACAGATTTTCACCTTGTCAGCTCAGGGGTTCCAATCTTGCAATCGCACAGTTAACTAGTCCAACGCTCTGACCATTGCCTAACCGTAGCCTGCCTGTTACACGAATGTAGTAGAAGCCAAGGTAAATTGCTAGCTAGCATTAAACGTATCTTATAAAAAACAATCAATCATAATCACTAGTTATAACTACTGATCCAGTTTAGCAGGCAATATTAACCAGGTGAAATTGTGTAATTTCTCTTGTGTTCATTGCACGCAGAGTCAGGGTATATGCAACAGTTTGGGCTGCCTGGCTCATTGCGAACTAATTTGCCAGAATTTTACGTAATTATGACATACATTGAAGGTTGTGCAATGTAACAAGAATATTTAGACTTAGGGAAGCCACCCGTTAGTTAAAATACCGAACGGTTCCGTATTTCACTGAAATAATAAACGTTTTGTTTTTGAAATGATAGTTTCCGGATTCGATCATATTAATGACCAAAGGCTCGTATTTCTGTGTGTTATTATGTTATAATTAAGTCTGATTTGATAGAGCAGTCTGACTGAGCAGCACCAGGTCCGTAATCATTAATTCAAACAGCACTTTCGTGCGTTTTGCCAGCAGCTCTTCGCAAGCACAGCGCTGTTTTGACTTCAAGCCTATCAGCCTAATGGCTGGTATAAACAATGTGAAATGATTAGCTAGTTTGCTGGGTGTGCGCTAATACGGTTTTAAACGTCACTCGCTTTTTGATTTGGAGTAGTTATTCCCCTTGCCGCAGCTTTTGTGGAGCGATGGGTAACGATGCTTCGAGTGTGGCTGTTGTCTATGTGTTCCTGGTTCGAGCCCAGGTAGGGGCAAGGAGGGGGACGGAAGCTATACTGTTACACTGGCAATACTATAGTGCCTATAAGAACATCCAATAGTCAAAGGTAGATGAAATACAAATGGTATAAAGAGAAATAGTCCTATAAATACTACAACCTAAAACCTCTTACCTTGGAATATTGAAGTCTCATGTTAAAAGGAACCACCAACTTTCATATGTTCTCATGTTCTGAGCAAGGAACTTAAACGTTAGCTTTTTTACATGGCACATATTTTACATGGCACACATTTTTACATGGCAGATATTACTTTCTTCTCCAACACTTTGTTTTTGCATTATTTAAACCAAATTGAACACGTTTCATTATTTATTTGAGGCTAAATTGATTTTATTTATGTTTTATATTAAGTTAAAATAAGTGTTAATTCAGTATTGTTGTAATTGTCATTATTACAAATGTTTTTTTTTTTTTTTTTAAATCGGGCGATTAATCGGTATCAGTTTTTTGTCCTCCAATAATCGGTATCGGTATCGGCGTTGAAAAATCATAATCGGTTGACCTCTACTGTCAACAATTAAATACAAGACAAAAACAGCCACCTTTTACTCTATAAATATTTTTCTATATATAGTTGCCTAAAAGACAGAAGTTTTGAAAAAGTAGTAAAATCATGTATGTTCTCTCCTCCCTTTGGACGAGCACAACCAAAACTAATCTCCAATCTCCAAATAAATTGTAAGCCTGGGCTACATACTGGCTAAACACAAAAACGTATTGACTGCTCACCCTTGAAAGACAAAATCAGAAACCAAGTTGTCCTTACTACGGACTTGTCTGATTTCAAGGGGAAATTCCTATAATATGAGACTCCAGTGAAGGAGCCGGCGGTTCGTGGAACTTGTCTTTTGCAGGAAAATGAGAGGGTTATAATCGGTGTAGACCACCAGAGGTGTAGAGACCGATACATAAACCTCGAAGTGCTAAAGAGCCAGTACCAAGCGTCTCCTTCTCGATAGTCGAGTTGTGTTTTTGATATGAGGCCAATGTCTTTTAAAAATACCCCACAGGGTGCTCAACATTTGTATCGTGTTTCTGTAGGTGCACAGCCCCTGCTCCTACATTGCTGGCATCGGTGTAAAAAGCAAATGGACAACGGAAATCCAGAGCAGCTTGCACCGGTGCAGAGACCAAAATAGTCTTTGTCTTCTCAAATGCCTCCTGACTGTTGAGGCTCCAACAGAAAATTACTTTCGGACTGGTCAATCTGTAAGTGGTGCATCAACCTGGGCAAAGTTCTTGCAAAAAGCCAAGTAGTAAGAATCAGCACAGAAGCTTGCACTGGAAGGTTATTGATGGCCTCCACTTTTTCAAACTCTCCCTTGCCCCACCACCTTCCCGAGATATTTCACTGTTGCTTGGGCAATTTCACTCTTTGACAGGTTAATTGTCAGGTTGGCAGCTGTGAAACGCAGAACAGACTCCTAATATCCTGAAGGTGTTGGGGCCAGGTGGCGCTAAATATGACCACATCCAAATATGCTTCAGCATTTTCTAGGCCACATAGAACGATGTGCATGAGCCTTTGAAACATGGCTCTGGCGTTTCCTAACTTGAATGGGAGACAAAGGTAGGCACGCTCAGTTAGAGGGACCTGCCAATATCTCTTCAGCAGATCAAACTTGCTAACGTACTTAGCAGCACCAATAAGGTCCACACAATCATCGACCCCGGGCAAAGGGTACGAGTCCGACTTAGTAATGGCATTGAGTTTCCGAAAATCGGAAACAAAATCGCAGGTACTAAAATACAGGACGAACTCCACTGACAGTTGTCATGTTGTGCAATGCTGTGCTCAAGCATGAACTCCACCTCACTGCGGAGCTTCTCTCTCTTTTCAGGATTCACTCGATAGGCATGTTGTTTGATTGGGTTGCAAAGGCTGCAAAGGTGCAACCAGTACAGCTTGGTTCGGTTTACCCGTCCGCTGGCAAACACAACATGATTTACAGTAAGCCACAACATCCTGTTTCAGACCAGGCCAGAAGATGTTACGCAAGATCTGGTCATATGTCTTGTTGACCCCAAGATGGCCTGCCATAATACCATCTTGAGCCAACCTCAGAATCTCTTGTCGAAGCGTAACTGGAACGACAATTTGAGAGACACTCAGGAGGTTTAGGGAAATCAGGATCACCCATAAACATCGGAGAGATCGACCATGGTGGGATCTCTGACATCCTCCACAACATTAGTCCTGCTCCCGGCAACTTTCTTACCCATAGCACGCTGGGAACACTAGGTTCCTTTACTCAAGGTTCCTTACAAATGACAGGATTTGGCATGACCTTCCCTCCAGCCGAATCGTTTCCCAAAATGAATGAGACCCCCTTCACTGGTAGGCTAGGCCTCACTCCAACGACAACGGTACCAGAAACAAGATCAGACTCGAGTTCCACATTACTGTATGCAAAGGAACTTCCATGAAACAAATCTTCACACCTTGTACTACTATCAGTTGCTGAATTGTCAGACAAAGGCAAAACAACCTCCAAAATGAAGGATTGGGCTGCCCAAGTGTCTCAAGTATCTTTACCGGCTGCTTAAAAGTATCTCCACTCTGCAGAGACGCGAACCTGTCTGAAACAAAGGGTTCATATACATATTTTCCAAAATCTTGTTTAGGAGATACGTACACCAATCCCAACCAGACTTAAAGGCTCCCACAAGAATAAACATATTCTTCTCTCTCTGTTTTCTGTTTTAACCTAGGACAATCTGTCCTTTCTCACGGCAGTAATGAAAAACTAGCGGATACAAAAAAACAGTTTTCTGACGATCTTTATCTTTTGGGCACTGTAGAAAAAGTCTGAAACCTAGTAATATGAGGTGAATTCACTGGTTTGCTATTTGTGAAACGATTAACTACTGGGTGCTCTGTTTGTGAAGGTAGTTTTGTGTCAACACAAACTCATCTGCAAGGACTGCAGCTTTCTCAAGTGTGAGATCCTTGTGCTCATAAATGTAGGTCTTAACCCTTTCGTGAAGACAATTCTTGAACTGTTCGAGAAGTATGAGTGTGTTTTAATCCTCCAAGTCCTCAACCTCTTGAGAACCACACCACTGATCAAAAATACATGCTTGTTCCTTTGCGAACTCAACATGGCTTTGTGATTCTGTCTTTCGCAATTTGTGAAACTGTTGTCTGTATGCCTCTGGG
The DNA here is from genome assembly GCF_045791955.1 of Oncorhynchus clarkii lewisi. Classification (NCBI taxonomy): domain Eukaryota; kingdom Metazoa; phylum Chordata; class Actinopteri; order Salmoniformes; family Salmonidae; genus Oncorhynchus; species Oncorhynchus clarkii. The sequence continues at coordinate 60,240,448 of NC_092158.1, read as the reverse complement.
ACCAACTCGTAAATCCGAAGGATATCAGCTTTAACAGTGTCATAATCTGAACTCTGGTCAAGAGGTAAAGTGGCATATGCACTGAGCCCTTCTCACAACAACACTTTGGAGGAGCAGTAACTAATTATCTCACGGCCATTTTAGGGATGTGGCATTCCGCTCAAACAGAGTAAAATATACATCCACATATTTTTTGTTGAAAGGCGGTACAAGCCGGCTGTTCCAACCAAGATCAAACTCTGAGGGTGCAGGATGGCCTGACTGGATTCTGAGGGCTTCCAGATCCATCTCTTAATCTAATGGAATTGCTCACATTCCTGATCTTGTGGTTTGGCTCCACCCTCAACTTGTCTTTCCCTGTGCTCCAACTAATTTATGTGGCCCCAATCTCTCCTTTGGTTCTATTTCCTTGTGATCAAGGTTTAATTTCTGTTGCTCCAACTTTGCCTTTAGTTCTAACTCCCTCAATTGCAGGCCTATAGGACTCCCCCCACCACCCGTAAGCACCCTTTTCATCTGCCTCGCCAAAACAGTACCGATCAACTCTTTGACTACTGTTTGGATTGCCAGATGCCACTTTGATGTCATAATACTTTGAAACGATGAGCAGATGCCTTAGTACATTTATCTAGCATCCCCATGTAGGGTTTTCCACAAACGCTTCCAACTTAAAGTCCATGGATTTTTTAAATAAACCTGTGTGTTTATGCAACTTTCAAAATTATTGGACCAATCTTATAATCCTTTTGGGTGGATGTCAGTGACAAACTATACCACAAAACTGAATTTTGAACACTCAAATATCTGGGCACAGCAGAGCTTCAAAGTAGGTGATTAGAGCCTCTATCATACTCATGGGAATCAAGATCCTGGACGGGGCCCCATTTTGTAACGTTCCCAACTGACAAACTGAAAATGTCGCTGACAACAAAGGGATCTAACAAAGAAAAATAACTTTGACAACCAAAAGAAAGGAAAGGAGTTTAAAAGGGGTTCTGAAAGGCACCCATGTGGGTTCTCACAGAAAGTTGGCAATGCCACTAGTAAGGGGTTCCTAAAGACACCCGCCAAGGATGCCCACTAGGTCTGCCAACGAAAAGAAAAAAACACAACTTAGGATAGGGAGTAAAAAGAATATGGAGCAAAACAAACAGGAGAAACACCAAAAAAAATTATTCTTTCAAACTTTAAATAGGTTGAGCTCGAAATTGCACCTCAGCTGCCGTGAAGTGTATCTTTCCCAACATCTCTTAACCTCAATTGGAGCACTGGACCAGCCACTCTTAAATATCACCAGGGCTAGGTGAACCACCTTCTGACTAACGAGGTGGACAAGCCAACATAGGTGTAACACATACTTACTAAACGTGTCGAAACAAATTGGTGCGCCCTACGTGCTAACATGCTAACGTGCTACCTCTAAATATAAATGGAAAAAACAAAACTGGTAACAATGTCCATCATCCATTTTGTATGATATATTATGAATTACAATTCATATAATATGTAACGAATTTGCAAAATGTATAATATGTTACGAATTCCAATTTGTTGTGGCTAACGTTATCTAGGTGACTAATGCTAATGTTAGCTAGCTGGCTAATGCTAGCTAGGCTAGAGGCTAAGGTTAAGCTTAGGAGTTAGGTTAAAGGGTTAAAGTTAGGGGAAGGGTTAGCTAAAAGGGTTACGGTTAGCATGTTAGCTAACCTTCCCCTAACCCTAAGTAGTTGCTAATTAGCTAAAATGCCAAAGTTGTCCGTGATGAGATTCTAACACGCAACCTTTGGATTGCTAAAACGTTCAAATTATTCGCCTACCCTCCTTTTTGTTTTTGCGTTAAGTAACCTTATGTCTTATGTACCATAGCAAACGTAACATATCATACTAATTTGAGTGTCTTAGATTTACTTGTACTCTGAGACCAGGCTTTACATCCAGCTATTTATCCTGTAAGAATCCAGCAATAGTGAACACATTTTTAATCCATACATTTTAAATGAACACAATTGAGTAGCCTACATAATTGAGTACAGTTAGTTTTTTTCAATTCGTTTTCATTGAAGACCGAGAAAGCACTCTAGACACAAACTGTCCTGCCCTGCATTTCTAAAATCTTCGAAAGCCAAGTTAATAAACAGATCACCGACCACTTCGAATCCCACGTACCTTCTCCACTATGCAATCTGGTTTCCAAGCTGGTCATGGGTGCACCTCAGCCATGCTCAAGGTCCTAAACGAAATCATAACTGGCATCGATAAATGACAGTACTGTGCATCCGTCTTCATCGACCTGGCCAAGGCTTTCGACTCTGTCAATCACCGCATTCTTATCGGCAGACTCAATAGCCTTTGCTTCTCAAATGACTGCCTCGCCTGGTTCACCAACTACTTCTCAGATAGAGTTCAGTGTGTCAAATCGGAGGGCCTGTTGTACAGACCTCTGGCAGTCTCCATGGGGGTCCCACAGGGGGTGCCACACTCCTTCTGTGGCCTGCATTTTTTTTAAAATGCTAGTAAAACTAAGTGCATGCTCTTCAACTGATTGCTGCCCGCACCCTCCCGCCCGACTAGCATCGCTACTCTGGACGGTTCTGACCTAAAATATGTGGACGACTGTAAACTCTCCTTCCAGACTTACATTAAGCATCTCCAATCCAAAATTAAATCTAGAATCGGCTTCCTATTTCGCAACACTCACTCATGCCGCCAAACATACCCTCGTAAAACGGACTATCCTACCAATCCTTGAATACGGCCATGTCATTTACAAAGTAGCCCCCAACAATCTCACTACATATCCGTCGCCAAACCCACTGGCTCCAGGTCATCTATACGTCTTTGCTAGGTAAAGCCCCGCCTTATCTCATCTTTTAGCAAACTCCAAGCGGGCTTTCATGCCTTTTACTGAGGAGTGGCTTCTGTCTGGCCACTCTACCATAAAGGCCTTATTGGTGGAGTGCTGCAGAGATGGTTGTTGTTCTGGAAGGTTCTACCATCTCCACAGAGGAACTCTGGAGCTCTGTCAGAGTGACCAAGGCCCTTCTCCCCAATTGCTCAGTTTGGCCGGGCGGCCAGCTCTAGGAAGAGTCGTGGTGGTTCCAAACGTCTTCCATTTAAGAATGATGGAGGCCACTGTGTTCCTGGGGACCTAAATGTTGCAGAAATGTTTTGGTACCCTTCCCCGATCTGTGCCTCAACACAATCCTGACTCTGCGCTCTACGGACAATTCCTTCGACCTCATGGCTTGGTTTTTGCTCTGACATGCACTGTCAACTGTGGGACCTTATATAGACAGGTGTGTGCCTTTCCAAATCATCAATGGAAACAGGGTGCACCTGAGCTTAATGTTGAGTCTCATAGTACCAGTCAAAAGTTTGGACACACCTACTCATTCCAGGGGTTTTCTTTATTTGCACTATTTTCTACATTGTAGAATAATAGTGAATACATCAAATCTATCAAATAACACATATGGAATATGTATGTGCTATATGCTATAGCATACTTATCTCCTGCTCTTTCTCCTTTACTTCCTCTCTGTTATTTCAGTTCATCACTGTAGGATGGACTGGCCCATGGATCTGCTCCCATTGCCCCCCTGTGCTGAGCTGGGGGTCCGTCCTCTGAATGGGCTCCTGTGGACCCTGCTGCTCCTCTTCCTATGGTATTGTTACAGGGTGGGCTCTGACCCGCCAGCTCCAGGCCGAGCCATCCCAGGTAAGCACAAGTCCGGCTCCAGGCGCTCTGTGTTGTCCCGTGCCGGCAGCTGTGCTGGAGCAGTGTGCAGTGCCACATCAAATGTGGCCACTGGCAATCGGGGGACTCCCTGCATCACCATGGAGACGGGAGAGGAGGAGCAGGGGCAAGGATACCTGACCCCTGTGCTGAGCCATGCCCTGTTCCCACCCCAGGCCACAGCGAGTGGCAGGAAGCTGTATGCAGCACTGCAGGAGTATGCAAAACGCTACAGCTGGGCTGGCATGGGACGCATTCATAAAGGACTCCGGGAGCAGGTAATGTGAAATCTGAAATTTACAGTCATTTCAATGAATGAATGATATGAAATGCCTCATGAGCTTAATACAACTGTCTAACCCCATCATAACCCAAAAGATGATGGTTGGTTGGTCACACTTTATTTGGATAGTACGGATAATCCATCTGTAGATGCTCTACAGATGGTCATACTATCAACAAACTATATTTTCAGAAGCAACTGGAAAGGGACATTTTACCCAACCCCTTCTACATTTTGCGATAGGGATAGGTATAGAATAAAGGTAAGGGTTAAGTTTAGGGTTAGTAGATATTTAGTTGAAATGTTACTAATAGTCTGTAGAGCATCTACAGATGGACTATACAAATAAAGTGTTAGTGGTTGATTTACTCCATTGTTTGTAAACCAAGTGTATCTGTGCCAAGTCTGGATAGAATATCCTGTATTTTTAAAAGACACCAGATGAAACCGATATTAAAGGTGAATCAGAATCTCAGGTTCCAACTACACACTTAAAAGGCCCAATGCTGCTGTTTTTATTTCAATATCAAATACATTTCTGTGTAACAATGAAGTACCTTTTGTTCTGCCCTCACAATGTGTAAGCTACAAAGCTTGGCAGACAGCTTACACTCTTCCAATAAAGAATCAGGGAGGGACTGGTATTGTATCTTTAGTAGAAGAATCTTTAACAGATACAGAAAGGAAAAAATGTAGTAGAAAAATCACTATATACATTCACACAAATGGATACAAATAAAGAACAGCATTTCTATCACGAGCTAGCAACAAGAAAAATAAGCCTATCTAGCCAACATGACCATGTAGAAATGATGACAATTTACATCAAACATATACACACAATCTAAGTGTCCATATAGCTTAATAACTATAATTTAGCTCTGTCACGAGATATCTGAATACTTAAAATAGTTATATACATCCAAAACCCAAAGAAGCTAAATTCCATCAAGAAACGTTAGCTAGCATGCTAACACACAATGTTAAGTGAATGGGCGATAGTTAGCGCAATTAGCTTAGCATCATCGGAACTTAGAAAAGTAGAATAAACATGTAAAAAACATAAATATTCTAGAAACACAATTTGAATTAGCGAAAGCATGTCCTAATAACTCAAAGTTCTTACAAATTGACCTAGTAAAATGGAAAAATAGAGCTAGTCGGTCTGTTGTTGTTGCTCGGATTGTTCTGACAGGAAATAGCATTGCACTGAGAGTTAGCAAATTAAAAGCTACAGTACCCAACTTCGCCACTAGATGACAACAAAGGATAAGTTGTACATCAGTACAGCTATCAGAACACTCCCCGCTATGTCACTATGTTTACTTTTGGAGGAGTAGGACGACTTCCGAGACAGGTCTGAAGAACACCTTAGGGGTGCCCTGTCTCATGACTCTCACTTCCACTATCCCTGACTTTGTTATAACCGCTTGGTACAGTTTTGACGACGAATCTAACAGGTGGACTTGCGTGTCTTTTAGTAAGACGACATCTCCAACTTGCAGATTAGGTTTGTCAACTTGCCATCTGCATGACTGGAGTGTCACCAGGTATTCTTGTCTCCATATTTTCCAGAATGTGTCTGCGAGGCTCTGAACTTGTTTCCATTGCTTGCTGTAGAGATTTTGAGGTTGAAGTCTCCTGGAGGTGCTGTTGTAGTTTAAAACATTTTGTGTCAGAAGCATAGCAGGTGTAAGAACTGCTGTCATCTCTGGATCCATGGACACTGGAACTATGGGTTGCGCGTTCATGATGGCCATGACTTCAGCCATGAGTGTGGTGAGGACTTAATGTGTGAGACGAGTAGAACTAACTTCCAGAAGCATGGCATTCAGAATGCGACGAGTGATTCCAATCATCCTCTCCCAAGCTCCTCCCACATGTGAGGCATCAGGAGGATTGAAAGACCATGTGCATCTTTGGTCTTGAAGGTAAGTACTCATCTCAGAGTCAGCTGCTCTGATCTTCAGCGCTTTGCAGGCTGAAGTTTGTGCCACGATCCAAGCGTAGTTGCTTTGCAGGTCATCGGATAGAGAAGAATATTCTCAAACCATTGATGAAGCTGGGGGTAGACAGACTCTATCACTTCGTTGTGTACCGCTCTTGTACTCATGCAGGAGAAGAGGACGGCCCAGCGGTTACTTTCAGAGCTGCCTCCTCTGGTCCGATGAGAGGTGATGCTCCAGGGTCCTAAGAAGTTCCATCCAATATGAGTGAACGGAGGATCAGAGGAAAGTCTGTCTGCAGGTAAGTCTGACATATTTTGCCCTTCCAGTTTTCCTCTAAGTTTTCTGCAGATCACACGCTTAAAGATTATGCTGGATACCAGTCTTTCACTTCCAATGATCCACAATCCAACTGACCGGACTGCGTCTTCAGTGAAGTGATGACCCTGATGTGCAACTTGCTCGTGGTATTGTCTCGCCAACAGAGTGGTGACGTGGTGGTTCTTGGGCATGATGAGAGGGTGTTTCTTTTCCCATGACATATCAGCTGCCGCTGTGCGACCTCCGATTCTTATCAACCCGTCCTTATGGATGATAGGGTCCAGCTTCTTTAGTGGAAAGTGTTTAGGGTTCAGCTTCTTTAGTGGAAAGTGTTTGGAGACCTCTTCTCTTTTGGTGAGGCACTTGATTTCTTCTTTGAAGACTTCTTGCTGTACGCATCTGATGATGGTGGTTTTGGCCTGTTTAGGATGGTTGCCCTTGTCACTGTCTGGAGCCCTGGAGAATGCTTTGGCTATTTGGAGTAGTTTTGCGATTGCTCGGGTGAGTGACTTCCAGTTGGAGAAACGTTCAAACCTGTGTGAGACAAGTTGGACTTCAGTAGCTTCGGTAGTGAAGGTTGTGTCTTGCAGCCAGATCTCTGTGTCAGTATCGGATCCCACGAGTTCAAAGGTTTCTAACTGAGTAGTCTCTTCTATCTCTATCTCTGTCAGAAAGAGTGGGCCTGAGAGCCATCTGTTGTGTTTGAGGATGGCTGCTGGCTTGTCGTAGTTTTGTGTTCTTTCAAACACTTTGCATCCGATGTCATCCGTATCTCCAGCTGGGACAGCGGCCTCTATGCAACTCTGAGCTTCCGAAAGTTGTATTGTGTTATTCAGTCTCTCTTTGATCTGAATGATGTTAGCACAAGGGCTAAGGAATGATGTGCGTCCATTTTGCAGCACATTTGTTCTGTAAACGCTAACTTTAGCTGGCTTGTGAGATCCGTTCAGACATACATCACCGATAATGACCCATCCGAGGTCAAGGCAATGTGCATAGGGTGCGTTGTATTGCTCTCTGACTTTGTGCACTCTTAGTCTGTCTCTTCCCGAGCAGGAGAAGGATTGCTACTCCCGCGTCGAGTGCTGGAATCTTGTCTGCAACAGGCATCAGATGCAGGAGATGACGTGCAATTTCAGGTGAGGGAATCTCTGATCTATCGTCAGGCATCATGTCACATTCTATGAGAGTGGAAAGAGTAAGCTGTGTTTTTCCTTCCAGTGACTACACAATGTAGTTGCTGAACAACCTCTGACAGCGAAGAGGTCGAAGAACTCAGTTCTGGATAACGACCTGTTGCTCTGTTCATCTAAGACGGTATACATTCTGACTGCCTTCTCTCTGTGATCTGCGGGGTACACTTTGACTAAGCATATCTTGGAACACGATCTAGAGCTGACTGGCTCTCCACAGATCTCAGTGCACTCCGAGGTTACTGCAGGTGTTTCCCTTTTCCTATGCTCCCCGTCATGGTCTTCCTTGGCTGTGGAGTTCTCGGTTTTCCATGGGGCTTGCCCCGGATGTAATGCAGACGGATGTCTATCACTGTTCCACTCTTTGCACTGCACTGCTGTCTCACAGTCTTTTGCGAGATGTTTGGTTGAAGCACAGCATCTGAAACAGATGTGTTTGTCTTTGAGATAAGACTTGCGTTCATCCAGTGTCTTGCTCCTGAAGCTGCCGCATTTTCTCAGAGGGTGAGGCTTGTTGTGTAATGGACACTGTTTGTTTGGGTCCTCAACTGTCTTTCTTGAGGGATGAGCCTGGTTATCTTCAGACTGAGATTAAACTTCTGTCTTCCGTACGGACACTGGAGTTCTGTGTTCTCTGTTGTGCTTCTCTGATGGTTTTTCAGTCTATGTGGTGCTTGAACCTGCTATGTTTATGAAGATGAAGCTTGGATCATTGCGAGTCCTCGATAGCGATGTGAAGAAGGGATCCACTTTTCCTATGGCTGGGCCTGTCGTGTAGTCAGTCTTTTTACTCTTCTGCTCTCACAATGTGTAAACTACATAGCTTGGCAGACACCTTACACTCTTCTAATAAAGAATCAGGGAGGCAATGGTACCGTTAAGAATCTTTAGTAGGTATGGGGGACAAAATGGCGCCATGAAGAGAACACTGGGTTTCAGTGAGCTCCCGTGGCATTCATAGATTTCTCTTTTTACATTAATCTTCTAGCTTGAAAAAGTTGTATAATTTGCTAAATAAGTTATCCTACAATGAGTCTTGACGGATATTTCTCAAAAATGTTCGATAACATGCCCTGCAGAACTACTAAGACCTCGACCAAAACCACCATCCCTGTAGATGTGCAGGAGGAGCTAGCTAACTAACGCCACTGCGGATCCAGGCACAATGGACCTGGTAATTCAAAGGATGACGGATAACATCCCGGATGTCTTGGAAGCAATAGCAGGCCATTCAGCTGAACTACAGAGGGTTGTCAAGCGTGTGGATGAGGCGGAAGGAAGAATTGTTACTGTGGAAACTTCAACTACATCAATGAACACTAAGATAAAGGCACTTGAGAAACAGGTGCGCGAAATGGCAGAGCACATTGATGCCTTGGATAATCGAGGACACAGATGCAATATCCAATATCCACGTTCAGTAAATTCTTTAGAGGAATGGATCCCTGGCTACCTACAAATGGACACTAAGGCTCGTCGTGTGAAGCTGGACAGAGCCCATCGCTCTCAAGCACCAATACCCGGCCCCAACCAACACCCACAGCCAGTGGTTATAAAGTTCCACAACTTCACCAACAAGCAGCGTGTCATGGATGTGGCTGGAAGCATCGATTCTGACGGTAGTCAAGGCCCAAGGGTCTCATTTTTCAATGATTATTCCACAGCGGTTGTACAAAGACGCAAAGCATTTGATGAGATGAAGGCTCGACTCAAGAGAATAAAGATGGGCTACGCACTGCTGTACCCGGCCACATTGAAGATTATGGTCAACAGATCACCTAAAGAACTCTACACACCCGAAGAGGCTGCTGTGTTTATTGACTCTCTCGGGTAAAATAACTTTAAGCTGCACCTCCGTGCCATTTGATAACTTTTTTCATTTGAATCTGATCATGAAGCAGTAGTGTGAGTTATCACGTGCTCCTGTTCAGTAATATGCGTATCTTTATTATTTTTCTTGCTAAAGTAACTGCTACTATAGCTCAGACTGAAATATGTGTGAATCTATATTGGTGCCCAGGCTTGGTTTTAGATGGAAGAGCATAAACTTCTTCTATTGATTTTAATTTCCATATATATAAAGGATGAGGCTATTGAGTGGCAATCCCCTGCATGTTAGCTAGTGGGAAACCCCCCTGTTGAGTCTTTACATGTTTAATTTTCAGGTTTAGTATAGTTCGGGTTCAGGGTTCATATCGTTTGTTTATGCTCGGTGAGATTGATGAGAGTGGGAAAAGGTACCACCCCATCTTTACAGTAGGATTCAGTCTGGATATTGGTTGCTAAAAGTGCAATGGCAGGTAACAGAACATTAGAGGGAGCAATAGCCCCATTAAAAGAAAGAAGGTACTGTCTTTAAAAAAAAAAAAAGTTTTTATATTGCTCTGTTGCAAGAAACTCATTTGGATGATAAGGAGCATCTGAAGTTGCAGCAAGGGGGGTTTGGTCAAGTGTTTTCCTCATCATTTACATCCAGAAGTAGAGGTGTAGCAATTCTTGTGAAAAATAACCTACCACTTAAGGTGTTGATTTGTGTGAAAGATACATTTGGTCGTTTTGTTATAATTAATGGTACTTTACAAGGGCACAACATTTCCATAATGAATATTTACTTCCCACCCCCCAGATTTCCTCACTAAGGTATTTCTAGACTTTTCAGAATTAAACTCAGACACTGCAGTGGTTGGAGGAGATTTTAATTGTTTGTTGAACCCTCTTATTGACAGGTTTTCCAGTGGTATAGTTTCACTCTCTCCTCAAGCTAAGTCACTTAAAGCTATTTGTGATGATCTGGGGTATGCTGATGTTTGGAGAACCTTTCATCCCTCCAACAGAGTTCACTTTTTTCTCTGCACCTCATGGATGTCAGACTAGAATAGATTACTTTTTTATGCCCAGGACAACTTTGCAGTCTGTTTTATCTGCTAGGATAGGAAGCATAGTCATATCTGATCATGCAGAGGTGATCCTGGACATAAAACTCAGCGGGGCATCCAATCTGTCAAGACATTGGAAGTTGAATACAACCATTCCTAAAGACCATACATTTACATAATATTTTATTACATAGTTTAAAGCATTTTTCTCTATCAACTTTCAATCAAAAGATAACCCCTCGCTCCTTTAGGAAACCTGTAAAGCGTACGCCAGGGGTCTGATTATGTCATACACGGCTACTAAGAGGCGGAAAAAGCGTGAAAAGCAAAAAACGTTAGAGGGTGAATTAGGTATTAAAGAGAAGGACTACATTAAAACACCCACTCCTGCCCTATTAAAGGAAATATCAGTCCTTAGATCAACGTTGGACTCTCTCCTAACACAGGACGCTGAAAAGAAAATGAGATTTGTCAGGCAAAAGCTTTATGACCATGGAGATAAACCAGGAAAGTATTTGGCGTACCTAGCTAAAAAAGAGAACTGACTCACAGTCAATTGCTACTATTACTGATTCTGATGGCAATCATTTATATGGAAAATAAATTGATAAATGACTAATTTAAGACATTTTATGCATATCTTTATGCCTCAGAACTGACAAATGACGCACCCAAATTAATGGAGGACTTATTTTCTAAGATTCAGCTCCCTCTAATCACTGAAGAACAGAGGTCTCTCCTTAATGCCCCTATTACCGAGGAAGAGATAATGTTCGCAATTAAGAATCTGCAAAATGGTAAGGCCCCAGGACCAGATGGGTTTTGTAGTGAGTTCTATAAGGAGTTCCATGGCCTGATCCTTGAGCCATTGCGTGATATGTTTAACCCCTCATTTTCAAATGACCACCTCCCTCAAACGCTGAGATAAGCCAACATATCACTTATTCTCAAAAAGGGAAGCTGCCCAGGCTTGTTCCTCGTAAAGACCCATTTCCCTTCTGAATGTGGATAGAAAATTGCTTTCTAAAATTCCAGCCACAAGATTAGAGGACTCACTGCCACTTATTGTGAAAGGAGACCAAACTGGCTTCATTAAGGGCCGTAAGTCATGTAACAATGTCAGGCGGCTTCTTAATGTAATTCAAGCCTACCAACAAAGTGCTATGGATGGCCTTGTGCTCTCCCTAGATGCTGAGAAAGCATTTGACCATGTGGAGTGGTCTTACCTATTCTTTGCTCTGACTAAATTTGGTCTAGGGGACAACTTTATAAAATGGGTGAAAGTTTTATATGATGATCCTCAGGCTGCTGTCCTCACTAATGGGCTAAGGTCAAATAGCTTCTCTATACGCAGAGGTACTAGACAGGGCTGTCCTCTGTCCCCTCTCTTATTTGCACTTGCTATGGAACCACTGGCCAAGGTCATCACTTTGTTGGTAGGCCTGCTATACAGGGGCTGCTCATTGGTGATGTACACCATAAAATAATCTTGTATTTTGATGAATGCCTGATATTCATCTCGCGTTAATATTATTGAATTATTCAGCGAATTCTCAGTCTACAATATTAACTTAAGTAAATCAGAGGCTATGCCACTTGATAACCTTCATTCTGTACCTAATTCTTCTCCTCCCTTTTCTTTTTTAATGGTCTCCCTCAGGTTTTACGTATCTGGGTATATTTGTAACTCCTGAATTCCAGCAAATGTACAAAGCCAATTTTGTTCCCTTGTTTGATACAATAAGGTAGGATCTGGAGCGCTGGAACTCACTTCCGATAGCATGGTTGGGTAGAATATCCCTCTTGAAAATGAACAATTTACCTAGACTACTCTACCCAATCCAAATGATCCCAGTATTACTCTCCAATGAGGTAATAAAGGATGTAAATGGAAGGCTAACTTCTCAGAATATAAGTTCCTTTATATGGAGTAAACGCAAGCCAAGACTTAAAATGGCAATATTGCAGCTGCCAAGTTCTATGGGGGCGGCTTAGATCTGCCTAATATTAAGTTCTATCAGTGGTGTGCCCACCTATGTTATATTTCTGACTGGATCAACAATGATGACTCCTCTATTTGGTTAGACATTGAGACTTCTTTTTCAAAATACCCCTTACAGGATCTTTTGTTTTTCAGAAGTTTCAAGTCTGTAAAAGATCACTGCAATAATCCCATTACACTTAACACACTTAAAGTATGGAGGTCAGTTCAACATTTTTTGGGAAGGTCCAAACTCTGCTCTTTCCCCAATTCTTAACAACCCATATTTTGATCCAGGATTTCTGGATGCTGGCTTTAACTTTTGACTTAATAAGGGCATAGGCAGACTAAATTATTTATTTGCTTATAAGATTTTATTGTCATTTGAGCAGATGGTTGAGAAATACCGACTCCCAAAGCAGGACTTCTTTCGCTTTCTACAAGTAATTATATTTTGAAGAGCACCATCTTAATTGGCAACCCTGATGTGTCTGTCATTGAAAGAATGCTTTTTTTTCCCACAAAGGAAAATATCTAAGTTTGTTTTATGATGCTTTAAGGTCCTTTTCTGCTGTTGACACACAGAGGGTGAAACAAGTGTGGGAGAAAGAATTGTCTGTTACTATTGATGAAAAGGTGTCAGAGGACATTTGGAGATATGCACAAACAATATCTATATGTAATCATACTAGAGCTATCCAGTTAAGAATAATACACATATTGCATATATCCCCAAATCGCAGACATGCTTTTAGCCCCTCTTCCTCTTCTCCTTGGTGTCTTAAATATAAAATTGATACAGGCACCCTAACACATTGTTTATGGTCATGTTCCAAATTACAGTGATACTGGTCTGGTGTTTTGCAATAAATTGAAAAGATCCTAGGGGTTTATCTAGAATTGGACCCTGTTTCTTTACTGTTAGGTCTCCCTAGTAGGAATGTTACTTCTGTGGGTAAGAGGAGGCTTTACCACATCCTTACGTTCGCAGCGAGGAAAAACATCCTCTTACAGTGGATTAGTGATAAGGTTCCTTCTATTAAAGATTGGCATAAGATACTATTTGAATGGGTGCCACTGGAATATCTGACATGTACATTGCATTCTAAAACAGATCAGTTCTACAAAGTATGGGAACCTTATCTAAATGATCTTGAACCTGAGGTATCAGCTATTATGCTGCAAGGATTCTCTTAGAAGGGTGGTGATCTATTTATTTCAGAATTACACTGTACGTTCCATGTCTTAAAACCTAACTTCTTGGTTTAAACTGAGCTTTTTTGTTTAATTTCTGTTTGTATGTTTGTTTAAAATGTATGTATTGAGAGACGCAATGATGGGGATGGGGTGAGAGAAGCGCCAAACGGGGAGAGGAAGATGGTGTATGTATGTATGTATGTATGTATGTATGTATCTATGTATGTATGTACGTATTTATGTATCCAGGTATGTGTATGTGAGTGCTGTTTTTTGCTTTGTTGTTGTATCTCTTAATATGGGTGAAAATTGTGAAATTCCAATAAAAATACTGTTACAAAATAATCTTTAGTTGAAGATATTTAGTTTGTAAAACTGTAACCGATACAGAAAGGAAAAAATGTATTCGAAAAATCACTATATACATTCACACAAATGGATACAAATACAGAACAGCATTTCTATCACGAGCTAGCAACAAGAAAATAAGCCTAGCTAGCCAACATGACCGTGCAGAAATTATGACAATTTACATCACAAACATAGATTGTGTGTATAAGTGTCCATTTAGCTTAATAACTATACTTTAGCTCTGTCACAAGAGATATCTGAACACTTAAAATAGTTCTATACATCCAAAACCCAAAGAATCTAAATTCCATCACGAAACGTTAGCTAGCATGCTAACACACAATGTTAAGTGAATAGGCGATAGTTAGCGCAATTAGCTTAGCATAATCGGAATTTAGAAAACTAAAAGAAATGTAAAAAACATAAATATTCTAGAAACACAATTTGAAATAGCAAAAGCATGTCCTAAAATCTCAAAGTACTTACAGATTTATCTTTAACCAAAGCCTAGTAAGATAGAAAAATAGAGCTAGTCTGTCTGGTGTTATTGCTCGGATTGTTCTGACAGGAAATAGCTCTGCACCGATATTTAGCAAATTAAAAGCTACAGTAACGTTACCCAACTTCGCCACTAGATATAATACTTTATACATTAGTACAGCTATCAGAACAACCTTACTGTAATATGTTTTCCATTAAAATATTCAAAACGAAACAAAAATAGCTTTTCTCATCGAAGAATTTTGGTAGGATTGTCTAGGAGTGAAGGACTTAATGGGAGGAATATGTAACCTGAAAACGAGCTGTTATTGGCAGAGAGGTTTGGAACTCTGTTTCTTATTGGTCTATTCATTTATACCGTCTGGTGATGTCACCAGGCAGGCCAAAAAGGTCCTGTGTCGATTGTATTTTTAGCTAGCAACTATCAGCAATAACACTGATCACATTTAAAAAACACTTTTACAGTGTTAGTTTCACCAGCTGTTGTACAAATATGACACAAAACTGAATTTTGACTGCACTGGGCCTTTAAAAAAATGATTCTATATAGTACCAGAAAATGGTTCTTTGGCTTGTAACGATAGCAAAACCCTTTTTGGTGCTATATAGAACCCATTTTTAAAGGTTCTATAAACAACCATGTTCAAAAGGTTCTGTATAGAACTTTTATGGTGCTGTGAAAAGCCCTTTCTTAAAGGTAGACTCCGCTAAATGACTTTACCACGAGCAACACTAAACATTTTAACATGGTGATATTTGCAACACTTCGCTCTCACACAGTCACACACTTTCTGTGCATGTGCACCAAAACAGCGGAGGAGTTGAGCCTCGCACTTCAATGCTCTTACTTGTTGCAGAAATTATACCATTTTCTTTCTGCATCTACATCATATTCCTGAGTCTACCTTTAACGCTAAAGCAGTCATTCTGGCTGCTCATGAATTGTATTTATTTATTACTCTGCAATTTTTCAAGTCATGCCACCCTCCGTCCTTGACTTTTTATAAATAAGTCTGTATAACACACTGTCTGTGTTAGAATCTTAATATCACGAACAGAACTGGAGTTTTAGGAGGGAATGATTTCCCCCCGTTGCATCTCCTCCCGACAGTAGGGCCTGCTCCGCTCCTTCTTCCGACAGTAGAAAGTGCAGTGCCCAACAGATAATCACTCCGATAATTTCCTTGAAACTGAACCTAAACTAATTTCACACATATTACAACAGATTAAAAAAGATTAAGTAAAGTATAATGGGGATAAAGGGGTAGAATGGGTGAGTTGATAAGCGAGGGAAAACAGTGATGCATAATTATGTAATCACCACTTATGAATGAAGAACAGGGTGGGCTATGCCATTGTATTGATCCATTCTAATTCTAATATTAAAGATGCAATATGCAGAAATCGCTCTGCCATTTTCTGTTCGCTAAAATTCGAACAGTTGACAAAACAAGCAAGTATAGTGTAGTAGAGAATCATTATACCATGTACAGTACTTACTCATGATATACAGTACTTCTGCCAGGTTAGCCTACTTTGCGGTTAGCATTTTATTGAACGTTTAGGGGAAGGTTTTTCTGTCAACCCACAACTGTTATCAGACAGTTATCACAACTGGCTACACATGGAGTGAGACAAACACATGTACCACACAGACAGACGACAATATTGCTGGAAATGAATGGGCAGATATTGTTAGGTTTGGCTTTTTAAGCCAATAGTGGCTAAACAGGGGTGGGATAATGTCAATGTTGTATTGATTAAATAGTAGCTGGGAGATTGCGGTGTCTGATACTTGTGAGATTTGTTTGACAGTTAGTGGTGGAATTGCATGCACTATCAGAATTGTTTGGTGAGCTACTCATAGATGGGCTGCGAGCTACTGGTAGCTCACGATCGACCTGTTAATTATTCTATCCTTTTGTAAACTAATGGAGGTGTGGATGTTTCTGTCCGAGAGTCTCTCCTCTCGCACTAGTTCTGCATCAAGCAAAAAATATCGCCTGGCCGGTGGTCCCGATGTAATGATGGGCGGTGAGTCGGAAGAAGGAGCAACATTTTAATAAAACAACAAAACCAAGAACACGACACTAACATAAGGCAAACTGCCGATACACAAGAACAATCCCAACTGGTGAGTGAACATGGGAGACTGACATATAAAGAGGAGGAGATGATGAAGGTAATGGAGTCCAGGTGTGAATCCTAATGATGAACAGGTGCGCATAATGATGAGTGCCAGGTGTGCGTAATGATGAATCCCAGGACCGATGGTTAGTACTCTGGCAATGTCGTACACCGGAGGGGAGGAGCAGCAGCAGACGTGACACCCAAAGTTGAGAGAACATGGGTTAATAAAATGGTGCAATTTTGATTTTGGAAAATAGGATACTTATTATGCCTTACATAAAAAAATCTGATTTTCATATGTGCATTTTTGTGGAACAGTTTAATTTCAATTATCTTTTTTTGTTTTTTCTGGGACTGGGAATACAGATATGCATCGCATCTATTGGTCACAAATACCCAGTGGTGAAAAATTTCCCAATTTATAATACTTGGAGTAAAAGTAAAGATACCTTTTTAATAGAAAATACTACTTGAGCAAGACTTATTAAAGTATTTGGTTTAAAATATATTTGAATATCAAAATAAAGTATATAAATAATTAAGCAAACCAGATGGCACAATGCTTTTATTTTATTTACGTACAGCCAAGGGCACACTCCAACACTGACGTCATTTACAAACAAAGCATTTGTTTAGTTAGTCTGCCAGATCAGAGGCAGTAGAGATGACCAGGGATGTTCTCTTGATAAGTATGTGAATTGGACCATTTTCCTGTCATGAGTACTTTTGGGTGTCAGGGAAAATGTATGGAGTAAAAAGTACGTTATTTTCTTCAGGAATGCAGTGAAGTAATAGTAAAAGTTGTTAAATAGTAAAGTACAGATACGACAAAGTAATTTTACTGAAGTACTTTACAGGAAACCAGTCTGTATCTGGTGTGACCACCATCTGCCTCATGCAGTGCAACACATCTCCTTCGTATAGAGTTGATCAGGCTGTTGATTGTGGTCAGTGGAATGCTGTCCCACTCCTCTTTAATGCTGTGCGAAGTTGATGGATATTGGCGGGAACTGGAACACGCTACCGTACACGTCGATCCAGAACATCCCAAACATGCTGAATAAGCATGCCATGGAAGAACTGGGACATTTTGTACAGATCCTGTGTGCAGTATCATGCTGAAATGTGATGGCGGCAGATGAATGGCACAACATTGGGCCTCAGGATCTCGTCACGGTATCTTTGTGCATTCAAATTGCCATTCATAATTCATAAATAATTTAATTGTGTTCATTGTCCGTCGCATATGCCTGCCCAAACCATAACCCCACTGCCACCATGGGGCACTCTGTCCGGTACAGTTGAAACTTGGATTCATCCGTGAAGAGCACATTTCTCCAGCATGCCAATGGCCATCAAAGGTGAGCATTTGCACACTGAAGTTGGTTACGACTCTGAACTACAGTCAGGTCAAGACCCTGGTGAGGACGACGAGCACGCAGATGAGCATCCCTGAGACAATTTGTGCAGAAGTTCTTTGGATGTGCTAACCCAGTTTCATCAGCTGTCCGAGTGGCTGGTCTCAGACAATCCCACAGGTGAAGAAGACAGATTTGGACGTCTTGGGCTGGTGTGGTTACACGTGAGGCCGGTATGACGTAATGCCAAATTCTCTAAAATGATGGAGGCGGCTTATTGTAAAGAAATTAACATTTAAATTATCTGCCGACAGCTCTGGGTGACATTCCTGCAGTCAGCATGCCAATTGCACACTCCCTCAAAACTTAAGACATCTGTGGCATTGTATTGTGACAAAACTGCACATTTCAGTGGCCTTTTATTGTCCCCAGCACAAGGTGGACCTGTGTAATTATCCTGCTGTTTAATCAGCTTCTTAATATGCTACACCTGTCAAATGGATGGATTATCTTGGCAAAGGAGAAATGCTCACTAACAGGGATGTCAACAAATTTGCGCGTAACATTTTTGATTTTTTTTTTGGTGTGTATGGAACATTTCTGGGATTTTTTATTTCAGCTCATAAAACATGGGATCAACACAGTGTAATTTTGGCAAATATATTTCCATTGTATTTCCTATTGGCCCACCACTATGCCATTTCTCTCCTGTTCTATTGGTTTTCATATCAACTTTCTTTCGTTGTCCTGAAGCCATTTCCGTTTCTCTTACAATAAAACATGAGTTTATAGTCAGAAATAGGTTACAGTCCAGGTAGCTTCTTCTGATAATGTAGAAACAACAAAAAAGTTGTCTTTTCCTTGGTGTGAGCTGTTCTGCACGCTGGACAGAGGAAGATAAATTTGTATGCTATTGTTCTAAATTCAATCACCTTCTTCTTCATCCTCGCCATTCAGTTAATTCAAATTCAATCTTGAAGACATGAACAATTATCGGTTTATATTGCTCAGTCATTCAGCGAGGAGAGAAACACTTTACCGCCTGTGTACCAACGCATAATCAGCGTTCTAACTATCCCTTGCGTCGACGCAATGTACTTTACTCCACAATATAATTTGTTTTTCAGAAGTACAATGACCCAACACCTCCAGGCTGTGTAAGGGCTATATGACCAAGAAGGAGAGTGATGGAGTGCTGCGTCAGATGACCTGTCCTCCACAATCACCCGATCTCAACCCAATTGAAATGGTTTGGGATGAGTTGGACCGCAGAGTGAAGGAAAAGCAGCCAACAATGGCTCAGCTTGGGGGAACTCCTTCAAGACTGTTGGAAAAGCATTTCAGATGAAGCTGGTGGAGAGAATGCCAAGAGTGTGCAAAGCTGTCATCAAGCCATGGTGGCTACTTTGAAGAATCTAACACTTTTTTTGGTTACATGATTCCATATTTGTTATTTCATAGTTTTGATGTCTTCACTATTATTTTATAATGTAGAAAATAGTAAAAATGAAATATCAAATAAAAATGTAAGAACCTTTCTGCACATTATTTAGTTGAAATGGGATCTTTCGTATAAAAGCTGTAGGAAATAATAATAATAATAAGTAATTGAAGTGTAATTAATAGTAGTGTTGCTTCGCACGCACAATAATGATGCTGTTGATGCTTCCTTTTGACCAGACATTTTGATAAATCAAATCAAATGCAGAAACATTTTTAAATATACTGAGTATACAAAACATCAGGAACACCTGCTCATTCCATGACATACAGTAGACTGACCAGGTGAAAGCTATGATCCCTTATTGATGTAATTTGTTAAATCCACTTCAATCAATATAGATTTTATTTTTATTACCTTTTATTACCTCTTATTACCCTTTATTACCGTTTATTTCCTTTTATTTACCTCTTTTTACCTCTTATTACCTTTTATTGCCTTTTATTTACCTCCTTTTCAAATACACCCTGTATAACAGCATGGTCATCGGAATCACAAATAAAACATCACAAATCACCCCAAAAAATAGTTACATTCCTCCACAAATAAGTCCCCAGTCAATACTTTAAATTGCCTGAATGGCACCAGAACATCAAGAAGAAATGTATTTTTTTAGTTTTGTTCCAGCAATACGGTGCATTAAA
The DNA here is from genome assembly GCF_045791955.1 of Oncorhynchus clarkii lewisi. Classification (NCBI taxonomy): domain Eukaryota; kingdom Metazoa; phylum Chordata; class Actinopteri; order Salmoniformes; family Salmonidae; genus Oncorhynchus; species Oncorhynchus clarkii. Next base: position 60,220,430 of record NC_092158.1, on the reverse strand, counting down.
ACTAAAAGCTGATTTACCTAGTTCGATGGAGACCATAGGAACCTTGAGTTAACCAATCCTGTGAACAGTGTGGCAACTCGGGTGTCTATACTTCAACAGTAAAGTTAGATAAGACAGAAGTTTTGAAGTAGGGCCTTGTAAACAAAAAGAGAGTAATGTAGAGATCTATGGGTCTTTAGCCAAGTCCAGCCAACCTTTTTGATACAGGATGCAGTGATGAGTATCAAAACTGTCACCTGTAACAAAATGAAGGGCACTATGGTATAGATTGCATCCAAAGGTTTAAGAGTAGTAAAAGCTGCACTTTGATAAATAATATCACCATAATCAAGAACAGATTAAAAGGTTGACTGAATATTCTGTTTAGAGAAAGGCAGGCGAGGGGAGGAGACAAGTTAAAGAAATGTTCAAGCCTTGAGACATGGATTGTGTTAGTGCCATTCAGAGGGTGAATGGACAAGACAAAATATTAAAGGTAGCCTTGCAGTTAAGAACGTTGGGCCAGTAACCAATAGGTCGCTGGTTTGAATCCCTGAGCCGACTAGGTGAAAAATGTCTGTGCCCTTGAGCAAGGCACTTTTTGCTCCTGTAAGTCGCTCTGGATAAGAGCGTCTGCTAAATTACAAAAATCTAAATGTTTGAACGGGGTATGGTAGTAGGTGCCAGACGCAACAATTTGTGTCAAGAACTTCAACGCTGCTGGGTTTTTTATGCTCAACAGTTTCCTATGTTTATCAAGAATGGTCCACCATCCAAAGAACATTTTGGTTTGGGGGTCACCAAAGCGTAAAGAGAAACGCGACACTTGCGTTTATCAAGTTGAAATCAATAGAAGGAGAGTTGGGTGGGGGAAATAGTCAGGTTGCATGTCCTGTTTAAGAAAATATGTTAAGTTTTCAGACCCCTTGACTTTTTCCACATTTTCTTACATTACATCCTTATTCTAAAATGATTTCCCACTCAATCTACACACAACACCCCATAATGATAAAGCAAAAACAGGTTTTTAGAAATGTTTGCAAATGTATTAACAATGAACACCTTATTTACACAAGTATTCAGACCATTTGCTATGAGACTCGAAATTGACCCCAGGTCCATCCTGTTTCCATTGAGCATCCTTGATGTTTCTACAACTTGATTGGAGTCCCCCTGTGGTAAATTCAATTGATTGGACATTATTTGGAAAGGCGTCAGGGAGGTGACCAAGAACCAGATGGTCACTCTGGAAAGGTTCACTTTCCAACAGGACAACAGGACTTGAACCAGATTGAACATCTCTGGAGAAACCTGAAAATAGCTGTGCAGCGACTCTCCCCATCCAACCTGACAGAGCTTGAGAGGATCTGCAGAGAAGAATGGGAGAAACTTCCAAAAATACAGGTGTGCCAAACTTGTTGCATCATACCCAAGAAGACTTGAGTCTGTAATCGCTGCCAAAGGCTCTTCAACAAAGCACGAGTAAAGGGTCTGAATACTTATGTAATATATATATTTTTTATGTAATATATTTATTTATTTTCATAAATTTGCAAACAGTTCTTAACCCATTTTTGTTTTGTCATTGTGGGGTAGTGTGTGTGTGTGTGAGTGTGAGGGAAAACATTTTTTGTAATCAATTTTAGAATAAGGCAGTAACGTAACAAAATGTGGAAAAAGTCAAGGGTTCTGAATACTTTCCGAATGCAGTCGATTTCACTGGTTTAGGACAACTTGTAGAAGACAGCCAGCTTCATTTTGGATTTCTACATTTTGTTTCAAGTGAGTCGCCAACTTGGAAAGGTGAACACAACACTATTTTCTTCATCAATCATATTGATATCACGTTGAAATCAATAGAACAGGGTCAAAAAATGTGTGTTGGATATATATACAGTGTATATGTACATTATACAAAGACCACACGGAAACTTGGAATCATATACAGTGGGGAGAACAAGTATTTGATACACTGCCGATTTTGCAGGTTTTCCTACTTACAAAGCATGTAGAGGTCTGTAATTTTTATCATAGGTACACTTCGTGAGAGACTGAATCTAAAACAAAATCCAGAAAATCACATTGTATGATTTTTAAGTAATTCATTTGCATTTTATTGCATGACATAAGTATTTGATACATCAGAAAAGCAGAACTTAATAATTGGTACAGAAACCTTTGTTTGCAATTACAGAGTCCATACGTTTCCTGTAGTTCTTGACCAGGTTTGCACACACTGCAGCAGGGATTTTGGCGCACTCCTCCATACAGACCTTCTCCAGATCCTTCAGGTTTCGGGGCTGTCATTGGGAAATACGGACTTTCAGCTCCCTCCAAAGATTTTCTATAGGGTTCAGGTCTGGAGCCTGGCTAGGCCACTCCAGGACCTTGAGATGCTTCTTATGGAGCCACTCCTTAGTTGCCCTGGCTGTGTGTTTCGGGTCGTTGTCATGCTGGAATCCACGACCCATCTTCAATGCTCTTACTGAGGGAAGGAGGTTGTTGGCCAAGATCTCGCGATACATGGCCCCATCCATCCTCCCCTCAATATGGTGCAGTCGTCCTGCCCCATTTGCAGAAAAGCATCCCCAAAGAATGTTGTTTCCACCTCCATGCTTCACGGTTGGGATGGTGTTCTTGGGGTTGTACTCATCCTTCTTCTTCCTCCAAACACGGTGAGTGGAGTTTAGACCAAAAAGCTCTATTTTTAGCTCATCAGACCACAATACCTTCTCCCATTCGTCCTCCAATGACCATCATCCAGATGGTCATTGGCAAACTTCAGATGGGCCTGTACATGCACTGGCTTGAGCAGGGTGACCTTGCATGTGCTGTAGAATTTTAATCCATGACGGAGTAGTGTGTTGCTAATGGTTTTATTTGAGACTGTGGTCCCAGCTTTCTTCAGGTCATTGACCAGGTCCTGCCGTGTAGTTCTGGGCTGATCCCTCACCTTCCTCATGATCATTGATGCCCCACGAGGTGAGATCTTGCATGGAGCCCCAGACCGAGGGTGATTGACCTTCATCTTGAACTTATTCCATTTTCTAATAATTGCACCAACAGTTGTTGCCTTCTCACCACGCTGCTTGCCTATTATCCTGTAGCCCATCCCAGCCTTGTGCAGGTCTACAATTTAACCCTGATGTCCTTACACACCTCTCTGGTCTTGGCCATTGTGGAGAGGTTGGAGTCTGTTTGATTGAGTGTGTGGACAGGTGTCTTTTATACAGGTAACGAGTTCAAACAGGTGCAGTTAATACAGGTAATGAGTGGAGAACAGGAGGGCTTCATAAAGAAAAACTAAGAGGTCTGTGAGAGCTGGAATTCTTACTGGTTGGTAGGTGATCAAATACTTATGTCATGCAATAAAATGCTAAAAATCATACAATGTGATTTTCTGGATTTTTGTTTTAGATTCCGTCTCTCACAGTTGAAGTGTACCTATGATAAAGAATTACAGACCTCTACATGCTTTGTAAGTCGGAAAACCTGCAAAATCGGCAGTGTATCAAATACTTGTTCTCCCCACTGTATATGGTTGGTGAGATGAGGAATTGTAAGGCTGCTATCTATATTTTGGAATGTCGGATGTTGGTTTCGGGAGGCTGCCATTAAGAAAACGAAACAAACCACTCCAGTGTTTGCTGTTATTTCAGTGATTGTTTTACTCAAATACATGTATTGGTGTGCGGTCAGTAACTTTTATAGTGAACGCCCAGAATTATCTGTGCCATTTGAGAAAGAACACAGCTATACTTTTCTAAGTCCTGCATGTGTGTGTATGACAAAATCAACAGTACAAAACCGAAGATATTGATCTGTTTTAACACTAGAACCGCTGGGCCTCGAGGGATCCCCCTTCAAGCTAATGAGCAGTCATTCTGAATGCAACATTCTAACACTGTAATTAATACATGTCATATGCTATTGAAAGAGTAACCATTTGTGTGTATAAAGGCCTTGGATAGCATTAGAATATGATTTGTTTTTATTTATTTCAGATAAGACAGACAATCCCTAACCTGCTTATGTTGTTCCCAGCCTCCCTGTGTGTGTTTGGTGTCCTGGTGGTTGGCATTTAAAGAACAGAAAGCAAAAAAATATATATTTACAAAACATCCCTTGCATGTTTTTGTTTGTTTTCATCCTCAGTGTAAAACAATTACAATAAATGTGTATTAACCAATGTCTAATGTTTAGTTCTTTCTCTAGAATGTATGACTCTTTCTCTGTGATTTGTCTTTCTCAGGCCACATTAAATGATCGCTCCTCCATCCAAAAGCCTCATCTCTTCTTCCTCCCAGATGTCCCCAGCATTCCTTTTTTCCCACGTGACGCCCATCGACATGACATTGAGGTCTTGGAGGCCAACTATCCCATAATCCTCGCAGAGTTTCAGGCGGTCTACCAGAGAGGCATTGATCCAAAGATTGGCTGGACCAGCCTGGGACCTAAGGTACACAAACCTACGACTCCCAATGAGCATGTACCTGTTCAGTCACTGATCTAACCTGATTGGACAATTAGGTGAAAGCAAGGGTTCTCTTACATAGCTTTCACAGATCCAGTCATGTCACATCAGTGAGTCCTTCCAAAACAGAGGGAGAAGGAATACATTTTAAGACAAGCATACCAGCTGAAATGATGCTATGTCCAGGTCTAAAACCAGATTGGTGCACATTAAGAATAGAATGCTAAGTTAAAATTTCTTAGCTGAGAGTTGGCCAGGGATTCTAATACTTTGACAATGCAAGATAGATAACTACCATCCAATTTCCAAGCTAAGTCAAATGGTCTCCGCCTTTGTGTAGGGGGAGGACATGTGCCGCTTTCCAGATCTTAGGGATAATACCAGAAACAATTGTCAAGTAAAAAATATAGGTTCATGTTTCTGCAATAAGTGAGGCAGAGATTTTTTTAGATTAATTTTTAGCAAGGCACTTGAGACAACAAACGTCAGAGACAACAAACGGTTGAAAATAAAGAATGTGTGCCTAGGAGTGGATCATTCTCTGCAAGCTGTTTTAAAAATATATATATATATTATTTTAATAAAGGTGGAATTAAAGGAATTTTCAGAAACAATTATTTCAAATAGGTGGCCAGCTGAGGCAAAATAGCTATTTAAAGCATCAAAAATGTTAATTTGATCTATTAGAGGACCAGGGATTGTCATAACCTGCTGGGGCAATACGGGGGTGAAATTTAGCTTCAAGGACTTGACTACTTTCTAGAAGTTAGCTGGATTTCCACCACGCTCAGAAAATGTAAGATGTCAATTTTGCCTTTCTAATCAGTTAGACATCTATATCTCAAATGACTGCCAATCAGATGCAGAATCAGTCAACCTAGCCTTAGCCCAGGTTAAGTTTCTTTCCTGTACTTTTTCAGACAATTCATGGGTGAATCATGGATTAGATCTGTCTTTTACCCTTAGTATTTTAAATGGAGCATGCTTATCTGCAACAGAGTTGAACAGAGAGGTAAAACAATTAAGGGCCAGATCCGACTCAGAGATGGATACCCACCCCCAGTCACACAACCCCAGGTAAGACAAATGTTACTCATTAAAACAAATAAAAATAGGTCTGTGATAATGAATGGCTGAGATTTAGGTAGTTTAACATCTTTTATTCAGGCAATTGGACAATGGTCACTGAGCTCATTAGCAAATATTCCATTGGCTATATACTTATGAGGGACATTTGTCAGAGTAATATCTAAAAGAGTAGATTCATATCAGGGTGTTTAAAGTTGGGGTAGGTTGGTTTAGTTATCAGCGGAGTTAAGTTTAGCTCAGTACAAATATCTTTCAGCCTATCTGTTTGCGTTGGTTTGAGAAGCCAGAATTACTATAAAATCCATGTATATAATCAAACTTCTGGTATTTACATGAATCAGGCCAAGCCTACAGCTGCAGGATTTCAGATCAGATGGTCAGTCTCTAGCACAAACATGCTATGTTCAGTAGGTAAACCCTTGTTTAAAAATACTGTAGGTCTGGCTTGAAATGGTATAAGATACAAGAATAATTGAGGGTTAGCTGTTGAGGGCCAGGACTGAAATCTTATCACTTGTTTAGTATATTTGCAATATTAGAACTCAGCATTCTAGCTCCTCTTCTATTCAGGCCTTCCGTTTTTGACAACTGAGGTTGCTCACAAAATAAATCAAAGTTGTCGATAAAATCCAACACTTTTTCAGGTCAGAGTAGGATTTCATCCATGAGTCCAGTGCAAATAGCCGGAAGAAGCGATCAACTCCACGATCGTATGTTGGGATAAGACCGGAAAGGACAATCTGCTTGCCAGTAGCCATTAGCCTGTCCCTCTGGTATTCAAAGTCCCATCTCAACTCCTCCGATTGCCACAACTTGCCCGAAGACAAACATTTTGACTATATTAACCCATTGAGCTAGAATGATGCACTTTCATGCTAGGTTTAGGACCCCATATTGAAACTTATAGAGACCCCAACTGATGTATAGAACATTCTTAAAATGAACTACTTTGGCTTAAAGACAAGTATAATGAAACCTCTAACACAGTACATTCATTTGACTTAATGAAAATATGTTTTTTGGACCTAACTTCCTTACCACTTTTTCCATGTGGTTTCTTCCTTCATAGTCTCAATGAAATGATGACCACTTCTTAAATATTTGGTCAAATCTTTCAGAAACATACCCCTTTGGCTCAACTTAGCCCATTCTCCCCCAGGCTCTATCGATGATACAAATAATGACACACAAATATAAGTATTAAACTAAATACCAGCCTACAAAAGCCACATGGCTACACTCTCCTTATTTGTATAGTGGAAAAGCATTGAGGTAACATTGTCAGAACTATAAAATTGTCATACATAAAAAAATAAGTGCTAACGTGCTTGCAGTGCAGCAGTTTGAAACACATACAATACAAACATGTGTGGGTACATGGGTAGCTGTGTTTGTATGGTGCAGTGGTGTGTGTAACATTTATTTAACACAGTAGTTTGTGTGACAAGGCAGGTCTATGTGTAACAGGTCTATGTGTCTCTCTCAGGGCCAAGCCGTGTTCCCCTTGTACAGCGCAGGCGTGTGTGTAGCAGGGAACTGCCGCTCCTGTCCCTGCACCTACCGCACTCTTCTCTCCTTGCGCACCTTCATAAGTAGCAACTCCCTGGGGGCCGCCGGGTTCTGGCTGCTAGGGCCTGGGGCCACACTAGGGGGAGTGTATGGCCCCACCAATACTCGCCTACGCTGCCACCTCGGTGAGTGAGACAGACATGTTCCAGCCCACATATCATTGGGTCTCAGTATGGTTCTTGACAAAGTTTTGCTTACATGATCTCTGTGCATGATTTTGTCCATTAAATGTGCAGTCTAATATTAACGATGATTGAAATTAATGATATATCGTTTGATACATGCCTCATGAGCTTTGTACAACTATCTAACTCCATCATAACCCCCCAAACATGTTTTTTTTACTTCACTGTTTGTTAACAAAGTGTTAGTATGTAAGTCAGGTCTGATGTATGCAATGCAAATCAGTGTAAATATATAATTGCCATGAATCTATCCTTTTGACACCACCACTTTTTAGGAGTGCAGACCCCACCTCAGTGTGAGCTGGTAGTGGGAGGAGAGCCTCAGTGCTGGTCAGAGGGACACTGCCTCCTGGTGGATGACTCCTTCCTGCACACTGTCTCCCATAATGGTCAGTCAACTCCACCTCCCACAACAAGGCAGTCACTCTCAAAACAAACTCAAGCTGTGCTCAGATTCCAGTTCCCTTTCAGTCAGTCAACTTAGGTACAACATACTATGGGGAGTCGCACTCTCGCGACTGAAGTCGAAGGATCTAAAATCACGCCTGGCAAAGCCAATGAAATTCGCGCCTCGCTGGAAACCCCGCCTTCCAAAGGTGATAAGCTTGAGGATTGGATTCATTCCTTCAATTATTCCGCTCTTAACCTCAGTGTGAACAGGAAGGATTCATGCTACTTAAACAAACAATTTGTAACAATTTGTCTTACATTGCGCCAACTGAACTGTCCCTTAGTGGTTGAGCGTGCTCACCCTATCGTGCGAAAGATTGTATGGTTCTCATACGTTTCCTAATGATGAACAATGAATTATTCGGCAGATAGCTTGACCTGGCTATAGCAATAAGTCTAAGAAGCCAGGTTTGCGACCAAGCCCCAATGAGTTAAAAGATACTCAGGTTTGTTGTTTTGTATATTCGGGCTCGGTGCATGCTCACGCTGCCCTCACTTGAATCAGTTTGTGTACAGACGGCTGGCACTGTTCCCCTACTAGTCTGCGGCGCAGGTTCTCTTGACAATTGTGTAGCATTCTTTAGAGGACTTGGTGTGTCTGATGGTGACTCCTCTCCTCGGTGCCCGTACCTCAGCTGAGTTTGAGCTGAGGGACGTGGAGATGGATTGTGCTCTGTTGCCGGTTACAGTCCAAAGTAAACTTTTGAAACCAATCTAGCTAACAAGCGCTGCATAGCGTTTAGCCAGGTTAGCTAACTCACAGATTAGGGCTAGCTATTCAGGCTTCCTAATGGTGGAATTGTTTGGGTATAATAATCTCTAGTTTAGTATACATAGCTAGCGTTAAGTCACTTGGTTATTCTAAATATCAACGGACCGTGCTGCAGTCAAAGAGGCTAGCTAGCCTAGTTTAGACTAAAAGCCTCAAATTCTAATGTTGACTATAATGCATAACTTCCGGTAAATTGGTAGAGGGTGGCAGAGCTACAGCGGTGTTTCTCAGACCATGAGACAATCCAAAACTCAGTTCTCACAAAAACGTCTGAGTTGCGATTATGGTTTATTGTTTAGCTAGCTAGCACATTTCTGAACAACTATCCAAGTAACCACATCAATAGAATGTTCATGATGTCACTACGACAACTGTCGATAGACGTACAGTTGAAGTCGGAAGATTACATGCACATAGGTTGGAGTCAATACATTTCAACAACTCCACTAATTTCTTGTCAGTTAGGACATCTCCTTTGTGCAAGACACAAGCAATTTTTCCCAAAAATTTTACAGACAGATTATTTCGCTTATAATCCAGTGTATCACAATTACAGTGGGTCAGAAGTTTATATACACTATGTTGACTGTGCCTTTAAACAGCTTGGAAAATTCCAGAAAATTATGTCATGGCTTTAGAAGCTTCTGATAGGCTAACTGATATCATTTGAGTCAATTGGAGGTGTACCTGTGGATGTATTCCAAGGCACACCTTCAAACTCAATGCCTCTTTGCTTGACATCATGGGAAAATCAAAAGAAATCAGCCAAGACCTCAGAAAAAAAATTGTAGGCCTCCACAAGTCTGTTTCATCCTTGGAGAAATTTCCAAACGCCTGAAGGTAGCACGTTCATCTGTACAAACAATAGTACGCAAGTTTAAACACCATGGGACCATGCAGCCATCATACGCTCAGGAAGGAGACGCGTTCCGTCTCCTACAGATTAACGTAATTATGTTCGAAAAGTGCAAATCAATCCCAGAACAACAGCAAAGGACCTTGTGAAGATGCTGGAGGAAACAGGTACAAAAGTACTCTAACCCTATATCCACAGTAAAACGTGTCCTATATCGACATAACCTGAAAGGCCGCTCAGCAAGGAAGAAGCCACTGCTCCAAAACCGCCATAAAAAAGACAGACTACGGTTTGCAACTGCACATGGGGACAAAGATCATACTTTTTGGAGAAATGTCCTCTGGTCTGATGAAACAAAAATATAACTGTTTCGCCATAATGACCATCATTATGTTTGGAGGAATAAGGGGGAGGCTTGCAAGCCGAAGAACATTATCACAACCTTGAAGCACGGGGGTGACAGCATCATTTTGTGGGTGTGCTTTGCTGCAGGAGGGACTGGTGCACTTCACAAAATAGATAACATCATGAGGACAGAACATTATGTGGATATATTGAAGCAACATCTCAAGACATCAGTCAGGAAGTTAAAGCTTGGTCGCAAATGGGTCTTCCATATGGACAATGACCCCAAGCATACTTCCAAAGTTGTGGCTAAATGGCTTAAGGACAACAAAGTCAAGGTATTGGAGTGTCCATCACAAAGCCCTGACCTCAGTCTTATAGGACATTTGTGTGCAGAACTGAAAAAGTGTGTGCGAGCAAGGAGGCCTACAAACCTGGCTCAGTTACACCTGCTCTGTCAGGAGGAATAGGCCAAAATTCACCCAATTTATTGTGGGAAGCATGTGGAAGGATACCAGAAAAGTTTGACCCAAGTTAAACAATGTAAAGGCAATGCTACCAAATACAAATTGAGTGTATGTAAACTTCTGACCTACTGGGAATGTGATGAAAGAAATAAAAGCTGAAATAAATCATTCTCTCTACTATTATTCTGACATCTCACATTCTTAAAATAAAGTGGTGATCCTAACTGACCTAAAACAGGGAATTGTTACTAGGATTAAATGTCAGGAATTGTGAAAAACTGAGTTTAAATGTATTTGGCTTAGGTGTATGTAAACTTCCGACTTCAACTGTATCTACAGTACTAAATCCATGTGTATGTATATTGTGTGTCACATTCTGACCTTAGTTCCTTTATTTTGTCTTTGTGTTAGTTTGGTCAGGGCGTGAGTTAGGGTGGGTAGTCTGTTCTTTTTTCTTTGTTGTATTTCTGTGTTCGGCCTGGTATGGTTCTCAATCAGAGGCAGCTGTCGATCGTTGTCTCTGATTGAGAATCATACTTAGGTAGCCTGTTTTCCCCATTTTGGTTGTGGGTGATTATTTTCTGTTTAGTGTTTCTTCATCACCTTACAGGACTGTTTTGGTTTTTCGTTTATTCACGTTGTTGTTTTGTGCGGTGTTCAGTTGTTTCATTAAAATAATGGACACTTACCATGCTGCGCATCGGTCCTCTTCTTCCTCCAATGACAGCCGTTACATTGCGTATGTTATTGTGTGTGTGTGTGTGTGTGTGTGTGTGTGGCAATGTTTGTGTTGCTTCACTGTCCCCCTTGTTCCATAAGTTGCTTTTTTATCTATTTTTTTATCTAATTTTACTGCTTGCTTCAGGTACTTGATGTGGAATAGAGTTCCGTGTAGTCATGGCTTTATGTAGTACTGTGTGCCTCCCATAGTCTGTACTGGACTTGGGGACTGTGAAGAGACCACTTGTGGCATGTCTTGTGGGGTATGCATGGGAGTCCGAGCTGTGTGCTGGCAAGTTTAGACAGACAACTCGGTGCATTCAACATGTCAATACCGCTCGTAAATAAAAGTGGGGATGAAGTCAATTTCTCCTCCACTTTCAGCCAGGAGAGATTGACATGCATATTATTAATATTAGCTCTCTGTGTACATCCAAGGGCCAGCCGTGCTGCCCTGTTCTGAGCCAATTGCAATTTTCCTAAGTCCTTTTTCGTGGCACCTGACCACAAGACTGAACAGTAGTCAAAGAGCGACAAAACTAGGACCTGTAGGACCTGCCTTGTTGATAGTGTTGTTAAGAAAGCAGAGTGTCTCTTTATTATAGACTTCTCCCCATCTTATCTACTGCTCTATCAATATGATTTGACCATGACAGTTTACAATCTAGGTTTACTCCAAGCAGTTTAGTCATCTCAACTTGCTCAATTTCCACAATATTTATTGCAATATTTAGATGAGGTTTAGGGTTTAGTCAGTGTTTTTTTCCAAATTCAATGCTTTAAGTTTTATAAATATTTAGGGCTAACTTATTCCTTGCCACCCACTCTGAAACTAACTGCAGCTCTTTGTTGAGTGTTGCAGTCATTTCAGTCGCTGTAGTAGTTGACGTGTTTAGTGTTGAGTCATCTGCATACATAGACACTCAGCCTTTACTCAAAGTCAGTGGTATGTCGTTAGTAAAATTTGAAAAAAGCAAGGGGCCTAAACAGCTACCCTGGGGACTTCCTGATTCTAACTGGATTATATTTGAGAGGCTTCCATTTTAAAGAACACCCTCTGTGTTCTGTTAGACAAGGAACTCTTTATCCATAGCAGGGGGTGTAAAGCCATAACACATACATTTTTCCAGGAGCAGACTATGATCGATAATGTCAAGAGCTGCACTGAATGCTAACAAGATAGCCCCCACAATCACTTTATCATTAATTTCTCGCAGCCAATCATCAGTCATTTGTGGTGTGCTTGTTGAGTGTCCTTCCCTACATAAGCATGCTAAAATTCTGTTTACTGTGAAATAGCATTGTATCTGGTCAAACACAATTTTTTCCAGAAGTTTACTAAGGGTTGGTAACAGGCTGATTGGTCAGCTATTTGAGCTAGTAAAGGGGGCTTTACTATTCTTGGGTAGCGGAATGACTTTAGCTTCCCTCCAGGCCTGAGGGCACACACTCTCTAGTAAGCTTAAATTGAAGATGTGGCAAATAGGAGTGGCAAAATCTGCTATTATCCTCAGTAATTTTCCATCGAGATTGTCAGACCCTGGTGGCTTGTCATTGATGATAGACAACAATAGTTTTTTCACCTCTTCCACACTGACTTTACGGAATTCAAAAGTACAATTCTTGTCTTTCATAATTTGGTCACATATGCTTGGATGTGTAGTGTCAGCATTTGTTGCTGTCATGTCATCCCTAAGTTTGCTTATTTTGCCATTGAAAAGGTAATTAAAGTAGTTTGCAATATCAGTGGGCTTTGTGATGAATGAGCAACCTGATTCAATGAATGAAGGAGCCGAGTTGGCTTTTTTTCCCCCAAAATGTAATTTCAGGTGCCCCAAAGCTTTTTACTATCATTCTTTATATAATTTATCTTTGTTTCATGGTGTAGGTTCTTTTTATTTTTATTTTGTTTAGTCACAGGATTTCTTAATTTGCAGTACGTTTGCCAAATCAGTTGGGCTGCCATACTTAATTGCCAAACCTTTTGCCTCATCCCTCTCAACCATAAAATGTTTCAATTCCTCATCAATCCAAGGGGATTTAACAGTTTTACAGTAATTTTCTTAATGGGTGCGTGCTTATTAGTAACTGGAATAAGTAGTTTCATAAATGCGTCAAGTGCAGCGTCTGATTGCTCCTCATTACACACCACAGACCAGCAAATATTCTTTACATCATCAACATATGAATCACTATTAGAAATGCAAGATATATTTATGCGTAGCTGTCCCTGATCGTTGTCAAGCTGTTGAGACCATTCGATCCGTCTATGAGTAGTGGCTCGATGTAAGAATCTGGTTGTCCACCAAAGGTCACTATGTCCTTCTTCTTTTTAGAGCTTCTATGGTAGTGGTGTGTTTGTTCGACAGATACTTCAGATGATTTTCTGTGGGGATTCTCCTTCAGCTCGCGCTGTATGTCGGTTGGTCAGTAGTTAAAACCATTTTGTAACGTTCAGCTCACGATGTCTGTCAGGCTGGCCTGTAGAGTTTAATCCATTTCGTAACCCTCAGCTCACGCTGTCCGTCATGCTGGTCTGATATATTAATTCTTAGCGAGTCCTTTTAAGCACTTGTTGTGGAAAATATTTAATGAAATATTTCACCAATACCGGAACTTGTGAATTCAATTGGACTTTATTACAAACAGTAACAAAGCCGAGCAATTCCATGGAAGAACTGACTCTTCATTCTTAGTACTTGGCTTTTATACAGACTTACCCTTACAGAACATCGTCACTCCACTTTACGAATCTTGTTACGAATCTTTTTTTCCATTCTCTTATTCACTCAGACATTGGTGCATAGATTCTATTGGTGGTGTGACATGCACACTCCTGCTGGTGCTTATAACTGATTATCTAATGTTCCTGTCCAAAGGTCTTCACAAGTTCAGGCCGATGTTGTCTGTATATGATTAACCCATGTGCATGTCCAGTAGCTTTCACAAGATCAGATATGGCCCAGACCAGTCAAGTCTTGTTGGTCTACCTTGCCTCATCCACACAGATTCTGCTTACGTTCTGTTTTTTTACATGTCTAATAGTTGACTCGATCTTGATCCAGCTTTGTACACTCACATTGGCTCAGCCTTCATTCTGCTTACACGTCTAATATTTAAACTGATATCGATTCTTCTTCTACTTCAAAGAGAACAGTATAGGTTACTGAAAATCACCAAATGACTAGAAACTCTCCTACACACTCTGGCCAAAGTGGGCGTTCCGTCATGCTGACACAAACTCTGAGCTCACTTGGGCGTGGCTACTGACAGTGCAAAGCTCATATGAAAAACAATTATCTCATTAGAAAATCTTTAAAAAAATACTCTCATACTAAATCATTTATTTTATACAACATTTAGATGTTGTATAAAACAGATCTTTCCGTCCTAACTTGTTTCCTTCCTAACTTAGTTACTTTGTTGTACCATCCTTAACTTCTTGGATCTCTAGGGGCGCTATTTCATTTTTGGATAAAAAACGTTCCCGTTTTAAGCGCGATATTTTGTCACGAAAAGATGCTCGACTATGCATATTCTTGACAGTTTTTGAAAGAAAACACTCTGAAGTTTCAGAATCTGCAAAGATATTGTCTGTAAGTGCCCCAGAACTCATTCTACAGGCGAAACCAAGATGATGCGTCAAGCAGGAAATGAGCAGAATCTCTGAAGCTCTGTTTTCCATTGTCTCCTTATATGGCTGTGATTGCGCAAGGAATGAGCCTACACTTTCTGTCGTTCCCCCAAGGTGTTAGCAGCATTGTGACGTATTTGTAGGCATATCATTGGAAGATTGACCATAAGAGACTACATTTTCCAAGTGTCCGCCTGGTGTCCTGCGTGGAATTCGGTGCGCAAACGCCAGCTGCTTGTACTTTTCCATTTGATTGAGGGGAGAAACCATGCTTCCACGAACGATATATCATTGAAGAGATATGTGAAAAACACCTTGAGGATTGATTCTAAACAACGTTTGCCATGTTTTCAGTCGATATTATGGAGTTAATTTGGAAAAAAGTTCGCGTTTTGAGGACTGAATTTTCGTTTTTTTTTTGGTAGCCAAATGTGATGTAGAAAACGGAGCTATTTCGAATTCACAAAGAATCTTTTTTGGAAAAACTGAGCATCTGCTATCTAACTGAGAGTCTCCTCATTGAAAACATCCGAAGTTCTTCAAAGGTAAATGATTTTATTTGAAGGCTTTTATGTTTTTGTTGAAATCTTGCGTGCTGGATGCTAACGCTAATGCTAACGCTAAATGCTACGCTAGCTAGCCACTTTTACACAAATGATTGTTTTCCTATGGTTGAGAAGCATATTTTAAAAATCTGAGATGACAGTGTTGTTTACAAAAGGCTAAGCTTGAGAGATGGCATATTTATTTCATTTCATTTGCGATTTTCATGAATAGTTAACGTTGCGTTATGGTAATGAGCTTAGGTCTGTAAATAGAATCCCGGATCCGGGTTTGGTAGACGCAACAGGTTAATCAGATCACAAAATAATAAACAATGTCACAGGATTATTCTTTAGATCCCCTGGACCATTCGTAACATTCCTATCTTATAAATACTGATCGAAAGTTCATTCTCTTAGAGAAAAAAGGTTTTGGCGGGAAAAGTCTCTCTTTAACAAAGAGATTTCAGTCTTCCCACTCTAGGGAGCCAGAGGGAGAGTCTCAGCAAACTATTTATGACCGGCTGTTAAGTCATAAAACCGTCCCAACTCCCTCCTATTCTGTGCTTACTTCGAGGCAAGCAACACTGAAGCATGCATGAGAGCATCAGTCCCTCAGGGGTAAGTGCTCAGTCCCCTCCTGTACTCCCTGTTCACTCATGACTGCATGGCCAGGCACAACTCCAACACCATCATTAAGTTTGCTGATGACACAACAGCCTGATCACCGACACTGATGAGACCGCCTATAGGGAGGAGGTCAGAGACCTGGCTGTGTCATGCCAGGATAACTTCCTCTCCCTCAATGTGATCAAGACAAATGAGATGATTGTGAACTACAGTGAAAGGAGGCCTGAGCACACCCCCATTCTCATCGGCGGGGCTGTACTGGAGCAGTTTGAGAACTTCAAGTTCCTTGGTGTCCACATCACCAGCAAACTATCCCGGTCCAAACACACCAAGACATTTGTTAAGAGGACATGACAAAGCCTATTCGCCTCAGGAGAAGATTTGGCATGGGTCCTTAGATCCTCAGCTGCCCAATCGAGAGCATCCTAACTGGTTGCATCACTGCCTGGTATGGCAACTGCTCGGCCTCCGACCGCAAGGCACTACAGAGGGTAGTGTGTACGGCCAAGTTTCCTTCCATTCAGGACCTCTATACCAGGCAGTGTCAAAGGAATGCCCTAAAAATTGTCAGAGTCCAGCCACCCTAGTCATAGACTGTTCTCTCTGCTACCGCACGGCAAGCGGTACTGGAGCGCCAAGTCTAGGTCAATAAGGCTTCTTAAGAGCTTCTATTCCCAAGCCATAAGACTCTTGAACAGCTAACCAAACGGCTACCCAGATTATTTGCATCGCCCCCCCCCTCTTTTAAGCTGCTGCTACTCTTTGTTTATTATCTATGCATAGTCACTTTAACTCTACCTACATGTGCGGCAGGTAGCCTGGCGGGTAGGAGTGTTGGGCCAGTAACCGGAAGGTTGCTGGACCAAATCCCTGAGCTGACAAGGCAAAAATCTGTTGTTCTGCACCCGAGCAACCCACTGTTCCCTGGGCGCCGGGGATGTCGATTAAGGGATGTCGATTAAGGCACCTCTCTTATTCAGAGGGGCCTGGTTAAATGCAGACGACACATTTCAGTTGAATGCATTCAGTTGTACAACTGACTAGGTATCCCCTTTGTGGTGCCAGGATAACTACCTCTCCCTCAATGTGACCAAGACAAAGGAGATGATTGTGGACAAGGCAAAAATCTGTCGTTCTGCCCCTGAGCAAGGCAGTTAACCCACTGTTCTTCGGGCGCCGTGGATGTCGATTAAGGCAATGCGACAAATAACATTTGATTGGATAAAAATACCAGTAAAAAAAATCATTATAAGGAATAAAGTTTTGAAGTGTCTGTCCTATATCTAGGAAATATAAGAAAACTCAGGAAATGTTTTAGATTTTTGGACATATATTGAACCCCTTTATTTTTGTTGGCACAAAACTACCTCCATACTGGGTTACCTTCAGACGAGTCAGACAACGGAGAACACCATCGTGTTTGTGAGAGTTTCCCCTTTCCACAGTAGGGTCATATTAGTTCGTATCCAAAACAGTTTGTGCTCTACATACAGAAGTTGGCACGTCGGTGTTATCGACTTCAGAAGAGTCCCCTGGTCTTATGAGGGTCGTAGAGCAAAACGGAGAACACCATCGTGTTCGTGAGCGTCTCATCTTTCCACAGAGTGGTCATATGTGAACGACCGACTCCAGTCAGTCTTATGTAGCAATATTTTAAATGTTTTTTTTTTACATTGGATAAAAGTAGAGACAGAGCTAGAAAAGTATAAATCATACACTACAGTTGAGGAACAATGGGAAACTAATTCTGCTTTGAAAGTGAATAATCTTGTAACTTTTGAGAAAATGACCCTTGAATGTTTGGTACCTACTGGAGAGCTCTTCTTTGTCTACACTCATTCAGCATCTGTCACACCCTCTTAAGCTTTAGCTCCACCCATCTCTTTAAGGATTCACATGTGAGGCTATGTACTAAACAACCAAAGATTTCAAGACGAAAGACTGGATGATACTACGGGTCTGTTCGTAAATTTAATGGGGAGTGCCAGAGTGAGCTCTGGGCTTTCGTTAAGTCCTTGTCAGATTGTCCGTTTGTAAATTCAGAACGTTTTGCTCTCAGAGCGTTTCGAGCGCACACTGGATGCTCTGGCCGAAGAGTACAGTCATGGTCAAAAGTTTTGCGAATGACACAAATATTAATTTTCACAAAGTCTGCTGCCTCAGTTTGTATGATGGCTATTTGCATATACTCCAGAATGTTATGAAGAGTGATCAGATGAATTGTAATTAATTGCAAAGTCCCTCTTTGCCATGCAAATGAACTGAATCCCCCAAAAATATTTCCACTGCATTTCAGCCCTGCCACAAAAGGACCAGCTGACATCATGTCAGTGATTCTCTCGTTAACACAGGTGTGAGTGTTGATGAGGACAAGAATGGAGATCACTCTGTCATGCTGACTGAGTTTGAATAACAGACTGGAAGCTTCATAAGGAGGGTGGTGCTTGGAATCATTGTTCCTCTGTCAATCATGGTTATCTGCAAGGAAACACATGCCGTCATCATTGCTTTGCACAAAAAGGGCTTCACAGGCAAGCATATTGCTGCCAGTAAGATTGCACCTAAATCAATAATTTATTGTTTCATAAAGAACTTCAAAGAGAGCGGTTCAATTGTTGTGAAGAAGGCTTCAGGGTGCCCAAGAAAGTCCAGCAAGCGCCAGGACCTTCTCCTAAAGTTGATTCAGCTGCGGGATCGGGCGCACCACCAGTACAGAGCTTGCTCAGGAATGGCAGCAGGCAGGTGTGAATGCATCTGTACACACAGTGAGGTGAAGACTTTTGAAGGATGGCCTGGTGTCAAGAAGGGCAGCAAAGAATCCACTTCTCTCCAGGAAAAATATCAGGGAAAGACTGATATTCTGCAAAAGGTACAGGGATTGGACTGCTGAGGACTAGGGTAATTTTCTCTGATGAATCCCCTTTCCGATTATTTGGGGCATCCGGAAAAAGCTTGTCCGGAGAAGACAAGGTGAGCACTACCATCAGTCCTGTGTCATGCCAACAGTAAAGCATCCTGAGGCCATTCATGTGTGAGGTTGCTTCTCAGCCAAGGGAGTGGGTTCACTCACAATTTTGCCTAATAACATGAATAAGAATGGTACCAACACATCCTCCGAGAGCAACTTCTCCCAACCATCCAGGAACAGTTTGGTGACGAAAAATACATTTTCCAGCATGATGGAGCACCTTGCCATAAGACAAAAGTGATAACTAAGTGGCTCGGGGAACAAAGCATTGATATTTGGGGTCCATGGCCAGGAAACTCCCCAGACCTTAATCCCATTGGGAACTTGTGGTCAATCCTCAAGAGGCGGGTGGACAAACAAAAACCCACAAACTCCAAACATTGATTATGCAAAATTGGGCTGCCATCAGTCAGTATGTGTCCCAGAAGTTAATTGACAGCATGCCAGGGTAGATTGCAGAGGTCTTGATAAAGAAGGGTCAACACTGCAAATATTGACTTTTTGCATCAACATCACGTAATTGTCAATAAAAGCCTTTGACACTTATGAAATGCTTGTAATTATACTTCAGTAATCCATAGCAACATCTGACAAAAAATATCTAAAGACACTGAAGCAGCAAACTTTGTGGAAATTAATATTTGTGTCATTCTCAAAACTTTTGGCCACGACTGTAGGGTTTATCCAAGCATTCTGACATAACAACAATAGTCAAGCACCCAAGCTAACGTTGGCTAGCTACTTCCAGACAGAAATGAGAGAACAGCTCACTCTGACCATTTTACTCACCCTAGCAGAGCTGGTTAGACTGTTTGTATATTATCCAGAGCGTTGGTGATTGCAACCATGTGCTGGCAACAATTTAATTACTTTAATTAATTATTATTTAATTAATTCAATATTTAATGTTTACTGACACCGGCCATATTCAACGGGTGCTGAGCGTTTTTAAATTTGTCAGTTATTCCGCGCTCTGGCACACCTGAAGAGAGTACTCGGAGTAGATAGCCAGATCGACTTTACCAGCTACAGTACGTCTATCGACAGTTGTGGTAGTGACATCATGCACATTCTATTGAAGTGGTTACTTGCATAGGTGTTCAGACATGTAGCTAGCTAGCTAAGCAATAAACCATTATCCCAACTCATAATAGTACTACCCTGTATGAATCTGCAGGTAGCTAACCAACCAGGTTCAATGTTAGCTAGCTAAGATTAGGCTATAACTAGCAATGCAAATGGCTCTGAGATACAAATAATATTACTACACAGATAATAGACATAACGTTAGCTAGATAGCTAGCTAGCCAGCCAGCTAACGTTAAATGTGGCAAAGCAATTAACTCTTTGTCCTACAAAGTGTTATGTTTGGGGCATATCCAATGCAACACATTACTGAGTACCACTCCCCAAATGTTCAATTATAGTGGTGGCTGTATCATGATATGGGTGTGATTGTAATCATAATGGACAGGGGAGTTTTTAAAGATAAAAAAAAGAAAAAGAATGGAGCTAAGCACAGGCAAAATCCTAAAGTAAAACTTGGTTCAGTCTGCTTTTGAACAGACACTGGGAGATGAATTCACCTTTCAGCAGGACAATAACCTAAAACACAAGGCCAAATCTACACTGGATTTGCTTACCAAGAAGACAGTGAATGCCGAGTTAGTTTTGACTTACATTTGCTTGAAAATCTATGGCAAGGTGATTCTAACATGTATTAACTCAGGGGGTTGAATAATTAAATTATATGATTATATTATAAATGTAAATTCTTTCCCTTTGACAGAATAATTTGCCAGCTGGAAAATGGACAGACAGCACCTTGTAAGGTTCTGTGGCACCGGCACACATGACTTGTGGGTATAATAACAGTTTTTCGCTGGGTACCCTGGGTGCCAGCCTATTACCGGGACACATCTTACCACCTTAACTGAGTGAGGCTCGTTGTCACAGAAGGGTTGACTGTAGGAGACATTTGTGCTGAGGCGAATTGGGCATCACCACAGACTTTTGTGAGATTTTATCACTTTGATGTCACTGCTCCCAGTGTGCTTACAGCTGGGACAGGGGAAAGTCACTAGGCAGAGCACCATGTGTGCAATACCCAGACTGCCGCATCTTGCAGGACGTAGTATCCTTTTGGGTTGGCATGGGGCCAGATTCTATTTCCCCATAATATGTTGTACTGGAGTAGACTGACTGAAAGGGAATTTCACATTATGACTAGGGCTGTGGCAGTCATGCCATTTTGTCAACTGGTTATTGCCATGCAAAAGACTGTTGGTCTTAAATTATAATAAATATATTTAATATACACCATCACAATAGAGCCATTATTTATTTTAGTCAGGCCTATGGAAACATGATATGAAGAAAATTTATTTCAGAATATGAGTTTGTCTACTGTCGGCCGACAGTATGTTATATTACTATGCTCCATGCCATAGGCTGTAGATTTAATAAACTCAGGAACAACAAAAAATGTCCTCTCACTGTCAACTGCGTTTATTTCCAGCAAACTTAACATGTGTAAATATTTGTATGAACATAACAAGGTTCAACATGTAATGGCCGTTGTTGGTGGAAGAAGGTGAGGACCAAGGTGCAGCGTGGTATGTGTCCATATTTATTCAAATGAACACGTAAATAACAAAAATACCAAAGAGAAACAACATAAAAACAGTTCTGGCTGGTGCAGACACGCAACAGAAAACAATCACCCACGAAACACAATAGAAAACAGGCTCCCTAAATATGGTTCTCAATCAGGGACAACGATTGACAGCTGCCTCTGATTGAGAACCATACCAGGCCAAAAACAGAAATAGCTAACATAGACAACCAACCCAACTCACGCCATGACCATACTAAAACAAAGACATAACAAAAGAACTAAGGTCAGAACGTGACACAACAACTGAGACATAAACTGAACAAGTTCCACAGACACGTGACTAACATAAATGGAATAATGTGTCCTTGAACAAAAGGAGGGTCAAAATCAAAAGTAACAGTCAGTATCTGGTGTGGACACCAGCTGCATTAAGTACTGCAGTGCATCTCCTCCTCGTGGATTGCACCAGATTTGCCAGTTCTTGCTGTGAGATGTTACCTCACTCTTCCACCAAAGCATCTGCAAGTTCCCGTACATTTCTGGGGGGAATAGTCCTAGCCCTCACCCTCCGATCCAACAGGTCCCAGACGTGCTCAATGGGATTGAGATCCGGGCTCTTCGCTGGCCATGGCAAAACACTGACATTCCTGCCTTGCAGGAAATCACACACAGAACGAGCAGTATGGCTGGTGGCATTGTCATGCTGCAGGGTCATGTCAGGATGAGCCTGCAGGAAGGGTACCACATGAGGGAGGAGGATGTCTTCCCTGTAATGCACAGCGTTGAGATTGCCTGCAATGACAACAAGCTCAGTCCGATGATGCTGTGACACACCGCCCCAGACCATGACGGACCCTCCACCTCCAAATCGATTGCGCTCCAGAGTACAGGCCTCAGTGGAACGCTCATTCCTTCGACAATAAATGCGAATTCAACCATCACCCCTAGTGAGACAAAACTGTGACTCATCAGTGAAGAGCACCTTTTGCCAGTCCTGTCTGGTCCAGCGACAGTGGGTTTGTGCCCATCACCGTTGTTGCCGGTGATGACTGGTGAGGACCTGCCTTACAACAGGCCTACAAGCCCTCAGTCCAGCCTCTCTCAGCCTATTGCAGACAGTTTGAGCACTGATGGAGGGATTGTGCGGGCAGTTGTTGTTGCCATCCTACACCTATCCCGCAGGTGTGATGATCGAATGTATCGGGATGTTTCTTTTTTGGAAGAAGAAGAATATAATTGAACTGAATAAAATAGAAAGGATATTTTCCCATTATGGAGCGAGTAAAGTTGTTGAGCATAAAATCAATCATTTGAAACAGTATGCTAGATTTAGAGTTATTTGGCAACTTTTGTTGTGAATGATACAAAACATAGAATGTCTTTGAAATCAAAACATTCAGGGTATATGGGCTGCATAGTGTGACTATAGGCTATTGATGATTTGAGAAAGTAGCGAAAAAAGACTATTCTCAATTTAATCTTGTCTTTACTAATATGTAAAATTTGTTTCGATTTAGAATGGCCCATGGGCTGGAATAGAGGCAGGGGAAAATAAGTAATCTGTATGCACTAGAGTAGCTAATGGAGGCCACAGGCTTTCCCGCCAATCCGTTTTGTAGGCTACTTCGTTTTATAGCAGAGCACGTGCTTTGAGAAGTAAATATAAGAACACTTATTTCACTCCATGCATCAACCACTGATTGAGGAGCATGCTCTCGCTGCCCGACAGGTGATATTACGCCCAAACTCTGAATGCCATGGGCTCATCAACCTTGTTTCTGTAGCTACCCAGTGCTTAATTTTGGAAACCAAGTGAAATCTGTTCAGGAATATTAAAACATATTTCGGCTTCCCGCGTGGCCCAGTGGTCTAGGGCACTGCATCGCAGCGCTAGCTGTGCCACCAGAGACTCTGGGTTCCCGCCCATTAATCATCACCTTAGAAAGCGCTGTCTGTTTCTTGTGTTAGGCTTTGAAACAACAACCATGCTGTTGAAATTCTTTATTCAAATTCATCACAGTGAGGTGAGTTTTAAAAAGTACAATAGGCCTACTGTTATGATAAAGTGTTTGATGTGATTTTTGATTGCATCTGTATTGATGTCAGAGTAGTTAAAGGGACAATAGAGCCCTGAGTACCAGGCTAATAAGACCTGACGGTAGTTAGCAAGTTGGATACTACTAAATCATGTCCAGAGTGCATAAACAAGATGACCGTGGCTCAAAGGTCACATTGAATTTCACGTGGATTTCATTGGCCTTGTCAAGTTTGACTTCAGATCCTTCAACCGAAGTCACGAGAGTGTGACTCCTCATAGTATGTTGTACCTCGTTTTCCTTCCTCCTGGGAACAGAAGTTATAGTACTAACTCTACGTTCTACAGTAGCTCTGTTTGACTTCTCATACTAGATCCTAGTTAATAAGCTTTTTAGATATGAATTTTTTTTTGTTGCTAGTTCCAATTTATATTACTAGCAATATCAACCTTCATAAATTGGTCAATGGCTTTCGAGGTTATGGTTCTCAGAAATGGCTAGGCATACACTACCGGTCAAAAGTTTTAGAACACCTGCTCATTCAAGGGTTTTTATTTATTTTTATTATTTTCTAACATTGAAGAATAATAGTGAAGACATGAAAACGATGAAATAACATATAATAACATATATAACAATCATGTAGTAACCAAAAAGTGTTCAACAAATCAAAATATATTTTAGATTTTAGATTCTTCAAAGTAGTCACCCTTGCTGACAGCTTTGCACAATCTTGGCATTATCTCAACCAGCTTCACCTGGAATGCTTTTCCAACAGTCTTGAAGGAGCTCACACATATGCTGAGCACTCGTTGGCTGCTTTTCCTTCATTCTGCTGTCCAACTCATCCCAAATCATCTCAAATGGGTTGCCGTCGGGTGATTGTGTAGGCCAGGTATGCAGCACTCCTACACTCACCTTCTTGGTTAAATAGCCCTTACACAGTCTGGAGGTGTGTTGGGTCATTGTCCTGTTGAAAAACAAATGATAGTCCCACTAAGCACAAACCAGATGGGATGGCGTATCGCTGCAGAATGCTGTGGTAGCCATGCTCGTTAAGTGTGCCTTGAATTCTAAATATATCACAGACTGTCACCAGCAAAGCACCCCCACACCATAACACCTCCTCCTCCATGCTTCACGGAAATACCCATGCAGAAATCATCCGTTCACCCACACCTCGTCTCACGAAGACATGGCGGTCGGAACCAAAAATCTCAAATTTGGACTCCAGAGCAAGGGACAAATGTCCACCAGTCTAATGTCCATTGCTCGTGTTTCTTGGCACAAGCAAGTCTCTTCTTTTTAATGGTGTCCTTCAGTAGTGGTTCCTTGCAGCAATTTGACCATGAAGGCCTGATTCACACTGTCTCCTCTGAACACAGTCTCCTTGATGTTACTTGAACTCTATGAAGCATTTATTTGGGCTGCAATTTCTGAGGCTGGTTACTCTAATGAACTTGTCCTCTGCAGTAGAGGTAACGCTGGGTCTGCCATTCCTATGGCAGTCCTCATGAGAGCCAGTTTCATCATAGCGCTTGATAGTTTTTGCGACTGCACTTGAAGAAACTTTCAAAGTTCTTGAAATGTTCCATATTGACTGACCTTCATGACTTAAAGTAATGATGGACTGTCGTTTCTCTTTGCTTATTTGAGCTGTTCTTGCCATAAAATGTACTTGGTATTTTACCAAATAAGGCTATCTTCTGTATACCTTGTCACAACACAACTGTTAGGCTCAAACGCATTAAGAAGGAAAGACATTTCACAAATTAACTTTTGAGAAGGCACACTTGTAAATGCATTCCAGGTGACTACCTCATGAATCTGGTTGAGAGAATGCCAAGAGTGTGAAAAGCTGTCATCAAGGCAAAGGGTGGCTATTTGAAGAATCACAAATATAAAATACATTTTGATTTATTTAACACTTTTTTTTGGTTGCTACGTGATTCCATATGTGTTATTTCATAGTTTTGTTGTCTTCACTATTATTCTACAATGTAGAAAATAGTACAAATAAAGAAAAACCCTTGAATGAGTAGGTGTTGTAAAACCTTTGACCAGTGGTGTACGTTATTTATTTTTTAAGATATAAACTTAGGCCAGGATTCAATCAGATCAGCGGGAACCTGCGTTAGCCATCAAGAGCATTGCTTTCATTTAGGCTGTGTCAGAGGTGTAACTGCATTAGAGCTGCCAAATCCACAAGTGGCTTCTATTGCGGACATTACCATTAGATGCACGAAATGTATGATGTAATCTTCACCTCGATTAGGGTGACATACAGTACACTCTGTACAAAACATTAGGAACACCTTTGTTGGTTCCACTTTTCTGGGCTCCGTTATTTACTTAACAAATAGGGAATACTCAAAATGTGCACTTATAAATCATAACAATTTTAATCATAATACAGCTGTAGACAGAAGTCAAAGATCAAATATCAAACATACAACTGATGGAGTTCTGAGTTCTGAAAAATAGGAAAAGTCCAAGTTGCTTTTAATATGCTTGCAGTCAACCCCTAGTGATGTAACTGCCTACGTCAACACCTTCTACTCATGAGACCAAACCCATGCATAGACAGTTTTACAAACTTGCAGGAGAGAACAATAGTTCCAGTGTTTTCTAAGGGCTCAGCAGTATTTTTCTACTCTCCAAGTTGCTTTATAGTGGTATGTCTGACTTGTCTCTTATTTCTTTCACTCCCTTGCAGGGTTCTGTGTCTATAAATCTCTTTTAGCCTTGAGGCGCTTTCTCACAGACACCCTGTTTTGACTGCAATAACTCACACATCTCTCAGACCGTTTCTTATAAGAGGCAGAGACTAGAAACAATATTAAACCTTATAATTAATATATATATTGCTTATCTGTAGTCCAGGACCCTATAGATGTAGTGAGGGAGGGTTCTTATAGCCCTTCCCCTTCTATTAATACAACATCAGCTTAATCAATTATTATAATAACATCAATCATTGAGTGCAGCCCCTAGCATGACCCCAAAGTTGACCCCATCACCTTCCTGATATTGAGTTTCACCCCATTTTGCCCTCAGATCAGCCTCAATTCATCAGGGCATGGACTCTACAAGGTGTTGAAAGCGTTCCACAGGGTTACTGGCCCATGTTGACTAATGCTTGTGTCAAGTTGGCTGGATGTCTTTTGGGTGGTGGACCATTCTTGATACACACGGGAAACTGTTGAGTGTGAAAAACCCAGCAGCATTGCAGTTCTTGACACACTCAAACCAGTGCACCTACTGCTATACCTCGTTTAAAGGCTCTTAAATCTTGTGTCCTGCCCATTTGCCCTCTGAATGACACAAGCCATGTCAAGGCTTAAAAATCCTTCTTTGAGGTGACATCAATTAGGGATCATAGCTTTCACCTGGATTCACCTGGTCAGTCTGTCATGGAAAGAGCAGGTGTTCTTAATGTTTTGTACACCCCCGTTATTTAGTTTAATAATGTTTGATTTGAGTGTCATTATTTCTATATAGCCAACACTTTCTCGTTCTGAACGTGAAAAAAACTAACCATAAAACAACTTAGCCTTTTTAGAGCACTAGATGGTCCTGTAGTAAGCAGTAGTTTCGCAGACAACAGTTCTGAGAATTCTAACTGTGTGTGAGCATTGGTTACAGTCCCATCAACTCTGTTCAATTTTGGAAGCTAACTCCATAATCACAAGTGCATTATCTATACAAAGACAGGCATTCAATCTGAACTGAGTTACGAAGCAGCACACTATAACAGACTTTTAATTAAGGGTCATTTATTTTTGAGACAACATTCTTAACATGAATGCAATCTCTGTGAATGTCGGAGAAAATGTATTTTAATGATGCATTGTTGGCTGTATAGTGTGCTGCTCTATAACACATATTGGATTGAATCTCGGCCTTATTTTATAATGTTTTCTTGTTTTTCTTTTTCGTTAAGGGGTGGCAGAGGACGGGCCACGGGTGATTTTCAGTGTGGACCTCTGGCATCCAAATGTGGCTGCAGCAGAAAGACAGGCCCTGGACTACATTTTCTGCCCTGACCAATGAACTACAACTTCCACTGTGCACATGTTCTAGTTGTGCTCCACCCTTATTTGATATGAGGGAAAGGTGCCCAAACCTCGTCTCGAGGGCTGTGCTCTTCAACCTCAATGTTCATCCAGTCCGAGTATCACTGTGTGTGTTACCAGTGAATCCACTGAAACAGTCCAAATAGCCAAAGGGAGCTTACCCACCTTTATTTAACTAGGAAAGTCAGTTAAGAACAAATTCTTATTTACAATGACAGCCTACCCCGGCCAAACTCAGGCGACTCCCTATCACGGCCGGATGTAATAAAGCCTGGATTTGGTTGAGTTGTCAACTAAGCTGAATTCACTGTGAAAATAAATAAATAAATCCCCATGTCATTGGATTTCGGTAAAACGTTGGGTCAAAAAAAAACTACAATTTCCTTATGTTGATGACTTCTTTAAAATCCATGTTGATTCAACATCATGCCATAACATTTTTGGGGTTGGAATGACATATAAACAACATTGATTCAACCAGTTTTGACCAGTGGGTAGAAACAGAATGAACGTACAGTCATTTAAGATCAGAACTGGTCTTTGCTGCTTTAAACTGCACACGTGCACTCACACACACATTTGGACTGCACTATCTTAATAGCAAAACATACAAATGACATTGCAGATTGATCACAGCTTTTTGATAGGTGACCTCATGATGCAAAGGAATCCTCCAATAAAACAAGTAAATATTTATTATTTTGTAGAACTGTATCATCACAGTTTTTGCTCAACATATGTAGACATGGTTTTCATAAGTAACTGCAGAAACTGTGAGGGAAAAAAGTCAATTAACCACTGTTTTATCTATTCAGTTTTGTTATTTTGTTGTGCCTGTTTTCTATCTATCCTTTTCTCAAATGTGCCTGATGTTAATTTAAGGTGACCCCTTTTGGCATATACTGTGATCTAGATATTTAATTTGGTTTGACTCAATAGATTTTTTGTGAGCATGCTTATATATATATATAAACTCAGCAAAAAAAGAAACGTCCTCTCATTGTCAACTGCGTTTATTTCCAGCAAACTTAACATGTGTAGCTATTTCTATGAACAAAACAAGATTCAACAACTGAGTCAAAAACTGAACATGTTCCACAGACATGTGACTAACAGAAATTGAATAATGTGTCCATGAACAAAGGTGGGTGGGGGGGGGGGGTCAAAATCGAAAGTAACAGTCAGTATCTGGTGTATCCACCAGCTGCATTAAGTACTGCAGTGCATCTCCTCCTCGTGGACTGCACCAGATTTGCCCGTTCTTGCTGTGAGATGTTACCCCACTCTTCCACCAAGGCACCTGCAAGTTCCCGGACATTTCCGGGGGGAACGGCCCTAGCCCTCACCCTCCGATCCTACAGGTCCCAGATGTGCTCAATGGGATTGAGATCCGATCTCTTTGCTGGCCTTGGCAGAACACTGACATTCCTGTCTTGCAGGAAATCACACACAGAACGAGCAGTATGGCTGGTGGCATTGTCATGCTGGAGGGTCATGTCAGGATGAGCCTGCAGGAAGGGTACCACATGAGGGAGGAGGATGTCTTCCCTGTAACGCACAGCGTTGAGATTGCCTGCAATGACAACAAGCTCAGTCCGATGATGCTGTGACACACCGCCCCAGACCATGACGGACCCTCCACCTCCAAATCGATCCCGCCTCAGAGTACAGGCCTCGGTGTAACGCACATTCCTTCGACAATAAACGCGAATCCAACCATCACCCCCTGATGAGACAAAACTACGACTCGTCAGTGAAGAGCACTTTTTGCCAGTCCTGTCTCGTCCAGCGACGGTCGGTTTGTGCCCATAGGCAACGCTGTTTCCGGTGATGTCTGGTGAGGACCTACCTTACAACAGGCCTACAAGCCCTCAGTCCAGCCTCTCTCAGCCTATTGAGGACAGTCTGAGCACTGATGGAGAGATTGTGCTTTCCTGGTGTAACTCGGGCAGTTGCTGTTGCCTTCCTGTCCCGCAGGTGTGATGATCGGATGTACCGATCCTGTGCAGGTGTTGTTACACATGGTCTGCCACTGCGAGGACAATCAGCTGTCCGCCCTGTCTTCCTGTAGCGCTGACTTAGGCACCTCACAGTACGGACATTGCAAATTATTGCCCTGGCCACATCTGCAGTCCTCATGCCTCCTTGCAGCATGCCCAAGGCACGTTCACGCAGATGAGCAGGGACATCTTTCTTTTGCTGTTTTTCAGAGTCAGTAGAAAGGCCACTTTAGTGTCCTAAGTTTTCATAACTGTGACCTTAATTGCCTACCGTCTGTAAGCTGTTAGTGTCTTAACGACCGTTCCACAGTCGCATGTTCATTAATTGTTTATGGTTCATTGAACAAGCATGGGAAACAGTGTTTAAACCCTTTGCAATGAAGATCTGTGAAGTTATTTGGATTTTTTCTAATTATCTTTGAAAGACAGGGTCCTGAAAAAGGGCCATTTCTTTTTTTGCTGAGTTTATACAGAGTTTATACAGTACCAGTCAAGTTTTTGGACACTCAAGGGTTTTTCTTAATTTTTACTATTTTCTACATTGTAGAATAATAGTGAAGACAAACTTTTAAATAACACATATGGAATCGGGTAGTAACTAAAAAGTGTTAAACAAATTATAATAGATTTTTTAGATTTTTCAAAGTAGCCACCCTTTGCCTTGACAGCTTTGCACACTCTGGCATTCTTTCTGCCATCTTCACCTGGAATGTTTATCCAAGAGCCTTGAACGAGTTCCCACATATGCTGAGCACTTGTTGGCTGCTTTTCCTTCACTCTGTGGTCCAACTCATCCCAAACCATCTCAATTGGGTTCAGGTTCGGGTGATTGTGGAGGCCAAGTCATCTTATGCAGAACTCCATCACTCTCATTTGTGGTAAAATAGCCCGTACACAGCCTGGAGGTGTGTTGGGTCATTGTCCCATTGAAAAACAAATGATTGTCCCACTATGTGCAAACCAGATGGGATGGCGTATTGCTGCAGAATGCTGTGGTAGCCATGCTGGTTAAGTGTGCCTTGAATTCTAAATATATCACTGACAGTGTCACCAGCAAAGCACCATCACACCTCCTCCTCCCTGCTTCCCGGTGGGAACCACATATGTGACTATTATCGGTCCACTGACTCTGCATCTCACAAAGATACGACAGTTGGATCCAAAAATCACAAATTTGAACTCATCAGATCAAAGGGCAGATTTCCACCAGTCTAATGTCCATTGCTCCGGTTTCTTTGCCAAAGCAGGTCTCTTATTCTTAATGGTGTCCTTCAGTAGTGGTTTCTTTGCAGCAATTCGACCATGAAGGCCTGATTCACGCAATCGTCTCTGAACAGTTGATGTTGATGTGTCTGTTACTTGAACTCTGTGAAGCATTTATTTGGGCTGCAATTTCTGAGGCTGGTAACTATAATGTACTTATCCTCAGGTAACTTCCTGTGGCGGTCTCGTGAAAGACAGTTTCATCATAGCTCTTGATGGTTTTTGCGACTGCACTTGAAGAAACATTCGAAGTTCTTGAAATGTTCCAGGTTTTGACTGACCATCATGTCTTAAAGTAACAATGGACTGTCATTTCTCCTTGCTTATTTGAGCTATTCTTGCCATAATATGGTCTTGGTCTTTTACTAAATAGGGCTATCTTCTGTATACCATCCCTACCTTCTCACAACACAACTGATTGGCTCAATGCATTAAGAAGGAAAGAAATTCCATAAATGAACTTTTAACAAGGCACACCTGTTAATTCAAATACATTCCAGGTGACAACCTCATAAAGCTGGTTGAGATAATGCCAAGAGTGGGCAAAGCTGTCATCAAGGCAAGGGTGGCAACTTTGAAGAATCTAAAATATATTTTGGTTTGTTTAACACTTTTGGTTACTACATGATTCCATATGTGTTATTTCATAGTTTTGATGTATTCACTATTCTACAATGTAGAAAATAGTAAAATAAAGAAAAAACCTGGAATGAGTAGGTGTGCCCAAACTTTTGACTGGTACTGTATATACACAATCATGTGGAATTGAAAAGCATAGTCTGTAAGAACAAATCATAGCACTGATGAAGCATGTTCTGCACTGTATGTGAATATGTAGCTAATAAAAGTGTCCAAATATCCTCTCATTCAATATTTACATTACATTTGAGTCATTTAGAAGACTGTCTAATCCAAAGTGATTTTACAGTCAGTGCATTAGTTCCACCACTGAGGTGCCAGCACAGAGAAGAACTGAAATTTGGATGAGTGGGAGTTGGCCCCTCGCAGGGATGGTGGTTCCAAGTGGCCAGAGGTGGCAGAATGGAGTGCTCGTGCTGGAGTGTAGGACTTGACCATTTAGTTGAGGAATGGAGGAACAGTTCCCTGTGCTACTCTGTAGGCAAGTGAGGATCTTGAATTTAATGTGAGGTGCTACTGCACAGTAATGTCACAAGAGTTCATTTAACTTCTATGAAGTCAAATGTAACACTATTTTGGGATTTATATGGTCCCACCCCCATTTTGTGTTAAAACTACTCTGGTCATGGTGTTAATATTTTTTGAGTCAAAACAACACTACAGATGTCAGATCTTAATCTTCACTCTTGTCACAGAGAAATGTCCTGTTGCATCAGGGAATTCAAATGAGCCTTGTGATTCCTTGAACATGAGCAGTTCTCTTTCTCTCCATGCAGTGGCAGTCAAGTCATTGGGATCTGCTGTCAATAACATTCTTTCTCGCTCGCTCAAACGCAAGGCCTATGTCTTATTACTGCAGCATTCAAATGTAAAAAACTTTATCTGAAATGTAGCCATACAGATCAACAACCATTATTTTATATAGCTTAATAACACAAGATATATATTGGTCTCCTCTAGGCAATGGCATACAAGTGTGGAGTGTATCCTAAGGTTACGAAGGAACTGTCAAAATTGAGTTCAATCGTGGCCTGGGGTGGTCGAGTACAGGGTGTCCCAAACTCGGCCTGGGGCCTCTCTTGGGTGCACATTTTAGTTTTGCCCTAGCACTGCACAGCTGATTCAAATAATCAAAGCTTGATGATGAGTTGGTTATTTGAATCAGCTGTGTAGTGCTAGGGCAGAAACCAAAATGTGCACCCAGGGGAGGCCCCAGGCCCGAGTTTGAGAAACCCTGTTTAGTTGTTAAGGCCGCTGCCTTCAGCGCACATATAGACTTAGCGTGTCGACGTGGGTTTGATTCTGGCCCACGCCCTTCTGGTACAGATAACTCAATGCCCCCGATTTGACTTGATTTAGTTACAAATGTCAAATATGGACAGTCCAGGGATATTTTACCCCCGATCTTGATAAGAAATAATCATACCAGACACTTTTGGATAACATAAATAGGAAACAAATAACATAAGTAGGCTACACCAACATTAGTTTCTATTCCTACAGTGTCGGGTGAATTGCCACAGTTGATTTGCCGTGGTAAATGAGGAAATAGTTTATTTCTAGTGTATTGAATGATTGTCAAATAGATAAATCACTCTTAGTCTGTTAAAAAAGGACGAAGTTGTTCTGATGACAATAACGACCCGAGGGTGTGTAATGGGAATTTTAATGATTGTGCTTTTCTTATAACTAATTTCTATGTTCTATTCATGTGTTGTTCTAATAACCAATTTCTGTGTTCATGCAAGTATCTGACTGTACAAATCACCTATCAGTAGCTGCAATTTGGCAGGAGACCCAGACCGTGTTTTGAGAACGAACGACTGTGTTTTGAGAACAAACGAAATATCTGTTTCAAGGTCTCAGCTTAGAGAGAAAGAAGCCTTGTGAGGTGTTGGTCTCTCACGTGTTATGAAACCGTATTGGTCGGTCACATGAATGAGACAAAACGGTCATTATTAATAAATTATGCTAAATCATGCAAATATAACTTGTCTGTGTATAGCCGTATAAGACAACTGCTGGGACTGCTCCTGATTGACATGCAAACTATGGTGCATTGAGTTGATTGGATACCTTTTCAGCGCGCTTCGAGTGTCCCTGTGTAAGAATTTCCACGACAGGTGAACATGGCTTGAAAGACTTTGGTTGCAAGAAGGATTCAGGCAGAGAGGAAGAAGCGACGTGAGAAAGGGTTGTCCAGAATAAGCCTTCCTGCCTTTAGGACAACAACTCCCATTGTTAGGGCGGTGTCGTGACTTTACTTTCATTAATCTGAGGACTGTTATTTATCTAATCAACTAACTGTGTTTAATTGTTACGCAATTTAAATTAATCATGTAACAATTGAACTCGTTCGGAATTTGGGACACTACGAGAGTGGTTGTTTAAAGAGTTTCGAATTAAACTCTAAAGGTTTTTATCTATCACATCCATAAAACAGTCAACGTACCAATCATAACCTCTTATCTTATCATCATTCTGAACAGTCATAACCTCCTTGGATCTGAAAAAAAACCCAGCCTTACTTATGATTCAGTACCATACAAATTGGTTTAATTATTTATTTACAAGCTAACTAAATGATAACACAGAATAAACATACACACTTAATACATTAGGAAATGGCCCCTAGCGAACTAACACAACATGGTGGCTTTTTACACAATGACATGGAGAGGGAGAGAAACTAGCGGCGGTTCGTGTGCAAAGTATATGATTACTATGAGAGTAGTTTCTAAAATGTATCAACGATAAGTGTCTCTTTCTCTCTGTACCAGTGATTGTCTGAGATGGGAGTTTCTTGCCTCTTCCTCGTGTTGATATTTAGAATTCAAACCACTTTAGACATGGGCTGCAGCTCCCCGACTTTCCTAATCTGGGAGATGAGTTAATTTTCTTCACCTCGTGTTGAGGTTCAAAGTTCCAACCATTTCAAACTTGTAGCTACCACTTCACACCTTTCTGGTTCAATGTTAATTTCTTTACCAATACTTTTATGCACTCTGGTCGACAGAGATGGTTCCGTCAGGCTGACATGCTCTCTGACCTCACTTGGGGCGTGGCTACTTACTATGCAAAGTTTATAGGAGAGAAATTCTCTTATGGCTCCTAAAATCACATTCCTATCTTAACATATACTACTGGAGACTTCGTACATGTAGTGTATATACTTTTCAAGTTATAGTATTTCCTTTATAAAATGTTTAATGACATTAATAACATTCGTTTTCTATAGCTCACTGCTGACCATTCCCCACATTGTTATGGTAGAAATATTGTTCCTGTATTCACTTTTGAACATTTTAGAGTTTCAGCGGGAAAAGGCTGTTAACAAAGGACATTCCTTTGGTTAATACTGGAGAGGGAGACCCTAGGTCTCCTCTCTTTTAATTGAAAACAGGGTGCGAGCTGTCAACCCGGTAGCAGCTCCCTCCTCCTCTCTTCTGTGGATGAGAGAAGGTCTGGTTACAGTTATCCATTGCCAAGCTGATCTGACTCATCCAGATCCTCCCAGGACAGTCATGACAGCTCCCCTCTGGTGGGTTCAGTCTGGGAAGGATTCTGCAAGTTGCAACCCACCATAAAAATTACCACGGGATGTCCTGGTTTGTGGATCATCGTAGTAGTCCCCCTCTGGTGGTTTACCCTTGTAGGATTTCTGCAAGCTGTAGCCTACCATAATAATGGCCAGTAGTCGTTCCGCACCAGTGGATCTAGGCAGTAACCTAGACAGACGTTAATAACGCACAACATTCACAAAATACATCATTACATTTCTTCCCCAAATGAGCAACGTTGTGGCACTAACTGGTGGTTGTATGGGGAACTTGATTGTGGCTCTATCACTTCCGAAGTGTCAAAGAAAAATTAAATAAAATGGAGAATAAAACACAAACAAAAATGTATACAAATTATAGTTAGCACACCTTAATCATCTAATTGGACTATTCGGTATACATCCATGGTCTTGGCTAAATGACTCTATCATGGCATTTGTCTAATGTCATATCTAGGGCGTTCCTACTTAGCGCTGTGTTGCTTGGGGCACTATCCTAAGTTGATAACTACATGATAAGTCTACAGCTGTAAGACACTAGCTTCAGACAGTCTACAGGGATGACCTATGGACCTCTGGGAAAAAATATGTGATTAATTTTAAACTTTACCAAGGCTGGTATTTTGCTCGGACTCTTATGTGATCCGAGTCCTTAAATGTTCCGTTGTACATGTGTGTTTATGCGTACACAAGCGCACGTGCCAAGTGGGAAAAAAACAAGTATCCTGGTAGACTGCAACCTGTTCACAATAAGTCTGATGTCATCAGATCATTTCCATGTCAATGACCGTATGTCAGTAAGAATCGGTGCTGACCTCAAACCATTCGCCAAGGGGGACCTGTTGTGTTTTTACTACAAGTCAATGTCTCTTACACCATTGTTGTGGTGATAGGTATGAAGGAGTCTATTTCATAACTATGTTATCAACGGAGGAGCTAACCTCACGACGGAATTACTCTTTAAGCACCGAACCAGTCGTACGCGGTGTGATCATGGTTCATGACTAATAATAACTTTCCTCCTGAATGGAGGGTTGTATTTTTTAGTGGCATGTGTGTTAACCCTCAGAAGAGTGTTTTGGAGATTCCCTTCCATGTGTGGCAATCTGAGTGACTACTACCTCCTCTGTCACTGTTATCAATAGCAATTCGAATTGTTAGGTCTCTAACCTTCTTACTGATTGTTTCTGACATTGGTACTGGTACCCAAGGGGACCAGCTATCCTACCGATTTTATTCTGTAATGTTACCCTACCGGATATCAGAACACATGATTAGAGCATTTTTCTAGTTGTATTGTAGTTGAGACTACACATGGCAAGGAATGATTATTGTTACCATTTGTTTTTGGGGGTGGAAAGTCCACTGGACTTCTTTTACGACCAGTGTGGGATACCTCAGTGATATCTCAGACGTATTCTAAGGTTATCCCCTTCGAGGGGCTTGTCCGCTCCTCTCTGTTCTCGTGGGGAAGTTTACAACCTGATTTGTTTCCTGATTGGGCGGCCTCGTACAATGTTGCAATTAGTCTCGACTTACCCACGGGCCTCGACGAGGTTCATCATGGGCCTGGGCTGGTGTTGGTGTCCGTGGCACAAACAAAAAGGTCAGACCCTTTGTACGAGTTGTCGGCAGCCTTTCAACCAAATGTCCTGGTGTTTGTGTTTTAAAATGCTCAGTGGCTTTCGTGGCCTGCCAGTCACCACAGTGTCCGCGTGTGGCCACCGTTCCAGTGTCTGCGAACTGCGACGAGGATATCTTTCTGCGATATCACACAGTGTTTCACCAGTGGGAGTCATCGGGTCATTGGCGGGACTGACGCCGTTAGTTTCATAGAAAAGTGTTTCAGTCCCTCTCAAAGCAGAAAATGTATAATTGGATGCAGACTCCACTCTGCACGTTGATGCTTTTATTAATGAGATGGCCGCGGTGCTTGCGGATATATCTGAAGGACAAGAGAAGTTATCTTAACTACAGTATCGCATGACTCCAAGAAGGAGGGAAGTTTCTCATTCACAGACTGCTGGCTAGAAATCATGAAAAGAATAGTCAATCAGGTTTGTTGATTGAATGTGATGAGATATCATAATATCTACTTGAGTCAGATTCTGCACCAAAAGGTGTTGAAACATCTTTTTCCCAAGGGGTCCTGTCGACAGGTACTCCTTATGGATGACTGTGTTGCAGCCAGCGTTAGGAGAAGATAGTGTGGTCAGTGGAGACTGCACTGTGACCACAATTGGTTGTTTTTTTTATTTATTTTCACAGTCTCAAAGAAAACCATTAGCAACACACGACTCCGTCATGGATTAAAATTCTACAGCACACGCAAGGTCACCCTGCTCAAGCCAGCGCATGTACAGGCCCATCTGAAGTTTGCCAATGACCATCTGGATGATGGTCATTGGAGGACGAATGGGAGAAGGTATTGTGGTCTGATGAGCTAAAAATAGAGCTTTTTGGTCTAAACTCCACTCACCGTGTTTGGAGGAAGAAGAAGGATGAGTACAACCCCAAGAACACCATCCCAACCGTGAAGCATGGAGGTGGAAACAACATTCTTTGGGGATGCTTTTCTGCAAAGGGGACAGGACGACTGCACCATATTGAGGGGAGGATGGATGGGGCCATGTATCGCGAGATCTTGGCCAACAACCTCCTTCCCTCAGTAAGAGCATTGAAGATGGGTCGTGGATTCCAGCATGACAACGACCCGAAACACACAGCCAGGGCAACTAAGGAGTGGCTCCATAAGAAGCATCTCAAGGTCCTGGAGTGGCCTAGCCAGGCTCCAGACCTGAACCCAATAGAAAATCTTTGGAGGGAGCTGAAAGTCCGTATTGCCCAATGACAGCCCCGAAACCTGAAGGATCTGGAGAAGGTCTGTATGGAGGAGTGCGCCAAAATCCCTGCTGCAGTGTGTGCAAACCTGGTCAAGAACTACAGGAAACGTATGGACTCTGTAATTGCAAACAAAGGTTTCTGTACCAATTATTAAGTTCTGCTTTTCTGATGTATCAAATACTTATGTCATGCAATAAAATGCAAATTAATTACTTAAAAATCATACAATGTGATTTTCTGGATTTTTGTTTTAGATTCCGTCTCTCACAGTTGAAGTGTACATATGATAAAAATTACAGACCTCTACATGCTCTGTAAGTAGGAAAACCTGCAAAATCGGCAGTGTATCAAATACTTGTTCTCCCCATTTCAATTTATTTTCAATCTCTTTTCCAATATACCTTCCGGTAACCCGCCTCACTCAATGTAACAAAGATCTGCTATTATTTTTTAGAGCTTATAGCCAGAATCTCCATCAGAAGCTAACCAGCAAATTGGCTACTATCTATTTAATCATTGTTAGCCACTGCCTTTACCTTCTGCACAGACACCAGCCATTTTTTTAGCCTGGATAATACTTGCCAGCCTGCAGGTATCGGACTGTTTTCTCCACTACAACGCCGTATTCCTGCCGTAAACCCTGGACCATTACTCCTGATCATCACAGCTATCTATCTGCCACCGAGTGACCCAGCCCCGAAGCTAGTCCTGAGCCAGGCCCACCTCCCGGCCTACTCTGTGATCACTCAGCCGATGCCTCCCGGACTCGGTGGCAGTCCACCTGTAGTAAATTAAATTGATTGGACATGATTTGGAAAGGCACACACCTGTCTATTTAAGGTTCCACAGTTGACAGTACATGTCAGAGCAAAAACCAAGCCATGAGGCTGAAGGAATTGTCCGTAGAGCTCCGAGACAGGAGGCACAGATCTGGGGTTGGGTACCAAAACATTTCTGCATTATTGAAGGTCCCCAAGAACACAGTGGCCTCCATCCTTCTTAAATGGAAGAATCGGGGTAGAAGGGCCTTGGTCAGGGAGGTGACCAAGAACCCGATGGTCACTCTGACAGAGCTCCAGAGTTCCTCTGAGGAGATGGAATAACTTTCCAGAAGAAGGACAACCATCTCTGCAGCACTCTACCAATTAGGCCTTTATGGTAGAGTGGCCAGACGGAAGCCACTCCTCAGTAAAAGGCACATGACAGCCTGCTTGGAGTTTGCCAAAATGCACCTAAACAGACACAGACCATCAGAAACAGGATTCTCTGGTCTGATGAAAGCAATATTGAACTCTTTGGCCTGAATGCCAAGTGTCACATCTGGAGGAAACCTGGAACCATCCCTATGGTGAAGCATGGTGGTGGCAGCATCATGCTGTGGGGATGTTTTTCAGCGGCAGGGACTGGGAGACTAGCCAGGATCAAGAGATAGATGAACGGAGTAGAGAGATCCTTGATGAAAAGCTGCTCCAGAGCACTCAGTACCTCAGACTGGGGCGAAGGTTCACCTTCCAACAGGATAACAACCCTAAGCACACAGCCAAGACAATACAGGAGTGGCTTCGGGACAAGACTCTGAATGTCCTTGAGTGGGCCAGCAAGATCCCGGACTTGAACCCGATCTAATCTCTGGAGAGATTTGAAAATAGCTGCGCAGAACTTGAGAGGATCTGCAGAGAAGAATGGGAGAAACTCCACAAATACAAGTGTGCCAAGCTTGTAGAGTCATATCCAGGAAGACTCGAGGCTGTAATAGCTACCAAGGGTGCTTCAACAAAGTACTGAGTAAAAGGGTCTGAATACTTACACTACTGGTTCCAAGTTTTAGAGCACCTACTCATTTAAGGGTTTTTCTTTATTATTACTATTTTCTACATTGCAGAATAATAGTGAAGACCTCAAAACTATGAAATAACACACATGGAATCATGTAGTAACCAAAAAAGTGTTAAACAAATCAAATTATATATATTTTTTGAGATTTGTCAAAGTAGCCACCCTTTGCCTTGATGACAGCTTTGCACACTGCCAAGGCAGTGACAGTTTGGACGCTGCCAAGGCTTTGCACACTGCCAAGGCAGCAGCTACTCTTCCCGGGGTCCGGCAAAATTAAGGCAATTATACAATTTTAAAAACATTACAATACATTCATTACAGAATTTACAACACACTTAGTGTGTGCCCTCAGGCCCATACTCCACTACCACATACTGTACCTACAACGCAAAATCCATGTGTGCGTGTGTGTATAGTGTGTATGTTATCATGTGTAGGTGCCTATATTTGTGTTACTTCACAGTCCCCGCTGTTTCATAAGGTTTACCTGCTTTTTAAATCTGATTCTACTGCTTGCATCAGTTACCTGTTGTGAAATAGAGTTCCATGTAGTCATGGCTCTATGTAGTACTGTGCGCCTCCCATAATCTGTTCTGGACTTGAGGATTGTGAAGAGACCTCTGGTGGCATGTCTTGTGAGGTATACACGGGTGTCCGAGCTGTGCGCTAGTATTTTAAACAGAGAGCTCGGTACCTTCAGCTTGTCAACATCTCTTACAAAAACAAGTAATGAGGAAGTCAATCTCTCTTCCACTTTCAGCCAGGATAGATTGACAGGCATGTCATTAATGTTAGCTCTCCGTGTACTTTTAAGGGCCAGCCGTGCTGCCCTGTTCTGAGCCAACTGCAATTTTCCCAAGTTCCTCTTTGTGGCACCGGACCACACGACTGAACAGTAGTCTAGGTGTGACAAAACTAGAACCTGCCTTGTGTAAAGCATAACACAAACGTTTTTTCAGCAGCAGACTGATCGATAATGTCAAAAGCTGCACTAAAGTCTAACAAGACAGCCCCCACAATCATTTGTCATAATTTTCTTTCAGCCAATCATCAGCCATTTGTGTAAGTACCGTGCTTGTTGAGTGTCCTTCCCTATATGTGTGCTGATAGTCTTTTGTCAATTTGTTTACTGTGAAATAGCATTGTATCTGGTCAAACACCATTTTTTCCAGAAGTGTACTAAGGGTTGGTAACAGGCTGATTGGTTGGCTATTTGAGCCAGTAAGGGGGGCTTTACTATTATTTGGTAGCGGAATGACTTTAGTTTCCCTCCATGCCTGAGGGCACACACTTTCTAGTAGGCTTAAATTGAAGATGTGGCAAATAGGAGTGGCAATATCGTCCGCTATTATGCTTAGTAATTTTCCATCCAGATTGTCAGACGCCAGTGGCTTGTCATTTTTTCACCTCTTCCACACTGACTTCACGGAATTCAAAAGTACAATTCTTGTCTTTGATAATTTGGTCCGATATACTTGGATGTGTAGTGTCAGTGTTTGTTACTGGCATGTCATCCCTAAGTTTGCTTATCTTGCCAATGAAAAAGTAATTAAAGTAGTTGGCAATATCAGTGGCTTTTGTGATAAATGAGCCATCTGATTCAATGAACGATGGAGCGAAGTTGGCTATTTCATTTAAGGTGCTCCAAAGTGTTTTACTATCATTCTTTATATCATTTATCTTCATTGCATAGTATAGTTATGTATAAACTAGTATAGTTTTTTTTAGCTTAGACACTGTCACACCCTGACCATAGTTTGCTTTGTATGTTTCTATGTTTTGTTTGGTCAGGGTGTGATCTGAGTGGGCATTCTATGTTTGATGT
This sequence comes from Oncorhynchus clarkii lewisi, assembly GCF_045791955.1. NCBI lineage: Eukaryota > Metazoa > Chordata > Actinopteri > Salmoniformes > Salmonidae > Oncorhynchus > Oncorhynchus clarkii. The sequence continues at coordinate 60,179,055 of NC_092158.1, read as the reverse complement.
CTAGTTTGTCTGTTTCTGTGTTTGGGCCTGATCTGGTTCTCAATCAGAGGCAGGTGTTAGTCATTGTCTCTGATTGGGAACCATATTTAGGTAGCCTGTTTTGTGTTTGGTTTTGTGGGTGGTTGTTTCCTGTCTTTGTTGCACTGGGCTGTTTTGTTTTTTTTGCCACATTTATTGTTTTGTATTATGTTGAGTTTACCTATTAAAAAACATGAACTATAACCACGCTGCATTTTGGTCTGCCTCTCCTTCCCAGGAGGAAAGCCGTTACAAGACACATGATTTCTTAATTTGCAGTACATTTGCAGTTGGGCTGCCAGACTTATTTCCCATAACTTTTGCCTCATCCCTCTCAACTATACAATTTTTAAATTCCTCATCAAACAGTTTTTACAGTCATTTTCTTAATTGGTGCGTGTTTATTAGTAATAAGCCATTTCATCAATGTGTCAAGTGCAGCTTCTGGTTGCTCCTCATTATACCAGAAAATAGGTGTGTCTTGTTCATTTGTGGAATTTATTTTCTTCTTAATGCATTTTTGCAAATCAGTTGTGTTGTGACAAGGTAGCAGGTTATACTAAAGATAGCCCTATTTGGTAAAAGACCAAGTCCATATCATGGCTAGAACAGCACAAATAAGCAAAGAGAAACAACAGTCCATCATTACTTTAAGACATGAAGGTCTGTGGCTTGGAATGAGTCAGACCGCAGAATGAAGGAAAAGCATCCAACAAGTGCTTATTATAAGTGGGAACTCCTTCAAGACATGTTGAAATAGCAATCCAGGTGAAGCTAGTTGAACGAATGCCAAGAGTGGGCAAAGCTGTCATCAAGGCAAAGGGTGACTATTTGAAGAATGTCAAATATAACATATTTTTTTGATTTTTTTAACACTTTTTGGTCACTACATGATTCCATAAAAATTATTTCATAGTTTTGATGTCTTCACTATTATTCTACAATGTAGAAAATAGTACAAATAAAGAAACCCTTGAATGAGTAGATGCTCTAAAACTTTTGACCGGTAGTGTATGTACATGTGATATTATTTGTAAAAAAAATTGCTAAAATGTAGAAAAACCCGTTTTTGCTCTGTCATTATGGGGTCATTATGGGGTCATTATGGGGTGTGTGTGTAGATTGATGAGGGGAAAAAACATATATTTTGTAATTATTTATTGAATATTCGAAACATACAATATACTTGCAGTGAAGCTGCTCAATGACTACATCATTGACCATTCAGAGCGACACACAGAAGCATCCAGGGTCAATGCCCTGCTCAAGGGCATGTTGACAGATCTACCACCAGGACAAAAAACTGAACCCGAACCCTTCAAGATCCCCCCACAGTTCCCCAATTGCTGTCCCTCAACCATTCGAGACCCCTACGACAGTCACCCCCAGAAAAAAATAATAATAATTCCATTCCCCACCCCCAAGAAACCCCCCCAACGCACCAACAACCAAGAGAATTAACTAAAGAGAAAAAAAGGAAAAGACAGAAGAAAACAGCAAACAACAATGCTTTTTTTTATATACACTGCTCAAAAAAATAAAAGGAACGCTTAAACAACACAATGTAACTCCAAGTCAATCACACTTCTGTGAAATCAAACTGTCCCCTTAGGAAGCAACACTGACTGACAATAAATTTCACATGCTGTTGTGCAAATGGAATAGACAACAGGTGGAAATGATAGGCAATTAGCAAGACACCCCCAATAAAGGAGTGGTTCTGCAGGTGGTGACCACAGACCACTTCTCAGTTCCTATGCTTCCTGGCTGATGTTTTGGTCACTTTTGAATGCTGGTGGTGCTTTCACTCTAGTGGTAGCATGAGACGGAGTCTACAACCCACTAAAGTGGCTCAGGTAGTGCAGCTCATCCAGGATGGCACATCAATGCGAGCTGTGGCAAGAAGGTTTGCTGTGTCTGTCAGTGTAGTGTCCAGAGCATGGAGGCGCTACCAGGAGACAGGCCAGTACATCAGGAGACGTGGAGGAGGCCGTACTAGGGCAACAATCCAGCAGCAGGACCGCTACCTCCACCTTTGTGCAAGGAGGAGCAGGAGGAGCACTGCCAGAGCCCTGCAAAATGACCTCCAGCAGGCCACAAATGTGCATGTGTCTGCTCAAACAGTCAGAAACAGACTCCATGAGGGTGGTATGAGGGCACGATGTCCACAGGTGGGGGTTGTGCTTGCAGCCCAACACTGTGCAGTACGTTTTGCATTTGCCATAGAACACCAAGATTGGCAAATTCCCCACTGGCGCCCTGTGCTCTTCACAGGTTCACAATGAGCACGTGACAGACGTGACAGTCTGGAGACACCGTGGAGAACGTTCTGCTGCCTGCAACATCCTCCAGCATGACCGGTTTGGCGGTGGGTCAGTCATGGTGTGGGGTGGCATTTCTTTGGGGGGCCGCACAGCCCTCCATGTGCTCGCCAGAGGTAGCCTGACTGCCATTAGGTACCGAGATGAGATCCTCAGACCCCTTGTGAGACCATATGCTGGTGCGGTTGGCCCTGGGTTCCTCCTAATGCAAGACAATGCTAGACCTCATGTGGCTGGAGTGTGTCAGCAGTTCCTGCAAGAGGAAGGCATTGATGCTATGGACTGGCCCGCCCGTTCCCCAGACCTGAATCCAATTGAGCACATCTGGGACATCATGTCTCGCACCATCCACCAACAGACTGTCCAGGAGTTTGCGGATGCTTTAGTCCAGGTCTGGGAGGAGATCCCTCAGGAGACCATCCGCCACCTCATCAGGAGCATGCCCATGCGTTGTAGCGAGGCCATACAGGCACGTGGAGGCCACACACACTACTGAGCCTCATTTTGATTTGTTTTAAGGACATTACATCAAAGTTGGATCAGTGTGGTTTTCCACTTTAATTTTGAGTGTGACTCCAAATCCAGACCTCCATGGGTTGATAAATTTGATTTCCAGTGATAATTTTTGTGTGATTTTGTTGTCAGCACATTCAACTATGTAAAGAAAAAAGTATTTAATAAGAATATTTAATTCATTCAGATCTAGGATGTGTTATTTTAGTGTTCCCTTTGTTTTTTTGAGTAGTGTATATAATTTTAAAACAAAGGACATCAAGGATGACTAAAATCATAACAGCAATGCAATCTGTATATGTTTGTGTGCATGTCTGGCACTATTACATGTACAGTGGGGCAAAAAAAGTATTTAGTCAGCCACCAATTGTGCAAGTTCTCCCACTTAAAAAGATGAGAGAGGCCTGTAATTTTCATCATTGGTACACTTCAACTATGACAGACAAAATGAGAGAAAAAAATTCCAGAAAATCACATTGTAGGATTTTTAATGAATTTATTTGCAAATCATGGTGGAAAATAAGTATTTGGTCACCTACAAACAAGTAAGATTTCTGGCTCTCACAGACCTGTAACTTCTTCTTTAAGAGGCTCCTCTGTCCTCCACTCGTTACCTGTATTAATGGCACCTGTTTGAACTTGTTATCAGTATAAAAGACACCTGTCCACAACCTCAAACAGTCACACTCCAAACTCCACTATGGCCAAGACCAAAGAGCTGTCAAAGAACACCAGAAACAAAATTGTAGACCTGCACCAGGCTGGGAAGACTGAATCTGCAATAGGTAAGCAGCTTGGTTTGAAGAAATCAACTGTGGGAGCAATTATTAGGAAATGGAAGACATACAAGACCACTGATAATCTCCCTCGATCTGGGGCTCCACGCAAGATCTCACCCCATGAGCAAAAATCCCAGAACCACACAGGGGGAACCCAGGGGGGGGATCTAGTGAATGACCTGCAGAGAGCTGGGACCAAAGTAACAAAGCCTACCATCAGCAAGGGCATTGAAGATGAAACGTGGCTGGGTCTTTCAGCATGACAATGATCCCAAACACACCGCCCGGGCAACGAAGGAGTGGCTTCGTAAGAAGCATTTCAAGGTCCTGGAGTGGCCTAGCCAGTCTCCAGATCTCAACCCCATAGAAAATCTTCGGAGGGAGTTGAAAGTCTGTGTTGCCCAGCAACAGCCCCAAAACATCACTGCTCTAGAGGAGATCTGCATGGAGGAATGGGCCAAAATACCAGCAACCGTGTGTGAAAACCTCGAAGACTTACAGAAAACGTTTGACCTCTGTCATTGCCAACAAAGGGTATATAACAAAGTATTGATAAACTTTTGTTATTGACCAAATACTTATTTTCCACCATAATTTGCAAATAAATTCATTAAAAATCCTACAATGTGATTTTCTGGATTTGTTTTCTTCTAATTTTGTCTGTCATAGTTGAAGTGTACCTATGATGAAAATTACAGGCCTCTCTCATCTTTTTAAGTGGGAGAACTTGCACAATTGGTGGCTGACTAAATACTTTTTTGCCCCACTGTATGTGTGTGTTCTTGTACAGTTGAAGTCGGAAGTTTACATACACTTAGGTTGGAGTCATCAAAACTTGTTTTTCAACCACTCCACACATTTCTAGTTAACAAACTATAGTTTTGGGAAGTCGGTTAGGACATCTACTTTGTGTATGACACAAGTCATTTTTCCTACAATTGTTTACAGACAGATTATTTCACATATATATTATATATTTCACACTGTATCACAATTCCAGTGGGTCAGAAGTTTACATACACTAAGTTGTGACTTCAAACAGCTTGGAAAATTCCAGAAAATTAGGTCATGTCTTTAGAAGCTTCTGATAGGCTAATTGACATAATTTGAGTCAATTGGAGGTGTACCTGTGGATGTATTTCAAGGCCTACCCTCAAACTCAGTGCCTCTTTGCTTGACATCATGGGGAAATTTTTAAAAAATCAGCTAAGACCTCAGAAAAAAAATTGTAGACCTCCACAAGTCTGGTTCATCCTTGAACAATTTTCAAACGCCTGAAGGCACCACGTTCATCTGTACAAACAATAGTACGCAACTATAAACACCAATGGACCATGCAGCTGTCATACCGCTCATGGAGGAGACATGTTCTGTCTCCTAGAGATGAACGTACTTTGGTGCAAAAAGTGCAAATCAATCCCAGAAAAACAGCAATGGACCTTGTGAAGATGCTGGAGGAAACATGTACAAAAGTATCTATATCAGCAGTAATAGATATGACTAATTAGGGCAATTTTTCCATAAATAGACAGGTATTTATTTACCTGTCTATGGTTTCAGGATCTTGTCTATTTTTACAAGTTTTCTATTGAAATTCATTGTGGAGAGCTTATTTATATATTTTGTGATATGAATACCGAGAATGTCTACTTCACCATCAGCCCATTTATAGGTAAACTGCAGGGTAATGTAAAAGTTTTATTTTTTAAGGATCCAATACATAATATTGTACACTTATCATAATTAGGTTTTAGTCCAGAGAGTACATAAAAGTAATCTAGATCTTTTATGAGACATTGCAGGGATCTAGCTTGTGGACTTAATATAAAACTTGAATCATCGGCATACATGGACACCTTTGTTTTTAAGCCTCGGATTTCTAATCCTCTAATGTTGTTATTGGATCTGATTTTAATAGCTAGCATTTCAATGGCCATAACGAATAGATATGGTGACAGCGGACACCGTTGTTTAACTCCTCATGACAATTCAAAGCTCTCTGAGAAGTAGCCATTATTTACTATTTTACGTCTGGGGTTGCTATACATTATTTTTACCCATTTTATAAGAGAATTACTGAAATTGAAAAAAATCCAGGCATTTATAAATAAATCCAGTCTTACTTTATCAAATGCCTTTTCAAAATCTGCAATAAATACCATTCCTGGCTTCTCATGTTTCATGATGTTCTATTATTTCTAGTCGTTGTCGTATATTATCTCCAATGTATCGTCCATGTAAAAAACCTGTCTGATCAGGATGAACAATACCTGGTAAAACCCTTTTAATTCTGAGTGCTATGCATTTTGCTAGTATTTTTGCATCACAACATTGAAGTGCAAGGGGCCTCAAGTTTTTTAAATAGACTGGGTCTTTATATTTGCCATCTGGGTCTTGTTTTAATAATAGAGAAATCAGACCTTCCTGCCTTCCTGCCCAGACTACCATTTCCACAGGAGTAGTTAAAACAATCTAACAACGGAGCTTTTAGTATATCAAAAAATACTTGATATACCTCTACCGGTATGCCATCAAGCCCTGGGGTTTTTCCAGACTGAAAGGATTTAATAGACTCAAAGTTCTTCCTCTGTATTTTGGCCTTTGCACTGATCTTTCTGTACATTTGTTAATTTTCCATTTTTTACATTATTTGGAAAAAATTCCTTACCATAATCTTCATTCAGTGGGAGAGGATGAGACGGAAAAGAGAACATCTGCCTAAAATAATTAGCTTCCTCTTTTAAAATATCATTCGGAGAATCATAGATGACTCCGTCTTCAGTAACGAGTTTCTGCAAATTATTTTTGTTTGCCTTCCTGTATTGGAGATTCAGGAAGAATTTTGTGAATTCTTCTCCATATTCCATCCAGTTTGCTTTATTTTTGTAATAAATTACATTAGATTGTTCTTGAATAAGTTCTTCTTGTTTTTCCTCTGACTTGTTTTGTATCTCTGTAGTATTGTTTTTATTGCTATCTACCTGTACTATTAGTTCGTGGATTTTCCTTGTTAGTCTTGTCTCTTTAGCCAGAAACTGTTTTGTTGTTATTGATGAATATTGAATTGAATGACCCCTGAAGGTACATTTTAAAGGTATTTGCTGAACCGATATTATACTGGAAAAATTCAGTTATAAATGATTTTGTCTTAGTTAAATAAGTTGTCCTCCAGTAAACTTTGATTACATTTCCAATATCCCCGTCCACGTGGAAAATCTACAAGAGTTATGTGAAAGCCAATTAGATGATGATCCGATCGCATTCTGTCTCCTATTAAAACTTTTTAAACCTTTGATGCAAGAGAGAAAGAGACAAGAAAGTAGTCAAGACGACTAGCTTGATTAAGTCTTCTACATGCATATCTCACTAGGTCTGGGTTTTTTAGTCTCCAAATATCTACTATTTCTAATGTGTCCATAATATTTGTGATTTCCTTAAGGGCATGGTGATGATAGTTTGTAGAGTGATTACCTTTATGCTCCATTGAGGTACTTAACACAGTGTTATAGTCTCCTACCATAATGATTAGATCATGTGTTGCCTGTAAGTTCAATAAATTGGTATAAATGTTTTCGAAGAAGTGTGGATCATCCTGATTTGGACCATATAAATTAATGAGCCAAATCTCTTTTTCGTCCACTTTCATATTCAAAAGGATCCACCTTCCTTGCGAATCATTCCTGACTATTTGCACATTCAGATCAACATTTTTGTTTCTTAATATCATCACATCCTTTGAGTTCCTTTGTCCATGACAGAAAATTATTTCACCACCCCATTCCTTTTTCCACGTAACTTCATCTAAGGATGTCGAGTGAGTTTCCTGTAAACAGTTTATTCAGTGGGAAAGGGAATATATTCCTTTTCTTTTAGCCATGTAAAGACAGATCTTTTTTTTTTATCTGCTAAACCATTACAATTATAACTGGCTATACTTATTTCACCCCTTACCATAACTAGATACTATTCTCAGTCTAAACTGACCCTAATTAGTGCTTGTAAAGTTCCTGGCATCAGAGGTATTATGAAGGTCAAAACTAAAGCTTTCAAATGTCTGAAATTTAGAATTCAAGAAATAGGTTCTAGCAATATTTGTTTTATTCCCGTGTCTGTTTGCCTGTGAGCCAATGCCACAGATGTTAGAAAATTGAGACAGGATATTATGTGTGTATCAAATCTGAGTAGGTTGATGTGTATGATATTGGATGTGATATAGTGAGTGTGTACGATGTCTGGTCAAGAGTAAGACTATAATCTGTGATGTCCAAATAAGTAATAACTCTGCCAATTTGCATGGTTGAGTGTTTGTGTGTAACATGTAGTGCGTTTAGCCTTAATATTCATGATGATAATTGTAATCCATATCGTATCACCATCATAGTTGTGTCATAATTACCTTTAACATAATTGAAAAACACATCCCAGCATTTCCATAGCAATTGACGTTTCACGAGACCTTGCATTACTCTAAAGACGGCTTCACTACAGTACAAATGTATTCCATACAATATGTTATTCCCCAATGCCCCTATTCTGATATCTTCCCCTTGCTTGTTGTAAATATATATAAACGTGTAGACAAATACATAAAAAAGATAGACAAACAATAAACACATTAAATTATAAAACAGTTCTCGACAAGAGAGAGGGAGAAAAGAGAGAAAAAGAGAGTGCGAGAGGAGAGCGAGATCAGGTGTGTGTGTGAATGTATAATTCCATATGTGTAAGCAAGCATGTAATTGAGTATGTGTGTGTTCATATCCACTTCATAATGTTCAAATAATTTTACAGTTCCCATACCTTCTTTTTTTTCGTAACCTGAAGGTCTCTGTAGAATTTAGTACAGCCATGGTGTTATGGAGCTGTCTTGGAATAGCTGTCCATCTATAAAGAGTTTGTCCACAATGATAAAGGCACGCCGACCATCCTTCATTTGTTGTCTTTGTACCAGATACAGTCTCTTACGACATTCGTTTATTTCCCTTGGAAATTTGTCATTGAGACCTAATTTGCTTTTGATCAGCTCCTTTTGTTGGTAGTCTTAAAATTTTGCGATGATCGGTCGGGGACCTTTGGTCTTGTCGCTCCGAGCTCCAAGTCTGTGTACTCGGTGGAAAGCCACCTTGTTCACAGTCTCTAAAGGAAGTTTCAAGGCGGATTGCATGAATTCTCTGATCGCGCCCTCTGGATTATTGGATGCGTCCTCAGGAATCCCAGAAAAAAAATATTATCATGCATGCTACGACTTTGTATGTCTAGTAGCGACTCCTTCATCACCCTGTTTTCCCTGAGTAGACAATCCATGTTGGAATCGTGGATTTTTACATTGGCTGTATCTTGTTTTCTCTTTGGAGCGTGAGAATTTCACTCTGGCTGAAGTCCAAACTCCCTCTCAGCCCTTCTACCTTCTCATACAACTTTTTCAGTGTTGCATTGATTCCAGCCAGAGCACTAGCCTCTACCTCAATGGTAAGTAAATCGTCCGTGTCTGTAGATTAATCTGTTTTTCTTTTTTTTGTCAGGTTAAAGTTATTTTGTGAGGTGGTCGGATCTTTCCATGAAGGAGTATGTTGTTCCTCCATTGCGTAAAGCTGTTGGTACTCGTCGATTTCCCTCAGGATCTCCTTAGTATCCAGATTGGCTCTTTACTGCAACCAGTTGTTTTACGAAAAAATAATGAGTCTTTCCCACGATGATGACAGGTGTCTGTAGTACAGCCAGCTTGCACTCGCGGAATCCACACACAAAAATGAACACAAACTTGCAGTCCCAGCCGTAAAGGCTAACCGCGTCGTGGAATCCTTAGCAACAAAACTTTAGTTCGGAATAAAATCGATTTAATGAAAATCTTTTAATGTAAACAACAAACTGAGTGTAGACAGTACAATGTACAATTTAACCTGTTGAGTGTAGGGGGCAGTATTTTGATGTTTGGATGAAAAATGTACCAAAATGAAACTGCCTATTTCTCAGGCCCAGAATCTAGAATATGCATATACTTGTCAGATTAGGATAGAACACACTCTAAAGTTTCCAAAACTGTCAAAATATTGTCTGTGAGTATAACAGAACTGATATTGCAGGCGAAAACCTCAGGAAAATCCAACAAGGAAATGCCTAAGAGATACGAATCTCCCTGTTCCATTGCATGCCTTCCCTCCATTTAAAAGGGATATCAACCAGATTCCTTTCTCTATGGCTTCCACATGGTGTGAACAGTCTTTAGACATAGTTTCAGGCTTTTATTCTGTAAAATGAGCGAGAAAGATCACATGGCTTCAGTGGATGGCTGGGAGCCAGTAGAGTTTTGCATGCGCAACAGCTTAGAGCAGACATTTTCTCTCTCTCTCCTATTGAAAAAGCTACGGTCCGGTTGAAATATTATCGATTATTTGTTGTAAAAACAACCTGAGGATTGATTATAAAAAACGTTTGACATGTTTCTACAAACTTTACGGATGCTATTTGGAATTTGTCTGCCCCGTCGTGACCGCTCGAGCCTGTGGATTTCTGAACAAAACACACCAACCAAATGGATGTATTTTGGATATAAAAAATAATCTTTATGGAACAAAAGGAACATTTGTGTAACTGGGAGTCTCGTGAGTGCAAACATCCAAAGATCATCAGAGATAAGCGATTCATTCTATTGCTTTTCTGACTTTCGTGACCAATCTACTTTGCAGCCAGCTGTTTGTAATGTTTTGCCTGCTGAGAGAGGTGTCCTAACATAAACGCTTGGATAGCTTTTGCTGTAAAACTTTTTTGAGATCTGACACGCCAGGTGGATTAACAACAAGCTAAGCTGTGTTTTGCTATATTGCACTTGTGATTTCAAAAATGATCCCGCTAATGGGATTGGTGCGCCAATAAGTTAATGCATTTTAGAATTAAAGCGCAAACGTAACAAAATGCGGAGAAAGTCAAGGTGTCTGAATACTTTCTGAAGGCACTATCATTTGCAGAGGTGGCTAGAGTACTAAAAGTTTGCACTTAAGTAAAAGTACTGTAAATTAGATTAATTTACTCAAGTAAAAGTATCCCTTTTAAGAAACTACTCAAGTAACAACAACAAAAAGTGTCAGGTCAGAAAACTACTGAAGTATTAGCTACAAATGTTCTTTGGTCATTTTTTACACCTTGTGGTAACCTGTGAGAACAAACAAAAAGGACAACAACTAGAGCTGATTTCCAGAACTTTGGAATATTTCCTGATAACAATGTTAACAAAAAAAATGTGGGTTATTGAGCAAACAATGATGGGCGCTGCACCTTTCCTGCCAGGTGTAATGTTAAATTTGTTACTGAACCATGATCTCGGTGTGCATAAATGAGAATGATTTGCTGGTGTTAAACCCTATATGTGACTAGTTTCAGGAAACTAGGGGTATGTTGCACGTCACTACTTCACAGGAGTGGCATTTGAATGGAAACATTCTATTTTTTGAATGCGTTTTTTGGCAGAAATGCCTTCTGCATGCATTTAATAGACTCAAAGTTCTTCCTCTGTATTTTGGCCTTTGCACTGATCTTTCTGTACATTTGTTAATTTTCCATTTTTTACATTATTTGGAAAAAATTCCTTACCATAATCTTCATTCAGTGGGAGAGGATGAGACGGAAAAGAGAACATCTGCCTAAAATAATTAGCTTCCTCTTTTAAAATATCATTCGGAGAATCATAGATGACTCCGTCTTCAGTAACGAGTTTCTGCAAATTATTTTTGTTTGCCTTCCTGTATTGGAGATTCAGGAAGAATTTTGTGAATTCTTCTCCATATTCCATCCAGTTTGCTTTATTTTTGTAATAAATTACATTAGATTGTTCTTGAATAAGTTCTTCTTGTTTTTCCTCTGACTTGTTTTGTATCTCTGTAGTATTGTTTTTATTGCTATCTACCTGTACTATTAGTTCGTGGATTTTCCTTGTTAGTCTTGTCTCTTTAGCCAGAAACTGTTTTGTTGTTATTGATGAATATTGAATTGAATGACCCCTGAAGGTACATTTTAAAGGTATTTGCTGAACCGATATTATACTGGAAAAATTCAGTTATAAATGATTTTGTCTTAGTTAAATAAGTTGTCCTCCAGTAAACTTTGATTACATTTCCAATATCCCCGTCCACGTGGAAAATCTACAAGAGTTATGTGAAAGCCAATTAGATGATGATCCGATCGCATTCTGTCTCCTATTAAAACTTTTTAAACCTTTGATGCAAGAGAGAAAGAGACAAGAAAGTAGTCAAGACGACTAGCTTGATTAAGTCTTCTACATGCATATCTCACTAGGTCTGGGTTTTTTAGTCTCCAAATATCTACTATTTCTAATGTGTCCATAATATTTGTGATTTCCTTAAGGGCATGGTGATGATAGTTTGTAGAGTGATTACCTTTATGCTCCATTGAGGTACTTAACACAGTGTTATAGTCTCCTACCATAATGATTAGATCATGTGTTGCCTGTAAGTTCAATAAATTGGTATAAATGTTTTCGAAGAAGTGTGGATCATCCTGATTTGGACCATATAAATTAATGAGCCAAATCTCTTTTTCGTCCACTTTCATATTCAAAAGGATCCACCTTCCTTGCGAATCATTCCTGACTATTTGCACATTCAGATCAACATTTTTGTTTCTTAATATCATCACATCCTTTGAGTTCCTTTGTCCATGACAGAAAATTATTTCACCACCCCATTCCTTTTTCCACGTAACTTCATCTAAGGATGTCGAGTGAGTTTCCTGTAAACAGTTTATTCAGTGGGAAAGGGAATATATTCCTTTTCTTTTAGCCATGTAAAGACAGATCTTTTTTTTTTATCTGCTAAACCATTACAATTATAACTGGCTATACTTATTTCACCCCTTACCATAACTAGATACTATTCTCAGTCTAAACTGACCCTAATTAGTGCTTGTAAAGTTCCTGGCATCAGAGGTATTATGAAGGTCAAAACTAAAGCTTTCAAATGTCTGAAATTTAGAATTCAAGAAATAGGTTCTAGCAATATTTGTTTTATTCCCGTGTCTGTTTGCCTGTGAGCCAATGCCACAGATGTTAGAAAATTGAGACAGGATATTATGTGTGTATCAAATCTGAGTAGGTTGATGTGTATGATATTGGATGTGATATAGTGAGTGTGTACGATGTCTGGTCAAGAGTAAGACTATAATCTGTGATGTCCAAATAAGTAATAACTCTGCCAATTTGCATGGTTGAGTGTTTGTGTGTAACATGTAGTGCGTTTAGCCTTAATATTCATGATGATAATTGTAATCCATATCGTATCACCATCATAGTTGTGTCATAATTACCTTTAACATAATTGAAAAACACATCCCAGCATTTCCATAGCAATTGACGTTTCACGAGACCTTGCATTACTCTAAAGACGGCTTCACTACAGTACAAATGTATTCCATACAATATGTTATTCCCCAATGCCCCTATTCTGATATCTTCCCCTTGCTTGTTGTAAATATATATAAACGTGTAGACAAATACATAAAAAAGATAGACAAACAATAAACACATTAAATTATAAAACAGTTCTCGACAAGAGAGAGGGAGAAAAGAGAGAAAAAGAGAGTGCGAGAGGAGAGCGAGATCAGGTGTGTGTGTGAATGTATAATTCCATATGTGTAAGCAAGCATGTAATTGAGTATGTGTGTGTTCATATCCACTTCATAATGTTCAAATAATTTTACAGTTCCCATACCTTCTTTTTTTTCGTAACCTGAAGGTCTCTGTAGAATTTAGTACAGCCATGGTGTTATGGAGCTGTCTTGGAATAGCTGTCCATCTATAAAGAGTTTGTCCACAATGATAAAGGCACGCCGACCATCCTTCATTTGTTGTCTTTGTACCAGATACAGTCTCTTACGACATTCGTTTATTTCCCTTGGAAATTTGTCATTGAGACCTAATTTGCTTTTGATCAGCTCCTTTTGTTGGTAGTCTTAAAATTTTGCGATGATCGGTCGGGGACCTTTGGTCTTGTCGCTCCGAGCTCCAAGTCTGTGTACTCGGTGGAAAGCCACCTTGTTCACAGTCTCTAAAGGAAGTTTCAAGGCGGATTGCATGAATTCTCTGATCGCGCCCTCTGGATTATTGGATGCGTCCTCAGGAATCCCAGAAAAAAAATATTATCATGCATGCTACGACTTTGTATGTCTAGTAGCGACTCCTTCATCACCCTGTTTTCCCTGAGTAGACAATCCATGTTGGAATCGTGGATTTTTACATTGGCTGTATCTTGTTTTCTCTTTGGAGCGTGAGAATTTCACTCTGGCTGAAGTCCAAACTCCCTCTCAGCCCTTCTACCTTCTCATACAACTTTTTCAGTGTTGCATTGATTCCAGCCAGAGCACTAGCCTCTACCTCAATGGTAAGTAAATCGTCCGTGTCTGTAGATTAATCTGTTTTTCTTTTTTTTGTCAGGTTAAAGTTATTTTGTGAGGTGGTCGGATCTTTCCATGAAGGAGTATGTTGTTCCTCCATTGCGTAAAGCTGTTGGTACTCGTCGATTTCCCTCAGGATCTCCTTAGTATCCAGATTGGCTCTTTACTGCAACCAGTTGTTTTACGAAAAAATAATGAGTCTTTCCCACGATGATGACAGGTGTCTGTAGTACAGCCAGCTTGCACTCGCGGAATCCACACACAAAAATGAACACAAACTTGCAGTCCCAGCCGTAAAGGCTAACCGCGTCGTGGAATCCTTAGCAACAAAACTTTAGTTCGGAATAAAATCGATTTAATGAAAATCTTTTAATGTAAACAACAAACTGAGTGTAGACAGTACAATGTACAATTTAACCTGTTGAGTGTAGGGGGCAGTATTTTGATGTTTGGATGAAAAATGTACCAAAATGAAACTGCCTATTTCTCAGGCCCAGAATCTAGAATATGCATATACTTGTCAGATTAGGATAGAACACACTCTAAAGTTTCCAAAACTGTCAAAATATTGTCTGTGAGTATAACAGAACTGATATTGCAGGCGAAAACCTCAGGAAAATCCAACAAGGAAATGCCTAAGAGATACGAATCTCCCTGTTCCATTGCATGCCTTCCCTCCATTTAAAAGGGATATCAACCAGATTCCTTTCTCTATGGCTTCCACATGGTGTGAACAGTCTTTAGACATAGTTTCAGGCTTTTATTCTGTAAAATGAGCGAGAAAGATCACATGGCTTCAGTGGATGGCTGGGAGCCAGTAGAGTTTTGCATGCGCAACAGCTTAGAGCAGACATTTTCTCTCTCTCTCCTATTGAAAAAGCTACGGTCCGGTTGAAATATTATCGATTATTTGTTGTAAAAACAACCTGAGGATTGATTATAAAAAACGTTTGACATGTTTCTACAAACTTTACGGATGCTATTTGGAATTTGTCTGCCCCGTCGTGACCGCTCGAGCCTGTGGATTTCTGAACAAAACACACCAACCAAATGGATGTATTTTGGATATAAAAAATAATCTTTATGGAACAAAAGGAACATTTGTGTAACTGGGAGTCTCGTGAGTGCAAACATCCAAAGATCATCAGAGATAAGCGATTCATTCTATTGCTTTTCTGACTTTCGTGACCAATCTACTTTGCAGCCAGCTGTTTGTAATGTTTTGCCTGCTGAGAGAGGTGTCCTAACATAAACGCTTGGATAGCTTTTGCTGTAAAACTTTTTTGAGATCTGACACGCCAGGTGGATTAACAACAAGCTAAGCTGTGTTTTGCTATATTGCACTTGTGATTTCAAAAATGATCCCGCTAATGGGATTGGTGCGCCAATAAGTTAATGCATTTTAGAATTAAAGCGCAAACGTAACAAAATGCGGAGAAAGTCAAGGTGTCTGAATACTTTCTGAAGGCACTATCATTTGCAGAGGTGGCTAGAGTACTAAAAGTTTGCACTTAAGTAAAAGTACTGTAAATTAGATTAATTTACTCAAGTAAAAGTATCCCTTTTAAGAAACTACTCAAGTAACAACAACAAAAAGTGTCAGGTCAGAAAACTACTGAAGTATTAGCTACAAATGTTCTTTGGTCATTTTTTACACCTTGTGGTAACCTGTGAGAACAAACAAAAAGGACAACAACTAGAGCTGATTTCCAGAACTTTGGAATATTTCCTGATAACAATGTTAACAAAAAAAATGTGGGTTATTGAGCAAACAATGATGGGCGCTGCACCTTTCCTGCCAGGTGTAATGTTAAATTTGTTACTGAACCATGATCTCGGTGTGCATAAATGAGAATGATTTGCTGGTGTTAAACCCTATATGTGACTAGTTTCAGGAAACTAGGGGTATGTTGCACGTCACTACTTCACAGGAGTGGCATTTGAATGGAAACATTCTATTTTTTGAATGCGTTTTTTGGCAGAAATGCCTTCTGCATCATGTGAACGTTCATGTGCCTTAATAACAAACTTGATTTCCATCCATAAATACAAATCAAATTGTTAAATTATGAGCGTAGTTGGTTTAGCTTCGGAAAAAGACAGGAACGTTCCCGGTAGCTAGGCTGGATGGGCTGGACATGCCGGGAGATGACTTTGGATTGGTCTGCCATGTAACATGTTTCTGTCTATAACACAAGCTTTTCAGTATGTGTTGACAATCCTTTCTACCATGCTGTTTTTGAAAGATATAACGTTAGCCATCAAACTACAAAAGTTTTGCTACTTTTCTCAACAACACTGCACACTCCACGGTCAGTGTGAACTGGAGTGACCTGACACAACGCTGCCAAACAAGATGCAGCTACAAACAAAACAGAGTTAAATGGTTCCAGTCTGCTGTGAAGCATTCATCCATGTATGTAAGAGTCTAGCTAAATTTTCAGATAAGTTTCTAATTTTGTCAGAATTATTGAAAGTTAATGCATACGGTTAGTTAGCTAACAAAAGTTAGCTTGCTGGCTAACATTACATGTATGATCTGTGTAGTAATATTTTTCCAGTCAGAAATCCCTTTGCATTGCTAGTTATAGCCTAATGTTAGCTAGCTAACATTGAACCTAGTTTGTTAGCTTTAGCTACCTGCAGATTCATACTACAGCTATGACAATGTTTGCATTGGTAGTAGTATGAGTTGGGATTATGCCAGTTTATTGTTTAGCTACTTAGCTACATGTCTAAACAAAAGATTCCACTTCAGGTGGATTATTACATGACCCATCAAATTAGCCAGGTGTGTCTGGGGGTGATTACGGCCATCTATTTTATTGTCTAGACAATAGTGACCCATCCACTTAACTATATGTGACTGGGGGGTGGTTATAGCATTTCCTTCACATGACCCATCAATTTAGACAAGTGTGTCAGGTAAGTGTCATTTAATAATTATGACATTTTTATCTGGACACTTTGTTTTTGATGTTGCAAGTAACTACTTCACTGTACCGTTTCCACATTCTGTGCCTGGTACATGTGACAAACTTTTATTTGATATAGTGTGTGTTTACCACATGACCTCACGTGAATCCTTAAAGAGATGGGTGGGGCTAAGGCTTAATAGGGTGTGAAAGATGCTGAATGGGTGTAGACAAAGAAGAGTTCTACAGTAGGTTTGCTGAAACATTCAAAGGCCATTTTCTAAAAAGTGGGGTTACGAGTTTATCAACCTTCAAAGTAGAATTTCTTTCCCATTGTATCTGGAGAAGGCCAGCATCCCAGAGTCGCCTCTTCACTGTTGATATTGAGACTGGTGTTTTGCGGGTACTATTTAATGAAGC
The DNA here is from genome assembly GCF_045791955.1 of Oncorhynchus clarkii lewisi. Lineage (NCBI taxonomy): Eukaryota > Metazoa > Chordata > Actinopteri > Salmoniformes > Salmonidae > Oncorhynchus > Oncorhynchus clarkii. The sequence continues at coordinate 60,161,688 of NC_092158.1, read as the reverse complement.
TGCCAGTTGAGGACTTGTGAGGCGTCTGTTTCTCAAACTAGACACTCTAATGTACTTGTCCTCTTGCTCAGTTGTGCACCGGGGCCTCCCACTCCTCTTTCGCCATGTAGCACTCACTTCCGTCATCATGAAGTGATTTGAGAGACTAGTCGAGGATTATATCACCTCCACCCTACCTGACACCCTAGACTCACTCCAATAGGTCCACAGACGACGCAATCACACTGCCCTAACCCATCTGGACAAGAGGAATACCTATGTAAGAATGCTGTTCATCGACTACAGCTCAGCATTTAACACCATAATACCCTCCAAACTCGTCAGACCCTGGGTCTCGACCCCGCCCTGTGCAACTGGGTCCTGGACTTGCCGTACCCAGGTGGTGAGTGTAGGAAACAACATCTCCACCCCGCTGATCCTCAACACTGGGGGCCCACAAGGGTGCGTTCTCAGCCCTCTCCTGTACTCCCTGTTCACCCATGACCGCGTGGCCATGCACGCCTCCAACTCAATCATCAAGTTTGCAGACGACACTAGTGTTAGGCTTGATTACCAACGACGAGACGGCCTACAGGGAGGAGGTGAGGGCCCTCGGAGTGTGGTGTCAGGAAAATAACCTCACACTAAACGTCAACAAAACAAAGGAGATGATCGTGGACTTCAGGAAACAGCAGAGGGAGCACCTCCCTATCCACATCGACAGGACAGTAGTGGAGATTAGATTTTTTGATTTTGATTTTATTAGGATCTCTTTTAGTCCCCATTTGGACTAATCTTCCAAGAGTCCTTAACATTAAAATACAATTTATAATACAAACACACTTTCACATATAACACACTATTACAAACATACATAATACACTAGCATAATGACCCAATAAATACTCAATCTAAAAAAAATAAAAAAAATATTGATTCTTCATCTACTATAGTCCCACAACATTTCTATATACTATATTTAAATTGTTTTTAAATCATGTTTAAACGTATATATTGAAAGGTTTCTAGTTTGCTCAGTTAATTTATTCAATTTCTTTATTGCTCTAAATCAAAATGTTCTTTTGCCCATTTCTTTTTTCTGTCTGGATAATGCATAGATTGTGGACAATCTATTCCTAGTATTTACGGAATGTCTGTCTCTTATCAACTGAATACCATTGTGAATAGAACTTGGCAATTTTAAATGATGTATATTATAAAATAAGATAAGCATGTTTTTTTCAATTATCTTGTCGATTGATGACCAACCAAGAACACTGCGCATGACTGCAACAGAAGAACCATATCTCTGCCTTAAAACAATCCTTGCTGCTTTATTCTGTTCATTCTGCAGCCTCCTAACTTCACTAGATGATGCATTCCCCAGACCACCGAACAATAGTTCACTTGACTCTCAACCAATGCCTGTGTTATTTGCTGAAGGATTTTCCCTGGTAAATATTTAGCTATCCTTCTGATTATGCATGCTGTTTTAATATATATTTTTTTTTACATAGATTAGTTATTTGAGACGACCATGATAAGCAGTTGTCTAGCTGCACTCCCAGTAGTTTGGTTTCTGCCACTTCTTCAATTTGTACTCCTCCCATACTTAATTGTATCCCATGCTGTTTTGGCCTTTTCCTAGTTGAACAGACCAACATAACTTTGGTAACCCCCCTATCCACATCGACGGGACAGTAGTGGAGAAGGTGGAAAGTTAAGTTCCTTGGCGTACACATCACGGACAAACTGAAATGGTCCCCACACACAGACAGCGTGGTGAAGGTGGTGCAACCTCAGGAGGCTGAAGAAATGTCTTGTCACCAAAAACACTCACAAACTTTTACAGATGCACATTCGAGAGCATCCTGTCAGGCTGTATCACCCACCGCCTGGTACGGCAACTGCTCCGCCCACAACCATAAGGCTCTCCAGAGTAGTGAGGTCTACACAACACATCAACAGCGCGTCAAACTACCTTTCCTCCAGGACACCTACACCACCCAATGTCACAGGAAAACCAAAATGATCATCAAGGACAATAACCACCCGAGCCACTGCCGTTCACCCTGCTATCATCCAGAATGCGAGGTCAGTACAGGTGCATCAAACCTGAAAAACAGCTTCTATCTCAAGGCCATCAGACTGTTAAAAAGCCATCACTAATATTGAGTGGCTGCTGCCAACATAATGACTCAAATCTCTAGCTACGTTAATAATAAAAAATTGGATGTAATAATAAATGTATCACTAGTCACTTTAAACAATGCCACTTTATATAATGTTTACATGCCCTACATTACTCATCTCATATGTATATACTGTACTCTATAACATCTACTGCATCCTGCCTATGCTGTTCGGCCATCACCCATCCATATATTTATTTGTACATATTCTTATTAATTCCTTTACACTTGTGTGTATAAGGTAGTTGTTGCGAAATTACTTGTTAGATATTACTGCATGGTCAGAACTAGAAGCACAAGCATTTCGCTACACTCACATTTACATCTGCTAACCATGTGTATGTGACCAATAAAATTTGATTTGGTTAGAGACCGTTTGCTTTGTTTGGTGAAGGGAGTAGTACACAGAGTTGTACGAAATCTTCAGTTTCTTGGCAATTTCTCACATGGAAAAGCCTTCCTTTCTCAGAACAAGAATAGACTGACAAGTTTCAGAAGAAAGGTCTTTGTTTCTGGCCATTTTGAGCATGTAATCAAACCCACCAATGCTGATGCTCCAGATACTCAACTAGTCTAAAGAAGGTGAGATGTATTGCTTCTTTAATCAGTACAACAGGTTTCAGCAGTGCTAACATAATTGCAAAATAATATTCTAATGATAAATTAACCTTAAAATTATAAACTTGGATTAGCTAACACAATGTGCCATTGGAACATAGGAATGATGGTTGCTGATAATGGGCCTCTGTACGCCTATGTAGATATTCCATTAAAAATAATCTGCCATTTCCAGCTACAACAGTCATTTACAACATTAACAATGTCTACACTGTATTTCTATTCAATTTGATGTTATTTTAATGGACAACAAAAAAAAAATACAAAAACAAGGAAATGTCCCCACACACAGACAGCGTGGTGCAACCTCAGGAGGCTGAAGAAATGTGTCTTGTCACCAAAAACACTCACAAACTTTTACAGATGCACATTCGAGAGCATCCTGTCAGGCTGTATCACCGCCTGGTACGGCAACTGCTCCGCCCACAACCATAAGGCTCTCCAGAGTAGTGAGGTCTACACAACACATCAACAGGGTCAAACTACCTTTTTTTGTGGGAATTTTACCCCGTTTTCTCCCCAATTTCGTGGTATCCAATTGTTGTAGTAGCTACTATCTTGTCTCATTGCTACAACTCCCGTACGGGCTCGGGAGAGACGAAGGCTGAATGTCATGCGTCCTCCGATACACAACCCAACCAGCCGTACTGCTTCTTAACACAGTGCGCATCCAACCCGGAAGCCAGCCGCACCAATGTGTCGGAGGCTACACCGTGCACCTGGCAACCTTGGCTAGCGCGCACTGCGCCCGGCCCGCCACAAGATTCGCTGGTGCGCGATGAGACAAGGCGATCCCTACCGACCAATCCCTCCCTAACACGGACGACGCTAGGCCAATTGTGCGTCGCCCCACGGACCTCCCGGTCGCGGCCGGTTACGACAGAGCCTGGGCGCGAACCCAGGGACTCTGATGGCACAGCTGGCGCTGCAGTACAGCGCCCTTAACCACTGCGCAGAGGCCGACCCCAAACTTTTGAACGGTAGTATAAATAGAATAATGAAATTTCTTACTATTCTCCATGGTTGGTCCTCTTGCTTATTCTTTGAAAGTGGAAGGAGTCACAGTAACACACCTGAGCCTGCTTACTGCACAACACACTCCACCAATCAGATTGATACACAAGTGTGAAGGTGTGGGTTATAGGGTGTCTACATTTTTCAATATGCATGACTCTTAAAAAGAGCCTGTTTTTGTACAGACATCACATCCTTACCTAAACAGCACCCTCACCTGAAAAGTAGAAACTGGGAATTTAATAACTGCAGTTGAAATAGCTACGTAAATGGAAGAATACTCTTATTGCAATGTGAATGGCTCTTAAAATAGTCTTTGGTTGTGCATAGTCTATCAGTCTATGGTGTTGCCAGGGAACAGCACCCTCTTCGAAGAAGTAGGAGGTGAATATCTCCAGCACACAGCTTGACTCTCTTGCTGCGTTGTTGGACCCCATCCTTGAAACATCGTGCAGCGCAGAAGGCTTCTCTGGCACAAGGCAGTGAGCTGCAGATCCCCTCCTGGTCCTCGTGTCCATCCTCATGAAGTTATGTAGAGCAAAAGGTAGCCTTCACACACCTGAATTCCTCCAGGAGGCAGTCCCAGATGGCCCTGGTCACCCAACCTTGCAGTGCCCTACACGTTAACTGTAGGCAATCGTTTTGAAGAAATCTCCAGTTACAAGGTATCTGTTGGAATATGGAAAACAATTGTTAGATATTTACATCACTGGATTAAAAGATGCATGGGCACATGTTCAATAACACGTGACAAGTGACAATAACAGGATCATATCAAGGATAGCATCACAAATGAATACATACAGTGCCTTGCGAAAGCCCCCTTGAACTTCGCGACCTTTTGCCACATTTCAGGCTTCAAACATAAAGATATAAAACTGTATTTTTTTGTGAAGAATCAACAACAAGTGGGACACAATCATGAAGTGGAACGACATTTATTGGATATTTCAAACTTTTTTAACAAATCAAAAACTGAAAAATTGGGCGTGCAAAATTATTCAGCCCCCTTCAGTTAATACTTTGTAGCGCCACCTTTTGCTGCGATTACAGCTGTAAGTCGCTTGGGGTATGTCTCTATCAGTTTTGCACATCGAGAGACTGAAATTTTTTCCCATTCCTCCTTGCAAAACAGCTCGAGCTCAGTGAGGTTGGATGGAGAGCATTTGTGAACAGCAGTTTTCAGTTCTTTCCACAGATTCTCGATTGGATTCAGGTCTGGACTTTGACTTGGCCATTCTAACACCTGGATATGTTTATTTTTGAACCATTCCATTGTAGATTTTGCTTTATGTTTTGGATCATTGTCTTGTTGGAAGACAAATCTCCGTCCCAGTCTCTGGTCTTTTGCAGACTCCATCAGGTTTTCTTCCAGAATGGTCCTGTATTTGGCTCCATCCATCTTCCCATCAATTTGAACCATCTTCCCTGTCCCTGCTGAAGAAAAGCAGGCCCAAACCATGATGCTGCCACCACCATGTTTGACAGTGGGGATGGTGTGTTCAGGGTGATGAGCTGTGTTGCTTTTACGCCAAACATAACGTTTTGCATTGTTGCCAAAAAGTTCCATTTTGGTTTCATCTGACCAGAACACCTTCTTCCACATGTTTGGTGTGTCTCCCAGGTGGCTTGTGGCAAACTTTAAACGACACTTTTTATGGATATCTTTAAGAAATGGCTTTCTTCTTGCCACTCTTCCATAAAGGCCAGATTTGTGCAATATACGACTGATTGTTGTCCTATGGACAGAGTCTCCCACCTCAGCTGTAGATCTCTGCAGTTCATCCAGAGTGATCATGGGCCTCTTGGCTGCATCTCTGATCAGTCTTCTCCTTGTATGAGCTGAAAGTTTAGAGGGACGGCCAGGTCTTGGTAGATTTGCAGTGGTCTGATACTCCTTCCATTTCAATATTATCGCTTGCACAGTGCTCCTTGGGATGTTTAAAGCTTGGGAAATCTTTTTGTATCCAAATCCGGCTTTAAACTTCTTCACAACAGTATCTCGGACCTGCCTGGTGTGTTCCTTGTTCTTCATGATGCTCTCTGCGCTTTTAACGGACCTCTGAGACTATCACAGTGCAGGTGCATTTATACGGAGACTTGATTACACACAGGTGGATTGTATTTATCATCATTAGTCATTTAGGTCAACATTGGATCATTCAGAGATCCTCACTGAACTTCTGGAGAGAGTTTGCTGCACTGAAAGTAAAGGGGCTGAATAATTTTGCACGCCCAATTTTTCAGTTTTTGATTTGTTAAAAAAGTTAGAAATATCCAATAAATGTCGTTCCACTTCATGATTGTGTCCCACTTGTTTTTGATTCTTCACAAAAAAATACAGTTTTATATCTTTATGTTTGAAGCCTGAAATGTGGCAAAAGGTCGCAAAGTTCAAGGGGGCCGAATACTTTCGCAAGGCACTGTAAATACCACTTGAAGCTTGATGATGAGTTGATCATTTGATTCATCGGTGCAGTGCTAAGGAAAAAACAAAAATGTGCACCCCTTTGAGTCCCCAGGACTGAGAACCACTGCTCTTCATTGGGACCTCTTCATATGTAGACTGGCTTTCATAGCTCTCTTTATCTGAAGACAGAAAACCTCACAAGAAATAGACTTCATTATAGTCAAATTCACCACACTGAATATTATGTTGCTATTATCTCCATCCTCACTTCTAGGGACAGGAACTACACAAAAGTACCTGCCCTATCTAGCATAGCCTACTCTCTCACTGGCAGTTGGGGCTGCTCTCCTTTGTTTGTTTCTTTACAGTGATAAATACATCAAGATAGCTAGCTAATATGAAGTTACAGCTGAAGTCGGAAGTTTACATACACTTAAGTTGGAGTAATTTAAACTCGTTTTTCAACCACTCCACAAATATATTGTTAACAAACTATAGTTTTGGCAAGTCGGTTAAGACATCTACTTTGTGCATGACACAAGACATTTTTCCAACAATTGTTTACAGGCAGATTATTTCACTTAAAATTCACTGTGTCACAATTCCAGTGGGTCAGAAGATTACATACACTAAATGGACTGTGCCTTTAAACAGCTTGGAAAATTCCAGAAAATGAGGTCATGGCTTTAGAAGCTTCTGATAGGCGAATTGACATCATCTGAGTCAATTGCAGGTGTACCTGTAGATGTATTTCAAGGCCTACCTTCAAACTCAGTGCCTCTTTTCTTGACATCATGGGAAAATCAAAAGAAATCAGCCAAGATCTCAGAAAATTGTAGACCTCCACAGGCCTGGTTCATCCTTGGGAGCAATCTCCAAACACCTGAAGGTACCACATTCATCTGTACAAACAATAGTACGCAAGTATAAACACCATGGGACCAAGCAGCAGTCATACAGCTCAGGAAGGATACACGTTCTGGTTCCTATAGAGATGAATGCACTTTGGTGCAAAAAGTGCAAATAAATCACAGAACAGCAGCAAAGGACCTTGTGAAGATGCTGGACGAAACAGGTACAAAGTTATTTATATCCACAATAAAATGAGTAATATTTCAACATAACCTGAAAGGCCGCTCAGCAAGGAAAAAGCCACTGCTCCAAAACCGCCATAAAAAAAGCCAGACTACGGTTTGCAACTGCACATGGGGACAGAAATCATACTTTCCTCTAGTCAAAAATAGAACTGTTTGGCCATAATTACCATCGTTGTGTTTGGAGGAATAAGTGGGAAGTGAAGCACGGGGGTGGCAGCATCATGTTGTGGGGGTGCTTTGCTGCAGGAGGGACTGATGCACTTCACAAAATAGATGGCATCATGAGAAGGAAAATTATGTGGATGTATTAACGCAACATCTCAAGACATCAGTCAGGAAGCTAAAGCTTGGTCGCAAATGCGTCTTCCAAATGGACAATGATCCCAAAGAATTCTTCCAAAGTTGTGGCAAAATGGCTTAAGGACAACGAAGTCAAGGTATTGGATTGGCCATCACAAAGCCCTGACCTCAATCTTATAGAAAATTTGTGGACAAAACTGAAAAAGTGTGTGCGAGCAACGAGGCCTACAAACCTGACTCAGTTACACCAGCTCTGTCAGGAAGAATGGGCCAAAATTCACCCAACTTATTGTGGAAAGCTTGTGGAAGGCTACATGAAACATTTCACCCAAGTTAAACAATTTAAAGGCAGTGCTACCAAATACTAATCGAGTGTATGTAAACTTCTGAACCACTGGGAATGTGACGAAAGAAATAAAAGCTGAAATCAATCAGGTGGAACTCTACTATTATTCTGACATATCACATTAAAATGAAGTGGTGATCATAACTGACCTAAGACTGGGAATTTTTACTAGGATTAAATGTCAGGAATTGTGATTTTAAATGTTTTAAATGTAAAATGTATTTGGCTAAGGTGTATGTAAACTTCCGACTTCAACTGTAGGTATATTGTGATATTGTTAGTGTTCAAATACTGGAGAGTTGAGACCAAATCACGGACGCTGGACAGAGTGGATTTCAGTTGTAACGAAAGACAGTTTTAATGAGTCAGAGATATCTTGTCCCGCAGTTTTACGTGCACGGACCTAGTTCACATAACTCGGCAAGGAGCCAGGTGAAAAAGAGGCCTATACAATGGTTACATACATTTTTATACATAGAATAAAGTAGGTGGAGTCTTGTCGTTTCGGTCTTCTTGACTGGTCGGAGGGTTGGAGGCGGGCCTTGCTCTAGCCAGAGCGGGCCCCATTGGTGCACAGCAAAAGTTCTTTGCTCTTGGGACCGGCCAGTTAGAGGGAGATGAGATGTGTGTTTATATAAGGAAGAGGGGGTCAGTCTTATGGCTGGGTGTATGTGTTCTTACGACGGAATGTCTTTGTTTATATGAGCTATGTGTATGAATATTTATATAACAAATCCCCCTCTTCACATCTATTAGACGTGAAAACTATAGCAGAAAGGTGGCGGTTGCAATCGTGGGTATACATAAGGTGGTGCTCCTAACCTTGTCTGGTTTGCATGGTGGGTCTGTAGGTGTAGTGCTACGTTTGGGACGGGAGTGATTGGAGGGAGTGATATCAGGAAAGGAGTTAGGGACATGTGTAGGGGTTGGTGTATGTGATGTGGCAGGGTGAAATAGTTGTTCAATTAACCATGTGAAAGTCCTAGGGTTACTCCAAATATCAGTATGAATATCACAAATAAGGGACCAGATATCCCCAGCCTCACCCAGAGAGGGAGAAATTTCCCTCTAACTGGGCGAGGTTCCCTTCTCAGGGGAGGCGGAGTTTGATGCCGCATCACCTGAGGAAGGAGTGTCTTCATTTGGAATCGAATTTAGGCCGCTCAAATCAGCTCTGACTTCAGTCAGTGTTCTAGAAGGAATTGGGGCTGGGGTGCAATGTGTAAGGCGGTGCCAAGGTGTGCCTGATTTACCTTTGACCTGGACTGAGTGTGAAGTAACCTCCTTCACTTCGTACGGTCCAGTCCACCTGGGTTCCAGCCACTTTCTCTTGTGGACTGTAACCCTCACCCCGTCACCAACCTTTACCTTCAGTAGTGGCGTGTCCCCCGGCAGCTCCCCCTCCTGGACCTTGTGAACCTGGGTAGAGAGTGCTGCAGAGAGAACCGTCAGTTTTTTCACATAATTAGACATTACAATTTGTTGTACATCAAGGGCGGGCATATGACCTCCCTCCCTTGGTGGACCATGCATGACTCTACCAGTCATTATCCCATGAGGCACATACTTTAGCTATCTTAGCTTTTGCTTTTGGTTTGACGTTCCACCAGATTTTGGGATTGGGGCCTGTACACAGATCCAAATCTGTGGGTTATGCCAAATCTTTCTTCCACCTGTCTCAGGTGTTTGTTAAATGTGAGCCATTTGTCAAATTTGATTTGTCTTGGGATGCCATACCTGGGTATTAGTTTGGTTTGTAGCCACTTAAAGACTGACCTAGCATCCTCCCTTTTTGTTAGTATTGCCTCTACCCATTTGGAGAACCTATCTACTATGACTAGGAGATAGAGTTTGCCTTTAGATAAATTTTCGGGGCCCATGTCGGTGTAGTCTATACTAATATCCTGAAAACATGCATTAGGTATTACGTATGAGCCCATTGGTGTTTGATATGGTTTCTTTGGGTTGTGTCTGTCACAACCATTGCATTCGTCACAAAATAAATCATCGTCATAAAATAAGTCAGTCATATTTTTTATGTGAGGGTGCCACCAGATGTGCGAGGCCTTTTTGGAGGGTCTTTAGTTTGCCTTCGTGTGTGGGGCCATGTGTTTCTCATAAAAGTTCTGGGTCCATCAGTGTGGCCTGCTTCATAGGCATGGGCTGAGTCTGTATAGATATTCAGTCTTTCCTTTTCCTCTGATGAGGACCTGCGTCAATCCGATGATTTCAGCTAATTTGGCCGATGCTGGTTGAGGGATGATGGCTGATTGAAGGGTGCCATCACGAGGTGAGCTGTTTTTTCAATAGCTTTTGCTACTGCAGCAACGTATCTGGAGCATGTTGACTGTCCTACCTCAATGTGGTCAAGTTTGAAGAGTAGTACATCAAGACCCTTCTCTCCCCCTCTTGTTTCTGGAATAGGACGGATGAGGTGAATCCTTCCCTTTCAGAAACATCCAAATGGAACTTGTTCTTGTAGTCAGGTGCAGTCAGAGCTGCTGCCGCTGATAGATCTGTTTTCAGGAATGCTATGGCTGTTGATGCTTCAGCCGTCCAGGCCAGGGGTGCATGGAGGTTCCTTGATCGTAGGATGACCGGTGCTGCCACCCCCTCTGGGCCACACCCAATGGTACAACACCTGATAGGTGGGGTCAGGTGCATCATGTCTTCGTCCCAGTCTGCAGTGTAGAGGCAGTCATCAGTTTCTGTTGCATTGAGTGTGCAATGGATCTCAGCTTGGGGAGTCTTATATGGGTGCAGAGTGTAGATTTGAGCTTTCAGTTGGTTGAACTTAAACTGGATGTGAGGGGTGGCAGGCCCTGTGGGTAGGCATTTTAGCCAGTACACTTCTTGGGCTTCAGACAGTGTGGTCATCGGCAGGAGTGGCATCCTCATCATTCTTACTGGGTGATCAGGTGTTGAAGTGGGAGGGTTGGTTGTAATCTTGCTGCTCCTGCTGCATGTGGCTAGATTCTGGGTGGTTGTATGCTGGCTGTTGCTGATGCATGGGTGTGGGTCCTGGTTGCTGATTTGCAGAGGTGGGTTTCCCCCACTTCCTCTTGCTCTCCATTGCTGTTGCTGCGGGGAGAGTGGTTTCATGCAATCTCTGCCAAAATGACCGGTAATTCCGCAGTTAAAACACTGGTAGTTTCCCCCTCTGTGTTGTCCAGTGTAGGGACCCCGTCGAGCCCATACTGGGTGTTGTTGTTGCAGGATATACTGCTGTGGGGGAGGGTATTGGGGTGGTTGGGCCCCCCTAGTGGCCGTGAGTGAGGCTGCCTGCTGTTGGATCATCTGAGCGACAGTCTGGGCCACTATTTGGGAGATGTCTGTTTTGGTTCCCGGCTCCTTCGTTTCTTCCGCCACCATCTGTTTCTTAGGTTTTTCTCCTTGTTGTGCTTCCTTCAATTGGAGTTTCAGGAGTTGTACCTGGAGGGACTGCACCTGGCTCTCAGCACCCCCTCTTTCCTTGTTGTGCTGGGTCACATGGTGGTGCACATGCGTATTGAATTGGGTCAGAGGAAGTGCAATCAACCCTACCGTTCCTCTGAGTTTGGTTTTAACATCTCCAGGACACCCGTTGACCACCATTTCCTTCCACATGCTGAGTGTGGTATCAGTGTGATCGAATGGTTCTTCGTGGACCGATCTCCATGTGGTCTTAGCCCTGTCCAGGTATGCTGCAGGTTGCTCACCTGGGTTGATTGTGAAGGAGGATAAGGTGGCATGGTTTCTTTCTGTAGGGTATGCTCTCCGTAGAACTTCCCATAATCTGGTACGGAAGTGGTCTATGGGCAGTGTTGGGGCCCGCCATCCAAGGTCAGCTGCTGTCATGAGGGCCTCCATGGTTCCGTGGTCGGTGGCTCTTGCTAGAAGTGCTTTCATGTCCCCTAGGCAGAGTTGCAGGCCTGACGTAAGTGTCTGCAGTTGATGTAGCCACGCTGAAGCTCCTCCATGTAGGCTAGGCATCTGTCCCATCAGTGTTGTTAAATCAGTCATTTTCCAGGGCTGGTACTCCACAGTGTGTGCATCACCTGGTGTCGGTCGCAGGGGGTACTGTCCTGCCATCTCCTGCTCTCGCTCTCTTCTATCAGCAATTCTGGAGGATCGACGGAGTGTTTCGGACCCCATTGATTCGGTAACTTTGGTTACTGTTCCTCTCATTATGCCTTCCACACGGTAGGCTCCCTCTCTGTTGTTATCTTGGTTAGCTATTAGCTCCCTGAGTTCCTTAGCTCGAGCTATTGATGATTTCAGCAGCTCCTGCATCTTAGTCACGTTTGGAGCTCCCATCGGAGCTGGGGTGAGCACCATGTCAATTTCTTCTTCGTTTTCGATATCCATGTTCTGATGACAGTCCTCCCTATCCGTCTGATAGAAGTGGTTTGAATCTAATCTTGTTTGTAAGTGTCCTCTGGTTTCAGAGGTGAGAGAGTTCACAGAGGAGCATTGCGGCCTCCGTTCCTGGGGGAGGTCTCCTGCTCCTGGAATCCCAGTTTCGAACTGTTCACATACCATATGGCCATCCGTTATCCCCAGGGTAATTTCCCCTTTTAACTCCCCTTGGTCTATTCTCAGAACTGGAGCCTGTATTGTGGGAGGTGCCCTGGGCAGGAATGGGTTGTGTGACGGGCTCCGGTGATTTTGTCCCTTTGAGTATGGCTGGGGCTGAACTGCCTCCATTGTCAATTGTGGATATAGTGAGGGAGAAACGGCCACTGGGGGAGCCGTGGGCAAGTTCTCAGGCGGAGCTTTAACATCCCCCGACGCCACAATAGCCACGCCCATCATGTCTGGTGTGTTTTTGGGCAGCACCCTCCTACTCTCCTGTATGGCCCATGTACCTATCTTGAGCTCCCCCTCTGCTCTCTCTCTCTCTCTTGTACCTACTTTTTTGAACCTGTGTATCTTGTTTCTCTCCGCCTCACTCGCTTTTGCATGCTCTACTGCGTCCTCTAATTCTGTCTGCATATCTTTGAGTTTCCCCCCTGTAGGTGGTCCTCCGCTAAAATAACCTGCTTGTGTCCATCTTATCCGTAATCCTTTCCACACTTTCTCCACTTTCCCATACTGTTTTTTACCTCCCGCTCTATCAATCATACTCTGATCTAAATATTCATTGAATTTTAGTTTGGGCGTGGTAGCTGCAGACATTTTATCTAGTTCGTCTGATAATGTGTATAATGCGTTATTTAGGTATATTCAATCCTTACTATGTGGTGTTTATTTCTATCGTTGTATGCTTAGCCTGTCCCTGGTCGAGACAAAGGGGGTTATCAGTATGTGACGCCCGCCACGTGTGTATTTCACCAGTATTTTATTTGAATTTGTTCAGCGATTCGTTTAGGTATTTTCTATAAATGATTCTGCGATTTCCTTTTGGAACAATATATCAGTGAATATATGCGGTTCTATAACAATTTTCAGAGTAATTCTAGCCCTTTAGGAAATATAGATAGAATGTCTAGACAACTAAGAGTTGTTCAGTGAATTATTTAAATACTTTCTGTAAACAATTCAGTAAATTCCTTTATGAACTTATATCAGTAAATTCGAGCGATTCTATAGCAATTGTCAGAATAATTATATATCTTTAGGAAATATGGATAGAATAGAAAAACCCCAAAATCAGTGTGTAGCTTTTAGCGTCTGTCAAACAAAGTCTGTACTAAGCTCGGCGGCTTATTTAAATACTTTCTAGAAACAATTCAGTAAGTTCCTTTATGAACTTATATCAGTAAATTCCAGCGATTCTATAGCAATTGTCAGAATAATTTTAAACTTTAGGCAATATCAACAGGAATGAAAAAAAAACGAAAATCAGTATTCCAGCCCGACTGCTGTCAATCAAAATTGCACGGCCATTCGATACTAAGGTGGCTTTGTCTACCAGCACGTGTGCATAATAGCCCAGTTACGTATCCCAACCTACTCCGCGACAAACGTTTCTTTCAATTTAATTTCCCCCATCTCCAAATCATGGAATGTCAACTCTGGTTCATATTATGTTTATTGTTTGATGTGCAATAGCCACCTCATTCCCGATCTCTGTCTTGTGGAACGCCAAACTTACATATCCTGTATCTACTCGACTACACCTCTTACAAAACCTATGAAATAATACACAGCTTTTTTAATAGGGCATTTTTCATGCAGATTCATTCAATCCAACCACACCTCCACAAGACCTATTCGATGTTATGTGTATCAACAGGAGATTTTACTTGCAGATCCGGTTCATCCATAATTCAACTATAACCCCACCTCCACAAGACTATATTCGATAGTATAGAACGTATCAAAAATAGGACATTTTTACTTGCAGATTCGGTTCATCTATAACCACACCTCCACAAGACCTTACTTGCAGATTCGGTTCATCTATAACCACACCTCCACAAGACCTTACTTGCAGATTCGGTTCATCTATAACCACACCTCCACAAGACCTTACTTGCAGATTCGGTTCATCTATAATTCATTCATTCGTATGAAATTCTCATTGAATTTCCAACATCCATAATTGTGTCCATTACGTGTTAAAACACAGCCACTATTTAACGTCACCTCTATACACAACCCAATACATATATAATTAGGACAGTTTTCTATGCAGATTTCAGAACAAATAGGGTCCCTGGAGGAATTTAACACATTGGTCAATCACAATTCACACATTCCTATTAAAATAACTGAGTATAGGCCCATTAATAAGAATATATATATATATATATATATATCTTTTTTTTTTACAAAACAAGATATCTTTAATCAATGTCTTAGGTTCTTATGTAAAAAATTTGGGCACCGATTCATACTCACGCCCAGTACTTTCTGATCAAAATTTGGTTTAGGCTATAATACAATATGCAGATTTCGATAAAACGGGCTCTGCTCACCTTTATATAGAGCGCTCCGATCAGATTTCCTGAGGCAAGATGAATGGCTGGGGAAGTCACTCTTCCGTCTGATTTTTTAGCCGTGATCAGTCTCGTCCTCTCACACTAACTTATAATAGATCGAATTCAAGAACAACCATCCTCTGCTACCAATTCTGTTAGTGTTCAAATACTGGAGAGTTGAGACCAAATCACGGACGCTGGACAGAGTGGATTTCAGTTGTAACGAAAGACAGTTTTAATGAGTCAGAGATATCTTGTCCCGCAGTTTTACGTGCACGGACCTAGTTCACATAACTCGGCAAGGAGCCAGGTGAAAAAGAGGCCTATACAATGGTTACATACATTTTTATACATAGAATAAAGTAGGTGGAGTCTTGTCGTTTCGGTCTTCTTGACTGGTCGGAGGGTTGGAGGCGGGCCTTGCTCTAGCCAGAGCGGGCCCCATTGGTGCACAGCAAAAGTTCTTTGCTCTTGGGACCGGCCAGTTAGAGGGAGATGAGATGTGTGTTTATATAAGGAAGAGGGGGTCAGTCTTATGGCTGGGTGTATGTGTTCTTACGACGGAATGTCTTTGTTTATATGAGCTATGTGTATGAATATTTATATAACAATATTTCATTCACTTAGCTAGCTATCTATACAGTATGTGAAGTTGGCTAGATAGCTAGCCAACTTCACAACTAGCTAGTTCATTTGAGTTAGCATGTACTGTAGCTAGTTAGCTAATAATACATCGTTTGTTTTAACATTTTTGAAAAGTATTTAGGACGATTAGAAACAGGGCAGCAAAGTTTGTTTGTCACCAGCGCGGTTTCGAGCATATTACTATTTATCTGTGAATAAATTCATGACATGGAAAACGGATAACACTATTTACCCATTTAATAACTAGACCTTCATACAAACTTGCTATGCTGAATTCTTTACGCACAATCGAAAAGCTGCTATATGCTGCCAACACGCCCACAAGCGAGACACTCTGTGCGGCCCGCGGCGATGTACACAAGCCATCCAGTATAGTAGGGGGCGGTATATGCGTCTTAGTTGTGATCCGCCAATACAAATTTAAAGAAGAAGCAGTTCAGTCCACGTTCGGGATGGTACTCATAAAGGAATAGTGAGTACATTATGCACGCGAATTATATTTATATCATAGCGTCCATCATGACTCTTAATCGTTACCACAATATATACAAATATGTTATTTAATGCATAACATAGCTAATGCAAGGAGGAATTTGAAGCAGTGATTTGGTTCGAGGTAACGTAAGCGGTTGGCTAGCTACTACGGTAGCCACCCAGCTTCAGCTAGTTAGTAAAGCTATGTCAATGTTTGTTCGATAATACTGGCTGTCTATTAGACTAGCTAATGTAACTCGCAATTGTGGGACATACATAGCTAGATATCACTACAATATGGCACTCCTTGAGCCGATGACAGGTTTTCAGAAATGTTGAATGATCGGTGATAGCTAGCTGACGTTACTTAGTGTAGAAATATAGCTAACGTTATCTAGCCACTGACTCTAGATAGCTAACGCGATAGCGGCTCTACGGATAGCCAATTTCGAACCTGTCCTTGGTTTGTAGCAAGCTAGCGGCGATGCTAACGTGTGGAATGTAATCTACTATAGCACGAGCTGATGATACCATACCAGTCCGCATAGCCGACTTCACTCAACATATTGTGGATTTGAGTAAACTCTGTTAATGTTCACACAATAACTACTTATCCAATTGTATTGACTTGTATGTCCGTTTTCTTTATCCTCCATCTCTTGATAGCCAAGTGCTGTTGCCCTGTTCAGTTGAAGAGGTAAGAGCATGGTTTCAATATTTCGTTTAGCCAAACACTTACACTGAACAAAAATATAAACGCAACATGTGACGTGAAAGAAGAACCCAAAATGTTAACATAGGTACAAAAAGTAATCGCAAATTTTGTGCACACATTTGTTTAGATCCCTGTTAGTGAGCATTTAAACTTTGCCAAGATAATTCATCCACCTGACAGATGTGGCATATCAAGAATCTGATTAAACAGCATGATAATTATACAGGTGCACCTTGTGCTGGGGACAATAAAAAGCCTCTGAAATATGCAGTTTTGTCACACAACACAAGGCCACAGATGTTTTGAGGGAGTGAGCATTTGGCATGCTGACTGCACGAATGTCCAACAGAGCTGTTGCCAGAGAATTTAATGTTAATTTCTCTACCATAAACGTCTCAGGGAATCTCATCTGCATGCTCGTCATAATCGACTTCAGTGGGCAAATGCTCATTTTTGATGGCCACTGGCATACTGGAGAAGTGTGCTCTTCATGGATGAATCCCGGTTTCAACTGTACTGGGCAGATGACCTGGTGTGGGCAAGTGATTTACTAATGTCAACGTTGTGAACAGAGTGCCCCATGGTGGCGGTGGGATTATGGTATGGGCAGGCATAAGCTACGGACAATGAACACAATGGCAATTTGAATGCACAGACACTGTGATGAGATCCTGAAGGCCATTGTCATGCTATTCAGCCTTGTTGGTTAAGCAACAGAAAAAGGCGGGAACCTTCCCAATAGCCATGATTGGCTGAGATAAGATTAAATATGACCGGTATCAGTAAACGTCTGCAAAAAAGCGTAATGAAATTGTTGCCAGCAGAGCTGGTTAGGCTATTTTCATGTTATCCAATCATCGGCCAGAGCGTGAAGTGTGCGCTCCACGAGCGAAATGAGATGGTTGGGGCTAAAGCTTAAGAGCGTGTGAACGATGCTGAATGAGTGTAGACAAAGAGCTCTTCACAAAATACAAAACATTCAAAGGCCATTTTCTCAAAAGTTAGTTTACAAGTTGAGAAGTTTTATAACTTTTGAAAAAAAAATTGTAGACTTCCACAAGTCTGGTTCATCCTTGGGAGCAATCTCCAAACACCTGAAGGTACCACGCGTACTGTTGTTTGTACAGATTAACAAGTATAAACACCATGGGCCCACGCAGCCGTCATACCGCTCAGGAAGGAGACGCGTTCTGTTTCCTAGAGATGAACATACTTTGGTGTGAAAAGTGCAAATCAATTAGCAGCAAAGGACCTTGTGAAGATGCTGGAGGAAACAGGTACAAAATATCCACAGTAAAACGAGTCCTACATAAACTGAAAGGCCGCTCAGCAAGGAAGAGAAGCCACTGCTCCAAAACCGCCATAAAAAAGCCAGACTACAGTTTGCAACTGCACATGGTGACAAAGATTGTACTTTTTGTAGAAATGTCCTCTGGTCTGATGAAACAAAAATAGAACTGTATGGCCATGACGACCATCGTTATGTTGGAGGAAAAAGGGGGATGCTTGCAAGTCGAAGGACATCATCCCAACCTGAAGCATGGGGGTGGCAGCGTCATGTTGTGTGGGTGCTTTGCTGCAGGAGGGACTGGTGCACTTCACAAAATAGATGGCACCATGGGGCAGGAAAATTATGTGGATATATTGAAATAACATCTCAAGACATCAGTCAGGAAGTTAAAGCTTGGTCGCAAATGGGTCTTCCAAATGGACAATGACCCCAAGCATACTTCCAAAATGGCTTTAAGGACAACAAAGTCAAGGTATTGGAGTGGCAGAACTGAAAAAGCGTGTGCGAGCAAGGAGGCCTACAAACCTGACTCAGTTACACCAGCTCTGTCAGGAGGAATGGGACAAAATTCACCCAACTTATTGTGGGAAGCAAGTGGAAGGCTACATGAAACGTTTGACCCAAGTTAAACAATTTAAAGGCAATGCTACCAAATACTAAGTGAGTGTATGTACATTTCTGACCTAACCCACTGGGAATGTGATGAAAGAAGAAAAAGCTGAAATAAATCATTCTTTTCACATTCTTAAAATAAAGTGGTGATCCTAAGACAGGGAATTTTTACTGGGATTAAATGTCGGGAATTGTGAAAAACAGAGTTGAAATATATTTGTCTAAGGTGTATGTAAACTTCTGACTTCAGCTGTAGTTCTAATTGCATTGCCTCAATATGGACATACATTGTTAAATAGGCTATGGCATTTTCACTGATTTTGGGTCTAGGCCTACTGTTAATTGCAGTCTGGACATGGACATGCCAAATGTAGTCAATAAGCATGATTTAAATTCAATAGGCTATTGATAAAGCCTAAAAAGACTATATAATTCGAATGGAAACTAAATGACATGTTCTAAATAGGATATGTCTAAATACATTTACAGGCGCTGTCATTTCTCCCCTTTTCACAGTAGCAGGATAAAGATCCAATATAAAGGGGACTTGTCCACTCACTGTTGTACTACTTGCAAATGTAATGTTTATAAACATGGACCCATCTTACCGATTTAGTATTTGCACTCCAGAAATAGCAGATGAAATTGCATTGCATCGAGCCATGTAGCAGACTACTTCATCACAATAAACCCATGGATGGTGAATATTCGTATTCTAATTAGGATCGGGTCAGAAGCATGATATCATAAATCGCTTATCTCCTTCCATGGGATGTGTGCACATGTTGGCCTAAATGTCTTTATGCATTACATTCGCACGTACAAACTAGCTCCTGTCAATTGTATCATTGCCTATGAGGTTTGAATAGTTTGGAGGGGTGTGCGTGTCTTTGGTAATCGGACGAGGGGCCCTCTTTGAAAATGGGGATGGAAAGCCTACTCAAACAAGCTAAATGAAGTATGCAAGTATGTCAATTTTGAATAATGAAAAAGCATGAGGACAAACACCTCCAAATGTTTCAAAGCACGCTCAGTAAAACTCATTTATTCATAGGCTAGTTGGCTAATGGCCAGGATAAAACGACACCTATATGATGCTGCTAAACCAGCCTTGATTAAGGGGAGGGGAGGCTATACTTGGTTCTTAATTAAATGAAATGGGGTGGGATCCAATAGTTTCTAAATATGAGATTCACCTGCATAAAATTCACTTTAATAATGGAACACTAGTCACTTTTAATAATGTTTACATATGGCTTTACTCATACTGTATTTAGTCAATGCCACTCGAGACATTGCGCGTCCTAATATTAATATATTTCTTAATTCCATTATTTTACATTTAGATTTGTGTGTTGTGAATTGTTAGATACTACTGCACTGTTGGAGCTAGGGACACAAGCATTTCGCTGCACCCACAATAACATTGCTAAATATGTTTATGAGAACAATACATTTGATTTGAATTTGATCTCCAATGGGCACTCGCTGTGCGTCACGGCTGGATAGACTTCTGCTCTCAAAATCCATGCCGTCATCAACTGCATTACTGCTAAGACCTTCTTTTTGTGAGTCTTAACTTCCCATTAGTGCTGCATGAAATTGTCACTTTTGCTCATGTTTTTAAGGACACATCTCAAATATTGCCCCCTCACACGACAGTGCAAGTGAGCTGTTGTTAGACAGGTAAATGCCAGTGGGGCATTTACATTAGGGCTGAAAAATGCCAGAATGCCAGTTTTTACATAATGAAATTGCAAACTAATGTGCATATGGCAGCCAAAAATAGAGCCCTAAGCGAAGAATATTTTACAAATCTTTACAAATTTCTATTTTTACAAATCTTTCATTGAGAGAATTTGAAATTTTTGTGTTGTTTGTTGGTTTGGCAATGCCACTGCCAGCCAGAGAAATATGCTGAGAAGGATTATCACCACAGCAAGCAAGGTACTTTGAGTCACACAGACAGGCCTGGATGAGATCTTTAAGGTCAGGGCTCTCTGCAAGGCTCACAAAATCATTTTAGACCCAAGCCACCCCCTGTACCCGGACTTTGAACTACTCCACTCTGGGCGCAGGTATAGGGCACTCCTCAGCAGAAAAAACAGAACTAGACAATAATTTGTGCCAGGTGTGATATCCCTCCTAAATAGCTCGGACTAATGTTCCTATCAACTCAGTAAGGCCAGCAGGCTAGTCTTTTTTACATTCTTTTTTGTTTTATTGGTATGTAACTGTTATGAAAGTTGTATTGTCAGTTTTGTTTTGTATTTAAACGCCACTTTAAACGTGTACATGACACTTCAATAAAAAATAGGGTAAGTAAGGTGATGTTGCGCTGCATGAAGCAAATGCTGGTCATACCAGATACTGACTCGTTTTCAGATCCACACCCCTACCTTTTTGTTAAGGTATCTGTGACCAACTGATGCATATCTGTATTCCCAGTCATGTGAAATCCATAGATTATGGCTTAATGAATGTATTTCAGTTAACTGATCTCCTTATATGAACTCTAACTCAGTAAAATCTTTGAAATTGTTGCATTTTTGTTCAGTGTATTTCAGCATCTACCACATCGAATACCAACTTCCGTGTCTTTATTTCCCATGCTGTGAACTGATTAAGCTGGTGGGAGGCCTGGCTACATTAGCTACACATGCATACTTATGTAACGTCTTCACTCATTTACAGTACCAGGTCGGCCAGCTGTTCTCTGTTGCTGAGGCTAGCAAGAATAACACTGGAGGAGGAGAAGGTATTGAAGTGCTTCGAAATGAACCATATGAAAAGGATGGAGAGAAAGGCCAATACACGCACAAGATCTACCACATACACAGGTGAGTACTTCTGGAAAAATACATCTGGTGGATCTGGCCTACACATTTGCTGTCCTTTTTTTCTATTACATGCAATGAGCCTACTTCACTATTAGCCTACTTCAAAGTGTAAAAACCGCTGCGAGATGCGTTCTGCTAGGGAAGTAAATACTTCTCAACAGGTAGGGATTTAATGTATTTAATTTTTATGGAAGCGTAAACATTTTCCTATTAGGTGAGCAAGAAAACATTAGGCTAACCTATGTATTTTTACAATCAGATCAAGAAAAAATGGAGTGAAACAGTTCAGTTTTGGCATTGTACAATGATCATTTTAGCAGCGTCATTTACAAAATACATTTGTTTAGAAGTAGTTGACGTTACAGACTAGTGAAATAGGGTGTTGGAATTGAAACCTAATTCCTCTTAAAAATTCAAAAAATGTTCAATACACTACATGTGAACGTTTTCTAATAACTTGCCCACTCCAATATCTCTAGCCAACATTTCACAGATTGGAAGTGGAAAGTGTACATGATGAGAGTATGGTTAAGGGGATATATAATAAAGTGGTAACCGCCATATCATGTTTCAAACAATCTCATAGACAGAGCCCCACCCATACTGCTTATTGGAAATGACCAAGCTCTGTAATTTATTCAGCTTTTCTTCGCTGGCAGGCCTACACAACTAAGCACCACATGACTCTAAATGTACTTTGCTAATTCTATTAAAATATATAGATCACAATTTCCACAGCATCATGTACATTATATGTAGGTAACTGCCAGAATAAAGGAAACGCCAACAAAGTGTCTTAATAGGGTATTTGGCCATCACGAGCCGCCAGAACAGCTTCATTGCCTCTTGGCATAGATTCTACAAGTGTCTGGAACTCTATAGGAGGGATGCAACACCATTATTCCTGGAGAAATTCCACCATTTGGTGTTTTGGTGGTGGTGGAAAACTATCGCAGGCTAAAAGTTAAATTGGGTTAGGATCTGGTGACTGAGACACACACACCCTTTAAACCCTTTATACTCCTTTGAGACCCCTCTTTTAAAGTCACAGATCTCTTCTAGCCATGGTGGCCAAAAATAATGGGCAACTGGCTGTTTTAATACATGACTCTAATCATAATAAGATGTTAATTGACTCAGGAACCACACCTGTGTGGAAGCACCTGCTTTCAATATACTTTTGTATCCCTCATAATAAAGGAAACACTAATCTGTATATCACTTGGCTTAACATCATCCATGTGATTATTAGGCCTACTCTAATTCTATCCAACCATGTCAAGTGCCGGGTATATGTTTTCTAATTTTATAAAAATAAATGGTCTCTACTAAACGCCGGGTTAAAGTGTAATTACACATTCACACATTTTGCCTGTCTGTCAAAATGCAAATCTGTAGCCAGAGAGAAATGATCACTTCCCCCCTTTTGTAACAGTTGCAGTGCATTGAACACTACCTATTATGAGTAGCTTTTTTTGTCAGCTTGTAGACTGAGAAAACCACATCATAAAGGGGTGAGCTGGGCTTTCCACACCTCAAACGGCGATAAACGCTGGTCCCCAATACATGCTTTGCAGTTCAAGTAAGTTTTGGGGTACAAGAGGACTTTGCATAAAAATGGTTTGCTGGAATTCCCAATACAGATCAAACCATTGTCATGGACAATGGCTTCAGTCAGAGGGTAGCTAGCTAGTTGAGTATGTAGAACTTTCAATTACTTTTACTATTAGTGACCTTTTTAAGAAAAAAATAGTTACTGATTGTTTTGATTCTTTCCACCTGTGTTGAAAGTATAAGAACCCTACTTGGAGGACATTTTGTGTTAAAACAATAACTCATAACTGTTTTTGTTGCATGATTGAATCCATTCTATCCTCTCACTCTTACAGCAAGGTACCCAGTTTCATCCAGATGTTTGCTCCAGAGGGAGCCCTTGTCTTCCACGAGAAAGCTTGGAATGCCTACCCCTATTGTCGCACCAGTGAGTGTTCAGGACTGTGTGTGTGTGTGTGTGTGTGTGAGAGGGGTTTGATTGAGTTTCCTGCTCAAGTGAATAATATTCATAGCATCTGGTTTTCCCTGTTTCTGTGGTCACAATTTCTTCTCGAAAAAAGAGGTCATCTATAGGTTTGTCCTATCGTGATAATGTACCCATAAAACATTGTGAAACAGGATGTTAATCGTAACCCAAAAATGTGTGAAAAACAAACTGCTTTAACAAATGTTTTGCTATAGCTCAAAATCGAATGCGCCAACTGGACGAATCATGACTAAGCATAATGTTTTTGAATGCCTGGGCAGAGGCTAAGTGCAGGCAGATATGTTCTAATATTCCTTATGGTGGAGCTTCAGCGTGGAACAGGTGTGTATGTTGGAGTCCTGTACTGGTCAGTGTTTTGGACTTGCGCCTGTTCCACGCTGGCCACATCAATTCCGAGCCCGATACCAGACATCGGGGCAGATTTTTTATTTGCAACCTGACACATATACAGTGGGGCAAAAAAGTATTTAGTCAGCCACCAATTGTGCAAGTTCTCCCACTTAAAAAGATGAGAGGCCTGTAATCTTCATCATAGGTACACTACAACTATGACAAACAAAATGAGATTTTTTTTCTCCAGAAAATCACATTGTAGGATTTTTAATGAATTTATTTGCAAATTATGGTGGAAAATAAGTATTTGGTCACCTACAAACAAGCAAGATTTGTGGCTCTCACAGACCTGTAACTTCTTCTTTAAGAGGCTCCTCTGTCCTCCACTCGTTACCTGTATTAATGGCACCTGTTTGAACTTGTTATCAGTATAAAAGACACCTGTCCACAACCTCAAACAGTCACACTCCAAACTCCACTATGGCCAAGACCAAAGAGCCAGAAACAAAATTGTAGACCTGCACCAGGCTGGGAAGACTGAATCTGCAATAGGTAAGCAGCTTGGTTTGAAGAAATCAACTGTGGGAGCAATTGTTAGGAAATGGAAGACATACAAGACCACTGATAATCTCCCTCGATCTGGGGCTACATGCAAGATCTCACCCCGTGGGGTCAAAATGATCACAAGAATGGTGAGCAAAAATCCCAGAACCACACGGGGGGACCTAGTGAATGACCTGCAGAGAGCTGGGACCAAAGTAACAAAGCCTACCATCAGTAACACACTACGCCGCCAGGGACTCAAATCCTGCAGTGCCAGATGTGTCCCCCTGCTTAAGCCAGTACATGTCCAGGCCCGTCTGAAGTTTGCTAGAGAGCATTTGGATGATCCAGAAGAAGATTGGGAGAATGTCATATGGTCAGATGAAACCAAAATATAACTTTTTGGTAAAAACTCAACTCGTCGTGTTTGGAGGACAAAGAATGCTGAGTTGCATCCAAAGAACGCCATATCTACTGTGAAGCATGGGGGTGGAAACATCATGCTTTAGGGCTGTTTTTCTGCAAAGGGACCAGGACGAAATAATGAATGGGGCCATGTATCGGTAGATTTTAAGTGAAAACCTCCTTCCATCAGCAAGGGCATTGAAGATGAAATGTGGCTGGGTCTTTCAGCATGACAATGATCCCAAACACACCGCCCGGGCAACAAAGGAGTGGCTTCGTAAGAAGCATTTCAAGGTCCTGGAGTGGCCTAGCCAGTCTCCAGATCTCAACCCCATAGAAAATCTTTGGAGGGAGTTGAGAAAGTCCGTGTTGCCCAGCAACAGCCCCAAAACATCACTGCTCTAGAGGAGATCTGCATGGCGGAATGGGCCAAAATACCAGCAACAGTGTGTGAACCTTGTGAAGACTTACAGAAAACGTTTGACCTCTGTCATTGCCAAGAAAGGGTATATAACAAAGTATTGAGATACAGTGCCTTGCGAAAGTATTCGGCCCCCTTGAACTTTGCAACCTTTTGCCACATTTCAGGCTTCAAACATAAAGATATAAAACTGTATTTTTTTGTGAAGAATCAACAACAAGTGGGACACAATCATGAAGTGGAACGACATTTATTGGATATTTCAAACTTTTTTAACAAATCAAAAACTGAAAAATTGGGCGTGCAAAATGATTCAGCCCCCTTAAGTTAATACTTTGTAGCGCCACCTTTTGCTGCGATTACAGCTGTAAGTCGCTTGGGGTATGTCTCTATCAGTTTTGCACATCGAGAGACTGACATTTTTTCCCATTCCTCCTTGCAAAACAGCTCGAGCGCAGTGAGGTTGGATGGAGAGCATTTGTGAACAGCAGTTTTCAGTTCTTTCCACAGATTCTCGATTGGATTCAGGTCTGGACTTTGACTTGGCCATTCTAACACCTGGATATGTTTATTTTTGAACCATTCCATTGTAGATTTTGCTTTATGTTTTGGATCATTGTCTTGTTGGAAGACAAATCTCCGTCCCAGTCTCAGGTCTTTTGCAGACTCCATCAGGTTTTCTTCCAGAATGGTCCTGTATTTGGCTCCATCCATCTTCCCATCAATTTTAACCATCTTCCCTGTCCCTGCTGAAGAAAAGCAGGCCCAAACCATGATGCTGCCACCACCATGTTTGACAGTGGGGATGGTGTGTTCAGCTGTGTTGCTTTTACGCCAAACATAACGTTTTGCATTGTTGCCAAAAAGTTCAATTTTGGTTTCATCTGACCAGAGCACCTTCTTCCACATGTTTGGTGTGTCTCCCAGGTGGCTTGTGGCAAACTTTAAACGACACTTTTTATGGATATCTTTAAGAAATGGCTTTCTTCTTGCCACTCTTCCATAAAGTCCAGATTTGTGCAATATATGACTGATTGTTGTCCTATGGACAGAGTCTCCCACCTCAGCTGTAGATCTCTGCAGTTCATCCAGAGTGATCATGGGCCTCTTGGCTGCATCTCTGATCAGTCTTCTCCTTGTATGAGCTGAAAGTTTAGAGGGACGGCCAGGTCTTGGTAGATTTGCAGTGGTCTGATACTCCTTCCATTTCAATATTATCGCTTGCACAGTGCTCCTTGAGATGTTTAAAGCTTGGGAAATCTTTTTGTATCCAAATCCGGCTTTAAACTTCTTCACAACAGTATCTCGGACCTGCCTGGTGTGTTCCTTGTTCTTCATGATGCTCTCTGCGCTTTTAACGGACCTCTGAGACTATCACAGTGCAGGTGCATTTATACGGAGACTTGATTACACACAGGTGGATTGTATTTATCATCATTAGTCATTTAGGTCAACATTGGATCATTCAGAGATCCTCACTGAACTTCTGGAAAGAGTTTGCTGCACTGAAAGTAAAGGGGCTGAATAATTTTGCACTCCCAATTTTTCCGTTTTTGATTTGTTAAAAAAGTTTGAAATATCCAATAAATGTCATTCCACTTCATGATTGTGTCCCACTTGTTGTTGATTCTTCACAAAAAAATACAGTTTTATATCTTTATGTTTGAAGCCTGAAATGTGGCAAAGGGTCGCAAAGTTCAAGGGGGCCGAATACTTTCGCAAGGCACTGTAAACTTTTGTTATTGACCAAATACTTATTTTCCACCATAATTTGCAAATACATTCATTAAAAATCCTACAATGTGATATCTGGATTTTTTTTCTTCTCATTTTGTCTGTCATATTTGAAGTGTACCTATGATGAAACTTACAGGCCTCTCTCATCTTTTTAAGTGGGAGAACTTGCACAATTGGTGGCTGACTAAATACTTTTTTGCCCCACTGTAATTATTATGAGAGCTGGTCCATTACCCGTCATATAACATCAATTTGTTTAATTGTTTATATGACTCCAGAGTAGTAGGATTTATTATAATAATAATTATTACTACTATTCTTCTTTCTTGCTTGAATAAACTTGTCTGCCTGTCTATTCAACATTTGCATAAAAGGAAACCATGCCATGAATTAAGAACGAAATCTTTTCATAATGTGATGTATCACTCAAATCACTTTGAGAAAAATAGCCTTCTAATTAGCCTTCTTACCTAATGAAAGCCTATAATGGACATAACAAAACAATAGGCCTACCCTTACATTCAATATCGTTTAGATAATCAAATAGTTTAGGCTTAATTCAAACTGAATTCAAA
Organism: Oncorhynchus clarkii lewisi; assembly: GCF_045791955.1. Classification (NCBI taxonomy): domain Eukaryota; kingdom Metazoa; phylum Chordata; class Actinopteri; order Salmoniformes; family Salmonidae; genus Oncorhynchus; species Oncorhynchus clarkii. The sequence continues at coordinate 60,134,195 of NC_092158.1, read as the reverse complement.
CTAAAACACTTTAGTAGACTACTCAAATTTTTACCAGATGAACCGGTTTACACTATATGGTCTAATGAACGAAAGCCTGAATGACTGTAATAATTAACTTAATTATCAAAACGAATAGGCCTACCTGCTTGCACTTTGTGCAGGCTTTCCCCATCTACCGCGTTGTTGTCTATCCTGGGGATTTCACTTGCGCAGCACCTGTTTCCACAATGATGTTGTAGCCTAAATTTCCTTATAACCTTTTTATTTCTCTGGTTCGGCCTATGTTAGTAGGGGAAAGTAAACTTGGCAATGTGTCATATTCTCATGTGTGGCGAGGGACCATAAGCTCTCTGCGTGGACAAAATAGAAAGTTTTAGCATCACATAAATAAGGGACAGTTCCCGGCTCCACACAAACTTAATGCGTGTGTGGCTGATCGCCTTATGTCTGCCTTGCCGCTCACAGACAGGAAGTACATCAAGCTCCTGGGTTTTTCAGGCTCATTATCTTGATTTAAAATGTTTTCGGCCCGCAATGTAATTTCTCTGAACCGCGAACTGACCCACGGGTTGAAATAATGTTTTCATTCCATTAGAGGTCGACCGATTTTAATCGGAATGGCCGATTTTAATTAGGGCCGATTTCAAGTTTTCATAACAATCGGAAATCTGTATTTTTGGATACCGATTTGGCCGATTCAAAAAAAATACATATGTTTTTTTACACCTTTATTTAACTAGGCAAGTCAGTTAAGAACGCATTCTTATTTTCAATGTCGGCCCAGGAACTGCCTTTTCAGGGGCAGAACGACAGATTTTTACCTTGTCAGCTCGGGGATTCAATCTTGCAACCTTACAGTTAACTAGTCCAAAGCTCTAACCACCTGCCTTTCATTGCACTCCACAAGGAGCCTGCCTGTTACGCGAATGCAGTAAGCCAAGGTAAGTTGCTAGCTAGCATTAAACGTAGCTTATAAAAAACAATCAATCAATCAACAATCAATCATCATCAATCACTAGTTAACTACACATGGTTGATGATATTACTAGTTTATCTAGCATGTCCTGCGTTGCATATAATCGATGCGGTGTGTATCGTTGCTCTGTGTACCATAAACATCAATACACAGAAGTATATATTTTTAAACCTGCATATTTAGCTAAAACAAATCCAGGTTAGCAGGCAATATTAACCAGGTGAAATTGTGTCACTTCTCTTGTGTTCATTGCACGCAGAGTCAGTGTATATGCAACAGTTTGGGCCGCCTAATTAGCCAGAATTTTACGTAATTATGACCTAACATTGAAGGTTGTGCAATGTAACAGCAATATTTAGACTTATGGATGCCGCCCGTTAGATAAATACGGAACGGTTCCGTATTTCACTGAAAGAATAAACGTTTTCGAGATGATAGTTTCCGGATTCTACCATATTAATGACCTAAGGCTCGTATTTCTGTGTGTTATCATGTTATAATTAAGTCTATGATTTGATAGAGCAGTCTGATTGAGCGATGGTAGGCACCAGCAGGCTTGTAAGCATTCATTCAAACAACACTTTCCTGCGTTTGCCAGCAGCTGTTTATGACTTCAAGCCTATCAACTCCCGAGATTAGGCTGGTGTAACCAATGTGAAATGGCTAGCTAGTTAGCGGGTTGCGTGCTAATAGCGTTTCAAATGTCACTCGCTCTGAGACTTGGAGTGGTTGTTCCCCTTGCCTTGCAAGGGCCACGGCTTTTGTGGAGCGATGGGTAAATGCTGCTTTGAGGGTAGCTGTTGTCTTTGTTCCCGGTTCGAGCCCAGGTAGGAGCGAGGAGAGGGACGGAAGCTATACCGTTACACTGGCAATACTAAAGTGCCTATAAGAACATCCAATAGTCAAAGGTTAATGAAATACAAATGGTATAGAGAGAAATAGTCCTATAATTCCTATAATAACTACAACCTAAAACTTCTTACCTGGGAATATTGAAGACTCATGTTAACCACCAGCTTTCATATGTTCTCATGTTCTGAGCAAGGAACTGAAACGTTAGCTTTCTTACATGGCACATATTGCACTTTTACTTTGTTTTTGCAGTATTTAAACCAAATTGAACATGTTTCATTATTTATTTGAGGCTAAATTGATTTTATTGATGTATTATATTAAAATAAGTGTTTATTCAGTATTGTTGTAATTGTCATTATTACAAATAAATAAATCAAATTTGTCCGATTTAATCGGTATCGGCTTTTTTTGGTCCTCCAATAATCGGTATCGGCGTTGAAAAATCATTATCGGTCGACCTCTACATAATTTTTTTTTTTGCTGATCACCAATGGGGAACCATGGGTATACGACCCGATGCAGGACTTAAGTGTCTGTGTGGCACACACATGATGGAGCAGTGACAGAACTGATGAGGAACGGTCTGTAATGAGAAAGTGTTCACACACCTCAACTTTTTCTGCTTTTTGTTGTTATAGCCTGTATTTAAAATTGATTGTCCTTGGCCTACACACAATACCCCATAATGTATAAGTGGATTTTTTTTTAACAAATTAATTAAATGAAAAGCTGAAGTCATGTGTCAAGTATCTACCACCTTTGTTATGGCAAGCCTAAATATGTTCAGGAGTAAAAATGTGCTTAACAAGTCCCATAATAAGTGGCATGGACTCACTCTGAGTGCAATAATAGTGTTTAACGTGATTTTTGAATTACTACCTACATACTATTATCTTAACTCAGCAAAAAAAGAAACATCCTCTCACCGTCAACTTATTTTCAGCAAACTTAACATGTCTAAATATTTGTATGAACATAAGATTCAACAGCTGAGACATAAACTGAACAAGTTCCAAAGACATGTGACTAACAGAAATGGAATAATATGTTCCTGAACATAGGGGGAAGTGGTCAAAAGTAACAGTCAGTATCTGGTGTGGCCACCAGCTGCATTAAGTACTACACTGCATCTCCTCCTCATGGACTGCACCAGATTTGCCAGTTCTTGCTGTGAAATGTTTCACCACTCTTCCACCAAGGCACCTGCAAGTTCCCGGACATTTCTGGGGGAAATGGCCCTAGCCCTCACCCTCCTATCCAACAGGTCCCAGACGTGCTCAACGGGATTGAAATCCGGGCTCTTCGCTGGCCACGGCAGAACACTTACATTCCTGTCTTGCAGGAAATCCAGCACAGAATGAGCAGTATGGCTGGTGGCATTGTCATGCTGGAGGGTCATGTAAGGATGAGCCTGCAGGAAGGGTACCACATTAGGGAGGAGGATGTCTTCCCTGTAATGCACAGCGTTGAGATTGCAACAAGCTCTGTCCGATGAGGCACACCGCCCCAGACCATGATGGACTCTCCAAATCAATCCCTCTCGAGAGTACAGGCCTTGGTGTAACGCTCATTCCTTCGGCGATAAACGCCAATCCGACCATCACCCCTGGTGAGACAAAACCGCGATTCGTCAGTGAACAGCACTTTTTGCCAGTCCTGTCTGGTCCAGCGACGGTGGGTTTGTGCCCATAGGCGACGTTGTTGCCGGTGATGTCTGGTGAGGACCTGCCTTTACAACAGGCCTACAAGCCCTCATTCCAGCCTCTCTCAGCCTATTGCGGACAGTCTGAGCACTGATGGAGGGATTGTGCGTTCCTGGTGTAACTCGGGCAGTTGTTGTTGCCATCCTGTACCTGTCCCGCAGGTGTGATATTCGGATCTATCTATCTTGTGCACGTGTTGTTACACATGGTCTGCCGCTGCGAGGAGGATCAGCTGTCCGTCCTGTCTCCCTGTAGTGCCTTAGGCTTCTCACAGTACGGACATTGCAATTTATTGTTCTGCAGTCCTCATGCCTGTTCGCATCATGCCTAAGGCATGTTCACTTAATTGTCTACTGTCTGTAAGCTGTTAGTGTCTTAACGACTGTTTATGGTTCTTTGAACAAGCATGGGAAACAGTGTTTAAACCCTTTACTATGAAGATCTGTGAAGTTATTTGGATTTTTACGAATCCTTTGAAAGACAGGGTCCTAAAAATGGGACGTTTCTTTTTTGCTGAGTTTAGATCCCGCTATAAACCTCAATCCCAAATAAATGGGAGGGATGGGCACGATCCAATCTAACTTGATTTATAGAAGCACAGCACTATAGTAAGAATATGTGCACCAACTTTGGTGTATCTATCTTTAAAAATAACTTGTATTTGATTTATAGCTTGGTTTTGTATGTGTGGCTAATTCTACTGTCGTGTTAAAGTTTTAGTAGGAACATCCTTAATGTTCTATTATCACGTATCTTCCTACTTCTTTTCTCTTTTTCCCCTCTCTACCCTGTTCGTCTTGCTCTAAATCTGGGATTATGCAGTTGTGACCGTAAGTGTTTTTCATTTATATTACCTTTATTTTTGTTTACAGTGTGCATTATTATACATTATGCAGACATTTTTACTTATTTTTCTTTTCGCAGAATGAATACATGAAGGATGACTTTTTCATTAAGATTGAGACCTGGCACAAACTAGACATGGGGACCACAGAAAATGTGAGAATTTTTTTCAAGTAATTATTACACTAATGCAGACTTAACACAGTATTGGGATTGGGCAATAATACAACTAAATATCATTCTGAAATTCAGAATCCGCTCGATTTGTAATGCCTTTACCAATATATTCTGCATGAATTTATGCAGAGATAATAAACTCTGTTGTATTTATGAAGGTATATGTGATGTCACTTTTTTTCCTATTCTGTTATTACAACAGTGGAAACGTGTTAACAGTATACGTCCCCCTCACTTTCTCTTTGAAGCCCCATGGTCTTTCCCCAGAGGAATGGGAGGAGGCTGAGGTTGTTCCAATTGACATCGCTGACCGATCACAAGTTGATGATGTGGTAAGTTCCTTTTAGAGACCTCCTCTAGAGAAAATGAATTATTTGTGTTTTAAAATGGATTTTTTTAAACCATAAAATCCCTGTTGCTGATTTGTAACTTCAAGAAATTAAATGCATTCCTTAATTGTTGAAAATTACATAATGAGGCTAGGACCACTCTTACCCTCATCTTACCCCAAAAACATCAAACCTCTTGTTCTGTTTGTTTTTGATGTCATGATTTTGTAAATGAACAATGTATAGCTGAACTCCAGCAGAGGTACAATATTCATGTGTCAGGGCCACTTTGTCTTACCATTCGAGTGCATAGTAGCAAACTTGGCTGTAACAGTTGCTTTTTTCTCAGGGTTATCACGACTAAACGGCCTTCAGCGGCCTTGTCAGCCTTGTCCTCTTCAATTCAAACCACAAGTTTTCAAAGGGGTTCAGGGCCAGCGCCATAACGAATCATTTGGATGGGCCTTTGATTTTCATTGGGGGGTACATTTTCTTCCCTGGGCCTCGTTTAAAAATAAAAAAAAGTGTTTTATAGTAATGTAAAAATGTATTACCTTTTTAATGTTGCATGAACTCAGCCAGTCATGATGTTTTCATCTGATTGTCAAACAAATCACTTAAAAAATTAGTTTACATTTGCTTTTCTATTTATTAGGGATTCCCGTTAGCTCCTGCAAAGGCAGCAGCTACTCTTCTTGGGGTCCAAACACATTAAGGCACTTACATTACACATTAAGCAAAAAATAAAATGGTACATCATATAGCATTATTACTCAACTACATATCTATAATACAAAATGTATAATACCACCATACAACAATATTACAATTTACGTGTGTGTGTATAGTGCATGTGCTAGCGCCTGTGTGTGTGCGTGTCTCTTCACAGTCCCTTTTGTTCCATAAGATGTTTAAAAAAATAATAATCTGATTCTACTGCTTGCATCAATTTACCTGATGTGGATTAGAGTTCCATGTAGTCATGGCTCTATGTAGTACTGTGCGCCTCCCATAGTCTGTTCTTGGATTGTGAAGAGACCTCTGGTGGCATGTCTTGTGGGGTATGCATGGGTGTCCTAACTGTGCTAGTATTTTAAACAGACACCTCGGTGCATTCAGCTTGTCAACACTTCTTATAAAAACAAGTAGTGATGAAGTCAATCTCTCCTTCACTTTGAGCCCTAAGGCTGTAACTCAGTAAAATCCATAACACCGGCCCTGTCGTGGTCAAGTCCGGGGACTGTGAGACCATTTTTGTAGATTTTGATGTGTGCTTGGGGTTATTGTCTTGCTGGAAGATCCACATTTGTCTGAGTTTCAGCATCCTGGCAGAGGCAACCAGGTGACAACAACCATGGCCTGTAGGACCTGTCTTGTTGATAGTGTTAAGGCAGAGTAGCGCTTTTAATATGGACAGACTTCTCTCCATCTCGGCTACTGTTGTATCAATGTGTTTTGACCATGACAGTTTACATTCCTGGGTTACTCCAAGCAATTTAGCCACCTCAACTTGCTCACTTTCCACATCATTCATTACGAGACATAGTTTAAGGTTTAGTAAATTATTTGTCTCAGATATAATGCTTTTAGTTTTGAAATATTTAGGACTAGCTTATTCCTTGCTACCAATTCCGAAACTAACTGCAGCTCTTTGTTAAGTGTTGCAGTCATTTCAGTCGCTGTAGTAGCTGACGTGTATAGTGTTGAGGCATCCGCATACATAGACACACTGGCCTTACTCAAAGCCAGTGGCATGTCGTTAGTAAAGATTGAAAAAAGCAAGGAGCCTAAACAGGGGAATTCCTGATTCTACCTGGATTATGTTTGAACACCCTCTGTGTTCTGTTAAAACTCTTTATCCACATTATAGCAAGGGGTGTAAAGCCATAACACAAGTTTTTCCAGCAGCAGGCTATGAACGATGATGTGAAAAGCTGCACTGAAGTGACATGGGTCCTGCATTATCATGCACGGAACATAAGGTGATGGAGGCGGATGAATGACATGACAATAGGTCTCAGGATCTCTTCACGGTATATCTGTGCATTCAAATTGAGATCAATAAAATGTGATTGTGTTCGTTGTCCATAGCTTGTGCCTGTCCATACCATAACCCCACCGCCACCATGGGGCACTCTGTTCGCCCACACAACACCATACACGTGCTCTGCGGTGGTGCGGCCGGTTGGACGTATTGCCAAATTCTCTAAAACGACGGAGGTGGCTTATGGTAGAGAAATTAACATTAAATTCTCTGGCAACAGCTGAGGTGGACATCCTGCAGTCAGCATTACAATGTGTGGTGCAACCAAAGTACACCTTTCAGAGTGGCCTTTTATTATCCCCAACACAAGGTGCAATGATCATGCTGTTTAATCCGCTTCTTGATCTGCCACACCTGTCAAGTGGATGGATTATTTTGGCAAAGGAGAAATTCTCACTAACAGGAATGTAAACAAATGTGTGCACCAAACAGCGGGGATTGTGATGAGCTAATGGGGATCCCTAATAAATACAAAATTCAGAGTAACTGGTACCACAAAAGTGGCTCACCAAAAGTGGCTCACCATGAAGGACCTTGGCGTTACTCTGGACCCTGATCTCTCTTTTGATGAACATATCAAGACTTTCAAGGACAGCTTTTTTCCATCTTCGTAACATTGCAAAAATCTGAAACTTAGTCCATAAATGATGCAGAAAAGTGAATCCATGCTTTTGCCATAGACTACTGGCTTTTGATGATCCTTGGTTGGGGCCTAGGCAGATTATTTGTTGCGATTGCCAACCTAATAAATTGGTAGTCCGATAGTCCAGGATTATGAGGAAAAACATTAAGATCCACAATATTTATTCCACGGGACAAAACTGGGTCCAGAGTATGACTGTGGCAGTAAGTAGGTCCAGAGACATGTTGGAAAAAACCCACTGAGTTGATGATGCCTCCAAAAGCCTTTTGGAGTGGGTCTGTGTACTTTTCCATGTGAATTTTAAAGTCACCAAAAATGTCTATCTGCCGTGACAAGGTCCGATTTAGGAATTCAGAGAACTCAGTGAGGAATGCTGTGTACGGCCCAGGACACCTGTAAACAGTAGCTATAAAAAGTGATTGAGTAGGCTGCATAGATTTCATGACTAGAAGCTCAAAAGACGAAAATGCAATCATTTTTGGAAATTGAAATTTGCTATAGTAAATGTTAGTAACACCTCCGCCTTTGCGGGATGCGTGGGGGGATATGGTCACTAGTGTAACCAGGAAGAGAGGCCTCATTTAACACAGTAAATTAATCAGCCTTAAACCATGTTTCAGTCAGGCCAATCGCATCAAGATTATGATCAGTGATTAATTGACTTTAACTGCCTTGGAAGTGAGGGATCTAACATTGTGGCCCTATTTTGAGATGTGAGATATCACTATCTCTTTCAATAATGCCAGGAATGGAGGTCTTTATTCCTGTGAGATTGCTAAGGTGAACACTGCCGTGTTTTGTTTTGCCCAACCTAGATCGAGGTACAGACACGGTCTCAATTGGGATAGCTGAGCTTACTACACTGACTGCTAGTGGCAGCTAGAGGAGTTAGAGCCCTGTCTGTTCATAGGTAAGATGAGAGCACCCCTCTAGCTAGGATGGAGTCCGTCACTCCTCAATAGGCCAGGCTTGGTCTTGTTTGTGGGTGAGTCCCAGAAAGGGGGCCAATTATCTACAAATTCTATCTTTTGGGAGGGGCAGAAAACAGTTGTCAACCAGCGATTGAGTTGTGAGACTCTGCTGTAGAGCTCATCACTCTCACGACACGCAGGTTAAAATATCAAAACAAACACCGAACCAATTACATTAATTTGGGGACAGGTCGAAAAGCATTACACGTGTATGGCAATTTAGCTAGTTAGCTTGCACTTGCTAGCTATAATTTCTCCTATTTAGCTAGCTTGCTGTTCCTAGCTAATTTGTCCTGGGATATAAACATTGAGTTGTTATTTTACCTGACATGCACAAGGTCCTCTACTCCGACAATTAATCCACACATAAAATGGTCAACCGAATCGTTTCTAGTCATCTCTCCTCCTAGGCTTTTTCATCTTTGAACTTATATGGTGATTGGCATCTACACTTTCATAGTATTACCACGACAACTGGCAAAACAGTGTGTCTTTCAATCACCCACGTGGGTATAACCAATTAGGAGATACCTGGGTACCTGCTTCTATAAACCAATGAGGAGATGAGAGAGGCAGGATTTGCAGCGCGATCTGCGTCAGAAATAGGAATGACTTCTATTTTAGCCCTTGGCAACGCAGACGCTCGTTGGCGCGAGCAATAATTCAATAACATATATATTCCTAAATGTATTTTGCAACGCGAGCGGTGTAGTCAGGGTATTAGCCAGCATCATCTTCTGATTAGCCTTTACGTCGGTAGCCCTGCCTCCTGGTAAACAGTGTATGATCGCTGGATGATTCTTTTTAAGTCTGATACTGCGGGTAATGGAGTCGCTAAGGACTAGGATTTTCAATTTGTCAGCGCTAATGGTGGGAGGCTTTGGCGGCTCAGACCCTGTAACTTGTGGAGGAGAGACCAGAGAAGGCTCGGCTTCTGACTCCGACGCGTTGCTTAATGGGGAGAACCGGTTGAAAGTTTGTCGGCTGAATGAGCGACACCTGTTGAGCATTCCGACAGCATTTCCTTCCAGAAGCCATGAGAATATTGTCAGGTGGAATTTGACTGCGGCCATGACTCTAACAGCCCTATTCATACCATGGATCATTTCGCTATTTGATCTAGACTTTTAGGTATAACAAAAATTAAGAATTTGACCTTTACTACTATAGTCCATAGAAACGCATTGAATAACACATTAATAAATGGCAAGAAGACAGTCAAAAAATAAATCATATGGTTTTAAAGTGTCTGTCCTATATCTAGGAGATGTAATATTTCCTGAGCTTATCTTTTTTTGCACACATTTAACCCTATTATTTTTGTTCAACTTAAACTACCTCCATACTTCCACTTTTTTGTTACTTAGATTGACACATGGGTGTGTCAATAGACTCTCAATAGACTCTTAAGGATTTCATAGGCACTGTCTGGCTAGCTAATAAACATACAGTGCAGATAAATACTTAACATTTATTGTTTTACACCACATTTCTTATCACAGCACTGGCAAACCATGGTTGATTAACTCCCTGACCAAAATGTTTGACTTTTATACCATTTAAGAAGGTTCATGTCTAATTCCTTATTCTATGCATACTGTAGTCTATATGTAAAATGTATACATATTGAATTCTGTTTTCATATGTAGGACTATAAGCCAGAGGAAGACCCAGCCATCTTCCATTCTGAGAAAACTGGAAGAGGACCCCTGGGACCAGGATGGAAGGCATGTCTGAAATTACACTTTACCATATTTTACCATAGATTTTATGTATCATAAAGGCAGCGTGACATTTTCAAAGTAAAAGAAGCATATTTGTTTCCCAATCTAGCATTGAATAGAAAAGTGATTTACATGTTAAATCTGGGTATCCTTTGCCTCTCTTATTCCTCCCCTTGTTTTGTCTGTTCAATCTCTCTTTTACTGTGTAGAAGGAGCTCCACAACAGTAACTGTCCCTATATGACTGCCTATAAGCTTGTAACGGTGCATTTCCGCTGGTGGGGGCTGCAGGGACGAGTGGAGAACTTTATTCACAAGGTAAGAGCTTAGAGCATCATTACATTCATTAGACTTGTTGCTGCACCGTCTTCTTCGTAGATCCCCAGATTTTAAACTTTTATATTGAAATTACAACCTTTTCTTACCTTTGGATGTGGCTTGGCAATGCAAGATTCTTGCTGCGCAGCTCAAATTTACAGTGAACATCACAGTAGTGTTTGTTTTTATTTTGTCTTTTGTGTTTTATTTTTTTCTACACTTTTTTTTTTACCCCCTTTTCTCCCCAATTGGTAGTCAGTCTTGTCCCATCTCTGCAACTCCCGTACGGACTTGGGAGAGGCCAATGTCGAGACCCCTGCGTCCTCCGAAACACAACCCAGCCAAGCTGCGCTGCTTCTTGACACAATGCCCGCTTAACCCGGAAGCCAGCCGCACTAGTGTGGTGGAGTAAACACTGTACACCTGGTGACTAAGTCAGTGTGCATTGTGCCTGGCCTGCCACAGGAGTCGCTAGTGCGCGATGGGACAAGAACATCCCTGCCGGCCAGATCCTCCCCTAACCTGGACGACGCTGGGCCAATTGTGTGCCGCCCCATGGGTCTCCCGGTCGCGGCCGGCTGTGACAGAGCCTGGACTCTAACCAGATTCTCTAGTGATACAGCTACACAGTGCCTTAGACCACTGCGCCACCTTTGCCAACAACTTTTAATGTTAAACATTTTACACTGTTGAATAATAGTGTGAAATAATCATTTCACTCGTCAATAATGCAACAATTCACAAGCAAATCAAATTTTATTTGTCACATGCGCCGAATATAACAGGTATAACCTTACCCTGAAATGCTTACTTCTTGATGCACCCATCCCGTTACCGGGATCATTTTCGTCAACATCTGCTGAATTGCAGGGCGCCGAATTCAAATTAAATTACAAAAAATATTACATTTTCATGAAATCACAAGTGCAATATAGCAAAACACAGCTTAGCTTGTTGTTAATGCACCTGGCGTGTCAGATTTCAAAAAAAGCTTTTCGGCGAAAGCATACCAAGCGTTTATGTAAGGACATCTCTCTCAGCAGACAAAACATTACAAACAGCTAATAGCCAAGTAGATTTGTTACAAAAGTCAGAAAAGCAATAAAATGAATCGCTTACCTTCGATGATCTTCGGATGTTTGCACTCACGAGACTCCCAGTTACACAATAAATGTTCCTTTTTTTCCATAAAGATTATTTTTATATCCAAAATACCTCCATTTGGTTGGCGGGTTATGTTCAGAAATCCACAGGCTCTAGCGGTCACGACCGGGCAGACGAAAATTCCAAATAGTGTCCGTAAAGTTCGAAACATGTAGAAACATGTCAAACGTTTTTTATAATCAATCCTCAGGTTGTTTTTACAATATATAATCGATAATATTTCAACCAGGACTGTAGCTTCTTCAATAGGCGAGAGAGAGAAAATGTCTGCTCCAAGCTGTTGCGCATGCAAAATGCTGCTGGCACCCAGCCATACAATGATGTGATCTTTCTCGCTCATTTGTCAAAATAAAAGCCTGAAACTATGTCTAAAGACTGCTTTTCCTATGGCTTCCCCATGGTGTGAACAATCTGGTTGATATCCCTTTAAATGGAGCGAAGGCAGGCAATGGAACAGAGAGCTTTCAGGAAAAACAGCACTTCCGGGTTGGATTTTCCTCAAGTTCTGTAATACTCACAGACAATATTTTGACAGTTTTGGAAACTTTAGAGTGTTTTCTATCCTAATCTGAAAATTATATGCATATTCTGGGCCTGAGAAATAGGCAGTTTCATTTGGGTACGTTTTTCATCAAAATACTGCCCCCTACACACAACAGGTTTTAACCAACAATGCAGTTCAAGAAATTGAGTTAATAAAACATTTGTCAATGTAGGGCGGGGTGTCAATGTAAATAGTCCAGGTGGGCCTTCCTCTGACACTGCCTAGTATACAGGGTTAGACATCCCTGAATCCGGGTCTGGTAACTTCTACGTCTGAAAGTTAGAATGAGGTAAGGTATGGTGGAAGTTTATGCAAGAGGGCTTTATAAACAAAAATAATGCAATACATCGATCTACAAGACTTCAAAGGGAGCCAGGCTACTTTCTGATTCAAAATCCAATGTGTACTGAACCTATCACCCGTAATAAAGCGCAATGCGCTATGATCAACTGCATCCAATGGGTTCAATACAGTGGCATCTGTATTTATATATAGATGATATCGCCATAGCCAATACCCGGAATGAGTGTTGACGGAATGATTTGTTTTCTGCTATGTAACGAAGGACCGGACCTGTTTTTATAGAACAGTGATCCCTGAGATAATTAGCAAAGACACCACTGGACAAGTACTTTTGACCTAATTCTGACAGATAGCCCCCAATCAGTGAGGCATTTGCTGGATTTTTTACATTCATCCGTGTGGGTTTTGCAATCAGTTGAGTCAGGTTAAAGTCGAGACAAATATTCTTAAAATGGTCTGAGGCCGGGGTAAGCCAGTCTAAGTTAAAACGAATAATTCAGATAAAAGGTTTTAAATACTCAAATAGTACCAACATCATCCGCCAATGGATTTTGGCTTATGGCCACATCTATAACCAAGAGCTTTACGGCAGTCCTCTGAACTCTGTCGCAGACGTCATCATTTTGAAGAGGTCTCACAACCGACTGTCACCAATATCGTAAGGGGAGACTCTCACGAACAAGAAGGTGTTAGTTGTGTTGCTCTGCGATGCACACAAGCTTCAGGGTAGTCGTATAAAGGTAACCCAGTACCAGGCTGTAAAAAGGGCACAATGTTGGGTGAAAAGTGTCACAGTGTGATTATAATGTGACCAAACATGGGTCTAAAAAACGAAAATGTTCCCTCTGAGTTTTCTTAGATATACACTTGGACAGACACTTAAAAATCAGATTCCTTCTGATTTATTTTTGATTGACATGTTTTGTCATGTACAAATGTGTTATTCAATGCGTTTCTATTGGCTATAACAGTAAAGGTGTACTGTTGGGGGTACTCGAGGACCAGGGTTGGGAAACACTGATGTATGTGTATACGCATGTATTTATTGTTTAGTTCTGATGATCCTGTCTTGTATATTATCTCGAACCATCTATCTGTGTGATTTGAGTCTACATGATAGCAGTAACCCAAAACATTTTTGGTTTTATTTGACCATGTCACTGCCTAAATACCACAAAAAAGTCACGTGGTTAAAAAAAGGTATCCACATTTACACCTCTGCTCTACTCTGCAGAAGTTGTTTGGTTCTCAACAGGGGGAGGAGGGTTTTATTGTATACTGCTGTACAATACAAATATTTCCCTAATGGGTTAAATTGTTCAAATTGACAATGTATGTGATAAAACAGAATTTCAACAGTATTTCACTCAACATTCCAAATGGCACATACATTAGTGCTGATATAACATGGAGCAAGATAAAAGCAGTTGAATGTCTCAGAATTGGATTAAGAGCCAACTTCTGGCTGGGTTTGGGCTTAACAGCAATTTGTATGACTTGTCAAAAAGTAATGACAAACACGTATTCACAATAGAAAGACACGTTAGGATTTTTAAAACACGTTAGGAGTTTTACTTGAATAATTCAGTTTTGTCTTCAAGAACAACATATATTTAAATGTGTTGTTTTTGTTTGTTTTAAGAACCGTTTCACTTAAACTGATCTACTGTAAAATGCATATCCCTACCAGAGAGTGAGCCCTCAAAGATCCCAACAAAAAAATCAATTGTCCTGCATGATCTCTTTGTGGTAGTACATTCCAATTACCTTTTTTTTATATATGTAAAGCAGATTGACATGCCCTACTAGATTTAGGATTGATCAATAAGAAAATTCTAATGTGGGGCCTTGCTTGTGTAAGAAAGGTTGAGAACCCCTGCTCTCTCAACTGCTTAAAAACACATCCTCATTGTCTCTTCCCTTTCATCTGTACTGATTGGAAAAAAACTGGTGAAGACAATCGGGTAAAAGGTCGTCATTAGACTGGTTTGTACCTAGTCACTTTAAGATCAGTGCAGTGACAATTAGAAAAAGAGTTCCATAAGAATATATCTCTCTCAACACACTCATATCCCCTCTTCTGCCCTCCATCCCTCCCCCTCCTGGAGCAGCAAGAAAAGCGCCTCTTCACTAATTTCCATCGGCAGCTCTTCTGCTGGCTAGACCGTTGGGTGAACCTAACCATGGATGACATCCGCCGGATGGAGGAGGAGACACAGAGAGAGCTGGACCAGGTATGCATTCATAAACCCTGATATTGAATGAATATTGGGCACCATTTTCTGCCTGCTAAACAGTCCTTACTATTACCTGTACAGTCTCCAATAGTGTTCAATTTGGTATTAATGCACTTGTGAAAAAGGAGCAGTACTATCTACTTTAGAGGAGTTATATTCATTGATACCTTTTACTCTTGTAAATGGCACATATAAAACCAGATCGAGACAAAGAGCATTGGAAATCTCACTTTAAAAATAGTTAGAATGTGTGACAAAATACATACAGTGCATTCGGAAAGTATTCAGACCCCTTGACTTTTCCCACATTTTGTTACTTAACAGCCTTATTCTGAAATTGATTAAATTGTTATTTTTTTCCATCAATCTACACACAGTACCCCAAAAACAGGTTGATATTTTTTAAAGTTTATTCAAATGGAAATATCATAATTTATGTAATTTTCAGACCCTTTACAAAGTACTTTGTTGAAGCACCTTTGACAGTGATTACAGCCTCGAGTCTGCTTGGGTATGACGCTATCAGCTTGACACGCCTGTATTTAGGGAGTTTCTCCTATTCTTCTCTGCAGATCCTCTCAAGCTCTGTCAGGTTGGATGGGGAGTGTCGCTGCACAGCTATTTTCAGGTATCTCCAGAGTTGTTCGATCAGGTTCAAGTCTGGGCTCTGGCTGGGCCACTCAAGGACATTCAGAGACTTGTCCTGAAGCTTCTCCTGCGTTGTCCTGTTGGAAGGAGAACCTTCGCCCTAGTCTGAAGCAGGTTTTCATCAAGGATCTCTCTACTTTGCTCTGTTCATCTTTGCCTCAATCCTGCCTAGTGTCCCAGTACCTGCCACTGAAAAGCATCCCCACAGCCACCACCATGCTTCACCGTAGGGATGGTGCCAGGTTTCCTCCAGATGTGACACATGGTATTCAGGCCAAAAAGTTCAATCTTGAATTCATCAGACCATAGAATCTTGTTTCTCATGGTCTGGCAGGTAGCCTAGTGGTTAGTGCATTGAGCCAGTAAACGGAAGGTTGCTGGATCGAATCCCCAAGCTGACAAGGTAAAAATCTGTCGTTCTGCCCCAGGCGCCAAAGACGTGGATGTCGATTAAGGCAGGCCCCCCCGCTCCTCTGATTCAGAGGGGTTGGGTTAAATGCAGAAGACACATTTCAGTTCAGTACTTTCAGTTGGACAACTGACTAGGCATCCCCCTTTCCCTTCTTTAGGTGCCTTTTGGCAAACTCCAAGTGGGCTGTCATGTGCCTTTTACTGAGGAGTGGCTTCCACGTGGCCACTCTACCATAAAGGGCTGCATAGATTGGTTGTCTTTCTGGAAGGTTCTCTCATCTCCACAGATGAACTCTGGAGCTCTGTCAGAGTGACCATCAGGTTCTTGGTCACCACCCTGACCAAGGCCCTTCTCCCCCGATTGCTTAGTTTGGCTGGGCAGCCAGCTCTGGGCGGCCAGCTCTAGGAGTCTAGCTCTAGGAGTCTTGGTGGTTCCAAACTTCTTCCTTTTAAGAACGATTGAGGCCACTATGTTCATGCGGACCTTCAATGCTGCAAACATGTTTTGGTACCCTTCCCCAGATCTGTGCCTCGAGACAATTGTGTCTTGGAGCTCTACGGACAATTCCTTCGACCGCATAGCTTGGTTTTTGCTCTGACATGCACAGTCAACTGTGGGACCTTATATAGACAGGTGTGTGCCTTTCCAAATCATGTCCAATTATTTGAATTTACCACAGGTGGACTCCAAACAAGTTCTCATCTCAAGGATGATCAATTGAAACAGGATGCACCTGAGCTCAATCTCAAGTCTCATAGCAAAGGGTCTGAATAATTATGTAAGGCACACCTTTTATTTTTAATACATTTGCCAAAATAAAAACGGTTCGCTTTGTCATTATGGGGTATTATGTGTAGATTGAGGGGGGGAAACATATTTAATTAATTTTAGAATAAGGCTGTAACGTAACAAAATGTGGAGAAAGTCGAGGTGGCTGAATACTTTCCAAATGCACCGTATATATCCAAAGAGATGTCAAAAGAAAACAGCTAAAACAAACAAATGCAGATAGTTTGCTGTCATTTCAGCTGGAGAGTTTTACATCTTTGTTTGCTGTCGACAGCTTGTTAGCTAGCAAGTGACATGAATGTTAGCCAGCCTTCATTGATTGCTTAGCAACGAAAAATAATTAGCAACCAGATTTTTGTCTGGACTATTTCTTCGAGGCAAAGATGAACAGAGCAAAGTACAGAGAGAGCCTTGATGAAAACCTGCTCTAGAGCGCTCAGACCTTAGACCCGGGGCGGGGCGAAGGTTCACCTTCCAACAGGACAACAATCCTAAGCATACAGCCAAGACAACGCAGGGGTGTCTTTGTGACAAGTCTCTGAATGTCCTTGAGTGGCCCAGCCAGAGCCTGGACTTGAACCTGATCGACTATCTCTGGAGAGACCTGAAAATAGCTTTGCAGCAATGCTCCCCATCCAACATGACAGAGCTTGAGAGGATCTGCAGAGGACAATGGGAGAAACTCCCCAAATACAGGTGTGCCAAGCTTGTAGCGTCATACCCAAGAAGGCTCAATGCTGTAATTGCTGCTAAAGATGCTTAAAAAAAAAATGCAGAGTAAGTAGTCTGAATACTTATGTAAAAGTGATATTTCAGGATTTTTATACATTTGCAAAAATGTCTAAACAAGTTTTTGCTTTGTCATTATGGGGTATTGTGTGTAGATTGAGAGAAGAAACAAACCATTTAATACATTTTAGAATAAGGCTGTAATGTAACAAAATATAGAAAAGGTAAAGGGGTCTGAATACTTTATGAATGCACTTTACATATCAATGATGCTGATGCATGATTTTTCCTTGCTCAGAGAAGTTGCTGTCTTGTCAGGACACTGTTCACTCTATGGTACAAGGATAATAGTATTTGTAAATTGCAACATTGAGGTCATAGAGGTTTATACAAGCCAGTCAACAGATTTTTTTTGTTGTTGCTTTAACCATTTTAGAGAGGGAAGCTCTTTCTGTCAGGGTTTGATACTGCGACCAAACAGTCACATTTGCAGCTGTTTGACTTGGCAGTGCGACACATTTTTTTTATTGGTCTCAAGGGAGCCAGTGATTGATTTTTTTTATTTTTAAAATGTTTTGACCTTTTTGGTTCACAATTAGATTTTTTTAATGTTTTATTGAAACCGTAATCTGCAATTGACCATCTTTCCAGAGGCAACAACGCCACTGGAATGCCCGTCTCTGTGTGCGGTGCACGTAGGGCCTATATGTCTACCACAGTGGCGGACAGTGCCGTTTAAGATGAGGGAGGATGATTTTATTTTCATGACCATGGCCTTATTCCTATTACAGCATATTGGATGACTCATTCATATTCTATTCACCCAGTTCAATGTAACAGCGATAGGTTTAGGCTACTACATTATACTTACATTTTCCCTATACCCATGATGAGGTTGCTACAACCTAGCCTATGAATGAAAGTTTAAAACGTAGGTGCACACAGTTCGAGAGACAAATTTGAGGTGACCAACTGTGACAGTCAATACCGCCTTGCATACATGTGCCTGCATCTAGCTGATATGGAGTGTAATCATTAGTCCAACAGTTGCAAACGAGTTTCTGTTGGACAAATTCAGGTATGTTTATCCCGTTTTGTTCCGTTTACTTTCTTTGGAAGAAATGTTTTTCAACAGAATCGGCAGAATGAATACACCCCTGATCACGCGTAAACAGAGTTCACTCATAACAGCCATGTTATCTTCGCTTGTGGACTTCAATGCACAACACAGCTGTATGTAACTACGGCTGTTGTGATGACCTTATTACCGCAACACCAGCGGTCACTGGTCATGAAGGCTGTCAAATTCCACATGACCGTTTAGTCACAGTAATTAGGCTTCTCCAAGCTTTGATGCTGCTGCTTGTCATTAGTAGCCTGACAAACTTGCTAACTGCCTGGTACTCAGCACTCTATTCAAATCAAATCAAATTTATTTATATAGCCCTTCGTACATCAGCTGATATCTCAAAGTGCTGTACAGAAACCCAGCCTAAAACCCCAAACAGCAAGCAATGCAGGTGTAGAAGCACGGTGGCTAGGAAAAACTCCCTAGAAAGGCCAAAACCTAGGAAGAAACCTAGAGAGGAACCAGGCTATGTGGGGTGGCCAGTCCTCTTCTGGCTGTGCCGGGTGGAGATTATAACAGAACATGGCCAAGATGTTCAAATGTTCATAAATGACCAGCATGGTCGAATAATAATAAGGCAGAACAGTTGAAACTGGAGCAGCAGCACGGTCAGGTGGACTGGGGACAG
The DNA here is from genome assembly GCF_045791955.1 of Oncorhynchus clarkii lewisi. Lineage (NCBI taxonomy): Eukaryota > Metazoa > Chordata > Actinopteri > Salmoniformes > Salmonidae > Oncorhynchus > Oncorhynchus clarkii. The sequence goes on along the minus strand of NC_092158.1, from coordinate 60,115,048 downwards.
CAAGGAGTCATCATGTCAGGTAGTCCTGGGCATGGTCCTAGGGCTCAGGTCAGTTGAAACTGGAGCAGCAGCACAGCCAGGTGGACTGGGGACAGCAAGGAGTCATCATGTCAGGTAGTCCTGGGCATGGTCCTAGGGCTCAGGTCCTCCGAGAGAGAGAAAGAAAGAGAGAAGGAGAGAATTAGAGAACGCACACTTAGATTCACACAGGACACCGAATAGGACAGGAGAAGTACTCCAGATATAACAAACTGACCCTAGCCCCCCCGACACATAAACTACTGCAGCATAAATACTGGAGGCTGAGACAGGAGGGGTCAGGAGACACTGTGGCCCCGTCCGAGGACACCCCCGGACAGGGCCAAACAGGAAGGATATAACCCCACCCACTTTGCCAAAGCACAGCCCCCACACCACTAGAGGGATATCTTCAACCACCAACTTACCATCCTGAGACAAGGCTGAGTATAGAGCACTTCATAATAACAGAGGTGAGTGCTACGGGGTGATAGTCATTACGTTCAGTTACCTGTGCCTTCTTGGGTACAGGAACAATGGTGGCCATCTTGAAGTGTGAGACCAACTGTTATTTGCTTGACAATCACCGGCTGACAATTCTGTGACCGCCACAGTCCTGTATGTGACCAGGCGAAAAAACTTTCCCAAGCCAAACCTCTACACACAGCCTACGTCGTTGTCACCATATTAGCTAAAGTAATGTCACAGTCAGCATAGCTAATAGCAGTGGTGGATAAAGTACCCAACTGTCATACTTGAGTAAAAGTAAAGTTACCTTAATAGAAAATAAGTCACCCAGTAAAATGCTACTTGAGTAAGTCTGAAAGTATTTGATTTAAAATATACCTGAGTATAAATAATTTCAAACCAGATGGCACCATTTTTATTTATAAACAAAAAAATGTAATTGCGGAAAGCCAGGGGCACTCCAACACTGACATAATTTACACACGAAGTGTATGTTTAGAAAGTCCGCCAGATCAGAGGCAGTAGGGATGACCAGGGATGTTCGGTTGATAAGTGCGTGAATTTGACTATTTTCCTGGCCTACTAAGCATTCAAAATGTAATGAGTAATTTTGGGTGTCCTTGAAAATGTATGGTGTAAAAAGTACAATATTTTCTAAAGGAATGTAGTGAAGTAAAAGTAGTCAGAAAATATAAATAGTAAAGTACAGATACCCCAAAAAACTAAAGGAGTACTTTAAAGTATTTTAAGTATTCTACACCACTGGCTAATATAACTAATGTGTTTGTAAACCAGCTACAATCATGCCGTAATGTTAGTGTAAACAGTTGCACCGGTGGGCCCGGTGGCAATAAATTAGTAATACCAAAAGCTTACCTTGACTTGGAAGAGTGCCAGTGTTGTTGGAAAGTCATAACCACCTAGCTAAAATAGCATCCTTCTGTTTGAGCAGGGTGTTTCAGTAGGCTAAACTAGCTAGCTGCATTTGGTAACTAAGTGAGTGAAAGTTAAACACCGGAAGTTCTACCTTGTCCAAGACCTGTTGTTTTGGACTCTCTCTACCGCACCTGCTGTCTCTAACTCTGGATGATAGGCTATGAAAAGCCAACTGATTTAATCCTGAGGTGTTGACCTTTTTTTTTTTTGACCTGTTGCACCCTCTACAACCACTGTGATTATTATTATCTGACCCTGCTGGTATTCTATGACGTTTGAACATCTTGGCCATGTACTATTATAATCTCCACCTGGCACAGCCAGAAGAGGACTGGCCACCTCCTCATAGCCTGCTTCCTCTAGGTTTCTTCCTAGGTTCTGGCCTTTCTAGGGAGTTTTTAGGTTGGGTTTCTGTACAGCACTTTGTGACATCGGCTGATGTAAAAAGGGCTTTATAAATACATTTTCATTGAAGAAAAAAAGACTCTTGCTTCTCCTTCATTTTGGAAGAAATTAATTTCTTCAGAACTGTTCAACTATTTTATTTTTCCTCTGAGTCATCTACTCACCAAATGTTATACACTGCAGTGCTAGCTAGCTGTAGTTTATGCTTTCATTACTAGATTAATTCTCTGATCCTTTGATTGGGTGGACAACATTTCAGTTCATGATGTAAGAGCTCTGATAGGCTGGAGGAAGTCCTCCGGAAGTTGTCATAATTACTGTGTAAGTCTATGGAAGGGGATGAGAACCATGAGCCTCCTAGATTTTGTATTGAAGTCGATGTACCCTGAGGAGGACGGAAGCTAGCTGTCCTCCGGCTACACCATGGTACTACCCTAGAGAGTGCTGTTGAGGCTACTGTGGACCTTCTTTGCAAAATAGTGTGTTATAATCAGGTAAAATGAATTAAACTATAAATGTCAGCTACTAGAGCGACTGAAATTAACACTTAACCTCTCTGGGATATGTGGGACGATAGCGTCCCACCTCGCCAACAGCCAGTGAAAGTGCAGGGCGCCAAATTCAAAACAACAAAAATCTCATAATTAAAATTCGTCAAGCATACAAGTATTTTACACCATTTTAAATATAAAATTCTCGTTAATCCAACCACAGTGTCTGATTTCAATAAGGCTTTACAGCGAAAGCACCACAAACGATTACGTTAGGTCACACCAAGTCACAGAAAAACACAGCCATTTTTCCAGCCATAGAGAGGATTCACAAAAAGCACAAAGAGAGAATTAATCACTAACCTTTGATCTTCATCAGATGACACTCATAGGACTTCATGTTACACAATACATGTATGTTTTGTTTGCTAAAGTGCATATTTAAATTAAAAAATCTCATTTTACATTGGTTCAGTAGTTCTAAAACATGCAGTGATTGTGCAGAGAGCCACATCAATTTACAAAAATACTCATCATAAATTTTTATGAAAATACAAGTGTTATACATGGAATTAGAGATATACTTCTCCTTAATGCAACCGCTGTGTCAGATTTCAAAAAAACGTTATGGAAAAAGCAAACCATGCAATAATCTAATACAGCGTTCAGACAACAAAGCAGCCAAAAAGAAAAGTTCAAAAAGTTATATTACATGATGTAGAAACTTGTCAAACTAAGTACAGAATCAATCTTTAGGATGTTTTTATCATAAATCTTCAATAATGTTCCAACTGGAGAATTCCATTGTCTGTAGAAAAGCAATGGAACGAGAGCTAACTCTCTCGTGACTGCGCCTCACGAGCCTGTGGCACTCTGCCAGACACCTGGCTCAATCCCCTCTCATTCTCTCCCCCTTCATAGTAGAAGCCTGAAACAAAGTTCTAAAGACTGTTGACATCTATGGAAGCCTTAGGAAGTGCAATATGACCCCATTTACACTGTATATTCGAATGGCAAAGAGTTGAAAAACTACAAACCTCAGATTTCCCACTTCCTAGTTGGATTTTTCTCAGGTTTTCGCCTGCCAGAGTTCTGTTATACTCACAGACATCATTCAAACAGTTTTAGAAACTCCGGAGTGTTTTCTATCCAATACTACTAATAATATGCATATATTCGCATCTGGGACAGAGTAGCAGGCAGTTTACTCTGGGCACCTTATTCATCCAAGCTACTCAATTCTGCCCCCCTGTCACCAAGAAGTTAACAAAGAGCTGCAGTTAGTTTCAGAATGGGTGGCAAGGAATAAGTTAGTCCTAAAATATTTCTAAAACTAAAAGCATTGTATTTGGGACAAATCATTCACTAAATAATGTGGAAATTGAGCAAGTTGAGGTGACAACTGCTTGGATTAACCCTGGATTGTAAACTGTCATGGTCAAAACATATTGACACAACAGTAGCGAAGATGGGGAGAAGTCTGTCCATAATAAAGCGCTGCTTTACCACCTTAACAGCACTATCAACAAGGCAGGTCCTACAGGCTCTAGTTTTGTCGCACCTGGGCTACTGTTGAGTTGTGTGGTCAGGTGCCACAACTCAATTAGCCCAGAACAGGGCAGCACGGCTGGCCCTTGGATTCACAGAGCGCAAACATTAATAATATGCATGTCAATCTCTCCTGGCTCAAAGTGGAGGAGAGATTGACTTCATCGCTACTTGTATTTGTGAGAGATATTGACTACTGGCATACAGCTCAGACACCCATGCATACCCCACAAGACATGCCATCAGAGGTCTCTTCACAGTCCCCAAGTCCAGAACAGATTATGGGAGGCGCACAGTACTACATGGAGCCATGACTACATAGAACTCTATTCCACATCCGGTAACTGATGCAACCAGTAGAAGCAGATAAAATACACCTTATGGAACAGCGGGGACTGTGAAACACATGCATATACACACGATAACATACACATGTACACATGGATTTTGTGTTGTAGATATGTGGTAGTGGAGTAGGGGCCTTAGGGCACACACTTGGTGTGTTGTGAAATCTGTTATGAATGTATTGTAACGTTTTTAAAATTGTATAACTGCTTTAATTTTTCCAGACCCCAGGAAGAGTAGCTGCCTTGGCAGCAGCTAATGGGGTTCCAGAATAAATACAAATGGCTCTATTCAATCTGTAAAGCTGAAGCGTTACAGATTCCGCAATATAATTAAGTGAATTTCCGATTGAGCCGACAAATGCAGCATTTACCATGAATGCAGTCTCCTCTAAAGCAGGAACTTTGACATTTAAAGGCAATCACACTGTAAAGACAAACTTATGCAATGTGGATTGAATAGAGTCGTAAGTGTCTTGCTCAAGGGCACAGCGACACATGATATCATCTAGGATTTGATACCAACAACCCCCTGGTTAACAGCTCACTTCCTGACTGATTTTTCCCATCGGACCTGGGATTAGAACTGGCAACCCTCCTGTTGCTGGCTTGCATCTCTAACCACTATGCTACTGTGCTTGCCACCTCGGAAGGCTACCTTACGAGCATGTGTAGTCAGGCCAGGCAGTCCACAGCTGCTGTCAGATCAGCAGCACAATCAGGTGGACTGGGGACAGGCACAGCCAGCAATCATCGAGCCAGGGTGTCCTCAGCTGCCGTCCTACGGTCTCAGGCCCTCCGGAAGGAGAGACCGAGAGAGAAAAGATTACTGGGAGCATGCTTACGATCACACGGCACACCGGATACGACAAGTTGACCCTAGCCCCTCTCAACATACTGTATAAGCTATTGCAGTAGTTGTCATACACGACTGTACACTAAATGTGTTTTGCTATGGCTTAAAATCATATTTGAACAAAAAATGTATGTTGCTTCGTGGAATGTCTGGAAAATGTGTGATTGGATGCATTTTTACATGTTGCAGGGATATAATGTATGGTTTTTCCTCTGCTTTTTTCAGATGCGGAATGAGGGATCTGTCAGAGGAATGAAAGCAGGAGAAGACTAGACAGAGGGAGGGAGAAAGAGATTGGATGGAAGAGAGGGATATGGGGCTATGTTCAATCAACCATTATTTGACCTTCAGTCCCCCCATGGCCATTCACAGCGTGCCACATCACCGAGTCCTTCCACACATGAAACTGTCATCCCTCATCCAGGAAGTGTCTATGTGTACGTGAGAGTGCATGGTTTCTATGAGAATGTGTATGAGTGTGTATCTTTGTCATAGTTTTTGTCCTTGCTTTTCCGTTGGCTCTTAACCTCATTATTTGCTGGCAAAATTCATTGTTTTTTACTGAAAAATGTTACACGATATCAACCTTTTTATAATAAGTATTATTACTCTCACTGTTTTTTATTCATTTTGAACCATTAGCTCGTGACTATGCCAGTGAATCCCATAAAAAATCACCCCCACTATTAAGTCTGTGGTGCATTTCTCCTATTTACACATGTATCTAAATTATGATGATAACCATTCACTTATTTTAATTAAAATGTATGCTACTTCAAGTCTCAGTGGTAGCTTCAGATTGAAGAGAACCTGTGAGATAGTCACCATTTTAATGCAGACCTATGAAAGTTTTGAGATGATTGAGTGGATGACATGTCTTTTAAACTTGAGTGTAACCAGTGGAACCCCTCCCGCCTCTGCCCAGACCACGCTTCCAAAGAGTTGGGTTGGCTAGGGAACTTTTGGAGAGTTGAGTCTGATTTACAATAATAATAAAGACTAATATTGACTATCATGAAGCACGGGGTACTGTAGATATGTTGTAAATACCATCTTTTTCAGTCTGTTTTGACATTTTGAATTTCACTTCTGGTCTGCTTGTTTTTCTTGCCAAAATATTCCCATGGTCCTGGGATTAAAGCAATTTATGCTTTGCAGCTAATGCCTTCTATTTCATCGATTTGGATATAGCAAACATATATTCAGTAGTACTGATGTGTTGCTATTGTAGAATGTGATACCACTGTATTTGTGTAGAACTGATAGCTAAGAAAAAAGTTTCAGAGGAATTAATACAGTATGTTAGGTGTCAACATAGGTCAAATGGGACAATGTTAATGTTTTAGACACTACTCGCTCGCTTTGCTTCTGTAGAGCATGACACCGATATCTAATCAGAGCCAAGTAAGCTGCGTTAACCGGAACAAAGCGCTCTGTGTTAGTGTTTCCATTAATACCTTTAATGCGTTTAAATGCCAAGCATGCCCCAGCAGTCTGTGGACAAGAGGGGCATTGCCACACTTCGGGCTAGATTCACATAATAGTGCGATAAATATGATTTCCGATTGAGCCGATGTATGCAACATTTGCCTTGAATGCAGTCTCTGCACATGTGACCTTTAAATTTCGCCATCTGAATTGATTCTAGGCCTTGATTAATTTACAAAATGGACTGACAAATGTAAAGCCTTTTAATAAAGGATCTCGACTTTGGATTTAACATAGTATTGTAACTACATTGTGAAAAGGTAAGTCATCTCTTGGTACAGTTTTCCCGACCAAATTTTGGGGATCTTCATTTTGATAAGAGAAAAAAGTATACACTATGGATAACTGGGGGCTGCATCAACATTTTAAACATTGTTCAGGTTGGAACCCAGCTGAAGTGGTTTAACCCAGCCCAAACTCGGTCCTTCCCCCCTGGTGCACGTTTAGTTTTTTTTTCCCACCACTAACTACAAAACTGATTCAAATAACTCATCAAGATTTGATTATTTAAATCAACTGTAGTACTGTGACCAAAACGTACACGGGGGGCAGGACTGAGTTTGGGAAACCCTGGTTTAAGGAACCAGTCAATTTTAATTTACAGAAATTGTTACCTGGAGGAAAATTGGGCAGGGTCATGCTTTTTCAATTTCATTCAGGGGGAGGGTTTTAGTATTTATTATGTTTTTGTCCAGGCCATGGCTGTTCGATCAGTCCCTCTTTGTGTTTGGCGTGTGGAGTATCTGGCAAATCAAATAGCGCTTGTACTGATGATATAGGGAGCTAGCGCAAGAAGAACCGTGGTAGAAATGCAACAATTCAAAACAACTGTGTACTTGGAAATCTCCGAGTTATGTGCATTCAAAACAAGTGGGAAAATTGGTTTTAAAAAAATGTGCGCAACTGCGAAAATCATTTCGAATGGTCATCCAACTTGGAATTCAAAGTCGGAAACTCAGGCATCTTTCTCGAGCTCTGACTTTCTGACCTGAATTTCACTGACATGACTCCGTCCTGAAGTATATATTTTTGTAATTGTTTTGTCTTAAATCATTTTTTTGTGTGATTTTATCACAACAAGCATGGCCTTAAACAATTACACAAGGACCACAGCTCGGGAAAAAAGTTCCATGGAATGTTGGAAAAAAGTTAATGTATTCAATCAGGTGTTGGAGGAGTCGCTACCGAATGAGGACAACAGTCCATGTGGATGGCTGGACTATGTGTAGACTATGCCTACGAGTTGTTCTCCATTTTCGAGCGATATGTTTATCCTAGGCTGCATGCATGTCATTTCATATCAATCCGATTAAAAAATATATTTCACTGTGTAAATTCTAGGCCTATAAGCTATTTATCGCAGTATTATTTCTAATAATTCCTCTAGCTCTTATAGATAGAATAGGCCTACAATAGTTTGTACACTTTTCAAGCATTGTATTTGCTACTACAGTCTACTGAATGTAAAATACAGAAACTGTTGATGATTAACTACAGGAGAGTGAGACCAAATCATGGACGCTGGACAGAGTGGATTTCAGTTGTCAAAATATATCTTGTCCTGCAGTTTAACGTGCACGGACCTGATTCATATAGCTCAGAAGGAGTTGGCTGAAAAAGGGACCTAGACAAAGGTTGTAGCAGATTATATACATGGAATAATGTAGGTGGAGTCTTGTCGTGTTGGTCTTCTGACTGGTCCCGAAGAGTTGGAGGCGGGCCTGCTCTGGCCCCATTGGTGCACAGCAGAGTCCTCTGCTCTTGGCACCCGACCAGTAGAGGGGGGAGTGAGGTGTGTGTGTGTCCAGGAGTCGTGAGATAAGGGGAACTGAAACTGGCAGTTTATGGCTGGGGCTAGGGTGCTTCCTGTTTGGACAGGGGTGCGTGCAAAGACTTGAGTCAGGCGGCTTAATATATGTGCTTGATATATGAGCTATGTATATGAATATGTGTATATATGACAAATCCCCCTCTTCACATCTATTAGACGTGAACAATAGAAATAGAATATGGAGCAACCAAACAATTTGGTAGAAACCAAATTTTGGAGTCCCCCTCTTCACGTCTTTTAAGACGTGAAAACTATAGTAGAACCGAGAAGCAGGAGATGACGAAAACAAAAACCCCCTCTATTACGCAGCGAAACTAGGCAATAAGGTGGTGCTTCTAACCTTGTATGGAGTGTATATTGTTGATCTGTAGGTGTAATTCTGCGTTTGGGACGGGAGTGATTGGAGTGAGTGATGTTAGGGACGGTGTCAGGGATAGGGGACTGGGTAAGTGTACGTGATGTGGTAGGGTGTGATAGTTGTTCTATTAACCATGTGAAAGTGCCCAGGGACACCCCAAATATCAGTAGGAATATCACAAACAAAGGCCCAGATATTCCTAGCCTTGCCCAGGGAGAGAGAAATATCCCTCTAACTGGGCGAGGTTCCTTTGTCAGGGGAGATGGAGTTTGATACTCCATCACCTGAGTCAGGAGTGTCTTAATTTGGTATCGAATTAGGCTGCTCAAATCAGCTCAGACTTCAGTCAGTGTTCTGGAAGGAGTTGGGGCTGGGGTGCAATGTGTAAGGTGGTGCCAAGGTGCGCCTGATTTACCTTTGACCTGGACTGAGTGTAAAGTAACCTCCTTCACTTCGTACGGTCCAGTCCACCTGGGTTCCAGCCACTTTCTCTTGTGGACTTTAACCCTCACCCAGTCACCAACTTTTACCTTCAGTGGTGGCGCGTCTCCCGGCAGCTCCCCCTCTTGGACCTTGCGAACCTGGGTAGAGAGAGCTGCAGAAAGGTCCGTCAGTTTTTTTACATAATCAGACATTACAATTTGTTGTACATCAAGAGCGGGCATATGACCTCCCTCCCTTGGTGGACCAGGCATGACTCTTCCAGTCATTTTCTCATGAGGAGAGAGATGGGTGCCTGCTCCTGGTGAGGCTCTCATGGCCATCAACGCCAGGGGCAGGGCTTCAACCCATGTCAACTTCAAACCTGCACATACTTTAGCTATCTAAGCTTTCAACTTTTGGTTTGACGTTCCACCAGATCTCGGGACCAGGAATGGTACACAGAACCGAATCTGTGTGTTATGCCAAATCTTTCTTCCACCTGTCTTAGGTGTATGTTACTGAACTGTGAGCCACTGTCAATATACCTGGGTAATAGTTTGGTTTGTAGCCACTTAATGACTGACCTAGCATTCTCTTTTGCTGTTGGTATTGCTTCTAACCATTTGGACACCTATCTACCATAACTGGGAGATAGCGTTTTCCTTTGAATATATTTTCGGGGCCCATGTCGGTGTAGTCTATGCTAATGTCCCGAAAACATGCATTAGGTACTGGGTATGAGCCCATTGGTGTTTGATATGTTTCTTTGGGTTGTGGCTACCACAAATGTTGCATTCATCACAAAATAAGTCAGTCATTACGTCGCAAAATAAGTCAGTCATTACTTTAATTTGAGGGTGCCACCAGATGTGCGAGACCTTTTGAAGGGTCTTTAGTTCCACCAGTCCTTTGTTCTTTGTTCTGCTTCCTTTCTGCTTCCTCCCCCTCTTGTTTCTGGAAAAGGACGGATGAGGTGAATTCGTCTTATACAGAAACACCCAACCGCAGATAGATCAGTTGTGCAAAACCTGTTGATGATCCGGGTGCGAGGAGGTTCATTGGTATGGGGTAAAAATGTTGTTGTTTTTTTTCCCCAGTAAGTTGGCTCCCTTCTCCTGCAGCGGGTGGGGGACATCTTCATTGCCAGGGCATAGCGTTCCCTGCCATATCTTGCTGTTGCTGCATGTGGCTGGATCCTGGGTGGTTGTATTCCGGCTGTTCCTGCTGCATATAGCTAGGTTCTGGTTGGTTGTAGTGTAGAGGAGGGGGTCCTCCTCTTCCTCTCCCTCTTCCTGGTGCTCCTCCACGTCCTCTTCCTCTCCATTGCTGTTGCTGCAGGGAGAGTGGTTTCATGCAATCTCTGGCAAAATGACCGGGAATTCCGCAGTTATAACACTGGTAGTTTCCCCCTCTGGGTGGCCCAGTGTAGGGGCCCCGTTGAGGCCATTGTGGCTGTTGCTGTTGCAGGATATACTGTTGTGGGGGAGGGTATTGGGGTGGTGGGGCCCCCATAGGAGCAGTGAGTGGGGCTGCCTGCTGTTGGATCATCTGAGAGACAGTCTGGGCCACTATTTGAGAGATGTCTGTTTTGGTGCCTGACTCCTGGGTTTTTTCCGCCACCATCTGTTTCTTAGGTTTTTTCTCCTTTTTGTGCTTCCTTCAATTGGAGTTTCAGGAGTTGTACCTGGAGGGACTGGGCCTGGCTCTCAGCTCCCCCTTGTCCTTATTGTATTGAGCCACGTGATGGTGTACATGTGTGTTGAATTGAGTCAGTGGGAGTGAGATCAACCCTACCGTTCCTCTCAGTTTCGTTTTCACATCTCCAGGACACCCGTTCACCACCATTTCCTTCCACATGCTGGGTGTGGTGTCTGTGTGATCGTATGGTTCTTCGTGGACCGATCTCCATGTGGTCTTAGCTCTGTCCAGGTATGCTGCAGGTTGCTCACCTGGATTGATTGTAAAGGAGGATAAGGTGGCATGGTTTCTTTCTGTAGGGTAGACTCTGCGCAGTTCCCCCCATAGTATGGTCCTAAAATGTTCCAGTGGCAGGGTAGGCTGGTCGTCGTCCAGGTTGGCTGCTTTCATGAGAGCGGTCATTGTGCCATGGTCGGTTGCTCTGGCTAGTAGTGATTTCATATCTCCCAGGCAGAGATTCAGACCCGAAGTCAGAGTCTGAAGTTGGAGTAGCCATGCTGAGGCCCCTCCATGCAGACTAGGCATTTGTTCCATAAGTGTGGTCAGGTCAGTCATTTTCCAAGGTTGGTACTCTAAGAAGCGTGGATCAGCTGCTGGGCGTAGGGGAAACATGCAGGCTCCACCCCGTTCGGAGTCCCAGTGTTCTCTGGCGGTCACTCCTTTAGCTCTCAGTCCGGCCTGCCGGGCAGACATCCGGGTGGTGGTAGCCCTCTGGGTGTCGGTCACGTCCGTCACCTTTCCCTTCACTATGCCTTCGATGTGGTATTCACCCATCCCTTCTCCTTCGACGCCCATCAATCCTCTTGCTAGGGCTATGGATTTATTCAGTTGTCTTCTTAGGTCTTGTATCTCATATTCTACCTCTACACTGGTGGGTGCGTGTCTGTTACTGTCCTCATCATCTTCCATTGCCTGGCTCACCTGGCTCTGGCAGGATCCTTCCTCAGCTTGCAGGCTGTGCGGGGAACACTCGGTAGTAGGCGGGGTTAGGAGGTGAGAGGAAGCGCACACCGCCATCTGTACTCTTCGGACTCGTGAGAGAGCCCACAGACCCCCTGAGGTCTATCAGGAGTGGTCCGGTTCCGGGGAAAGCCCCAGAGTTGCATTGTTGGTCCTGTTCCTGGGAGGTGTTCCCTGGACCTGGAGTACTGGTGGTGATTTGCTCACACGTAATCTGCCCTCCTGTTATTCCAAAGCTCATAGCCCCTTTTAGCTGGCCTGCCTGTACACTTAGAAGAGGGGCCTGAATTGCGGGCTGGGTCCTGGTGAGGAAAGGGTTGCCTTTGAACGGGTTGTGAGACGGGCCACGTTGATTGTGCCCCATTGAATATGGTGGAGGTTGGGCCACCTCTATTGGTATCTCTGGGTATAGTGAGGGAGGAGCAGACGCCGTGTTGGTGTTGTCAGCTTGGGGGGCTGTGGGAGAATAATTGTGTGGAGCTTTGGTATCTGCTAATGTTGCAGAGACCACGCCCATTATGTCTGGTTTCTTCTGCGGTTGCACCCTCCTACTCTCCTCTATCGCCCATGTCCCTATCTTTAGCTCTGCTTCTGCTCTCTCTCTAGTGCCTTTTTTTTTAAACATGTGTATCTTGTTCCTCTCCGTCTCACTCGCTCTTGCTTTTTCTACTGCGTCCTCTAGCTCTTTCTGCATAGATTGGAGTTTCCCCCCTGTAGGAGGTCCCCCGCTAAAGTAACCTGCTTGTGTCCATTTTAATTTGATCCGTTCCCACACTTTCTTCACTTTACTATACTGTTCTTTCCCTCCCGCTCTATCAATCATACTCTGATCTAAATATTCATTGAATTTGAGTTTGGGCGTGGTGGCTGCAGACATTTTATCTAGTTCGTCTGATAATGTGTATAATGCGTTATTTAGGTATATTCAAACCTTACTATGTGGTGTTTATTTCTATCGTTGTATGCTTAGCCCGTCCCTGGTCGTAACCAGGGATGTATTCGTGGTGTCGGCACAGTATTATCTCTTGTGTCTCACCCTCGCACGCAAAGATTCATCAGTATGTGGTGCCAGCCACGTGTGTGTTTCTCCGGTAGTTTATTTGAATTTGTTCAGCGATTTATTTAGGTATTTTCTAGAAATGATTCGGTGATTTCCTTTTGGAACAATATATTAGTGAAATCAGGCGGTTCTATAACAATTGTCAGAATAATTGTATCACTTTGGGAACCGGTATTTTTTATTCGGATTTGTTCAGTGAATTATTTAAATACTTTCTAAAAATAATTCACCAATCACCTCCCGGAACAATATATTAGCAAATTCAAGCGGTTCTATAACAATTGTCAGAATAATTATATCTCCTGGGGAATACCGACAGCAGTAAGAGGGAAAATAGCAACCAGTCAGCATTCAGCTCGGCGGCTGGTATGGGCAGTATTTGGGCTCAGCGGCCGTCAATTTTACACCGTTTATGTATTCACAGTATGGCAATTATTCCCCAACAAATGTTTTCTCTGAACTGGGCACAACAAAATTGCGGAACGTCAAAACTGGTTATATTATGTTATAGTTTGAATGTGCAATGGTCACATCATTCCCGATCACTGTCTCGTGGAACGCCAAACTTACATATACTATTTCTACTCGACTACACCTCTTACACAACCTATTAGATAATATACAACTCATTTAATAGGGCATTTTCCATGCAGATTCAGTCGATTTAACCACACCTCATACAAGACCTATTCGATAGAAAACAACGTATCAATAGGACATTTTACATGCAGATTCGGTTCATTTATAAATTAACTACACCTCTTACAAGACCTATTCGGTAGTACACAACGTATCAATAGGACATTTTACATGCAGATTCAGTTAACCAGTCTCTATTTATGCAAGATATCTTTTAACCATGCCTTAATTTCTTAAAAGTAATTTAACAGCAATTCATACTCACGCTCAGTACTACTGATCAAAATTTGGCAATTGACTAAAATATAATATGCAGATTTTTGATTTAACAGGCTCTGCTTACCTTTTATGTCGAGCGCTCTGATCAGTTTCCTGAGGCAAGTTGAATGGCCGATGTCTCCTGGCGACAGGTCACTCTTCCGTCTGGTTTGCACCCAATGATTTGTCTCCTCTCACATCAACTTACCCTAGATCGAATTCAGATGTTGGAAACCATCCTCTGCTACCAAGTTTTGTTGATGATTAACTACAGGAGAGTGAGACCAAATCATGGACGCTGGACAGAGTGGATTTCAGTTGTAACAAAAAGGCAGTTTATTGAGTCAAAAGATATCTTGTCCTGCAGTTTAACGTGTACGGACGTGATTCATATAGCTCAGAAGGAGTTAGCTGAAAAAGGGACCTAGACAAAGGTTGTAGCAGATTATATACATGGAATAATGTAGGTGGAGTCTTGTCGTGTTGGTCTTCTGACTGGTCCTGAAGAGTTGGAGGCGGGCCTGCTCCAGCCAGAGCAGGCCCCATTGGTGCACAGCAGAGTCCTCTGCTCTTGGCACCCGACCAGTAGAGGGGGGAGTGAGGTGTGTGTGTGTCCAGGAGTCGTGAGATAAGGGGAACTGAAACTGGCAGTTTATGGCTGGGGCTAGGGTGCTTCCTGTTTGGACAGGGGTGCGTGCAAAGACTTGAGTCAGGCGGCTTAATATATGTGCTTGATATATGAGCTATGTATATGAATATGTGTATATATGACAAAACCAAAATAACTGGCATAGCCTATTCATTACGACGATTCTGTTGCAGAACGTTTCTTAAACGGAAGCAAACAAAACTGGAAGGGACCTAACTGAATTTGTCTTCTTCGATGAGGATTATTGGCAATTGGCATCCAATAAATGTTGCATTACCGCCAACTAGACTGGAGTATGATTTATCAAGGACATCAACCACTCAAGCCACGGCCTATTCACCCCGCTATCAAATCAAACTTTATTTGCCACATGCGCCGAATACAACAAGTGTAGACTTTACCGTGAAATGCTTACTTACAAGCCCTTAACCAACAGTGCAGTTCAAGAAGAAGAAAATATTTACCAAGTAGGCTAAAATAAAAAAAAGTAATAATAAAAAGTAACACAATAAGAATAACGAGGCTATATACAGGGGGCACCAGTACCAATCAGTGTGCAGGGGTACAGGCTAGTTGAGGTAATCTGTACAAGTAGGTGGGGGGCAAAGTGACTATGCATAGTCATCCAGAAGTCGAGGTCAGTACAGGTGCATCAAAGCTGGGACAGAGAGACTAAAAAACAGCTTCTATCTCAAGGCCATCAGACTGTTAAATAGCCATCACTAGCTGGCTACCACCCAGTCACTCAACCCTGCACCTTAGAGGCTGCTGCCCTATAGACATGGAATCACTGGCCACTTTAATAATGAAACACGAGTCACTTTAATAATGTTTACATACTGCTTTACTCATATGTATGTTCTGTATTCTAGTCTACCATATTTTAGTCAATGCCACTCCAACATTACTCGTCCTAATATTTATATATTTCTTAATTACATTCTTTTACTTTTTAAGATTTGTGAATTGTTAGATACTACACTGTTGGAGCTAGGAACACAGGCATTTCTCTACACCCGCAATAACATCTCCTAAATAAGTGACCAATAAAATGTTATTTGATTTATACTTTATTTGAAAAAAGGAAAATAAATCAACAAATAGCCTACCATCTAATCCTATCTAAAGAATGGAACACCACCACTCAACACACCCTGTAACACTGCAAACATCAAATCTCGTACACCCAAATGCTTCTCTGCAGCTGCCACCACAACCTCTATTTTGTGCGACTTACGTTTCATCCCTGCAGTACAGTTGATAACCATTACTATGAACATTAAAAAGCCAATCTTACTGAAGCATATACACTACTGTTCAAAAGTTTGAGGTCACTTAGGAATGTCCTTGTTTCTGAAAGAAAATCAAATTTTTTGTTGATTAAAATAACATAAAATTTATCAGAAATACAGTGTAGAAATTATTAATGTCCTGTGCAAGAGAGGCAGGTTGAGGTTACCAGGGTTTAGAGTAGAGCAGAGGGTGTCATATGTTGAGGCAGTGAAGAAAGTTGAGCAAGATGGGTCAAGGGGGAGTGATCCTGAGAGGATTCGTATGAGTAGTAGAGATATACTACCGTTCAAAAGTTTTGGGTCACTTAGAAATGTCCTTGTTTTTGAAAGAAAAGCATATTTTTGTCCATTAAAATAACACCAAATTTATCAGAAATACAAGGTAGACATTGTTAATGTTGTAAATGACTATTGTAGCTGCAAACTGCAGATTTTTTATGGAATATCTACATAGGTGTACAGAGGCCCATTATCAGCAACCATCACTCCTGTGTTACAATGGCACGTTGTGTTAGCTAATCCAAGTTTATAATTTTAAAAGGCTAATTGATCATTAGAAAATTATTTTGAAATTATGTTAGCACAGCTGAAAACTGTTGTTCTGTTAAGGATGCAATAAAACTGGCCTTCTTTAGTCTAGTTGAGTATCTGGAGCATCAGCATTTGTGGGTTCGATTACAGGCGCAAAATGGTCAGAAACAAATACTTTCTTCTGAAACTCGTCAGTCTATTCTTGTTCTGAGAAATGAAGGCTATTCCATGTGAGAAATTGCCAATAAACTGAAGATCTGGTACAACTCTGTGTGCTACTCCCTTCACAGAACAGCGCAAACGGGCGCTAACCAGAATAGAAAGAGGAGTGGGAGGCTCCGGTGCACAACTGAGCAAGAGGACAAATACATTAGAGTGTCTAGTTTGAGAAACAGACGCCTCACAAGTCCTCAACTAGCAGCTTCATTAAATAATACCCGCAAAACACCAGTGTCAACGTCAACAGTGAAGAGGCGACTCCGGGATGCTGGCCTTCAGTGAGTTTGGCATATATATTAGTTGTATGGTTTGTTTTGTCAAACTGTATTTTTTATGAGTGGTTGATTGCACAAGGTAATAAAATTAGGTTAACGTGTGTCAGGAAAACATTCCCCACACCAGTACACCACTGCCACCAGCCTGTACTGTTGACATCAGGCAGGATGGATGCAAGGACTCATGCTGCTTAAGCCAAATCCTGCCTCTGCTACCAGCATGATGCAACAAGAACTTGGATTCATCGGACCATGTTTTTCCACTCCTCAATTGTCCAGTGTTGGTGATCGCTTGCGTACTGTAGCCGCTTCTTCTTGTTTTTAGCTGATAGGAGTGAAACCCGGTGTGGTCGTCTGCTGCGTTAGCCCATCCGTGACAAGGATCAACAAGTTGTGCGTTCCGAGATGCCATTATTTGTTTGTGGCCCGCCTTTTAGCTTGTATGATTCTTGCCCTTCTCCTTCGATCTCTCTCATCAACGAGCTGTTTTTGATCACAGGACTGCCGCTGACTGGATGGTTTTTGTTTGTCACACCATTCTCGGTAAACCCCAGACACTGTGCATGAAAAGCCCAGGAGGGTGGATGTTTCTAACATACTGGATACGGCGTGCCTGGCACCGACGATCATACCACGCTCAAAGTTGCTTAGGTCACTCGTTTTGTCTTTTCTAACTTTCAATCGAACTGTAACTGAATGCCTTGATGCCTGTCTGCCTGCTTTATATAGCAAGCCACTGTCTGTAGCAGCGATCCATTTTTGTGAGCTGAGTGGTGTACCTAATAAACTGGTCAGTGAGTGTATATACAAATATGAAAAAATATTTCCACTGTTTGTGTGTCTGTGTGAGCTGTTAAGGGGTCTACAGACAATACTCAAACCTCTCTAGGTTTCTTCCTAGGTTTTGGCCTTTCTAGGGAGTTTTTCCTAGCCACCGTTCTTCTACACCTGCATTGCTTGCTGTTTGGGGTTTTAGGCTGGGTTCTGTACAGCACTTTGATAAGCTGATGTACGAAGGGCTATATAAATACATTTGATTTGATTTGATTTGAGGGAGCATAGCTCCCAACACTTTTCAGACCACTGGATTGGCTTCGTGTTCACGTGAAACATGACAATATATTTTGACCATGACAGTTTACAAACTAAGCAGTTTATCTTGCTCAATTTCCACATTATTCATTGCAATATTTAGTTGAGGTTTAAGATTTACTGAAGGATTTTAAAAATATTTAGTACCAGCTTATTGCCACCCATTCTGAGATGCAAATGACTGCCGGTCTCAAGGTTATTGACCGTTAATTAACATAAACATGTTTTAGCGCAACTTTGGAACATCTACAATTTAAAATATTTAATAAATCCATGTAATATAGCCATCCCAATAAAATCCAATATTTATTTAGTTGTGATAGGCCTATAAACCTGGGAATGTCTTCAAAACATAAGGGCTGCATGATGCAAACCTTGCATTTTCAGCAGAGAGATAATTGCATTGCTGCTATGCTTGTGTAGCAAGAAAGTTAGGGGATATCTAATCAATGGAATATGGTATTAAAATGACAGAATTAAAAGTGAAATGAGAAAGGCTACAATGACCAAAACAAATTGTAAACTGCTATTTACGCTATAATCTGAGTGGATTTATGTGTAGGCTAACTGTAGGACAGTGAGAAGTGTAGTAATGTTATGGCTAGTCTCAATTTAGCCTAGTTAGCTAGCTTCTCTCTGTTTGATATAGTCAAAAAAAATTGGATGGTATTGATAAACAACTAGTAAGAAGTTAGTCTAGCGAGTGATAACAGTGGTTGCAGTCTCTCCCTCCATGCCTTGTCTGAGGCTCATTGTGCTCTGAGCATCCCGTGTCTTACTCACCCATTCTCTCTCACTCACACACACACACACACACACACACACACACACACACACACACACACACACACACACACACACACACACCTAGCGTCTTCTGCTCCCTAATAGCCTGCAGCTGCTCGCTTTTTGTCTCTCTCTCTCTCTCTCCCCCTTTTCTCCATGGCTCCGGTTTAATACAAAATTGCTAAAAAAATCATTTTTTTCTGAACTAGCCCAAATTCTTAACCCAGAAACGGTGTCTCCAGTAATGCTGAACTAATGGCATGCTGGATAGGGCCTAAAAAAATATTTTCAGCCACATGCATGAAAAACTGCTCAAAAATATGTTTCTATTTCGTAACCCAGAAACGGTGACTCCCATCATGCTGAAATAGCGGCAGAATTGGGGGGGGTTTTGGCCATGTACATGAAAAACTGCCCATAAATATTTTTCACATTTGTAACCCAGAAACGGTGTCTCCCGTCATGCTGAACAAGCAGCATGCTGGATAGGGCCTAAAATATAATTTTTGGCCATGTGCATGAAAAACTGCTCCAAAATATTTTTCAAATTCGTAACACATTAACGGTGTCTCCCATCATGCTAAACTACCGGCATAAAAAATATTTTTGGGAAATGTGAATGAAATACTGCTCAAAAATATTTTGCACATTTGTAATCCAGAATCAATCAAATGTATTTATAAAGCCCTTCTTACATCAGCTGATGTCACAAAGTGCTGAACAGAAACCCAGCCTAAAACCCCAAACAGCAAGCATTGCAGGTGTAGAAGCACGGTGGCTAGGAAAAACTCCCTAGAAAGGCCAGAACCTAGGAAGAAACCTAGAGGAAGCAGGCTATGAGGAGGTGGCCAGTACTCTTCTGGCTGTGCCAGGTGGAGATTATAACAGTACATGGCCAAGATGTTAAAACGTTCATAGAAGACCAGCAGAGTCAGATAATAATAATCATAGTGCAACAGGTCAGCAGCTCAGGAGTAAATTTCAGTTGGCTTTTCATAGCCGATCATTCAGAGTATCTCTACCGCTCCTGCTGTCTCTAGAGAGGTGAAAACAGCAGGTCTGGGACAGGTAGCACGTCTGGTGAACAGGTCAGGGTTCCATAGCCGCAGGCAGAACAGTTGAAACTGGAGCAGCAGCATGGCCAGGTGGACTGGGGACAGCAAGGAGTCATCAGGTCAGGTAGTCCTGACGCATGGTCCTAGAGCTCAGGTCTTCCGATAGAGAGAGAATTAGAGAGAGCATACTTAAATTCACACAGGACACCGGATAAGACGGTGTCACCCGCTATTCTGAACTAGCGACAAGCTGGATTGAGCCTGAGATTTTCTGGATTTTTTTTCACTCATTTTGTCTGTCATAGTTGAAGTGTACTATGATGAAAATTACAGGCCACTCTCATCTTTTTAAGTGGGCGAACTTGCACAATTGGTGGCTGACTAAATACTTTTTTGCCCCACTGTAAACTCAGTGTATATATACACCTGTTCTGAAAGGCCCCAGAGTCTGCAACACCGCTAAGCAAGGGGCACCACCAAGCAAGTGACACCATGAAGACCAAGGGGCTCTCCAAACAGGTCAGGGACAAAGTTGTGAAGAAACACAGATCAGGGTTGGGTTATAAAAACATATCCAAAACTTTGAACATCCCACTGAACACCATTAAATCCATTATTAATAAATGGAAAGAATATGGCACCACAACAAACCTGCCAAGAGAGGGCCGCCCACCAAAACTCACAGACCAGGCAAGGAGGGCATTAATCAGAGGCAACAAAGAGACCAAAGATAACCCTGAAGGAGCTGCAAAGCTCCACAGTAGAGATTGGAGTATCTGTCCAGAGGACCACTTTAAGCCGTACACTCCACAGAGCTGGGCTTTTACGGAAGAGGGGCCAGAAAAAAAGCCATTGTTTAACAGAAAAAAATAAGCAAAGACGTTTGGTGTTCGCCAAAAGGCATGTGGGAGACTCCCCAAACATATGGAAGAAGGTACTCTGGTCAGATGAGACAAAAATGTAGCTTTATGACCATCAAGGAAAACGCTATGTCTGGCGCAAACCCAACACCTCTCATCACACCGACAACACCATCCATCCTCACAGTGAAGCATGGTAGTGGCAGCATCATGCTGTGGGGATGCTTTTCATCGGCAGGGACTGGGAAACGGGTCAGAATTGAAGGAATGATGGATGGCGCTAAATACAGGGAAATTCTTGAGGGAAACTTGTTTCAGTCATCCAGAGATTTGAGACTGGGATGGAGGTTCACCTTCCAGTAGGACAAGGACCTTAAGCATACTGCTAAAGCATCACTCAAGTGGTTTAATGGGAAACATTTAAATGTCTTGGAATGGCAAAGTCAAAGCCCAGACCTAAATCCAATTGAGAATCTGTGGTATGACTTAAAGATTGCTGTACACCAGCGGAACCCATCCAACTTGAAGGAGTAGGAGCAGTTTTGCCTTGAAGAATGGGCAAAAATCCCAGTGGCTAGATGTGCCAAGCTTATAGAGACATACACCAAGAAATTTGCAGCTGTAATTGCTACAAAAGGTGGCTCTACAAAGTATGGACTTTGGGGGGGGGGGGGGGTTGGTCTTATTTCTTGTTTGTTTCACAATAAAACATATTTTGCATCTTCAAAGTGGTAGGCATGTTGTGTAAATCAAATTATACAAATCCCCCCAAAATCAATTTTATTTCCAGGTTGTAAGGCAACAAAATTTTAAAAAGGCCAAGGGGGGTGAATACTTTCGCAAGACACTGTATATTTATCTTTCTAAAACTATCCGCTGCCATTGTTGCAACCCCTATTACCAGCCTGTTCAACCTCTCTTTCGTGTCGTCCGAGATCCCTAAAGATTGGAAAGCTGCCGCGGTCATCCCCCTCTTCAAAGAGGGTGACACCCTAGACCCAAACTGTTAGGCAGGGCAGGATGGATATAGGTCTCTATCTAAAGTCTTCGAAAGCCAAGTCAATAAACAGATCACTGACCATTTTGAATCCCACCGTACCTTCTCTGCTGTGCAATCCGGCTTCCGAGCCGGTCACGGGTGCACCTCAGCCACGCTCAAGGTACTAAACGATATCATAACCGCCATCGATAAAAGACAGTACTGTGCAGCCGTCTTCATCGACCCGGTCAAGGCTTTCAACCGTATTCTTATCAGCAGACTCAATAGCCTTGGTTTTTCTAATGACTGCCTTGCCTGGTTCACCAACTACTTTGCAGACAGAGTTCAGTGTGTCAAATCGGAGGGCATGTTGTCCGGACCTCTGCCAGTCTCTATGATGGTACCACAGGGTTCAATTCTCGTGCCAACTCTTTTCTCAGTATATATCAATGATGTCGCTCTTGCTGCTGGCGATTCCCTGATCCACCTCTACGCAGACGACACCATTCTGTATACTTCTGGCCCTTCCTTGGACACTGTGCTAACTAACCTCCAAACGAGCTTCATGCCATACAACACTCCTTCTGTGGCCTCCAACTGCTCTTAAACGCTAGTAAAACCAAATGTATGCTTTTCAACCATTCGCTGCCCGCACCCACCCGCCCGACTAGCATCACCACCTTGTACGGTTCCAACCTAGAATATGTGGCCAACTATAAATACCTAGGTGTCTGGCTAGACTGTAAACTCTCCTTCCAGACTCATATTAAACATCTCCAATCCAAAATCAAATCTAGAATCGGCTTTCTATTTCGCAACAAAGCCTCGTTCACTCACGCCGCCAAACTGACTATCCTACCGATCCTCGACTTCGGCGATGTCATCTACAAAATAGCTTTCAACACTCTACCCTGCAAACTGGATACAGTCTATCACAGTGCCATCCATTTTGTTACCAAATCACCTTATACCACCCACCACTGCGACCTGTATGCTCCAGTCGGCTGGCCCTCGCTACATATTCGTCGCCAGACCCACTGGCTCCAGGTCATCTACAAGTCCATGCTAGGTAAAGCTCCACCTTATCTCAGTTCACTGGTCACGATGGCAACACCCACCCGTAGCACGCGCTCCAGCAGGTGTATCTCACTGATTATCCCTAAAGCCAACACCTCATTTGGCCGCCTTTCCTTCCAGTTCTCTGCTGCCTGTGACTGGAACGAATTGCAAAAATCTTTTATCTCCCTCACCAACTTTAAACATCTGCTATCTGAGCAGCTAACCGATCGCTGCAGCTGTACATAGTCCATCGGTAAATAGCCCACCCAATTTACCTACCTCATCCCCATACTGTTTTTATTGAGTTACTTTTCTGCTCTTTTGCACACCAGTATCTCTACCTGCACATGACCATCTGATCATTTATCACTCCACTGTTAATCTGCTAAATTGTAATTATTCGCCTACCTCCTCATGCCTTTTGCACACAATGTATATAGACTCTTTCTTTTTTCTTTTCTTTTTCTACTGTGTTATTGACTTGTTTATTGTTTACTCCATGTGTAACTCTGTGTTGTTGTCTGTTCACACTGCTATGCTTTATCTTGGCCAGGTCCCAGTTGTAAATGAGAACTTGTTCTAAACTAGCCTACCTGGTTAAATAAAAAAATAAAAAAACAACTTACCTAACTAGCACCACCTGGCGCACTAACCAAAATACAGTGGATGGTCCACCCAGGTCTTACCTAGTGTGCATAGACAAACATATACTACGGGTATATGTATGCCCGTAGGCCTCTTGCCTAAGCACTCCCAAGGTGCCTTCCCCTTCCCCCCTGGGAACAAAAACAGAATAATACAAACGTAAGTAAACCATTTCAATAATCAAAAACACTGCATCATATTGGCACATACATTACCTCAGAAGCAGCCGCTACAAAATACTTAACCAACACAGGGCATACCAATAAGCTCTCTCTGAGCAACAACCAACACAGGGCATACCAATAAGCTCTCTCTGAGCAACAACCAACACAGGGCATACCAATAAGCTCTCTCTGAGCAACAACCAACACAGGGCATACCAATAAGCTCTCTCTGAGCAACAACCAACACAGGGCATACCAATAAGCTCTCTCTGAGCTACAACCAACACAGGACATATCAATCAGCTCTCTCCCCCTGAGCAAAGGAACACTGGCTTTTAACTTCTTAGGGATATGGGGGGCAGTATTCGGAAGTGTGGATGACTGAGGTGCCCAAAGTAAACTACCTGTTACTCAGGCCCAGAAGCTAGGATATGCATATAATTGGTAGTATTCGATAGAAAACACTGAAGTTTCTAAAACTGTTAAATTAATGTCTGTGAGTATAACAAAACTGATATGGCAGGCGAACACCCGAGGAGAATCCATCCGGAAAATGTTTTGAGGTCACCACCCATTGAAATGGCTGTCTATGGGAAAATCAAAGGGAATCCTCCCAGATTGCAGTTCCTAGGGCTTCCACTAGATGTCAACAGTCTTTAGAAAGAGTTTCATGCTGGTTTTTGGAAAAATGATCCAGAAATTGTAGTTTTTCTAGGTGGCTCCCATTTTGGCTGTAGTGTTTCCAAGTACGTGGCAGAGAGCGCATTCTTTGGTATTTTTCTCCGGTAAAGACAATAATGATTCTCCGTCTTAACTTAACTTTTATAATTTATTTACGTATTAGGGTAACTAAGATTTGATTATAAACGTTGTTTGACTTGTTTGGAAAAGTTTATTAGTAACGCTTGGGATTAATTTTGTATAAATTTTGATGGAGGTGAACTGGGTGGATAATTGATTGAAGCGCTCCAGCTAAACTGATTTTTTATGGATATAAAGAAGGATATTATCGAACAAAAGGACCATTTGAGATGTATCTGGGACCTTTTGGAGTGCCAACAGAAGAAGATCATCAAAGGTAAGGCATTTATTATATCGCTATTTCTGACTTTCGTGGCGCACCTGCCTGGTTGAAATATGTTTTTCATGCTTTTGTATGCGGGGCGCTGTCCTCAGATAATCGCATGGTGTGCTTTCGCCGTAAAGCCTTTTTGGAAATCTGACACAACTGCTGGATTAACAAGAAGTTAAGCTTTATTTTGATGTATTACACTTGTGATTTTCTGAAAGTTAAATATTTATAATTTCACTGGATCTTTCACTGGACCTCGGCAAGGTAGGATGCTACCGTCCCCCCTGCCCTGTGCAACTGGGTCCTGGACTTTCTGACGGGCCACCTCCAGGTGGTGAAGGTAGGAAACGTCTTCAATCCGCTGATCCTCAACACTGGGGCCCACAAGGGTGCGTTCTCAGCCCTCTCCTGTACACCCCGGAAAGTTTTAAGTTCCTCGGTGTACACATCACGGACAAACTGAAATGGTCCACCCACACAGACAGTGTGGTGAAGAATGCGCAACCTCAGTAGGCTGAAGATATTTGGCTTGTCATCTAAAACCTTCACAAACATATCACTGCCTGGTATGGTTACTGCACAGCCCTCAACCGCAAGGCTCTCCAGAGGGTAGTGCGGTCCGCACAACACATTACCGGGGGCAAACTACCTATCTCGAAACCACATGAACACTTATCTTCTTTTTCAACAATTTACAAGACCATTACAAATACCTAGGTCATTTTTTTTTTCATAGACACTGGTTTGGGGGAATCTTACTTGAGAAAGTACTGTTCCTTCTATAGTGAAGATGTCATTTCATAGAAGGGATAGCCATTCTGTGGACACGGTCCAAAACCATTTTTGATGCCTTATATGCAGGGATATGTAGTTTTGTTTGTATAAAGTCTGACAATTTGCTCAGATTTTTCATCATTATTCTCAGAAATACCTGTAAAAACCAGGTTCTCTTTCAGCAAACAGGACTGTAGGTCTAATAATGTCTCATGAACATGTAATTGTCACGTGATAATTAATTAACAGTAGTTGTGTTTTGACATTACCTTTGAGCTGAAGATTGTCTTTGATCAGGTCTTTTATTTGGAGCTGGAAGAATTCCAGATTGGCGTTTTAGCTCACTGAGATCTTTGTGCACAACTTCTAACATCGATAATTTCTTGTTGATGGACTGTAGTACATTGGTTTCAACCAGAGTTGTTTCCAAGTCAGCAGTGTCCTTAGACAATTTTCTGCATATTTTCGCTCCTTGAGGAGCTTGTTCTGTTGTCTATTGACATGGTAATGTCCATGGAAGTATTGGTGCCGGTGATGCTGTCCATTCTTCAAATAACCCTGAAGAATGCGTTGCCAATGAAAAGCTTCTCCAGGATGAGAAGCTGAGGTTTCACTTAAAATAAATATCAATTCATGCACCTTTGTATTTTAACCGTGATTGTAGGCTACATCATAGTAAGTACACACAAACTGGACAATTTTGTCTCCATCTCTACATTCAAAGACTCAATCATGGACACTTACTGACACTTGTCGCTGCTTCTTGTGATGTGTTGTTGTCTTACCTTTTTGTCCTTTGTGCTGTTATCTGTGCCGAACAATGTTTGTACCATGTTGTGCTGCTGCCATGTTGTGTTGCTATCATGCTGTGCAGTCCTGTGTTGCTGCCATGCTGTGTTAGGGGAAGGGTTAGCAAACATGTTACAGTAAGAAGTTGCAAAGTAGCTAATAAGTTGTAAGCAGTTAAAAAGTTGCTAATTAGTTAAAATGCTGAAGTTGTCCATGATGAGATTTGAACTCACAACCTGCATTTGCGTTATACACCCACCCATCCACCCGGACCAACCACCCTAGTTTAGTTTTTTCTTAAAGTAACCATCCCAAACGTAACATATTGTACTAATTTGAGTGTCCCGGATTTACCTTTACTATGTTATGTCTAGTCTATAAGACCAGGCTACACCTCAGTACTTCCCACCTGCTTCCAGGCTCTATTCCTTCACTGCAATACAAGTAGATATTAGATGCTCTCCTCCATTTCATAAACAAAACAGAAATAATAGTATGTGCTGGGGCGAAGAGATGCTGTCTTTCCACTACTGCATATTCCAGCTTTAAGGTGTTAGAGGTGCCAAAAGTCTATCATTTACAGTTTCACACCTTATGCTACAGTACATAGCCACTAGTACAGGGATGGGCAAACAGTTTGGCTCAAGGGCCACATTCAGTTTTTGAAACCATGTGAGGGGCCACATACTATATGTGTGACAAAACATCTGAAGCCTTCGTTCACATTGACACACAACTACTAGTGTACTGTAGGTTTACGTATGTTGCTAAGATTGCAGAACTATTCAGTCACTGTAACATCTCTACCCTTCTAAAGTACAATGCGACTCACATCTACAAAACGAAACATGAAATAAGCATGTTTATATAACTGGAAACAGCAGATGTCTGATAGAGCACTGTAAAGACCATCTCTTCTCCTAAAGTACAATCTGAGTGACACATATAAGAGCTATCGACAGCATATTATTGAACAGTTCTCAATTCACCTCAACCCCAAAAAAGAACATTGTGAGCCACATAGAGCATACATAAAACATTTGGCTTCATGTTCAAATTAATGTAGATCTATTAAAGCAGATTACTGAAGAGTTCTCAGATCATCTCAGCCCAAATTACAGTGCCTTGCGAAAGTATTCGGCCCCCTTGAACTTTGCGACCTTTTGCCACATTTCAGGCTTGAAACATAAAGATATAAAACTGTATTTTTTTGTGAAGAATCAACAAGTGGGACACAATCATGAAGTGGAATGACATTTATTGGATATTTCAAACTTTTTTAACAAATCAAAAACTGAAAAATTGGGCGTGCAAAATTATTCAGCCCCCTTAAGTTAATACTTTGTAGCGCCACCTTTTGCTGCGATTACAGCTGTAAGTCGCTTGGGGTATGTTGCTATCAGTTTTGCACATCGAGAGACTGACATTTTTTCCCATTCCTCCTTGCAAAACAGCTCGAGCTCAGTGAGGTTGGATGGAGAGCATTTGTGAACAGCAGTTTTCAGTTCTTTCCACAGATTCTCGATTGGATTCAGGTCTGGACTTTGACTTGGCCATTCTAACACCTGGATATGTTTATTTTTGAACCATTCCATTGTAGATTTTGCTTTATGTTTTGGATCATTGTCTTGTTGGAAGACAAATCTCCGTCCCAGTCTCAGGTCTTTTGCAGACTCCATCAGGTTTTCTTCCAGAATGGTCCTCTATTTGGCTCCATCCATCTTCCCATCAATTTTAACCATCTTCCCTGTCCCTGCTGAAGAAAAGCAGGCCCAAACCATGATGCTGCCACCACCATGTTTGACAGTGGGGATGGTGTGTTCAGGGTGATGAGCTGTGTTGCTTTTACGCCAAACATAACGTTTTGCATTGTTGCCAAAAAGTTCAATTTTGGTTTCATCTGACCAGAGCACCTTCTTCCACATGTTTGGTGTGTCTCCCAGGTGGCTTGTGGCAAACTTTAAATTACACTTTTTATGGATATCTTTAAGAAATGGCTTTCTTCTTGCCACTCTTCCATAAAGGCCAGATTTGTGCAATATACGACTGATTGTTGTCCTATGGACAGAGTCTCCCACCTCAGCTGTAGATCTCTGCAGTTCATCCAGAGTGATCATGGGCCTCTTGGCTGCATCTCTGATCAGTCTTCTCCTTGTATGAGCTGAAAGTTTAGAGGGACGGCCAGGTCTTGGTAGATTTGCAGTGGTCTGATACTCCTTCCATTTCAATATTATCGCTTGCACAGTGATCCTTGGGATGTTTAAAGCTTGGGAAATCTTTTTGTATCCAAATCCGGCTTTAAACTTCTTCACAACAGTATCTCGGACCTGCCTGGTGTGTTCCTTGTTCTTCATGATGCTCTCTGCGCTTTTAACGGACCTCTGAGACTATCACAGTGCAGGTGCATTTATACGGAGACTTGATTACACACAGGTGGATTGTATTTATCATCATTAGTCATTTAGGTCAACATTGGATCATTCAGAGATCCTCACTGAACTTCTGGAGAGAGTTTGCTGCACTGAAAGTAAAGGGGCTGAATAATTTTGCACGCCCAATTTTTCAGTTTTTGATTTGTTAAAAAAGTTTGAAATATCCAATAAATGTCGTTCCACTTTATGATTGTGTCCCACTTGTTGTTGATAGTTCACAAAAAAATACAGTTTTATATCTTTATGTTTGAAGCCTGAAATGTGGCAAAAGGTCGCAAAGTTCAAGGGGGCCGAATACTTTCGCAAGGCACTGTAAGTACAATCTGAGCTATTGTTGTAAGTGTTCAATGTCAAATGAATGGTGAAAAGACCAGAATCCAAGTTCATTGCTGGATAGTTCTCACTGCAATAACCATCACCATAATACAATTTTTAAAAAACATAGTATCAAGGTTTAGGAGAAGACCCAGAAAGTTTTGAAGTAACAAATGTGTATTACAGAAACAGGGGGCAGGCAAAGGACAGGTCAGGGCAGGCAGAAGCCAGTAGTCCAGATCAGCGTCCGGAAGGTACAGAACGGCAGACAGAGTCAGGGGTCAGGGTAGGCAGAGGTCATTATTCCAGGGGGGTGTGACAAGATACAGAACGGCAGGCAGACTCAGGGTCAGGGCAGGCAGAATTGTCAAAACCGGGAAAGCTAGAAAACAGGAACTAGAGAAAGACAGGCGCACGGGAAACCGCTGGTAGGCTTGCCGAAACAAAACCAATTGGCAACAGACAAACAGAGAACACAGGTATAAGTACACTGGGGATAACGGGGAAGATGTGCGACACCTGGAGGGGGGCCGGAGACAAGCACAAAGACAGGTGAAACAGATCAGGGTGTGAAACATAGCCTAAAACTATTTAAAACACGGAAAGATAACATAAGCCTGGCCTACCCCACTCTTGGTGATTACGGTCTTAATGTGAGGAATGGGTCTGTCCACCTCTCTTGGAAAGGGCATCAAAGTGGTAATTTGTTAAATTTGACCTTGACATGATTTGTTGAAGTTCATGGAGAAAGTTTGTTCACGAACATATGTGAACCTGAATAAAAGTGCTTTTTCATGTTGGCAAACTGTTTCATTCAGTGAGCCACAAAACTGGTGTATTGTGGCTGTGTTGTACTTATCCTTCAAAGAACTGTTGCACTGGATGTCGATGAACTCCAGTTGTGTGTCTAGTGGTGCTTTCTCACTGTCGAAACACAGGGGGCATGATACAAGCTCCAGCTCAGTCTCAATCTTGCCAAAGTCTGAGAAGCGGCGGGAGAACTTAGCATGCAAGTCGCTCAATGTGCTATTGTATGTCAGTGTGGCACCGCGGTGGTTTTTGGTGCTGCCAGTGTCGGGAAATGAGCGAGAGACCTGTTGCTCATTTGTCTGGAGAACAACATATGTTTGACCTTGAACCCTTTCACATTGGAATATAGTTAATGCACAAAAACATAAGAGACCAGTTGAACGTAGTGCTAAATTCTCTAAAACAACATTGGAAGTGGCTTATGGAAGAGAAATTAACATTAAATTATCTGGCAACAGCCATGGTGTACATTCCTGCAGTCAGCATGCCAATTGCATGCTCCCCCAAAACTAGAGACATCTGTGGCATTGTGTTGTGTGACAAAACTGCACATTTTAGAGTGAACTGTTATTGGCCCCAGCACAAGGTGCACCTGTGTAATGATCATTATGTTTAATTAATCAGCTTCTTGACATGCCACACATGTCAGGTGGATGGATTATCTTGGCAAAGGAAAAATGCCTAATAACAGGGATGTAAAACCTTTCTGGGATCTTTTATTTCAGCTCATGAAACATGGGACCAACACTTTACATGTTGTGTTTATATTGTGTTCAGTATAGTTCTGAAATAACCAACATAACGACTTGGAATTAACAGGGCAGACCACGGTGTTTAATTTGTTCATTACAAGGTTATGGAATAGTCAGTCCCCTGTAGCATTCTTACATTAGAGGTCTGTAACAGGCTGACCACACCGCTCGCATCGCAAAATAAATGTAGAAATCTGTTATTCAATGTTATTCAATTATTGCGCACGCCAACGAGTGTCTGCATTGCCAAGGGCTGAAATAGAAATCAGTTCTATTTCAGACGCAGATCGCGCTGCAAGTCCTGCCTCTCCCATCTCCTCATTGGTTATACCCACGTGGGTGACTGAAAGACGAACGAGGTCAATGCACCTAATTTATGAAAGTTGCCAATCGCAATATAAAGTCAAGAAAAGAAAAGCCTGGAAGGAAGAGAGATGACTAGAAACGATTCGGTTGACCGTTTTATGTGTGGATAACTTGGCGGAGTAGAGGACCTTGTGCATTTCAGGTAAAATAACAACTCAATGTTTATATCCCAGGACAAATTAGCTAGCAACAGCAAGCTAGCTAAAAAGTACAAATTAGCTAGCAAGTGCAAGCTAGCTAGCTAAATTGCCATACATGTTTAATGCTTTTTGACCTGTCCCCATACTAATTGGCTCAGCGTTTGTTTTGATATTTTAACCTACGTGTAGTGATCATGTTTGGTGTGGGGGACAAAATAGCGCACGATGGTTCACACGCGCAGCCGTTTTGGGTTCCGTGTAATAAGCACAGTCTTGGAAGCAGGTGGCCAGTCAGCCTGGCTGCCATCATGGTAACCCAGGGGCTGGAAAGAGGACATCCTTCACAGATGCTCAGACACTCATATCAAGAAATGTAAAGTTTAATGTAAACCACCAAAGGTTGATATCAGCACATGGCAAACTGCACTTATTGGAAAATAACTTCCAGATAATCCAATGGAAAGAAATGGTCAGCGGCCATACCGCCCTTTATTTATCATTGCACCTGTGTAATGATCATGCTGTTTAATCAGCTTCTTGATATGCCACACCTGTCAGGTTGATGGATTATCTTGACAAAGGGGAAATGCTCACTTACAGGGATGTAAACAAATTCTGGCGCCGACAGAGATGGCCGCCTCGCTTCGCGTTCTTAGGAAACTATGCAGTATTTTTTTTTTTTTTTTACATATTATTTCTTACACTGTTACCCCAGGAAATCTTAAGTCTATTACATACAGCCGGGACTTTCCCGAAGCGGATCCTCTGTTTGGTCCACCACCCAGGACAATGGATCGGAGGCGGTGACAGCAGGCGACCCAAAACAACGGCACCACAGAAGGGGCAGACAGAGCGGTCTTCTGGTCAGGCTCCGTAGATGGGCACATCGTCCACCGCTCCTGAGTATACTACTACTATACTATCCAGTCTCTTGACAACAAGGTGGACGAAATCCGAGCAAGAGTTGCCTTCCAGAGAGACATCAGAGATTGTAACATTCTGTTTCACGGAAACATGTCTCACTCGGGATACGTTATCAGAGTCGGTACAGCCACCTGGTTTCTTCACGCATTGCGCCGACAGAAACAAACTTCTCAATGGTAAGAAGAAGGGTGGGGGTGTATGAATTATGATTAACGAGTCGTGGTGTGATCATAACAGCATACAGGAACTCAAGTCCTTTTGTTCACCTGACCTAGAATTCCTTACAATCAAATGCCGACCGCATTATCTACCAAGAGAATTCTCTTCGATTAAAATCACAGTCGTACACATCACCCCAAGCAGACACATCGACAGCCCTGAAAGAACTTCATTGGACTCTATGCAAACTGGAAACCACATTTCCTGAGGTTATATATTTTAGCTGGGGATTTTAACAAGGCTAATCTGACAAGGCTCCCTAAATTTTATCAGCATATTGAATGAGCTACCGGGGCTGGGGAAATTCTGGATCATTGTTGCTCTAACTTCCGCGACGCATACAAAGCAATCCCTCGCCCTCCTTTCGGCAAATCTGACCACAACTCCATTTTGTTGCTCCCAGGCCATAGACAGAAACTAAAACAGGAAACGCTCATGCTCAGGTCTGTTCAACGGTCCAACCAATCTGATTCCACGCTCCAAGATTGCTTCCATCACGTGGACTGGGATATGTTCCGGATAGCGTCGAACAACATTGATGTATATGCTGATTCTGTGAGTGAGTTTATTAGCAAGTGCATCGGTGATGTTGTACAAACAGCGACTAATTAAACCTTCTCTAACCATAAATCGTGGATTGATAGCAACATTCGCGCAAAACTGAAAGCGCAAACCACTGCTTTTAATCAGGGCAAGGTGACCGGAAACATGACTGAATACAAACAGTGTAGCTATTACCTCCGCAAGGCAATCAAACAAGCTAAGCGTCAGTATAGAGACAAAGTAGAGTAGCAATTCAACGTCTCAGAAGCAAGAGGAATGTGGCAGGGTCTACAGTCAATCACAGACTACAAAAAGAAAACCAGCCCCGTCGCGGGTCCCGATGTCTTGCTCCCAGACAAACTAAACAACTTCTTTGCTCGCTTTGTGGACAATACAGTGCCACCGACATGGCCCGCTACCAAAACCTTTAAATGTAAAACATTGTGTTAAATGTGTTAACCCTTGTGTCACAAACTGGCTCAAAGCCCGTAACAAAAGGGAGACAACGTGGAGATAAGGCGTAACAAAATATATATTTATTAACTAAAGCAACTAAGAAAAATATACAATGGTGTGTGTAATCAGAAATCAGTAGTGTAGGTGAGTGTTTTGCATGCATAAATGTGATAATGCAGGGTGTTGAAAGATGTTAAAGCAAACAACCCCAAAACCACCAAGAAACACAACAAAATCCATAAAGATGTCTGCATGGAGAGAGTCTCCTCCATGAATGGGGAAGTGGTGTATTTATCCTGGGAGACACCGGGCCCAGGTGTTTCCCATGTAGCTGATGACCCTCCCAACTCCGCCCACCGGCATCCTAATAAGGAAACAACAAAGAGAGAATACGGCAGACAGAGTGGGAGGGTCGTCACACTTGCAAGGCTGCCGGCCCAGACGGCATCCCTAGTAGCGTCCTCAGAGCATGCACATACCAGCTGGCTGGTGTGTTTACGGACATATTCAATCAATCCTTATCCCAGTCTGCTGTTCCCACATGCTTCAAGAGGCCCACCATTGTTCCTGTTCCCAAGAAAACTAAGGTAACTGAGCTGAAGACTATCGCCCCGTAGCACTCACTTCCGTCATCATGAAGTGCTTTGAGAGACTAGTCAAGGATCATATCACCTCTACCCTACCTGACACCCTAGACCCACTCCAAAATTGCTTACCACCCCAATAGGTCCACAGACGACGCAATCACACTGCACACTGCCCTAACCCCAGAGAAATACCTATGTAAGAATGCTGTTCATCGACTACAGCTCAGCATTTAACATCATAGTGCCTTCCAAACTCGTCATTAAGCTCGAGACCCTGGGTCTCGACCCCGCCCTGTGCAACTGTGTCCTGGACTTTCTGAAGGGCCGCCCCCAGGTTGTGAGGGTAGGAAACAACATCTCCACCCCGCTGATCCTCAACACTGGGGCCCCACAAGGGTGCGTTCTCGGCCCTCTCCTATTCACCCATGACTGCGTGGCCATGCACGCCCCAAACTCAATCATCAAGTTTGCAGACAACTCTATAGTGGTAGGCTTGATTACCAACAACGACGAGACGGCCTACACTTAACATCAACAAAACAAAGGAGATGATCGTGGACTTCAGAAAACAGCAGAGGGAGCACCCCCCTATCCACATCGACGGGACAGTAGTGGAGAGGGTGGAAGTTTTAAGTTCCTCGGCGTACACATCACGGACAAACTGAAATTGTCCACCCACACAGACAGCGTGGTGAAGAAGGCGCAAACAGCGCCTCTTCAACCTCATTAGGCAGAAGAAACTATACAGGGGGCACCGGTACAGAGTCAGTGTGCAGGGGTACAGGCTAGTTGAGGTAATCTGTACAAGTGGGTGAGGGGTGAAGTGACTATGCATAGGTAACATACAAACAGCGAGTAGCAGCAGTGTACTAAAGGGAGGGAGGGAGGGAGGGAGGGGGGTCAATGTAAATTGTCTGCTGCCGATTTTTATGAATTGTTCAGCAGTCTAATGGCTTGGGGGTAGAAGCTGTTGAGGAGCCTTTTGGTCCTAGATTTGGCGCTCCAGTACCGCTTGCCGTGCGGTAGCAGAGAAAACAGTCTATAACTTGGGTGACTGGAATCTCTGACAAATTTATGTGCTTTCCTCTGACACCACCTATTATATAGGTCCTGGATACCAGGAGGTGATGCAACCGGTCAGGATGCTCTCGATGGTGCAGCTGTAGAACCCTTTGAGGATCTGGGGGCCCATTCCAAATCTTTTCAGTCTCCTGAGGAGGAAAGGTTTAGGCGTGCCCTCTTCACAACTGTCTTGGTATGTTTGGACCATGATAGTTTGTTGGTGATGTGGACACCAAGGGACTTGAATCTCGCTCCACTACAGCACCGTCGATGTTAATGGGGGCCTGTTCGGCCCGTCTTTTCCTGTAGTCCACGATCAGGTCCTTTGTATTGCTCACATTGAGGGAGAGGTTGTTGTCCTGGCCACAATGCCAGTTCTCTGACCACCTCCCTACAGGCCGTCTCATCGTTGTCAGTGATCAGGCCTACCACCATTGTGTCGTAAGCAAACTTAATGATGGTGTTGGAGTCGTGTTTGGCCACGCAGTCATGGGTGAACAGGGAATACAGGAGGGCACTAAGTACACACCCCTGAGGGGCCCCAGTGTTAAGGATCAGCGTGGCAGACGTGTTGTTGCCAACTCTTACCACCTGGGGGCGGCCCGTCAGGAAGTAAAGGATCCAGTTGCAGAGGGAGGTGTTTAGTCCCAAAGTCCTTAGCTTAGTGATGAGCTTCGTGGGCACTATGGTGTTGAACTCTGAGCTGTAGTCAATGAACAGCATTCTCACATTCTGTTGGGAATTGGAGGCGGTCTAGGGTGTCCGGGAGAATGCTGTTGATGTGAGCCATGACCAGCCTTTCAAAGCACTTCATGGCTACCAACGTGAGTGCCACGACATGGCGGTAATCATTTAGGCAGGTTACCTTCGCTTTCTTGGGCACAG
This sequence comes from Oncorhynchus clarkii lewisi, assembly GCF_045791955.1. NCBI lineage: Eukaryota > Metazoa > Chordata > Actinopteri > Salmoniformes > Salmonidae > Oncorhynchus > Oncorhynchus clarkii. The sequence goes on along the minus strand of NC_092158.1, from coordinate 60,079,535 downwards.
GGACTATGGTGGTCTGCTTAAAACATGTAGGTGTTACAGACTTGGTCAGGGAGAGTTTGAAAATGACAGTGAAGACACTTGACTGTCCGCGCATGCTTTGAGTACATGTCCTGATAATCTGTCTGGCCGAGTGGCTTTGTGAATGTTGACCTGTTTAAAGGTTTCGCTCACATCGGCTACCGAGAGTGTTATCACACAGTCATCCAGAACAGCTGGTGCTCTCGTGCATGCTTCCGTGGTGCTTGCCTCGACGCGAGCATAAAAGGCATTTAGCTCGTCTGGTAGGCTCGCGTCACTGGGCAGCTCACATCCAGGTTTCCCTTTGTAGTCCTTAATAGTCTTCAAGCCCTGCCACATACGAGAAGCGTCAGAGCTGGTGTACTGGGATTCAATCTTAGTCCAGATTAGTCTCCTGATCCTTGAAAGCGGCAGCTCTTGAGTTTAGCTCGATTTGGATGTTGCCTGTTGGCTTCTGGTTGTGATATGTACGCACATTCACTGTGGGGACAACGTCATTGATGCACTTATTGATGAAGCCAATGACTGAGGTGGTATTCCTCAATGCCATTGGATGAATCCCGGAATGTATTCCAGTCTGTGCTAGCAAACAGTCCTGTAGTGTCTGACCACTTCCGTATTGAGTGAGTCACTGGAACTTCATAATTTAGTTTTTGCTTGTAAGCAGGAATACATTGGCCATGCTGTCAATCCAGCATGACTTCTGCACGTTCAAAACAACTGGAAACTCGGGGGGGAAAACGAGCTCCGACTGGGAAAATGCGTTTTCAACGGTCACCCAACTCTGAGATCCAACCTGAAGATCACTGACATCATGATTCGACTTTGTTTTTGTCAGAGATCCCAGTTGTCTTGAAAGCACCATAAATCCAGAGTTTGATGACATAATTTGCCCACAAGGACCGCCGCTCCACCTTCCTATTCAAGTGAGCATAGCACAACCAGGTGAGTCCAAAAAATGTTTTATATGCTGCTGCATAAATGATGTAATATGCCAGGGAGATATGAATACTGCAGCTAAGAAGTTTATTTTGTGTAGTAAACTGTTAGAAACCCATGTGCCTCATCCTAATAATTTGGTCCCTTTGCCTCTCATAACTTAGCCTACTGCTCTGACTTGGTGGTGCACATGTAGTTTTAGAGAAATGTAATCATTGAATATTGTAAGAGCTTTCATTGTCTGCTTATATGCCCCCTTTATTTATCATACGGTTCCTACTTGGTGTACAGGGAGAATACTGTGAGAATGGCCCATGTTCTGAATTCTGTCGCTGTACATTTCAAAAGTGCTGAACAAATTGTTATATTGTCTACGTCCGTCCAAGCTTGTTCATTAATGTCTTAATCAAAATTACGGATAGCCTCTTATGCCATAGTTTCTAAATCTCAATTGTCAGTAGAAACCACCTTTCTTTAAGAAAGTCAGCCATATCAGTTGTGTTTTTTTAAGGCATTAAATTAGGATGAATTAACTGTTTCGCTGCCAAACAAGGCTCCGCTGATAGCCAGGTGAAGCAGTGGTGAGGATTCACTCCATGGTGCTGAAAAGAAAGCTCTGCTGTTGGGACATCTTTATGTAGGCCCTAACCGTTTGTGGGCACTGTTTGTCACCGTTATAGTGCAATTAATGTATTGTTTAGTGTTGTGTAGTGTCTTTTCTGTTGTGAGACCGACATATATGTATGGTCATATTTTTGATGTTCCATTTTGTTTGTTATTTTATGGGGCCATCCCTTGTATCATTTTCTATGCCTCCTAGGTATTTGCATTTGAAGTCATGCATATGAGTACTGCCACTAGGGGGAGCTGTGACGTCAAATGGGAACATTAGTGAGATAGTGAGGTTTGGAGGTTTCTTCTTCAATCTTGGAGAATGCCTACCACTGAACACTACTAACGTTTCTTCATCTCATCATTTTATCCTGTTAATTCAGGTATATAATGTGCAAAAGTGCAATATAACTCTCAAAATATTGAGTTAACATGGTTAATTGCATAGTCCATGAGTTTAGTGACGTTTGAAGGCAATTGGAGGGCGTTTTAATCAGGTGAAAAAAAGCTGTTGGTGTTTTCCCCATTGTAAGTAATGGAGGTTTGCTAGGTTGCTAATGGTTTATATGTAAGAGAACTTCCAACAATATTTTAGCTCCTATAGCACGCCTATGAACGAAGGCTCAGTTTAGTTCAGGGAATATATATAAATATGCAATGTGATGATCAAAAGTGTTAAATATTTGTCCAAAAAGTACATTTAACAGTTCGCTAGCTTGATGGTAAACGAATTTAGCTTGGCTCAGCACTAGCTAGCTCTAGGCTAGTTGGTTTTGGTCAATGTTAGCTTACAAGTTGGTGGTTTATAGTGTAATGGTTGTAGCATTGTTTGCACAGGCCTCCAGTAATTGACACCTTTTTTGACACTGATAGAACCGTAAGTTATATATAATGGGAATTTGTATAAGTATGGTAATTTTCTTTTAACCTGAGACCTTTTATTTTTGGTGGATACTGGAATATGGAATGGGAAGATTTAATACTACAATAGAGTTGTAATGCGTACTTGATTTTGACAAAAGAAAAAGATGAAGAAAATATCTTTGAGAATGCCTGCTACTGAACACCACTAAAATGTATCTGTCATCATTCTATCCTGTTAATTCAGGTTTGTTATCTACTGACACGTCTCAGTCCGAGGCGTGTAACACTTTTGTTTGTTTACCCCACCATGATTTACATGCTAAATCGCAACTGGCAATAAACCCTAAATGACCACTGAAAGTCACACTCAGTGGCCACATACTTTACCAGTCAGTGTTTCCTGTTTTGACCAGGGGTTATACTCAATGATTTATATATGCACTACATGACTGATAGGGGACGTTGTGTTGAAGTCACCTTGCCTCCATGTTGGCACTCCCCCACTGTTGTAAAAAAAATGCATTTCTTAATGTCTACATTCGTTTTTGCCACGTTTATTTCATTAAAGACATCTTAATGCATACCTTTAAATTATATTATCTGAGATAAATGTAAAAAATGAACATATATAAAAAGATTTTCCTTAAAGTATACCAGGGTTTCTATACATCATTAGTTATACCCTTCTAGCCCTCCAGCACAGCATCTGGTCTTGGTATCAACTAAAGGTCCAGGCTTGCTTTTAAAAAAAGCCAGCAGAGGAATAAAGGGTGGTATGGCTGCTGACCATTGTATATGGTGACTGAAAAGTACCACAAGAGAAATGCGTAATTTATTTCAATGAGGTTAGCTGGACATTCCTTTCCAATAAATGCAGTTTGCCATGTGCTGATATCAACCTTTGGTGGTTTACATTAAACTTGACATTTCTTGATATGAGTGTCTGAGCACCTGTGAAGGATGTCGTCTCTCCGCCCCCTGGGTTACCATGATGGCCACCTGCTGCCAAGAGTGCGCTTAATACAGACCTCAAATGTAAGAATGCTACAGGGGATTGACAATTCCATAATCTTGTAATGAACAAGTCTTTATGTTGGTTATTTCAGAACTACACTGAACAAAAATATGAACACACATGTAAAATGTTGTCCAATGTTTGATGAGCTGAAATAAAAAGAACCCATAAACGTTTCATACGCACAACATGCTTATTTCTCTCAAATTTTGTGCACATTTTTTTTGTACATCCCTGTTAGTTAGCATTTCTCCTTTGCCAAGATAATCCATCCACATGACATGTGTGGCATATCAAGAAACGGATTAGTTAAACATAGTGATCATTACACAATCCGAGGCGCACCTCGTGCTGGGGATAATAAAAGGCCACTCTAAAATATGCAGTTTTGTAACACAACACAATGCTACAGATGTCTCAAGTTTTGAGGGAACATACAATTGTCATGCCGACTGCAGGGATGTCCACCAGAACTGTTGCCAGAGAAGTGAATGTTAATTTCTTTACCATAAGCCGCATCCAATGTCATTTTAGAGAATTTGGCAGTACATCCAACCGGCATCAGAACCTCAGACCACGTTGTGACGGCCCTGAATTATTTTGAGCCGTCTCAGGGCTTCTCCTTCCAATAGGGTGCTTTCCCTTTAATTCCCAATTAAATAGCCAGCATCAGCTGCGCAAAAGTGGCGTTTGTGATGGAGACGTGACTGAGGATGTGTTCCCGAAGCTTCTCTATTCCGGTTGTTTTGTTGCTGTTAAACGTGTGTTTTGTAGCCTGAGAGTTTACCCAGGATCGGATCCACTCTTTGCGTCCGTGGACTACTCCTCTCTATTCTTCGTGGCCTTTCTCCGCTGGAGATCTGGTGGCGGATTGGATTGTCTGACTGACCGACTGACTACCACCTTTTTTGTATACGGTATTTCATTTGTTTTGATATGATGTATACGGTGATGATTTATGTAGTTAGATGTAGTTGAGGAATTAGTAAGAGCAGATACGCTTTAAAGTTCTGTGGTAAAATGGTTATATTGATTGTATGATTTAATACTGGGTTTACGCTACACGGAATGAACGGACCAACATTGCGTGACAAGTCACTTGAGTTCACTGAACTCCTTACCGGGCGGGACTCTTTTTAGGCCCGAGGTACAGGACATTTCTGGAGGAACCAGAACTCATTGTGTTATATTATTATGTGTGTGTAATCCATTGATGTTGCTAATACAACCCACGCAAAAGAATAGTTGTTTTTGAAGTTCTTTCAATGTTTTAAGGGTTTATGAAAAGTTGATTTCCCTTCTGACGTTTACATAAGTCCTTTGTATGGTGTAGACTTGACGGACCAGATGGGACTCATTCCCTCCCAAACAACAAAAGGAGAAACCAATGTTTTCTCTGGTAGGCACAACCTACCTGGCACCCCTATAAAAAAATAACCTCAAGTCAAAACCGTTACATAAAAAAATGGCACCCCAGATGGGACTGCTCAACATTGAGAACTAACCAAAGCAAATATTTTGTGTGGAATTAAAACAATGGATTCACCCCAAGATAATGTGCTCATCCATTTCATACCTGTCAATGGGAATACACAGGGCCATTCTGACCATCAAGCTGACAACACAAATCATCATGGGAATGGAGATAATGGAGTTGATTTGGGCCAGAGCCCTGGGAATCTGAATGCTCGGTCTGGACCACAGGCCACAGGAGGTCTAACCAGTTACTCACTTATTGACATGGATCTGTGTGAAAGTACTGAGCCAGCCCTCCATCTGACACCCAACCTTCCTCCATTGTCTGGTTTATCTCCAGAGGTTGTAGTTTTACAACTTCAAGGTGACATCCTTGATATTCGTCGGACTCAACAACATCTCCAAACTCTTATCCACGATAAATTCAAATGTCTGAGGGAAGAGCAACAACAGAGTGCCATGGAATTCAGAAACTCACTGAGCACTCTAACCCACACGCTAACAGAGCTCAGTGAGAGTGGAAGACGGGAAATTACTGGTGCCATGGACAGGCAGTTTGACTACCAACGAAACCAACTCACTGCCACTCTCCAATGGCGCCTGCAACATCATCACACTGAGGTCCTCAAGGACGTTAATTCTGTTTTTTCTCCCATGGTTAACACTGTAGACCACTTGCAAACAGAGCTCTCTAATTGTGTTAAAATGTTGGATGACGTGTCTGTGGACATGGCCTCCATTAAGCACAACTCCTTACACAGAGTTTCTCTAGTGTCCACTTCTGTTCAGACCACTGAGGGCCAAGCTGGCACCTCTGAAGAGCCAAGACAAGGCCATGCTACAGCCACCCCTTGCAGGATGCAATCCACCATGCATCCTGGTGTTCATTTTCATTGTCCGATAACTCCCTTCCCCTCTACTTCCTCAATCCCTCCTAGCTCGTTTGTTCATGGTGATTTGAGTAGACGTCATGTGGGGGCGATGCCCATTAAATTGCAATTTCCCACCTTTGGGAAAAAAGATGACAGTCCTGATCCGCTAATGTACCTAGAAAGATGTCGTGACTTTCTTGCCCTCAATCCCCTGGCTGACGAAGAACTCCTTGCCACATTGAGGAATGTGTTGCATGGGACAGCTCGAGACTGGTGGGATGTGGCACGTCTCACCACTACCTCCTGGGCTGACTTTGAGGCCAAGTTTTCCTCTGCATTTCTGTCTGAGGACTACACAGATGAGTTGGCAGACAGAGTCAGGAATCGAGTACAAAGAGAGAAAGAGAGTATCCGTGACTTTGCATACGGTTACCACTCCCTGTGCAGAAGGTGGAAACCTGGCATTGAGGAGGAAGAGGTCATTAAATTGATTTTGAAGAACATCAACCCACTACTAGCCAGTCAACTCCGAGAACGAGTCACCACTGTCGATGGACTGGTTCGCTTGGGACAGCAGTTTGAGAAGGACAGAGAATGCCAACAGCAATATGACCAAAGAAAGAAACAGACACCCAAACCGTTACCCAAGACAGACCATCAACAACAGCCAGAGTCTCAAGCCATGACCCCTCTCATGTTCTGTTGGAGATGTAGCCAAAAGGGACATTCTTCAGCTACATGTCCAAGACCGTATCAAGAAAACCCTTCCAGAAACCACAAATCACAACAGGCCAACACACCTAACTCTCTTCGCAGGAATGACCATCCTTCTCTGGGTGCTTTAACCAGAGCTGAAATCCCAAGAGTCACTGCCTACGCCCCCCCATCGACATCCCCTTCCTTTCAGTTCATACCGCACCAACTGGTGTTACCCCTGTCCATAGGCCCATGGACAGGAAGAGCCATCCTGGACACCGGGTCATCCTACACACTGCTCAATGAGAAACTGTGGAAGGAGGTTAAAGGTCCGCAATACAACTTGAAGCCGTGGACAGAAGGTCCACTCTATCTGGCTGATGGTGAGGCTAAACGACCACTTGGATGGAGTGAGGTAGAGTTCCGCCTGTGTAACCGTTCCTATATGATTCCTTCAGTTATCCTACAAACCAAGAACCTTGCTTTTCCTGTCGTGTTGGGAATTGATTTCATGTACTTCAGTGGTGTCCAGATTGATATCGCACACAATTGCTACTGGTTTCCATACAATCCGAGCAAGAAGCATTTCTTCCAATCAGAAGCTACGAAGTTACATGATTGGGGTTCAAATGTGGCAGTCTTCTCTGCCGTTGCTCCGTTACCACTAACCCTTGATAACCCTTCTGACGATCTCCTTTTACAGGCTGTAAGAAGAGCTCAGCTGGAACATCCAGAGGAGTTAAGGCTGTTGGAACAGCTGCAGAATAATGCTGATGTATGTACTTCAAGGCTAGGACGCACCGGGCTCCTGAAGCACAAAATATTCCTTACACAGGAAATGCCGATCAAGCAAAAGCCATATCGTTTGTCCCCTGCGAAGCTAATCATCCAAAAGGGACTCATTAATGATATGTTAACACAAGATATAATAGAACGTTCCTCCTCTCCTTGGGCTGCTCCTGTTGTCCTCATCCCAAAAAAGACTGGTGGTCTTAGATTTTGTGTGGACTATAGGAAGACCAACAATGTTTCCCAGACTGATGCCTATCCTTTTCCTACCATCCACGAGATCCTGGAGTCATTGTCTGGCGCTGTTGTGTTCACTACCCTTGACCTCAATAGTGGTTATTGGCAAGTTGAGATGGACCAGGAAAGCAAGGACAAGACTGCTTTTGTCTGTGCTGAGGGCTGGTTTTCCTTTAAGGTGATGCCTTTTGGATTAAAGAATGCACCTGCCACTTTCCAAAGACTGATGGAGATTGCGTTAGGGGAGCTCAAAGGGAAGATCTGTTTCGTCTACCTGGACGATATAATTATCTACTCCCAGAACAGAGAACAACACTTTCAAGATCTTCAAGCAGTGTTGGACAAGCTAAGAGAAGCTGGTCTGACCGTGAATATGAAGAAGAGCAACTTCTGCCAAACTTCCCTGAAGTTCCTTGGCCATATTGTGTCTTTCGACGGCATTCATGTGGATCCTGAAAAGACCAAGGCGGTACAAGATTTTCCTGTGCCAACCACACTCAAGGCCCTTCAACGGTTCCTTGGGATGGCTGGATGGTACCATCGGTTTGTGTCGAACTTCTCCCAGGTGGCAGAACCCCTCAACGCGTTGAAGCGAAAAGGAGTGAAATTCCTATGGACGGCAGAGTGCCAGACATCCTTTGAAACCCTGAAACGACACCTCGTCACACCTCCCATTTTAGGTCATCCCAACTTTGATTCCCCTTTTGTTGTTTACACTGATGCAAGTGATGTTGGACTTGGTGCTGTCCTAGTCCAACAGACTGGACTTGGCACTGAAGAAGTGCTAGCGTTCGCCAGTCGGACATTGAATGGAGCAGAACGGAACTACTCCACAACCGAGCAAGAGTGCCTTGCAGTTGTCTGGGCTTTGGAAAAGTGGAGGTACTACCTGGAGGGAAGACACTTCACTGTGGTCACTGACCATTCCTCCCTTGTGTGGGTGTTCAAGACCAACAAACCAAGCACCAGACTCATAAGATGGGCTCTACGGTTGCAAGAGTTCACCTTTGCAGTAGAATACAGGAAAGGAAAATACAACACTGTTCCAGATGCCTTATCCAGAGCTCCTGCTTGTGGCAACGGTGGCCCGCATCTTACATGTGCTACTGTCCTGTCAAGCAGTCGAGACTCGCCCAAAGCAGACTTTCCCATCTCTGATGAGACCATATGGAAAGCCCAACAGGATGATCCAGAAGTACAGGCTTTGTACCAGACTATCCTGGAAGATGGAGAAAAGATGGTCAATCCTACCACAAAGCTGACCATCCTGGAAGACAAAGTCTACCGTGTTGTACAACTACCACACAGAACCCTCTACCAATTGTACATACCTGAAACTCTACGCCTACAACTGCTTCAACATTTCCATGAAGACCCATTAGCTGGTCATTTGGGCAGGTTCAAAACCTACAAGCGGTTGCAAGCGTTACTGTACTGGCCACATCTGAGCATGGATGTGAAGTCACACATCCGAAACTGTCAGGTTTGTCAAATGTACAAACCAGAAGGTAGAAAGCCTGCTGGCAAGTTGCAGCAAACGGTGGTTACCCGACCTTGGGAAATGCTAGGAGTGGATTTGATGGGTCCATTTCCTAGAAGCTCCAATCAGAATGTGTACATGCTTGTGTTTGTTGATTATTATTCAAAGTGGGTGGAACTCTTTTCCCTGCGTCAGGCCACAGCAAGGACCGTCTCTAACATCCTTACGAAAGAGATCCTGACTCGCTGGGGAGTGCCTGATTACATCCTGTCTGATCGAGGTTCCCAATTTGTCTCTGATCTCTTTGAGGAGACCTGCCAAAGATGGAACCTGAGACAGAAGTTGACCACGGCCTATCACCCACAGACCAATCTCACTGAGAGAGTAAATCGAACCTTGAAGACAATGATTGCTTCCTATGTAGGGACCCAGCACAAACACTGGGACAAGCACCTTCACGAGTTTCGATTTGCCCTGAATTCTGCTGTGCAAGAGTCCACTGGAGTCACCTGCAGAGCTGAACCTAAGTCGTCCCCTCCGAGGACCCTTGGATATGGTGCTACAGCCCCAGCAGATTACTCCAGACGCTGCTTGCTATGACCAGGTAGTCCATCTCCATGACTTGAGAGCTCTTGTCTCAAAGAACATGACCCAGGCTCGACTCAAGCAGAAGAGAAATTATGATAAGAACAGACGAGACATGCAGTTTCAGCTTCGTGATCGGGTGTGGCTTCGCTCTCATCCTTACTCGAAAGCTGAACAATTCTTCTCTGCCAAGCTCGCTCCTAAATGGCGAGGACCATATAGGATTGTGGAGCAGATGGGCCCTTTGAACTACCGAGTGGTGAAAGAGGACACAGGTGAAGATATGCGCGTTGTCCATGTCTCACGCCTTAAGGCCTGTTACCCCTCGGCTGAGGAATTGGAGGCGATTGAGCGCCGCAAGATCTTGGATATCTTTGAAGAGGAAAGTGAGGAGACTTTTCTCGGATTCCCAGACCCAGAAGTCTCACACCTTAAGGCCTGTGACCCCTCAGCTGAGGAGCGTGAGCGCCAAAAAGTCATGAGAATTTTTGTAGAGGAAAGTGATGAGGAGACCTTTCTCGGTTACCCCGACCAAGATGTGCCTTCCAGGGCAATGGTCGGCTTTTTCCAGGGGAGGGGGTGTGTGACGGCCCTGAATTATTTTGAGCCGTCTCAGGGCTTCTCCTTCCAATAGGGTGCTTTCCCTTTAATTCCCAATTAAATAGCCAGCATCAGCTGCGCAAAAGTGGTGTTTGTGATGGAGACGTGACTGAGGATGTGTTCCCGAAGCTTCTCTATTCCGGTTGTTTTGTTGCTGTTAAACGTGTGTTTTGTAGCCTGAGAGTTTACCCAGGATCGGATCCACTCTTTGCGTCCGTGGACTACTCCTCTCTATTCTTCGTGGCCTTTCTCCGCTGGAGATCTGGTGGCGGATTGGATTGTCTGACTGACCGACTGACTACCACCTTTTTTGTATACGGTATTTCATTTGTTTTGATATGATGTATACGGTGATGATTTATGTAGTTAGATGTAGTTGAGGAATTAGTAAGAGCAGATACGCTTTAAAGTTCTGTGGTAAAATGGTTATATTGATTGTATGATTTAATACTGGGTTTACGCTACACGGAATGAACGGACCAACATTGCGTGACAAGTCACTTGAGTTCACTGAACTCCTTACCGGGCGGGACTCTTTTTAGGCCCGAGGTACAGGACATTTCTGGAGGAACCAGAACTCATTGTGTTATATTATTATGTGTGTGTAATCCATTGATGTTGCTAATACAACCCACGCAAAAGAATAGTTGTTTTTGAAGTTCTTTCAATGTTTTAAGGGTTTATGAAAAGTTGATTTCCCTTCTGACGTTTACATAAGTCCTTTGTATGGTGTAGACTTGACGGACCAGATGGGACTCATTCCCTCCCAAACAACAAAAGGAGAAACCAATGTTTTCTCTGGTAGGCACAACCTACCTGGCACCCCTATAAAAAAATAACCTCAAGTCAAAACCGTTACAACGTGTCTGTCGTTGTGTGGGCGAGTGGTTTGCTGACATCAACAGAGTGCCCCATGGTGGCATGGGGTTAACAGCTTCTGGACTCAAGCCATAGGACTTCTGAACAATTAATCAAATGGCCACCCGGACTATTTACATTTACCCCCTTTGTTTTTACACTGCTCCTACTCACTATTTTTATTATCTATGCATAGTCACTTTACCCCTACCTACATGTACAAATTACCTCAACTAATCTGTACCCCCACACATTGACTCGGTACCGGTAGCCCCTGTATATTGCCTCATTATTGTTATTTTATTACCAACTTTTTTTGGTAAATATTTTTTCTAACTGCATTGTTGGTTAAGGGCTTGTAAGTAAGTATTTTACTGTAAGGTTGTATTCGATGCATGTGACAAATACGATTTGATTTGAATAAGTCTCTTGGAGCTTTCATTAACTCCTTGACGCTAACCTCACCAGGCTTCTTCGGCGCTACCAAGTCTTTCAGCAGTGTAAAAGTCCTCGAACCCACGACCGATAGAAACAGCTCTTCTCCTGTTGTCCTATATCTCGTTGGCCTCCAAAAACTGTAAAAAAAAAATCCTCATACAGTATGTGCTGAAACTATCAATAGCTTCATCGTAGCACCAAGCGGTCTCATTAATGAACAATGCCATGGCTCTCGTTAGTCATCGTGCGCGATGATGCAGATTCCAACTAGCCGCGCAGCTAGCTCGCTCGATTGGTCGTCAGCAAATTGAGGGTTTTACCTCAGAATTCATCTCATCCTCATCGCCAGTTGTTGCATCTTAGATTCTTAGACGCTGGGTTCTTTACTGATGACTCTGAGACTTCGCCAATTTGTAAAGCAAAGGAATATGTTTATTTCACATTCACACAGGAAACACAGATAGATATGACTATTCGTTGCTTCAGCCCTACTAACCCCTACTGCCTTCACAGGTGATCCCCTGGCCTCTCATTAGCCATTAGCCTCTTTGGAGGGCAGTAACACAATTACTATTTGTTCATTCAAACCATAACCCTCTTTGGAATAAATATGATTGGTTATTCTGAATAATAACATTTCCAATACACCACAATGACAATTTGAATGCACAGAGATACCATGATGAGATCCTGAGGCCCATTGTTGTGCCATTCATCCACAGCCATCACCTCAGTAATGCACGGCCCCATGTCACAAGGATCTGTACACAATTCCTGAAAGCGTCCCAGTTCTTCCAAGGGCTGCATACTCACCAGACATGTCACCCATTGAACATGTTTGGGATGCTCTGGATTGATGTGTACGACAGCTAGTTTCAGTTCCCGTAAATATCCAGCAACTTTGCACTGTCATTGAAGAGTAGTGGGACAACATTCCATAGGCCACAATCAACAGTGATCAACTCTATGCGAAGGAGATGTGCATGAGGCAAATGGTGGTCATACCAGATACTGACTGGTTTCCAGATCCATGACCCTACCTTTTTTTAACAGATGCATGTCTGTATTCCTAGTCTTGTGAGATCCATAGATTAGGGCCTAATTTATTTCAATTGACTGATTTCATTATATTTATTTTACCTTTGTTTAACTAGGCAAGTCAGTTAAGAACAAATTCTTATTTTCAATGATGGCCTAGGAACTGCCTGTTCAGGGGCAGAACGACAGATTTGTAACCTTCCGGTTACTAGTCCAACTCTCTAACCACTAGGCTACCCTGCCGCCCCACTGTAACTGTAACTCAGTAAAATCTTTGAAATTGTTTCAAGTTGCGTTTATATTTTTGTTTGCTATAAGCGACAAGAAATACAAATCTTTCTGAACTGGAGTAAAGTGGATAAAAATATAGACTGACTCAAGCATACCATTGAATGTAATAGTTTGTTGGAGCAAGTCAGCAGTGTACTTTCTTAACAGAAGGGGGCAGTCTAGCAACGGCTTTGTTTTCTCCACTAACAGCTCCATGGCTCGGTCCCAATCAGTCCTGTCCTTGCCTCCTCTCCTTCAACATTCCGATGTGAAAGAACTGACCAGGTGAAAGAGCTTCAACTATATTGTTTTTACCTGTCAAGTATTTTCCAGTCAGGGCAGATAAGGGGGAGGAGGCGAGGAGAGCGAGGAGAGGACGGACTTTAGAACAGCTGAAACATAATGCGTTCACACAGGCAGCCCCATTCTGATTTGACCAATCAGATCAGCTATTTTGCCAATAATTGGGCAAAAGATCAGAATTAGGCTGCCTATGTAAACACAGCCTATGAGTCCCATAGGCAAGACCGCCTACCCTGTCCCCCTCTGTTTTTCCTCTTTTTGTAATAAGATAGATGTTAACTAAGGTTTTGCCTGAGTAAGAGAGCATGGAAATTCGATTGTAGCCTGGGTATCTGAGCAAACAGCAGTAGCCTAAAGCGGGATCTGTGATGCTAAAGCGCATAATGACTAATATCAGTGGCTGATTGCCTTTTCATTGACTAAATATCAATATGAAATCAAATATGAATCAAAAAGCATTTGTAAACTACACAAATCTAGAAAACGAAGAAACGAACAACCTGATCGGGATACAACACAATCAAATACAATCGTAAATGGTTGCATTTGAGGACTGGAAAGATATATTGGATTTTCACTATCATCTTTAACATTACGCTTACTAAGTAATAGACTAGTGTCCTGTCCAGAGGGTGAACTTGTACATCAAGCTGCCTCACGCTACAGAAACAGGAGCTCCTATGAGCTGTTCCGGCTCACACACGCCAAGGATCTTGCAAGGCTACTTACTTACTTTTTAGTAAGTAATGAGTTGATATCAAAGTTGCTTTCACTGTTTTGTACAATGTAATTCTGGCTCTAGTTAGGTAGAGCACACACACATCTGTTTAGCTAAACCTGGTTGTCTCTTTACATTTCAGACGGGTGCTGGCTTTGGCTTGCATCTGGAACCAAACATGTGGAAATACTCTGCAGTGATTGGTGTCTGTCTCAGAGTGTAGAAGAGGGTGAGAGACAGATGGAGAATGTCAATTGCATATTCCTCGTATCCTCTCTCCTCACATCCTTCTCAAAACCCATTGGATGAGAAAGCCAGAGGTCCCTCCCCTCTGACCTTCTCCAATGAGTTTTGAGGTGGTGAGGTGAGAGCCAACATGTTAACCCCCAGCCCATATCTTTGCACATCCAGAGTCTTCCTCCTGGGCAACACACTATGCCTACTCCAGTCGACATAGCTCCCCCATTAACAATACTGACCGAGAGAAGACATCCAGGGGATTAGAAGTGGATGCGAACTGACATCCCCGTACACTCACCGCACCACCCTGTTGCATTCAGAAAGTCTAATTTCGGGTCAAGACGTGGAAACTGAAACAAAGGCTGTTTCTCAATTAATATTTCCCTTGATACCTTGAATTTTCTCTCCTTACCTCCTTCTCAAAACTCATAGGACAAGAAGATCCAAGGGGAGGGACCTGGGACTTTCTCCTTCAATACATGAGGAGAGGAGATATCTGGGATCAACACTACTTGTATTTGGCTGGAACACACCAGTACTGAGTACCAGAACCTCCCATGTTCTACTGCTTGAGATCCGGCACCTCTAATATAATGTTGGCATAAAAATAGCTAAAATATACAGAGCTAGTCAAAAGTTTGGACACCTACTCATTCAAGGGTTTTTCTTTATTTTACTATTTTCTACATTGCAGGATAATAGTGAAGATGATAGTCCCACTAAGCACAAAACAGATAACCAGCAAGACTATCGATACGCCATCCTAAGTGTGCCTTGAATTCTAAATAAATCACAGACAGTGTCACCAGCAACGCACTCCCACACCATCACACCACTTCCTCCATGCGTCACGGTGGGACCACACATGCAGAAATCATTCGTTCACCTACTCTGCGTCTCACAAAGACACAGCAATTGGAACCAAAAATCTCAGAATAGGACTCATCAGACCTACTCAGTCTAATGTCCATTGCTTGTGTTTCTTGGTACGAGCAAGTCTCTTCTTCTTATTGCTGTCCTTTAGTAGTGTTTTTTGTTGTTGCAGCAATTCACCCATGAAGGCCTGATTCACGCAGTCTCCTCTGAACAGTTGATGTTGAGATGTGTTTGTTACTTGAACTCTATGAAGCATCTATTTGGGCTACAATTTCAGAGGCTGGTAACTTTAATGAACTTGCCCTCTGCAGCAGAGGTAAGTGTGGGTCTTCCTTTCCTGTGGCAGTCCTCATGAGAGCCAGTTTCATCATAGCGCTTGATGATTTTTGTGACTGCACTTGAAGAATCTTTCAAAGTTCTTGAAATGTTCTGGACTGACTGACCTTTGCTCATTTGAGCTGTTCTTGCCATAATATTTATTTATTTATTTTACCTTTATTTAACCAGGTAGGCAAGTTGAGAACAAGTTCTCATTTACAATTGCGACCTGGCGCAATATGGACTTGGTCTTTTACCAAATAGGGCCATATTCTGTATACCACCCCTACCTTGTCTCAACACAACGGATTGGCTCAAACGCATTAAGAAGGAAAGAAACTTCACAAATTAACTTTTAACAAGGCCACCTGTTAGTTGAAATGCATTCTCTCAACCATGAAGCTGGTTGAGAGAATGCCAAGAGTGTGCAAAGCTGTCGTCAAGGTAAAAGGTTGGCTACTTTGAAGAATCTCAAATATAAAAGATATTTGGATGTCTTTAACACTATTTTTAGTTACTACATGATTCCATATGTGTTATTTCATCATTTTCATGTATTCACTATTATTCTACAATGTAGAAAATAGTAAAAATAAAGAAAAATCCTTGAGTAGGTGTGTCCAAACTTGACTGGTTCTGTACATCGTTCCCGCACCTTAATACAGTATAAACACTGCAATCACTGGCGATGGACGAATCATTGAAAGATTAATGGAGTTTGAGACAGACTTTTTATTTTCAAGCAGGAATAGCTCAAAGTAAACAGATGTAGATTAAGCAATTCATTACTTGAGAAACTTCAGTCAAAGTCATTTCTCAATTAAGTATTCTAATAGCGGCTGGAAATCCCACCCGAGAGTAATGTGAAGTCATAGGGGTTCTCAGCTACAGCAGCCAATTAATGGGAGTCTAGGGCTTTTTTTAATCTGTCAAGCACGCTATTGACATTCTGTGGCTGTATTCTTATGCTCAATTTGATGATGCCGTGGTGCTTTCCAATTAAAATGTGGCAAAAATTATGGAAGAGTGCGTATTATCTGGAACAGAACTCTTCAACACCCATCAAGGGTGCATTAACCCCTACTTTCATCTTCTGTGAGATGAGAATTCCTGCGACATCTCTATTTAGTCTGTTTATTGATTTGTTCCCTTTCTTGCTGGTGATTACTGTGCAAGCATATGTTACCTTGGACCGGCTTAATTTGAGTGCACCTTTTCAGTGACACAGATTTGACTCATATTGCTATATGCCTGTAAGCAACCCTCTGGAGTCGGAGCCATAGTGGAGATCTCATGCTGTAGATGTACAGAATTCAGAATTCAGATAAGTCACCTTATTATGTCAAAAGGGGGAATTAAATAATCAATAGGAAGCTGACTGAAGTTCCCCTGCTGTGGGACTTCTACAGTGCCTTGCGAAAGTATTCGGCCCCCTTGAACTTTGCGACCTTTTGCCACATTTCAGGCTTCAAACATAAAGATATAAAACTTTGTGAATCAACAACAAGTGGGACACAATCATGAAGTGGAACGACATTTATTGGATATTTCAAACTTTTTTAACAAATCAAAAACTGAAAAATTGGGCGTGCAAAATTATTCAGCCCCTTTACTTTCAGTGCAGCAAACTCTCTCCAGAAGTTCAGTGAGGATCTCTGAATGATCCAATGTTGACCTAAATGACTAATGATGATAAATACAATCCACCTGTGTGTAATCAAGTCTCCGTATAAATGCACCTGCACTGTGATAGTCTCAGAGGTCCGTTAAAAGCGCAGAGAGCATCATGAAGAACAAGGAACACACCAGGCAGGTCCGAGATACTGTTGTGAAGAAGTTTAAAGCCGGACTTGGATACAAAAATATTTCCCAAGCTTTAAACATCCCAAGGAGCACTGTGCAAGCGATAATATTGAAATGGAAGGAGTATCAGACCACTGCAAATCTACCAAGACCTGGCCGTCCCTCTAAACTTTCAGCTCATACAAGGAGAAGACTGATCAGAGATGCAGCCAAGAGGCCCATGATCACTCTGGATGAACTGCAGAGATCTACAGCTGAGGTGGGAGACTCTGTTCATAGGACAACAATCAGTCGTATATTGCACAAATCTGGCCTTTATGGAAGAGTGGCAAGAAGAAAGCCATTTCTTAAAGATATCCATAAAAAGTGTCGTTTAAAGTTTGCCACAAGCCACCTGGGAGACACACCAAACATGTGGAAGAAGGTGCTCTGGTCAGATGAAACCAAAATTGAACTTTTTGGCAACAATGCAAAACGTTATGTTTGGCGTAAAAGCAACACAGCTGAACACACCATCCCCACTGTCAAACATGGTGGTGGCAGCATCATGGTTTGGGCCTGCTTTTCTTCAGCAGGGACAGGGGATGGTTAAAATTGATGGGAAGATGGATGGAGCCAAATACAGGACCATTCTGGAAGAAAACCTGATGGAGTCTGCAAAAGACCTGAGACTGGGACGGAGATTTGTCTTCCAACAAGACAATGATCCAAAACATAAAGCAAAATCTACAATGGAATGGTTCAAAAATAAACATATCCAGGTGTTAGAATGGCCAAGTCAAAGTCCAGACCTGAATCCAATCGAGAATCTGTGGAAAGAACTGAAAACTGCTGTTCACAAATGCTCTCCATCCAACCTCACTGAGCTTGAGCTGTTTTGCAAGGAGGAATGGGAAAAAATGTCAGTCTCTCGATGTGCAAAACTGATAGAGACATACCCCAAGCGACTTACAGCTGTAATCGCAGCAAAAGGTGGCGCTACAAAGTATTAACTTAAGGGGGCTGAATAATTTTGCACGCCCAATTTTTCAGTTTTTGATTTGTTAAAAAAGTTTGAAATATCCAATAAATGTCGTTCCACTTCATGATTGTGTCCCACTTGTTGTTGATTCTTCACAAAAAAATACAGTTTTATATCTTCATGTTTGAAGCCTGAAATGTGGCAAAAGGTCGCAAAGTTCAAGGGGGCCGAATACTTTTGCAAGGCACTGTACATACACGAAGCATGTACATCCCAAATAGTACTGACACACCTGCTCTGCTTGCTCTGACTACCGTGCCTTCTCGCCACTCACAGAACTTTCACAAGTCTGGATGAATGAAATAGCGTCAAAGTAAAAATAATTGCCACCCATTTCCAGGGAGCTATACACTAGCTACATATAAGCCCCATAAGTCTGGATTGTGATACTGTAACTGGACAATGTGTCAACAAGGGCACCATGACATAATGTTATGTATGGTACGACGTGCTGTTCGTCGTACTGTACGTTGTTATGGTTTACAACAGTATGCTGCTTTAAGGATGAATGGGTTGTCAGAATGAGTGGCTATGTCATTAAACGACAGTGATGTACAATGTGAAACTGGGCAGATGTGCATTATTTGACAGCTAAGCTAGATATAGCAAACGTGTCGATTAATCAGTGTACTGTAACCCGCAAGCAACAGTTGCCGGCTAAATGGGCGCAGGCAGCTTCATGTCAGGGCGAGTCTGGCCTCTCAAATGCAGGGCTCGGGGGTAGCATGAGTGGGGCCCAACATGGACCCATAGTGGGAGAGGGAGTGGGCATCTAATCCAGTCCAGCTGACCACCCCCCCATGACTCTGTTCAGGGACATAAGTGCCTCAGCCACGCTGCAGCTGCTGGCCGCTGTGATAAGAGCACCACACAGACACGCGCACACACACACACACACACACACACACGGATGTAGTTCACACACATATTAGGCACACACATATGCAGCACATTTGCGCACACACATGCACACATGTGTGCACACACGCGCACACACGCGCACACATGCACATACACACAAACAGAGAGGGGAGAGAACTTGATAAACACAAGGTACGCATGCGCACTCACTGCTGGACGTACACACACAAACATGTGCTCACCCTGACCCATTTGCTGAACCCCCACTGAGAAAGTTTGATTATTTCACATACCCTAAATGTGATAGTCTTCCACTGACATGCACTCTACCACAAATGCAATCTCTCAAAATACTGCTGTAGAACATCAACATCACTGAAAGATGCCAGACCTGGGTCAGACCTGGCCTAGGTGAAATACTTCAAAGTATTGGAGATGCGCTTGATTTATCTTGGCGTTTGCACTCTGGGGACTATTCCATTGTTTCCATTGTATCGGGCAAACCAAATCAAGCTCAGCACAAATACCCAGGTCTGCTACAGTAGGCTGATGTTAAAAACATTTTTAGTCAAATGTCTTTGTATGCTGGTTGAATGTTCCAGACAGTGCAGTGTGGTGACATGTTTGTGGTAGCCTTGCCTCAGTGAGTGTTTAGGACTGGGCTATAGAGCAGTGATAAAGCTCCTGCTTGGGAAACACAGCAATGCTCTTCAGACAGAATATTATTAGCGCTGAGTTGGACTGATTTAAAGCCAAACTGTGCAAACAAGCTCCAGTATGTGGATTATAAAGCTTCAGCCAAATAAAGTTCAAACACAAAGCACAGCACAGCCTCGCTCTGCTCGCTGCATGTCCTCCTTAGACAACTAGGGAAAGTAGTGCTCAGAATTTACGATGAAAGGCGTACAAAACACATAACTCTCACTAGTCTCAATGAAGTACAATTAGTTGTTTGAGTGTATGATGGAAATAGGAGAAGCTGTGCAAAGCATTAAAAAAACTCACCCATCTCAATGGACAACAATAAAAACAGGGGCATGCTTTTGTAATATGCTTTTTATGTACGTACAAGGTCAGTATAGTATTACCTTTCCCCAATTCCCAGATTGAGAGAAAATACACAGTTGATGTGAGCATTTGTCACGGGCTTAGGAGAGTAGAGCACAGAGAAAATAAAATGTACATGTCTCATGAACTCGGGCTATACTTTGTTGCAGTGCTTACAACAACGAGCTTGGCCAAATCGATCACATTTCTCCCAAGCAAAGGCAGGGTTGGAAGGTCATTGAAAAGCATGCAACTCCTTAGAGTACCAACATTGAAGGAAATACAGACATATTAGATCAAGGGAATGGCAGAGGGGGAAAAAGTCTGGTAAACATGATGGCTGTTCCTTTCTTTCACATATCTGTCTATGATGTTGATCTCCAATTCACAATCGGATTTGTAGTTCAAAAAAAGAGGGTGGCTTGGAACATAAAAGACGGTCACCCCATCAGCATTTTTATTCTTCAAAATAATTTTCATCCCATCATCCTCCTCAACTTGTTAGGCCACCAGCTGCCACTGAGTTTCATCACTGTTAGAGTAAAACAAGTGTGGTTTGGCAATTTTCACTCATCCTGTAGTGTACGAAGGTTGTATCTTCTTGCAGGGGGTAATGTAATCACCTTGCAGTTTGTCAATCATGTAATATCAGACACCTCTTAAAGGGATTCCATGTGTGGCCATCCATAACTAACGTTATACCATGAAATGTCCATTAACTGTGCATTCCTTTAGAGATAGTGCAACCATTTCAATTACTTGTGAAGTTTGGAAACCCCCCCGACTGTGACTTTGACTGCGATTTTTCAGCTATCCAATTAATTCAACTCTACTCGTACTGTTGAATTTGAGGTAACTTTTTTGATGTTTGTCAAGGGAGATATGATATGTCCCAACTGACGGCTAAAAGCACCATCAAATAAATTACAAAAATCAGCATCAAAGTATAGATCAAAGTATAGTATGTGTATCCCAATTAAAATAAATCCAGTTCAATCATGACCCTTTTAATAGAAAATGTCAATTACAATATGAATTTTACAGTACTTTCGACGATGTCCAACCTAGTTTTTATGTTGGTTCTAATGTTCTATTACAGCTATTTTAGTAAGATCTCTTGATTAAAGGAGTACTCTAATTTCCTCCTCCCCTTTCATTTCCTTGAAATAGCATTTAAATTTTTTAAACAAAGTAAGCCAAAAGTAAAAAGGACCAACTCAAATTAATGGGAAACATAAACCTAACATATTTTTAAACTTATTTTGTACATAATGGTGCTGCTGCCATCTCTTAAAACCGATATAACTTCTGGACATCAGGACAGCGATTACAGCGATTACTCACCTCTATCTGGACAAAGATTTTTTATTTATTAACGAATCCAACGCAAAGGATATACTGCTTTCTCTTGAACGGGCCAAAATCCCTGTCATTTGCGTGAAGATAAGACAGAGGAAAAAGGGGCGGAGGTCAGGCTACGTTCTGAGAGTTCGAGTGAGTAAACTTCCACTACCATCCGTTCTATTGGCATGAAATCATTGGAAAACAAAATGATATATGATCAAGACTATCCTGCCAAAGGGACATCAAAACTGTAATATCTTATGTTTCACCGAGTTGTGGCCGAACAACAACGCGGATAATATAGAGCTGGGGGGATTTTCCATGCATCGGCAGGACAGAGAAGCTATGTCTGGTAAGTGGGTGTGTGTCTATTTGTTAGTAACAGCTGGTGCGCGATGTCTAATATTTAAAAAACTCTTGAGATATTGCTTGTCTGAGGTAGAGTACCTTATGATAAGCTGTTGACCACACTATCTACCAAGAGAGTGCTCATCTATATTATTCGTAGCAGTCTATTTACCACCACATACCAATGCTGGCACTAAGACCGCACTCAACCAGCTGTATAAGGCCATAAGCAAAGGAGAAAATGCTCATCCAGAAGCAACGCTCCTACTGGCCGGGGACTTTAATGCAGGCAAGCTTAAATCTGTTAAATCTGTAACCTCATTTCTCATTTCTGTCACATGTGCAACCAGAGGAGAGAAAAAAATAAACTCTAGACCACCTTTACACCACACACAGAGACAAAGCTCTCCCTCGCCCTCCATTTGGCAAATCTGACCATAATTATATCCTCCTGATTCCTGCTTACAAGCAAAAACTAAAGCTAGTAATAGTGACTCGCTCAATACGGAAGTGGTCAGATGACGCGGATACTATGCTACAGGACTGTTTTGCTAGCACAGACTGGAATATGGTTTCATCCAATGGCATTGAGGAGTATATCACCTCAGTCACTGGCTTCATCAATAAGTACATCAACTACGTCGTCAACACAGTGACCGTACGTACATATCCCAACCAGATTCCATGGATTACAGGCAACATCCGTATCGAGCTAAAGGCTAGAGCTGCCGCTTTCAAGGAGTGTGACTCTAACCCGGACGCTAATAAGAAACCCCGCTACGCCCTAAGACAAACCATCAAACAGGCAAAGCGTCAATATAGGATTAAGATTGAATGCTACTACACCGGCTTTGACGCTTGTCGTATGTGGCAGGGCTTGAAAATTATTATGGACAACAAATGGAAACCCATCCACGTGGCGTGAGCCTACCAGACGAGCTACAGTGCCTTGCGAAAGTATTCGGCCCCCTTGAACTTTGCGACCTTTTGCCACATTTCAGGCATTTTTTTAACAAATCAAAAACTGAAAAATTGGGCGTGCAAAATTATTCAGCCCCCTTAAGTTAATACTTTGTAGCGCCACCTTTTGCTGCGATTACAGCTGTAAGTCGCTTGGGGTATGTCTCTATCAGTTTTGCACATCGAGAGACTGAAATTTTTTCCCATTCCTCCTTGCAAAACAGCTCGAGCTCAGTGAGGTTGGATGGAGAGCATTTGTGAACAGCAGTTTTCAGTTCTTTCCACAGATTCTCGATTGGATTCAGGTCTGGACTTTGACTTGGCCATTCTAACACCTGGATATGTTTATTTTTGAACCATTCCATTGTAGATTTTGCTTTATGTTTTGGATCATTGTCTTGTTGGAAGACAAATCTCCGTCCCAGTCTCAGGTCTTTTGCAGACTCCATCAGGTTTTCTTACAGAATGGTCCTGTATTTGGCTCCATCCATCTTCCCATCAATTTTAACCATCTTCCCTGTCCCTGCTGAAGAAAAACAGGCCCAAACCATGATGCTGCCACCACCATGTTTGACAGTGGGGATGGTGTGTTCAGGGTGATGAGCTGTGTTGCTTTTACGCCAAACATAACGTTTTGCATTGTTGCCAAAAAGTTCAATTTTGGTTTCATCTGACCAGAGCACCTTCTTCCACATGTTTGGTGTGTCTCCCAGGTGGCTTGTGGCAAACTTTAAACAACAATTTTTATGGACATCTTTAAGAAATGGCTTTCTTCTTGCCACTCTTCCATAAAGGCCAGATTTGTGCAATATACGACTGATTGTTGTCCTATGGACAGAGTCTCCCACCTCAGCTGTAGATCTCTGCAGTTCATCCAGAGTGATCATGGGCCTCTTGGCTGCATCTCTGATCAGTCTTCTCCTTGTATGAGCTGAAAGTTTAGAGGGACGGCCAGGTCTTGGTAGATTTGCAGTGGTCTGATACTCCTTCCATTTCAATATTATCGCTTGCACAGTGCTCCTTGGGATGTTTAAAGCTTGGGAAATCTTTTTGTATCCAAATCCGGCTTTAAACTTCTTCACAACAGTATCTCGGACCTGCCTGGTGTGTTCCTTGTTCTTCATGATGCTCTCTTCGCTTTTAACGGACCTCTGAGACTATCACAGTGCAGGTGCATTTATACGGAGACTTGATTACACACAGGTGGATTGTATTTATCATCATTAGTCATTTAGGTCAACATTGGATCATTCAGAGATCCTCACTGAACTTATGGAGAGAGTTTGCTGCACTGAAAGTAAAGGGGCTGAATAATTTTGCACGCCCAATTTTTCAGTTTTTGATTTGTTAAAAAAGTTTGAAATATTCAATAAATGTCGTTCCACTTCATGATTGTGTCCCACTTGTTGTTGATTCTTCACAAAAAAATACAGTTTTATATCTTTATGTTTGAAGCCTGAAATGTGGCAAAAGGTCGCAAAGTTCAAGGGGGCCGAATACTTTCGCAAGGCACTTTATATGTCTTTTATGCTCACTTCGAGGCAAGCAACACTGAAGCATGCATGAGACCACCAGCTATTCCGGTTGACTGTGTGATAACTCTCTCGGTAGCCAATGTGAGCAAGACCTTTTAAACAGGTCAACATTCACAAAGACGCGGGACGGATAACCAGGATGAGTACTCAAAGCATGTGCAGACCAAAATGTACAACCTCTCCCTTACCGAGTCTGTAATAGCTACATGTTTCAAACAGACAATGAAGCCGTGAAGTGCTTTGAAAGGCTGGTCATGGCTCACATCAACAGCATCATCCCAGATACCCTAGACCCACTCCTAATTCGCCCCAACAGATGCACAGATGACGCAATCTCAATCGTACTCCACACTGCCCTGATCGTGGACTACAGGAATAGGCGGGACTAAATCATTCTCTCTACTATTATTCTGACATTTCACATTCTTAAAATAAAAGTGGTGATCCTAACTGACCTAATACAGGGAATTTTTACAAGGCTTAAAATGTCAGGAATTGTGAAAAGCTGAGTTTAAATGTATTTGGCTAAGGTGCATGTAAACTTCTTCAACTGTATAACTTGGCGGAGTCAGAGGAAGGCCCCCCAAAATTGTCAAAGTCTCCAGTCACCAAAGTCATAGACTGCACAGCAAGCAGTACCAGAGCATCAAGTGTAAGACCAAAGGTCTGCACCTGTTGTATTCGGCGCAGATGACAAATAAAGTTGGATTTGATTGCACTTTTTCCAGAGGACGGCTATTACTTCTGTAGTCTTTAAATGTCAAGATCTATTTTCTGCTCAGTAAAAACATTTTGAAACCTAGAATTATTATGTTCCTTTTATACTCCCACTGAATTCTGATGTTGTGGGTTTTCTTTATTCCATATGCATCTTTTCTTGGGCTAATCAAAGGTATTGTCAGTGAGGATAGTGAAAGCAATACCGACGCATACCTGGGAGTGCAACCAAGTGTAGCGGTATTCAACACCCCACTTCCAATATTGCTATCAACCACATCCAGAATCATAGTCACACCATTGTTCTATTTTGTGGTGTGTTATGCATGCATGGCATGATACACCACAATGAAAGGTCAGCGTAATTATATTTGAGAGAGCGAGAGAGAGACTTTTTTCTGTTGTACAAATTCCATTTAATACAATTGTAGCCAGGTACCATTTGAGGTAAGCCATATGGACCGATTTCATGTTTTTCTCACAGAACTTTGTGTATGAAAATTTAAAGCAGTCAGTCATGCGATGTGATGAGTTGAGTATAGTCGCACTCTGAGTGTTCATACTGATTGCTGCTATCCGTTCCACATCATCAAAGTAGGCCTACGAACACAAACAAGGGTTTTCCCCATAATACTGCCTTTTGAGTGATTTAACCACCGATACCCTTGGCAAAATCTTGCATTGACGTAAACATGGTATCCTTGACTTACAGTAGTAATACACACTGCCAACCCACTCCCTCATTGCCAACTCATTTTTCCAGAGACGAACTAGCCACCAGACTGTTATTTTTGAGAGGGAAACAGCTTGGATTCACCTGACTAACTTTACCCCACAGCTACTTCATTCTTTTAATTTTCTAATCATAGCCCTCTACAAGGCCGTTCCATTATTGAAATGTACAAAATGCTTAGTTGTCATTCGTGTTCTTTGCATATTCTGTGCCCGATAAAACATCAACATTTCTACTTTAATTAATCAAGCTATTAATTGCGTCCAGACTAGACTTAACAAATACACACATTACTGTACTCAGTAAAAAGGGATAGAAATCTGCTATGAACATCATAATCAAATTGTATCAGTCACATGCGTCACATGCGCCAATACAACAGGTAGACCTTACTGTGAAATGCTTACAAGTCCTTAACCGACAACGCAGTTCAAGAAAGAGTTAAGAAAATATTTACTAAATAAACTAAATTAAAAAATACTAAAAAGTAACACATAAAATAACATTAACGAGGCTATATACAGGAGGTACCTGTACCGAGTCAATGTGCGACACCTGGAGGGGGCGGACAGGAAAAACAGAAGGACAGGTGAAACAGATCAGGGTGTGACAGGTTTTATTAGAGGTATTTGTACATGTAGTTATGGGTAAAGTGACTATGTACAGGTATAAGGGCAGAAGGCAAGACCCAAATACAGACACAGGAGGCAGATGGTAGAGCTCTGATGTTTATTATAACAAAGGGAGTAGGCAAAGACAGGTCGGGGACAGGCAAGAGTTCATAAACCAGGTCAGAGTCCAAACATTACCAGGTGATAGGCAGTTTCGAGGTCAGGCCAGGCAGGGGTCAGAAACCAGATCCGAGTCCAAAAACAGTACAAGGGGCTGGTAGTCAGGCTGGTAGTCAGAACAGGCAGAGTGGTCAGGCAGGCGGGTTCAGAGTCAGAACAGGCAGAGTGGTCAGGCAGGCAGGTTCAGAGTCAGAACAGGCAGAGTGGTCAGGCAGGCGGGTTCAGAGTCAGAACAGGCAGAGTGGTCAGGCAGGCGGGTTCAGAGTCAGAACAGGCAAGAGTCGAAACCAGGGGGGACTAGAAACAAACAGAGACTGGGAAATATAGGAGCAAGGGAAACTGCTGGTTGAATTGGCAAACAAGACGAACTGGCACAGAGAGACAGGAAACACAGGGATATATACACCGGGGATAATAAGCGACACCTGGAGGGGGCGGACAGGAAAAACAGAGGACAGGTGAAACAGATCAGGGTGTGACAGGTTTTATTAGAGGTATTTGTACATGTAGTTATGGGTAGAGTGACTATGCATAGATCATAGACAGCACGTAGCAGCAGTGATAAAACAAATGGAAGGGGGGGGTCCGGGTGGCGCCATATGATTAATTGTTCAGCAGTCTT
This sequence comes from Oncorhynchus clarkii lewisi, assembly GCF_045791955.1. NCBI lineage: Eukaryota > Metazoa > Chordata > Actinopteri > Salmoniformes > Salmonidae > Oncorhynchus > Oncorhynchus clarkii. The sequence goes on along the minus strand of NC_092158.1, from coordinate 60,052,511 downwards.
ATGGCTTGGGAGTAGAAGCTGTTAAGGAGCCTTTTGGTCCTAGACTTGGTTCTCCGGTACCGCTTGCCGTGCGGTAGCGGAGTGCACAGTCTATGACTTGGTTGACTGGAGTCTTTGACAATTTTTTGGGCCTTCCTTTGACACCGCCTATTATATAGGTCCTGGATGGCAAGAAGCTTGGCCCCAGTGATGTACTGGGACGTACGCTCTACCCTCCTTACAGCCGAGGAGTTGCTATTATAGGTGGTGATGCAACCGGTCAGGATGAACTTTTTGAGGATCTAGGAACCAATGCCAAATATTTTCGGTCTCTTAAAGGTGGAAAAGGTGTTGTCGTGCCTTCTTCACCACAGTCTTGGTGTGTTTGGACCATGATAGTTTGTTGGTGATGTGGACACCAACGACTTGAAACTCTCGACCCGCTCCACTACAGCCACGTCAATGTTAATGGGGGCCTGTTCGGGTCACCTTTTCCTGATGTCCACGTTCAGCTCCTTTGTCTTGCTTACATTGAGGGAGATGTTGTTGTCCTGGCACCACACTGCCAGGTCTTTGACCTCCTCCCTATAGGCTGTCTCATCGTTGTCGGTAATCAGGCCCATCACTGTTGTGTCGTCAGCAAACTTAATGATGGTGTTGGAGTCGTGTTTGGCCACACAGTCATGGGTGAACAGGGAGTATAAGAGGGAACTAAGCACGCACCCATGAGGGGCCTCAGTGTTGAGGATGAGCATGGCAGACGTGTTGTTGCCTAAGCTTACCACCTGGGGACGGCCCGTCAAAAAGTCCAGGATCCAGTTGCAGAGGGAGGTGTTTAGTCCCAGGGTAATTAGCTTAGTGATGAGATTCGTGGGCACTATGGTGTTGAACGCTGAGCTGTAGTCAATGAACAGCATTCTCACATCGGTGTTCCTTTTTTCCAGGTGGGAATGGGCAGTGTGGAGTGCGATTGAGATCGTGTCGTCTGTGGATCTATTGGGGCGGTATGCAAATTGTTGTGGGTCTAGTGTTTCCGGGATGATGGTGTTGATGTGAGCAATTATCCACCTTTCAAAGCACTTCATGGCTACCGATATGAGTGCTACGGGGAGGGAAATCATTTAAGCAGGTTACCTTCGCTTCCTTTGGCACAGGGACTATGGTGTTCTGCTTGAAACATGTTATATTACAGACTGGGTCAGGCAGAGGTTGAAAATGTCAGGGAAGACACTTGACAAGACATGTACCAGGAGTACACGTCCTGGTAATCCATCCGGCCACGTGGCTTTGTGAATGTTGACCTTTTTTAAGGTCTTGCACACATCGGCTGAACATATTCCAGTGTGTGCTAGCAAAATAGTCCTGTAGCGTAGTATCCGTGTCATCTGACCACTTCTGTATTGAGCGAGTCACTGGTACTTCCTGATTTCGTTTTTGCTTGTAAGCAGGAATCAGGAGGATAAAATTATAGTCAGATTTGCCAAATGGAGGGCGAGGGAGAGCTTTGTATGTGTCTCTGTGTGTGAAGTAAAGGTTGTCTAGATTTGAGGTAAAACATTATTTAAGTTTGCCTGCATTAAAGTCCCCGGCCACTAGGAGCGTCACTTCTGGATGAGATTTTTCTTGTTTGCTTATAGCTCGTGGAGTGCAGTCGGTGTGTGGTGGTAAATACATGACTACGAATACTATAGATAAGAACTCTCTTGGTAGATAGTGTGTCTACAGCTACAGTGTGGTCTACAGCTTATCATGAGGTACTCCACCTCAAGACTTCTTTAATATTAGACATTGCCCACCAGCTGTTATTGACAAATACACACACCCCCACTTACCTGAAGTAGCTTATCTGTCCTGCTAATGCACAGTAAACCCAGCCAACTCTATATTATCCATGTCGTCAGAAACCCATTGTCTTCCCCCACTGAACATCGCATCATTCATGTCCATGTACAGGTCACATATACGCTTTCTACTGTACGAACTGTACTGTATTCTGCTATTGTCTCTGATATTTTATTTTCACATTGTGCATTCCAGCAACTATGGTTGATGTGTATTTTTTATATTTTACCTTTATTTAACTAGGCAAGTCAGTTAAGAACAAATTCTTATTTTCAATGACGGCCTAGGAACAGTGGGTTAACTGCCTGTTCAGGGGCAGAACGACAGATTTGTACCTTGTCAGCTCGGGGATTTGAACTTGCAACCTTCTGGTTACTAGTCCAACACTCTAACCACTAGGCTACCCTGCCGCCCGAGGGCATTTCGGCCTGTCGTTCGGCTAGGCTCGGTAGTGGGAAAAGGGTTCAATATTGCCCAAAATGTTGAGACACAAGCCCTTGTTCCTATATGGCATACTAATTCAGATACCCTTTGAGAAATGTCCATTTACACAATGAGGAAAAGAAGGCAGTCCTTCCACACAAACACAGAACAATGGTACTGTACACAGAGAACATGTTTGCTCATAACTTAATTTTAACAAAGTTCTAGGAGAAGAAAGTGTTTTATAATGAACACTTAGCTAAGCATTAGCGAGAACAAATGAACTGGCGATGACAGCATGACAAAGAGCCCAATCTTCACCGCGTGCATGATAATCATTAGGTCAGAGCTATCCCACGTATTCTAAAGTTTCCACATGTCTTGCAGCCGACAGCACTTGGAATGATCAGAGTCAGTGTATTTGTCCAGAATGGATGAATAAGCCGTAGCTCCATTGTCCATCTCTACCATTCCAGTATTAATCAGAAACAATGTTCCTCCTTCAGTCAAGTCGAAGAGAGCGGTATTAAAGCCCTTATATCCGCAAGGGTCTTTTCCAATCAGTTTGTGCAGTTGAGTACAAAATAAAGACAGTTCACTAGAGTCCGTTTCTCGTGAGCTTTCCGTTTATATATAGATCTTAAAGAATAACCGTGCAGTTCCCGATGGCATTTTTAGAATTTAGTCCTGTGCTTGGATGTGCTTGGATAGCTGGATGGTAGGTTAGTCCACTAAAAAGTACTTTCATCTTGACTCGAAGCGATAACAATGTACAAGTATACAGATTGAAACCAATCTGTCTCAGTCTCTCCAAGTCGTACACCTAAGGGACTTGCAAGTGCAACTGAACCACTCACACAAAAAATAGGAAAAGGACTATGCTGTATATGTTTAGGAGACGGAGTAGCCTATATGCTAAAGACAAAAATGTATCCAGAATTTGTGAACAAATACTCCTGCATTATGGGTGGTCCTTGGCAGTGCTTCCTCATTTAGTGACCATATAAGACCAGAGGTAGGACCAAAAGGCCAGTAAAGGAAGTTGGAGGCAGTAGGCCAAGTGCGGGGGCAGAGTTTGGGAGCCCATCTGACGGGAGGGTAGAATCTCTCCACAATCGGTCGTTTCCGCTGGCCTAAGGGTGAGAAAGAGAGATCAATGTGACAAAAAAACATTGTAGCCCCACATGGTTAGCCTGAAACATAACATAACTAGGTAGGTATTATTCACTGCCGAGGGCCAAAACTAAGCTATGCATTATCATTCAGAAATTTCAAAACGATGTGTCAAAGGTGATCGGGTGGGAGTCCTCTAAATATGCAAATATAACCTCCCTGAACTTAACTGGCAAAGGTATCAACTCCTGGCAACTCTTTCTTTAGATGAAATGCTGTACAAACAACTGAAAAACTATAATATTCCATTTTCTCTGACCCTGATGAAACAATCAACAAAACAATCACCACACCTGTGTTGGAATAATTGATTCCGGAATGTTTTGTGTGGTCTCCACAGTAGCAGGGTTGATGGCATGGCTCTCTCTGCCAGTGGCTGGGCTGAGCTGTCTCGATTCACTGGACGTGGGCATCACGTCTGTCCCGCTCCCAAACGCCAGGAGGGCATTCCCTGTTTCACAAGATGAGAAAAGGCACAGTGTGAGAAGAGGAGACAATTAACCTGAGGCTCCTGAAATGGACCTGATACGTCTTAATGAATTTACAATCACGCCCACATTCAATTACTGCACAGGACTCTGCCTGAGCGGCTCGGACCAATTTGGATTTGCTCGGTGGAGAAAGAAAAATACTCAGTATTCTCTTCATGTTTCCCCAACTGCACCTGCCTCTCCACATCCTCTCATTAGCTCACAGACTAGTGGCATCGGCCAAACAAGTCTGAGACCTCGCACTGTGTCCTTTTTTGTCATGGAGAGGAGAGGCCACAGGACAGGTTGCTATCTGATGGCACTAGATTTACCCGGGAGGAAGATAGTCCCTGTCTGTTTAAACAGGTCAGATGAAAACACTGTAGCAAAGTCAATAATAAGGATGATTAATTATTAGAAAGGGCATGCGCAATATTGGAATAGAAATGGATAACCGTCATGGTGAGTGAGTCACCCACAATGATGCATGAAGCTCCTAAAATAAAGCCAAAAATGAACGTTTGGGTCATGTGGTTGAAGGCACTCTTCATCTTATAGATGGATCATGAACATATCACACATTTGCTTAAACCATCAGAAGGTTAAACTAGCTTGTCTCCCAACATTAGATATTACACAATCATTACATGTAATAACATTACTATGCTATTATGGGTTAAGTCTGTAATCGACACAAATGGTCTCCATAAGGAACTCTATACAAGTTGCATATTATCAGCTAATATTTACATCAACTGTTGAAACGGGAATTTATGCATAAGCCAATAAGATGGGGTGAATTAATAAATATGTTATTACTTTAGGTTAGCCCTGTGATTCTCTTTCCTGAGTGAAAAGGAAATGCACTGAACATCCAGGTGGAATTACCAAGGATACGGCATGAAGGGGATGATTAATATGAGAGAGAGAGAGCCCGAGAGGGGTGAAAGAGAGAGGAGCGAGAGAGTGAAAGGAAGAAAGAGAAAGAAAAATCACGAGATTATACTCTGACTGGTCATTTTCCCACAGAGGGGATAACTATTTAACACAATCGTTCACTGCTATTGAGCCTACAGGTGACTAACTGCTGTGGGACATATCTGCCTCATTGTATCAAATTTTCCCCTAGTCAAATTACTTCTCCTTGTGAGCCCAATTTGCTGTAGTCCTTTGGCACAGGTATTCAATGCAAATAGGCTAGGATGAACGAGGAGTAACATCCAATAAATAACATTTGGAAATAAGAGAAAAGCTGCATTTAATCCAACAGATTATAAAATTCAAATTATGCTTGGTTTCAATGGGAGCTCTGTGAAGGTTTTTTGTAGAATAATTGCAAAAGCATTGTTATGTAGACCAATTATTGTAATGGAAAACCAAAGTGTTGCTTTTGAGAAGTTGGATAAATCATTCCTCAAAGGGAGACAGCATATGAGAGACATTACAAAAAAACTAAAGGGCAAAATCCCCAGAACTCATGGAGTAAATCGTCCCATATATTTTACCATTGGAATATACAGAACAATATTTTATAGAAATAGGGCATCTTGAGATACAAGAAGATGTTGCTCTTGTTCTTCTCCCCTGTAAACCTGGGTAGTGTAACATGCTCATTAGGGATACCATAGCAAAAGGTTTCAAAATGTTTCCAATAGTTCAGAAAGTACCTTGGGCCGTTTTCCTCCATCGCGTGCCTAGTGAACACAACCCTACACTAAGGCTATATCCCAAATGCCACCCTATTCCCTAAATAGTGCATTACTCTTGACCAGAGCCTTATGGAACCTAGTCAAAACTAGGCCATTTGGGATGCAGGCTGAGTCACTGGAGACTGCTTTTTGTGATGACTTGATGGGAGCCACTCACTGAGACAGACGTTGTTGGTGAAGTATTCCAGGAAGTCGGAGCACTCTACTCTCTGGTTTCCGCTGGCAGAGCAGGAGCACCATGGGGCCACGCTAGATGTGGAGTTATCCACATAGTTGGGAGTTATCGAACTGCCTGCAGAAACAATATGTTCTCAGTTTAGTATCAAATATTCATTCCCTCGAAAGACCCGTTGTTATAGGACTGTTATGCAACGTAAAACATTTATGAACCTTGTTTGCAATTCACTGTTCAATCGCACAATGTGAGTGGGGATGTTATTCAAGAAATGATCAAAAATGCAGCTATGAGTACAAGTGTGTTGAGGGTAATTCTTGCCAGCTGTCTGTTGCTCGTTTTTATGGAGTCAGACACTTTCATTTGCACTTTCTTTGAAAATGGTTGGAAGTGTTTGTGTGCCATTTCTCTCCCAAGTTTTGAAATGGAATGGAGAGTTTAAGTGCTTAATAAATACAGACCAGGAATGAAAATGCCAATTGTTTGTTTGCTGAAGGGCACCACAGAATGCTCTTGAAATGTATTAGGTCACTTGTGCTCTTTTTTCGAGAGCATGAAAGAAAAATGGCCAATCTTTGAGCGAGTGCATAAATCAAAGTCTACATTTCATCAAAGACACTTCTCAAAGTGTAATAACAGCCTTTACACTTCAGACTCTGCCTTCAGAGGTCCTTATGTGTACGGCATATTAGGACATACAGTTGAAGTCGGAAGTTTACATGCACTTAAGTTGGAGTCATTAAAACTCGTTTTTCAACTACTCCACAAATTTCTTCTTAACAAACTGTAGTTTCGGCAAGTCGGTTAGGACATCTACTTTGTGCAGGACAAGTAATTTTTCCAACAATTGTTTCCAGACAGATTTCACTGTATCACAATTCCAGTGAGTCAGAAGTTGACATACACTAAGTTGACTGCCTTTAAACAGCTTGGAAAATTCCAGAAAATTATGTCATGGCTGTAGAAGCTTCTGTTAGGCTAATTGACATAATTTGAGTCAATTGGGGGTGTACCTGTGAATGTATTTCAAGGCCTACCTTCAAACTCAGTGCCTCTTTGCTTGACATGGTGGGAAAATCAAAAGAAAATCAGCCAAGACCTCAGATTTTTTTTTGTAGACCTCCACAAGTCTGGTTCATTCTTGGGAGCAATTTCCAAACGCCTGAAGGTACCACGTTCATCTGTACAAACATTAGTACACAAGTATAAACACCATGGGACCACGCAGCCGTTATACCGCTCAGGAAGGAGACGCGTTCTGTCACCTAGAGATGAACGTACTTTGGTGCGAAACGTGCAAATCAATCCCAGAACAACAGCAAAGGACCTTGTAAAGATGCTGTCAGAAACAGGTACAAGATTATCTATATCCACAGTAAAACGAGTCCTACATCGACATAAGCTGAAAGGCCACTCAGCAAGGAAGATGCCACTGCTCCAAAACCGCCATAAAAAAAAGCCAGACTATGGTTTGCAACTGCACACGGGGACAAAGATCGTATTTTTGGGATAAATGTCCTCTGGTCTGATGAAACAAAAATATAACTGTTTTGGCAGTAATGACCATCGTTATGTTTGGAGGAAAAAGGGGAGGCTTGCAAGCTGAAGAATGCCATCCCAACTGTAATGCACGGGTGTGGTAGCATCATGTTGTGGGGGTGCTTTGCTGCAGGAGGGACTGGTGCAATTCACAAAATACATGGCATCATGAGGCAGGAAAATTATGTGGATATATTGAAGCAACATCTCAAGACATCAGTTAAAGCTTGGTCGCAAATGGGTCTTCTAAATGAACAATGACCCCAAGCATACTTCCATAGTTGTGGCAAAATGGTTTAAGGACAACAAAGTCAAGGTATTGGAGTGGCCATCAGAAAGCCCTGACCTCGACCTGACCTATAGACAATTTGTGGGCAGAACTGAAAAAGCGTGTGCGAGCAAGGAAGCCTACAAATCTGACTCAGTTACACCAGCTCTGTCAGGAGGAATGGGCCAAAATTCACCCAACTTATTGTGGGAAGCTTGTGGAAGGCTACCCAAAACATTTGACCCAAGTTAAACAATTTAAATGCAATGCTACCAAATACAAATTGAGTGTATGTTAACTTCCGACTCACTGGGAATGTGATGAAAGAAATAAAAGCTGAAATAAATCTCTACTATTATTCTGACATTTCACATTCTTATAATAAAAGTGGTGACCCTAACTGACCTAAGACAGATCATTTTTACTATGATTTAATGTCAAGAATTGTGAAAAACAAAGTTTAAATGTAATTGGCTAAGGTGTATGTAAACTTCCGAATTCAACTGTATATAGTATATACACTGAACAAACATTAGGAACACCTTCCTAATATAGAGCTGCACCCCCCCTCCCCTTTTTTCCTTGGAACAGCCTCAATTCGTTGGGACATGGACTCTACAAGGATGATGGCCCATATTGACGCCAATGCTTCCCACAGTTGTGTCAAGTTGGCTGGATGTCCTTTGGGTGGTGGACCATTGTTGATACATGCGGGAAACTTGAGAAAAACTATGCAGCGTTGCAGTTCTTGACACAAACCGGTGCGCCTGTCAAATACTACAATACCCTGTACAAAGCCACTGCAATCTTTTGTCTTGCCCATTCACCCTCTGAATGGCACACATACACAAGCCATGTCTAAATTGTCTCAAGAATCAATTGTCTAAAAATCCTTTCTTAAACCTGTCTCCTCCCTTTCATCTACACTGATTGAAGTGGCATTAAGTGATCATAGCTTTCACCTGGATTCACCTGGTCAGTCTTGTGGAAAGAGCATGTTCTTAATGTTTTGTATACTCAGGGTACATACTGCTTTAAACCTTCACAAATAGGATATACTCAAATCCTACTCATTTATTTTAGGCCTACACTATTAAAGAAGGTAAATGTAGCATTTCCACCTCCAAATGGCAAATACTTTCCCTTGTATGTACATACCTCAGCATCTTTCAGTGATAGTTAACTTGTTACATGTAGTTCCTTTAAATAGTAACTTTAATTTCCCTCAAATCAAATATTTCCTGACAATCTTTGTTTTTTTATTCATTAGTTTACCTTTTCCATCCTTCTCTCGTTGCCCCTCTAACTGCTTTCTCCTTTTTCAGTACACTAGGTTAGTTAAATACTTCCTTTTCTCTCTTTCTCCTGTTCTCCATTCATCGATTTACCCTCTCCTCCACTCATTTTGCTTTCTCCAATCCGTTCTCATTCTTAAGTTGCTCTCTCAGGCTCTGTACCCACCTATCAGGCCTGTGTAGGCAAGTAGACAGGCTACATAGTTCCCCTGCTTGCAGCTGTTGGCAGACGACTCGGCTGGTTGGCAGTCGTACTGGAACTGAGCCAGACGGGACCTACACAGATCCAATACAACTAGCACTGTTTAGTAGCGATCAAGGGCCAGACACAAATTAATATAGTAAAAAATATTAATGTTTTATGAAATGGTTTTCACTGGTGGACGATAGGGTTGTGCTATGAATTTGGTACCGCACTAGTAAACTCAGCAAAAAAAACGTCCCTTTTTCAGGACCCTGTCTTTCAAATATAATTTGTAAAAATACAAATAACTTTTCAATGATAAACAATTAATGAACATGCACCTGTGGAATGGTCGTTAAGACATTAACAGCTTACAGACGGTAGGCAATTAATGTCACAGTTATGAAAACTTAGGACACTAAAGAAGCCTTTCTACGGACTGAAAAAACACCAAAAGAAAGATGCCCAGGGTCCCTGCTCATCTGCCTGAATGTGCCTTAGGCATGCTGCAAGGAGGCATGACACCTGCACAGGATCAGTACATCTGAACATCACACCTGCGGGACAGGTACAGGATGCAACAACAACTGCCTGAGTTACACCAGGAATGCAATAGGCTGAGAAAGGCTGGATTGAGGGCTTGTAGGCCTGTTGTAAAGGCAGGTCCTCACCAGACATCACAGGCAACAACGTCGCCCGGCAAAAAAGTGCTCTTCACTGATGAGTCGCGGTTTTGTCTCACCAGGGGTGATGGTCGGATTCGCGTTTATTGTCGAAGGAATGAGCGTTACACTGAGGACTGTACTCTGGAGCGGGATTGATTTGGAGGTGAATGGTCCGTCATGGTCTGGGGCGGTGTGTCACAGCATCATCGGACTGAGCTTGTCGTCATTGCAGGTAATCTCAACGCTATGCGTTACAGGGAAGACATCCTCCTCCCTCATGTGGTACCCTTCCTGCAGGCACATCCTGACATGACCCTGCAGCATGACAATGCCACCAGCCATACTGCTCATTCTGTGTGTGATTTCCTGCAAGACAGGAATGTAAGTGTTCTGCCATGGCCAGCAAAGAGTCCAGATCTCAATCCCATTGAGCACGTCTGGGACCTGTTGGATCAGAGGGTGAGGGCTAGAGTCATTCCCCCCCAGAAATGTCTGGGAACTTGCAGGTGCCTTGGTGGAAGTGTGGGGTAACATCTCACAGCAAGAACTGGGAAATCTGGTGCAGTCCATGAGGAGGAGATGCACTGCAGTACTTAATGCAGCTGGTGGCCACACCAGATACTGACTGTTACTTTTGACCTCCCCCCTGTTCAGGGACACATTATTACATTTCTGTTAGTCACATGTCTGTGGAACTTGTTCAGTTTATTTCTCAGTTGTTGAATCTTATGTTCATACAAATATTTACATATGTTAAGTTTGCTGAAAAGAAACAGTTGACAGTTAGATTACGTTTCTTTTTTGCTAAGTTTACGTGTAAGGCTATGTGGCATACTGCAGTGAGGGGCATTTATTTATTTATTTCCACAATCCAGAATCATTAGTACAGCCACAGAGCAGGAAAGGGGGAAGGAGAAATAATGGTCATGACAAGAGATCGCAATAACTTTAATCCATCTTACATTTTATCTGTGTAAAATATTTAATATGTTTATCCAGCAGATTCTCAGAGGTGTTCTAAATGATTTTGGTGGACAGCTTGGGGGTAGAATATTGAACCATTGTTGATTGCTTGTTCGGTTTGCCTGACCTGATACAGATGTGGTTCCCAAATTATCAGTCACGGCCCCACTGGTGGGTCACAGCTGGTACTGTCTGGGTCATCAGACTCCTGACTAAAGACTGGGTTGAAGTATTGGTTTGTTGAGTTGGTGGTTCACAATAAATATGAACAACAGTTTTTTGGTAAAAGCGAAAATACGTTTGGGAGTCAATGTTATACATCTTACACTGAGTGTACAAGGCTGTCAGATGAGCTGGCCGAGATCAACCTCTCTGGGAGCGAGTCACAATATGTTGGCTAAAACAGAAAGTGGTAGTAGCTCATTGTGGCCTATGTCCCAAAAGAGAAAAGTAAGTAAATAGGTGCAGTACATTACACATTAACAGTATGTTGTGTTATTAGAGCTTCTAACTCACCTGCACACATAGTCACCCTTGCACATACTCATCTGTATGAGGCAGCTGGGTTTGTCTGAGCCCTCATAGGAGCAGCCGGGAACAATGGTTTGCCTGCGTCGCTCGGCGCACGCCATGTCCGTGCAAGGGCAGAAAAGCAGCTCATGTGTGTAGGCTGGAGGGACGCGATCAAAGAACCGGCGTAGGGCCTTATTACACTTGGCCTTGTTGCAGAGGCCCGACTTGGCCAAGGGTTTGATGCAGGCAGATACGTACTCTGTGCGGAGCTTCTGGCACAGGTCGTCAACGTTACACGCCTTGGCTGCGTCCAGGCAACGGTTCACCGTCGCCGCGTTGGCCTCAGAGTCTGTTGGCGCAAGGAATAGGAGGAACCAGGAATCAGTATCATAGAATAAGAGAATGACCAAGCAAAACATTTTTGGTAAATGCTATATCACCCATCAGTGATATATTGTTGAAACAATACAGATAGATAATCAGGTTCCTCTCTTCTAAGGTTAGTGGTATTTTTTGTTTGAATGCATTGGATTCTTTCCTCTGAGGAGGCACACCATCATACTGTAGTCCTAACCTCTTCAAATAACCAAACAAATATGTAAGTTATGGGTTGATATATTTGATGGTTAGAGCATATTTAGAACATTCGATCCTAATTTGAATTTCCAAAGCATGAAACAATAATCTCATTATAAGTGAATCAACACATTCAGACATAGTCTTGAGGGAAATTGCCATTTAAACGTAGTAAACGTCTTGAGAAACCTAAATAATTATTGACGGGTATTCATTGTTCCTCTGTACTACCTTCATAACACATCTGAAAATAAAAGTCACACCATTTGAATGGACCCAATTATCCAAAATACAGTAATGACATGACTAGAAATGATGTATATAAAATAGCTGTAATATTCCTGCAAATGAAAATGTTAAAGCAGATGTAAATGAGATGCTTGGAAGCAAAACCACATTTTTTATAATGCTAATTGTATTAATTTTTAACTCTGCCTCCAGGATACAATGTGGGTTATTCTATGCCTAAGGCTGCCCTCCAGGGGGACCTAAAAGATGGTGGTTTATTTTCAACATGAAACCTCTGGCTCATGGTCAAAAGGTAACATCAAAATAAACCGAGGTCCATGTACTTACCAGCCGTGATGGAGGCCAGACGAACGGAGTCGTAGTCTCTCTCCACGGCTTTGTAAGGGTAACTCTCTACCAGGTTGAGTCCTGAGGGGATACGGAATGACACATTATATGACACAGTAATGACACTATCCCTTTGGAGCGAATGAACAGGACTTGCACATTGTTCATTTCCTGTAGTTGTTTATTACGACTCCTGCAGGTTAATACAGCAAATACTCCCCCTCTCCAAGGACCTTCAGTAATTTGTTACACGGTGACGCCAGGTGTGGTGACTGATGACTGACTGTGTGCCAGGCATCATGACTAAGCTGCATCAGCCAGATTGTGTTGTGGGTAGAGAGTTAAATCTGTAACCTGTGTTACATAAATGGACTTGGCCACCATTCGATACAAATGACAGAGCTAAGTTGCTCACCGTGTATGACAGACTGATGGAGACTCCAGTAGATGCTGAGGCAGTTCTTCTCCTTCTTCATGCCCCGTTTGCACTGGCAGCCATGCAGGGGGCTGGAAATCAGGGCTGAGACGGCGTTGGCGCACTGGCTCCGGGCCCCGGGGCCCAGCTTCATGCTGCCGTCGCCCGCCACGCACTGACGCAGGGTCCGCAGACGTGGGCTGCAGGTCTCGTCGCTGGAGCATGAGTCCCCCGCCACCAGACAGTCTCTGCCTGCGGACAGGACCTCATGCAGGGCTACAGGAGAGAAGGGGATGGGGAGGGTGGTGGAGAGAAAGGAAGAGTAGAAGGCAGGGAGTGGAGAACAATTATGATTGCGTACACAGGTTATTTCAGGTCACGGTTTCAATTTTGGAAACCTAATTTCTCATTATGCAGATCACCCAACCCATCAACCAAACCACTTGTATAATCCAATGAAATGAAAAGCATGAGGCTTGTGAAAACATCTGATGAAATGTTGAAAATATTTGACTACTGGCTATCTGTTTGTTTCTGTTGGTCTATTACACCAGAGCCCGTTCTCTGTCCTAAAAGATGTTTGAGACTGAATTGTGTCACTGGCCTACTCACTGGCCTACTATCCCATAATGTCAAAGTGGAATGATGTTTTTAGAATTTTTAACTAATTAATTAAAAAACAAAAGCTGAAATGTCTTGAGTCAATAAGTATTCAACCCCTTTGTTATGGCAAGCCTAGATAAGTTCAGGAGTAAAAATGTACTTAACAAGTCAAATAATAAGTGGCATGGACTCACTGTGTGGAGTAATTGTATTTAACATGATTTTTGAATGACTACCTCATCCCTGTACCCTACACATGCGGTTATCCGTAAGGTCCCTCAGTTGAGCAGTGAGTTCAAAACACAGATTCAACCAGATTCAACCAAGGAGGTTTTCCAATGCCTCGGGCAACTATTGGTAGATGGGGACCAATGGTGACTTTAAAACAGTTAGAGTTTAATGGAGAAAACTGAGGATGGATCAACAGCATTGTAGTTACCCCACACAATACTAATCTAAATGACAGAGTGAAAAGGAGGAAGCCTGTACAAAACAAAAAAATATTCCAAAACTTGCACCTATTTACAAAAAAAAAAAAAGAGGAAATTAATTAACTTTATGTCCTCAATACAAAGTGTTATGTTTGGGCCAAACACAACACATCACTGAGTACCACTCTTCATATTTTCAAGCATGGGGGTGGCTGCATCATATTATGGGCATGCTTGTCATCGTCAAGGACTAGGATTTTTGGGGGGATAAAAATAAAGGGAATCGAGTTAAGCACAGGCGAAATCCTAGAGGAAAATCTGGTGCAGTCTGCTTTCCAAAATACTCTGGGAGACAAATTCACCTTTCAGCAGGACAATAACCTAAAACACAACGTCAAATATACACTGGAGTTGCTTACCAAGACGGCATTGAATGTTTGAGTGGCCTAGTTACAGTTTTGACTTCAATCATCTTGAAAATGGCTGTCTATCAATGATTAACAAGCAGCATGACAGAGTCTGAAGAATAAATAAAAAATACTAATAATACAATCCAGGTGTGCAAAGCTCTTAGAGACATACCCAGAAAGACTCTCAGCTGTAATCGCTGCCAAAGGTGATTCTACAAATGTATTGACTAGGGGATACTTATGTAAATTTGATATTTCTGTACTTAATTTTCAAAACATTTGCCAAAATTCCAAAAACACATTTTCATTATGGGTTAGTGTGTGTAAATGGGTGAGATATTTAACACATTTTCAATTCAGGCTGTAGCACAAATGGTTGAATAAGTTAAGGGGTCATTAGGCTAGGCCTCTTTTTTCACCACTTCCTGTCTGAATGACGTGCCCAAAGTATTATTGTTATTCAGGCCCTGAAGCCAGGATATGCATATACTGTAATTGGTACCATTGGAAGGAAGACACTTTGAAGTTTGTAGAAATGGTAAAATAATGTAGGAGAGTATAACACAATAGATATGTTAGGAGAAAATCCAAAGAAACAACCAGATTTTTTTTTTTGGAGAGAGGCCTTGCTCTTCCAATGGCCAGTACACTTAATTCTAGCTCCTAGGATGCAATTCCTATGGCTTCCACTGGGTGTCAGCAGTCTATGTTCAAGGTTTCAGGCTTGTAAACTTGAATAACAAATTAGAAATAACAGTTTTAGTACAAGGACACCGGCTTGGAAATCCATGTTTGCGCGCGCCAAGAAGAACCTGCTAAATTCGGTTTCCTATTGAACATAGTTCTTTCCCTAAGAAATATTATAGTATCTGAGGAGTAAATAGAAACGTATTTTGACTTGTTGAAACAAAGTTTAGGGGTAGATTTTCGGACTCCTTTCTCTGAATGGTGAACGAGTGGATTACTCAAATGGATGGCGCCAACTAAACTGACTTTTTGGGATATAAAGAAGGATTCTAACACGACACTACATGTTACAGCTGGGACCCTTTGGATGACAAATCAGAGGAAGATTTTCAAAAAGTAAGTGAATGTTTAATCTCTATTTGTGAATTTATGAAACCTGTGCCGGTGGAAAAATATTTTGATGTGGGGCGCCATCCTCAAACAATCGCATGCTTTCGCTATAATAGCTACTGTAAATCGGACAGTGCAGTTAGATGAACAAGAATTTAAGCTTTCAACCGATATAAGACACTTGTATGTACCTAAATGTTTAATATTCATAATTTCTGATTATTTATTTGAAATGTGCGCCCTCCAGTTTCACCGAAAGTTGTTCCACTAGCGGGACGCCTAGGCTTTTAAGGGGTATGAATACTTTCTAAAAGCATTGTAAAATCCTCATTAGGAAGACATTCTATTTGATCCAGTCCTTGACTCTACGACAGGGTCGGGGGAAATTGGTAAATGATATTATTTCATACTAATAAAATGTTCAGAGAAAGAGATTTGGGGGTGATCTTAGACCTTTCCGCCAAACCTTCATCAGCTCTTCAATTCAAACCACAGGTTTTCAAAGGTGTTCGTCCGGAGACTGGCTGTTGCAAAATGTTGATTTTATGGTCAATTAACCATTTCTTTATGGATTTTCATGTGTGCTTAGGGTTATTGTCTTGCTGGAAGATCCACTTGCGGACAAATGTCAGCCTCCTGGCAGAAGCAAACAGGTTTTTGGTTCAAATCAGGGCCGCCTGCAGGCATAAGCGGTGACTTATAGATCCCCTGGCTGTAAGGGACTCAGTCCAGTGCAACTTAGTTGGTAGAGCATTGCACTTGCAATACCAGTGTTGTGGGTTTGGTTCCCACAGGGGACCCGTATGAAAATGTATGCACTTTACTCTCCCCGCCCTGTGCAACTGGGTCCTGGACTTTGACGGGCCGCCCCTAGGTGGTGAGGGTAGGAAACAACATCTCCACCCCGCTGATCCTCAACACTGGGGCCCCACAAGGGTGCGTTCTCAGCCCTCTCCTGTACTCCCTGTTCATGCACAACTCCAACTCAATCATCAAGTTTGCAGACGACACTACAGTGGTAGGCTTGATTACCAACAACGACGAGACAGCCTACAGGGAGGAGGTAAGGGCCCTCGGGGTGTGGTGTCAGGAAAATAACAGAGGGAGCACCCCCCATCCACATCAACGGGACAGTAGTAGAGAAGGTGGAAAGTTTGAAGTTCCTTGGTGTACACATCACGGGCAAACTGAAATGGTCCACCCGCACAGACAGAGTGGTGAAGAAGGCGCAACAGCGCCTCTTCAACCTCATGAGTGGGTCACTTAAGTGGGTTGAGTCACTGATGTGATCTTCCTGTCTGGGTTGGCGCCCCCCTTGGGTTGTGCCGTGGCGGAGATCTTTGTGGGCTATACTCGGCCTTGTCTCAGGATGGTAAGTTGGTGGTTGAAGATATCCCTCTAGTGGTGTGGGGGCTGTGCTTTGGCAAAGTGGGTGGGGTTATATCCTTCCTGTTTGGCCCTGTCCTGGGGATGTCATCGGATGGGGCCACAGTGTCTCCTGACCCCTCCTGTCTCAGCCTCCAGTATTTATGCTGCAGTAGTTTATGTGTCGGGGGGCTAGGGTCAGTTTGTTATATCTGGAGTACTTCTCCTGTCCTATCCGGTGTCCTGTGTGAATTTAAGTATGCTGTCTCTAATTCTCTCTCTTTCTTTCTCTCTCTCGGAGGACCTGAGCCCTAGGACCATGCCTCAGGACTACCTGACATGATGACTCCTTGCTGTCCCCAGTCCACCTGGCCGTGCTGCTGCTCCAGTTTCAACTGTTCTGCCTGTGATTATTATTATTTGACCATGCTGGTCATTTATGAACATTTGAACATCTTGGCCATGTTCTGTTATAATCTCCACCCGGCACAGCCAGAAGAGGACTGGCCACCCCACATAGCCTGGTTCCTCTCTAGCTTTCTTCCTAGGTTTTGGCCTTTCTAGGGAGTTTTTCCTAGCCACCGTGCTTCTACACCTGCATTGCTTGCTGTTTGGGGTTTTAGGATGGGTTTCTGTACAGCACTTTGAGATGTCAGCTGATGTACGAAGGGCTATATAAATAAATATGATTTGATTTGCTGAGGCTGAAGAAATTTGCCTTGTCACCAAAAACACTCAAACTCTTACAGATGCACAATTGAGAGCATCCCGTCGGGCTATATCACCGCCTGGCATGGCAACTGTTCCACCCACAACCGTAAGGCGCTCCAGAGGGTAGTGAGGTCTGCACAACGCATCACCGGGGACAAACTACCTGCCCTCCAAGACACCTACACCACCCGATGTCACAGGAAGGACAAGAAGAACATCAAGGACAACAATCACCCGAGCCACTGCCTTTTCACCCCACTATCATCCAGAAGGCGAGGTCAGTGCAGGTGCATCAAAGCGAGGACCGAGAGTCTGAAAAACAGCTTCTATCTCAAGGCCATCAGACTGTTAGACAGCTATCACTAACATTGAGTGGCTGCTGCCAACATGCTGACTCAAATCTATAGCCGCTTTAATTTTTAAAAAATTGGTCACTTTAAACAATGCCACTTTATAGTGTTTACATACCCTACATTACTCATCTCATATGTATATACTGTACTCTATACCATCTACTGCATCTTGCCTATGCCGTTCAGCCATCGCTCATCCATATATTTATATGTACATATTCTTATTCATTCCTTTACACTTGTGTGTATAAGGTGGTTGTTGTGAAATTGTTAGATTACTTGTTAGATATTACTGCATGGTCAGAACTAGAAGCATTTCTCTACACTCTCATTAACACCTGCTAACCATGTGTATGTGACCAATAACATTTGATTTGATGTTGCTCTGGATAAGAGCGTCTGCTAAATTATTAAAATGTAAACAACTCACCTTACTGTTAAGAGTTAGAGTAGTAGAATACGGAAGTTAACATTTGGTTGTGCATCAGCAGTTCTCTTGTTTTTGTCAGTCGCTGACAGTCAATTAGCCATGTCAGCTGACAATTTTTAGATTGGTAAGTTAGTCTAGCCAGTTAACTAAACTTGTACTAATCATGGCCGAATAATGACCCAGGGGCCCTGACCTGCAGGGGATATCAATTGATTTTGTTGGTCACTTTGACTCAGATATCATTACATACATCATGTAAAAATGTGTATAATTGCAGGAAATTAGCTTTAAAACAGAAAAACAAATTATCCACCCCATGGCAAAATGGATAGAATTGCTGGAAATTAGCATTAAAACTTTTTACAAAAATTCTACCTTCACATAAACACTGGGGTGGCAGGTAGCCTAGCGGTTAGAGCATTGGGCCAGTAACCGAAAGGTGGCTGGATCAATTACCTGAGCTGACAAGGTAAAAATCTGTCATTCTGCCCCTGAACTAGGCAGTTAGCTCACTGTTCCCCGGTAGGCCATAATTGTAAATAAGAATTTGCTCTTAACTGATTTGCCTAGTTAAATAAAGGTTCAACAAAAAAAAACAGAGGGAGATTTTGCTGTCATTCTGTTACCAAACTTTGCATCTGAACTGTTCATCAAGTAAGTGTTTTGGGGTGTTTTAGGGGCCTATTTATCAATATTGCATAAATTATTCTAAAATACTACTTACGAATGGAATTTCGAATGTTCATAGACATAGAAAATGCATCAAACAATCCTACAATCGTCACCATTGATGAATACCAATTGTTTTCAGCTTCAGTGCTCGTGCACAACCTTGGCTATTTGCCTTTCGAAACGCCACTAATTAACCATATATGGTCAAAATCATCCCTTTAAAGCCTGTGGGGAATATACAATGCGTACCAAGAAATACAATGACGCAACCAAAAAAAAGCGTTTTTAATTTACTGAAATAGACGTGCTAGTGTCAGAGGTTGAGAACAACCAAAAAGGTTTTATTTGGCTCGATTAATTGCGGCTTGACCAGTAGAAATCTGAACACAGCTACAAAGAGAGGACCATCAGGACAATTCAAGTTGCTTTAGCAATGGCAAATATACTTCAAATGAGTAGGCAACACTCACCAATAAGCCATCCATCCTCAACAGCTCACTCCTGTAGGCATATAGACCAACATCGTTCTTCTGCAGAATGAAGGGGTTGTACATTCCACCTGGCCACCACATTCAGCACCGTCTCTTGCACATCACATAACACATCACCTGCACATTAAGTGAGTGGAAGCCTTTTCTGTTCACATAGCTGAACTCATTTTGGGATGGTGCTTTAATGGCAATGTGGGTGCTGCCTATTGCTTTGTTCGTATTTGGGAACTCAATGCTGGCAAACGCCCTTCACTTATCAACCCCGGACTTGTCTCGCCATCATTACACACACCTGGTTCCAATCCCCACTCTATCACTGTATACTATATATACTCCCTCTGCCATTTGTTTTTGTCGGTCATTGTAAATGTTACTTGTTTTCCTGAGAGGAATCGCTCCTACTATTTCCTGAGTATTTTATATTTTGCACTTTGGGTTCACCCTGTGCCTTTTTGTTTATGAAGATATATTTTGAGCACAACAGCGTTTGGGTTTCATCCAGCTTTGTTCTATGGTGCTTAAATAAATTCAGTAGTTCTAAACCTGTGACTGCCTTCTGCCTACTCCTCTCTACACCAGTGACAGGTTGCCTCTGCCAGGATGCTGAAACTTGGCCGCAAGTGAATCTTCCAGCAAGACAATAACCCCAAGCACGTATCAAAATCCAAAAATAGATGCTTAATTGGCCACAAATCAACATTTTGCAATGGCCATCTCTGCATCAAATCTGTGGTTTGAATTGAAAAGAGCAGTCCATAAACGCAGACTAAGTATATCAAGGATCTGGAAATATTCTGTATGGATCTAAGATCACTCCCAATGTGTTCTCCAATCTCATAAAACATTTTAGAAAAAGGTTCAGTGCCGTTGTCCTTGTCAGGTGAGGTATTGAAAGCTATTGAAAACAAGGGTGTTCATTTTGACTCTTACCTTTTTGAGAGAAACAAATATTGCTTGTTGAACACAATTGTATAACATTTCCCAGTTTTTTATAGCTCAGTCTGAATTATTTATGATTTTATAATTTTCACTCATTTTTCTCTAGGCTGTCAATAATTTTGAACCCACTGTATGTTTTGTGTGGAGCATTCAGAGGATATAAAGCCTGTAACATCACTGTAGATATATATCTATCTCGGCTGTGTCCCAAGTCCTTTTAAGGCTCTCTATCTGTCTCAATACGGCGACATGACAGCTGGCAAAATGAGACTTCTATCTTCAAGTTTTTTTCTGAATCTGCTCTTTCTGTAGAAGGATTAAGCAGGGATAACCACACTTGATACAACCCCAAATGAAACGCAATGAGACAATACATGATTTATACCCGACTTCCACATTCCCTTTCTTTTCCATGCTGCTTTGAAGCATATTAATGAGGGATTTTCAAATACAATTCATTAAGCTACTCTTCATATCAGAAGCTTCTAAAGCCATGACATAATTTTCTGGAATTTTCCTAGCTGTTTAAAGGCACAGTCGACTTAGTGTATGTAAACTTCTGACCCACTGGAATTGTGATACAACACTACTCCATAAGTGAAATAATCTGTCTGTAAATAATTGTTGGAAAAATAACTTGTGTCATGCACAAAGTAGATGTCCTAACCAACTTGCCAAAACTATAGTTTGTTAACCAGAAATTTGTGGAGTGTTTGAAAAACAAGTCTTAATGAAGTCGGAAGTTGTTTACAGACAGATTATTTCACTTATGATTCACTGTATCACCATTCCAGTGGGTCAGATGTTTACATACACTAAGTTGACTGTGCCTTCAAACAGCTTGGAAAATTCCAGAAAATGAATACACTCAATTAGTATGTAAACTTCTGACCCACTGGGAATGTGATGAAAGAAATAAGAGCTGAAATAAATCATTCGCTCTACTATTATTCTGACATTTCACATTCTTATAATAAAGTGGTTATCCTAACTGACCTAAGACAGGGCATTTTTACTTGGATTAAATGTCAGGAATTGTGAAAAACTGAGTTTAAATGTATTTGGCTAATGTGTATGTAAACTTCCGACTTCAACTGTATACAGACAATACCAGTCAAAAGTTTGTCACACCTACTCATTCAAGGGTTTTCTTTATGTTCTACATTGTAGAATAATAGTGAAGACATCAAAGCTATGAAATAACACATATGGTATCATGTAATAAGCAAGAAAGTGTTCAACTGGTGTTCAATGACTGTGTACATAGAGCAGCAAAGGGGGGTGAAATGGAACCGTAGTGGGCAAAAACCGGTTGAATCAACATTGTTTCCATGTCATTTCATTTGGTGATGTTGAATCAATGTGGAAAACTGATTGGATCTGAAAAAAAGTAATCAACGTAAGAACTTTTAAAACAAATTCACCCAACTTTTAACCTACATTTTTAACCAATGACGTTGTGGCATTTGTTGATTTCACATTTGAATTTGCGTTAGTTGACAACTCACTCAACAAAATATAAATCAAAACTAGATGTTGAAATTACATCTGTGCACTGTGGGTAACCTTGCCTGAGACCTTAAGACTTAAATTAGCTCCCCAAGCCAATGTCTAGACATTCAAATGAATGTGGTCTTACAAAGTCTTGTGGTATACAGGATACCCAACTTCGAACCCAGTCGGTCACCAAAGCACCACATGCTTCACAACAAAGATGTTCTATGGATACCAAATAGATCGAGAGCAAATTGTAGTTTTAGTAGATGAGTCTGTCACTTTGATAAATACATTATTGATCCAAATGAGGAATTTGTTTTGTATATACAATAAAACTTTACTTCATGATCTCAAGGCATGTGAGCCAGGTTGTGTGGAACTAACTTCCTGAGATCCCACAACAATAACTCCAGTCAACTCCACCACCTACAATCGTCATGACAACAACAATACTCCATTTGAACATGCTTCCTCCATTTCTACACTGTGGGAAATTGTGGAGCAAAATTACACCGCGAAGGTTCTATCAATTCCCCACCGACACACTGTTCGATGAGGGGCACCTAAAATGGTCAGGTATCGTCAACATCTTTCTATCATGTTATGTGTAAGTGTAACAACACTGTTCGTTACCTTAACCCCAATAGGAGTATTGACCCTGAGTCACAGCATGGCACTTGTCCTCTATTCAACCAAAGTCAGCTAAGCTCATTGGATAGACTAATGTTAGCCCTTGTTGAACAAAAAAGTGGAATCTCAAAAGCGAGCCAACTGCTCGGAAGGACAGATGGTCAGTTACAAATTTGAGGCAAAAGTCCCAGCCCTTCTCTATCACAATTTGTGTCAGTTTGTGCTGCCTGGGCAGAAGTTGTAATAGACCCCATACATCATGAATGCAAATGAGGCGCTTGATTTGACATTTCCAATAAGCCCCATCTCAATGTACCAGTGAGTTTAGCCAATTAACCATGTCAGTAATCAATGCCTTCAGAGCCTTAGTTAAGTCCTCAGTTTCCTTGCCACATAAATCATGGGGAGATTAGCAGATCAGTTAGCCAGATGCACTTAATGGCCCACTTCAGCAGAGATCAAATGGAAAAGGAAACTTAATGAACTCTGGTGGAATGTTGACCTTGCCTACACCTTGCCTCCCTCTTTCCAACATACCTACAAGGCAGTACGGCTGTGAGGAAATGTATCGGTGTACTTAATGCCTATCAGAAAGAGTTTTAGAACTCTGTACAATTGCCGAGTTTGACATAAAAGCCATATTCGGGCGGGATTAGTTGTACAGGGGAGGTCGGGTAATGTCATTATTTGCACGAGCACAAAACACCACATTGTAATTTTAGTCGCATGCGAATCTGCCATTTCAGTTATTTTTTTTACATGGCGGGAGAGTACCAATTCCAGCAAGAAAATAAAAAAAAACTGTTTGTCGGGTAACTCCAAGGTCTTCTGATAATACTAGTCCTTTGCGTGTTGCCATCCATGTGTTTGACAGGTGCTGCTCGCAGTTTGAGCAAGAAAACAATAACTGCTTTATATAAATTGATGCTTAAAACAAAGTACTGTGCATACATTTCATATGACTGGCCTATATTTATCAACTTTCACAGTGAATACTTTTGTTTTGCCTCATGCAGCGCGACATATCTCCTTCACATAAAGTTGATCAGGCTGTTGATTGTGGCCTGTTGTCCCACTCCTCTTCAATGGCTGTGCAAAGTTGCTGGGAACTGGAACACACTGTCATAAACGTAGACCCAGAGCGTCACAAACAGGCTCAATGGGTGACATGCTTAGTGAGTATGCAGGCCATGGAAGAACTGGGACATTTTCAGCTTTCAGGAATTGTGTACAGATCCTTGTGAAATGGGGCCGTGCATTATCATGCTGAAACATGAGGTGATGGTGGCAGATGAATGGCATGACAATGGGCCTCAGGATGTCATCACGCTATCTCTGTGCATTCATATTGCCATCAATAAAATGCAATTGTGTTTGTTGTTCGTAGCTTATGCCTGCCCATACCATAACCCCACCATTGGGTACTTTTTTCACAACGTTGACATCGCTCACCCACACAACGCCATACACGCTGTCTGCCATCTGCCCGGTACAGTTGAAACCATCCGTGAAGTGCACACTTCTCCAGCGTGCCAGTGGCCATCGAAGGTGAGCATTTGCCCACTGAAGTCGGTGACTACGCCAAACTGCAGTCAGGTCAAGACCCTGGTGAGGACATTGTGCACGCAGATGAGCTTCCCTGAGACGGTTTCTGACAGTTTGTGTAGAAATTCTTCAGTTGTGCAAACCAACAGTTT
The DNA here is from genome assembly GCF_045791955.1 of Oncorhynchus clarkii lewisi. NCBI lineage: Eukaryota > Metazoa > Chordata > Actinopteri > Salmoniformes > Salmonidae > Oncorhynchus > Oncorhynchus clarkii. The sequence goes on along the minus strand of NC_092158.1, from coordinate 60,028,440 downwards.
TATCAGCTGTCCGGGTGGCTGGGCAGACAATCCAGCAGGTTAAGAAGCCGGATGTGGAGGTCCTGGGCTGGAGAGGTTACACGTGGTCTGCGGTTGTGAGGCCGGTTGGACATAGTGCCAAATTCTCTAAAACAACATTGGAAGTTGCTTATGGTAGAGAAATTAACATTACATTATCTGGCAACGGCTCTGTTGGACATTGTCACACCCTGACCTTAGTTATCTTTGTTTTCTTTATTATTTTGGTTAGGTCAGGGTGTGACGAGGGTGATATGTGTTTTTGCCCTGTCTCAGGTTTTTGTATATTTATGCGTTTTTTCCAGTCTAGGCGTTTTTATGTCTATGGTTGCCTAGATTGGTTCTCAATCAGAGGCAGCTGTTTATCGTTGTCTCTGATTGGGGACCATATTTAGGTTGCCATATGCCTTGGATAGTTTGTGTGTTATTGTCTATGTATAGTTGCCTGTGTCAGCACTCGTTGTTCATAGAGTCACGTTCGTTTTCTATAGTTTGTTAAGTGTTCTTCATTTATTAAAAGAAGAATGTATTCTCATCACGCTGCGCCTTGGTCTCCTCTATACGACGAATGTGACAGACAGTCACCATGCCAATTGCACGCTCACTCAGAACTTGAGACATCTGTGGCATTGTGTTGTGGGACAAAACTACTAATTTTATAGTGGCATTTTATTGTCCCCAGCACAAGATGCACCTGTATAATGATCATGCTGTTTAATCAGATTCTTGATATGCCACAACTGTCAAGTGGCTGGATTGTCTTGGCAAAAGATAAATGCTCACTAACAGGGATGTAAGCAAATTTGTGGCCAAAATTTGAGAGAAATACTGTATGTTTTTTGTGCATATGAAACATTTCGGGATCTTTTATTTCAGCTCAAGGGACTAACCTTACATGTTGCATTTACATTTTTGTTCAGTATACATAACCAACATCTATAGTAATACTAAAGTATCAGTGAGAAATCTTTCACAACCATTCAAACCCAAATAAACAATACTGGATCCTTGTTTGTTACTATTTAATCTAGCCTACTGGTATGGGTCTGCATATCTGATATGTCAGGAAAAGTATGAGTCAGCGTTTAACTTTTTTATTATTACTTTTTAACCTTTATTTATGCAGGAAGTACCGTTGAGGTCAGAATACTTATTTTACAAGTCAGACCTGGAAAATGCAATACAATGGGAAGGGGTGGAGGGAAGTACTTTGAGAGACTTCTTCAATTGAACTTTAGATTTCCTCTAATTCCCTGCTGGTCTTATTAAAGTCCTTAATAATAAACTCAGCAAAAAAAGAAACGTCTCTTTTTCAGGACCCTGTCTTTCTGTCACGCCCTGACCTTAGAAAGCCGTTTTATTTCTCTATTTGGTTAGGTCAGGGTGTGATGTGGCGTGGGCATTCTATGTTTTGTTTTTATCTGATTTTCTATGTTTTGGCCGGGTATGGTTCTCAATCAGGGACAGCTGTCTATTGTTGTCTCTGACTGGGAACCATACTTAGGTAGCCCTTTTTCCTCCTTTCTTTGTGGGAAGATAACTTTGTTTGTGGCACATAGCCTTAAGCTTCATGGTTGTATTGTTTTTGTCGGCGGCATCCTAATAAAAAGGACACTATAAAGAGGCTTTTCTACTGACTGAATATCACCAAAAGAAAGATGCCCAGAGTCCCTGCTCATCTCATCTGTGTGAACGTGCCTTAGGCATGCTGCAAAGAGGCATGGGGACTATAGATGTGGCCAGGGCAATAAATTGTCCGTACTGTGAGATGCCTAAGACAGCGCTACAGGGAGACAGGACGGACAGCTGATCGTCCTCGCAGTGTCAGACCATGTGTAACAACACCTGCACAGGATCGGTACATCCGAACATCACACCTGCGGGACAGGTACAGGATGGCAACAACAACTGCCCGAGCTACACCGGGAACGCACAATCCCTCCATCAGTGCTCAGACTGTCTGCAATAGGCTGAGAAAGGCTGGACTGGGGGCTTGTAGGCCTGTTGTAAGGCAGGTCCTCACCAGACATCACCGGCAACAACATCGCCTATGGGCACAAACCCACAGACGCTGGACCAGACAGGACTGGCAAAAAGTGCTCTTCACTGATGAGTCGCGGTTTTGTCTCACCAGGGGTGATGGTCGGATTCGCGTTTATTGTCAAAGGAATGAGCATTACACCAAGGCCTGTACTCTGGAGCGGGATCGATTTGGAGGTGGTCCGTCATGGTCTGGGGTGGTGTGTCACAGCATCATCGGACTGAGCTTGTTGTCATTGCAGGCAATCTCAATAATGTGCATTACAGGGAAGACATCCTCCTCCCTCATGTGGTACCCTTCCTGCATGCTCATCCTGACATGACCCTCCAGCATGACAATGTCACCACGCACAGAACGAGCAGTTTGGCTGATTTCCTGCAAGACAGGAATGTCAGTGTTCTGCCATTGCCAGCGAAGAGCCCGGATCTCAATCCCGTTGAACATGTCTGGGACCTGTTGGATCGGAGGGTGAGGGCTAGGGCCATTCCCCCCAGAAATGTCCAGGAACTTGCAGGTGCCTTGGTGGAAGAGTGGGGTAACATCTCACAGCAAGAACTGGCAAATCTGGTGCAGTCCATGAGGAGGACATGCACAGCAGTACTTAATGCAGCTGGTGGCCACACCAGATACAGACTGATACTTTTCATTTTGACCCCCCCTTTGTTCAGGGACACATTATTCCTTTTCTGTTAGTCACATGTCTGTGGAACTTGTTCAGTTTGTCTCAATTGTTGAATCTTGTTCATACAAACAATTACACATGTTAAGTTTGCTGAAAATAAACGCAGTTGACAGTGAGAGGATGTTTATTTTTTTCTGAGTTTAGTAGTACTTAGCCACTGGAAAGACAAATTAAAGGATTGAGTGAGTAATGATGAATCATCCAAATGTTCTTGAGCTTTCCCAGAATGCTTTGCGCATAAGGCATCTAATCATGGGTACCATTATAGTATCCACATACACCACTTGAGATTCCTCAGACATTTATGTAGCTATGTGCCTACAGCCTTATTTTGAGAACTAGAAGCATATGTGAGGGGTATACCTTATATTATTTTGTGAATCGATTTGGTGATGCTAACTCACAATGGTGCTGCGTGCTTGATTGAATCATTAACTTGGTTTCCCTTTTAATTCCCAATGAACGTAATCTGCAGAGATTGTTAAAAATAAAAACTAGATTTATATTTCCTTCATCATAATATGACATTAACCCTGTGTGCCCAAAAAGCCTTTAGGCTTTACTTTGTCATGTTTTTATCCTTGATTCTTAATGTATGTAATGTCTCTGGCTGGAGCAGCATACTACTGTTAATGATCTAATAAAAGTAATAAAATCAGCACACTTTACAGTAAAGAGGGGCTGCAAGCCCCTCTCTACTGTGAAGTAATATGATACTGTTTGGCCACAAAGGATTAACATCAGGGGGTGTGGGGGTTGTTTCTTGTAAATTAAATCTTGTGAATTGGTGCACAGGATAAGACAATATCTGCATTTCTGGCACACAAAAAAACATGAATTACAGACATCAAAGGCAAATAGATGGCTTTTGAAGAACTGAGAATGAAAAACACTGAAGTCCTCATAAAATGGAGGCAATGTCAGCACTACTCAATCTCCATATTCAACATCAAACATATTCTGGTATGCTGGAGAGGTAGCCAAAAGGAAAGACAGATTAACCTGCATTGCTTTTACAGAGAATAAACGTTTCTCACGCTGATATTCATGGGGAAATGTGTCCTCATGCGATATTATAGAGTAGATTTGCAAAATGCTCTTGGTCAACTGCAACATTAGTCTCTTGAAAAAATAATGCACTCGTAAACTATAGCCATTCAATAGCGCTGTGACTTTCAGCATAGCTACTATGCCTATACAACGGCAATCCAGGAATGAAGGATGACTGTGCGATGGGCATGGACAGTCACATGAATCAAAGCAATTGAGCACCTGAAAGGAAATGGTACTATAGTTTAGGGTCTCTCATACTCGGTCCTGGGGACCCCACTGGGTGAACGTTTTGGTTTTTGCCCTAGGACTACACAGCTGATTCAAATAACCAACTCATCATCAAGCTCTGATTATTTGAATCAGCTGTGTAGTGCTAGGGCAAAACCCAAAACGTGCACCCAAGGGGGTCTCAGGACCGAGTGCTGTAGTGTGTGCAATCTAGAAGTTTGAGATCATGAGCCCATTTGAAAGATGGCAGCTTGAACACAACACACACACACACACGTATGCATGCGCCCACGCATGCACTCCCCCCAAAAAACACACACACATCCCCAACCCAATATCTGATGAAAAGTGAGATGCAGCAAGATTTAGACATTGAAAGATCTTGATTCCCCTAATTGGCATCTTACACTCCACCTTGGAGAATGACAATTGTCTAAGTCTCTGATAACAATCTATTTTCCCTATCTCCAGTCGATGCCTTTGCTGAGAGGTGCTTTCATTTGAAAGGTGAGGGTTTTGTCCATGGGAAGCCGAACTGAAACAAACACACACTGCTTTCGTATCTCCAAACATCACCTCGAGTCTGCAGATGGGCATGAGTGTACTGTGCAACATTACCATGGGGTATTCAAATCCGTCCATAATAAACAATATTGTAAGTGCACAAAACAGTACATCCATGTAATGATTTGGTAGTAAACCAAGTAGCAGTGAACGAACCACACCCCTGCCCCCTTTCCACTTGTTAATTGTGTAGTCTGTGCATGTTTGTACAGTATGCTTTTTCCCCACGGCTTTCTGGCATTAACAAACATGGTCCTAGTTATTAATCATGGCCCGTCACTGGAGGCAGGAGCATTACGTTGCCATAATCTCAAACTCCCATTACAGGGACTCAATAAATACACAGACTAGGCTCCTCTGGGAATATGAGAAAACATCTGTGCCTCGCAATCTTCCTGTTGATTTCCTACATAGCACTGTTTCCACGATAAGTTTCAACATATTCCAAATTCCAAGCCCCAGTGCACATTTACAAATGCCTATAAATTGCAGTGTAATGCAGCTGCTTCTTTGAAATCATGGTAAGCGAACATAAACAAAAGATTATATCAAGAGACACCCTCTATCAGTTATTATTCAGCCTGAACTGGGCACTTCAAACGAGCATCCATTTCAGCTTGATCCAAAGGCTAGATTTAGAATGATTTGACGCTGTAGCCATGTAGCCGGCTGCATGCAAGGCTTGTTGGAGTGTTTGTGGAGTCTGCCATGTGGGCACACATGTAACAGCCTGTGTGCCCGAGTCTTAACCCCCGGTTCCCCTTCAGGTGTTTTCCAAACTGCCAGGAGCTTATACATCACAGCATGGTTGCATGCTGCTAGCGGTCAGGGTGCACTTTGCTCATTGCCAAACAGAGTCAAACACACAGCACAGGACAACATACATAAGGACAACAACAAACCTTCGTTCTGAGGCAACAGGCTAATAACTCTCGAAACCCATGGCATGTTTTGATTTTATTGAACTGTAAGGAAGACGCTGGTCTCCACAGAACAGGCACTCTGGACCCTGTATATACAATTAGTGACAGACAATTTGCCACCTCAAAGGGTGACAACAATCTACATTCACAGTCAATTTGTTAAGGATAATAGGTAGGGGACTGTGAGAGCAATCATTTATCTCCCCCATCTAAAGGCACACATAAAGCGATGAAAGGACAATGCAGGAGATCACAATGGCTCGATGGTTTATGTACTGCACTAGAGAATGGTACAAAATGGCAAAACGTGGCCTGGCAGATGTCGTCAATGCAAAGGAGGTGTCTGAATTATCAATGCTAGCGCTATCTACAGAGGCAGAACGGTGTCCTGTGGAGAACAGAGGAAGATGCATGAAACAGTTCAGTAAGATACATATTATTTGAGGGACAAAATGGAAGAAAAGAAAACATTAAATAAATGTCAAATAATTATAAAGCGGGTGGTGTTTCTTAGGGGATATTTGAGGATGGATTATTGTGTGAAGCTAGCATGCTATCTTAGGGCATGGCCCTTGATTAATTATTCATTCATGCCATGTTGATTTGTTGAAAGAAACGTACTTCAATCACATCTAGAACAACAATAATTGCCACCTGGAAGCCCTTGACATTGCAACTCCCTTTAAAGGAATAAACAGCTGCTGAAATTTCACGAGGAGGAGACACAACTAGTCGTTAATGAAAATGTGTAATCGTGGAAGCATTCATTTATGTATGCAAAATAGAGCATATTTTCTTCCGACTCTGCCTTGGAGATTTTGATGGTATCAAGTGGTGACCAATTCTAATGATGTGTATGATGGCTTGTCGAGTCTCAATGTCACGCCACAATGGCGCTTTATCTCAAGAATGGAACGGTGACATTATAACAGCATAGACTATTGGTTTGTAATGGTCGCAATTAACTTATTAGCATAACATCCTACGCTTGGTGAGAGTGAGAGCGTGACTCACCGGATTTCTTCCTTTGAAAGTAATTAATGCCCACCAGCACATAGCAGAGGGTCACATGGTGTCCAAAACACCAGTTGTTCGGACTGCCAAGATGAAGGGTTTCGGAATGTGACATTCACACTTTCCCTGAATCATCAACAGAGCATTTGCACATATTAACATAAAGTAAGAGGGGGGCAATTAACAACCACATTTATAATGAGACCGATATGTTTCCTCACAAAAATATGCCACAAGTTATCTTAGTCTATATCATTAATCAATCCATTAGGAGTAGCCAAATAACTACTCACTTCAGACATCAATGGGATCTCATGCACAGTGCAGAGCAAGTAACACTTTTCTAATCACATCCAAGAAGAAACATGATCTTTATCTCACAGGCTGTGACACACAAAGACAGACACACACAAACACACCAAGAAAAATGTCTTATTATGGGTTCCACAAAGTCTTGTAGACCGCACAAATAGAGTGATACTGAAGAAATGACTTGTAGGAAAAAGCTCAATCCTGAGTTCTCCAATATGATTGGTGATGGAGAGGTAACCTAGTGCGCTCGGTCGGTGATGTAGCAGACAGAACCACCAGTTGTGGCTGTCTCTCCAGAGCCATCGCAGTGGGAGGGAGGAGCCAGACATTAACTATTCGATCAGTGTGAATAATGAGCACCCTTGCTGATGAGACTCTTAACTACGGCGGCGCCACAGCTCAATGTGGTTCGGTCCCCTTGCCGCCGAGCATGCTGGGTAAAGTGCCCGCTGTTACACCAGGCTTTACTTTGGCTCCCCCTCCTGTCCAGCTCAGGCGTTCGGTGTCGCCGGCCTTCTAGCTGCTGCCGAACCTGCTGCTGGCAAACGCCATTCACTCATCAACCCCAGACTTGTCTCGTCATCATTACACACACCTGGTTTCAATCAACACTCTATCATTGTATATTTACTCCCTCTGCCATTTTTATTCCCTTAGTCGGTCATTGGAAATGTTGTTTGTTTTCCTGAGAGGAATCTCTCCTACTGTGTCCTGAATACCTTATTATTTTGCACTTTGGGTTTCGTCCCCCTTTTATATATATAGTGCTTTAATAAACTCAGTAGTTCTAAACTTGTGACTGCCTCCTGCCTACTCCTCTCTACCTTTAAAATTTGCGTCGTTACTGCAGCCCAGCTCGCGGACTGCCGCAAAAATCTATGGCACATTATTTAAGTGTCAGCCATTGTTGCCAATAATGATAGTAAGTGCTAGTTTGCCCTCCAGAGGGCATCTTTGAGATTGAAATAACATGGAGCTGTAAGCCTAAGGGAGGGAGCCTTGAATAGAACAGACTATATGGGATAGATTTTTTGAAATATAGCTTAATTAATTTGATGAATATTATGTTTTTTTCAATTCCAAGAAAAACTCAAATGCATTTCTTACTATAGCCGATGTACTGTAGGCCTAAGGTTCTCTGTTAGGAAAATATGGCACTGTACAACGTGTTTCTATTCCAAGAAAATGTAAGTGCATTTGTTACTGTAGCTGTTTTAGCGTAACTTACTTTTTGGCATAAAGACCTACTTAAACAGTACAATCAATCACTCATTAATTTGTTCATGTCATCACAAGGTATACAAGTCATCCATGTCTTTAAATACAGTCAAGCATTTTAATTATAAAACTAAATAACAAAGGGAGCCTTGATTAATTTTACAATCACTGCTAAAGTGATTTAATTAAGGGTTTCAGTTCAGACAATATGTTGCTGTACAACGTGATCGGTCGGCAGTAGGCTTAGGCTACTAAGTGACTGCGAGTGAAGAGCAAAATAATCCTTACATTTCCAGATAAAAATCTGATTGATTTATAAAGACCAGACTCCATGCTCTGTCATTCAGTGATATTTATTCCCTTAGTAATTCGTTATGAATCCATCCAGATGTGGTTAGAATTGGTGGGCTATGCAAAAGTTATGGGAGAAGTGACATTAATAATGTACATTTAAAGTCCCTAATCTCGGCAAGAGTCTATTGTCCTGCTGATAGCCCATAAAGGGTGGATGGCTTCTAGCCCATCAAGGACACATTGTTTGCCGAGTCCACAAACAGGAGGTGGAGTTCCAGAGCTCACAGGTGTGTCTAGCATGGATTGGGACTCCATCTCTTTCCTCGCCCTCTTCAACGCGCCATTCTCCGCCTGACTTTCCACCAATGCTGCCACACTCACCGCCAACAACGCGTGACTCTCCACCAATACCACCTGGATCTGGACCAATGCATCAGGTGATTAATTTTACAATCATGGCTAAAGTGATTTAATTAAGGGTTTCAGTTACGAAAATATGACACTGTACTGGTCGGGAGTAGGCCTAAGCTACTAAGTGACTGCAAGTAAAGAGAAAAATAATCCTAACATTTCCAAATAAAACTATTTGATTTATCAAGATCAATCCCCATGCTCTGTCATTCTGTGATATTTATTACCTATTGTCCTGCTGATAGTTGAAATAAACATCTGCATTTTGAAAGAGTATTTTTTATCATTATTTTATTAACAAAAGCATAAATACTGTACAGTATATGCTTGATCTGACATTTTGCGGTTGCATGAGGTTTGGAGTTAGAAATGTAAAACTTTATACATTGCAAGATGAGGGGATTTTTTTTCACACCTACTGTAGCCACGCTTTAAGACTATCTTTAGGTAAAGGTTGTAGATTCTATTGTCCTGCTAATAGCCCATCCTAGAAACCTTGTTTGCAGAATTTACAGGTGCTACGCATGTGAAAAAAAAAATGCCTCCAGCTGTCCATCACTACTGTAAATAAAAACACAGAATATCTAAGGGGCTTTTATATAATTACAACGCATGGTTAATAAGAATAATAATAATCGTTGGATAACAGATCGGCTATCGGAACTCAAGGGGCGGCTTCTATCAATATAATCATCAATTCAGAAGGTTTTAGGCCTGCAGTAGGTTATAATAAACTGAAATTTGCGTGTCAATTCATAAACCATGTGCCATGGAATCATTACATCAAAAATCACTTCCTATTTATTTTGCAATCTATATGGTACAGCTGTCAATTGTTTGGTCCTTAAATGAAACTGGTATATTTTAATTTATAAAATTTTCTTTAACCAATTTTGGTCTTTAATGCAGGGCCTTACTTTTTCCCCCTTCCACTTGATAAAGGTTGGAATTGCAAAAGTTTTTAAAAAATCAATTAGTATATTTGAGTTTAACCACAATATTTGTTGTATTATTTGCATTATTTGTATTATTTGTCTTTTCTGGTGGATTAAACTTAAATTGCAAACAACTTTCTTGTTTAATAAAAATAAAAAAAATCAAGTGTTCAAATAACTGAAAAGTGAGCGGTTATAATCTGAATAAAGGGAAAAAGGCCATTCTTGAACATGGAGTGAGACATTCTTGCTAATTTGTAAGTAAAGCCAGTTTGTTATTTAGAATGATTTATTTCTATTTTAAGAGGGAGAGAAACCAAAAGCCCACAAAGGCAGTGTCCCACCTGGCCAACATCTGGTGAAATTGCAGAGTAAGAAATTCAAACTACAGAATTATAAATATTTAACTTTCATAAAATCACAAGTGTAATACATCAAAATAAAGCTTAAAGTCTTGTTAATCCATACGCTGTGTCAGATTTCAAAAAGGCTTTATGGCGAAAGCACACCATGCAATTCTCTGAGGACAGCGCCCCACATACAAAAGCATGAAAAACATATTTCAACCAGGCAGGTGCCTGAAAGTCAGAAATAGCGATATAATAAATGCCTTACCTTTGATGATCTTCTTCTGTTGGCACTCCAAAAGGTCCCAGATACATCACAAATGGTCCTTTTGTTCGACAATGTCTTCTTTATATCCATAAAAAATCAGTTTAGCTGGCGCGCTTCAATCAATAATCCACCCAGTTTCCCTCCATCAAAATGCATACAAAATAAATCCCAAACGTTACTAATAAACTTTTCCAAACAAGTAAAACATTTTTTATAATCAAACCTTAGGTACCCTAATACGTCAATAAACAATACAATTTAAGACAGAGAGTCTTTATTGTCTTTACCGGAGAAAAATACCAAAGAACGAGCTCTCTTCCACGCGTTTGGAAACACTACAGCCAAAATGGGAGCCACCTAGAAAAACGACAATTTCTGGATCATTTTTCCAAAAACCAGCATGAAACTCTTTCTAAAGACTCTTGACATCTAGTGGAAGCCCTAGGAACTGCAATCTGGGAGGATTTCGCCTTGTAATAAAAGTGACAGCCATTGAAAACAGTGGTAGGCTGAAATGTTTTTTGGGGGGATGGTTTGTCCTCTGGGTTTCGCCTGCCATATCAGTTCTGTTATACTCACAGACATAATTTTAACAGTTTTGGAAACTTTAGAGTGTTTCCTATCCAAATGATATGCATATCCTAGCTCCTGGGCCTGAGTAACAGACAGTTTACTTTGGGCACGCTTTTCATCCGGGCGTGAAAAAACTGCCCCCTACCCAAGAGAGGTTAAACTTGACCCCAAAAAAACCTCTGGGTCAGATGGTTTAGACACTTTCTTCTATACGATTAGGTGCCCCTATCATCGCCAAGCCTATCTCTGACCTTTTCAACCTGTCTCCCTTCTCTGGGGAGGTTCCCATTGCTTGGAAGGCAGCCACGGTTTGTCCTTTATTTAAAGGGGGAGATCAAGCTGATCCTAACAGTAATAGGCTTATTTCTATTTTGCCCTGTTTATCAAAAGTGTTGGGAAAAACAGTATACTTTTTTGATGTATGCAATATGATGTATGCAATATGGTTGTGTCACTGAAACCTTAAAGGTCCTCAATGATGTCACCATTGCTCTTGATTCTTTTTTTCCCCCTTTATTTAACTAGGCAAGACAGTTAAGAACAAACTCTTATTTTCAATGACAGCCTAGGAACAATGGGTTAACTGCCTGTTCAGGGGCAGAACAACAGATTTGTACCATGTCAGCTCTGGGATTTGAACGTGCAACCTTCTGGTTATTAGTCCAACGCTCTAACCACTAGGCTACCCTGCCACCCCAAGAAATGTTGTGTTGCTAATTTTATTGACTTATAGTCAAAGCTTTTGATACAGTAGACCATTCCATTCTTGTGGGCCTGCTAAGGAGTATAAATGTCTCTGGGGGGTCTTTGGCCTGGTTTGCTAACTACCTCTCTCAAAGAGTACAGTGCCATCCACTGCTTGTCACCAAGGGTGTACCCCAAGGCTCGATCAGAGGCCGCACGCTCTTCTCAATTTACATCAACAACATAGCTCAGGCAGTAGGAAGCTCTCTCATCCATTTATATGCAGATGATACAGTCTTATCCTCAGCTGGCCCCTCCCCGGATGTTGTCTTAAACGCTCTACAACAAAAGCTTTCTTGGTGTCCAACAACCTTTCTCTTCCCTTAACCTTGTAATGAACACCTCCAAAACAAAGGTCATGTGGTTTGGTAAGAAGAATGCCCCTCTCCCCACAGGTGTGATTACTACCTCTGAGGGTTTAAAGCTTGAGGTAGTCACCTCATACAAGTACTTGGGAGTATGGCTAGACGGTACACTGTCCTTCTCTCAACTAATATCAAAGCTGCAGGCTAAAGTTAAATCTTGACTTGGTTTCCTCTATCGTAATCGCTCCTCTTTTACCCCAGAGCTGCAAAACTAACAGTGATTCAGATGACCATCCTATCCATGCTAGATTACAGACATGTAATTTATAGATCAGCAGGTAAGGGTGCTCTCAACCGGCTAGATGTTCTTTACCATTCGGCCATCAGATTTGCCACCCATGCTCCCTATAGGACACATCACTGCACTCTATACTCCTCTGTAAACTGGTCATCTCTATATAGCCATGGCAAGACCCACTGGTTGATGCTTATTTATAAAACCCTCTTAGGCGTCACTCCCCCGATCTGAGATATCTACTGCAGCCCTCATCCACATACAACACCCATTCTGCCAGCCACATTCTGTTAAAGGTCCCCAAAGCACACATCCTTGGGTTGCTCGTCTTTTCAGTTCGCTGCAGCTAGCGACTGGTACGAGCTGCAACAAACACTCAAACTGGACAGTTTTATCTCAATCTCTTCATTTGAAGACTCAATCCTGGACACTCTTACTGACAGTTATTGCTGCTTTGCATGATGTATTCTTTTCTTTACCTTCTTGCCCTTTGTGCTGTTGTCTGTGCCCAATAATGTTTGTACTGTGTTTTGTGCTGCTACCATATTGTGCTGCTGCCATGTTGTGTTGCAACCATGTTGTTGTCAGGTTGTATTGTTACCATGCTGTGTTGTCATGTGTTGCTGCCATGCTATGTTGTTGTCTTAGGTCTCTCTTTATGTAGTGTTGTCTCTCTTGTCGTGATGTGTGTTTTGTCCTATATTTTTATTTAATTTATAAAAATGTTTAATCCCAGCGCCCGTCCCCGCAGGAGGCCTTTTGCCTTTTGGTAGGCCGTCATTGTAAATAACAATTTGTTGTTATCGGACTTGCCAAGTTCAATAAAGGTTAAATAAAATAACAAATAAATAAATAAACAACAGCTAGTGCGCGATCTCTACTGATAAGGAAGTCTCAAGTTTTGCTTGCCCGAGTTCGAATACCTCATGATCAATGTTCCCTCTAAAACGGCACGCATGCTCCCCATAGCTCCCACAGGACTGCCACAGCAGAAGAAATATCAGCCCACAGAGAGAAGCACGAGATTGAATTTCACTCAACTTTCTAGAGTTTTCCCTGTTAACACTATCAACGTTTCTCTTTAACGTGGCAACTCTGATTGATTCAATGCAATATTAGCCACTTTCAATGCAACATACTGAAACAAAACAAACTATGCAAGAGATGTTGTTGTAGGATGAATGCATCGGAGTAGAAGTCTATTGCACATGACACAAGCTGTAATCTACACAGACCGGTGTGGCATAACCAATCAAAGCTGCAGTAGTCCTATATGCAAATAGACCATTGCCATATATGGATCTGTGCCATCTACTTTGAACTTGGGTTCTGATGAGAACTCTAAAATGCATTCGGGTGTGCAGTCTAGCAGTGTCAATTATGCATGTGCTTTGAATTTATGGCGACTTGTGTAACGTAAATACGCTAGGCTAAAGGCTTCCATGCGACAACACTGCGTGCTTAGGCCACTCCCGTACTCCCTGTTCACTCAAATCAAATCAAATCAAATTTTATTTGTCACATACGCATGGTTAGCAGATGTTAATGCGAGTGTAGCGAAATGCTTGTGCTTCTAGTTCCGACAATGCAGTAATAACCAACGAGTAATCTAGCTAACAATTCCAAAACTACTACTTTATACACACACGTGTAAAGGGATAAAGAATATGTACATAAAGATATATGAATGAGTGATGGTACAGAGCGGAATAGGCAAGATGCAGTAGATGGTATCGAGTACAGTATATACATATGAGATGAGTATGTAAACAAAGTGGCATAGTTTAAAGTGGCTAGTGATACATGTATTACATAAAGATGTAGTAGATGATGTAGAGTACAGTATATACGTATACATATGAGATAAATAATGTAGGGTATGTAAACATTATATTAAGTAGCATTGTTTAAAGTGGCTAGTGATATATTTCCCATCAATTCCCATTATTAAAGTGGCTGGAGTTGAGTCAGTGTGTTGGCAGCAGCCACTCAATGTTAGTGGTGGCTGTTTAACAGTCTGATGGCCTTGAGATAGAAGCTGTTTTTCAGTCTCTCGGTCCCAGCTTTGATGCACCTGTACTGACCTCGCCTTCTGGATGATAGCAGGGTGAACAGGCAGTGGCTCGGGTGGTTGTTGTCCTTGATGATCTTTATGGCCTTCCTGTGACATCGGGTGGTGTAGGTGTCCTGGAGGGCAGGTAGTTTGCCCCCGGTGATGCGTTGTGCAGACCTCACTACCCTCTGGAGAGCCTTACGGTTGGGGGCAGAGCAGTTGTCGTACCAGGCGGTGATACAGCCCGACAGGATGCTCTCGATTGTGCATCTGTAGAAGTTTGTGAGTGCTTTTGGTGACAAGCCAAATTTCTTCAGCCTCCTGAGGTTGAAGAGGCGCTGCTGCGCCTTCTTCACGATGCTGTCTGTGTGGGTGGACCAATTCAGTTTGTCTGTGATGTGTACGCCGAGGAACTTAAAACTTACTACCCTCTCCACTACTGTTCCATCGATGTGGATAGGGGGGTGTTCCCTCTGCTGTTTCCTGAAGTCCACAATAATCTCCTTAGTTTTGTTGACGTTGAGTGTGAGGTTATTTTCCTGACACCACACTCCGAGGGCCCTCACCTCCTCCCTGTAGGCCGTCTCGTCGTTGTTGGTAATCAAGCCTACCACTGTTGTGTCGTCCGCAAACTTGATGATTGAGTTGGAGGCGTGCGTGGCCACGCAGTCGTGGGTGAACAGGGAGAACAGGAGAGGGCTCAGAATGCACCCTTTTGTGGGGCCCCAGTGTTGAGGATCAGCGGGGTGGCGATGTTGTTATACCTACCCTCACCACCTGGGGGCGGCCCGTCAGGAAGTCCAGTACCCAGTTGCACAGGGCGGCTGGGGATGCCGTCTGGGCCTGCAGCCTTGCGAGGGTTAACACGTTTAAATGTTTTACTCACCTCAGCTGCAGTGAAGGAGAGTCCGCATGTTTTGGTTGCGGGCCGTGTCAGTGGCACTGTATTGTCCTCAAAGAGGGCAAAAAAGTTATTTAGTCTGCCTGGGAGCAAGGCATCCTGGTCCGTGACTGGGCTGGTTTTCTTTTTGTAATCCGTGATTGACTGTAGACCCTGCCACATACCTCTTGTGTCTGAGCCGTTGAATTGCGATTCTACTTTGTCTCTATACTGACGCTTAGCTTGTTTGATTGCCTTGCGGAGGGAATAGTTACACTGTTTGTATTCGGTCATGTTTCCGGTCACCTTGCCCTGATTAAAAGCAGTGGTTTGCGCTTTCAGTTTCACGCGAATGCTGCCATCAATCCACGGTTTCTGGTTTGGGAATGTTTTAATCGTTGCTATGGGAACGACATCTTCAACGCACGTTCTAATGAACTCGCTCACCGAATCAGCGTATTCGTCAATGTTGTTGTTTGACGCAATACGAAACATATCCCAGTCCACGTGATGGAAGCAGTCTTGGAGAGTGGAATCAGATTGGTCGGACCAGCGTTGAACAGACCTCAGCGTGGGAGCTTCTTGTTTTAGCTTCTGTCTGTAGGCAGGGAGCAACAAAATGGAGTCGTGGTCAGCTTTTCCGAAAGGAGGGCGGGGGAGGGCCTTATATGCATCGCGGAAGTTAGAATAGCAATGATCCAAGGTTTTACCAGCCCTGGTTGCGCAATCGATATGCTGATATGCTACAATTTGTTTTCAGATTAGCCTTGTTAAAATCCCCAGCTACAATGAATGCAGCCTCAGGATGTGTGGATTCGAGTTTGCAAAGAGTCAAATAAAGTTCGTTCAGAGCCATCGATGTGTCTGCTTGGGGGGAATATATACGGCTGTGATTATAATCGAAGACAATTCCCTTGGTAGATAATGCAAGGGAATTTGATTGTCACATTTGATTGTGAGGAATTCTAAATCAGGTGAACAGAAGGACTTGAGTTCCTGTATGTTGTTGTGACCACACCACGTCTCGTTAACCATAAAGCATACGCCCCCGCCCCTCTTCTTACCAGAAAGATGTTTGTTTCTGTCGGCGCGATGCGTGGAGAAACCAGCTGGCTGCACCGACTCCGATAGCATCTCTCGAGTGAGCCATGTTTCCGTGAAGCAAAGAACGTTACAGTCCCTGATGTCCCTCTGGAATGCTACCCTTGCTCGGATTTCATCAACCTTGTTGTCAAGAGACTGGACATTGGCGAGTAGTATGCTAGGGAGTAGCGCGCGATGTGCCCGTCTCCGGAGCCTGACCAGAAGACCGCTTCGTTTGCCTCTTTTACGACGTCGTTGTTTTGGGTCGCAGGCTGGGATCCATTCCTTTGTCCTGGGTGGAAGGCAGAACACAGGATCCGCTCCGGGAAAGTCATATTCTTGGTCGTACTGATGGTGAGTTGACGCTGCTCTTATATTCAGTAGTTCTTCTCGACCGTATGTAATGAAACCTAAGATGACCTGGGGTACCAATGTAAGAAATAACACATAAAAAACTGCATAGTTTCCTAGGAACGCGAAGCGACTGCATGGCTGAGCACGACTCCAACACCATCATTAAGTTTGCTGACAACACAACGGTGGTAGCCCTGATCACCAACGACGATGATACAGCCTATAGGGAGGACAACAGAGACCTGGCAGGGTGGTGCCAGGACAACAACCTCTCTCTCAACGTCAGCAAGACAAAGGAGCTGATCGTGGACTACAGAAAATGGAGGGCCGAGCACACCCTTTACATCGTCAGGGATGTAGTGGAGTGGGACGAGAGCTTCAATTTCCTCGGTGTCCACATCAACAAAAATCTATCATGGTGCACACACACCAACACAGTCGTGAAGAGGGCACAACAACATCCCTTTCCCTCAGGAGACTGATAAGATTTGTCAGGGCCCCTCAAATCCAAGGGGCTACAGAGGGTAGTGCGTACGGCCCAATACATCATTGGGGCCCGAGCTCCCTGCACTCAGGACCTCTATACAACGAGGTGTCAGAGGACGGCCCTAAACATTGTCAAAGACTCCAGCCACCCTAGTCATGGACTGTTCTCTCTGCTACCGCACGGCAAGCCATAACGATGCACCAAGTCTGGAAACAACAGGACCCTAAACGGCTTCTAACTCAAAGCCATAAGACTGCTAAATAGCTAGTCCGGGTAGCAATTTGGTTAACTATTTAACAATCTGCATTGACACTTTTTGACTCATCACATACGCTGCTGCTACTGTTTATTATATGTCACTTTATTCCTTCTTATGTACATATCTACCTCAATTACCTCATACCCCTCTGCATATCAACTCGGTACTGGTACCCCGTGTATATAGCCAAGATATTGTTACTCATTGTGTATTTATTATTGCTTTTATTATTATTATTATTATTATTACGTGTTTTTACTTTTCTATTATTTCTCTGGTTTCTTTTTCTCTGCATTAGAAAGATCCAGTAAGTAAGCATTTCACTCTTAGTCTACACATGTTGTTTATGAAACACGTGACAAATAAAATGTGATTTGGTTCCGCCTCCAGGGCAAGACAATAAACATCAACCTGCATCACAGGGGCCCTTTGGGAGCCGATGGTGATTTGCAGGGGTTGAATTACAAGGCCCCCACCGGGTCTCTTGTGATTCAATGCATTAGAGCTCCCAATGGAAAGGCCAAGCACTGATCGCAGGGGCCCTTTACAACTTTAACCTCAAGATCAAAAGGAAAGTACTTCGCTGAGTCAATACAAGCTGGTATCAAAGAAGTTGGATACCGACTTTGTTGAGTCAGAGTAGCTTTTGTACAAGACATTTTAAACTCTTCTTTTACAGTCTGGCCAAGAGGGGGTCAATCAATCGGGCTTTGATGAAACAGATTCTTTAATGTGGTGCAGTATAATAAGGTCCAGTTTAGGAATGAATGACAACCGATTTTTAAGATTTAAGAAGGAAAACATGATTCTCATTCAGGAGGGATAATTGTTCTTGTAACGCAGAGAGTGAAACAGAAAATCATGTTGAGACTTGTAAACCAAAGTCCAAAGTTTCCCCTTCTCCTCATTAGCATAAAATACAAATAATTCATAATATGGAAATGTGACAGAAGCCACCTGGTTTTAGACAGGTGGGGAGTTACTGTTAATCTGTGTAACGAAGATACATTATTACATTACATTATTTTCAAGTCATTTTTTGGGATGAACAGCAAACTACTAGTGTCGGAATCATTTCCTGCGCATCAACATTTCCCATTCATGATATGGAAATGATGGTAACACTTTATTGTAGATGTCCTTATGTATGCATTAATAGAGCCTTTATGGCTCAGTGGTCTAGGGCACTGCATCGCATCGCAGCGCTAGCTATGCCACCAGAGACTCTGGGTTCGCGCCCAGGCTCTGTCGCAGCGGGAGGTCCGTGGGGCGACGCACAATTGGCCTAGTGTCGTCCGGGTTAGGGAGGGTTTGGCCGGTAGGGATATCCTTGTCCCATCGCACACCAGCGACTCCTGTGGCGGGCCGGACGCAGTGCGCGCTAACCAAGGTCACCAGGTGCACGGTGTTTCCTCCGACACATTGGTGCGGCTGGCTTCCGGGTTGTATGCGCGCTGTGTTAAGAAGCTGTGCGGCTTGGTTGGGTTGTGTTTCGGAGGACGCATGGCTTTTGACCTTCGTCTCTCCTGAGCCCGTAGCGATGAGACAAGACAAGTAATTACTAACAATTGGATACCACGAAATTGGGGAGAAAAGGGGGTAAAAAATATATATAATAATAATAATTTCAGCCGGGCTTGACAATCTGGACCCTTTCTTTCTAAAATTATCTGCCAAAATTGTTGCCACCCCTAAATTCATTAAAAATCCTACAATGTGATTTTCCGGATTTTTTTCTTCTCATTTTGTCTGTCATAGTTGAAGTGTACCTATAATGAAAATTACAGGCCTCTCTCATCTTTTTAAGTGGGAGAACTTCAACAATTGGTGGCTGACTAAATACTTTTTTGCCCCACTGTACCTACACGTACTCTACAGTCAGAAGACGCAGGCCTCCTTATTGTTCCTAGAATTTCTAAGCAAACAGCTAGAGGCAAGGCTTTCTCCTATAGTGCTCCATTTTTATGGAATGATCTGCCGATCCATGTGAGAGACGCAGACTCGGTCTCAACCTCTAAGTCTTTACTGAAGACTCATCTCTTTAGTAGGTCCTATGATTGAGTGTATTCTGGCCCAGAGGTGCGAAGGTGAACGTCAAGGCACTGGAGTGATGAACCACCCTTGCTGTCTCCTCCTGGCCGTCTCCCCTCTCTCCACTGGTATTCTCTGCCTCTGACCCTATTAAGATGGCTGAGTCACTGGCTTGCTCATGCTCTCCCATCTTCCTGTCCTCAGGCTCGTGCGGTGGGGGAGATCTTCGTGGGCTATACTTGGCCTTGTCTCAGGGTAGTATGTTTATAGTCTGTTGATAGTCCTTTGGTGGTGTGGCGGCTGTGCTTTGGCAAAGTGGGTGGGATTATATCCTGCCTGGTTGGCCCTGTCCGGGGGTGTCCTCCGACTCCCCCCTGTCTCAGTCTCCAGTATCTACGCTGCAATAGTCTATATGCCGGAGGGTCAGTCTGTCATATGTCCACTGTTCCCCGGGCGCCAAAGATATGGATGTCGATTAAGGCAGCCCCCCGCACCGCTCTGATTCAGAGGGGTTAGGTTAAATGCGGAAGACATATTTCAGTTGAAGGCATTCAGTTGTACAACTAACTAGGTATCCCCCTTTCCCTTTGGGTGGCAGGTAGCCTGGTGGTTAGAGCGTTGGGCCAGTAACTGAAAGGTTGTTGGATTGAATCCCCAAACTGACAAGATAAAAATCTGTTCTACCCCTGAGCAAGGCAGTTAACCCAATATTCCCCAGGTGCTGAAGATTTGGATGTTGTTAAAGGCAGTGAGGGGTTGGGTTAAATGTGGAAGACACATTTCAGTTGAATACATTCAGTTGGACAACTTACCCCTTTCCCTAATTCTTCTGTCTTACTGTATCTGGTGTTCTGTGTGATCTTAGGTATGCTCCCTCTAATTCTCCCATCTCTCTCTCCTCTCCTGGAGGACCTGAGCCATAGAACAATGCCTCAGGACGACCTGGCCTGATAACTCCTGGCTGTCCCCAGTCCACCTAGTCGTGCTGCTGTTCTGCCTGCGGCTATGGAACCCTGACCTGTTCACCGTTCATGCTACCTTGTCTCAGACCTGCTGTTTCGTGTCTCTCTCTCTCCTCTCCCTAAGCCTCATTTAGATATTTTTCTACTTGTAATTTCTGATATTTGGTAGGCAATTTTTTAGTCAACCTGTCTGTAATTAGATACATGCAGCTTCTCTTCCGTCATTACTAGATGCTCGTCTAGATACTATTCTACTCTATCCATAGGCTTCATGAATGCCATTCAGACTTGAAGTTGCCCAACTTTGATAGCTGAAGTTCATAGATTGGTATGAATATTAGTTCAGAACCTAATGTTTTAGGGTCCATACACAGATCGGCTACATACTGTAGCTAGTTACACATCCATTGGCATACATATTTTTATCCCCATCACACAATAAGCAAGTAAAGAGTTAGCTAGCTATGTTACTTCAGCTGCATTGTAAGGCAAGCTTACACAATTGTACATTCAATTTGCAGTAAATGCTTTAGCTAGCTAGATTCTTTACATCCACTGTTTCACAGGACGTTTCTGTTTCTGTATATATGAATAACAAATCAATCATGTTTCTAATCTATTGCATAGAATGTGTAATCATTGATGTCCCAGGAGCAGGAGTGGTAAACACTGTTGAAGTGTATAATTGTTATACATACATGCAGACACAGCATCATTCAAATAATGGAGTTTGTTAAGACTGAAAAATAATGTCTCAGAGATTCATACCTGAACCACACCTTTATTTGCCAAGGAAGAGTACATGATCAGTGAATATATTCAATGTACAGGATACAATGTGGGAATCTCATGTGTGGTACGTCCTGTGCCAGATCCACGCACTCGCCCTGAAGTGTGTGTCACCAGTCCGGTGCCATCTGTACCGGCTCCATGCACTAGGCCTCCAGTGGGTATTCACAGTCCAGAGCTTCCAGCGACAGTTTCCAGTCCAGAGCTTCCGGCGACGGTTTCCATTCCAGAGCTTCCGGCGACGGCCCACAGTCCGGAACCTCCTACGACAGTGCCAGGTTCGGAACCTCCAGCGATGGTCGAATGTCCAAATAAATACACAAGGGAGCGTGCATGCAAATATTATGACATAATAAATATCTGAAGTCCCAAGTGACCAGATAAGAGTTGGTTGGGAGAAAGTAGATACAATAAAAATCAATTCAAACAAGGTCTTCTATTCAAATTAAATCTATAAAATTGTTTTCTGTACTGCAGCCGACAGGTTAGTTGGTTTAATTTCAATGGCCTCGATATTAGAATTTTTATGATAATCACATAGATTGCTTAATGCTTTCCCACATGGGTCCTTTGGCCATGAATACAAGACTTGTCAAGGCTAAAGCTCATATGTATTTGAGGCCTCTGCAGCCTTTCAAGGATTCTGGGTATTCAAACTTGAATGTATATGAGAGTTCAAAGTTGTCTGTATGTATAATACTCCTTAATATGGTCCTTCTTCATTCAGTACTTTTTAATGATGCAAAGGATGTGTTGTCAATTGAAATTCATACAGATAATCCTATTCCTATGTGAAACCTTATGAAATCTTTAACTCTTCTTGATGTACTGTAGACTTCATCTGTGGGCATGTGGATAAATCATTTAAAAAAAGAATGTAGCCTCCAGTACATTATGACATGCACAATACATTACAGTTGTATTAGAACTTAGAATCCTTTACTATAAGACAGCAAGATGGGCAGTGACATTATACAATAGGTAGTTTGGCTTCTGGATGCTGATTGTCTGAAAGCCATGGTATACAGTTGAATTCTGAAGTTTACATACACCTTAGCCAAATACATTTCAACTCAGTTTTTCACAATTCCTGGCATTTAATCCGAGTACAAATTCCCCGTCTTAGGCCAGTTAGGATCACCACTTTATTTTAAGAATATGACATGTCAGAATAAAAGTAGAGAGAATGATTTACTTTTATTTCAAAATCAAATTTTATTTGTCACATACACATGGTTAGCAGATGTTAATGCGAGTGTAGCGAAATGCTTGTGCTTCTAGTTCTGACAATGCAGTAATAACCAACAAGTAATCTAACTAACAATTCCAAAACTACTGTCTTGTACACAGTGTAAGGGGATAAAGAATATGTACATAAGGATATATGAATGAGTGATGGTACAGAGCAGCATAGGCAAGATACAGTAGATGGTATCGAGTACAGTATATACATATGAGATGAGTATGTAAACAAAGTGGCATAGTTAAAGTGGCTAGTGATACATGTATTACATAAGGATACAGTCGATGGTATAGAGTACAGTATATACGTATGCATATGAGATGAATAATGTAGGGTAAGTAACATTATATAAGGTAGCATTGTTTAAAGTGGCTAGTGATATATTTACATCATTTCCCATCAATTCCCATTATTAAAGTGGCTGGAGTTGAGTCAGTGTCAGTGTGTTGGCAGCAGCCACTCAATGTTAGTGGTGGCTGTTTAACAGTCTGATGGCCTTGAGATAGAAGCTGTTTTTCAGTCTCTCGGTCCCAGCTTTGATGCACCTGTACTGACCTCGCCTTCTGGATGATAGCGGGGTGAACAGGCAGTGGCTCGGGTGGTTGTTGTCCTTGATGATCTTTATGGCCTTCCTGTGACATCGGGTGGTGTAGGTGTCCTGGAGGGCAGGTAGTTTGCCCCCGGTGATGCGTTGTGCAGACCTCACTACCCTCTGGAGAGCCTTACGGTTGGGGGCAGAGCAGTTGTCGTACCAGGCGGTGATACAGCCCGCCAGGATGCTCTCGATTGTGCATCTGTAGAAGTTTGTGAGTGCTTTTGGTGACAAGCCGAATTTCTTCAGCCTCCTGAGGTTGAAGAGGCGCTGCTGCGCCTTCTTCACGATGCTGTCTGTGTGGGTGGACCAATTCAGTTTGTCTGTGATGTGTACGCCGAGGAACTTAAAACTTACTACCCTCTTCACTACTGTTCCATCGATGTGGATAGGGGGGTGTTTCCTCTGCTGTTTCCTGAAGTCCACAATAATCTCCTTAGTTTTGTTGACGTTGAGTGTGAGGTTATTTTCCTGACACCACACTCCGAGGGCCCTCACCTCCTCCCTGTAGGCCGTCTCGTCGTTGTTGGTAATCAAGCCTACCACTGTTGTGTCGTCCGCAAACTTGATGATTGAGTTGGAGGCGTGCGTGGCCACGCAGTCGTGGGTGAACAGGGAGAACAGGAGAGGGCTCAGAACGCACCCTTGTGGGGCCCCAGTGTTGAGGATCAGCGGGGAGGAGATGTTGTTGCCTACCCTCACCACCTGGGGGCGGCCCGTCAGGAAGTCCAGTACCCAGTTGCACAGGGCTGGGTCGAGACCCAGGGTCTCGAGCTTGATGACGAGCTTGGAGGGTACTATGGTGTTGAATGCCGAGCTGTAGTCAATGAACAGCATTCTCACATAGGTATTCCTCTTGTCCAGATGGGTTAGGGCAGTGTGCAGTGTGGTTGAGATTGCATGGTCTGTGGACCTATTTGGGCGGTAAGCAAATTGGAGTGGGTCTAGGGTGTCAGGTAGGGTGGAGGTGATATGGTCCTTGACTAGTCTCTCAAAGCACTTCATGATGACGGAAGTGAGCGCTACGGGGCGGTAGTCGTTTAGCTCAGTTACCTTAGCTTTCTTGGGAACAGGAACAATGGTGGCCCTCTTGAAGCATGTGGGAACAGCAGACTGGTATAGGGATTGATTGAATATGTCCGTAAACACACCGGCCAGCTGGTCTGCGCATGCTCTGAGGGCACGGCTGGGAATGCCGTCTGGACCTGCAGCCTTGCGAGGGTTAACATGTTTAAATGTCTTACTCACCTCGGCTGCAGTGAAGGAGAGACCGCATGTTTTCGTTGCAGGCCGTGTCAGTGGCACTGTATTGTCCTCAAAGCGGGCAAAAAAGTTATTTAGTCTGCCTGGGAGCAGGACATCCTGGTCCGTGACTGGGCTGGATTTCTTCCTGTAGTCCATGATTGACTGTAGACCCTGCCACATGCCTCTTGTGTCTGAGCCGTTGAATTGAGATTCTACTTTGTCTCTGTACTGACGCTTAGCTTGTTTGATAGCCTTGCGGAGGGAATAGCTGCACTGCTTGTATTCGGTCATGTTACCAGACAACTTGCCCTGATTAAAAGCAGTGGTTCGCGCTTTCAGTTTCACGCGAATGCTGCCATCAATCCACGGTTTCTGGTTAGGGAATGTTTTAATCGTTGCTATGGGAACGACATCTTCTTTCATCACATTCCCAGTGGGTCAGAAGTTTACATTCACTCAATTAGTATTTGGTAGCATTGCCTTTAAATTGTTTAACTTGGGTCAAACATTTCGGGTAGCCTTCCACAAGCTTCCCACAATAAGTTGGGTGAATTTTGGCCCATTCCTCCTGACAGAGCTGGTGTAACTGAGTCAAGGTACCTCCTTGCTCGCACACACTTTTTCAGTTCTGCCCACACATTTTCTATAGGATTGAGGTCAGGGCTTTCTGATGCCACTCCAATACCTTGACTTTGTTGTCCTTAAGCCCTTTTGCCACAACTTTGACAGTATGCTTGGAGTCAATGTCCATTTGGAAGACCCATTTGCGACCAAGCTTTAACTTCCTGACTGATGTCTTGAGATGTTGCTTCAATATATCCACATAATTTTCCTGCCTCATGATGCCATGTATTTTCTGAAGTGCACCTGCAGCAAAGCACCCCCACAACATGATGCTGCCACCCCATTGCTTCACGGTTGGGATGGTGTTCTTCGGCTTGCAAGCCTCCCCTTTTTCCTCCAAACATAACGATGGTCATTATGGCAAACAGTTCTACTTTTGTTTCATCAGACCAGAGGATATTTCTCCAAAAAATATAATCTTTGTCCTCATGTGCAGTTGCAAACCGTAGTCTGGCTTTTATTAATGGCGGTTTTGGAGCAGTGGCTTCTTCCATGCTGAGCGGCCGTTCAGGTTATGTAGATATAGGACTTGTTTTACTGTGGATACAGATACTTTTGTTGTTTCCTCCAGCATCTTCACAAGGTCCTTTGCTGTTGTTCTGGGATTGATTTGCACTTTTCGCACCAAAGCACGTTCATCTTTAGGAGACAGAACGCGTCTCCTTCCTGAGCGGTATAACGGCTGCGTGGTCCCATGGTGTTTATACTTGCATATTATTGTTTGTACAGATGAACACGGTAGCTTCAGGCATTTGGAAATTGCTGCCAAGGATGAACCAGACATGTGGAGCTCTTGGCTGATTTCTTTTGATGTTCCCATGATGTCAAACAAAGAGGCACTGAATTTGAAGGTAGGCCTTGAAATAATTCCACAGGTACACCTCCAATTGACTCAAATGATGTCAATTAGCCTATCAGAAGCTTCTAAAGCCATGAAATCATTTTCTGGAATATTCCAAGCTGTTTAAAGGCACAGTCAACTTAGTGTTTGTCAACTTCTGACCCACTGGAATTGTGATACAGTTAATTATAAGTGAAATAATCTATCTGTAAACAATTGTTGGAAAGATTACGTGTGTCATGCACAAAGTAGATGTCCTAACGGACTTTCCAAAACTATAGTTTGTTAACAAGAAATATGTGGAGTGGTTGAAAATTAGTTTTAATAACTCCAACCTAAGTGTATGTAAACTTCTGACTTCAACTGTATGTAAGTGATAAATGCCGACGTCCTGTACATTAATGAACGATGGAGTGGGACAAGGTGGAACCATGTCCCTTTGCAAAGTAAATTTTTCCAAGGTAATGTAAAGAAAGGAGGCATTTATCCCACTTATACCACAGTTCCCAAAGAAAACAATACTCAACCACAAATTTACCAGTATAATTTGTCGTTTTTGAATGTATTTTTATTAGCCACTTCCTACTTTCTCATATTTTGGTTGCTAGAGATGCAACCCAGTCGTTCGTTCATTGTTCAGTCTATACAGTCCATTGTGCAACCCTTGACTTTTTCCACATTTTGTTACATTACAGCTTTATTCGTAAATGGATTAAAAAACAAATCCTCAATCTACACACAATACCCTATAATGAAAAAGCAATAACAGGTAAGTGTTTTTTTTTGCAAATGTATAAAAAACAGAAATTACTTATTTACATAAGTATTCAGACCCTTTGCAATGAGACTCGAAATTGAGCTCACGTGCATCCTGTTTCCATTGATCATCCTTGAGATGTTTCTACAAATTGATTGGAGACCACCTGTGGTAAATTCAAATGATTGGACATGATTTGGAAAAGCACAAACCTGTCTATATATGGTCCCTGTATCGATGTGCGCTTAGAGTTGGGAAACAAGCTCAGGGTGTGTGTTTCAAATAAATCAATGAAACAAACATGTAACACAAACAACACAAACAACGCACTGACATGAAAATAGAGTCAATAACACCTGAGGAAAAAAACCAAGGGGAGTGACAGATATAGGGATGATAATCACGGAGGTGATGGAGTCCAGGTGAGTGTCATGAGGCGCAGGTGCGTGAGACGATGGTGACAGGTGTGCGGGATAATCAGCAGCCTGATGACCTAGAGGCCGGAGAAGGAGTATACGTGACAGTACCCCCTTCTCGACGCGCGGCTCCAGCCGCAGGAAGCGGTCAAAGGGGACAAACCCGTGATTCAGGAGCGGACTGGTCAACACTGCTGATGCGCGAGAACCTGTCACTCCACCTGAGGCACGGGAACCTGTCGAGTCAGCTGGGGCGTGGGACGCTGACAGATTGGTTGAGGCAGGGGAGCCTGGCGACCCGGCTGACGCATGAGAACCTGACGAGCCGGTGGAGGCAGGGGTGCCTGGCAATCTGGAGGAGGCATGAAAGCCCGACGAGCCAGCTGAGGCAGGGGAGCCCGGCGATCCGGCTAAGGCATGAAAGCCTGACGAGCCGGCTGAGGCAGGGGTGCCTGGTGATCTGGAGGAGGCATGAAAGCCCGACGAGCCGGCTGAGGCAGGGGAGCACGGCGATCCGGCTAAGGCATGAAAGCCTGACAAGCCGCCTGAGGCAGGGGATCCTGGCGATCAGGCTGAGGCATGAGAACCTGATGAGCCGATGGAGGCAGGGGAGCCTGGCGAGCCGATGGAGGCAGGGGAGCCTGGCGATCCGGAGGAGGCAGGGGAGCCTGGCGATTGGGAGGAGACATGAAAGCCCGACAAGCTGGCTGAGGCAGGGGAGCCTGGCCATCCGGCTAAGGCATGATGAAAGCGCTATGAGCCGGCTGAGGCAGGGGAGCCTGGGGATCAGGCTGAGACATGATAGCCTGTAGCAGTTCCCGGATGTAGCAGTTCCTGGACCTGACGTCATTACTCTGACACAAAAAATAAAAAGTACTTCCTGACGCTTCCCTTAGGTGAGGTGTTATTCTGTACTGATGTGCGCTGGGAGTCGGGAAGCAAGTTCAGGGAGTGAGTGTTTAAATAAATAAAACGTAACATAATACAAAACAAGAAACACGAACAATGCACAGACAAGAAACTGAAACAGAAACAATAATGCCTGGGGAAGGAACCAAAATGAGTGACATATATAGAGAAGGTAATCAGGGAAGTGATGGATTCCAGGTGAGTCTGATGACGCACAGCTGCGAGTAACGATGGTGACAGGTGTGCGCCATAATGAGCAGCCTGATGACCTAGAGTCCAGAGAGGGAGCACATGTGAGAGTCCCACAGTTGACAGTGTATATCAGAGCAAAACCAAGCCAGGATGTCGAAGGAATTGTTCACAGAGCTCAGAGACAGGTTTGTGTCGAGGCACAGATCTGGGGAAGGGTACCCAAAAATGTCTGCAGCATTGAAAGTCCCCAAGAACAAACATTTCTACAAACCTGTTTTTGCTTTGTCATTATGGGGTTTTGTAATGCGTTTGTTTAAGCAGTTTTCTATCATTTTGGATATATCCAAATGAATGATGATGCCCGATTTTGCCTGCCATAGCTAGAAAAGTTTGCCTTCTCGCCAGGACACTCGACATCCACATTTTGTTATGTTACAGCTTTATTCAAAAATCTATTATAGTTTTATTCCCCTCATCAATTACACACAATATCCCATAGTCACAAAGTAAAAACAGGTTTTTAGAAATGTTGGCTAATTTATAAAAAACAAAACTGAAATTTTACATTTACATAAGTATTCAGACCTTTTACTCAGTACTTTGTTGAAGCACCTTTGGCAGCCATTACAGCCTCGAGTCTTTGGTATGACGCTACAAGCTTGGCACACCTTTATTTGGGGAGTTTCTCCCATTCTTCTCTGCAAATTCTCTCAAGCTCTGTCAGATTGGATGGGGAGCTTCACTGCATAGCTATTTTCAGGTCTCTCCAGAGATGTTCGATTGGGTTCAAGTCCAGGCTCTGGCTGGGCCACTCAAGGACATTCAGAGACTTGTCCCGAAGCCACTCCTGTGTTGCCTTGGCTGTGTGCTTAGGGTCATTGTCCTGTTGGAAGGTGAACCTTCAACCCAGCCTGAGGTCCTGAGTGCTCTGGAGCAGGTTTTCATCAAGGATCTCTCTGTACTTTTCTCCGTTCATCTTTCCCTTGATCCTGACTAGTCTCACAGTCCCTGCCACTGAAAAACCTCCCAACAGCATGATGCTGCCACCACTATGATTCACCGTAGGGTTGGTGCCAGGTTTCCTCCAGACATGACTCTTGACATTCAGGCCTAAAACTGTAATCTTGGTTCCATTAGACCAGAGAATGTTGTTTCTCATAGTCTGAAAGTCTTTAGGTGCCTTCTGGCAAACTCCAAGCGGGCTGTCATGTGCCTTTTACAGAGGAGTGGCTTCCATCTGGCCACTTTACCATTAAGGCCTGATTGGTGGAGTGCTGTAGAGATGGTTGTTCTTCTAGAAGGTTCCCCCATCTCCACAAAGGAACTCTGGAGCTCTGTCAGAGTGACCATCGGGTTCTTGGTCACCTCCCTGACCAAGGCTCTTCTCCTCCGATTGCTCAGTTTGGCTCTAGGAAGAGTCTTGGTGGTTCCAAACTTCTTCCATTTAAGAATGATTGAGGCCGCTGTGTTCTTGGGGACCGTCAATGCTGCAGAACTGTTTTGGTGCCCTTGCCCAGATTTGTGCATCGACACAATCCTGTCTTGGAGCTCTACGGACAATTCCTTCAACCTCATGACTTGGTTTTTGATCAGAAATGCAATCTCAACTGTGGGACCTTATATAGACAGGTGTGCGCTTCTCAGAATCATGTCCAATCAATTGAATTTACCACAGATGACTCCAATCAAGTTGTAGAAACATTTCAAGGAGGATCAATGGAAACAGGATGCACCTGAGCTCAATTATGAGTCTCATAGCAAACAAAGGGTCTGAATATGTACGTAAATAGGTATTTATGTTTTTCATTTTTTATAAATTTGCAAAAAATTCTAAAAACCTGTTTTCACTTTGTCATTATGGTGTGTTGTGTGTAGATTGATGAGATTTTTTTTTCATTTAATCAATTTTAGAATAAGCCTGTAATGTAACAAAATGTGGAAAACGTCAAGGGGTCTAAATACTTTCCGAATGCACTGTACCACAACATGGTGTGATATGGCTCCCTGGAATGTTGCTGAAGCGTAATCCCTGAAAAAAGGTAGCCTTTACTTTTATTGAATGGCACAGCCCGGAGTTGTTTATCTCGATTTTACCGCAGGTACTTGCCGCAGAGACAATACTAACGCACACATTTTATTTACTGGAGAGAAAACTCATTGTTAGCTTGCTTTGTGCATCTCCGCAGCTAGATAGCTAGGTAGGTCACAAGCAAACTCAATGATCTCTCACAAATATAGTTGTTTCCATCCAGCCTTGGAAACAGCAGGTAAAATGTGGAACATATGGGACTATTTCACTTGTTTTAGTTTTGCCTCTTGCGTAACCGCATCATTGAAACAGACAGACTAGTGAAATTCATGTCTATCACTGTCCACAGCGAGTCATCAAATGTGGTAAAGAAAGAGCTCTCAGCAAGAATCTAAGCTTATGCTAGCTAGCCAGCAAGCTAAATTTACCTGCCATGTTTCTTCCTGTTTTAAAACCTGCCTCATAAAATGCCAGCAAGCAAATATCAACGAGATATGCTGAACTTTTGGGCGTTGTTAGTTTGTTTTCTCACATCAATCAAGACTGCTGATCTTTCTCTCAGTCTCAGTAGCAGGAACACCAGTCTGGAAGGTTTGCTGCTTCACCAATGGCTTTATAGAGATGGGAGAAAGCTACAACAGTTTCAAGATTATCTTTTGTTTCAAACAGCGCCGCCATATGTTGTGTCTAACCTCAAACAGGTTTCTCAGGTTCAAAGGGCTAGACTACTGAGGCAGGTAATCTCAAGCAGCAGCCGGTTCTCTGCATCTACACTGCTGCCTCCCTCCAACATGTCTCAGGCACTGAAAGAAATATCAGGCGCAGGCTTATTACGATGCAGGCCATAGGATCTGCAGGGCAATGAATCAACTGCAAAGAGATAACAAAGCTGCTTGGGACTGAGACTCGGGCTCTTGTAGTTTCCACTGCCCATTTTTTGGGAGGCTGATGAAAGGAGTGTTTGCCAAAGGCTTTTTCCCACATGAGGTCACAGCTCCGACCGGTTATGTTATCGAATCTAACTCGAATCTAACTCAATGGTGACAGAGGATGGCACGAGGGCCTCCCAAACTTCCTCAACTTCTGCCTTATATGGATGGAAGCAATGCACAGCATATGGGCCATGGGATTGGGCAGGCATGGCTTACTCCCTATCTGTGAAATGTCATTCCTCCTCACACCTTTAGAGAAGATCAGAAGCACTGACTTTACAGTGCAATTAAAGTATCAATTTGTGAAAAATTACACCAAATCTGTTGAACTTTTTTTTTTCTGTTGAACTTTTAACAAACTTTGTTCTTGCATGAAGGACTAGTGCTCTGAAAAAAAGGCCTCTAATATTACAATCATTATGACCAGTCGTCCAGACCATAATTATCGATGCCTATATTGCAAACCCTTCAAGAAAATCATTAGCAAACAAAGGACGGCCAGTGCCGCTTCATTTGACTGGTTAACACAAAGTCTGTGTTAAATCCCCTGCCTCTGAGAAAGGGAGAGAGAGTCAATGGGCCTAATATGGAGTGGTTCTTCTCCAGGGGCAGATCCCTGGCAGTGGGCCTGTGTTAGCCGCCACTCAACACAGACCTGTCAAATGCTTACTGACATTCTTTCAATCCAATTAATTAGGGCCTAACAAGCTATGGGAATTGGTGGGATTGAGTCTGGAGTGATGACAGAGGCAGAACTCTTTTACAGATCCACCCGACAGCATGTCAGAGACTTCACAATAATGAGGTGGGTGAAGGAACTTGGTGGCTCGTGTCATGTACCTTTGCTGACCTAGAGGGTAGCTGTACTAGCGAGGTCTGGGGTAAATTTGGGGTTTCTCCCCCTGTAACACTTTAGTAGAGTGCTTAAATGTAAAATCCTGGTCAGAGTCAGTCACAGTTATAGTAACGCTTCGATTGCACTGCATGGCTTTGTCACCATCACCAAACCAAAATAAAGAGCATAACTGCAATATAATAATTTGTGACTAAGACCACATTGGACATATCACAATGTTGGACAAGGGGGAAGACTTGTTCTGTGCATATAGAATTTGCAATAACCATTTGCCTTCTCTTCCCTGAGGCTTAAATAATGAATCAAGTAGCGGTGAGCGGAGGTGGCAGCCTATCCTGCATAGAGCAGCTGTTGTAAATCCACTGAATCTTCCAGAGACAGGTGCCCTCCAGCCGGTAATGGTTTGTTCCCTTTCCTGGAACACTGGAGAAATCCGGCACAGCACCACTCCAATCTCAATCATTACAAGGTTATACAGCATTTCCAATGCCAGCATTGATGTCCTATGACTTTGTAGATAGATACAATTACTGAGCGACCAGAGTGAAGACAGCTGGGCCTGTTGGGTCAAAGGATTAACGGTATGTCTGTATATTGTTGCCATTACGCCATTTCCTATATTTAGGCTGCTGTCCATCAAAGATATCAGATTTCTTGGTATAGGCCAGACAGTACTGATCCAATTTGTTATTTGGAGCCAAACATTTCCAGTCAGACTTTTATATCAACAACCACAATGAGTCCACTTGACTGGTTTAATTGATTTGATTAACTGAAGAGCCCTTCATGAAAATAAATGTCACTGGATTAATTTAGGTGAAAAACGATTTGGTGCCATGGCCTGGTATATATACTTTGGGCTGTGCCTACTGATAAGACTGTATTTTATTCACTGTGCTTGTAGGCAAACATTGTAATGGCCCCATAGTAATTAAATACCATGGAGATTAAGGCCACATTTATGTTTAATAAAATAATAAGAAAATAAATTAAATACATGCATAGTGGTGAATATAAAACCTGTTCAGTTAGTGGAGCCCATTCATCCTGCCTGGCATTAATGCTGTGTTGCAACCACAATGAAATTAGACAGATGCATCCATCATAGCTTTGCCAGCAATGTCTTCTTACAGCTCACTTCCAGGCTCTGTCTCCCGTTTTCAATTATGTATTTTGTGTACTCTTCCCCCTGTTTTCCTCAGTTTCTTTGGCTCACATCTCCAAAATTTCAGGCACTAAAAAGGGATAAAAAAGGGATGCATCCTGTCAGAAATAATTTTAGATTTTTTGGAAATAAAGATGAGAGGGATACCTAGTGGACACAAACATTTCATCCGAAAGATATCAACTGTACCTCTTCATGTTTACTGATGCAAGAGAAGTTGAAAGAAACGTGAAACAAAACAACTCCAATAAAACAACACTATGATGGAAGTTACTAAAAAAAAAAAAAATTATCCCAGAAGGGACAGGAAGAGGTCCATGGTTTTCACCTCCAATCTCAACTCTTTCAAAACCGACAGGCTGCAATTTCAAAAGTCTGACATTTAATTCAAGGAATTATTTCCCTTAGGATCTTACAAAACTATGGTGGACCACCGGTCCGCAGCCCTGTTTTCAATTGACACAGGTAAACCGACTGCTGATGCAAAATCTGAGGGGGAGTCAGTCAGCATTTAAACACTTAATCACATTCGCTCTCATCACAGATGGAATATTAAGTAAACATACTCATTCTCACTCAAATACAAAGCCATCAAACTGACTGACACTAGATAAATGGAAAAGTGTTGGGCTCAACAGCGAGGTTAAATATAATTAAATATGAAGACAGTTTTAAATGCCCAGACAATGGTAAGGGAACAGAGGGAACCAACAGGTAGCAAAAATGTAATATAGCCATCCTGTCTCTGTAGCTTTCTAACGTTGTGTTCTACTGGCAAGAACATCATGATGATTGGATCTCAAGCAATAATGTCAGGGTCTGAATTGATAATTGGATGCTCAATATGTCTCCTTTAGCTAAAAAGATAATGAGATTCAGTCAAAATGACTTGTTTTATCTAGTCAAGTCAACTAAATTTGGTACATGTGTTGAGTTCACAAAAAATACTAAGTTGAGCAGACTTCAACTCACTCAAAATGTCAAGACGTATTAAAAACATTTGAATCAGCTAAGAACTACATGCTTACTTCACTTAGAAATGCAGCTGTATTGACAATTTGTTTTAAAGTTCAACACTGGAGGAAAAGGGTCCATATCAGAGGATATATTTACATGACACGTTTTTGATATTCTAGTTTTGTGGATATGCACCATATCCTGACAAATTCTAAATCCAGATGTTCCTTTTAGACATAAATGATATAGGGATCACTCTGAATATCACACATGGACATTTCCTACGGCCAGATATGGACTCCTTCAATATCCTGAGATATGTGACATCCTATTTTCTCTCTTCATGACAAATACTGAGTGTATACATTGAATATACAGTGCCTTGAGAAAGTATTCGGCCCCCTTGAACTTTGCGACCTTTTGCCACATTTCAGGCTTCAAACATAAAGATATAAAACTGTATTTTTTTGTGAAGAATCAACAACAAGTGGGACACAATCATGAAGTGGAACGACATTTATTGGATATTTCAAACTTTTTTAACAAATCAAAAACTGAAAAATTGGGCGTGCAAAATGATTCAGCCCCCTTAAGTTAATACTTTGTAGCGCCACCTTTTGCTGCGATTACAGCTGTAAGTCGCTTGGGGTATGTCTCTATCAGTTTTGCACATCGAGAGACTGACATTTTTTCCCATTCCTCCTTGCAAAACAGCTCGAGCTCAGTGAGGTTGGATGGAGAGCATTTGTGAACAGCAGTTTTCAGTTCTTTCCACAGATTCTCGGTTGGATTCAGGTCTGGACTTTGACTTGGCCATTCTAACACCTGGATATGTTTATTTTTGAACCATTCCATTGTAGATTTTGCTTTATGTTTTGGATCATTGTCTTGTTGGAAGACTCCGTCCCAGTCTCAGGTCTTTTGCAGACTCCATCAGGTTTTCTTCCAGAATGGTCCTGTATTTGGCTCCATCCATCTTCCCATCAATTTTAACCATCTTCCCTGTCCCTGCTGAAGAAAAGCAGGCCCAAACCATGATGCTGCCACCACCATGTTTGACAGTGGGGATGGTGTGTTCAGCTGTGTTGCTTTTACGCCAAACATAACGTTTTGCATTGTTGCCAAAAAGTTCAATTTTGGTTTCATCTGACCAGAGCACCTTCTTCCACATGTTTGGTGTGTCTCCCAGGTGGCTTGTGGCAAACTTTAAACGACACTTTTTATGGATATCTTTAAGAAATGGCTTTCTTCTTGCCACTCTTCCATAAAGGCCGGATTTGTGCAATATACGACTGATTGTTGTCCTATGGACAGAGTCTCCCACCTCAGCTGTAGATCTCTGCAGTTCATCCAGAGTGATCATGGGCCTCTTGGCTGCATCTCTGATCAGTCTTCTCCTTGTATGAGCTGAAAGTTTAGAGGGACGGCCAGGTCTTGGTAGATTTGCAGTGGTCTGATACTCCTTCCATTTCAATATTATCGCTTGCACAGTGCTCCTTGGGATGTTTAAAGCTTGGGAAATCTTTTTGTATCCAAATCCGGCTTTAAACTTCTTCACAACAGTATCTCGGACCTGCCTGGTGTGTTCCTTGTTCTTCATGATGCTCTCTG
Source organism: Oncorhynchus clarkii lewisi (assembly GCF_045791955.1). Lineage (NCBI taxonomy): Eukaryota > Metazoa > Chordata > Actinopteri > Salmoniformes > Salmonidae > Oncorhynchus > Oncorhynchus clarkii. The sequence goes on along the minus strand of NC_092158.1, from coordinate 59,992,948 downwards.
CGCTTTTAACGGACCTCTGAGACTATCACAGTGCAGGTGCATTTATACGGAGACTTGATTACACACAGGTGGATTGTATTTAACTTAAAAAGTTTGAAATATCCAATAAATGTCGTTCCACTTCATGATTGTGTCCCACTTGTTGTTGATTCTTCACAAAAAAATACAGTTTTATATCTTTATTTTTGAAGCCTGAAATGTGGCAAAAGGTCGCAAAGTTCAAGGGGGCCGAATACTTTCGCAAGGCACTGTACCTACGTTTTCTCAGCACATTCAATATATTAAGCTAAGATCATATCCGGATCTTGATATGCTTTTTGAAATGCTGAAAATAAGGACAATTTCTAACACATTTCTGGGTTTTCAGCACATGCTCAATAATTTGACAAATATGAAATTCATATTTTTCTTTCATGCACAAATCATGTTTGGATTCCGTCAAGATATCATACATTATATAGTATGGCCTGATATTGACTCATTAGATATCCCAAGATAGGCCTATGTGGACATCTCTATATGATAACAAACACTGACAGTAGGCCTACATAGTATATTTTTCAGCACATACAATGCTTTTGACTGAGGTCCATATCAGGATCTTGTTATGCTTTTGATATGCTAAATATGGACTATTTCTGATACTTATTTGAGTTTTGAGGACATGCTCAATAATTTGACTAATATTAAAGGGGACTTATGGAAATGTCATATTTCAGTTGTTTATTTGAATATATTTGCGAAAATGTCCAAAAACCTGTTTTTGCTTTGTCATAATGGATTTAGAACGTCAGCTAACTGTAATTGTAAATTGCCATATTGGCATTGTTGCGTCACTGGCAGGAGAGAAGATTTTGGAACTCCCAAAAATGGCTGAATTACAGAGTACCTCAGAGTCTGAGAATTTGTTTTTACAAAGAATTTAATCATATTAGTTAGGGAGCCAATAAACCTACTGAAGCCATTCATGTTTGAGCCGATCGTTGCCCAAGATCAACGAGTTTGTTCTCGTAGCAGTAGCTACACAGACATGCCGCCTGAAACACCTCAGCTAGAGGGTCGGCGTAGCCAAACACACACTGGTGTGAGTGGGGATGCTGCCAGATAATGGCTAGAGTATGTATGTGTGTTGTAGAGAGATGGTGGCTGTATTACATCCAGTCAGAGGTTCCTGTCGGCCTGTCTGGATGGCAATGTATTTATTGGACGTGTCACCAATCCTTATGAAGGACTTCCTGGCAGAAGAGGTTACTCGACCAGTCAGCAGCCAATATACCAGTTAAATAATTGGTGAAATTTTGCTTGATTATACATTTAAATGTTAATATCAGTAGTGGCTAGGTGCTAAATATATATAATCACTATCCTGTAACAATGTTTATCACCAGCGCTGTTTGGCACGATGATAACGCATTTACCTTTTTATTAGACGACCGGAGTTCGAAATGCAGTCATGAATCATGAAATCTCATTCTAACCAATAATGGGGCGTGCTCATTATTAATACATTGTGATTTAGTTTCGGTATCAGACTAACTTTTCTTATGATTTTGCTTGTTCACCCGATGGGCACAAGGGAGAATTGGACGAGGTGTACAGCGTCTCATCCCTGTGTGTGTCGTTTCTTCCATAAATCGTGCATACCCAGAAGCAACGGCATTGACATAGGGTTTGAGTTTGAATAAAACCAGTAAATTTACTAATCTATTCTAGCCTGCTGTCATTTGTTTAAAGACATAGATCTAACGCCTAAAGTAAAAATAGTATTAGTTAGCTTGTACACTATAATATGTTCAAGCGTAACCAGATAAACTTGCTATAAAGATAAAACTAATGTTGATATCATGGATGGTCCCTCCTTGCATCTACACCTCTGTCTATGAATTTGAGAGTGGTTACACTTCTCCAGCCCCATCCCTCAGCTTTTTACCGAAAGATGAACAGGGAGACACTGTGTTATTGTTTCTACTGCTGATTGCCACTTTAAGAAGTTATGATGCAGATTAAATACACACCAGAATATGTTACAGAAACTAGAATAATGTCCTATCACTCAGACAGTTAGTGAATACACAGCATCCAACACAGGAAATTATCAATAATTCAATGTATTAAAAAAAAACAATTTTATATCAAAATAATAACCACGTCCTGACCTTAGTTCCTTTTTTATGTCTCTATTTTAGTTTGGTCAGGGCATGAGTTGGGGTGGGCATTCTGTTTTGTTCTATGTGTTAGATTTCTATGTGTTTGGCCTGGTATGGTTCCCAGTCAGAGGCAGCTGTCAATCGTTGTCTCTGATTGAGACCCATACTTAGGCAGCCTGTTTTCCCACTATGGGTTGTGGGTAGTTGTTTTCTGTGTCTGTGTTTCACCATACAGAACTGTTTCGATTTTCATTGTTTCACTTTGGTTATTTTGTATTCAGTGTTCAGTTATATTTTATTAAAATGGACACTTACCACGCTGCGTTTTGGTCCGATCTTTCATACTCCTCATCAGATGAAGATCGTTACACAGTGGTTATAGAAGGTGCAACAGTTCAACACCTTGTGAGCAAATGTCAGATAGCTTGTCATAGCTGAGCATTCATAGGTTGAGAGCGAGTTGATACAGCAGGACTGGGACAAGGTAGCACATCCATTGAAACGGGTTAAAAAAAATCAGTGGAAAAACAATTCCACTCCGATTCCCTTTATGAATAGGTGTATCTTTACCAAATCATGGGAGCAAACCACACACACAAGTCAGAGTTAGTTATCAAAGTCCATCTTTAATTATATGAGCTCTATCACAACCCTGTGACTCTCAGATTGATTCAGTGTCTCCCCGTGAATCCTCTGAGAGCCCCCTTACAATGCAACTGAGTTCCTTTAATAGCAAAGACACACATAGTCAGACAGCATAGACATAACTCATCGTTCAGCTTTGTCTCCTTTCCCAAACCCAGAACCATAAACCAATCCTCCATATCAACAGGCATATATCAAATTGTCATTTAGATACAACCCACTCTAAATACAAACTCCTGGACAAGCTCACGGAGAGGAGAATGATTCCAGACACTCCAAAACTAGGGAGTGAACTGGCACACACACAGTGGAGCAAAAGATATGCTTACACATGATGACACTTTGACCTCTCCCCTCTCAGCGGCCATGCAACTTAGTCTTGACATAGAACAGATACTGCAACCTCACCACAGAATTACACAAAAATACCATTCTGATGAGAAGTAACTTACACACATTTGATGAGTTTTAAACATCTTACAAATGTTACCAACAAATTCTGATTATCCCACGACAATCTTTGAATTCGCTGTTGAATGGCCTGCTCTATCTCCATTTTCGGGAACACCAGCCCGCTTCCCTAAAGTGATTGATAGTATTTACTGGTGCACACTGTGATTCTGATTCTGAGCTCTCAGGTTGATACAGCGAGTTATGGTCTTCACTGATCTCACTCTCAATCTGCTCCATTTGTGGCGTATAGGGGCAGGCCTCAAAGCAAATCAAATCAAACTTTGTCACATGCGCCGAATACAACAAGTGTAGACTTTACCGTGAAATGCTTACTACAAGCCCTTAACAAATCTCCAAATGAGCTTCAATGCTATACAACACTCCTTCCGTGGCCTCCAACTGCTCTTAAATGCTAGTAAAACAAAATGCATGCTCTTCAACTGATCGCTGCCCACACCCGCCCGCCCGACTAGCATCACTACTTTGGACGGTTCTGACTTAGAATATGTGGACAACTACAAATACCTAGGTGTCTGGCTAGACTGTAAACTCTCCTACCAGACTCATATTAAGCACCTCCAATCCAAAATTAAATATAGAATCGGCTTCCTATTTCACAACAAACCCTCCTTCACTCATGCTGCCAAACATACCCTCGTAAAACTGACTATCTTACCAATCCTTCAGCTATGTCATTTACAAAATAGCCTCCAACACTCTACTCAGCTAATTGGATGTAGTCTATCACAGTGCCATCCGTTTTGTCACCAAAGCCCCATATACTACCCACCACTGCGACCTGTATGGCCTCGTTGGCTATTCCTCGCTACATACTCGTCGCCATACCCACTTGCTCCAGGTCATCTATAAGTCTTTGCTAGGTAAAGCTCTGCCTTATTGCAGCTCACTGGTCAGCATAGCTACACCCACATATAGCACGCGCTCCAGCAGGTATATTTCACTGGTCATCCCCAAAGCCAACACCTCCTTTGGCCGCCTTTCCTTACAGTTATCTGCTGCCAATGACTAGAACGAATTGCAAAAATCACTGAAGCTGGAGACTTATGTCTCCCTCACTAGTTTTAAGCATCAGCTGTCAGAGCAGCTTACCGATTGCTGCAGCTGTACACAACCCATCTGTAAATTTCCCATCCAACCAACTACCTACCTCATCCCATATTTGTTTTTTGCGCACCAGTATTTCTACTTGCACATCCTCATCTGCACATCTATCACTCCAGTGTTAGTTGCTAAATTGTAATAACTTGTCCACTATGTCCTATGTCCTACATGTCACCCTCCCTAGGAGAGGGGGTGACCTTGATAATTTATTGTTAAAACGAGAGGCTGCCTGGATCTTTAATTTAAAGACCCTTGCGCCCTTCGGTCTCAACGTAGACTTTGATCTGAAGCCATTCTTGTGATTATTGTGACTTTGCCACTGTAATTGTGTGTAAACTTGTATAGTCAAATTAATCTATGATCGTATACTATCCATTTGTTTGTATGCTGTTCTTTGTATGACATTTTAATATTTGATTATTAACCAATGATATTAGGCCACTCCTGGCCATGATTACAGACACCTGTGTCTTCTGACACTATATAAACGACTCATCCCGCAGTGTTTGTGATTATACCCTGATGAAGACAGCTTGGCTGTCGAAACGTTGGTATTCAATTTTTGCATCTGAGCTCCAAGAGTGTGCGGCTCTCTTTCCTATTTATTGCCTTACCTCCTTACTTAATTTGCACACACTGTATACCGATTTTTCTATTGCGTTTGTAACGGATGTGAAACGGCTAGCTTAGTTAGCGGTGGTGCGCGCTAAATAGCGTTTCAATCGGTGACGTCACTTGCTCTGAGACCTTGAAGTAGTGGTTCCCCTTGCTCTGCAAGGCTTTTGTGGAGCGATGGGTAACGATGCTTCGTGGGTGACTGTTGTTGATGTGTGCAGAGGGTCCCTAGTTCACGCCCGGGTATGGGTGAGGGGACGGTCTAAAGTTATACTGTTACACGTTATTGACTGTACGCTTGTTTATCCCATGTGTTGTTGTTTTTGTCGCACTGATTTGCTTTATCTTGGCCAGGTCGCAGTTGTAAATGAGAACTTGTTCTCAACTGGCCTACCTGGTTAAATAAAGGTAAAATAAAGAAATGCAATTAAAATGTATTTAAAAACCAATAGAAGAACCATAAATTGTATTCTAAAACTCACAAGCAGCTAGTTCAGAGACCTTAAAACCATTGTAATGTCAGTAACTTTGCTGCAGCATTCTGTATGTTTTGCAGTTGACCAATGGTTTTATTGGGTAGACCAGACAGGAGAGCATTACAGTAGTCATGCCTGCTTGTAATAAAAGCATGGATGAGTCTCTCTGTGTCAGTCAGAGAGAAACTACCGCACCGTTCCGTTCCGTTCCGTTCCTTAGGTGGTAAAAAGCTATTTTGGTCACATTCCTAATGTGTGATTTGAAATTTAGTTCAGAATCTAAAATAACACCTAGGCTTTTTACCTGGTGTTTTATCTTTATTGCATATGAAAAAAAATGTGCAACTATATTCTCTCTCTGTGCTTTGGCTCCAATAATAAGCACGTTGGTCTTGTCTTGATTTAGCTGGAGGAAGTTGTGAGCCATTCAAGTATTTAAATCACTAATACAGTCTAATAATTTATCCTCTGGTGACAGAACTGTAAAGTTGTGTATCGTCTGCGTAGCAGTAAAAATCAATGCTGTGCTTTCTGATAACGCTGCCAAGGGGTAACATATACTATAAACTGAACAGTACCAGACCCAAAATCCAACCTTGTGGAATGCTACGTGATATATATTTTCTCTTGAGTTATGTTGGGTGACAAACACTGCCCAAAACCAATTTAGAACTGGACCGGAGGGGCCAACCCACCTCTCCAGTCTGTCCAGAAGGACATCATAAGTTCCCGCCTAGCGAACCACTGAGTTAGACCACACACCATTTACACACTCATTTGTGACACCCAAATAAAAAAATGAACTCCACAGCAGAAAATACGTGGTTCTTGTTGCTAGGCTACCACTTGCAGTGCTTTTTGTTTGCATGCGCCTTTATGCAGAGGGAATACAACAATTATAGCTAGTGTCTGAAATAATGATATGGATTTAGTGTAGGGGTTACCGACCGACCATCATCAACATCGCTGACTGGAGTGATTGGAGGAGGCGGCACAAGTCAAAGCAATGGAGCCTGAGGTAACGTTAACCTGTCATGACTTGTTGACTAGGATAGCGTTTGACACTGGACCACTTTGTTGCAACTCTAGTTGATATAACTAGATAATTGCGTCTGAAGTGTTTTGTGTAACCACATTACCAATGAACTACAGTGGGGAGAACAAGTATTTGATATACTGCCGATTTGGCAGGTTTTCCTACTTACAAAACATGAAGAGGTCTGTAATTTTTATCATAGGTACTATTCTGCCCTTGAGTTGCGTTCCCATGCAAAACTAGACAGATAGCTAACAACTAAGTCTTCAATAAAACTCCCAAGGCGTGACTTTTCTTGAATGAATATATTGAAAACGTTTATGTTGTGAAACTGCAAAATACAGAAAAGAATATACTTTAGTATTCAATTCACACCGACAGTAGCTGTACATTATACATTTGAAGTTGCATAAATACAAAGCACGCGCTAAGGTACCATGCATCTGGCATGATGCCAAACCATATAGCTAATTGTTACTCATATGGTAATTGGCTCCTTTCATTACTCTAATAATGTACAACCATTTATGTAGAATAACAAAGCATATTACACTAGGAACAGTAACAAAACTACAGTATTGTATATTTTACAATTCGTTTGCATGACGCACAAGCAAAGTAATACAGCTAACGACATACATGAAAAGCATTGCAATTTGTGAGTAAATGCAACCAACATTGACATGTAAGCAACGCTATCAATAACAAGATTATAATCATTAGCTAAATGCTTGAATTGAATTTACAAACAAATATTTTCCAAGGCTGAAGCGTGACAAGAAATAACTACATTGAAAGACCTGCACCGTAGCGTTGTTTGTAGCTGCTTCTATGCGTGCAGAACAAATTCTCTACTTCCTGTTTGCGTTGTCTTTCCAAGTACCAGAAACATCCACTAGGGGGCAAATAACACCATTGCACACAATGAAAATCCAATTGAACCATTGTAATAAAATAATCTGTTACCTTCTAACAGGATGGCAGCACACTCCCCGTCTGGTATAATGAAATTGTGCCACTATGAAATAAAACATATCAAGAAACAAATAATGCCCTTTCTATTTTTATCTTTTGTCTCTAGGATGCTTCAGAAAGAAGAACAACAATCTCTGAGATTGGTCTCAGAAACACCTTAGCAGCTCCTTGCTTGACAATTTTTAGTTCTACTTTCCTAACCTTTTTGTCAGTACTGGGAAAGGTTTTTACCACAAGCCCGACTGGCCAGTCATTTCTGTGTGCCTGACTGTCTTTCAATAAGACAACATCTCCCACTTTTACATTTGGCTTTTCTGCTGTCCATTTTCTGCGTCTCTGCAGCGTTGTCAGGTACTCCTGTCTCCACCTTTTCCAAAAGGTGTCAGCGAGACACTGGACTTGCTTCCACTTTTTCCATGTCTCTTCTTTTTCTGTGGGAAGAGGGACATCCCACTCACTCTGATCAGAAGAGAGTTCTCTGATTAAGGCTTTACCTTGCATTGTTATTGGAGCCACGAACCCAAGGGGGTCATAAAGACTATTCACTGTGGACAGGATGCCTCTCCGCGTAAAAGGCTTCTCATTGTGGGACACCTGGAATGAGAAGCTGTCTGTTTCCAGGTTCCAGGAAAGTCCCAGACTCCGTTGAAAGGGAAGAGGATCCACTCCTAGGTCCAGATCTTTTAAGTCTTTCGCACGGTCCTCCATAGGGAAGGCTTCCATAACTGTTTTGCTATTGGATGCAATCTTGTGTAGCTTCATGTTGGACTCCGCCAACATTGCTTGTGTTTTTCTTAGAATGTTGATAGCTTCTTCTGTAGTAGCTACTGATGTCAGACCATCATCGACGTAGAAGTTCCTCACTACATATTGCTTGGGTTCTGACCCGTGTTCCTTCTCACCCTGTAGCGCTGCTCGTCTCATGCAGTAGATGGCTACGGCTGGTGAAGGGCTGTTCCCAAATACATGCACTTTCATCCTGTACTCAGTTATGTTTCTATCTGGGTTGTTGTCTTCATACCAGAGAAACCTTAAGTAATCTCTGTGATCCTCACGTACACCAAAACAGTAAAACATTTGTTGCACATCTGCTGTTAGTGCAATGCAATCCTTGCGGAAACGCATTAGGACACCCAAGAGTGTGTTGTTTAAGTCTGGACCACTGAGCAGAACATCGTTAAGTGACACGCCTTGACACTTAGCACTGGAGTCAAATACTACTCTTATTTGTTCAGGCTTTTGTGGATGGTAAACACCAAATATGGGCAGATACCAACGTTCTTTGTCTCCCTCTAGTGGCTGTGAAGGTTCGGCTTGGTCGTTATCCAGCATCTTTTGCATGAAGTCAATAAAATGACTCTTCATGTCAGGCTTTTTGTCTAAAGTCCTGCGAAGTGATGTGAGACGGTTCATGGCCTGCTCCCTGTTATTAGGGAGGCGACGTCTAGTGGGGCGAAAGGGTAGTGGAGCCACCCAGTTGTTTCCATCATCCTGGAAAACCTGTTTGTCCATAATGTCCAAGAAGGCTTTGTCCTCCACTGATGGTGCTGGTTTATCATCGTCTTGTGTTTTGTCGAACACGGAACATCCCAGGCTGTCTGTGTTCACAGTTGTGATTGGATCTCTCGAGTGCACTGTAGAGGGAGAGATGTGTTTCTGAGCTACGCTGTTGTAGTTCTCTTTTACCTGGATGATGTCAGGGCAAGGGCTCAGATAGGATGTGCGACCATTTTGAAGTATGTTTGTCCTGAACACGTTAACATTGGCTGGTCGGTGAGCCGTTCCCAGACAGACCTCACCCACGATGACCCACCCGAGGTCGAGTCGCTGTGCATAAGGAGTGTCGTGGGGCCCATTGATTTGCTCTCGTACCTTGTGTACCCTTAAGATGTCTCGTCCTAAGAGCAGGAGGATGGGAGCGTCTGGGTCCACTGCTGGAATTTTGTCCATAACTGGTTGCAGATGGGGATGATGATACGCAATGTCTGGGGAGGGAATCTCCATCCTATCGTCTGGCATCATATCACACTCTATCAGAGTAGGGAGAGTGAGCTGCATGTGTCCATCTATAGACTCCACCATGAAGTTGACGGCTCTCCTGCCCGAAGTCTCTGTTACCCCAGAACACGTCTTCATGGTGTATGGAGCAGAGTTGTCATTGATGTTGAAGAGACTGAAAAACTCTGTCTTGGCCAGAGATTTGTTACTCTGTTCATCAAGCACTACATACATTTTGACAGCTTTCTCTCTTTTCCCAGCCGGATAAGCTTTGACTAGGCATATTTTTGAACATGATCTTGGATTGACTGCCTCACCACAGATCTCTGTACACTTTGAGGTGACAGATAGAAGAGCATCGTCACCTTGCTCCCCACCATGCTCTTTCTCTGCTGTAGCGGTGTCTGTATATGAAGGGGCTGGACCTGGATGCAGAGCAGCAAGATGCCTGTCGCTGTCGCACTCAGAGCACTTGATTGAAACCTTACAGTCTTTAGCTCTGTGTTGAGTTGACCCACAACATCGGAAACAAATGCCATTGTCTTTGAGATATGATTTGCGCTCATCTAGAGTTTTGTATCTAAACCCACAACACTTTTTAAGAGGATGAGGCTTGTTATGTATTGGACAGTGATGGTCAGGGTTTTCAACCTTTGTCTTACTGGGTTTGGTTTGGTGGTCTGAGGCCTCAGATGACACATCTGTCTTGTATACAGTCACAGGTGTCTTGCTGCTGTACCTGGCAGGTTTCTCACTTTTCATGGGCACCTGGTTAGTTGAGGTGTAGAGGGTGAAGCTGGGTTCATTTCTAATTTTCGCCTGATTCCTGATGAATCTCGAGAAGAACGAGAATGGTGGGAATGCTACCCGATAGTCCTCCTTATATTTGGATCCCTGTGCTATCCATTTTTCTTGTAAACTGAATGGAAGTTTCTCTACAATAGGGTTTACCCCCCGAGATGTGTCCAGATAAGCGAGGCCTGGAAGGTACCCTTCTACTTTAGCACACTCCAGTTCAAGAAGAATGTCACCTAGTTCTCTTAGTTTGTGATTGTCTTTGTTAGTCAGTTTTGGAAAATCATCAATTTTCTTCAACAGTGCATTCTCGATCACTTCGGGTGTACCATAGCACTCTTCTAGTCGTTGCCAGACCATGTTAAGTCCTGCTGTTGCGTTGAAAATATGGACAGATCTAATTCTGTTTGCTTGCTCAGATGACTCTGCCCCTAGCCACTTGGTAATTAGATCTAACTCTTCCCCGGCTGATAAATTCAAGTCTCTGGTCGCATTGAGAAAGGATGCTTTCCATGCCCAATAATTTTCAGGACGATCATCAAACTTCAGGAGTCCGGAACTCACCATCTCACGGCGTAGGAGGTACTTGATGAGGTCTGGTGCCACTTGTGACTCAGGGAAGTTTTGTGTGTGTGACTGGAAGTGGGCTTGTTTTCCATTTCCACCATGCTGCTGTTCATTCCTTTTGAACGGAGAGTCTCTGCTTATGCTCCGTTGTTTGCTACTTTCTGGATTATGGCATGTAGCTGGGTCAACACTAAGCTCTTGTTTCTGCACTTCAAATGGAAGTTCAGCAAAGTAGGGCCTAGCATGTTGTTGCACATACTCACATGTACGTTGGACTGGACTTAAGGGCTGTGTCCCTGTGTCTAGTTCTTTGCGAAGCTCTCTGCGTTCTGATCCTACAACTTCTTCAAAGGCTGCAGCTTCAGCCAACGCAGCAGCAGCTGTTCTCTCAACTTGGAGAACATATAAACTTGCCTCGAGGTCAGCTTTTTGCTTCAACAAGCTGGCCTCTATTTCTGCCTTTTGTTTCATCAAGCTGGCCTCTATTTCTGTCTTTTGTTTCATCACAGAAGCTTCCTTCTCAGCATAAGAGACTTGTGCGCGTGCTGCGTCCGCCTTGGCGCGTGCTTTGATGGCTGCAGAACTCGCTGTTGAGGATCTGCTTGACTGTTTTGATGACCTTGATCTTGTAGATTGAGACTTGGTCCCAATGTGCTGAAGAGGCTCTTCTATCTCTCTCTGTTGAACACCTGACTCTGGTTGTTGCATCGTAGACTGCTGGTCTTCCCTAGGATAAGAGGCTTTGTTGGCTGATGAACGTAGAAACATAACCACCGTGTGCAGTTATTCTTGAGCTTGAGCCCGCTGTGATGATGTTTTTTCACTATTCTGCCCTTGAGTTGCGTTCCCATGCAAAACTAGACAGATAGCTAACAACTAAGTCTTCAATAAAACTCCCAAGGCGTGACTTTTCTTGAATGAATATATTGAAAACGTTTATGTTGTGAAACTGCAAAATACAGAAAAGAATATACTTTAGTATTCAATTCACACCGACAGTAGCTGTACATTATACATTTGAAGTTGCATAAATACAAAGCACGTGCTAAGGTACCATGCATCTGGCATGATGCCAAACCATATAGCTAATTGTTACTCATATGGTAATTGGCTCCTTTCATTACTCTAATAATGTACAACCATTTATGTAGAATAACAAAGCATATTACACTAGGAACAGTAACAAAACTACAGTATTGTATATTTTACAATTCGTTTGCATGACGCACAAGCAAAGTAATACAGCTAACGACATACATGAAAAGCATTGCAATTTGTGAGTAAATGCAACCAACATTGACATGTAAGCAACGCTATCAATAACAAGATTATAATCATTAGCTAAATGCTTGAATTGAACTTACAAACAAATATTTTCCAAGGCTGAAGCGTGACAAGAAATAACTACATTGAAAGACCTGCACCGTAGCGTTGTTTGTAGCTGCTTCTATGCGTGCAGAACAAATTCTCTACTTCCTGTTTGCGTTGTCTTTCCAAGTACCAGAAACATCCACTAGGGGGCAAATAACACCATTGCACACAATGAAAATCCAATTGAACCATTGTAATAAAATAATCTGTTACCTTCTAACAGGATGGCAGCACAGGTACACTTCAACTGTGAGAGATGGAATCTAAAACAAAAATCCAGAAAATCACATTGTATGATTTTTAAGTAATTCATTTGCATTTTATTGCATGACACAAGTATTTGATCACCTACCAACCAGAAAGAATTCCGGCTCTCACAGACCTGTTAGTTTTTCTTTAAGAATCCCTCCTGTTCTCCACTCATTAACTGTATTAACTGCACCTGTTTGAACTCGTTACCTGTATAAAAGACACCTGTCCACACACTCAATCAAACAGACTCCAACCTCTCCACAATGGCCAAGACCAGAGAGCTGTGTAAGGACATCAGGGTAAAATTGTAGACCTGTACAAGGCTGGGATGGGCTACAGGACAATAGGCAAGCAGCTTGGTGAGAAGGCAACAACTGTTGGCGCAATTATTAGAAAATGGAAGAAGTTCAAGATGACGGTCAATCACCCTCGGTCTGGGGCTCCATGCAAGATCTCACCTCGTGGGGCATCAATGATCATGAGGAAGGTGAGGGATCAGCCCAGAACTACACGGCAGGACCTGGTCAATGACCTGAAGAGAGCTGGAACCACAGTCTCAAAGAAAACCATTAGTAACACTCTACGCCATTATGGATTAAAATCCTGCAGTGCACGCAAGGTCCCCCTGCTCAAGCCACCACATGTCCAGGCCCGTCTGAAGTTTGCAAATGACCATCTGGATGATCCAGAGGAGGAATGGGAGAAGGTCATGTGGTCTGATGAGACAAAAATAGAGCTTTTTGGTCTAAACTCCACTCGCCGTGTTTGGAGGAGGAAGAAGGATGAGTACAACCCCAAGAACACCATCCCAACCGTGAAGCATGGAGGTGGAAACATCATTCTTTGGGGATGCTTTTCTGCAAAGGGGACATGACGACTGCACCATATTGAGGGGAGGATGGATGGGTCCATGTATCGCGAGATCTTGGCCAACAACCTCCTTCCCTCAGTAAGAGCATTGAAGATGGGTCGTGGCTGGGTCTTCCAGCATGACAACGACCCGAAACACACAACCAGGGCAACTAAGGAGTGGCTCCGTACGAAGCATCTCAAGGTCCTGGAGTGGCCTAACCAGTCTCCAGACCTGAACCCAATATAAAATCTTTGGAGGGAGCTGAAAGTCCGTATGGCCCAGCGACAGCCCCGAAACCTGAAGGATCTGGAGAAGGTCTGTATGGAGGAGTGGGCCAAAATCTCTGCTGCAGTGTGTGCAAACCTGGTCAAGAAATACAGGAAATGTATGATCTCTGTAATTGCAAACAAAGGTTTCTGTACCAAATATTCAGTTCTGCTTTTCTGATGTATCAAAAACTTATGTCATGCAATAAAATGCTAACGAAATTACATCATAAATATTCCCTTACCTTTGATGATCTTTCATCAGAATGCAGTGCAAGGAATCCTAGTTCCGCAATAAATCGTTGTTTTGTTCGATAATGTCCATTAAAAGTTGGCGCCGGTCCAGGCGAACTCGGACGAAAGCTTCAAAAAGTTATATTCCAGGTCGAATAAACTGGTCAAACTAAGTAGAGAATCTTCAGGATGTTATTATCATATATATCCAATAATGTTCCAACCGTAGCATTCGTTTTTGTCTAAAGAGTAATGGAACGCAAGGCGATATAATAAGTACTGTGCGTAACCAGGAACTGCCATTCTGACAGACCAGTGACTCAAATAGCTGCCATCTGGTCCCACATCACACTAGGGGCTTCATTCCACGTTCTACTGACTGTTGACATCTAGCGGAAGGCGTAGGAAGTGCGAATAGATCCATATCTTATTTGGATGTGAATAGGCGATGAGTTGAAAATCAACCAGCCCCAGAATTTCCACTTCCTGTTTGGAAGTTTGCCTGCCCTATGAGTTCTGTTATTCTCACAGACATAATTCAAACAGTTTTAGAAACTTCAGATTGTTTTATATCCAATAGTAATAATAATTTGCATATATTAGCATCTGGGACAGAGTAGCAGGCAGTTTACTCTGGGCACCTTATTCATCCAAGCTACTCAATACTGCCCCTCTGTCACCAAGAAGTTAACACAGTGTCCAAAGAAGGGCCAGATGTATACAGAATGGTGTCGTCTGCGTAGAGGTGGATCAAAGAATCACCCACAGCAAGAGCGACATCATTGATATATACAGAGAAGAGAGTCGGCCTGAGAATTGAACCTTGTGGAAACCCCCATAGAGACTGCCAGAGGTCCGAACCACAGGCCCTCCGATTTTACACACTGAACTATATCTGAGAAGTAGTTGGTGAACCAGGCGAGGCAGTCATTTGAGAAACCAAGGCTGTTGAGTCTGCCGATAAGAATACTGACGTCTTGATGTCTATAGTATTCTCTTGGGTATGCAATCTGGTTTCTGTTCAGGTTATGGATGTGTCACTGCAACCTTAAAGGTCCTCAATGATGTCACCATTGCCTTTGATTCTAAGCATTCTAATATTGTGCTGTATTTTTATTGACTTGGCCAAAGCTTTTGATAAGGTATTCCATTCCATCCTTGTGGGCCGGCTAAGGAGTATTGGTGTCTCTGAGGGGCCTTAGGCCTGGTTTGCTAACTACCTCTCTCAAAGAGTGCAGTGTATTAAGTCAGAAAATCTGCTGCCTCAGCCATTGCCTGTCACCAAGGGAGTACCACAAGGCTCAATCCTAGGCCCCACGCTCTTCTCAATTTACAACAACATAGCTCAGGCAGTAGGAAGCTCTCTCATCCATTTATATGCAGATGATACAGACTTATACTCAGCTGGCCTCTCCCCGGATTTTGTGTTAAATGCTCTCCAACAAAGTTTTCTTAGTGTCCAACAAGCTTTCTCTACCCTTCACCTTGTAATGAACACCTCCAAAACAAAGGTCATATTGTTTGATAAGAAGAATGCCCCTCTTCCCACAGGTGTTATCACTACCTCTGAGGGTTTAGATCTTGAGGTAGTCACCTCATACCATTACTAGGGCGTATGGCTAGACGGTGCACTGTCCTTCTCTCAGCACATATCAAAGCTGCAGGCTAAAAGTTAAATCTAGACTTTGTTTCCTCTATTGTAATCGCTCTTCTTTTTCCCCAGCTGCCAAACTAACCCTGATTCAGCTATATTACAGAGACAAAATGTATAGATCGGCAGGTGCTCTCGACCGGATAGATGTTCTTTACCATTCAGCCATCAGATTTGCTACCAATGCCTCTTATAGGACACATCACTGCACTCTATACTCCTCTGTAAACTGGTCATCTCTGTATACCCGTCACAAGACCCACTGGTTGATGCTTATTTATTAAACCCTCTTAGGCCTCACTCCCCCCTATCTGAGATATCTACTGCAGCCCTCATCCTCCACATACAACACCCGTTCTGCCAGTCACATTCTGTTAAAGGTCCCCAAAGCACACACATCCCTGGGTCGCTGCAGCTAGCAACTGGAACGAGCTGCAACAAACAATCAAACTGGACAGTTTTATCTCTTCATTCAAAGACTCAATCATGAACACTCTTACTGACAGCTGTGGCTGCTATGTGTGATATATTGTTGTCTCTTCCTTCTTGACCTTTTGTGCTGTTGACTGTGCCCAATAATGTTTACACCATGTTGTGTTTCTACCATGTTGTTGTTTCGTTGTGTTGCTACCATGCTATGTTGTCATGTGTTGCTGCCTTGCTTTGTTGTTGTCTTAGGTCTCTCTTTATGTAGTGTTGTGTTGTCTCTCTTGTTGTGATATGTGTTTTGTCCTATATTTATATTGTATTTATTTATTTATTTTAATCCCAGGCCCCAGTCCCCGCAGGAGGCCTTTTGCCTTTTGGTAGGCCGTCATTGTAAATAAGAATTTGTTCTTAACTGACTTGCCTTGTTAAATAAATGTTAAATAAATAAAATAAATTACATAATTACATTATATAATTGAAATGTCATTATTTATTTTTCCATATTTTCCTAATTTGTTTCTGTGATAAAAAAAAATACAATTAACACTAAAATTAAATTCTTTAAGAGTCCTGTGTAGTATTTTTGCATTTTGATACTTTGTGCAAGGCAACTGATGAGCATTAAAAACTTTGGCTGGAACTTCCCGAGTGGCGCAGTGGTCTAAGACACTGCATCTCAGTGCAAACTGCATTTCTGCAGATGCCGGTTCGAGACCCGTGCCGGCCACGACCAGAAGACCCATGAGGCGATGCACAATTGGTCCAGCGTTGTCCGAGTCAGGGGAGGGTTTGGCCGGCCGGGATGTCCTTGTCCTATCGCACAGTAGCGACTCCTGTGGCGGGCTAGGCGCATGCACGCTGACACGGTCACCAGGTGCATGATGTTTCCTCCAAGACAAAATGTTTTTTTGTGGATGGGTATAATTTGCATGTATTAAATGTATAATAGTAATATTTAAAAATACTAAATCGTGTAATTTTGTATACATTTATTTAAATTTGCATCGAGTCGCTTCTGGTAAAGTCGGCTGAATTCTGGTAGACGGAAACGGACAGATGTACTTGGGCCGATTCTGGGCGTCATTCATTTTAATTCCGGGCCGAGTCGGACACCTGATTCCGTGCCGATTCAATCCATAGGGCCGTTTCCGAGACCGATTCCTCATTGCTAACTGGGGCTCCTGTAGGCTACCCGCGCACATTCATCCACTCACAAAATAATTTCACCATCCAAACCCCAACAACAAACCCCAACAGTGCACTGTGCACCTGCAATTTGAGTGGAAAGAGACATCAGTTACAAAACCCTTACTTGTATTGGAATGGCATTCTGCGATTGTCATTAGGCCTACACTTGTAGCCTAAATTGATGCATCTACTGTTGTCCACGAGCGCCTCGGTCTTGGCCACCCATCTTTGCCTTGTCTGCAAGCGTCTCCGCAACCCATCTCTGCCTTGACAAAATGTAAGTGTACTCAAACCACAACGCAATTTTGAGCGTATACCACCCGGTTTCTCGTCAAAACATTTTTTAATGCGGCTATGCAGTAATGTTAAATAATGTTGTAATAGACTATAGTTTTTTGGGCATGTTGTATTAATTGTGATAGGCTGGCATTTTACAGGTACGGCGTACCCCCTCTTTTTATTTTGCCGGGACACCGTACCGGACCATACTGCCTTACTTTCACCCCTGGCCTTAATGAGTAATCACTGAGGTTTACAGCAACCTGAGATAAAGTATGCACTCTAGTGTGGTTGGCATTATATTTTCTATCGGTGCATTATAAAGTTAGAATAATATCCTAGAGCTGAAATTGGCTGTCTTTAACCATCAACCTAAATGCACACAATGCTCTCCATGGAATTGGAAATATCAGAATATCTGTGGGCTTATTTCTTACAATCCAAGACCCAGTGTTTCCTTTAGTACAGTATGTACCCTTTTATTGCACCATCATGTGCAGACTTGGAAATTGCCATCATTTTGAATCCCCAGGGTTAGCAATGTGCAATGGGAGCAGTTTGAAGTGGTGTAAAGAACTTAAGTAGTATTTTCAAGTATTTTTACTCAAGTAGTTTTTTTGGGATATCTGAACTTTTTACTCCATACATTTACCATAACACCCAAAAGTACTCGTTACATTTTGAATGCTTAGCAGGACAGGAAAATGGTCTAATTCACACACTTTTCAAGAAAACATCCATGGTCATCCCTACTGCCTCTGATTTGGCGGACTCATTGAACACATGCTTCGCTTTTATATGAAGTGTTGGAGTATGCCCATGGCTATCCGTAAATAAAATAAAAACAAGAAAATGATGCCATATAATTTGCTTAGTATAAGGAATTTGAAATTATTTACACTTTTACTTTTGACACTTAAGTATATTTTAGCAATTACTTTAACTTTTGATACTTAAGTATATTTAAAACCAAATACTTTTACTCAGGTAGTATTGTACTGGGCGACTTTCACTTCTACTTGAGTCATTTTCTATTAAGGTATCTTTACTTTTACTCAAGTATGACAATTGGGTACTTTTCCCACCACTGGCAGTTTGATCAAACAGGATGTTCTATCTAAAGATTGAGATTATTATGCGAGTTGAACCTCCATCCACATCAACCGCACTGCTGCCTCGTCAGTAGGCCATATAAATGCATAAGGTTGTCTACATAGGAGGTGATCTATCTACACTGTGCCTTCGTTGATCTGGAGTATTGAATTGTTGCCTTTGCTCAATTAGGTAGGACAGATGGCTCAAAAACACAGACTGAAATTACTTCAGAAATTAGCCATTGTAAATCCCAACACATTAAATACTGCAAGCTACTGTGAAAACGAAAGACAATGATTGAATACGTAAGCTGGAACATTGCATCATTATGCTTCTGTTGAGGTAAAGCTACAGTTATGGATATATACCAGCAAGATCCAACTGTTATCGACAAAAGCCCCAAACCCCTTAATTATACATCACTTCTGCCCTACCCTGAATTCAAAATCTAATTGAAAGGCTAGTATGCTCTAACCCCAATGGAACTAACTAGCGACTGCGCATAATTACTGTAGATGACGTGGTTAGTTTCAAGGATTTTAAGACCATTGACCTTCGTTTTTCAGAGATGAAAATGGAAAACAATCCAATTGACTTAAACAGACATCCTCTCTACCGTATGCCAATTGAATGGACATTAAATCATATTATGTTATGATTCTCAATGCATAACTATTAATTTCACTTCGGCATTCCTCACCTCCAACCTCTACATTTCTCTAAAGAAGACAGTCCTCGAGTTGCTGAAGATAATATCAATACTGAGGCAGGCTATAGTGCAAATGTCTATTCTCATGTTAGCCCTCTGTTGATGAGCTGGAAATGCCAGGGCCCGAATTCAGATAGGAATCATCAACTCTGGTGTTATGGCCGTGTCAATAACCATAATAATATTAACATTAGGTCAGGGTTAACATGTCAGTGTTGTCTTGACTAATAGATAGTTTACAACATGAGACTCTCCTTTCTCACTCGCACACTTCAGAGACACGAAATCAATAGCGACTTCATCCAATCATAAGGAGTGTCTGTCATTCAGCAACGATGCCGAAGCATTGTCTGAAATTATTAATATGGGGGAATGCGTCACCGTTTCTGTACTACAACTGTTGCTCTGAAATATGTGAAATGATCAGGCCAACAGTTTAATTTAAAAAAAAAATATTTCCCCTTTATTTAACCAGGTAGGCTAGTTGAGAACAAGTTCTCATTTACAACTGCGACCTGGCCAAGATAAAGCATAGCAGTGTGAACAGACAACAACACAAAGTTACACATGGAGTAAACAATAAACAAGTCAATAACACAGTAGAATTTTTTTTTAAAGAGTCTATATATATTGTTCAATGCAGCGGCAGTAAATTAGGGTACCAGTAAATTGTGGAAGTTAGACCAGGCATACAAATATACCGTACATTGTGGTGCGTTCCAGGGGGGGCAAGGGGTTCATTGCTGTACCCCCCTGAAAATCTCTACTTAAAGTAAAAGTAGCCTTCTTAAGAAACTACTCAATTAAGAGAAAATAAGTATCTGGTCAGAAAACTACTTAAGTACTAGTTACAAATGTACTGACTTGCCTAGTTAAATAAAGGTAAATTTTTTTTTTAAATCACTCCCCCCCTCGATTTCCCAGACTCCAATGTCCTGTCCGCCCGGTGAATGGAAAATCCATCGAGTTGGATAGCAGTGGGGGTTATCTTGTCTGAGAGCCATGTTTCTGAAAAGTAAAGAATATTGTAATTCCGAGAGTCCCGTTGGTAGTGAATTCGCAATCAGAGGTCATCCATCTTACTATCAAGAGACTACATTCGCCAGTTGAATGGATGGAAGAGGTGGCTGGTTTTCACCCTTAATCACACTCTGTAACGCTGGCGTTTCCTCTTGGGTAGCCCACTGGGTTGTAATTACAAAAATAATTTCACATGACCATCCCCTTGTACTGTAAAATAAATGTAACACCATCCCCCCTCATAAAATTAACTAAAAATAATTGTACGACTACAAATAACAATAACTGTGTTTATAAATGTGGATATGTACTTCACTTTTGTGGCACAGTCGATGCAACACAGGGCTATGGGCCAGAAGGTTGAGGGTTCGCCGAACACCACAGAGGAACTCACTCTCCCTGCCTGTTTCATTAGTTCACAATCTTTCGCCGGTTGCAGACAATGATCAGCTAGGGGGAAATCTGATTTTCAACATTTTGATGGATATTATCCACAAACAGGTTTCTGTGCCAACGCACCACATAACCAATAAACAAAACCAAAACACTCCAACTTCAGGCACTTCAATATCATGGTTGTGGTGTTTTGTAAAATATGTTTCTTTCCTTTCAACAAATTGCCACTGCACAATTTGGACTAATTGATTGTATTTGTCAGTTAAAAATATATATATACACAAATAATTTAAAACGTTACCGGGATTACACAATAAAGTCGGGGACTTATTTCCATTTTGGACCCTACATTTGCTACAGCATATGCTACAGTAATACAGTGCATTCAGAAAGTATTCAGACCCCTTGACTTTTTCCACATTTTGTTACGTTACAGCCTTATTCTAAAATTGCTAAAAATCATTTTTTCCCCTCATCAATCTACACACAATACCCCATAATAATAAAGCAAAAACAGGTATAATTTTTTTGTTGCAAATGTATTAAAAACAGATATACCTATATACCTATAAGTATTTAGACCCTTTGATACGAGACTCGAAATTGAGCTCAGGTGCATCCTCTTTCCAATGATCATCTTTGAGATGTTTAAACAACTTGATTTGAGTCCACCTGTGGTAAATTCAATTGATTGGACATGATTTGGAAAGGCACAGCACTGTCTATATAATGTCCCACAGTTGACAGTGCATGTCAGAGCAAAAACCAAGCCATGAGGTCGAAGGAATTGTTCACAGAGCTCCAACACATGATTGTGTCAAGGCACAGATCTGGGGAGGGGTACCGAAACATCTCTGCAGCATTGAAGGTCCCCAAGAACACAGTGGCCTCAATCATTCTTAAATGGAAGAAGTTTGGAACCACCAAAACTCTTCCTAGAGCTGGCAGCCCGGCCAAACTGAGCAAACGGAGGAGAAGGGCCTTGGTCAGGGAGGTGACCAAGAACCTGATGATCACTCTGATAGAGCTCTAGAGTTCCAGAAGGACAACCATCTCTGCAGCACTCCACCAATCAGGCTATTATGGTAGAGTGGCCAGACGGAAGCCACTCCTCAGTAAAAGGCACATAACAGCCCGCTTGGAGTTTGCCAAAAGGCACCTAAAGGACTCTCAGACCATGAGAAACAAGAGTCTCTGGTCTGATGAAACCAAGATTGAACTCTTTGGCCTGAATGCTAAGTGTCACGTCTGGAGGAAACCAGGCAACATCCCTAAGGTGAAGCATGGTGGTGGCAGCATCATGCTGTGGGGATGTTTTTCAGTGGCAGCGACTGAGAGACTAGCGAGGACCGAGGGAAAGATGAATGGAGAAAAATACAGAGAGATCCTTGATGAAAACCTGCTCCAGAGCGATCAGGACCTCAGACTGGGAGGCAAAGGTTAGGAGCAAACAACCCTAAGCACACAGCCAAGACAACGCATGAGTGGCTTCGGGACAAGTCTCTGAATGTCCTTGAGTGGCCCAGCCAGAGCCTGGACTTGAAACTGATCGAACATCTCTGGAGAGACCTGAAAATAGCTGTGCAGCAAAGCTCCCCATCCAACCAGACAGAGCTTGAGAGGATCTGCAGAAAAGAATAGGAGAAACTCCCCAAATACAGGTGTGCCAAGCTTGTCGCGTCTTAACCAAGATGACTCGAGGCTGTAATCGCTGCCAAAGGTGCTTCAACAAAGTACTGAGTAAAGGGTCTGAATACTTATGTAAATGTGATATTTTTAATTTTTTTTTATGAATTTGCCAAAAATTCTGAAACCTGTTTTTGCTTTGTCATCATGTGGTATTGTGTGTAGATTGGTGGGGGGGGAAAAACAATTCAACCCATTTTAGAATAAGGCTGTAACGTAACAAAAAGTAATGGGGTCTGAATACTTTCCGAATGCACTGTATAAGGACTGAATGTGTGTCTAATTTACACATCTCCACCTGGCTTCCAGAGGTCACCTTATCTTTTAACATAGGGTTTTTCTGTCATGCGTAATGTTTTATTTCAATTTAACCCTAATTTTACCAGTTGACTGAGAACACATTCTCATTTACAGCAACAACCTGAGGAATAGTAAAATGGGGGGGGGGGGGGGGGGTGAATGAGCCAATGGGAAGCTGGGGATGATTAGGTGGCCATGATGGTATGAGGTCCAGATTAGCCAGGACACAGGGGTTAACACCCCTACTTTTACGCCACAGAGAGTCAGGGCATCCATTTAATGTACCATCCGAAAGACGGCACAGTGCAATATACCCGATCACTGCCCTGGGGCATTGGGATCTTTTTATTATTTTTTGAGCAGAGGAAAGAGTGCCTCCTCCTGGCCCTCCAACACCCCTTCCAGCAGCATCTGGTCTCCTATCCAGGGACCGACCAATATCAACCCTGCTTAACTCATTCCATGGAGGGCCGAGTGTCTGTGGGTTTTCACTCCACCTTTGTACTTAATTGATGAATTAAGGTCACTAATTAGTAAGGAATTCCCCTCACCTGGTTGTCTAGGTTTTAATTGAAAGAAAAAAAGAAAAACCTGCAGACACTTGGCCCACCATGGAATGAGTTTGAAACCCTGCTTCAGAATGACACTTCTGGTTTGTGTGGGAAATACCGGGTTACCTGGGAGAAAAGCTATTATTCTCGGGATGGAACATTTGTAATATACTGAAAAAATATTCAACCTTAGTCTGTAGCTTATTCTTTAGATGTTTTGGGCTGCTGGTACACCATGGTGTGCAGGCATAATCTAAGTGACACTGAACTAGTGCACTTGCCAGAGTCTTTAGGGTGTCTATAGGTGTCCATCAAATTAGCAACAGATTTTCATGCAAATATTCTAAAATCTGCATAAAAACATTTCTGTCATGCCTGCTCCCGCTCCCGTCACATCTCGTCTCCAAACGTCTGTCCTTACAGAATGCTGACCACACAATGGGAAGCATCAGGGTTTTTTTTTGTTTTGTTTTTTGGTGCCACTGCCGGAGGAACCGGGGGTGCCTCAGCCGGCTCGTCGGGCTCCCACGCCTCACCCGGCTCATCAGGCTCCCACGCCTCAGCGGGATTGTTAGGCTTTCACGTCTCAGCCGGATCATCGGGCTCCCATGCCTTAGCTGGCTCATCGGGCTTCTACCCGGCCCGTCAGGCTCGCCCAGGTGGAACGCCAGGTGGCCCCCCTAGAGGAGGGGGGGGGGGGGTACTGTCGCGCCTGCTCCCGCTCCCCCTCACTGGTGCTCGAGGGTGCCAGGATGCCCATCATTACGCACACCTGTCACCTTCATTACGCGCTTCATTGGACTCACCTGTACTCCTTCACATTTTGATTGCCTGGCTACTTTACTAAAACAATAATTGTCCACCTCATGGTTCAGCTGTCGGGAGATTCGAGTACTAAATGCTTCAGGGCATTGCATGCATATGCCTTATGGCTTAGGTGTCCACTGTATGATATTAATATTAATATAAATATATATATATACCATTACCAGTCAAACATTTGGACACACCCACTCATTCAAGGGTTTTTCTTTATTTGACTATTTTCTACATTGTAGAATAATAGTGAAGACATCAAAACAAGGAAATAACACATATGGAATCATTCAATAACCAAAAAAGTGTAAATCAAATCAAATTATATGTTTTATATTTTAGATGCTTCAAAGTAGCCACCCTTTGTGCAAAGCTGTCATCAAGGCATTCTTGGCATTCTCTCAACCAGCTTCATGAGGTAGTCACCTGGAATGCATTTCAATTAACAGGTGTGCCTTGTTAAAAGTTGATTTTGTGGAATTTCTTTCCTTCTTAACAAAACTTCTTAGGGCTAGGTGTCCCAACTTCCGGTGAAACTGGAAGGTGCGAAATTCAAATAAATAATCATAAAAATGATGGATATTAAACATTTATGTACATACAAGTGTCTTATATTGGTTGAAAGCTTAAATGATTGTTAATCTAACTGCACTGTCCGATTTACAGTAGCCATTAGGAGCGAAAGCATGCCATGCGATTGTTTGGGGACGGCGCTCCACAACAAAATATTTTTCCACCAGCACAGGTTTCATAAATTCAGAAAAAGACTTTTCGAAAATCTTCCTCTGATTTGTCATCCAAAGGGTCCCAGCTATAACATGTAGTGTCGTTTTGTTTTGTTAGATAAAATCCTTCCTTATATCCCAAAAAGTTGGTTTAGTTGGCACCATCGATTTGAGTAATCCACTCGTTCAACATGCAGAGATAGGAATCTGAAAATCTGTCATGTACTGTCATGTTGTGTCTTGTCTCTGTCCTTTCCCTTCACCCTGTCTCCCTCTGCTGGTCGTTGTTAGGTTACCTTTCCACCCCCTCTTTCCCCCAGCTGTGCCTTGTCTCCTCCTAACCACCTCGTCACCCCTTTTCCCACCTGTTCCCTTTTTCCCTCTGATTAGTCCCCTATATCTCTCTCTGTTTTTGTTCCTGTCCTTGTCGGATTCTTGTTTGTTGTGTTTCATGCCTGAACCAGACTGTCGTCATGTTTGCTGTAACCTTGTCTTGTCCTGTCGGAATCTGCCGGTCCGTCTGAGCCTACCTATGTTTGGTAATTAAAGAAGCTCTGTTTAAGTTAATTCGCTTTTGGGTCCTCATTCACGCACCGTAACAGAAGAATCCGACCAAGAATGGACCCAGCGACTTCGGATCCTCTCCACTCAGCCGTCGGGATCCAGGGAGCGATGCTAGGCAGACACGAGCAGGAAGTGTCTGCTGCTCGACATGCCGTTGAGACCCTGGCCACCCAAGTCTCCAACCTCACAGAACAGGTTCACCATCTCCGCCTCGATCCACCGGCCACTTCCAGGGCTTTCGAATCTCCGGAGCCCAGAATCAATAACCCGCCGTGTTACTCTGGGGAGCCCACTGAATGCCGCTCGTTCCTCACCCAGTGTGATATTGTGTTTTCTCTCCAGCCCAACACTTACTCCAGGAGCACTGCTCGTGTCGCCTACGTCATATCTCTCCTTATTGGACGGGCTCGTGAGTGGGGCACGGCAATCTGGGAGGCAAGGGCTGAGTGTACTAACCAGTATCAGGACTTTAAGGAGGAGATGATACGGGTTTTTGATCGATCTGTTTTTGGGGAGGAGGCTTCCAGGGCCCTGTCTTCCCTATGTCAAGGCAATCGATCCATAACAGACTACTCTATTGAGTTTCGCACTCTTGCTGTCTCCAGTGGCTGGAACGAGCCGGCCTTGCTCGCTCGTCTTCTGGAGGGTCTCCGCGCAGAGGTAAAGGATGAGATTCTCTCCCGGGAGGTTCCTTCCAGCGTGGATTCCTTGATTGAACTCGCTATTCGCATTGAGCGACGGGTTGATCTTCGTCACCGAGCTCGTGGAAAGGAGCTCGCGCTCTCCGTCGCCCCCCTCTCCGCATCACTACCATCTTCCTCTGCCGGCTCGGGTGCTGAGCCCATGCAGCTGGGAGGTATCCGCATCTCGACTAAGGAGAGGGAACGGAGAATCACCAACCGCCTCTGTCTCTATTGCGGTTCCGCTGGTCATTTTGTCACTTCATGTCCAGTAAAAGGCCAGAGCTCGTCAGTAAGCGGAGGGCTACTGGTGAGCGCTACTACTCCTGTCTCTCCTTCAAGATCCTGCACTACCTTGTCGGTCCATCTACGCTGGACCGGTTCGTCAGCTTCCTGCAGTGCCTTAATAGACTCTGGGGCGGAGGGCTGTTTTATGGACGAGACCTGGGCTCGGGAACATGACATTCCTCTCAGACAGTTAAAGGAGCCCACGGCCTTGTTCGCCCTGGATGGTAGTCCTCTCCCCAGGATTCAGCGTGAGACGCTACCTTTAACCCTCACTGTTTCTGGTAATCATAGTGAAACCATTTCTTTTTTAATTTTTCGTTCACCTTTTACACCTGTTGTTTTGGGCCATCCCTGGCTAGTTTGTCATAATCCTTCCATTAATTGGTCTAGTAATTCTATCCTCTCCTGGAACGTCTCTTGTCATGTGAAATGTTTAATGTCTGCTATCCCTCCTGTTTCCTCTGTCTCTTCTTCACAGGAGGAGCCTGGTGATTTGACAGGGGTGCCGGAGGAATATCACGATCTGCGCACGGTGTTCAGTCGGTCCAGGGCCACCTCTCTTCCTCCACACCGGTCGTATGATTGTAGTATTGATCTCCTTCCGGGAACCACCCCCCCCCGGGGTAGACTATACTCTCTGTCGGCTCCCGAACGTAAGGCTCTCGAAGATTATTTGTCTGTAGCTCTTGACGCCGGTACCATAGTCCCCTCCTCCTCTCCCGCCGGAGCGGGGTTTTTTTTTTGTCAAGAAGAAGGACGGGTCTCTGCGCCCCTGCATAGATTATCGAGGGCTGAATGACATAACAGTGAAGAATCATTATCCGCTTCCTCTTATGTCTTCAGCCTTCGAGATCCTGCAGGGAGCCAGGTTTTTCACTAAGTTGGACCTTCGTAACGCTTACCATCTCGTGCGCATCAGGGAGGGGGACGAGTGGAAGACGGCGTTTAACACTCCGTTAGGGCACTTTGAATACCGGGTTCTTCCTTTCGGCCTCGCTAACGCTCCAGCTGTCTTTCAGGCATTAGTCAATGATGTCCTGAGAGACATGCTGAACATCTTTGTTTTCGTTTACCTTGACGATATCCTGATTTTTTCACCGTCACTCCAGATTCATGTTCAGCACGTTCGACGTGTCCTCCAGCGCCTTTTAGAGAATTGTCTTTTTGTGAAGGCTGAGAAGTGCACTTTTCATGCCTCCTCCGTCACATTTCTCGGTTCTGTTATTTCCGCTGAAGGCATTAAGATGGATCCCGCTAAGGTCCAAGCTGTCATTGATTGGCCCGTCCCTAAGTCACGCGTCGAGCTGCAGCGCTTTCTCGGCTTCGCGAACTTCTATCGTCGTTTCATCCGTAATTTCGGTCAGGTGGCAGCTCCTCTCACAGCCCTTACTTCTGTCAAGACGTGCTTTAAGTGGTCCGTTTCCGCCCAGGGAGCTTTTGATCTCCTCAAGAATCGTTTTACATCCGCTCCTATCCTTGTTACACCTGACGTCTCTAGACAGTTCGCTGTCGAGGTTGACGCGTCAGAGGTGGGCGTGGGAGCCATTCTTTCTCAGCGCTCCCTCTCTGACGACAAGGTCCACCCATGCGCGTATTTTTCTCATCGCCTGTCGCCGTCGGAACGTAACTATGATGTGGGTAACCGCGAACTGCTCGCCATCCGGTTAGCCCTAGGCGAATGGCGACAGTGGTTGGAGGGGGCGACCGTTCCTTTTGTCGTTTGGACTGACCATAGGAACCTTGAGTACATCCGTTCTGCCAAACGACTTAATGCGCGTCAGGCGCGTTGGGCGCTGTTTTTCGCTCGTTTCGAGTTCGTGATTTCTTATCGTCCGGGCTCTAAGAACACCAAGCCTGATGCTTTGTCTCGTCTCTTCAGTTCTTCAGTAGCCTCCACTGACCCCGAGGGGATTCTCCCTGAGGGGCGTGTTGTCGGGTTGACTGTCTGGGGAATTGAGAGGCAGGTAAAACAAGCGCTCACTCACACTCCGTCGCCGCGCGCTTGTCCTAGGAACCTTCTTTTCGTTCCCGTTCCTACTCGTCTGGCCGTTCTTCAGTGGGCTCACTCTGCCAAGTTAGCCGGCCACCCTGGCGTTCGGGGTACGCTTGCTTCCATTCGCCAGCGTTTTTGGTGGCCCACCCGGGAGCATGACACGCGTCGTTTCGTGGCTGCTTGTTCGGTCTGCGCGCAGACTAAGTCCGGTAACTCTCCTCCTGCCGGCCGTCTCAGGCCGCTTCCTATTCCTTCTCGACCGTGGTCTCACATCGCCTTAGATTTTGTCACCGGACTGCCTTCGTCAGCGGGGAAGACTGTTATTCTTACGGTTGTCGATAGGTTCTCTAAGGCGGCTCATTTCATTCCCCTTGCTAAGCTTCCTTCTGCTAAAGAGACGGCACAAATCATCATCGAGAATGTTTTCAGAATTCATGGCCTTCCGTCAGACGTCGTTTCGGACAGAGGTCCGCAATTCACGTCTCAATTTTGGAGGGAGTTTTGCCGTTTGATTGGGGCTTCCGTCAGTCTCTCTTCCGGCTTTCACCCCCAGTCTAACGGTCAAGCAGAACGGGCCAATCAGACTATTGGTCGCATCTTACGCAGTCTTTCTTTTCGTAACCCTGCGTCTTGGTCAGAACAGCTCCCCTGGGCAGAATACGCCCACAACTCGCTTCCTTCGTCTGCGACCGGGCTATCTCCTTTTCAGAGTAGCCTCGGGTACCAGCCTCCGCTGTTCTCATCTCAGTTCGCCGAGTCCAGCGTCCCCTCCGCTCAGGCTTTTGTCCAACGTTGCGAGCGCACCTGGAAGAGGGTCAGGTCTGCACTTTGCCGTTATAGGACGCAGACTGTGAGGGCTGCTAATAAGCGTAGAACTAAGAGTCCTAGATATTGTCGCGGTCAGAGAGTTTGGCTCTCCACTCAGAACCTTCCCCTTAAGACGGCTTCTCGCAAGTTGACCCCGCGGTTCATTGGTCCGTTCCGTATTTCTCGGGTCATTAATCCTGTCGCAGTTCGACTTCTTCTTCCGCGATACCTTCGTCGCGTCCACCCGGTCTTCCATGTCTCCTGCATCAAGCCCGTCCTTCGCGCCCCCGCTCGTCTTCCCCCCCCCCCCCCCCCCATCCTTGTCGAGGGCGCACCCATCTACAGGGTCCGTAGAATTTTGGACATGCGTCCTCGGGGCCGTGGTCACCAGTACCTCGTAGATTGGGAGGGGTACGGTCCTGAGGAGAGGAGTTGGGTTCCCTCTCGGGACGTGCTGGACCGTGCGCTGATCGAGGATTTCCTCCGTTGCCGCCAGGTTTCCTCCTCGAGTGCGCCAGGAGGCGCTCGGTGAGTGGGGGGGTACTGTCATGTACTGTCATGTTGTGTCTTGTCTCTGTCCTTTCCCTTCACCCTGTCTCCCTCTGCTGGTCGTTGTTAGGTTACCTTTCCACCCCCTCTTTCCCCCAGCTGTGCCTTGTCTCCTCCTAACCACCTCGTCACCCCTTTTCCCACCTGTTCCCTTTTTCCCTCTGATTAGTCCCCTATATCTCTCTCTGTTTTTGTTCCTGTCCTTGTCGGATTCTTGTTTGTTGTGTTTCATGCCTGAACCAGACTGTCGTCATGTTTGCTGTAACCTTGTCTTGTCCTGTCGGAATCTGCCGGTCCGTCTGAGCCTACCTATGTTTGGTAATTAAAGAAGCTCTGTTTAAGTTAATTCGCTTTTGGGTCCTCATTCACGCACCGTAACAAAATCTACCCCTAAACATTTTTATTGACTCCTCAGATACCCTAGAATGTAATCAAACTATAATATTTCATATGGAAAGAAGTATGTTCAATAGGAAACCAATTTTAGCAGGTGCGTTCTGTCTTCGTCGCGCGTGCATACACGAATTTCCAAGACTGTCTCCCTGTACTAAAACTGTTCTATCTCATTCGTTTTGGAAGTTACAAGCCTGAACCCTTGAACATATACTGCTGACACTCTGTGGAAGCCATAGGAATTGCATCCTGGGAGATAGAATTCATTATTTCCCTGTACTTTCCATTGTAAGAGCATGGGCTCTCAAACAAAAAAACATTCTGGTTGTTTTTTCTTTGGAGTTCCTCCTACCATATTTATTGTGTTATAGTCTCCTACATTATTTTAACATTCTACAACCGTCAGAGTGTGTTCTTTCCAATGGTACCAATTATATGCATATCCTGGCTTCAGGGCCTGAGCAACAAGCAGTTTACATCGGGCACGTCAGTCAGGTGGAAATTGAGAAAAAAGGACCCTAGGCCTAACTTAATGCGTTTGAGCCAATCAGTTGTGCTGTGAAAAGGTAGAGGTGGTATACAGAAGATAGCCCTATTTGGTAAACGACCAAGTCCATATTATGGCAAGAACAGCTCAAATAAGCAAAGAGAAACAACAGTCCATCAGTACTTTAAGCCATGATGGTCAGGCAATACGGAAAATTTCAAGGACTTTGAAAGTTTCTTCAAGTGCAATCGCAAAACCCATCAAGCGCTATGATGAAACTGGCTCTCATGAGGACCACCACAGGAAAGGAAGACCCAGTTACCTCTGCTGCAGAGGATAAGTTCATTAGAGTTAGCAGCCCAAATAAATGCTTCACAGAGTTCAAGTAACAGACACATCTCAACATCAACTGTTCAGAGGAGACTGAGTGAATCAGGCCTTCATTGTCGAATTGCTGCAAAGAAACCACTACTAAAGGATTAGAAGAAGAGACTTGCTTGGGCCAAGAAACATGAGCAATGGACATTAGACCGGTGGAAATCTGTCCTTTGGTTTGATGAGTCCAAATTTGAGATTTTTGGTTCCAACCTCTGTGTCTTTGCGAGTAGGTGAACGGATGACTGGGAAGCATGGAGTAGGAGCTGTGATGGTGTGCGGGTGCTTTTCTGGTGACACTGTCATCGATTTATTTAGAATTCAAGGCACACTTAACCAGCATGACTACCACAGCATTCTGCAGGGATACGCCATCCCATCTGGTTTGCGCTTAGTGGGACTATAATTTGTGTAAGGGCTATTTGACCAAGAAGGAGAGTGATGGAGCGCTGCATTAGATGACCTGGCCTCCACAATCACCCAACCTCAACCCAATTGAGATGGTTTGGGATGAGTTGGAACGCAGAGTGAAGAAAATGCAGCCAACAAGTGCTCAGCATATGTGGGAACTCCTTCAAGACTTTTGGAAAAGCATTCCAGATGAAGCTGGTTGAGAGTGCCAAGAGTGTGCAAAGCTGTCATCAAGGCAAAGGGTGGTTACTTTGAAGAATCTAAAATATATTTTAATTTGTTTAACACTTTTTTGGTTACTACAGGATTCCTATTTCATAGTTTTGATGTCTTCACTAATATTGTACAATGTAGAAAATAGTCCAAATAAAGAAAAAACATTGAATGAGTAGGTGTGTCCAAACTTTGGACTGGTACTATATATATCTTATATAAAGAAAGAGAATCTTCGGCCTAGCCCCAGAGAGATAGAGATATGCCGGCGGCATGCTATGAGACCGACATGTATTTCTTTATGTCATGGCTACTGCGTCTGATATGCAGATATAGAGGAGGCATATTCATTAATTGTCTATCAGACTATTTGGTATATGTTTTGATTATAGGAGTAACTCTGATAGGCCTGAAACATTCTTCCTAACCTCAAGTTCAACTGTTGGAGTAAGTTGGAGCGTCGGTGCACATTGTCTTCGTATCGTAGGCTTGCAGTAACTAAAGCTTAATAATAGCCACACCACACCAAACCTTGACAAAAGTTTCCAAACTTTATTTGGGTAATAGCAGAAGTAAGTCAAGCCATTTCTTATGAAACAATACAAGCAGGCTATTATACAGTTTTGCTGCAAACACAGCATTACAGTTGCATTACACTTGGTTTAAACCTTCACAAAAGTTTTGAGGAGGCAATATTGCAGTAATTACCAACAAAGACAAGACCCTGTCATACCCAACCAATGACAGAAAGGCTAATGCTATTTATTTTACAACATACCTACTTATAGCTTATCATAAACTAAATAAGGAGCACACGATTAAAAATGTAAATTAGCCAATGAAAATGTCTCAAACATAATTAAACCACACACTGGTGTGGAACTGGTTTCGATTAATAAATAGGCTTACAATAATAACAATGATATACAATAATAATAATGATAATACAAATTATTATAAATAAATGTACATTTCAAAATTGCATCCTACCTGAATAGGGAGTTGCTCAGTAGCCTACATTCTTCTCATCTTAGTCCACTACAATATTAAAACTTCTATTAAATTTCCCTTGTAGGCTTTTCACTATACGCACTATCTTTTTCCTCTAACTTTTGTTTTACTTCCAAGAAAAAGGTCTACATCTTCACAATCAACAGTAGCTTAGGCCAAGGCTCCTCTAATGGCTCTCTATCTCTCTCTCTCCTCAGCAGCAGGCACGCAAGGCGTGAAAGAATGGTGCTGGAGCGCAAATTCAGGGTGTAGGTTATGACAGACAGCCAAAATAAGACCCTCGATATTTATAGAAAGGACCATCAACCTCATCACGGTGCACTTTCACCACCCTGTGGAAGTTCATTATCATTCATATAATCTGTATATTTTGGATGAACGTGTGCATGCCTACAGGAGACTTTTGAAGTAGCCTAATCAGATGAAAACATTGTGACTGGTTGTGTTTATGACATATATAAAAGGTAATGCGTTTAAAAAGTTAGCTGATCGGATTAGAGAAGAGGCAGAGCATGAGTTAAGCTTTCCTGAATACCTGGACCTTCCGGGAGCATGCAGTATGTGGCCACATTATTATAGGACGACAGAGGAGAATGATGATCTGCAAAAGACAACGCAATCAGTATCAGAAGTTTAAAAAAATATAGCCAGACTGGTTTGCTACTGTGCCTTTCTAGACCATATAAACTGTCGAAAGAAGGCCCACAATTGATCCAAATCAAATTTTGAGCTGTGTGTCTCATGTCTTCTCTGTTCCTTCATGCGCAGTGATGCACCTGGCCTCTCCGCTGCCTATCAGCTATTCCTATTTGTTCTATCAGCTATTCCTATTTGTTTTTGTCGATTCATATAAAAATGTATGCAGCCTTGAATGATTTTATGTGTGGTATGATTGCTAGTTAACCTATTGCAGATCTGGACAAACAATCCACCTACCGCTATTGTCACTATGAATGGTGGATAGAGGGCAGGATAGACCATTAGACTGGTAGATTAAACTTACCTGCGGCATACTTAAGCAATAAGGCCCGAGTGGGTGTGGTATATGGCCAATATACCATGGCTAAAGACTGTTCATATGCACGACGCAACACAGAGTTCCTGGACACAGCCCTTCGCCGTGGTATATTGGCAATATACCACAAACCCCCAAGGTGCCTTATTGCTATTATAAACTGGTTACCAATGTAATTAGAGCACGCGCATACAAAGTAAAAATACATGTGTTGTTATACCCATGGTACGCCACGGCTGTCAGCCAATCAGCATTCAGGGCTCGAACCACCCAGTTTACAATAAAAGTTAGCACACGGAAAAGCAATATTGTATAAGGGAAGTACCAAAACATCTTGATATAGAGGCGGCGCATGCAAGCACATGAGGAAATTTGGCTAGGATGGAAGAAATTATATTGTAAAACCTGCAAAAAAGCGAATGTAAACCAGGGGAAAACCGCACTACCCTCCCTTGTGCCCCCCCAAAAAACATGCAACCCTCCCCAAACCCCCCAAAAAAAGTTTGACAACCCTCCCTATTTTGGACCACCCCTCACAGGATGTTCCCCCGTGATGAAAGGGGGCATGACTGAAAAAGTTTGGGAAGCACTGATTTAGCTAATGATTTGCACAAACACAGATGGGCTTCAGCCTATTAATTTGAAGCCACTATGCTGCATAAGTTAGGCTACAGGTGATAATGCTTATTGCTAAATAACACAGCAGCCTGATAATATGGACCAAAATGTTGTTAGGTTCACTTTTGGAGGGGAGATTATATTTTAAATGTTTCGGTCAGGGGGATTGTTATAGTGTACATTGCTCACTGCCTGTATTATTATTATCTTAACAGGATGCATACTCTGACAGTGAGCTTCTCCAAAGGAGCAGAGCCTAACGCCGAAGACTAACGTATTGCATGTATTGTAATCTTTTCTAATCAAAGGTTCAACATGGTGTTTTCTGTCTGAACCATGCTTGGCATGTAATTGTTTTGGAGAATGCCTATGAGAAAGTCAGTTCTGGTGACCTTTCTACTCCAAATTGAATGAAAATAAGATGATGCTACTCCATGTTGAAATTGACCCATCATAATGGGTGTATGCAGATTATTGGGTATCAGAACCCAATAAAAGTGCTAGTGCTAGTGAGCCACTTAGTGAGCCACTTAATTAAGTGAGCCACTTAATTTCAACCTCATATTGATTTTCAATGTGGCATACATTTAAATTGCAATCACATTTTAATGTATGTTCTTTTTTTTTTAAATTTAACTAGCAAGTCAGTTAAGAACAAATTCGTATTTAAAATGACGGCCTACCCCGGCCAAACCCTAACCCGGACGACGCTGGGCCAATTGTGCGCCGCCCTATGGGACCCCCAATCACGGCCGGTTGTGATACAGCCTGGAATCAAACCAGGGTCTGTAGTGACGCCTCAAGCACTGCAATGTAGTGCCTTAGACTGCTGCGCCACTCGGGAGCCCATTCTCTAGATGGCAAAACCATCCTTTCCTACAACTAAAATGTAGGCTATTGCTAGTCTAAGATGTGCTCTTAAGGTGCCAACTGTTACTCCTTAAGGTCCAAGGACTTTCTTATTTTCACAGCTTGACTTCGTCTGGCAGCCAAAACAGTCAAATACTCCATCTAAACGTGAATTGATTCTCAATTGCGATATGGTTCTAGAAACAAAGCCTTTTACTTTCATATCACATCAAAATAATTTCACAAATGTTAAATATACACTTACTGTACACTGTTTTAACCGGCATTAGCACAGTTGCAGCCGAAAGTATTTTTCAGTGACAAGTTTCTGGCGGCCTTCTACCGTTACACACAGGTGTAATGGAAGAAACGGGTCCATCAATATTAATTAATTACAACATATCTTACGGTAGTACTCACCAATGAATACGAGATGAAATAGGTACACTCCCCAAAGATCCATTTGATTTACGATGTCGTACGATTCTGTTAAAATAATTCCAGGTAAACCACCACTAACGTTACACTCACATCTTCGAAATTACACTCAAATACATCCGCATGAGGCATAGGCCTGCCTACATGTGGACTAAATTGTTACAAAAGGAATTGATGAACAAGTGCGATCCTTGTTCGCAACATTTTTCAGAATTCCGTAATGTGGATGGATTAATCAAATGTCATGGACATAAATCAAATAATTACGGGGTAATTGTTATGTAAAACGAAAAGAAAACCTGGTATTCTCACCGAAAGTTATTTAGGCTACACCTGTAGGCTGTTCTTTCTCCACGGAAAGAGTGTCGTCTCCGAACGTATTCGCTGTTGGTTAATCGAGGAGAGAGTGGTCGGATGGACGAACTGTTGAGAGCGACGTAGGTGAGCATAAGCGAATGGGTTAGGATGGGGGAGCACAGAGCGGGCTACGGGAGCACAGCGGGTTACGTAGAGTGGAATGGTTCTAAGGACAGTGACACGTCCAATGTTCGAGTAAAAAAAACAAACAATATAACATTGCCTCTACAAGCCTATAGTCATGTAGGTAAAGTTATATTGTACTATTTCCCAGTCGTTCTCAGATCCAGCTGGAAAATAAGATAACTTACTAATTTGGTGAAACTGACAGATAATGATGGCTGAACACCACAAAAAATAGATGGTCTGACTCAATTCAACACGATGTATTACATTTTTCCTGCACTTTAATACTAGGTGTTGAATTCAAATCAATTTAAAACAATGTTTGTCCCAGCTTCGTGTGGAAACTGTGGCAGCATTTCTTATTCGGATTTAAGTCAATTGGAAATACAAACTATAAACCCTGAAATTACTCTGAGACAGAATTCAGTAGGGAAAATGAATGAGAGTAATAAAAAGCGGTGCTAAAACAAAACATGTTTTTGTTTTGGCTGGATAAAATTGATATCAAATCTATAATAGATAAGCTCCTGGGGGGAAACTAATATTTGTTTTTGGGCACTAAGATAATCATTTGATCCTGTCTACTTCCATATCTGTTTATTATTTCAATCTTGTTTATAGAATACTTTTCTCAGTCATGGTTTTGTTTTCCATTCTTGGCTCTTGTTGTGTGCTATATTGGAAGAGACTACCAGATTAAATGACAGCTGGTCAATTTCTAGGTTGTTTTGTGAGCATCACCCAAGACAGTAATCATGACTTTGTCATTAAGAGGAGCCAACAAATGCCTGGGGAGGGATGAGGGAGGGAAAAGGATCTGGGAGGGGGTTGGATTGATGGGTGTCTTCCTGCACTTCAGAATATCCAGAATATGTGGCTTGTTGTACAAACAAAAACATCTCTATAAAATATAGCAAACAGAAGAGTGGAAATTAAGCTGTGGACAACCTTCTAATACAATGACATTGCTTCTTGAATGGTTTGAAATTTGACTATTGTCTCAAGTCTGTTTGATGTGAGACTCACAGCGTCTTCTAGAGAGCAAGAGTGCGCAACTCTGGTCCTGGAGCACTGCATTGGTCCCACACTGGATTCAAATGTTCAAATAATCATAGTCTTCAATTTGGACCATGATTATTTTTATCAGGTATATTTGCACTGAGCTGGAGCAAAATCGTGCAATGAATGCAACCCTACGATACTGGAATAGCCCACCTATGCTCCACCAGAAGATAGAACCTGAGGCTAGAGGCTATTGCAGGGATTGGCTATTGATGCTGATGGCAATGCAACATATTTAAAATAGCTTATAGTAGTTATACTGTTTCTGAAAGTTAAGGGCGGGGATGTTAATATGTGAATGTTATGGCCCAACCCTAATGAAATGACAGCAGTCATCCAGGAAGTGCATATGGGCATTATATACAGTGTGTGCAAATGTAGTAGGATTAGGGAAGTAAGGCAAAAAAATAGGCAATAGTGGCGAAATAATTACAAATTAGCATTAACACTGGAGCGATAGATGTGCAGATAATGATGTGCAAGTAGAGATACTGAGGTGCAAAAGAGCAAAAATAAATAACAATATGGGGATGAGGTAGTTGGGTGGGCTATTTACAGATGGGCTGTGTACAGGTGCAGTGATCGGTAAGCTGCTCTGACAGCTTGTTACAGTTTTCTTCCGTCGAAGGAGAGGCGGACCAAAATGCAGCGTGGTTATTTTGATTAATCTTTAATAAAAGATAAACACGAACAATACAAAACAAAAACCGTGAAAACCTAAACAGCCTTATCTGGTGCAAACAAACACTGAGACAGGAACAATCACCCACGAAACACTCAAAGAATATGGCTGCCTAAATGTGGTTCCCAATCAGAGACAACGATAAACACCTGCCTCTGATTGAGAGCCACTCCAGGCAGCCATAGACTATTCTAGACAACCCCACTAACCACTATTCCATAACCTACAACAAACCCCGAGACAAAACACACCACATAAAATAACCCATGTCACACCCTGGCCTGACCAAAATAATAAAGAAAACACAAAATACTAAGACCAGGGCGTGACAGAACCCCCCCACCCCAAGGTGCGGACTCCCGGCCGCACACCTAAACCCATAGGGGAGGGTCCGGGTGGGCGTCTGTCCACGGTGGTGGCT
Organism: Oncorhynchus clarkii lewisi; assembly: GCF_045791955.1. Lineage (NCBI taxonomy): Eukaryota > Metazoa > Chordata > Actinopteri > Salmoniformes > Salmonidae > Oncorhynchus > Oncorhynchus clarkii. The sequence goes on along the minus strand of NC_092158.1, from coordinate 59,954,959 downwards.
CCGGCGCGGGACATGGACCCCACTCCAACAAAGTCTTAGTCTGCATGCATCGCGTCCTTAGATTGGCAACCCTCGCCGCTGACCTTGGCGTAGTAACCCTAACCAAGGGCCCCACTGGACTGAGGGGCAGCTCCGGACTGATGTGCAGCTCGGGACTGAGGGATAGCTCGGGACTGAGGGGTAGCTCGGGACTGAGGGGTAGCTCGGGACTGAGGGGTAGCTCGGGACTGAGGGGAAGCTCGGGACTGAGGGGAAGCTCGGGACTGAGAGGAAGCTCGGTACTGAGAGGAAGCTCAGTACTGAGAGGAAGGCACTTGGCTCGATGCTTACTCTAGCCCGGCTGATACGCGGAGCTGGTATGTACCGCACCGGGCTATGCACCCGCACTGGAGACACCGTGCGCTCCACAGCATAACACAGCGCCTGCCCAGTCTCTCTAGCCCCCCGGTAAGCACAGGAAATTGGCGCAGGTCTCCTACTCCCTGTGTGCCACCCCCAATACATTTTTGGGGCTGACTCTCCATCCGCGTCGCCGTGCTGCCTCCTCATACCAGCGCCTCTCAGCTTTCGCCGCCTCCAGCTCTTCTTTGGGGCGGCGATATTCTCCAGGCTGAGCCCAGGGTCCTTTACCATCCAATATCTCCTCCCATGTCCAGAAATCTGGATTTCGCTGCTCCTGCTGCTTGTCACCACGCCGCTTGGTCCTTTTGTGGTGGGTGATTCTGTTACGGTTTTCTTCCGTCGAAGGAGAGGCGGACCAAAATGCAGCGTGGTTATTTTGATTCATCTTTAATAAAAGATAAACACGAACAATACAAAACAAGAAACGTGAAAACCTAAACAGCCTGATCTTTTTTTGTTTAATAAAAAATAATTTATTACCTTCAATACCATTCATTCTTTACAACTCATAATTTTCATACATACTCCAACAATGGTATTTTAATTTAACTAAACAAAAACCCAAACAAAACCTCAGGGGAGCATCTTTCCTCCCCGTCACCCTACAAACTACCTTTCCCTATCTCTCCATCCCTAATCTATCCCCTTACAAATCTAAATGACACCCAGCCCTAAACCCCCCCTCCACCTCTCCCGAGCAGCATGCTGCCCCCACTTCCTCTCCTCCCTCTAAATCCTCCCCCTCAAATCTCCTTCCACTCTCCTCACTATCCCTTCCACCCCCCAATCTCTCCCTGTCTTCACCATGTTCTGCCTGGCTTCCCACAGCCCCCGTTTAAAGAGACTCATGAGAAGCCAGAGCAGAAACCTGTCCCTATCCGTCCCTCTCGCTCTCCCTACACCTCTCTCTAACCTGGCCCACGTAAATACAAAATCCCCCCTTACCAAACCTAACAACACCCATACTACTCCGGCAAAGGCACAGTCCCAAAAGACATGGCGCACAGTCTCCTCCCTGCCACAAGAGGATCTTGGACAGGTGGGGGATTGCACCAAACTATACCGGTACATGATGGAACGTACCGGCAAGCACTTATGGAGGCTCAACCAATTCAGGTCCTTGAGCCTGTTGTCCAGACCCCGCGCCTGCACTCCCTCCCAGACCACTTCCGAGATGCCCACTACAGGCGCCGGACTCCCTGCCTTTCTGACCTCCTCGTACAGGTGCCTGTGATCTAAACCTACTCGGGCAACTTCAACCTCAGGGTGCGCACGCAGCCACTTGGCCGCATGACCAAAGTGCCACGGCAGCTGTTCCGCCCGAGGACCCGTGTTAGACCACACCATTACGCTTCTCGCCTGATACGAGAAGAACACCCGCAGGAGGTAACCGGACGGGTGTATCACTGGATGAGCAAGCTCCGTTAACAAGAAAGAAACAAAAATTGCGTCCAGCTTGAGGGGGAAATGTGGTACCCCACTCAAGCTGCCCTGGCGACACACTCGCACCTGCCACTCCACATGAACTGAAACACAAGCCTCACTAGAGGCCTCCTCAGACTAGCCGGCAATGGGTAGATGTACGCCAAATACAAAAGAGACGGCAACACATCCACCTTTAGGACCAGGACTTTGCCCATAAAAGACAAATACCTAGCCTTCCACATTGCTAGCTTCCTCTGTACCACTGCGATACGCATGTTCCAGTTTAGCGTCGCTGAGCCGGAGGTCTCAAAATGGACCCAGAGAATCCTCAGGGCCCCCTCACAGAGAGATAACCCCCCGGGCACATCCGTTCTACCGCGCCATCTTCCGAAAAACTGGACGGAAGACTTTGCATGGTTCAGAACTGCTCCCGACGCTCGGGTGAAATCCCCAAAGATGGCAAGGGACCTTGTCAGGCACGAGTCCTTGCACAGCAGCAAGGAAGTGGCGTCGGCGTACTGCGTCATCTTAACACGCAGCCCACCACTTCCAGGGATCAACAAGCCTTCCACCCCTGTGTCTGCCCTAATGGCAGCCCCCAGAGGCTCCATGTACAGAACGAAGAGGAGATCCGAGAGTGGGCACCCCTGCCTGACCCCAGACAAGAGGTCAAAAACGTCACCCAAGTGACTATTTACACTAACTCGGCACCCCGCTCCGACATATAATGTACGAATCCATCCTATGAACTGCTCCCCAAATCCTAATCGACCTAACACTCTGAATAAAAAGGATCTATTCACGCGATCAAAGGCTTTCGCCTGATCTAGCGCTGCTACCATTAAAGGCAGTCCTCTATCTTCAACCCAAGCGATGGAGTCCCTGATTAACTGTAGGTTCCATCTAATAGAGCGGCCCTCTACCCCGCACGTCTGATCCTCATGGACGACGTAGGGAAGGGCTGTGCGCAACCGGTCTGCTAAAACCTTTGCAAGTAGCTTGTAATCTACACACAGCATGGTCAACGGCCGCCAGTTGCCAAGGTCTGTTACTTCCCCCTTCTTATATAAAAGTGAAAGCACACCAACAGCCATTGATCCCCCCGGGACCCCCGTCTCAAGGATGGCCTTCAAGACTTCGAGGACCACTGGTCCAAGTATACCCCAAAACTTGAGATAAAACTCAGCCGGCAGCCCATCCATCCCAGGCACCTTCCCTTTTCTCATCCTCCTAAGAGCGCTCTCAACCTCTTCTAGTGAAATCTGGGCCTCCATCACTTCTCTAATGTCCTCCGGCAACCGCCTGGACAAGTGTTCTAAAAACACATTTCCCTGCTCTACATCTATTTCCCTTTCCTTAAATAAACCTTGGAAATGATCAGTTGTCACCCTGACCATATCCTCTGGTTCTCTAACTATACTGCCATTTTCTTCCCTAACGCCATGCATTACCTTCCTACTCTGTCTGGCCCTAACCGACTTAAAGAACATAGCAGAACAAGTCTCATTGTGTTCTAGAAAGCCACTATGTGCACGCTCCAGGAAAGCTCGATCCTTCCGCTCCTGCAACTCCCTGAGCTGCGCCTTTAGGGTTGCGGATCTCTCCCAGTCAAACGACCCGCCGAGGTTGCCTGCCTCGTACTCAAGTTCAATTAACCTTTGGATACGATCCACCTCCCTCCTCTCCTCCCTTGTTTTCCTCTTGCAATACCCTATTATAAAAGCCCTAATCCTCACCTTAACTAATTACCACCATTCTAACACCCCCTCGCACATGGACCGGAGGCCTTCAAGCCTCCAAAAGAAACCAAAAAACCCATCAACAAAAGCCTGCTCCTCCAGCACATCCCGATCTAACTTCCAGTACCCCCTACCAAAGAGGCAGACTGGCGACCCCACCTGCAGAAGCACCTCGTCGTGATCCGAAAAGAAAACAGGCAACAGCCGCCCAGACAACTTACCCAAAGACCTGGGTACAAAAATATAGTCGAGCCTCCGCGCAACCCCCCTGGAGTTGCGCCATGTAGGTACCGCCCATTTTCGGAGTAGTGTGCAGGCCACCATCAACCAGACCATGGCAAGCCATTAGCCCGGTGATGGCGCCTGCACTGCTATCCCCCCCTATTCCTAAATCTGTATTAAAATCCCCCCCTATCACTAATTTCCTATTTGTGACACACAGGGGTGCCAGACAGTCCACCATCTCCCTCCTGTCTGCCACCACCTGTGGCCCATACACCACCACTAATCTAAATTTACAATCCCTTATCGTGACATCCACCCCTATAACCCTCCCCTGCATCACCACAAAAGAACCCTCCACTTTTACCTCCCTGTGCCCACACAAAATCCCTACCCCCGATGAGTGCACCCCCCCAATACCCCAAACCGACTCCCCTTTGTCCCACTCCTTCTTAAACCTACTAACATCCCCTCCATCCCTCAGGTGAACCTCCTGTAAAAAACAAAAATCAAACCCCACACCCTCCAAATAACTAAAAACCGCCCCTCTTAACATAATCCCTTAAACCCCTTACATTTAAACTAACAAAAGTTAAATTAGACCCCATGAAAGAATAAAATAAAAACATGTAATACACTCAAATACTAAACCCAGACAGAAAAAAACAAAAACAGGAGACTCACCCGATGCTCCCCTGCTCCATATCTACCGGTGATAACACCATCCGTACTCCCGACGTCCCCCCCTCTTCCTCCATCTCACCAACCCAGGATGCAGGAATAGTGTTTGGCTCCGGGGTGCCCTGCACCCTGGGTCTACCCCCACACTCCTCCCCCTCCCCAGCGCTGCAGCTGTTTTGGAAAAAAATGGGGAAGGCTGAGTCCCCAAACAAAAAACTCCACACCTCCTCCTGCACCCAGTCCTGAGACTTGTTAGGTGTGTCCCCACCCAACAAAAAGGCCTGGGGAAACCAGCAGCAACCCAGAGGTTTCTCCCACCCCCATCACTCTCTTGACCATCCCCTCCCTCTCACTGTCGGCCAATCGCACCCTCCTCTTCATTCTCTTCTTTGGTGATGGCGGCAGTGGAGAGATACCACCCTCCCCCCGCCAGTTCCTCCACCATACCCCTCATCTCTTCCACCAGGGCACTTTCCCCCCACTCCACTTGTTCTTCCACCGTCTCCTTCTCCACCACTCCTCCCTCGCTTTCTTCTCTCTCATGCTCCTCCACTCGCTTGCCTTCTTCCGCCGCTTTTCCTGGTTCTCCTACTCCCGTGCCTTCCGTTTCCTTCTCTCTTCCATCCGCCGCTTCTTGCCCCTCCTCCTTCCTTGCGACCCTCCCCTCTGGACCTGTACTCTGGTCATGAGGCATTCTTCCTTCCCCTCCTCTTCTTCTCCCATCCCCCGCTCATGCTCCCCCCCCAGCCACAGACGCGTATGACCTCTGACGAGCCGGACACCCCCGCCACAGGTGTGCTAATGAGCCACACCCATGGCACGCCTTAGGCTCGTCACAATACTTCGCCTCGTGCTCCCCAGATCCACAAAATCTGCATTTTCTTGCACTGCACGAGGCGAAGATGTGGCCATAGTCCATACAGCGCCTGCAAAATGGAGGCTGACGTGCATAAAACAACATCCCCCTGTCAGCCCCTAGGGAGAACATAGCAGGAGGATGGAGGTAGCCACCATGTCCCTTTGGGTCCTCCCTGAGGAGGGCCTGGAAGCCTCTCCTCCCATTCCAAAACCCAAGGGAGTCTTTGAGGTGCCTTGCTGAGGAGACGTTATCCATGTATCTCCCCAGAAAGGCCCTCACCTCTTCGTCCTTAACGTATGGGTTGTATATGTTGACAGTTACAACCCTAAAGTTGTTCCTCGCCAGGCTTGTTATTTCATAGTGGCTCATCGGCCTCTCACCTCCCACTGCTCTTGCCCTTCTCAGGATATCATCATGTTTCTCCTCTGTATGTAGTGCCACGTCGTATGCTCCCTTCAACGAGTTGCCTTGGAAGCAAAACACGTCCTTCACCGTCAGCTTTAGAATCCCCATCAAAATTGTCCTTCCAAAAGTTTCCCGTCCTAAAGGCTCCAACTCCTTTTCCTGATCTGAGTGGGCATTCTATGTTACATGTCTAGTTTGTCTAGTTCTATGTTTGGCCTGATATGGTTCTCAATCAGAGGCAGGTGTTAGTCGTTAGCTCTGATAGGCTACCTAAATATGGTTCCCAGTTTGGTGTTGGGTTTGGTGGGTGATTGTTCCTGTCTCTGTGTTTGCACCAGATAGGACTGTTTCAGGTTTTCGCACGTTTGTTGTTTTGTTAGTTTTTTCATGTACAGATTCTTTATTAAAGTACAGTGAATAACCATAACGCTGCGTTTTGGTCCGCCTCAACTTCACCCCAAGAGAACCGTTACACTCCAGGCAGCCATAGACTATTCTAGACAACCCCACTAACCACTGTCCCATAACCTACAACAAACCCCTAGACAAAACACACCACATAAAATAACCCATGTCACACCCTGGCCTGACCAAAATAATAAAGAAAACACAAAATACTAAGACCAGGGTGTGACACAGCTGATGCTTAAATTTAGTGAGGGAGATAAACTCATTAAAACCTGTTTTTCAACCACTCCACAAATTTCTTGTTAACAAACTATAGTTTTGTCAAGTCGGTTAGGACATCTACTTTGTGCATGACACAAGTCATTTTTCCAACAATTGTTTACAGACAGATTATTTCACTTCTAATTCATTGTATCACAATTCCAGTGGGTCAGAAGTTTACAAATACTATGTTGACTGTGCCTATAAACAGCTTAGAAAATTCCAGAAAATGATGTCATGGCTTTAGAAGCTTCTGATAGCCTAATTGGCATCATTTGAGTTAATTGGAGGTGTACCTGTGGATGTATTTCAAGGCCTACCTTCAAACTCAGTGCCTCTTTGCTTGACATCATGGGAAAATCAAAAGAAATCAGCCAAGACATCAGAAAAACAATTGTAGTCCTCCACAAGTCTGGTTCATCCTTTGGAGCAATTTCCAAACACCTGAAGGTACCACATTCATCTGTACAAACAATAGTACACAAGTATAAACACCATGGGACCATGCAGCCGCCATACCCCTCAGGAAGGAGACGCCTTCTGTCTCCTAGAGATGAAAGTACTTTGGTGCTAAAAGTGCAAATCAATCCCAGAAGGTCCTTGTGAAGATGCTGGAGGAAACCGGTACAAAGTATCTATATCCACAGTAAAACAAGTCCTATATTGAAATAACCTGAAAGGCCGCTCAGCAAAGAAGAAGCCACTGCTCCAAAACCGCCATAAAAAACCCAGACTACGGTTTTTCAACTGCACATGGGGACAAAGATCGTACTTTTTGGAGAAATGTCACCTGGTCTGATGAAACAACAGTAGAACTGTTTGGCCATAATGACCATTGTTATGTTTGGAGGGAAAAGGAGGAGGCTTACAAGCCGAAGAACACCATCCCAACCGTGAAGCACGGGGGTGGCAGCATCATGTTGTGGCGGTGCTTTGCTGCAGGAGGGCCTGGTGCACTTCAGAAAACAGATGGCATCATGAGGCAGGAAAATTAAGAGGATATATTGAAGCAACATTTCAAGACATCAGTCAGGAAGTTAAATCTTGGACACAAATGGGTCTTCCAAATGGACAATGACCCCAAGCATACTTCCAAAGTTGTAGCAAAATGTCTTAATGACAACAAAGTCAAGGTATTGGAGTGGCCATCACAAAGCCCTGACTTAAATCCTATAGAAAATGTGTGGGCAGAACTGAAAAAGCATGTGCGAGCAAGGAGGCCTACAAACCTGACTCAGTTTACACCAGCTCTGTCAGGAGGAAGGGGCCAAAATTCACCCAACTTATTGTGGGAAGCTTGTGAAAGGCTACCCAAAACGTTTGACCCTAGTTAAACAATTTAAAGGCAAATTACCAATTTTTTTAAATTTATTTTTTTAAATTTTTATTTCACCTTTATTTAACCAGGTAGGCAAGTTGAGAACAAGTTCTCATTTACAATTGCGACCTGGCCAAGATAAAGCAAAGCAGTTCGACACATACAACGACACAGAGTTACACATGGAGTAAAACAAACATACAGTCAATAATACAGTATAAACAAGTCTATATACGATGTGAGCAAATGAGGTTAGATAAGGGAGGTAAAGGCAAAAAGGCCATGGTGGCAAAGTAAATACAATATAGCAAGTAAAACACTGGAATGGTAGATTTGCAATGGGAGAATGTGCAAAGTATAAATAAAAATAATGGGGTGCAAAGGAGCAAAATAAATAAATAAATTAAATACAGTAGGGAAAGAGGTAGTTGTTTGGGCTAAATTATAGGTGGGCTATGTACAGGTGCAGTAATCTGTGAGCTGCTATGACAGTTGGTGCTTAAAGCTAGTGAGGGAGATAAGTGTTTCCAGTTTCAGAGATTTTTGTAGTTCGTTCCAGTCATTGGCAGCAGATAACTGGAAGGAGAGGCGGCCAAAGAAAGAATTGGTTTTGGGGGTGACTAGAGAGATATACCTGCTGGAGCGTGTGCTACAGGTGGGAGATGCAATGGTGACCAGCGAGCTGAGATAAGGGGGGACTTTACCTAGCAGGGTCTTGTAGATGACATGGAGCCAGTGGGTTTGGCGACGAGTATGAAGCGAGGGCCAGCCAACGAGAGCGTACAGGTCGCAATGGTGGGTAATATATGGGGCTTTGGTGACAAAACGGATTGCACTGTGATAGACTGTTGTCCACGTAAGTCAGAGCCGTCCAGAGTAGTAATGTTGGACAGGCGGGTAGGTACAGGTAGCGATCGGTTGAAGAGCATGCATTTAGTTTTACTTGTATTTAAGAGCAATTGGAGGCCACGGAAGGAGAGTTGTATGGCATTGAAGCTTGCCTGGAGGGTTGTTAACACAGTGTCCAAAGAAGGGCCAGAAGTATACAGAATGGTGTCGTCTGCGTAGAGGTGGATCAGAGACTCACCAGCAGCAAGAGCGACCTCATTGATGTATACAGAGAAGAGAGTCGGTCCAAGAATTGAACCCTGTGGCACCCCCATAGAGACTGCCAGAGGTCCGGACAGCAGACCCTCCGATTTGACACACTGAACTCTATCAGAGAAGTAGTTGGTGAACCAGGCGAGGCAATCATTTGAGAAACCAAGGCTGTCGAGTCTGCCGATGAGGATGTGGTGATTGACAGAGTCGAAAGCCTTGGCCAGATCAATGAATACGGCTGCACAGTAATGTTTCTTATCGATGGCGGTTAAGATATCGTTTAGGACCTTGAGCGTGGCTGAGGTGCACCCATGACCAGCTCTGAAACCAGATTGCATAGCAGAGAAGGTATGGTGAGATTCGAAATGGTCGGTAATCTGTTTGTTGACTTGGCTTTCGAAGACCTTAGAAAGGCATGGTAGGATAGATATAGGTCTGTAGCAGTTTGGGTCAAGAGTGTCACCCCCTTTGAAGAGGGGGATGACCGCAGCTGCTTTCCAATCTTTGGGAATCTCAGACGACACGAAAGAGAGGTTGAACAGGCTAGTAATAGGGGTGGCAACAATTTTGGCAGATAATTTTAGAAAGAAAGGGTCCAGATTGTCTAGCCCGGCTGATTTGTAGGGGTCCAGATTTTGCAGCTCATTCAGAACATCAGCTGAGCAGATTTGGGAGAAGGAGAAATGGGGAAGGCTTGGGCGAGTTGTTGTGGGGGGTGCAGTGCTGTTGACCGGGGTAGGAGTAGCCAGGTGGAAAGCATGGCCAGCCGTAGAAAAATGCTTATTGAAATTCTCAATTATGGTGGATTTATCAGTGGTGACAGTGTTTCCTATCTTCAGTGCAGTGGGCAGCTGGGAGGAGGTGTTCTTATTCTCCATGGACTTTACAGTGTCCCAGAACTTTTTTGAGTTAGTGTTGCAGGAAGCAAATTTCTGCTTGAAAAAGCTAGCCTTGGCTTTTCTAACTGCCTGTGTATAATGGTTTCTAGCTTCCCTGAACAGCTGCATATCACGGGGGCTGTTCGATGCTAATGCAGAACGCCATAGGATGTTTTTGTGTTGGTTAAGGGCAGTCAGGTCTGGGGAGAACCAAGGGCTATATCTGTTCCTGGTTCTAAATTTCTTGAATGGGGCATGTTTATTTAAGATGGTTAGGAAGGCATTTTTAAAAAATATCCAGGCATCCTCTACTGACGGGATGAGATCAATATCCTTCCAGGATACCCCGGCCAGGTCGATTAGAAAGGCCTGCTCGCTGAAGTGTTTCAGGGAGCGTTTTACAGTGATGAGTGGAGGTCGTTTGACCGCTGACCCATTACGGATGCAGGCAATGAGGCAGTGATCGCTGAGATCTTGGTTGAAAACAGCAGAGGTGTATTTAGAGGGCAAGTTGGTTAGGATGATATCTATGAGGGTGCCCGTGTTTAAGGCTTTGGGGAGGTACCTGGTAGGTTCATTGATAATTTGTGTGAGGTTGAGGGCATCAAGTTTAGATTGTAGGATGGCTGGGGTGTTAAGCATGTTCCAGTTTAGGTCGCCTAGCAGCACAAGCTCTGAAGATAGATGGGGGGCAATCAGTTCACATATGGTGTCCAGAGCACAGCTGGGGGCAGAGGGTGGTCTATAGCAGGCGGCAACGGTGAGAGACTTGTTTTTAGAGAGGTGGATTTTTAAAAGTAGAAGTTCAAATTGTTTGGGTACAGACCTGGATAGTAGGACAGAACTCTGCAGGCTATCTTTGCAGTAGATTGCAACACCGCCCCCTTTGGCAGTTCTATCTTGTCTGAAAATGTTGTAGTTTGGAATTAAAATGTCTGAATTTTAGACACAGCTAGAACATCCGGGTTGGCAGAGTGTGCTAAAGCAGTGAATAGAACAAACTTAGGGAGGAGGCTTCTAATGTTAACATGCATGAAACCAAGGCTATTACGGTTACAGAAGTCGTCAAAAGAGAGCGCCTGGGGAATAGGAGTGGAGCTAGGCACTGCAGGGCCTGGATTCACCTCTACATCGCCAGAGGAACAGAGTAGGAGTAGAATAAGGGTGCGGCTAAAAGCAATAAGAATTGGTCGTTTAGAACGCCTGGAACAGAGAGTAAAAGGAAGTTCCTGGGGGCGATAAAATAGCATCAAGGTATAATGTACAGACAAAGGTAAGGTAGGATGTGAATACAGTGGAGGTAAACCTAGGTATTGAGTGATGAAGAGAGAGATATTGTCTCTAGAAACATCATTGAAACCAGGAGATGTCATTGCATGTGTGGGTGGTGGAACTAATAGGTTGGATAAGGTATAATGAGCAGGACTAGAGGCTCTACAGTAAAATAAGCCAATAAACACTAACCAGAACAGCAATGGACAAGGCATATTGACATTAAGGAAAGGCATGCTCAGTCGAGTGATCAAAAGGGTCCAGTGAGTGGAGAGGTTGGTTGGGGGTCACGGAGATTTAGACAGCTAAATCGGTAGCAAGCTAGCATAGGAGCAAGCTAGCATAGGATGGAGGTCTGTTATTAGCCAACTCTTGCGTTCCGTCAGTAGATTAGTGGGTTTCCGTGTGGTAGAGGGGATTAATCCAAATCACACAACAACAACAAAAATAAAAACAATAGATATAGTTATAGCCCAAGAAGAAAAATAAATAAATAAAAAATAATAAAATAAAATAAAAATTGTCCGATTGTCTATTCAGATAGCAGCCGATAAGATAGCCAACGGCTAGCAGGCCGCAGGTGGGCGCCCAGGCAACGTTGCGCCGGAGGAGCCAGCCGGACAATTCCCTCGGGTAGACAACGTCGGCAGTCCAGCTGTGAAGGCCCGGTGGGGCTCCGCGTAGGCAGCAAAACGGGTCCGGATAGGTGACTGCAGCCCAGGAGTGATTGATGGAACTCTTCAGCTGGCTAGCTCCGGAACAATTGATGTTAGCTCCGGAATCGACGAAAGCCGATAGTCACACGGATAGCAGCTAGCTGTGAGATCCAGGTATGGATGTCCAGAGCCAGCGGCCGAAATCCGGTATGTTCCGTTCCGAGCCGCGCTGCACCGCGCCGTACAAAACTGCCGATAGATTCTCGAGCCAAAGGACAGCCGATGACCACAAACCGTGGTTAGCTGAGTACTAACGATTAGCCAGTAAATAAGCTAACTAGCTTCTGAACCAGCTTCAGAGTAGCTTCTGGACCAGCTTCTGGCTAGCTCCCGGCTAGCTTCTGGCTAATTTCTGGCTAGCATCTCGGAGGATTACAGATCTGAGGTAAATAATACTTTTTTATATAAATATAAATTGGTGAAGCGGATTGCAGGAGAGTGTTCTGAAGATGAGTTTTTGGAAAATTAAAAATGTATGTGAAAAAAAAGTTGTAAATATATATATATACGGGACACGACAGGACGAGGACAAAAATACGTCTGAACTGCTATGCCATCTTGGGAATAATAATAAATACAAATTGAGTGTATGTAAACTTCTGACCCACTGGAAATGTGATGAAATAAATAAAAGCTGAAATAAATCCTTCTCTCTAGTATTATTCTGACATCTCACATTCTTAAAATAAAGTGGTGATCCCAACTAACCTAAGACAGGGAATTTGTACTAGGATTAAATGTTAGGAATTGTGAAAAACTGAGTTAAAATGTATTTGGCTAAGGTGTATGTAATCATCCGACTTCACCTGTAAGTCTCCAGCTTCAGTGATGTTTGCAATTTGTTCCAGTCATTGGCAGCAGAGAACTGGAAGGAAATGCGGCCAAAGGAGGAGTTGGCTTTGAGGATGACCAGTGAAATATACCTGCTGGAGCGCGTGATACGGATGGGTGTTGCTATGGTGACCAGTGAGCTGAGATAAGGCTGGGTTTTACCTAGCCAAGACTTCTAGATGACCTGGAGCCAGTGGTTTTGGCGAAGAATATGAAGCGAGGGCCAGCCAACGAGAGCATACAGGTCACAGTGGTTGGTAATATATGGGGCTTTGGTGACAAAACTGATGGCACTGTGATAGACTACTTCCAATAGCTGAGTAGAGTGTTGGAGGCTATTTTGTAAATTACATTGCCGAAGTCAAGGATCAGTAGGATAGCCCATTTTACAAGGGTATGTTTAGCAGCATGATTGAAGGAGGCTTTGTTGCGAAATGGGAGGCCAATTCTAGTAAATTTAGTTTTGGATTGGAGATGCTTAATGTGAGTCTGAAAGGAGAGTTTACAGTCTAACCAGACACCTAGATATTTGTCCACATATTCTAAGTCAGAACCGTCCAAAGTAGTGATGTTAGTCGGGCGGGCGGGTGCGGGCAGCGATCGGTTGAAGAGCATGCATTTAGTTTTACTAGCATATAAGAGAAGTTGGAGGCCACGGAAGGAGCGTTGTATGGCATTGAAGCTCATCTGGAGGTTTGTTAACACAGTGTCCAAAGAAGGGCCAGAAGTATGCAGAATGGTGTCGTCTGCGTAGAGGTGGATCAGAGAATCACCAGCAGCAAGAGTGACATCATTGATATATACAGAGAAGAGAGTCGAACCCTGTGGCACCCCCATAGAAACTGCCAGAGGTCCGGACAACATGCCCTCCGATTTTACACACTGAGAAGTAGTTGGTGAACCAGGCGAGGCAATCATTTGAGAAACCATGGCTGTTGAGTTTGCCGATAAGAATGAGGTGATTGACAGAGTCAAAAGCCTTGGCCAGGTCGATGAAGACGGCTGCACAGTACTGTCTTTTATCGATTGCGGTTATGATATTGTTTAGGACCTTGAGCCTTGCTGAGGTGCACCCATGACCAGCTCGGAAACCAGATTGCATAGTGGAGAAGGTACAGTGGGATTCAAAATGGTCGGTAATCTGTATGTTAACTTGGATTTCGAAGATTTTAGAAAGGCAGGGCAGGATGGATATAGGTCTATAACAGTTTGGGTTGCAACAATTGTGGTGGATAATTTTAGAAAGTGAGGGTCCAGATTGTCTAACCCAGCTGATTTGTTGGGGTCCAGATTATGCTGCTCTTTCAGAACATCAGGTATCTGAATTTTGGTGAAGGCAAAGCGGGGAGGGGGGTTGTGTAAGTTGCGGTGGGGGTGCAGAGCTGTTGGTCGGGGGGGTAAGGGTAGCCAGGTGGAAAGCATGGCCAGCTGTAGAAAATTGCTTGTTAAAATTCTCGATTATCGTGGATTTATCAGTGGTGACAGTGTTTCCTAGTTTCAGTGCAGTGGGCAGCTGGGAGGAGGTGCTCTTATTCTCCATGGACTTTACAGTGCCTCAAAACTTTTGGGAATTTGCACTACACGATGCAAATTTCTGTTTGAAAAGCTGGCCTTTTCTTTCCTGACTGTGTATATTGGTTCCTAACTTCACCGAAGGGCGGCAGGGTAGCCTAGTGGTTAGAGCATTGGACTAGCAAGTTGAAACCCCCGAGCTGACAAGGTACAAATCTGTCGTTCGGCCCCTGAACAGGCAGTTAACCCACTGTTCCTAGGCCGTCATTGAAAATAAGAATGTGTTCTTAACTGACTTGCCTAGTTAAATAAAGGTAAAATAAATAAATAAAAAACTTCCCTGAAAAGTTGCATATCGCGCTGGCTAGTCAATGCTTATGCAGTACTCCAAAGGATGTTTTTGTGCTGGTAAAGGGCAGTCAAGTCTGGAGTAAACCAAGGCCTATATTTGTTCTTAGTTATACATTTTTTTGAATGGGTCATGCTTATTTAATTTGGTGAGGAATGCACTTTTAAAAAATAACCAGGCTATGAGGGTGCCTGTGTTCACGGATTTAGGGTTGTACCTGGTAGGTTCCTTGACAATTGTGTGAGATTGAGGGAATCTAGTTTAGATTGTTGGACGGCCGGGGTGTTACGCATAACCCAGTTTCAGTCACCGAACAGTAAGACCTCTGAAGATAAATTGGGGGCAATCAATTCACATATGGTGTCCAGTACACAGCTGGGGGCTGAGGGGGGTCTATAACATGAGGCAACAGTGAGAGACTTTTTTTCTGGAAAGGTGGATTTTTAAAAGTAGAAGCTTGAACAGTTTGTGCACAGACCTGGATAGCATGACAGAACTCTGCAGTAGATTGCAACTCCCCTTTGGCAGTTCTACAGTGCCTTGCGAAAGTATTCGGCCCCCTTGAACTTTGCGACCTTTTGCCACATTTCAGGCTTCAAACATAAAGATATAAAACTGTATTTTTTTTGTGAAGAATCAACAACAAGTGGGACACAATCATGAAGTGGAACGACATTTATTGGATATTTCAAACTTTTTTAACAAATCAAAAACTGAAAAATTGGGCGTGCAAAATGATTCAGCCCCCTTAAGTTAATACTTTGTAGCGCCACCTTTTGCTGCGATTACAGCTGTAAGTCGCTTGGGGTATGTCTCTATCAGTTTTGCACATCGAGAGAGTGACATTTTTTCCCATTCCTCCTTGCAAAACAGCTCGAGCTCAGTGAGGTTGGATGGAGAGCATTTGTGAACAGCAGTTTTCAGTTCTTTCCACAGATTCTCGATTGGATTCAGGTCTGGACTTTGACTTGGCCATTCTAACACCTGGATATGTTTATTTTTGAACTATTCCATTGTAGAGTTTGCTTTATGTTTTGGATCATTGTCTTGTTGGAAGACAAATCTCCGTCCCAGTCTCAGGTCTTTTGCAGACTCCATCAGGTTTTCTTCCAGAATGGTCCTGTATTTGGCTCCATCCATCTTCCCATCAATTTTAACCATCTTCCCTGTCCCTGCTGAAGAAAAGCAGGCCCAAACCATGATGCTGCCACCACCATGTTTGACAGTGGGGATGGTGTGTTCAGCTGTGTTGCGTTCACGCCAAACATAACGTTTTGCATTGTTGCCAAAAAGTTCAATTTTGGTTTCATCTGACCAGAGCACCTTCTTCCACATGTTTGGTGTGTCTCCCAGGTGGCTTGTGGCAAACTTTAAACAACACTTTTTATGGATATCTTTAAGAAATGGCTTTCTTCTTGCCACTCTTCCATAAAGGCCAGATTTGTGCAATATACGACTGATTGTTGTCCTATGGACAGAGTCTCCCACCTCAGCTGTAGATCTCTGCAGTTCATCCAGAGTGATCATGGGCCTCTTGGCTGCATCTCTGATCAGTCTTCTCCTTGTATGAGCTGAAAGTTTAGAGGGACGGCCAGGTCTTGGTAGATTTGCGGTGGTCTGATACTCCTTCCATTTCAATATTATCGCTTGCACAGTGCTCCTTGGGATGTTTAAAGCTTGGGAAATATTTTTGTATCCAAATCCGGCTTTAAACTTCTTCACAACAGTATCTCGGACCTGCCTGGTGTGTTCCTTGTTCTTCATGATGCTCTCTGCGCTTTTAACGGACCTCTGAGACTATCACAGTGCAGGTGCATTTATACGGAGACTTGATTACACACAGGTGGATTGTATTTATCATCATTAGTCATTTAGGTCAACATTGGATCATTCAGAGATCCTCACTGAACTTCTGGAGAGAGTTTGCTGCACTGAAAGTAAAGGGGCTGAATAATTTTGCACGCCCAATTTTTCAGTTTTTGATTGGTTAAAAAAGTTTGAAATATCCAATAAATGTCGTTCCACTTCATGATTGTGTCCCACTTGTTGGTGATTCTTCACAAAAAAAATTGTTTTATATCTTTATGTTTGAAGCCTGAAATGTGGCAAAAGGTCGCAAAGTTCAAGGGGGCCGAATACTTTCGCAAGGCACTGTATCTTGGTGGAAAATGTTGTAGTTGGGGATGGAAATTTCAGAATTTTTGGTGGAGTCTGCTAAAGCAATGAATAAAACAAACTTAGGGAGGAGGTTTCTAATGTTAACATGCATGAAACCAAGGCTTTTACAGTTACAGAAATCAACAAATGATAGCACCTGGGGAATAGGTGTGGTACTGGGGGCTACAGGGCCTGGGTTAACCTCTACATCACCAGAGGAACAGAGGAGGAGTAGGATAAGGGTACGGCTAAAGCCTATAAGAACTGGTCGTCTAGTGCGTTCGGAACATAGAGTAAAAGGAGCAGATTTCTAGGTGCGGAAAAATAGATTCAAGGCATAATGTACAGACAAGGGTATGGTAGGATGTGAATACAGTGGAGGTAAACCTAGGCGTTGAGTGACGATGAGAGAGGTTTTGTCTCTGGAGGCACCAGTTAAGCCAGGTGAGGTCTCCACATGTGTGGGGGTGGGACAAAAGAGCTATCTAAGGCAAGTTGAGCGGGACTGAGGGCTCTACAGTGAAATAAACAATATGAATTAGCCGAGACAGCATATTGACATTAGAGAGAGGCATAAAGCAATCACAGGTGTTGATCGGGAGAGCTAAGTCAACAATAGGTAAATGGCGATGAATGGGCAGAGCGGGTCAGTTAGGTAGTTCGAGGCTTGGGCCGACAGATAAACAAAATATGGTACTGTGTTATTGAAACAGTCCAGGGGGCATCAGCTTTGTAGCCGAGTGATCGTAGGGTTCAATGAGCAGCAATAGGTGAGTCAGGGAGCCGTTCGGTAGTCACTACTACACTAGGCGAGTGGGAGACATGGCGTTCAGAAAGCTAGCGTGCCCGGGCTAGCAGATGGGTCTTTGGCGACATCGCAAAGGAAAAGCCTGTTGAGACCACATCGGGTGATTACGTCGGGAGACCAGTTGTGATGGATCGGCGGGACTCCGTGTCGGCAATAAAGGGTCTAGGCCAGTTGGCAAAAGGAGGTGTTGTAGCCCTAGAATTAGCTGGTATATGGGCCTTGCTCGAGGCAAGCTCAAGGCTAACTGGTGCTTGCTTCGGGACAGAGGCGTTAGTTAACAGTAGCCACTCGGTTGCAGCTAGCTAGCTGCGATGATCCGATGTAATGATCCAGAGCGGCAGGAATGATGAGGTAGAGAGAAGCAGTCCGACATGCTCTGGGAAGCTTTCGCGCTGTGCAGACTGGCTTCTATTTTCCCAGCTAAAGCTGTCTGGTGTCCGAGCTAAAGATAAAGACCGCTAGCCATGGTTAACAAAGACTAATAGCTAGTAGCTAGTTAGCTGGCTAGCTCCTGATGGAGGTTCCAGTTATAAGGAATAAAAATAGCAGATCTGTACCACATTGGGTGAGGCGGGTTGCAGGAAAGTATATTTAGTTCGTAGATAGGAAGTAAGATTAAAATATATACGAAAAAACTATACTGAACAAAAATATAAACAAAACATGTGACAAGAAATACAGTTCATAAGGAAATCAGTCAATTGAAATAAATTCATTAGGCAAAAATCTATGGATTTCACATGACTGGGAATACAGATATGCATATGTTGGTCATAGATACCTTAAAACAAAGGTAAGGGCGTGGATCAGAAAACCAGTCCGTATCTGGTGTGGCCACCATTTGCCTCATGCAGCGCGACCCATCTCCTTCGCATAGAGTTAATCAGGCTGTTGATTGTGGCCTGCGGAATTTTGTTCCACTGCTCTTCAATGATTGTGCGAAGTTGCTGGATATTGTTGGGAACTGAAACACGCTGTCATACAAATCCATTCAGAGCATCCCAAACAGGCTCAATGGGTGACACGTCTGCTGAGTACGCAGGTCATGGAAGAACTGGGCCAGCTTCCAGGAATTGTGTACCAATTCTTGCGACATGGGGCCGTGCATTATCAATGCTGAAACATGAGGTGATGGCGGCAGATGAATGGCACGACAATGGGCCTCAGGTTCACGGGTATCTCTGAATCGATAAAATGCAATTGTGTTTGTTGTCCATAGCTTATGCCTGCCTATACCATAACCCTACTGCCACCGTTCACAACGTTGTCATCAGCAAACCGCTCGCCCACACATTGCCATACACGTGGTCTACAGTTGTGAGGCCAGTTGGACAGACTGACAATTTCTCTAAAAATGACATTGGAGGCGTCTTATGGTAGAGAAATTAACATGACATTATCTGGCAACAGCTCTGTTGGACATTCCTGCAGTCAGCATGCCAATTGCATGCTCCTTCAAAACTTGAGACATCTGTGACATTGTGTTGTGTGACTAAACTGCACATTTTAGAGTGGCCTTTTATTGTCCCCAGCACCTGTGTAATGATCATGCTGTTTAACCAGCTTCTTTATATGCCACACTTGGGTGGGTGGATTATATTGGCAAAGGAGAAATGTTCACAAACAGAGATGTAAAAATGTGTGCACAAAATTTCAGAGAAATAAGGAATATGGAACATTTCTGGCATATTTTATATCAGCTCATGGAACATATTTTTGGTCAGTTTGAGTGTACAATAATAACAATCAATGTGGGTTACATTTTTACCATACCGGCATGGATGTTAATGGGGGGAAATTATATTGATGGTTTATTTCATTTTGAGTGCTGAAATTGTAGTTCTAAACGTGTCCGGGCAGGGCAATAAATGATTTACTGAAGATTATATTTTGGAGTGCTGTCCATTTAATTTCCCATTTTCTATAGACATGCAACCCAGACAGAGGAATCACTAATTGTAATGTACAACCTAATCCACTTTGCGTTTGTCGTGTACAAGTCAACTTCCTAATAAGCGTACCATTTTAGGATTTGAAACAATACAACATTACCATCTCAGTTGGGAAGTGAGTACTATTTAGACTAGAGGTAAAAGGAGCTCTGAGCATGTTTGATACATTTTTTTGAACAGACAATGTGCCTTGGGGATCTTTCAGTAAATTACATTTTTGCACTGTGCATTTGGAATTTGTTATTCACATCAACACTTAATGTTGCAAGAAAAGTAGAAAGCTCTCTCTGAGGGAAGGGAGCTTTAAAAGGAGTAGAGCTTGTTTATATTTTCTTCTTAAGCCGTGAGGTCTCCCCAACATTCTCTGAGGGACATTGTAGGTGTTGAGGGTTTGTTAGTCTTTTTCTCACATTTAGAAGAGGTGACTTAACCTAGCCCGAAGCTCCTTCGATAAGGATACCATCAAGGAGATGAATGCTTTGTCAAGGCAAGCGCTCCTCATAATACAGTACATACCCTCTCAATCTGAAGGGCTTTGCTCTCCCGGGTTCTCAATTAATCCCTTCTCAGTCCTCCGGACTGTTTAGCTTTCATATGGGTTAGGTTTGAAGGCAAAGGAGATGGACAGGCATCACTTTCTAGCCGCCTGCGAGGGTACATTGATTTCCTATCGTTCGGAGCTGAGTATGAGTGAACATTTCATAATGAGGGATTACATACTGTATCTGCCACGGCCGTTGCTGGAAGATAGACAGCTGTCCCTGATTGAGAACCATACCCTGCCAAAACAAAGAAATACAAAACATAGAAAATAGAACATAGAATGCCCACCCCACAACACACCCTGGCCTAACCAAATAGAGAAATAAAACGGTTCTCTAAGGTCAGGGCGTGACAGTACCCCCCTCCCCCCCAAAGGTGCGTACTCCGGCCGCAAAACCTGAACCTATAGGAGAGGGTCCGGGTGTGCATCTATCCGCTTTGGTGGCGGCTCTGGTGCGGGACGTAGACCCCGCTCCACCTCTGGTTCACCCCGCTTTGGTAGCGCCTCTGGTGTGGGGACCCTCGCTGTTGGCCCCGGACTGGAGGCCGTCACTGGAGGCTCCGGACTGAAGGCCATCGTTGGAGGCTTCGTGCCATGGATGATCACTGGAGGCTTCTTGCCATGGATCATCACTAGAGGCTTCGTGCCATGGATCATCACTAGAGGATTCGTGCCATGGATCATCACTGGAGGCTTCTTGCCATGGATCATCACTGGAGGAGAGAGACACACAGGAGGCCTGGCTCTCGGAGCAGGACTCACCAGGCTGGGGAGACATACAGGAGGCTTAGTTCTGGGCGTAGGCACAGGACTCACCAGGGCCGCCCCCAGGAGGTAAGAGTAGGTCAAATCACATTGGCCACGCTGATCCTCAACACGCGAGCCCCTGAGGGGTGCGTGCCCAGTCCCCTCCTGTACACCCTGTTCACCCATGACTGCATGGCCAAGAACGACTCCAACACCATCATTAAGTTTGCCAATGACACAACAGTGATAAGCCTGATCACCGCCAATGATGAGACAGCCTATAGGGAGGAGGTCAAAGACCTGGCAGTGTGGTGCCAGGATAACAACCTCTCTGATCAAGACAAAGGAGTTGATCTTGGACTACAGGAAAAGGAGGGTCGAGCACAGCCCCCTTCTCATCGATGGGGCTGTTGTGGAGCAGGTTGAGAGCTTCAAGTTCCTTGGTGTCCACATCACCGACGAACTGTCATGGTCCAAACACACCAAGACAGTTGTGAAGAGGGCACGACAATGCCTATTCCCCCTCAAGAGACTGAACAGATTTGGCATGGGTCCTCAAATCCTCAAAAAGTTATACAGCTGCACCATCGAAAGCATCCTGACTGGTTGCATCACCGCCTGGTGTGGCAACTGCTTGGCCACCAACCGCAAGACACTACAGAGAGTAGTGCATACAGCCCAGTACATCACTAGGGCCAAGCTTCCTGCCATCCAGGACCCCTATACCGGGCGGTGTCAGAGGAAGGCCCTAAAAATAGCCAAAGACTCCAGACACCCTAGTCATAGACTGTTCTCTCTTCTACCGGATGGCAAGCGGTACTGGAGCGCCAAGTCTAGGTCCAAAAGGCTTCTTAACAGCTTCTACTCCTGAACAGCCAACCAAATGGCTACCCAGACTATTGCATTGACCCCCCCCCCATATTTTTACACTGCTGCTACTTTCTGTTTATTATCTATGCATAGTCAGTTTACCTCTACCTACATGTACATATGCCCCCGCACGCACATTGGTTATGTACCGGTACCCCCTGTAGTCTCGTTAGAAAAATAATTAAAGAGCAACAAATACACAATTTTATTTGTATTTCTTTATTTACTGTCTACTTCAGTTTATTTAGTAAATACTTTCTTAACACGTTTTTTCCTTAAAACTGCATTGTTGGTTAAGGGCTTGTAAGTAAGCATGACAAATAACATTTAATTTGATATACTTTCCCCCCTGTGTGACCATTATTGTTAAAGGGAACACTTTCTAAGGATGGAGACATTTCTCATTTTCTATCTCACAAAATGGAAAAGGGGTATTTCACAGTTGCACTCAAAAAGAACATTGCTTAAATGCACTGAGATTGCATGGTGGGCATTCACACATGCAGTGACTCGTTATCCTCTCGCAACAACAGATGGCGTGTTTCATGCCTACTGTGTGGGAAGGTTAGGTTACAGTGTTGTAGATGCCTAGTTCTGTCTTTAAATCTAATTTGGGAATCACACACACACACACAGGAAGAAAGAGGAGGGGGAAAGACACTGCTGAATTAATGAAGCAGTAGGTGTTGATAAAAACACTACATTTGTACTGCAACAGGAAGCACATTGAAGTTTGGCCCCATCGTGCAGCCCCAGCACAACCTGTGAGGTGGCAGACACTCCTTGCCTCCTTGCTACTTTAAGGTGACAATGTCCCCATCCCATCTTTTCTTATGACAAGCAAAAACATAAGATCTCCCTGTTATTTCTCAGCATTTCACATTTTCTGTATGGGGCTTCTCTCGCAGGGCTCCACTAATGCTGCTCCCTTTGTTTCGATGGCACCTCAGGTTTCAGCCATAAACGCCCGTTTTATGAGATATGAGTAGAGACTCAGGAAAATAGCATAAAGATGAAGTTCCCCTGGATGATGCTTGATTGATAAAATCTTTGTGCAGCAGGGCCCCTCACTGTCGCTGGGCTTCTTACAGGGGTGAAGAGGTGAGCGGGAAACATCCATCACTGATTTCCAGACACTCCTGCTGGCCAAAAATAATCAGATGACACCTGAATCAACAGCTCTGAGTTTTCAGATCCATAACTCATCATCTGCTGAATGGGTGTGTGTGTCAGTGTGTGTGTGAGAACTTTGATATCCTTATGTGAATCTATTCATGTAATGCCTGTTTAGAAATCCAAATAGAGACATTGGGTTGTTTTAACAAATGTACAGTATATTACAGCCTCATCTTGGTCCGTGTCTGTTCCGGACGACTGTGTGATCAAGCTCTCTGTAGCCGACGTGAGTAAGACCATTAAACAGGTCAACATTCACAAGGCCAGATGGATTACCAGGACGTGTGCTCCGGGCATGTGCTGACCAACTGGCAGGTGTCTTCACTGACATTTTCAACATGTCCCCATTGAGTCTGTAATACCAACATGTTTCAAGCAGACCACCATATTCCCTGTGCCCAGAACACTAAGGCAACCTGCCTAAATGACTACAGACCCGTAGCACTCACGCCCGTAGCCATGAAGTGCTTTGAAAGGCTGGGAATGGCTCACATCAACACCATTATCCCAGAAACCCTAGACCCACTCCAATTTGCATACCGCCCAAACAGATCCACAGATGATGCAATCTCTATTGCACTCCACACTGTTCTTTCCCACTTGGACAAAAGGAAGACCTACGTGAGAATGCTGTTCATTGACTGCAGCTCAGCGTTCAACACCATAGTACCCTCAAAGCTCACCACTATTCTAAGGATCCTGGGACTAAACACCTCCCTCTGCAACTGGATCATGGACTTCCTGACGGGCCGCACCCAGTTGGTGAGGGTAGGTAGCAACACATCTGCCACGCTGATCCTCAACCCTGGAGCCCCTCATGGGTGCGTGCTCAGTCCCCTCCAGTACTCCCCGTTCACCCACGACTGCGTGGCCAGGTACGACTCCAACACCATCTTTAAGTTTGTAGATGACAACAGTGGTAGGGCTGATCACCGACAACGACAAGACAGCCTATAGGGAGGTCAGAGACCTGGCTGAGTGGTGCCAGAATAACAACCTATCCATCAACGTATCGAAGACTAAGGAGACGATTGTGGACTACAGGAAAAGCAGGACCGAGCATGCCCCCATGCTCATCGATGGGGCTGTAGTCCAAACACACCAAGACAGTCGTAAAGAGGGCACGACAAAGCCTCAGGAAACTAAAAAGATTTGTCATGGGTCCTCAGATCCTCAAAAGTTACACCGCTGCAACATCGAGAACATCCTGAATGGTTGCATCACTGCCTGGTGCGGCAACTGCTCAGCCTCCGACCACAAGGCACTACAGAGGGTAGTGCGTACGGCCCAGTACATCACTGGGGCTAAGCTGCTTGCCATCCAGGACCTCTACACCAGGCAGTGTCAGAGGAAGGCCCTAAAAATTGTCAAGACCCCACCCACCCCAGTCATAGACTGTTCCCTCTACTACCGCATGGCAAGTGATACCGGAGCGCCAAGTCTAGGACCAAAAGGCTTTTACCCCCAAGTCATAAGACTCCTGAACAGGTAATTAAATGGCTTCCCGGACTATTTGCATTGTGTGTGTGTGTGTCCCTCTTTACACTGCTGCTACACTCTGTTTATCATATGTGCATCGTCACTTTAACCATACCTACATGTACATACTACCTCAATTAGCCCGACTAACCGGCGCCTGCCCGACTAACCGGCGCCTCACTACTGTATATAGCCTCACTACTGTATATAGCCTCGCTACTGTTATAGCCTCACTACTGTATATAGCCTCGCTACTGTTATAGCCTCGCTACTGTATATAGCCTCGCTACTGTTATTATTCACTGTCTTTTTACTGTTGTTTTTTATTTCCTTACTTGTCCATTGTTCACCTAATACCTGTTTTTTTACTTAAAAGTTGCACTGTTCGTTAGGGCCAGTAAGTAAGCATTTCACTGTAAGGCCTGTTGTATTCGGCGCACGTGACAAATAAACTTTGATGTCACGTTCTGACCTTTATTTCCTTTGTTTTGTATTTATTTAGTATGGTCAGGGCGCCCCTCTGTCCCGAGCCCCCGCCCCTCTGTCCCGAGCCGCCGCCCCTCTGTCCCGAGCCGCCGCCCCTCTGTCCATTGAGAAGGGTTGCCATGGTTAGGAAGCCACGGAGGCGGACAATGAGGCAGACTAAGACGATGGTGAAGTGGGTCCGCGTCCCGCACCAGAGCCGCCACCGCGGACAGACGCCCACCCAGACCCTCCCGTATAGGTTAAGGTTTTGCGGCCGGAGTCCGCACCTTACTGTCACGTTCTGACCTTTATTTCCTTTGTTTTGTATTTATTTAGTATGGTCAGGGCGTGAGTTGGGTGGGCAGTCTGTTTGATTTTCTATGATTTGGGGATTTCTATGTTTCGGCCTAGTATGGTTCTCAATCAGAGGCAGGTGTCATTAGTTGTCTCTGATTGAGAATCATACTTAGGTAGCCTGGGTTGCACTGTTTGTTTGTGGGTGATTGTCTATGTTGATTGCTTGTTTCAGCACAGTTCGCATTAGCTTCACGGTTGTTATTTCATTTATTGTTTTTGTATAGTGTTTCAGTGTTCAGTGTTTTCTTTATTAAAATTCATGATAAGCACATACCACGCCGCATTTTGGTCCTCCGATCCATCTCGCCTCTCCTCTTCAGATGAAGAGGAGGACGACCGTGACATTTGATTTGATCTGACCAAGGACAGAGTTCACTGGCTGTGTCCATACTGATGGTGTGTTTCACCCCTGGGAAATTCATAATAAACTAAATTAGAAGGCGAGTGAGAGGGCAAAGGTCAAAAAGTGAACTTCTGTACTGGACATCCTTGGTGGTAAAGCAAACAGCCTGGCCCGGTTGTTATTTTAAGGAGTCTAAAGTGAAATTGAAACCAATTACCCTATACAAGCTATCGGTTTTTCGAATAATTTGGTGGAGGTTTTTCTCTTCTCTATCCCTCTTGCTCACACACGCTTCCCTTCACCCATCTCATATTGTGGAATTTTTTCACAGAATCTTATGTGTGCCAACTCAAACTCTTTGAAGTCAAGAAAATCAAGTAATTTGCCCTTTATTGTAACTTTAAAACCTCTTGAACCTCTGGGGGCAGTATTTCATTTTTGGATGAAAAACGTTCCCGTTTTAAGCGCAATATTTTGTCACGAAAAGATGCTCGACTATGCATATAATTGACAGCTTTGGAAAGAAAACACTCTGACGTTTCCAAATCTGCAAAGATATTGTCTGTGAGTGCCCCAGAACTGATGCTACAGGCGAAACCAAGATGAAACTTAACTGGAAGTGAGCAAAATTTCTGAGGCGCTGTTTTCCATTGTCTCCTTATATGGCTGTGAATGCGACAGGAATGAGCTTACACTTTCTGCCGTTTCCCCAAGGTGTCGGCAGCATTGTGACGTATTTGTAGGCATATCATTGGAAGATTGACCATAAGAGACTACATTTACCAGGTGTCCGCCTGGTGTCCTGCGTCGAAATTGGGGCGCAAACGCCAGGTGCAAGTATTTTTCCATTTGATAGAGAGGAGAAACCAGACTTCCACGAACGATATGTCATCGAAGAGATATGTGAAAAACACCTTGAGGATTGATTCTAAACAACGTTTGCCATGTTTCAGTCGATATTATGGAGTTAATTTGGAAAAAAGTTCGGCGTTTTGATGACTGAATTTTCGGGTTTTTTTGGTAGCCAAACGTGATGTAAAAAACGGAGCGATTTCTAATACACAAAGAATCTTTTTGGAAAAACTGAACATTTGCTATCAAACTGAGAGTCTCCTCATTGAAAACATCCGAAGTTCTTCAAAGGTAAATTATTTTATTTGAATGCTTTTCTTGTTTTTGTGAAAATGTTGCCCGCTCAATGCTACGCTAAATGCTACGCTAGCTATCAATACTGTTACACAAATGCTTGTTTTGCTATGGTTGAAAAGCAAATTTTGAAAATCTGAGATGACAGTGTTGTTAACAAAAGGTTAAGCTTCAGAGCTAGCATATTTATTTCATTTCATTTGCGATTTTCATGAATAGTTAACGTTGCGTTATGGTAATGAGCTTGAGGCTGTATTCACGATCCGGGATGGCTAGTATCAAGAGGTTTTAATGGGTTACAGAGTTAATGTTGACAGTTAATTCATTGAGCTGTATCTAAAGATATTTTCTTTACAGTTATTTACGTATGTAATTGTATTCGTGTGTTTGAGATTGAGAGAACTACACACATTTTTGTTGTATTGGATTACGCTTTTGACTGCAAGTTCCAGAATGCCTTGCGACAGGTAGTAGAGAGAGAACGCGCCAGTTATGGACAAGTGACAAGTAATTATCCTGACTTTCGCTAGGAACTTTCTTTTATTGTTTTGTAGAATCTAAAGTTGTTAAATGTAACGTGAACAAGTAGTATTACTAAAATAAGCGAGTCATTACTTTGAAGATAGTTATTCTATACTTTTTTTCATATCACTGTATCTTTGGTATGCTTGAAATCTTCATTTTAGCATTTAATGATGTCACGAAACCGGTCACTGCGGCTTGTTTAACAATTTGACAAATGTTTAACTCCGAACCACAGAAAGATTATTCCAGAAGAAAAAAATTACAAACTCAATGTCCAGCATACATGTTTCATTGTCCACATTGTACACACTACAGCTATCAGCTGTTGGGCCGGCATGTCCCTACTGCCCTAAAGGAAAGAAAGGAGACCACATCTGAATTATTGCATTATTCAGTTCTGTGTGTACACGAGGAGTGCCTATCAAAATGTACCAGTGTCACAAAGACCTAAAATATATACACTACCAGTCAAAAGTTTTAGAACACCTACTCATTCAAGGGGTTTTCTATATTCTTGCTCTTTTCTACATTGTATAATAATAGTGAAGACATCAAAACTATGAAATAAGTTAACTTTTTTCGGTTACTTAAGTAACCAAAATAAACTAAACAAATAAAAATATATTTTATATTTGAGATACTTTAAAATAGCCAACCTGATGACAGTTTTGCACACTCTTGGCATTCTCTCAAACAGCTTCACCTGGAATGCTATTCCAACCGCCTTGAAGGGGTTCCCACATATGCTGAGCACTTGTAGGCTGTTTTTGCCTATGGCATGGTAGTCACTGCTAGACTGGTAGCTAGCTACCTTCAGCAGCGTAAATGTCACTGGTGTAGAGAGGAGTAGGCAGGAGGCAGTCGCAGGTTAAGAACTACTGAATTTATTAAAGCACCATTGATCAAAGCGGAACGAAACCCAAACACTATTGTGCTTGAAATATATCTTCATAAACAAAAAGGCACAGTGGCAAAGTGCAAAATATAAAGCACTCAGGAAATTGTAGTAGAGATTCCTCTCAGGAAAACAAGTAACATGTATAATGACCGACAAAGACAAATGGCAGAGGGAGTATATACACAGTGATAGATTGGGGATTGAAACCAGGTGCGTGTAATGATGATGAGAAGAGTCCGGGGTTGATGAGAGAAGGGCGTTTGGCAGCAGCTAGAAGGCCGGCGATGCCGAACGTCTGAGCTGGTCAGGAGGGGGATTCAAAGTGAAGGCTGGCGTGACAGAAAAACATGTTTGTTCGTTCATTTTATCTTTGACTAATGTTAGCTAAAGTAAGCAATATAATTGTCGATATAGCTCACTCACTCTCTGTTTGTGTGTTGGTAGCAAGTTGGTTCTTAACTGCCTAGCAATCTTGCTGCCAATTTAGTGACGCTAGCTAGCTAGGCTCTTAAACGATGCTAAGCTCTTAAACGATGCCGAATGATAATTATTTTCCTGACACTGGCCATAGACCCATACAAGATTACTTTGAATATAGCCAAAGGAGCGTGATAAGATCATTATTTCGGAGTCCCTTTTTGACATGCAGGGAGGTAATTCTGACCTCTCGAAAGAACTGTTACATTTATCTAAGCGCCAGACGAGAACGCATCTACATATAGTCACTCTTAGTGATTATGTGCGTCAAGGCATTATTCCACGGGGACTCAGGTGGCAAAAATAACCATCATTGGGACAGCGCACAGATGATTACTGTGAGTGCTGGTGTGCCATCCTGAACAAATGCTCTATTGATTTGATGACATTAATTGTTGACAAGTTGAAGAAGGATTTTATTGAAATGGATAACACAATTAAAGACAAACGCACAGCTCTACAAACAGTTGTTAATAATGATGGCATATTCAATGAACTGAAGAAAACTAACCAAGCGCTCCAGGACAAGTTGTCTACAGAAATAAAGGAACTTAAAATCAAGAAATTCAACCAAGACAAAAAAGACAAGGCCGATGGTAAAGTCTACTTCTGGAGAAACCCTGACAAAAGAGGTCCTGCTCCCCAAAAGAGGTCCTGCTCAAGCTTTGCTTGATTTACAATCCGATACGTCAGTCTTTATTTGTCCACAATCCGATACGTCAGTCCTTATTCGTCCTGCTGATAAGGGTGGGTCGGTTGTGCTCATGGATAGGACAGTTTATGTACATGAGTGTCATAGACAGCTGCTTGACAACACCTTTTACAAGAAACTCAGAAGTGACCACACTTCCCAATTTCAGAATACTATCTTTACTGTCCTAAATGGGTATTTAAGTTCTGGTCAGATAACCGAAAAAGAACATGCTTTTTTGGCTATTCAACACCCTAAAATTGCCACTTTCTATACTTTGCCGAAATTACACAAGAATGTTACACAACCTCCAGGGCGCCCTATTGTAGCGGGCATTGATGCAGTAACGGCCCCTCTATCTACTTTTGTTGACTTTTTTATTAGGCTACTCGAAGAAAAGCTCCCCTCCTTTGTAAAGGACACCAGCAGTATGATCTCTATCATTGAATCTCTTGATCCTCTCCCTGAGAATACCTTGTTAGTTACTTTTGATGTCATTATACACTAATATTCCACACGAGGGCGGTATTGAAGCTATGGAACATTTTCTTCTGCAACGTGACCCTAATGAACTACCTTCCAGTGCATGCATTGTAACATTGGCTGAAATAGTACTCACGGCATAACTATTTCATGTTTCTAAATTATTTCTTTATTCAGACGAAAGGTACTGCTATGGGATCCCCCATGGCTCCTAACTATGCTAATTTGTATGTGGGTTACATGGAAAAACAGTCTATTTTCAATCCTCTCAAAAATGTTTTCTTGCCTTAACATCATTATTTGGAAACGGTATATTGATTATATTTTTGTTCAATGGAGGGGTGATGCAAAACAGCTCCAGGCATTCCATGCTTTTCTTATCTCCTGTTCTGAGCATCTGAGATTTACAATGCAATCTGATACACGTCAAATCAGTTTTCTTGATCTTCTGATCTTGTGTGAAGATAATGTTCTATACACTGATCTTTACAGGAAGCCTACTGATCGTAACAGTTTGTTGAGGGCTGATAGTTGTCACCCACTTCCCTTGAAAAATAGTTTGCCCTACAGCCAATTCTGTCGAATCAAAAGAATTTGCAAAAAACAATCCGATTTCGACAGAAATATGGCTGAGACGCAAAGAAAGTTCAAGGAGAGGGGCTACAAGAATAATATTGCCATTGAGAAAATTCAAAACAAAACATGACCTTTTTCAAGGTCAGTCTCGCAAAAAGAGCATTCTTGAGTTCTAACTACCCGCTATTCAAAGTGCTCTGAACAAATTAAGGGAATTGTTCACAAACATTGGCACATCCTAAAATCTGATGATAGTCTCGGTAATGTGTTTTCGGACCTTCCCTTGGTTGTATTCTCGCGGGGCAGAAATCTCAGAGACCAATTGGTAAACTCTGATTTACCACCCCAAGATATTCCTGAAAAACGTCTATTTGCGCCCCTACTGGATGGAAATTACAAATGTAATGGCTGTGCTCAATGCAATGGCACTTATAAATGTAGATCCTTCAAACACCCACAAACAGGGAAATCGATCCCAATAAAAGGTGTTATTACGTGCTCCACAAAGGCAGTTATTTATCTTATAACTTGTCCTTGTGGTAAAAATGATGTAGGTAAAACAAAGCGCGAATTAAAAGTACGTATCTCAGAGCATCGTAGCACCATTAGGTGTAAAAACTTTACTTATCCAGTTGCGGCCCACTTCTTGGAGGCAGGCCACTCGATTTCGTCTCTGCGTTATATTGGCATCGAACATGTCACCCTCCCTAGGAGAGGGGGTGACCTTGATAATTTATTGTTAAAACGAGAGGCTGCCTGGATCTTTAATTTAAAGACCCTTGCGCCCTTCGGTCTCAACGTAGACTTTGATCTGAAGCCATTCTTGTGATTATTGTGACTTTGTCATTGTAATTGTTTGTTTGTAAGCTTGTGTAGTCAAATTAATCTATGATCATATGCTATCCATTTGTTGTTTGTATGCTGTTCTTTGTATGACATTTTAATATTTGATTATTAACCAATGATATTAGGCCACTCTTGGCCATGATTACAGACACCTGTGTCTTTTGACACGAGACACGATATAACTGAGTCATCCTGCAGTGTTTGTGATTATACCCTGATGAAGACAGCTTGGCTGTCGAAACGGTAATTACATTTTTGCATCTGAGCTCCTAGAGTGTGCGGCTCTCTTTTATTTTCAAGTTTTCTACTCCGCTAGCCAGCACCTCGTCTTAATAGGTGTGCATTTACTTTTCTTCTAGCTAGCTAGCTAGGTAACAGCAAGCTGGCAATATTGACATCTCCATGTTAGGTGTGCTAAGCTAGCCAGTCTAGTAACGTAAACTCACTCACTTTTGTACATTGCCTTGGTCCGTACAATTGGCCGTATTTTAGTGCCCCAAAAACGTAATACTTCCAGATCAACTGTAATGTCAATACCATTGTAAAGCACAATTTCTCCCCTTTCCAACAGAATCAATTACATGACCTAAACGCTGCCCGTTTCTGTATAATTCAAGCAGGCAATGATCACCGTCTGGTATTTTTTTAAATGGCGGGTTTGGAAGCGAAACTAATGCGTGATAGTGAGAAGGAGAGATGTCGTGTGGGAAAATTGCTTTTTTTCACTCGATCTGTCCAATGTATCACCTTATCGCCTCTAAAATGTAAATTAAACACTATAAAGAGTTTATATAATGTGTGATTACATACCTATTTGAAGGTTTGTGTTGAATTTGAATTGGGTTTTTAGGACGGTCCTAAAGTGATATTCAGAAGTAAACAGTTTTTTTGAGAGTTGTGATCGCTTGCAGTGACGACGCAAAATATGACTAGGTATCCCCCCGTTACCCCCGTCACTGTCCATTTCTTGTTTTTAAACGATGAGAGAAGTGCTATACCTGGTGGAGAGAGATTGTAAGACAGAAATAGTTGCTTTATGCGTGCTGTACGCTGCGGCATGACACGTCACGATGTAACGGAGGGTCAGTTTTTTCAACTTTTCTCCAAAACTATAGAGCCATTACCATGTTGATCAACGCTTAAATAGAAACCTAGTTCACACCCCCGATTTTGACGTCAACACAGTCACTACAGTCCCATTAGTTTTCTTTGCAGCCTCGTTTGAATGTCGCGGTTGCGCACATTTGTATGGAATGGGGTGAGTTTACGTTAGGGATCAATACAATTAGTGGGGTGGTTCAAATGTGAATTGTTGTGTATTTTGTTGTAGGTGGTACAGAATCTGATTCCACCAGCATGTGCTTCCAACCCCTAGCTCTGCACAAGTTGATGGTAAGTTGGCAAACATATTCACAAGCTGATGGCTAAAATAGCTAAATTTACAGTAGGCATGGCATAAACATGAACTATGTAGTGTTTGTTTGGAATTGTCTTACAGATGGTTAGAGGTAGCCTGGGGACCACAGAGTACCTTCCAGACCATGTAATCAATTTAGTCTACCCCATTTCTCTTTTTAGCCTTTCTCTATGTAAAACTCAGGTTATCTGGAGTCCTTCCACAGTGCCCTGCTCAAAAATACCCCAAAGCAGCTCCATTTTGTTTACACGAGCATGAAGGAGGGGACACACCTTGCGGCTATGGAGCACAACAATATTGTGGGACAGAAACCAGCAAGGGACACTGAATGGTATAAAATCAAGACTACAACAATAATCACAACCACCTCATTCTTCTCTCTGCAGATTCTCAAAACAGAATACAGACATGCCTACAAAAATCCCCTGCCAAGGGCTACTATTGATACAAATGATCTGTAAAGGTCAATGGGCTGGGTTGTGCTTAGAGACAGTAAATGTATTGTGTACAAGAGCGATTGAGAAGTGTCACTTCTTCGCAATCTCCCCTACTGACGTCTGAAGACTTTTCAGCCCTTCTGCAGCCACCAGCCCATTCACTTCGTTGACTGATCTTTCCTCTCAAAAGCTTTACCCACAAAACGTGTAAAATGCAAACACCACAACCACGTCTTTCCAGTACCAGCCAATCTTCTGCACGAGGTCCAAACAGCTGGTGGTTAAGAAGGTCTATGAACCCTACACCACTTCCTGCAGAGTCTTATCCAGCTGGCCATACACTGCAGATAGGACAAGACCATTTGCCACAAGCAAAGAGCAGCTTTCCCAGCCAGGGATGGCAAACACCATTGCCAGTGTACTGCAACCGGATAAAGGACAGTTAAATAAATATGGATATTTTCTATCAATCTTTGAAATTTGTCTGCCTTTATGGATTCACAGAATATATTTATATAAGCTGTACAGGCCTCTGTAGCGTCAAACAGATGTTAGACATTCAGATACAGCGCATTCGGAAAGTATTCAGACCCCTTGACTTTTTACACATTTTGTTATGTTACAGCTTTATTCTAAAATGGATTAAATAAAACATTTTCCTCATCAATCCTCACACAATAGCTATAATGACGGAGCAAAACAGGTTTTTAGAAATGTTTGCTAATTTAGAAAATATATATATTATAATAATACCTTATTTACATACGAATTCATACCCTTTGCTATGAGCATGGAAATTGAGCTCAGGTCCATCCTGTTTCCATTGATGTTTCTACAACTTGATTGGAGTCCACCTGTGGTAAATTCAATTGATTGGACATGATTTGGAAAGCCACACACCTGTCTATATAAGGTTCCACAGTTGAAAGTGCATGTCAGAGCAAAAACCAAGCCATGAGGTCGAAGGAATTGTCCGTAGAGCACAGAGACAGTATTGTGTCGAGGCACAGATCTGGGGAGGGGTACCAAAACATTCTGCAGAATTGAAGGTCTCCAAGAACACAGTGGCCTCCATCGTCCTTAAATGGAAGAAGTTTGGAACCACCAAGACTCATCCTAGAGCTGGCCGCCCAGCCAAACTGAGCCATCAGGGGAGAAGGGCCTTGGTCAGGGAGGTGACCAAGAACCCGATGGTCACCCTGAAAGAGCTCCAGAGTTCCTCTGTAGAGATGGGGGAACCTTCCAGAAGGACAACCATCTCTGCAGCAATCCACCAATCAGGCCTTTATGGTAGGTTGGCCAGACGGAAGGCACTCAGTAAAAGGCACATGACAGCCAGCTTGGAGTTTTCCCAAAGGCACCTAAAGACTCTGACCATGAGAATCAAGATTCTCTGGTCTGATGAAACCAAATTTGTAACACATTATATGTTGTAATTCATAACGTGTTGTACAAATTGCAACGATGTTACAATGAAACAGTCAGAGGTCACCAAGTGCAACACAGCTTCAGCGTGTAAATCAGCTAGAAAGATGTGTTGGCATCGAGTAATTGTCACTGGCCCCCTCCCAGTTAGGGGGAGTGATGAGCTCCACAGCAGTCTCACAACTCAATCGCTGGTTGAAAACTGTTTTCTGCCCCTCCGAAAAGATAGAATTTGTAGATAATTGGCCCTCTTTCTGGGACTCACCCACAAACAGGACCAAGCCTGGCCTGTTGAGGAGTGACGGACTCCATCCTAGCTGGAGGGGTGCTCTCATCTTATCTACGAACATAGACAGGGCTCTAACTCCCCTAGCTCCACAATGAGATAGGGTGCACGCATCCCGCAAAACATTTATGATAGCAAATTTTAATTTACAAAAAAAACCTGCATTTTTGTTTTTTGAGCTTTATTCATGAAATCTATGCAGCCTACTCAATCACTTTTTATTGCATTGTTTACAGGCCTCCTGGGCCATATACAGCTTTCCTGAAACTGAGTTCCCTGAATTCCTATCGGACCTTGTAGTCATGGTAGATAATATTAATATTTTTGGTGACTTTAATATTCACATAGAAAAGTCCACAGACCCACTCCAAAAGGCTTTTGGAGACATTATCAACTCAGTGGGTTTTGTCCAACATGTCTCCGGACCTACTCACTGCCACAGTCATACTCTGGACCTAGTTTTGTCGCCGTGGAATAAATGTTGTGGATCTTAATGTTTTTCCTCGTAATCCTGGACTATCGGACCACCATTTTATTACGTTTGCAATCGCAACAAGTAATCTGTTCAGACCCCAACCAAGGATCATCAAAAGTCGTGCTATAAATTCTCGGACAACACAAATATTCCTAGATGCCCTTCCAGACTCCATCCGCCTACCCAAGGACGTCAGAAACAAAAATCAGTTAACCACCTAACTGAGGAACACTATTTAACCTTGCACAATACTCTAGATTGCAGTCGCACCCCTAAAAACAAAAAACCTTTGTCATAAGAAACTAGCTCCCTAGTATACAGAAAATACCCGAGCTCTGAAGCAAGCTAACAGAAAATTGGAACGGAAATGGCGCTACACCAAACTGGTGTTTTCTTCCGACTAGCTTGGAAAGACCGTACCGTGCAGAATCGAAGAGCCCTCACTGCTGCTCGAACATCCAATAGAATCTTGACTAGAACCAAACATTTTGATCATATTACTCCAGTGCTAGCCTCTCAACACTGGCTTCCTGTTAAGGCAAGGGCTGATTTCAAGGTTTTACTGCTAACCTACAAAGCATTACAATGGCTTGCTCCTACCTATCTTTCCGATTTGGTCCTGCCGTACATACCTACACGTACGCTATGGTCACAAGACGCAGGCCTCCTAATTGTCCCTAGAATTTCTAAGCAAACAGCTGGAAGCAGGGCTTTCTCCTATAGAGCTCCATTTTTATGGAATGGTCTGCCTACCCATGTAGGTAGACCGGTCTCAACCTTTAATTATATATTGAAGACTTATCTCTTCAGTAGGTCCTAAGATTGAGTGTAGTCTGGCCTAGGAGTGTGAAGGTGAACGGAAAGGCGCTGGAGCAACGAACCACCCTGCCTGGCCGGTTCCCCTCTCTCCACTGGGATTCTCTACCTCTAACCCTATTACAGGGGCTGAGTCACTGGCTTACTGGTGCTCTTCCATTCCATCCCTAGGAGGGGTGCGTCACTTGAGTGGGTTGAGTCACTGACGTGATCTTCCTGTCTGGGTTGGCGCCCCCCTTGGCTTGTGCTGTGGCGGAGATCTTTGTTGGCTATACTCGGCCTTGTCTCAGGATGGTAAGTTGGTGGTTGAAGATATCCCTCTAGTGTTGTGGGGGCTGTGCTTTGGTAAAGTGGGTGGGGTTATATCCTGCCTGTTTGGCCCTGTCTGGGGGTATTGTCGGATGGGGCCACAGTGTCTCCCGACCCCTCCTGTCTCAGCCTCCAGTATTTATGCTGCAGTAGTTTGCGTTGGGGGGCTAGGGTCAGTCTGTTATATCTGGAGTATTTGTCTTATCCGGTGTCCTGTGTGAATTTAAGTATGCTTTCTTTCTTTCTTTCTTTCTTTCTTTCTTTCTTTCTTTCTTTCTTTCTTTCTTTCTTTCTTTCTTTCTTTCTCTCTTTCTTTCTTTCTCTCTTTCTTTCTTTCTCTCTTTCTTTCTCTCTCTCGGAGGACCTGAGCCCTAGGGCCATGCCTCAGGACTACCTGGCCTGATGACTCCTTGCTGTCTTCAGTCCACCTGGCCGTGCTGCTGCTCCAGTTTTGTTCTGCCTGCGGCTATGGAACCCTGACCTGTTCCCCGGACGTGCTACCTGTCCCAGACCTGCTGTTTTCAACTCTCTAGAGACAGCAGGAGCGGTAGAGATACTCTGAATGAGATACTCTGACATTTACTCCTGAGGTGCTGACCTGTTGCACCCTCGACAACCACTGTGATTATTATTATTTGACCCTGCTGGTCATCTATGAACATTTGAAAATCTTGGCCATGTTCTGTTATAATCTCCACTCGGCAGAGCCAGAAAAGGACTGGCCACCCCTCATAGCCTGGTTCCTCTCTAGGTTTCTTCCTAGGTTCTCGCCTTTCTAGGGAGTCTAGTTTTTCCCAGCCACCGTGCTTCTACACATGCATTGCTTGCTATTTGGGGTTTTAGGCTGTGTTTCTGTCCAGCACTTTGTGACAACAGCTGATGTAAAAAGGGCTTTACAGTGCATTGCGAAAGTATTCGGCCCCCTTGAACTTTGCGACCTTTTGCCACATTTCAGACTTCAAACATAAAGATATAAAACTGTATTTTTTTGTGAAGAATCAACAACAAGTGGGACACAATCATGAAGTGGAACGACATTTATTGGATATTTCAAACTTTTTTAACAAATCAAAAACTGAAAAATTGGGCGTGCAAAATTATTCAGCCCCCTTAAAGTTAATACTTTGTAGCGCCACCTTTTGCTGCGATTACAGCTGTAAGTCGCTTGGGGTATGTCTCTATCAGTTTTGCACATCAAGAGACTGACATTTTTTTCCCATTCCTCCTTGCAAAACAGCTCGAGCTCAGTGAGGTTGGATGGAGAGCATTTGTGAACAGCAGTTTTCAGTTCTTTCCACAGATTCTCAATTGGATTCAGGTCTGGATTCAGGTCTAACACCTGGATATGTTTATTTTTGAACCATTCCATTGTAGATTTTGCTTTATGTTTTGGATCATTGTCTTGTTGGAAGACAAATCTCCGTCCCAGTCTCAGGTCTTTTGCAGACTCCATCAGGTTTTCTTCCAGAATGGTCCTGTATTTGGCTCCATCCATCTTCCCATCAGTTTTAACCATCTTCCCTGTCCCTGCTGAAGAAAAGCAGGCCCAAACCATGATGCTGCCACCACCATGTTTGACAGTGGGGATGGTATGTTCAGGGTGATGAGCTGTGTTGCTTTTACGCCAAACATAACGTCTTGCATTGTTGCCAAAAAGTTCAATTTTGGTTTCATCTGACCAGAGCACCTTCTTCCACATGTTTGGTGTGTCTCCCAGGTGGCTTGTGGCAAACTTTAAACAACACTTTTTATGGATATCTTTAAGAAATGGCTTTCTTCTTGCCACTCTTCCATAAAGGACAGATTTGTGCAATATACGACTTATTGTTGTCCTATGGACAGAGTCTCCCACCTCAGCTGTAGATCTCTGCAGTTCATCCAGAGTGATCATGGGCCTCTTGGCTGCATCTCTGATCAGTCTTCTCCTTGTATGAGCTGAAAGTTTAGAGGGACGGCCAGGTCTTGGTAGATTTGCAGTGGTCTGATACTCCTTCCATTTCAATATTATCGCTTTCACAGTGCTCCTTGGGATGTTTAAAGCTTGGGAAATCTTTTTGTATCCAAATCCGGCTTTAAACTTCTTCACAACAGTATCTCGGACCTGCCTGGTGTGTTCCTTCTTCTTCATGATGCTCTCTGCACTTTTAACGGACCTCTGAGACTATCACAGTGCAGGTGCATTTATACGGAGACTTGATTACACACAGGTGGATTGTATTTATCGTCATTAGTCATTTAGGTCAACATTGGATCATTCAGAGATCCTCACTGAACTTCTGGAGAGAGTTTGCTGCACTGAAAGTAAAGGGGCTGAATAATTTTGCACGCCCAATTTTTCAGTTTTTGATTTGTTAAAAAAGTTTGAAATATCCAATAAATGTCGTTCCCCTTCATGATTGTGTCCCACTTGTTGTTGATTCTTCACAAAAAAATACAGTTTTATATCTTTATGTTTGAATCCTGAAATGTGGCAAAAGGTCGCAAAGTTCAAGGGGGCCGAATACTTTCGCAATGCACTGTATATATAAATGTGATTGATTGTAGCACAGCAAATTTTCAACCAACTTTAGTTTGGCGATACTGTCTTCGTCCTCGATTCAGAAGTCTCATGAAATGTTTATGTCCAGTCGCAGGGGGCCCGTTTGAATTTAGAAAACGCTCAGTTATTAAAATAAAATACTTTTTTGCTCATCTGTGAATTATTCCGAAAATGTGTACGCCGCCATCTTGTCTATTTCAAGTCTTCTCTCATTGATCGAGATATGTGGGTGTCCACCACGAAGTCCCGGTGGCAGCGTACACATTGTTGGATAACTTCATGGAGCAAAAAAAATATTTTTAATGACTGACCCCCTGCAACTGGACATGGACATTTGATGAGACTCCTGTTTCCCATGAATTGAGGACGTCTTAAAGACCTAGTAATATTTTACATCAATAGCAGTCAATATTAATTGTCACCTTAATTCAGTCTCATCTGAAAGTTGTAAATTCTTGGTTATCTGCACGAACCCTGGCTAACAAGTTGAATCAGCAATACAAAATTGGGTTTAATTATTTATTTACTAAATACCTAACTAATCACACAGAATTACATATACACATAATTAAATCATAACTTGATTACAAATTACGTCATAAAGGAAAACGTCCCTAGGGGGCGGAACAGATAGGACAGCTGGTTACACAAAAGAAAAGGGCTGGGTTTGAGTGAAAGAGCGGGAAGACTGAGGAACAAAGGGCAAAGCTGTGCTATCGTAAATACAGAATCTCATGCATTCTAAATTACCGCCCATTTGGAAAAGGAAAATGCAATAAATATTTACTCTGAGCTGCGCTTCGGTAGGTTGGTGGTAGATGGAAGGCAGTGTTGCCAAACCGAGTCCTTTGTCTCTGGTGGTCAATTGGATACGTTGGATTAACGTTGTTGTGTGGAAGACGGGATACACTGTCTGTTCCTTCCTAACCTGTGTTTGCAGCGGCTGTTGCTAACTCAACGGCTAGGAGGTATCACTTCTGTAGTGAATAAGAGTTCAAAGTTCATACCATTCGCAACCAAAGCTCACGCTGATGTTTGCTTCGTTCTGTAGTTATTATCTGAACCATTCTGACATCGGACCGTCGTCCTCACATCCTCGGAACAGGAGGTTATATTGTCGTCAAGGCTTTATATAGGAAGGGAGAGGAGGGAGTGTTTGAAAAGTTTTATAGCCCTTGACCCTTCACAGGGGCGGTCCACTGATTGAGCAGACCTTATGAAAACCCAAATCTCACATTTTAGAAGATAAAATCAAATTTCATCCCATCACAAATAATTTCATATTCAAACATTTAAATTGAACAACAATTCCATGTGAATCAGATAACTCTGACGTGTAGACTTTCCACTGTAGAGTTTATGTAATCTTATCATTGATGAGAATGTCTCAGATGACAACCGAATTGACATCATATTCATTAAGTACCACCGCATATGTTCAATTGGTCGGATTACCAGAATATAGTCCATTTCCCCCCACCTTCTGATGTTCCCAGAATATCTATGTTAACCAAGGGTTTTGCAACTGTAACATTAGGAGGGTAGAGAGAGGGAAAAAGAGGGGAAGAGGTATTTATGACTGTCATAACCCTACCCCCAGGCCAATGAAAAAGCCTGTGTCATACTGTCATGACGACAGTATGACACAGGCTTTTTCATTTGGGACAGGGAATTAATATTTACAGAAGGGATCGGTTCTTTTGGATCCAAAAAACGGACGCCATACATCATGAAAGGGTCAGTTCACAGTGGCACTGAAGCCTTTTTAGCGCATTTCCATTAGAGATTGACAGTAACAAGAGGTTCCCCCTGAGTGGGAAAAGTGAGTGGGGGTACACACAGCTAACAGAAGTTGAATTTACACCCCTACTATTAGAATCAACTCACTGCTATGGATCAGGGCCCGTGGTCATAAAGCATCTCAGAGTAGAAGTGCTGATTTAGGATGAATATAATCATGTTCATTACGATCTAAAACTAATCCTAGATCAGCACCCCTAATCTGAGATGTGGGCCCAGATTTCTGAATATTCACATATAAATAAAATAATAATAAACCATATTCAACACAAACGACATCGTACATGGTGTTTGAAGTGTAAAACACCAACTGCATACTGTATTTAATTTAACCAGGAAAGACAGTTAAGAACAAATTCTTATTTACAATGACAGCCTACCCCGGCGAAGCTGGGCTAATTGTGCGCTGCCCTATGGGACTCCCAATTGCAGCTAGATGTGATGCAGCCTGGATTTGAACCAGGTACTGCAGTGACACCTCTTGCACTGACATAAACTATCTTAGAAACCTGCACCACTCAGGAACCTCCTGAATAGAAACCTCCTGAAATCAATAAGACTCCCAAACAGATGGTATTCGTCCATATTGACTATTTCTACTGTCTAATGGAAAATCACCAATTCTTCTGAAGTCAACGGCCTTGACTTCAATCAACGCCTACCTACATTGTAGCTACTGGCTAATATTCATAGCCAGGAAGGAGCACGCTCATATCATACAAAGTCAGTGAGATGTCTGAGGGCCTTTGTCATAAACATTAGTCAATTTCATGGCAAAAAGCTTGTGGCTTTCAGTGCCATGGAAACCTTTTTTAAAGAAATCTCTCAACCACTTTCATTAATGTTGATCATCACCACCACCTCTCCACTTTAGCTCTTTGCTATCACTGAACTCATTTCACAGAACACAAAGCCATGCTAATTAAGGTGAAAGTTAGAACATTCAGTCAGTGTCATGTCTTTAGATCACTGAAGTGCAATTAAATCAGTGGCAAATCCAGAGAAAATGCAATGGAATCAAGTTACTTATGAGTGGCTAATATTTTTCAGCCAGTCTTTCTCTAATGAGCTCATAAACGGGTATTGAAATTATACTTATGCCCACATTGTTTGGGCCCAAGTATTCTGGTCCAGTGAGACCAGCTAATGAACATGTTTGATTTTCAAATTCACTTTCTTTTTTATTTCAGCCTCTCCTCTTGGTTTCAGTTCCAAGCCTCTGTGGTGAGGTTGTGACCCTAGGAGAGAGATGCAAAGATCTTATCAAAAGCTAAAAGATAACCCAGTGGGCAAGATTTGGTTTTAAACTGGTTCTGGTTGTAGAGACTTCAGACTTTTTTTTCAAAAAGACATCATGGAAAGGTTTCATATTTTCATTGTTATCTTTCAGTAAACCAGCTAAAGCCATACTTTTCTGGTTGCAAAAAAGATGTGCATTTACAACTTATCATGTTTCCGACTAAATAAACAAATTTGCCCGCTGGGAATTAAGT
The DNA here is from genome assembly GCF_045791955.1 of Oncorhynchus clarkii lewisi. Lineage (NCBI taxonomy): Eukaryota > Metazoa > Chordata > Actinopteri > Salmoniformes > Salmonidae > Oncorhynchus > Oncorhynchus clarkii. The sequence continues at coordinate 59,913,043 of NC_092158.1, read as the reverse complement.
ATCAATCAACTTGCAGACTATAAAAACCGATTTTCAATCACCAACATTCCCAAATGCCAGAGGTGTAATTGGCTAATCCACTCTAATACCGTACTGTAATTTAATGCAATCATATATCTCAATGGTGTTAATTTAAATCATAGATGTGCTATTAAAATAACAGGATTGTCTTATAGAGCTGCCCAAGTCCCAAAAATACTTCTGTTATAATTGCTTCATGAATGTGACATTTTGTAGGATGAATATCGCATCAGGAAGCTAGCCGCTGGATGTGAGGGTAGCTCTTGATATTGAAAAAAGTATTATCTAGCAGAGCCATCTCGCTAGCCTGCTAAATATTCTGACTACTAGCATTAGCTTGACGTAATTGGCTTCATCCAGAAAGGATGTGTAGAATGTCCCACAGAAAATGATCGGAAATCGAGAATAGATTAACCTGAATAGCCAGAGTGTTTCAAGTCTAATTTGCACTTTGAGTGTCAGACCACATTTTGGACTCCTTGGGACGGCCTTCATCTTGACATCCAGGCTTCGCTTCTTTCACAAAAAAAGTTGGACGGTTTTTATTTTGATTGTCTACAACAAAAAATGTAAACGTTTGGAGAAATTCTGAAAATGTCAAAAAATTCTAAAGTTCCCAAACCATCAGTGGGGGAAATTAATGAGAACTTCAACTACCCGTGTTTATCACGTTTTAGGGAAGACCCAGATGCAGACAGTGTCGAAGTAGCAAAAATGTATTACTATAACAGGGGCAGGCAAAATCTCAGGGTCAGGGCAGGCAGAGGTCAGTAATCCAGATCAGAGTCCAAAAGGTACAGAACGGTAGGCAGTCTCAGGGTCAGGGCAGGCAGAGGTCAATAATCCAGTGTGGAGTGATAAAGTACAGAATAGGAGGCAGGCTCAGGGCAGGCAGAATGGTCAATACCAGGAAAACAGGAACTAGAAAAAACTAGAAAACAGGAACTAGAAACAGACAAGAGTGAGGGGAAAACGCTGGTGGGCTTGGTGAAGAAAATGAACTGGCAACAGACAAACAGAGAACACAGGTATAATGGGGAAGATGGGCGACACCTGGAGGCAGTGTCGGATTTAGGCATAGGCGACATTGGCAGCCGCCCAGGGCACCATGGTGCGCCCGCACAAAAAAATATTGTCATAAAAATAAAATAAAATAAAAATTTAAAAATAAAAAAAAAAAATTAAAAAAAAATATATATGAAATATATACGAAGAAAAAGATATATACATGGGACAGGACAAGACAAACAGACCACAAACTAGAATCAGGGCGCCCACTCCGACAAGGTTAATTGACCCACAGTCCCACACGGTGACATGATATCATTGACGTGCAAATGAGCGATAGAAAACTGATCGCTCAAATGTCACCAATTGGAATATATATATATAAGCCTCCTCCCTAAGTTTGTTTTATTTACTGCTTTAACACACTCCGCCAACCCGGATGTCCTAGCCGTGTCTGAATCCTGGTTTAGGAAGGCCACCAAACATCCTGAAATTTCCATCCCTAACTATAAAATTTTCCGACAAGATAGAACTCCCAAAGGGGGCAGAGTTGCAGTCTACTGCAGAGACAGCCTGCCAGAGTTCTATCATACTATCTGGGTCTGTGCCCAAACAATTCAAGCTTCTACTTTTAAAAATCCACTTTTCCAGAAACAAGTCTCTCCTCGTTGCCAGCTGTGCCCTGGACACAATATGTGAATTGATTGCCCCCATCTATCTTCAGAGTTCGTACTGTTAGGTGACCTAAACTGGGACATGCTTAACACCCCGGCCGTCCAACAATCTAAACTTGATGCCCTCAATCTCAGATTATCAAGGAACCTACTAGGTACAAACCTAAATCCGTAACCATGGGCACCCTCTTCGATATCAGCCTGACCAACTTGCCCTCTAAATACATCTCTGCTGTCTTCAACCACGATCTCAGCGATCATTGCCTCATTTCCTGCGTGCGTAATGGGTCCATGGTCAAACGACCACCCCTCATCACTGTCAAACGCTTCCTAAAACACTTCAGAGAGCAGGCCTTTCTAATCGACCTGGCTCGGGTATCGTGGAAGGATATTGACCTCATCCCGCCTGTAGAGGACACTTGGTTGCTCTTTAAAAGTGCTTTCCTCACCATCTTAAATAATCATGCCCCATTCAAAAAATGAAGAACTAAGAACAGATATAGGCCTTGGTTCACTCCAGACTTGACTGCATTTGACCAGCACAAAAGCATCCTGTGGCATTCTGCCAGCATCGAATAGACCCCGCGATGTGCAACTTTTCAGGGAAGTCAAGAACCAACATACTCAGTCAGTTAGGAAAGCTAAGGCTAGCTTTTTCAAACAGAAATTTGCATCCTGTAGCACTAATTCCAAAAAGTTTTGGGACACTAAAGTCCATGGCGAATAAGAGCACCTCCTCCCAGCTTCCCACTGCACTGAGGATAGGAAACATTGTCACCACCGATAAATCTACGATAATCGAGAATTTCAATTAGCGTTTTTCTACGGCTGGCCATGCTTTCCACCTGGCTACCCCTACACCCCTACACCCCTACTCCTACTCCGTCTCCACTATGCAATCTGGTTTCCGAGCTGGTCATGGGTGCATCTCAGCCACGCTCAAGGTCCTAAACGATATCATAACCGCCATCGATAAAAGACAGTACTGTGCAGCCATCTTCATCGACCTGGCCAAGGCTTTCGACTATGTCAACCACCGCATTCTTATCGGCAGACTCAACAGGTGTGTGGGGCAGGTAGCCTAGTGGTTAGAGCATTGGACTAGTAACCGAAAGGTTGCAAGATAAAAAAATTGAGCTGTCAATGTAAAAACCTGTTGTTCTGCCCCTGAACAAGGCAGTTAACCCACTGTTTCTAGGCTGTCATTGAAAATAAGTATTTGTTCTTAACTGACTTAAATAAGTTAAACGAGTTAAATAAAGATTTTTAAAAATTGCCTTAGCTTCTCAAATCACTGCCTTGCCTGGTTCACCAACTACTTCTCAGATAGAGTTCAGTGTGTCAAATTGGAGGGTCTGTTGTCTGGACCTCTGGCAGTCTCTATGGGACACTAAAGTCCATGGCGAATAAGAGCACCTCCTCCCAGCCACAGGGTTCAATTCTTGGGCTGACTCTTTTCTCTGTATATATCAATGATGTCGCTCTTGCGTGATTCACTGATCCACCTTTACGCAGACGACACCATTCTGTATAATCTGGCCCTTCTTTGGACACTGTGTTAACTTCTTATGGCTTGGGGGCAGTATTTCGACATCTGGATGAGAATTATACACATCGTTTGACATGTTTCGACGAGCTTTACTGGCACTATTAGGATGTTTTCGTCTGCATGTTTTGACCGCCTCTGAGCCAGTGGATTACTGAACTAAACGTTCCAGCAAAACTGAGTTTTTGGGATAAAAATAGGAACTTTATCGAACAAAACAAACATTTATTGTGTAGCTGGGACTTTTGTGACTGCAACCATAGGAAGATCTTCAAAGCTAAGTGATTAATTTTATCGCTATTTCTGACTTTTGTCATTCCTTTACATACCTCTTACTTGGTTGTAAAATGTTTGTATGCTTTTGTAAGCGGGGCACTGACCTCAGATAATGGTATGCTTTCACCGTAAAGCCTTTTTGAAATCTGACAAAGCGGGTGGATTAAAAAGAAGTTAATCTTTAAGCCGATATATAACACTTGTGTTTTTTATGTATGTTTATTATGACTATTTCTGTATTTTGAATTTGGCGCTGTGCAATTTCACCGGATATTGTCGAGGTGGGTTGCTAGCGGAACGCCTGCGCCAGAAAGGTTAACTAAAGGTTAGCTTCAATCCCATACCACACTTCTTTCCGAGGCCTCCAACTACTTTTATATGCAAGTAAAACTAAGTGCATTTTCTTCAACCGATTGCGGCCCGCACCCTCCCGCCCGACTAGCACCACTACTCTGGACGGTTCTGACTTAGAATATGTGGACAACTACAAATACATAGGTGTCTGGATAGACTGTAAACTCTCCTTCCAAACTCACATTAAGCATCTCCAATCCAATCTAGAATCGGCTTCCTATTTTGTAAAAAAAGCCTCCTTCACTCATGCTGCCAAACATACCCTCGTAAAACTGACTATCCTAAATCAAATCAAATTTTATTTGTCACATACACATGGTTAGCAGATGTTAATGCGAATGTAGCGAAATGCTTGTGTTTCTAGTTCCGACCATGCAGTAATATCTAACAAGTAATCTAACCTAACAATTTCACAGCAACTACCTTATACACACAAGTGTAAAGGAATGAATAAGAATATGTACATAAACATATATATCCTATATGTTTATGTACATATTCTTATTCAATCCTTTACACTTGTGTGTATAAGGTAGTTGCTGTGAAATTGTTAGGTTAGATTACTTGTACTGTATGAGATGAGTAATGTAGGGTATTTAAACATTATATAAAGTGGCATTGTTTAAAGTGGCTAGTGATACATTTATTACATACATTTGTCATTATTAAAGTGGCTGGAGTTGAGTCAGTATGTTGGCAACAGCCACTCAATGTTAGTGATGGCTGTTTAACAGCCTGATGGCCTTGAGATAGAAGCAGTTTTTCAGTCTCTCGGACCCATGTTTTTTTTTTTTGTGAATTTTACCCCTTTTTCTCCCCAATTTCGTGGTATCCAATTGTTGTAGTAGCTACTATCTTGTCTCATCGCTACAACTCCCGTACGGGCTCGGGAGAGACGAAGGTTGAAAGTCATGCGTCCTCCGATACACAACCCAACCAAGCCGCACTGCTTCTTAACACAGCGCACATCCAACCCGGAAACCAGCCGCACCAATGCGCCGGAGGAAACACCGTGCACCTGGCCACCTTGGTTAGCGTACACTGCGCCCAGCCCGCCACAGGAGTCGCTGGTGCGCGATGAGACAAGGACACCACTACCGACCAAGCCCTCCCTAACCCGGGCGACGCTAGGCCAATTGTGCGTCAACCCACGGACCTCCCGGTCGCGGCCGGTTACGAGAGAGCCTGGGCGCGAACCCAGGGACTCTGATGGCACAGCTGGCGCTGCAGTACAGCGCCCTTAACCACTGCGCAACCGGGAGGCCTCTCGGTCCCAGCTTTGATGCACCTGTACTGACCTCACCTTCTGGATGATAGCGGGGTGAACAGGCAGTGGCTCGGGTGGTTGTTGTCCTTGATGATCATTTTGGCCTTCCTATGACATCGGGTGGTGTAGGTGTCCTGGAGGGCAGGTAGTTTGCCCCCGGTGATGTGTTGTGCAGACCTCACTACCCTCTGGAGAGCATTACGGTTGTGGGTGGAGCAGTTGCCGTACCAGGCGGTGATACAGCCCGACAGGATGCTCTCGATTGTGCATCTGTAAAAGTGTGTGAGTGTTTTTGGTGACAAGCCGAATTTCTTCAGCCTCCTGAGGTTCACCACGCTGTCTGTGTGGGTGGACCATTTCAGTTTGTCCATGATGTGTACACAGAGGAACTTAAAACGTACTACCCTCTCCACTACTGTCCCATTGATGTGGATAGGGTGGTGCTTCCTCTGCTGTTTCCTGAAGTACACGATCATCTCCTTTGTTTTGTTGACAGGTTATTTTCCTGACACCACACTCCGAGGGCCCTCACCTCCTCCCTGTGGGCCGTCTCGTCGTTGTTGGTAATCAAGCCTACCACTGTAGTGTCGTCTGCAAACTTGATGATTGAGTTGGAGGCGTGCATGGCCACACAGTCATGGGTGAACAGGGAGTACAGGAGAGGGCTGAGAATGCACCCTTGTGGGGCCCCAGTGTTGAGGATCCACGGGGTGGAGATGTTGTTACCTACCCTCACCATCTAGGGGCGGCCCGTCAGGAAGTCCAACACCCAGTTGCACAGGGCAGGGTTGAGACCCAGGGTCTCGAGCTTAATGACGAGTTTGGAGGGTACTATGGTGTTAAACGCTGAGCTGTAGTCGATGAACAGCATTCTTACATAGGTATTCCTCTTGTCCAGATGGGTTAGGGCAGTGTGCAGTGTGATTGTAATTGCGTCGTCTGTGGACCTATTGGGGAGGTAAGCAAATTGGAGTGGGTCTAGGGTGTCAGGTAGGGTGGAGGTGATATGGTCCTTGACTAGTCTCTCAAAGCACTTCATGATGAAGGAAGTGAGTGCTACAGGGCGATACCGATCCTTGTCTTCGGCAATGTCATTTATTAAATAGCCTCCAACACTCTACCCAGCAAACTGGATGTAGTCCATCACAGTGTCATCTGTTTTGTCACCAAAGCCCCATATACTACTCACCACTGCGACCTGTATGCTCTCGTTGTCTGGTCCTCACTACATATTCGTCGCCAAACCAACTGGCTCCAGGTCATGTATAAGTCTTTGCTAGGTAAAGCCCCGCCTTATCTCAGCTCACTGGTCACCGTAGCAACACCGTAGCACACGCTCCAGCGGGTATATTTCACTGGTCACCCCCAAAGCCAACACTTACTTTGGCCACCTTTCCTTCCAGTGCTCTGCTGCCAATGACTGGAACGAATTGTAAAAATCACTGAAGTTGGAGTCTTATATCTCCCTCTCTAACTAAGCATCAGCTGTCAGAGCAGCTTACCCATCACTGTACCTGTACACAGCCTATCTGTAAATAGCACACCCGACTACCTCATCCCCATATTGTTACTTATCCTCTTGCTCTTTTGCACCCCAGTATCTCTACTTGCACATACAGTGCCTTGCGAAAGTATTCGGCCCCCTTGAACTTTGCGACCTTTTGCCACATTTCAGGCTTCAAACATAAAGATATAAAACTGTATTTTTTTGTGAAGAATCAACAACAAGTGGAACGACATTTATTGGATATTTCAAACTTTTTTAACAAATCAAAAACTGAAAAATTGGGCGTGCAAAATTATTCAGCCCCCTTAAGTTAATACTTTGTAGCGCCACCTTTTGCTGTGATTACAGCTGTAAGTCGTTTGCGGTATGTCTCTATCAGTTTTGCACATCGAGAGACTGAATTTTTTTCCCATTCCTCCTTGCAAAACAGCTCGAGCGCAGTGAGGTTGGATGGAGAGCATTTGTGAACAGCAGTTTTCAGTTCTTTCCACAGATTCTCGATTGGATTCAGGTCTGGACCATTCTGGAAGAATCGAAGAATGGTCCTGTATTTGGCTCCATCCATCTTCCCATCAATTTTAACCATCTTCCCTGTCCCTGCTGAAGAAAAGCAGGCCCAAACCATGATGCTGCCACCACCATGTTTGACAGTGGGGATGGTGTGTTCAGCTGTGTTGCTTTTACGCCAAACATAACGTTTTGCATTGTTGCCAAAAAGTTCAATTTTGGTTTCATCTGACCAGAGCACCTTCTTCCACATGTTTGGTGTGTCTCCCAGGTGGCTTGTGGCAAACTTTAAACAACACTTTTTATGGATATCTTTAAGAAATGGCTTTCTTCTTGCCACTCTTCCATAAAGGCCAGATTTGTGCAATATTCGACTGATTGTTGTCCTATGGACAGAGTCTCCCACCTCAGCTGTAGATCTCTGCAGTTCATCCAGAGTGATCATGGGCCTCTTGGCTGCATCTCTGATCAGTCTTCTCCTTGTATGAGCTGAAAGTTTTGAGGGACGGCCAGGTCTTGGTAGATTTGCAGTGGTCTGATACTCCTTCCATTTCAATATTATCGCTTGCACAGTGCTCCTTGGGATGTTTAAAGCTTGGGAAATCTTTTTGTATCCAAATCCAGCTTTAAACTTCTTCACAACAGTATCTCGGACCTGCCTGGTGTGTTCCTTGTTCTTCATGATGCTCTCTGCGCTTTTAACGGACCTCTGAGACTATCACAGTGCAGGTGCATTTATACGGAGACTTGATTACACACAGGTGGATTGTATTTATCGTCATTAGTCATTTAGGTCAACATTGGATCATTCAGAGACTTCTGGAGAGAGTTTGCTGCACTGAAAGTAAAGGGGCTGAATAATTTTGCACGCCCAATTTTTCAGTTTTTGATTTGTTAAAAAAGTTTGAAATATCCAATAAATGTCGTTCCACTTCATGATTGTGTCCCACTTGTTGTTGATTCTTCACAAAAAAATACAGTTTTATATCTTTATGTTTGAAGCCTGAAATGTGGCAAAAGGTCGCAAAGTTCAAGGGGGCCGAATACTTTCGCAAGGCACTGTATAATGTTAAATGTTATGATTATTTATTTGTGTTGTTCCAAATGTCTGAATAAAAATGACAGTTAGTGCAAAATGGTGCTTATTTTTGTTGGGGGGGGGGGGGTTGCCCAGGGAGACATACAAACTAGAACTGCCACTGCCTGGAGGGGGGTGGAGACAAGCAAGACAGGTGAAACAGATCAGGGTGTGACAGTGTTGAGGAATTAAAAACACTCGGCATCAAACCAGTTCCTAATACAAAGAAACAGCAACATCATAGGCCTAATATTATTTCAGGTTAAAGTATTGCTTGTTTGTTGATAAACAAATGTTTGTTTTCCAGTTCTGCAGCCTGTACTCCATCTTCTGTAGAATCATCCGATTAATACAGTAAATGGTCCTACTTGAATGCTCCTGTTCTCTTGTTCTTGGGCAAGACCTGTACCTGACTTCTGATTAGCTGGTTTCCACCATGTAAGAGGTTGCTCAACTAAGATTATACAATCCTAAACCATAGACTGTTAAAAATATGGAGGAAGCCATCTGACATCACCCCATTGTTTTCTATGAGAATGCTCAGTGGCGCATTTGATGATCAGGAAGTGTTATTTCAGTATCGCCATCTTGCTACATGGAGGAATTTTCGGAAACATTGCATGAGCAGTTTGAGCTACTCTAGGAAGTTACGTTGTAGGCTAGCTCAGTGCTGCCCTCTCTCATGGAGTATCTCAAACTGAAGGCCGACCGAGGTACTGCAGTCAACCATTAGCATCTAAATGATCCTTATAACTTCGTATGTGTGTGATTTTAGAGTAATTGGTTCAAGGACATGCGTCCTGGTAAAATAGAAACAATTATTTGTACCATAATTGTGTTCAATATATATATATATATATATATATATATATATATAAATATCCACGAACACTGACCATCAAGATCGCCATTTCCCCATTCACTATAATGGGGAATCCTGTTTTCTGGAAACAAAGCCTAGGCTGTTCAGTTTTTTAAATTTAACATCCTAAATCATGCAATGGATAGACAGTTAGGGCTGTTGGAGTAATTGTACTACCGAGGTCACGAGTCATGAAGGCAGTCAAATTCTACCTGACAATTTAGTCACGGTAAATAAGCTTATCCAAGTTCTGATGCTGCTGATAGTCATTAGTAGCCAACCAAACTTGCTAACTGCCTGGTACTCAGCACTCTATTGTCCATCTAATCACTCTGACATCAATGCAAATGTAATCAAAAATCTAATCAAACACTTATTGAGAGCCCATGAGCTCATGTTGCGTAACATTTCTATAGGCAATGCAATTGCGGGGATCCCATCAGCTTTCTATAGGCTAGGCCTATTGTATTTCTTTCTCAACTTTCCTAATATTAAGCACATTGCTTATCTTTACAACAGGAGTATAGCCCACCTGGCTGGCATGAAATTGAACCATGGGAAACGCGTGCTCCATTTGTTATTTAAGTGCATAGGTGACATGTATTTATTCTCCTGCCCCTGTTTTGAGACAGGTGCATGATAATGGTCTTCTGAATGATTCCCAGCATAAGGCAAGATGCAATTCCTTTACAAAAAAAATGTTTTCTAATCATAGTCGCACACCTCATGTAGCCTAGCCCATAGCCTAGCCTAGCCCATATGTTTTGATAAGGTTTGTATCACAACTAAAGTGGCCCAAAAACTTCTTAAAACGAAGCACATTAATCAGCTTTACAAGGGGTGTAGAGCCTAACTTGCATACATAAGCAGCGTGTGAGTTTAAAGTTCACCATAAAAATGCACCTTTTTAAATAAAGCATGTTGATGCTAGAGGTTGTCATAATTTGGGATCTATCATATCCATGACTGTCCCAGACTATGTTTGGAATATTTATTTATTGCACAGAATAGAATAGGTCAGCTTTTGTACTATGGGGGAGAGTAGATCGACATAGGCTAGTGCTTTGCTGTTCGTTAGGCCTACTTATCTTGTTGAAAAAAAAAAAAGTAAATATGGACAGTTCTTCCAATATCTTCAATATGCACCTCGGAATTGGATAAGGACACATGCAGTTGTGTCCGCGATGTGTCTGTCTTTACTTGTAGCCTGTGAGAAAGACCCGTGAGCCAGGTGAGTGAGAGGCACTGAGCAGGCAGCACAACGGCCACTGGCCGCAAAAGGCCTGGATGTTTTTAAGGGTGCATTACGGCCACACAAAGGGGATGCCGCTGGCAAATTTGAGGCATTAGTCAAATTGTGAATGAGAGAATGATAAAGTGTACAGCCTGCACTGTACAACAAAGCTTTCAAGCAACAAAGCTTTCAAGTATCACTTTCAAGCAACTTTTTTCAAATCATCATTAGAGTCGAATCATGCAGCCTTACAATGTATTAAAAATCAAAACATATAGCCCAACGTTTGTGGAACAACTAAAGTTACATTAATAACTCTAAATTAAGCATATAGGAGTACCTATTCCTTTGTTAACCGCTCAACACAGAATAGCAGCAGGTGTGCACTCCCTCAAATCTTTTGGAGAAAATGTCCTTTCTATTTTATTCAGCTTTGTTCAATTGTATTCGTCATAATATAAAATAATGCCACAGAATTCATTATTAGAAAATCTTTATCTGCTAAATGAACTAGTGTACCCCACAGCTATTTGGCATAGCCACATCAGGACCTAACATAAGGACAACTCAGAGTATGAGATTCTCTTCTTCTTAAATAAACTACATTTTCTTCATATCATGTTTCTTCAGACCTGACCAAAATAATGAATGTATTTATTGTTAAGGTGTAGGCTATATTACATGGATTTATTAGACTTTTTAAAATGTAGATGTTCCAAAGGTCTGCATCAGTGGAAGCCAGAATGTGTTAATGTTATTTGCTAGACAATCACCGGCTGACAAAATTTTGTGAACACCGCAGCCCTAGCCACCGTCTTTAATTAATGTATTTTTTGTTTTTAAAAATCTAGGTTACTCATTTCAAACAGGTTTCAAAGCATACACGTTAGTTTCAAACGCTACCACGTGATCAATGACGTCCGAAGCTTCGTTTGATCATATGGTTTTTCAAACAGTGTGTGGCAAAATGCGAGATCCCAACTGATTCAGCTGTGGTGCCGGTGCTTTCTTTAATGGGAAGAAGGCTGCTGAGGGGAGGACGACTCAAAATAATGGCTGGAACGACGCAAACGGAATTGCATCAAAGACATGGAAACCATGTGTTTGATGTATTTGATAGCATTCACCTGATTCAGCTCCAGCCATTATCACGAGCCCGTCCTACCCAATTAAGATGCCACCAACCTCCTGTGGTATCGCTCTCTATTGACATGATTGGTTGGAGGTAGGTGGGGATGGGAGATCCTGTATAAACACAGACTCACTTCCTTGACAGCGTACTACACAACAGCTCTGTGAAGCGCAAGAAGTATGAATGCTCTGACTTCAGATGAGGCCAAATCACAGTAAAATGCTGTACGGCAACTCAGATTGACCATGCAGAGCCTTTTATGCTTGATCTGGCAATGCTGTCCTGGAGGCTCAGTATGGAGGGTGTGACTCAATTGTGGTGCTTCCGGGAGCTTGTGGAGGCCAAATCGAGCTCCGCACCGTATCGCCATGCGCCTCCCAAATATTTAACAATGTGAAAATGTCATGGCTTTAGAAGCTTCTGATAGGCTAATTGACATAATTTTAGTCAATTGGAGGTGTACTTGTGGATGTATTTCAAGGCCTACCTTCAAACTCAGTGCCTCTTTGATAAAATCAAAAGAAATCAGTCAAGACCTCGGAAAAAAATTTGTAGACCTCCACATGTCTGGTTCATTCTTGGGAGAAATTTCCAAATGCCTGAAGGTAATCCCAGAACAACAGCAAAGGACCTTGAAGATGCTGGAAGAAACAGGTACAAAAGTATCTATATCCACAGTAAAACGAGTCCTATATCAACATAACCTGAAAGGCCGCTCAGCAAGAAAGAAGTCACTGCTCCAAAACCACCATAACAAAAGCCAGACTACGGTTTGCAACTGCACATGGGGACAAAGATCGTACTTTTTGAAGAAATGTCCTCTGGTCTGATGAAAAAAAAATAGAACTGTTTGGCCATAATGACCATCATTATGTTTGGAGGAAAAAGGGGGAAGCTTACAAGCAGAAGAACACCATCCCATTGTGAAACACGGGGGTGGCAGCATCATGTTGTGGGGGTGCTTTGCTGCAGGAGGGACTGCTGCACTTCACAAAAAAGATGGTATCATGAGGGAGGAAAATTATGTTGATATATTGAAGCAACATCTCAAGACATCCGTCAGAAAGTTAAAGCTTGGTAGTAAATGGGTCTTCTAAATGGACAATGACTCCAAAGTTGTGGCAAAATGGCTTAAGGACAACAAAATCAAGGTATTGGAGTGGCCATCACAAAGCCCCGACCTCAATCCAATATAAAATTTGTGGGAAGAACTGAAAAAGCGTGTGCGAGCAAGGAGGCCTACAAACCGGACTCAGTTACACCAACTCTGTCAGGAGGAATGGGCCAAAATTCACCCAATTTATTGTGGGACGCTTGTGGAAGGCTACCCGAAACGTTTGACCCAAGTTAAACAATTTAAAGGCAATGCTAACAAATACTAATTGCGTGTATGTAAACTTCTGACCCACTGAGAATGTGATGAAATAAATAAAAGCTGAAATAATTCATTCTCTCTACTATTATTCTGACATTTCACATTCTTAAAATAAAGTGGTGATCCTAACTGACCTAAGACAGAGAATTTTTACTAGGATTAAATGTCAGAAATGGTGAAAAACTGAGTTTAAATGTATTTGGCTAAGGTGTATGTAAACTTCCGACTTCAACTGTATCTGAAGCATTCTATCTAAACCCTAAAAGTGTTATTTTACTACGGTACTGACAGTGATCATGATATTGCTCTCCATCATGTTTGTATTCATACATGGTGAGCTACGGTGCAACCGCCATCATTCAGGTTGGCTGGTCCCAGCTCGACTGGTCATCTATCACTCACCCTTGGAATAGCCTTCCAAGGCAGTCATGGTATCCATTGAGGGAACCAATTTTTAGATGGGCTTAATGTGTGTATATATTGTAGATTGTTTCCATACGGTACCCATTTCAAGCCCAGTGACTCGTTCTGGTCTCAAAACAGCTTCCATTTCAGCACTGACCCGTCAATCATGGTGTGCCCACTTCAAACAAGTTTTGGTAGAAATGTGTAGTATTGGCAATTATTAGTCATATCACTGTCCACCTAGAGGAAAGGGACTGACAAAAGAGAATGTTGTCCAAAAATATAAGAAAAAGTAATCTGATGCCTAATCCAATCTGAACATAATCCAATATGTTACAAGTAGGTGCAAATTCAGTCAAAAAAGACGGAGTCATAAAACCTACATCTGTAAGTGATGAATTTGAATGTTTGTGATTACTAGTCTGTGGGACTCCTGGTAATTGAAAATGTTAGTTATTTAGATGTACCATTGATCTCCATCAAAGAGAAAACACATTTCACTGTGACAATCAGCATACTGCCATGCTTTTCATATAAGTGATGCGTATTATGGAATTTGGCTACGTGTTTCATAGTTACCTGTGAAAAGATGAGCCTCCATGTATGAATATTTAATCAGATACTGAAGGGTTTATATTATGAATTATAATTTGAATGTCAAGCCTGCACATGTAAGTCTGACATAATTTTATCTGATTTAACCATGCTTTAAATCATGAGATGTTAATTTTATAATTTCTCTCCATCTGCATGGCGTGGCAATGATTATAATGTGCCCACTTCTCTTTCTTTCCAATTTCTTTATTGAAATGTAGATTATTTGTGTTTTGGCCTTGGTTAGATAGAATAAAGGCCTCTTTCTCTGTGTGCATAAAATTGCCTTTCAGACACCACCACCCCCCTCATCATCCCCCTCCACCCACCTCAACCCACTTCCTGTCCCCTTCTATCTTCCCACTTTCTCCATTTGTAGGGACAATGCTGTGTGTTGTGTATGGCTGCCTGAATTCGAACCCTACTGTGGACCAAACTGGACCGCCCCGCCAAAAGCCCACATTCCAAAATTGCAATGTGTTGCACTGCCTACACTCAAACCCTATAGAGGTTCAAACAAAGTGGCAATGCTGTTGTGTATGTGTGTGGCTGCCACACCGATCACGAAAAACCTCATCCGGAGGGTTTTCAGTGGTTAGCTTTGCCCACGGTTGTCTGCATGTGAACAATTCCGATGCTGTGTTTTAACGTTTAGAAATGTAAATAATTATGGCTTGCAAAATGGTTTTCAAAACATATGCTGATATGTCCCTTATTTTTCATATCAGCGAGAAAGATACTTACTGTAGCAGGTTTGCACAGATCGATACGCTGTGTGTGCCTCCAGTTGATGAACTGCACTTCCTCCCCAGGATGCTGCTGAAGGGTGGACAGCTCATAATAATGGCTGGAATGAAGTATATGGAATGGCATCAAACACATGGAAACCACTTGTTTGATACCATTCCATTTATTGCGTTCCAGCCATTACTATGAGCCCGTCCTCCCCAATTCAGTGCCCTAACAGGTGTTCGGTGCCCTAATCTATGGACTTCACATGAATGGGCAGTTGTGCAGCCATGGGTGGGCCTGGGGAGCCATTCCCAGCCAATCAGTATGAGTTTTTCCCCACAAAAGGACTTTATTACAGACAGAAAGAGCCCTCCCAGACAATCCCGCAGGTGAAGAAGCCTGATGTGGAGGTCCTGGGCTCTCGTGATTACACGTGGTCTGCAGTTGTGAGGCCGGTCGGATGTACTGCCAAATTCTCTACAACAATGTTAGAGGCAGCTTATAGTAAAGAACTGAACATCCAATTTTCTGGCAACAGCTCTGTTGGACATTTCTGCAGTCAGCATGCAAATTGCACGCTCCCTCAAAATGTAACACATCTGTGGCGTTGTGTGACAATTGCACATTTTAGAGTGGCCTTTTATTGTCTCCAGCACAAGGTGCATCTGTGTAATGATCATGCTGTTTAATCAGCTTCTTGATATGCCAAACCGGTCAGGTAGATGGATTATCTTGGCAAAGAAGAAATTTAGTCAGCAACCAATTGTGCAAGTTCTCCCACTTAAAAAGATGAGAGGCCTGTAATTTTCGTCATAGGTACGCTTCAACTATGACAGACAAAATGAGAGAAAAAACCCAGAAAACCACATTGTAGGATTTTTAATGAATTGATTTGCAAATTATGGTGGAAAATAAGTATTTGGTCACCTACAAACAAGCAAGATTTCTGGCACTCACAGACCTGTAACTTCTTCTTTAATAAGAGGTTCCTCTGTCCTCCACTCATCATCTGTATTAATGGCACCTGTCTGAACTTGTTATCAGTATAAAAGACACCTGTACACAACCTCAAACAGTCACACTCCAAACTCCACTATGGCCAAGACCAAAGAGCTGTCAAAGGACACCAGAAACAAAATTGTAGACCTGCACCAGGCTGGGAAGACTGAATCTGCAATAGGTAAGCAGCTTGGTTTGAAGAATTCAACTGTGGGAGCAATTATTAGGAAATGGAAGACATGCAAGACCACTGATAATCTCCCTCGATCTGGGGCTCCACGCAAGATCTCACCCCGTGGGGTCAAAATGATCACAAGAACAGTGAGCAAAAATCCCAGAACCACACGGGGGGACCTAGTGAATGACCTGCAGAGAGCTGGGACCAAAGTAACAAAGCCTACCATCAGCAAGGGCATTGAAGATGAAACGTGGCTGGGTCTTTCAGCATGACAATGATCCCAAACACACCGCCCGGGCAACGAAGGAGTGGCTTCGTAAGAAGCATTTCAAGGTCCTGGAAGGGCCTAGCCAATCTCCAGATCTCAACCCCATATAAAATCTTTGGAGGGAGTTGAAAGTCCGTGTTGCCCAGCAACAGCCCCAAAACATCACTGCTCTAGAGGAGATCTGCATGGAGGAATGGACCAAAATACCGGCAACAGTGTGTGAAAACCTTGTGAAGACTTACAGAAAACATTTGACCTGTCATTGCCAACAAAGGGTATATAACAAAGTATTGAGATAAACTTTTGTTATTGACCAAATACTTATTTTCCACCATAATTTGCAAATAAATTCATTAAAAATCATACAATGTGATTTTCTGGATTTTTTTCTATTATTTTGTCTGTCATAGTTGAAGTGTACCTATGATGACAATTACAGGCCTCATCTTTTTAAGTGGGAGAACTTGCACAATTGGTGGCTGACTAAATACTTTTTTTGCCCCACTGTATGGCTGTACGGAAACACTAACCCTATAAAGGTGTGCAGTAATTTAAACCAATGGGTGTTGGATTTGTTCAGAGGTCCAGCCTACCACCATGCCTGGCTCCAGCTATGAGCATCCTCTCATGGAAGAAAAACATGCGTTCTCTTCCACTGGAAATTTGCATTTGACTCATCTAAACCATTCCCATAGGGAAGATAGGCTGACACTGATGAACATTTGGGTTAATGAAAAAAAAATGGGAGCTTGTGTGAAATCACAAAATAGGTCACTCAGAAAATGTGGCTATCAGTCACATTATCTAGTACCAATAGATCATTTGTCTGGCTACCCAAAAATCCTTGCTCCGGCCAAACACTACGCTCACGGACGCTAGTTTCTTCTCCGAGTCTGGATCGGGTACCTCCCTGAAGATTTTTATAATGGGAATCAATTATAATAGAAAAAATGATGGGTTGGGCCAGAGCAAGATCACATGAAAATTAGTAATGGGCTTTGATACTCTTGATTGGTTAAAGATCCACTCGCTGATTTCTTTGTTTTGTACAACACCCCTCATTTTGACGTCACCACAAACAACTTCAATGATGGCAGTCTGACTAATGTATCAAACGATAGAGCAGCAGAATAATTCCGTTTTGAGTCATCAGGCAAATAGATAGCCTATAATAACAGGCACACAAATGAAACCATCATTAAAAGACCCACTAATGAAGTAGAAAATAACTAGAAAGGAATACTTGTCAAATCTTCATGCTCTCAAAGATGTATGCGACAACTCACAAATAAGACTTAATGACTTCAGAATATCTAGTTATCCACAGGATATCAGTCTGCTTCAAACAATGTTGACTTGTGGTTCATATTTGATGAAGACTGAGAAATTGCCAGTTGGCTTAACTTCTGCTTTAATCCAAATTGTACTGAGAATACAAATAAAGCAAATAAGAGACAAGACATTTTAATCTCAATGGTTTATGCCAGAGCAATACAAATTATAATTTCTAGGATTCTCATACATTATTTACTGCTGCTCTTACATTGCAGCATTTCATTGTGTGACATCAAAAGCAATTTGTTCTCATGCACCACTGCTCTGAAATGCCAACTGAGATAATTGAAGTTAGTCATTCGACGTTAGCCATATTTGTCCGGTAACATTGAAAATGTTGGCACTGAAGATTACAGTCATTGCGGTTGTATTGATTCATGTGTGGGCAGTAGCAGCAATTTCATTCGTCAAATAACAGTGAAAATCTGCTCTACTCAATAAAGGGCAAATAGTTAACTGACAAAAGCTTTCAACAGCTCAAGGTCTCAGAGTAATATCCTGGTTGATGGTTACCTCATCGCTTGCAATGACCGTTTCTAATCTCATATGAAAATATATGTACTTAATTAGGGTCAGTTACTTCTTCTATACTGTAATGTTATCACTACTTGGTTTGCCAAGTGAATTATCCTTCGCAGAACAGGCACTATATAATTCTGTCTGAATTAATCTACACCTAATGCACTCAACACGAGGAATAAATGACATCTTGCCAATTTAATGGTTTCTACCATTCTAGATGTACTAAAAACGGTGATAAATGAAAAACATTAGTGAACTGGATGTCTTCCATGTAAACTTTTCCAATAAGCAGAAGATACACGAGAGGTGACAGCCAAAACGTCTGCTACTGTACAGTAATGTGAGCAAACGCTTTTCAAGGGGGAGATCCAAAGAGTAGGGCCAGTGAGTGACTTATTTTCCTTGAAAAAAATATTTAGTTACATAACGAATTTGATATGTTTGGCGATATGCAAGGTCTTCTTTAAGGTTGGTTTTCACTGTGCAGTTAGCTAGCATGGCTGAGTGAGTGGATTAGAGGGGAGGGGGTGAGTGGGAACAGAGCGGGTCTTTTTACCCCCTCAGACGTCCGTCATCTCGTCCTCCATGTCATCCCCCTCGGCCTCCCCCTCCTCCTCCTCCTCGTCCGACGTCAGATCCAACTCATCCATCTGAGACACACATTTTGGACACGAGCAGATGAACAGGTAGTTATCCCTGGGAAGAGAATAACGATGTTACATAAGTCACACGGCTGCGTGTCTCGTTCTGGACAAAGATTGCCTTGGCGAGAGAGCAAAAGGAAGAATAAAGAATATAACGCAGACTGATAAAATACATTTACAGTCAATCTGCGAGCTCCTCAAAAATAAATGCCATGATTCAACACGGTAAACTTACTGTTTATGTAAGCGTAATACAATGTGGGTCTGAATAGGAAGAGGAAGCGAGACACCCTACTCGCTGTTTTGTTCTGGTTCATTGAAAGTCAATGAACTAAGTAGAACAGACTTAGCTGCTATTGCATTGGTGTCTATGGGGGAGACAACCAGTTAAAGGTCTAATGCTGACATTTTAATCTCAATATCAAATCATTTCTGGGTAACAATTAAGTACGTTACTGTGATTGTTATAAATTTAAACCTTTGAAAAGAAGCAAAAAGAGCAATTTCTTAAGCAAGAATTTAGCTAGGACTGTCTGGGAGGGTCTGAGTTGGGAGGTGAAAACTGAAAACTAGCTCTTATTGGCAGAGGTTTAGAACTCTTTGGTATTGGTCTACTAACAAACCAATGTCACCAGGCAGGCCAAAACGCCATCCCACAAAAACAGGCTGACATTTCCAAACAGCTCTTATACCAAAGGGGCATTATCATAATTTTCAACATTTCAAAGTATTATTCCAACTTCAGTGTGGGAATATATAATACATGGCGAAAAGTATGTGGACACCTGCTCGTCGAACATCTTATTCCATAATCATGGACATTCATTAGGAGTTGGTCCCCCCATCGATTCTATAACAGCCTCCACTCTTCTGGGAAGGCTTTAATGTTGGGCACTGTTGTTGGGTGATGAGGCCTGGCTCGCAGTCAGCGTTCCAATACATCCCAAAGGTGTTTGATGGGGTTGAGAGTTCTTCCACACAGATCTCGACAAACCATTTCTGCGTGGACCTCACTTTGTGCTCGGGGGCATTGTCATGCTGAAACAAGAAAGGGCCTTCCTCAAACTAGTGCCACAAAGTTGGAAGCCCAGAATCGTCTAGAATGTCATTGTATGCTGTAGCATTAAGATATCCCTTCAGGGGCCTAGCACAAACCATGAAAAACAGCCCCAGACGATTGTTCCTCCTCCACCAAACTTTACAGTTGGCACTATGCATTCGGGCAGGTAGTGTTCTCTTGGCATCCGCCAAACCCAGATTCGTCCGTCGGAATGCCAGATGGTGAAGCGTGACTCATCACTCCAGAGAACGCATTTCCACTGCTCCAGAGTCCAATAGGGATGAGCTTTACACCACTCCAGCCGACGCTTGGCATTGCGCATGGTGATCTTAGGTTTGTGTGCGGCTGCTCGACCATGGAAACCCCTTTCATGGCGCTCCCGACGAACAGTTCTTGTGCTGACGTTGCTTCCAGAGGCAGCTTGGAACTCGGTAGAGAGTGTTGCAACCGAGGACAGATGATTTTTACACGCAAATCGCTTCAGCAATTGGTGGTCCCGTTTTGTGAGCTTGTGTGGCCTACCACTTTGCGGTCGTGCCATTGTTGCTCCTAGATGTTTCCACTTGAAAATAATAGCACTTACAGTTGACCGGGGCAGCTCTAGCAGGGCAGAAATTTGACGGACTGACTTGTTGGAAAGGTGGCATCTTATGACGGTACCAAGTTGAAAGTCACTGAGCTCTTCAATAAGGCCATTCTACTGCCAATGTTTGTCTATGAATATTGCATGGCTGTGTGCTCGGTTTTATACACCTGTCAAAATGGCCGAATCCACTCATTTGAAGGGGTGTACACATACTTTTATATATAAAGTGTATACAAAGCACAGGAAATGTTTGACTTTTCTTTTTTCAACGGTAAACCACCAGAGTGAACCATCTTAATTTATCCACCATCTTTGGTTCTCATTTTCTGAGAAAAGAGACCGAGAGCAGTCTTTGTTCATGCTTCACTACCTTCAGTTTCTGGGAGCTGCAGATTTTCAAGGTGAAGTGCCTTTCAACAGGATACAGTGAATATGAATCCAAAATGGGTTCCCGCAGAGCAAACCAGCCCTGGGTTTAAGGGGGTAAAAATCAGTACCGGAGCATAGGTAGGCACCGGAATAACTGCCAGAACTCCTTGGCTGTGCTGGCCCAGGACTGCCCGTTATTGCCTGGGAGGGTGGCCATTGATCTTGACTGAACTAGGAACAGTTTGAGTCTGTCAAAAGGATTGGTACACAGGGGATTTCAGTTGTTTACCTCAGGATTTTGTGTCTGCTATGACGGCTCCTGTCACACTGACAGCAGTCCAAGTAACTGATACCGATCTCCTGGAGATGTGAGGAAACAGAGTTTAACATGTTAGCAGATGAGGACATTCACATCAAAAGACCCCCCATTACAGTTACTATATAGGGATTCATTTACACAACAAGGACAGTTAGCCACTTCAAACTACTCGAGTTATTGTTCAAGTTTTGTTACTTTATCTGGTTGTTTCATGTTTATTCAGCAGCAGGCGCCAAATCTTGTCACTATCCTGTCATGGTCATTAGAACGACACTAAAAGCGCTCACATTTTTTGCCAGAATTCAATCGGCTGGCAAAACATTTCTCTGGCCCCTTCTGACGCTTCTGTAACGGGCAGATGCAAGCCTTCTCAATCTCTCTGACAGCCTTGACACAACCGCTCTAATCCTTAAAGCCTCAGACCCCTAATACCGGCTGACAACAGAGCAAGCCAGGATGTTCTGTCCCATCTATCCACGGCCAGAATTTATCACCCCCCCCTCTTCTGACCTCTCCAGGGCTGATGTCACTTAGGGCACTGAGATGAAGCAAGAAGTTGTTGCTCGGGAAAGATGCCGCCGCATTCGGAATGCAGCTATGGTTACCTAGAGAGTAGACAAAATAATCAAACAATCAAACTTTTGACCAGTGAAAAAATGTATTTCTAGTTCATTTAATTGATTCTGTATGTTGAGCAAGTTTGAGGATTCTGGGAGCTGGGGTTAGAAACCATCCGATAGTGACGACTCACATGCGCTTTGCAGTAGGAAGAGCCCGGAACCCTCGCAGTTCAGAAAGTCACCGGTCTCTGCGGAGACAAATCTAATTCAGCTCTGACCTCCATTGTCAGTAGAGGAGATTCATTCCATATTAGTAACGATTTCAAATATGCCTGAGTCAAGCCACCCCAATTCAGAGGCGCCAAGTATTATTTACTATCTTTCATAAAAATGTGAGCTGTACAAAGCCTCTGAAGAACTTTCTTGGTAATGTAGGTTTAGACTCAAATCTATTTATCAGACAGTTTTTTGCAGTATTCCTCAAACGGTACAGATGTCACAGGAAACGGCACTGTATTTGAGTGTAGGGAGGGAATTGTGACCTTTCTCGACATCCTTGTATAGTTGGTCAATGAAGGAATCCAATTGCTCCCTCTGCTGGCTAGTCAGCGCCAAAGCATCACATGCATGAACCCATTGGCTGAGAGAACTAGATAACGAGACATAAGAAAACAATGTCAGCACTTTAAATTGAATAATATTCAGACTAATGGCACAGTGCATTATTTATGAGTTGGAGATTTAGAGATTAACCTTACCTGGTACCTATACCCTGTCCATTGGTCCCCACAAGGGAGAAGAGGGAACGAAATCCCTCAGGTGTAAACCACTGTAACATGCAAGGACACACCTTATAGCATAAACTATCTGCATCATAATCACACATGTCCATAAGAAATTGTTCAATCAAAGACATTATTTTACAGTCTTGTCTACTGGAAGCGAAGAAGTAGCTAAGTACCAGCTCGAAAAACATGTACAGTCGTGGCCAAAAGTTTTGAGAATGACACAAATATTAATTTTCACGAAGTCTGCTGCCTCGGTTTGTATGACGGCAATTTGCATATACTCAAGAATGTTATGAAGAGTGATCAGATGAATTGCAAAGTCCCTCTTTGCCATGTAAATTAACTGAATCCCCCAAAAACATTTCCACTGCATTTCAGCCCTGCCACAAAAGGACCAGCTGACATCATGTCATTGATTCTCTCGTTAACACAGGTGTGAGTGTTGACGAGGACAAGGCTGGAGATCACTCTGTGATGCTGATTGAGTTGGAATAACAGACTGGAAACTTCAAAAGGAGGGTGGTGCTTGGAATCATAGTTCTTCCTCTGTCAATCATAGTTACCTGCAAGGAAACATGTGCTGTCATCATTGCTTTGCACAAAAGGGCTTCACAGGCAAGGATATTGCTGCCAGTAAGATTGCACATAAATCAACCATTTATCAGATCATCAAGAACTTCAAGGAGAGCGGTTCAATTGTTGTGAAGAAGGCTTCAGGGCACCCAAGAAAGTCCAGCAAGCGCCAGGACCGTCTCCTAAAGTTGATTCAGCTGCGGGATCGGGGCACCACCAGTACAGAGCTTGCTCAGGAATGGCAGCAGGCAAGTGTGAGTGCATCTGCACACACAGTTGAGGCGAAGACTTTTGGAGGATGGCCTGGTGTCAAGAAGGGCAGCAAAGAAGCCACTTCTCTCCAGGAAAAACATCAGGGACCGACTGATATTCTGCAAAAGGTACATGGATTGGACTGCTGAGGACTGGGGTAAAGTCATTTTCTCTGATGAATCCCCTTTACGATTATTTGGGGCTTCCGGAAAAAAGCTTGTCCGGAGAAGACAAGGTGAGTGCTACCATCAGTCCTGTGCCATGCCAACAGTAAAGCATCCTGAGACCATTCATGTGTGGGGTTGCTTCTCAGCCAAGGGAGTGGGCTCACTCACAATTTTTCCTAAGAACACAGCCATGAATAAAGAATGGTACCAACACATCCTCCGAGAGCAACTTCTCCCAACCATCCAGGAACAGTTTGGTGACGAACAATGCATTTTCCAGCATGAAGGAGCACCTTTCAATAAGGCAAAAGTGATAACTAAGTGGCTCAGGGAACAAAACATCGATATTTTGGGTCCATGGCCAGGAAACTCCCCAGACCTTAATCCCATTGAGAACGTGTGGTCAATCCTCAAGAGGTGGGTGGACAAACAAAAACCCACAAATTCTGACAAACTCCAAGCATTGATTATGCAAGAATGGGCTGCCATCAGTGGCCCAGAAGTCAATTGACAGCATACCAGGGTAGATTGCAGAGGTCTTGAAAAAGAAGGGTCAACACTGCAAATATTGACTCTGCATCAACTTCATATAATTGACACTTATTATAATTGTAATTTTAATTATACTTCAGTATTCAATAGTAACATATGACAAAAATATCTAAAGACACTGAGGCAGCAGACTTTGTGAAAATTTATATTTGTGTCATTCTCAAAACTTTTGGCCACGACTTTATGTCTATTAATAAATTGGTTGTGAAAGGGGAAATGGTGCCACACTCACCCGATTGAGATGATCGTCGTAAAGTGCCGTTGTAAACAGGGTTCGTAGTACGGTCAACTGCCCCTACAAACCCAATACAATATGTCAAAATGAAGGTAACAGTCATTAAGTAACCGTTTTAAAATCTATTCCAATGGTGACTCAAAGGTAATACTGACCACATTTTTTTTTTAAACCAAATTTGAAGCTCAAAACCTGGTTTCCTCAATTCTTCTCAAAGCACATTGGAGGAGTGTTCCAAGGTCCTTTCCTCAGACCTCCAATGAGCCTTAAGGGGAATTTAGGAAACAAGGATGGGGGAAGCAAGGATTTAACAGCTTGTAGCTAACCTTTTTAGACACAGCCATTATCTCTATGCTTACCTGGAACTTCTCTCCCAGCAGCTTATGTGCAATCTCCTCCTCCTCCTCGTTGGCCGCACGGCTGCAGAATTGAGAGAACAGCTTCTGCCAGTGCCCTTTGTCCTGGGCCTGCATGACACAAATGATTCAAACATTATTATTATTATTATGTTTGAGAAATACATATTATGCACAGGTATGCAAAGAATATAGGTTTATTATATCAAACTGACAGGTTAAATGCTTCTCCAGGCATTGTGAAGATCTTTCAATCTCCAAAAACCTTAATCTCAAACTAACATTCACCACAAAGACAGAATGCAAATACAAAGTGCAACCCACTTTGGAACTGGAGAAGCTCAACAAAAAAAGGCTGAGGCAGGAGGCAGAGGAGGCTCACCTGTTTGACAGTGGCCACCATCCTGGCCATGAGCATGATGCTGGAGGTCTCAGGAGGGTAGTGCATGCTCCTAGGGGACAGATAAGGGACAATGTCAATTCATACTGCAGCAATAACAGACAAAATATTACTGGGGCTGGATCTGAAAAAGTTACTAGCTGTCAAATCCTTGCTTTCTCGTCCTCATTTACACAAATCTAATTGAAAGCAAGGGAGTTGCAAGGGAGGGTGCTTTGAGAGGGAGGTGAGGAATTAGAGGAAATGAGGAAGCAAGGATTTGACAGCTAGTAAAAATATTAAATCCAGCCCAAGAAAAATATGGGCCCCATCTAGTGGTATTCAATTAAACAGAAAATCCATCTCTCACCTCCAGGCATCCTTTAGTTTGCTGATGGGGTGGTTTGGGTCCTCTTGGGAGGTGCCTAGGCACAGGGCCCGATGGTACTGGTCTGCCGCAGCCTGCCGACACTCGTTGCTACAGTACATCACCTGCAGGGGGAAACAAAGTCTCACTGAAACCCAAAACGAGACACTGGACTAGATTGGAGGAAGTAGCTACAGCATATCAACACATCTCCATGTGGCATTGGGCAGGTACATCTCATTTAAGTGGCTTCTAATCCTTAATCTTTACTGATCTGAAAACACAGGCAAAGTAGGAATCTTCCATATTGCTTTCCAATACAATGTATGTTTTTATTTGTATTTTTTAGGGGGTAGATCAGCTTGAAATGACTATTAATAGAACCCACAATCTATGTCATTGTCTTCATAATTTCCAATCCCCCGTATGTTTTCTAATTTCCCCTTTATTATTATTCCCCTAATTGGAGTAATCTAATGGACAACCATACTTAGGCCTCTACTTAAAGCTTATACATAAAATATACATTCACAGAATATTAGACATTAGTTATCTTTTTTTTGTACCACCCTTCTGATACCCTCAAATCCTCCCATCAATCTCATTCCCAAATATTTTTTAAAGTTCTGAACCTTTCTATTCTCATAGAAAAAAATGTAAGATTAACATTTTTACTAAGAGTATTATTAGATTGATTGATTGACTATGGCTTTTCAAGTCACCCAGCAGTGCTATTTGCAGTGCCATCTCCAGGTAAATATTGTAAATCTTAAGCCATTTCTGAACCTGTGACCAAAAACACGCTACATGTGGACAGTACCAAAACAAGTGATCTAATGATTCTGTATCCCCACAGCAAAATCAACAGAGCTGGGATGGATGTTTCCCCCATATACATAACATTTTAATGGTTGCAAGAATTTAGCAAAATAATTTAAATGGGACAACTATACGTTTTGAATCCATCAGTTCATAAACCATGTGCCATGGAATCAGGAACATTGAAAATCTCATCCCAACTATTTTGCAACCTTTATGGCGCAGCTGTCCATTTTTTGGTCCTTAAATGAAACTGGTATATTTATTTTTTCTTTAACCAATTTTGGTCTAATGGAGGGCCGACAGACAAGTTCCTTACTTTCTCCCCCATCCCGTGGTAATGCTGCAATCAGTTGGCTGTAATTTTGAATAAAGCAGACATTTCCGTATATTAATGTTAGCCGTATGTGTGACATAAGTTGCATTTATGATATCATTAACAAAGATTAGATAATTATGATTTTTCCAAAAATAAAATATATATTTTTTGTATCAATTAGTATAGGAGTTTAACCATAATATTTGTTGTAATATTTGTTCTGTCTTTTAAGGTAGATTAAACTGAAATTGCAACCAGCTTTCCATGGCTTGTTTCAAAAATAGGGATATTCTAGAGATTATTTCATTTTCAAATAACTGAAAGTGAAAGGTGTTGTAATCTGACTAAAAGGAAAAAAGCCTTTTTTGAATGCGGGATGAGCTATTCTTACTAATCTGCTGGAAAACCAGTTCAGATTGAAGTACAACTTTTGTATGACTGAAGCCTTTAGTGAAAGGTTCAATGCTTTAATATTTAAATTTCAGCCCTCTGAATTCATATGAATTATATAAATAGGCACGTTTAATTATGTCTGGCTTGCCATTAAAAATAAAGTTGAATATTCTTTGCTCATACAATTTTTAAAAAACAAGTCGTTCAGTGTATCCAGGGCCATGAGTAAGTACGTAAACTGGGATATGACTAAATAATTAATCAGGGTGATTTTTCCACAAATAGACCTTTTCATGGCACAATATATCTAATTTTGCTAACTTTCTATTAAAATGCATTGTGGTGAAAACAAAAAGTCTATATACAGTGAGTGCAAATGAGGTAAGATAAGGGAGTTAAGGCAATAAATATGTGGCAAAGTAATTACAATATAGCAATTAAACACTGGAATGGTACGTGTTTTTTAATAGATATGCTGATAGTGGACAACATTGTTTCACTCGTCTTGACAGTTTAATACTTTGAGAAGTAGCCATTATTTACTCGTTTACAACTGGAGTTACTATACATAACTTTAACCCATTGTATAAGAGATCCTCCAAAATTAAGATACTCCATTTATACATAAATCCTAGTTGTACTTTTCAAAATGAACACCAGGCCCGGTTTCCCCGATTTTTCATAGTGTTCTATTGTTTCCAGTACTTCTCTTATATTATCTCCTATGTATCGTCCATGTAAAAAAAACTTTTCTGACAATTAGTTTCAAAAAATTTTTTATTCTATGCATTTTGCTAGAATTTTTGCATCACAACAGTGAAGTGTAAAGGGCATCCAGTTTTTTAGGTGGGCTGGATTTACCACCTGGGTCCGGTTTCAGTAATAGTGAAATCAGACCTTCTTGCTGAGTATTCAATAGTCTACCATTTTTATAGAAGTGATCAAAACATGCTAATAATGGAAAAAGGTTTGATGTACCTCAACTGGTATGCCATCCAGCCCTGGAGTTTTACTGGACTTAAAGGCTTTAATTGCATCAAGAAGTTCCTCCTCTGTAATTTGGCCTTCACATGAGTCTTTCTGTACATCTTAATTTTACGCTATTAATAGAAAAAACATCCTTACAATTAAACTTCAGTTTGCGAA
Source organism: Oncorhynchus clarkii lewisi (assembly GCF_045791955.1). Taxonomy (NCBI): domain Eukaryota; kingdom Metazoa; phylum Chordata; class Actinopteri; order Salmoniformes; family Salmonidae; genus Oncorhynchus; species Oncorhynchus clarkii. The sequence continues at coordinate 59,885,285 of NC_092158.1, read as the reverse complement.
GATGCAGGAGACAAACGAAAATATATGCTAAAACCCACTTTCAAAAATGGGTTACAATGTGTTTTTCGATCAGTACTGTCCAGTCCTTAATTGGCAGTGCAGATGAGGAGGACTTGTGAGAGGCACACACCTGGCATTGTGGGCAAGCTTGGTGCAGCTCTGGATGCACTTTGCACAGCTCGGGGTGGGGTAGACTGAGGTCAGGGATGCCACTGAGTCTACGGGCATTATCCTCGGCTGTCTCCAGAGCACGCAAGCAAAACTCACAGGCTGGAGAAGAGACAGGGATGGATGATAAATGAGACAACTAAGGGTCATGTCACTAAATATTAAAGACCATTCAAAAGACTCAAAATGTGAGGTTTCCCCCTTGGCCTATGTTAATCTAAAAAGCAAAGCATGCGAAAGCAAAGCATGCGAAAGCAAAGCATGCTGGAACATTTTTGCTCCACGATTTTAGGAAGGAGGATGTGTTCAGTCTGTCAATCACCTAAATCTTGAACCTATAACACCTCACCTTTGTACTTGTACAGGGAATTCCACAAGAACTGGGCAGAGACAAGAGGGCGCTCAATAAAAATGGTGTCTCCTTTCTTGATGGCCTTCTTGGCGAATAACCCCTTGCCCTAAAATAAAAACCAAATGTTTAGATATAAAAAGCATTGTCAATTTCAGTAATATGCACCTACCCATACTTTATCCACACAAAGTGTATCCTATTGACTCAGAACAGGCTAGCCGTTGCACTTTATTAGCCCCCCAAAAGGTATCTCTGTGCATACCTAGATAGCTAACGTTTCAAGATGCTAGTTGTTTAAATAGACAAAAAGCTTAGCTAGTTTTAAAAGGAATCAGATAGCAATCCATGTGGCATGACGGTAGTGACTGTAATTGGTGGTTAACGTAATTTGCTAACTACAATAAGCCATTGTAACAGTAAACCTTCCCGTCCCTCTCCTCGCCCCTACCTGGGCTCGTACCAGGGAACTTCTGCACACATCTACAACAGCCACCCTCAAAGCATCGTTACCCATCGCTCCACAAAAGCCGCGGCCCTTGCTGAGAAAGGGGAGTGACGTCACCAATTGAAACGCTATTTGCGCGCACCCCGCTAACTAGCTAGCTATTTCACATCGGTTACACCATGATGAATCTAAAACATTAACACAGCTAGCAAGTAACTACGTAGCTATAGCCTGCCAGAAAACGTCAACAAAATGACAACAAATTCTGTCCTGCGAATAATTTTTTGATTTGCCCAGCCAGTCTACAGATTGACAGCATGCGTGCCAATGAATTTGGCATCAAAACGGTGCTAGATCCGATAAACTTGAAATTAGCCTTTTCAAAATAATCATTGTCTGCACATTACCTTAATCTTGTCAATAAATCGGACTTCCACACAACTGCTAACTTTAGTGGGGTCGACGCAGAGAGAAAACATGTCATCTTGGGGGGCAGCCATCTTCAAAACAACCTTCGACCTTTCAACTCGGACGTTTTTAGAAGAGTCTACCCGTAGGCATTTAGTGGCCTCTAGCGGTTGATTTAGCTAGTATTTTTCTTGTATACAGATTGACTACAATTAGTGCCTTGCAAAATTCTGACATGATTTTATCTTCGATGAAATGTAATGAATCATATCATGAACGCCAAACTTTTTCCAATATTTTACAGCACCTGATAAATGAATGAATTATGCGGAAGCTGACCCTCATTGTCACGCAAAGATAAATGGCTCACTGTCACACATACATGCATTTGACAGAAGACAAATAAAAGTTTATATATTTTAGAATATTACTAAACATTTTGATATGCAATTGAATCATAGATAAAATTTAGTACATTTTGAGTAGCAGAAAATACATAGAATATAATCCTTAATTGAAATAAAGTGGTCACCCTACCTCTGATTTGGTTAAAAGCTGAGTGATGATGCGTCTGGAAAAATATCACCACTTTCAAATTCATAGACAAAGCTATTGATGCAAGGACTGACCATCCATGATATACCAATTATAGTTTTAACCATGTTGAGGCTACACAGTATTTGTTTACATTGTTTACAAACATTGGAGTAAAATAATCTTATATTTTGGGTTCTGATGGGGTACATTTGAACTAAACTAATGAGGCATTTATAAGTTATATTCTTCAAGAATTAATGGATATATATAATTAAGTTAAGTCCAAAAATGAATTTAGCAACTAAAGATTCCAGTTTTAAATACAGTGCATTGCGAAAGTATTCGGCCCCCTTGAACTTTGCGACCTTTTGCCAGATTTCAGGCTTCAAACATAAAGATATAAAACTGTATTTTTTTGTGAAGAATCAACAACAAGTGGGACAGAATCATGAAGTGGAACGACATTTATTGGATATTTCAAACTTTTTTAACAAATCAAAAACTGAAAAATTGGGCGTGCAAAATTATTCAGCCCCCTTAAGTTAATACTTTGTAGCGCCACCTTTTGCTGCGATTACAGCTGTAAGTCGCTTGGGATATGTCTCTATCAGTTTTGCACATCGAGAGACTGACATTTTTTCCCATTCCTCCTTGCAAAACAGCTCGAGCTCAGTGAGGTTGGATGGAGAGCATTTGTGAACAGCAGTTTTCAGTTCTTTCCACAGATTCTCGATTGGATTCAGGTCTGGACTTTGACTTGGCCATTCTAACACCTGGATATGTTTATTTTTGAACCATTCCATTGTAGATTTTGCTTTATGTTTTGGATCATTGTCTTGTTGGAAGACAAATCTCCGTCCCAGTCTCAGGTCTTTTGCAGACTCCATCAGGTTTTCTTTGAGAATGGTCCTGTATTTGGCTCCATCCATCTTCCCATCAATTTTAACCATCTTCCCTGTCCCTGCTGAAGAAAAGCAGGCCCAAACCATGATGGTGCCACCACCATGTTTGACAGTGGGGATGGTGTGTTCAGGGTGATGAGCTGTGTTGCTTTTACGCCAAAAAGTTCAATTTTGGTTTCATCTGACCAGAGTACCTTCTTCCACATGTTTGGTGTGTCTCCCACGTGGCTTGTGGCAAACTTTAAACTACAATTTTTATGGATATCTTTAAGAAATGGCTTTCTTCTTGCCACTCTTCCATAAAGGCCAGATTTGTGCAATATACGACTGATTGTTGTCCTATGGACAGAGTCTCCCACCTCAGCTGTAGATCTCTGCAGTTCATCCAGAGTGATCATGGGCCTCTTGGCTGCATCTCTGATCAGTCTTCTCCTTGTATGAGCTGAAAGTTTTGAGGGACGGCCAGGTCTTGGTAGATTTGCAGTGGTCTGATACTCCTTCCATTTCAATATTATCGCTTGCACAGTGCTCCTTGGGATGTTTAAAGCTTGGGAAATCTTTTTGTATCCAAATCCGGCTTTAAACTTCTTCACAACAGTATCTCGCACCTGCCTGGTGTGTTCCTTGTTCTTCATGATGCTCTCTGCGCTTTTAATGGACCTCTGAGACTATCACAGTGCAGGTGCATTTATACGGAGACTTGATTACACACAGGTGGATTGTATTTATCATCATTAGTCATTTAGGTCAACATTGGATCATTCAGAGATCCTCACTGAACTTCTGGAGTTTGCTGCACTGAAAGTAAAGGGGCTGAATAATTTTGCACGCCCAATTTTTCAGTTTTTGATTTGTTAAAAAAGTTTGAAATATCCAATAAATGCCGTTCCACTTCATTATTGTGTCCCACTTGTTGTTGATTCTTCACAAAAAAAATACAGTTTTATATCTTTATGTTTGAAGCCTGAAATCTGGCAAAAGGTCGCAAAGTTCAAGGGGGCCGAATACTTTCGCAAGGCACTGTATGTAGAGGAGGTAATGGATAACACATTGGTTAGTACAATATATTCTGGTAATATTATATGCACACAAAAACATTGTACTGTGCAATATAACTGTGCACCAGTCATATAACTTCTTCAATCAGTCAATACTGTATTGTACCCTTTCTCATGCAATTATCATCGGGAAAGGAATGTACAAAAATATAAAACGTAGAATAGAAAACTTTATTTTTAGCAACCATGGTCCACAAACCGACTTCCTCTAGAATGTCCTAGAATGGCCCTAGTCAAGAAACAGACCTAGGCTGCATCCCGATTCTCCACCCTTCTCCCCAAGTGTGCACTTGCACATTCCCCATAATAGTGGTGGAATCTTACACCAATCCAGTGCTTTTAAATCCATGATGGTGCACACCTAGGGACGAGGGTGGAGAACTGGGATTCAACCATAGCCTGTGGTACGGGGTGTAGAGGCTAGGGGCCGTTTCTGGACAGGGGCATCTTTGTAATCTTTACATCAGACTCAAGTAGCCTACAGAATAGCCTAGCCTGCTCTTTCACATTATACAGTGCTTTCATAAAGTATTCACACCCCTAGACTATTTCCACATGTTGTTATGTTAAAACCTGAATTTAAAATGGATTCAATTGAGATTATGTTTACAGACAATATATTTTTCCATGAACACAGAATTAAATAGAACAGTAGAATGGAGATGATTACAGGATGCCCATCTTTTGTTATACAGTGACTTCAGAAAGTATTCACACCCCTTGACTTTTTCCACATTTTGTGTCACTGGCCTACACACACTATAACGTCAATGTGGAATGTTTTTAGAGTTTTTTTTACAAATTCATTATAAATGAAAATCTGAAATGTCTTGAGTCAATAAGTATTCAACCCCTTTGTTATGGCAAGCGTAAATAGGTTCAGGAGAAAATATTTGCTAAACAAGTTACATAATAAAGTTGCATTGGCTCACTCTGTGTGCAAGAATAGTGTTTAACATGATTTTGAGTGACTACCTCCTCTCTGTACCCCACACATACAGATAATTGTAAGGTCCCTCAGCCGAGCAGTGAATTTCAAATACAGATTCAAACACCAGGGAGGTTTTCCAATGCCTCAAAATAAGGGCACCTATTGGTAGATGGGTACAACAACAAAAAAGCTAACATTGAATATCCCTTTGAGCATGGTGAACTTAATAATTACACTTTGGATGGTGTATCAATACACCCAGTTACTACAAAGATACAGGCATCCTTCCTAACTAAGTTGCCGGAGAGGAAGGAAATCGCTCAGGTATTACACCATGAGGCCAGCCAATGGTGACTTGAAAACAGTTACAGAGTTTAATGGCTGTGATAGGAGAAATGGAGGATGGATCAACAACCTTTTAGCAGGACAATAACCTAAAACACAAGGCCAAATATACACTGGAGTTGCTTACCAAGACAACATTGAATGTTCCTGAGTGGCCTACTTCCAGTTTTTACTTAATTACGTTTGAAAATCTATGGCTAGACTTAAATGGATGTTTAGCAATGATCAACAACCAACTTGACAGAGCTTGAAGAATTTTAAAAATAATGTATAAATATTGTACAATCCAGGTGTGCAAAGCTCGTAGAGACTTACAGCTGTAATCACTCCCATAGGTGATTCTAACATGTGATTGACTCAGGGGTGTGAATACTTATGTAAATTAGATATTTCTGTATTGTGTGTAGATGGGTGAGAGAAAACAAATCTATCTAATCCATTTTGAATTCAGGCTGTAACAAAACAATGTGGAATAGGTCAAGGGGTATGTAACAGTCTGTCAGGATCTATCACTCAACACTGATTCATGGGATTGTAAAACTATTTTAGATTGTATCTTTTACTTAAACATATTTTTTTTTAAACTTCAGGTCAACAACAAAAACATCTCATAAAAATTTAAACAATTGGGTTGATCAGCATGACCAATTGCGATATAGCTGGTATGGTATGGGCATTACATTATAAAGTTCCATCATAACATATTACAACATATTACATATGACAACAATATTGTTCTGTTAACCTCCCTCAATCCTTACTGATTTGCATAATTTTCACATTCCATGGAATGTGTTGTATTAAAACCATTGATTAAGACAGTACATTATCTATGCAACACTATTTTAATGCACCAAAAAGTGCCTGGAGCTGTTACCATGCTATGGGAGACAGAGATCCAGGGTGAAGTTTCCCCCAGGTTCAGATCTGGGATAAGCTTCTCCTCCCCAATCCATTAGTGGGAAAATACAAAACTGAGCCAAGATCAGCATCTAGGGGCAACTTCACCCTACACCAGAGAGAGACCTGGAGTGTCCGTTACAGCCAGTCAAAAAGGAGGCTAATTTGCACCTCTGTTCAGTGCCCTGTCCTCTACTCTCTCCTCGGGGGCCAGTCATCACAGTCCCTTGTTGTAGGTCACCACCTTGCAATCGGTTGCCATTGCGATCTCCGGCTCAAGCTGAGACACCTCTATCTGTTGAAGTTGAACCAGAGAAACATGTAAACACACAATACGCCTACCAACCGTCTGCAACACCTAATAGCCTGTCACAGTACCTCTAAATCCAGAACCTTTATCGTTCGTTCTTAATTACAAGAGAGACAAGTGAAGTGTGTGTGAGGTTAATTCCTCCCAGCTGTCCAGCCAGCCTCCAGGGATAGCAGCAGCAGTGGTACCTGAGACATCTGTGGGAATAGGCTGATGGCCAGGGGCAGGGAGAGGCTGAAGGTAGCCAGACACACCAGGCTGTGGATGGGCAGCAACAGCCTCCGATTCATCTGCAGCATTGGAAGTCTAACAGACAAGAAGGGAAGCACACATTTATTGAGTACAATCTCAACACTAATACAACATTTCTTACACATGATTACAAAATGATTACACCTCCACCCTTCCAAAAAATGAAATGCCACAGAATGTTAATATGGTGAAAACATTGTCCTATCCAGGACCCTATTTTTCAGGCTTTAGGTATTGGGATGACCATAACTCAACTGACACTATTCTGATATTAATGAAGGGACTAGACAAGGCAGTACACTAAATATTTCTGACCCATCTAGAAGCATGACTTACTTTTCTAGGTAGGACATAATGATGGGAGGAAGGACAAATATTGGCATCGGGAGGACTACTCTGGTAAAGGCTGTCTCCATAATTGCCTGGGGGGAAAGAACAATATTGTGCACATGCTTCAATTCAAAATATTGCAATATGTTGGATTAAATTCCCCCTCCCATGAGGTTTGAAGGATGCAGCATATGGACATATGAGGAAAAACACATAAATATGTTTATGTTTACTAATAATAAATTATAAAATAAACCTGTTCTTACTTTATTGAACCTCATATGAAGAATCATACTGACTTCAGTCACAGACAGACTATTCAGAAACTGATTCTCCACACATTAAAAATACACATTTTGCATCGAATATAAAATGTCGACATTTTGCAGACAAAATATTTTGCCAGGAACAGAGAACTAAATAGAACACTAGAATGGACATGATTACAGGATGGCCATCTTGGTCAGGGTATCTTTAATTCTAAATACTGATTGAATATGCTAAAACAATGAATTTGATATACAGTGCTTTCGGAAAGTATTCACGCACCTTGACTTTTCCACATTTTGTGTTACTGCCTGAATTTAAAATTGTCTGGCCTATGCACAATACCCCATAATGTCAAAGTGGAATTATGTTTTCAGAATTTTGAGGGACAATTTTAAAGGTCCCTCAGTCGAGCAGTGAATGTTAAACACAGGTTGAATCTGTGTTTACAAAGACCAGGGAGGTTTTCCAATGCCTCGCAAAGAAGGGCACCTATTGGTAGATGGGTAAAAATAAAAAAGCAGACATTGAATATCCCTTTGAGAACGGTGAAGTTATTCATTACACTTTGAATTGTGTATTAATACACCCAGTCACTACAAAGATACAGGTGTCCTTCCTCACTCAGTTGCTGGAGAGGAAGGAAACCGCTCAGTGATTTCACAAGTAGGCCAATGGTGACTTTAAAACAGTTTAATGGCCATGATAGGAGAAAACAGAATGGATAAACAACATTGTAGTTACAACACAATACTAACTTAAATGACAGAGTGAAAAGAAGGAAGCCTGCACAGAATACAAAAGATTCAAAAAACATGCATCCTGTTTGCAATAAGGCACTAAAGTAAAACTGCAACAAATGTGGCAAAGAAAGTAACTTTATGTCCTGAATACAAAGTGTTATGTTTGGGGCAAATCCAACACATCGCTGAGTACCACTCTTCACATTTTAAAGCATGTTGGTGGCTGCATCATGTTATGGGTATGCTTGTCATCGAGTTTTTAAAAATAAAAATAAATGGAATAGAGCTAGGGGAAATCCTAGAGGAAAACCTGTTTCAGTCTGCTTTCCCACAAACACTTGGAGATAAATGTACCTTTGAGCAGGACAATAACCTACAACACAAGGCCAAATATACAATGGAGTTGGTTACCAAGACAATATGGAATGTTCCTGAGTGGCCTAGTTACAGTCTTGACTTAAATCGTCTTGAAAATCTATGGCAAGACTTGAAAATGGCTGTCTATCAATGATCAACAACCAACTTGACAGAGCTTAAAGATTTTTTTTAAGAATAATGTACAAATATTGTCATAGTAGGGGCACCCCCTGGATTTCAATTAACAGGTGTGCCTTCTTAATGCATTTCAGCCAATCAGTTGTGTTGTGACAAGGTAGGGTTGGTATACAGAAGATAGCCCTATTTGGTAAAAGACCAAGTCCATATTAGGAGCTGTTCTTGCCATAATTATTATTCTACAATGTAGAAAATAGTAAAAATAAAGAAAAATACTTGAATGAGTAGGTGTGTCAAAACTTTTGACTGATGCTGTATATTAGCGGACCGATTTAGCCGTTATTTTTCTGGCTTTAACACAACAAAATGTGGAATAAGTCAAGAGGTATGCATACTTTCTGAAGGCACTGTATCTGCACAGTATGTTTGATAGCTAGCGAGTGGAATGACTCCATTCATTTTCTCTCTGTGGCCAGGAAGGAAACAGTATTTTTATAAAGGCTTGTGCGAGAGGTCTCACTGATGACCAGCCACTCACATGTTTGGCAGCAATCTTTGAGGAGCCCAATATGTTCCCATTTTCGTCCAGCACGTTGACGCCCTCCGACAACTCATTGTGCCTCATGAGGCCCACGTTGCAAATGTTGGCACTGACTGAGTAAGCAGAGAATACTGGTTGTGACAGTGGCAATGTCTGACATTCAGCTGAGATTGAGACCTACCCATTTGAATACTCTAAAAACGTATCTTTCCTTCCTCCTATTCTTGAAGTAATCACTGATCTGACACTACTAGACAACTAGAATAGTCAGATAGGTGCAGTGAAATTTAGATTTTTTTACAGGGTCAGCCATAGTAGTACGGAGCCCCTGGAGCAAATTGGGGTTAAGTGCCTTGCTCACAGGCACATCCGATTTTTCACCTTGTCAGCTCCAGTCTTTGAACCACTGACTTTTCAGTTACTGGCCTGACGCTCTAACCGCTAGGCTACCTGCCGCCGACTACTTTAGGGATGGCAGGAAGGAAGGATGCATTTTAAGAGTATTCCAACAGGGCCAATGTATCTATTTCATCTTGATTTGTTTGGAGTATTCTGCTTCAGCATGTGAGGTCTATAGACAGGCCCTTAGTAAGCACATAGGTTTCACATTTACAACTGGGGAGAGCTTATATATAGTACAACCTTGACAATATTGAACAGAGATCTATGTAGTAGGAGGGTAGCTATTAGCTACACATTGCTAACCATACAAAGCTTATAGAGAAGAAACCGGCAGCAAAGCTCTGCCTCCTCTGACACCAAATGTTTTGCAGCTCTTGTTAAAGGTGATTTATCCCTGTGATTGATGCATTTATAGCAAAGCTCTATTAACAAAAAGGAGAAGACCTACATACAGGACAGACGGAGAATGAACCCAAAAGTAAACGCAATGCAGCCTATTCATTTGCACCTGTAGCTCATATTACTTTGTGACAAACTGATTTTAAATCAAGTCTAGATGTTCACATTAATACTATATTAATGTGTTTTTATTCAAATGATTTACAAATACTTACCCACAGCTGGGAAAGGGATGAGTCTCTGTATTATCATTCGGGTCGCTGGACTCAACCTGTTGGCTTTCTGAATCAGTACATTCAGTCCTACCTGAACAACACAGCACAAAGTTTAGGATACACTCTAAAACCACAGGAGGCGGCTGAGGGGAGGGCGGCTCATAATAATGGCTGGAATGGAATGGTATCAAACACATGGAAACCATGTATTTGATGTGTTCCATACTATTCCATTCATTCCGTTTCAGCCATCACTATGAGCCTGTCCTCCCCAATGAAGGTGCTATTGGCCGCCTGTGCTCTAAACCCATTTAACACGTTACATATAGCAGAAATAGGCCGGACAGAATCGCTGAAACTGAATATTCATTCCCATACATGTATAATAATCATCAACTGACCGCAAGAGAGACAGCACTGGTCACAGCTCCGAAGTAACCTTGAAGAAACGTGGAAGTCGGTGTAGGCTAATATGAACAACAACACGAATGACTTAGTATCTCACAGCCTCTTACGTAAGGCTAACATTGGCTAAAATCACTCTCTTGAATACCAAAACCTTGAATGGAAAATGTACACTTTGACATCAGTCACATGTTCAAAACACTTTCTATACAGTACATCTGGGTGGTGTTAATTAGAGCAAACCATAGCTAAACGTGTTGCAACGGAAAACAAACATGTGTGTCTATTATTGCACAAGTCCAGGCAGTCCCTCGCTGTTTCAGTCCATTTTCTTCTATTTGGTGCCTAATGGACATGAGCCATGGCTAAAATGAAGGAAGTCTACAGTGCCAGATGCAGGAGATGTAGTGCTAGTTGCTATGGAGCAGCACAGTATGTGGACCAAAAACACTTACACAGAATTGTAATTCAATAGCTTTTCTGAGAATCAAGCCGTAAATAATATAGATGATCCTCTCATACACTACCTTGGTAGCATCATACACTACCTTAGTAGCATTGCGGTTTGAGTAGTTGACACAGGCATTGTGACTCTGGTTAAGCCACTGAAAGGAGAAAAAAAAAACATTCTGTGAAATTCAATTACATCACTTTACCTCACTGGGAAGGAGAGCGTATCCAATGTGGATATTAACAACATGGGACCGTTATTGCTGAAAAGGTTGCTTGTAATGTCTTTACCTGCCAGAAAATGGTGGATACCACAGTCTGATTTGGAAGAAGAAGGCCCACAACCTAGATTAGGCCAGACAGGGAGACAATAGTGCAACTGCTCTAGTCTTGCAAGGTCTCCAGAATGACTGCTTCCCTCAAAACCAAAAAGTCAGTACAACCAACAGTGTATTATTAAACAAGTGACCATACCAGATGTTACACGTATTTACATACACTAATCATCTTCAGGACAAAGTTGAATATTGTATCCATAGATACATATGAAATACATTAATAATTTCATATAAGACTTACAATTGGTGTTCCAAATGGGACATAACCTGTTTAGATGCAAAAAAAGATATAAAATCAGGGTAAAAATTACCATTAACAAAATAAAAGTCACTCTGGTGAAAATCTTCACTTGGAAGTCATACCTGACATTCGAAAAGGCATGAAAATCTTCTCTCCTGTGTCAGGATGAATGATGGCCTACATTCAGATATGAGAAAGAGTGTGACATCATCATCATGCTTCCAAGAGGAGAGGGAAAATGTATGTATGGCAACACATACAGTTGAAGTTGGAAGTTTACATGCACTTAGGTTGGAGTTATTAAAACTTTTTTTTAAAACACTCCACAAATTTCTTATTAACAAACTATAGTTTTGGCAAGTTGGTTAGGACATCTACTTTGTGCATGACACAAGTAATTTTTCCAACAATTGTTTACAGACAGATTATTTCACTTATAATTCATTGTATCACAATTCCAGTGTGTCAGAAGTTTAGATACATTAAGTTGACTGTGCCTTTAAACAGCTTGAAAGATTCCAGAAAATGATGTCATGGTTTTAGAAGGTTCTGATAAATGATGTCAATTAGCCTGAGTCAATTGGAGGTGTACCTGTGGATGTAATTCAAGGCCTACCTTCAAACTCAGTGCCTCTTTGCTTGACATCATGGGAAAATCAAAAGAAATCAGCCAAGACCTCAGAAAAAAATGGTAGACCTCCACAAGTCTGGTTCATCCTTGGGATCAATTTCCAAACGCCTGAAGGTACCACATTCATCTGTACAAACAATAGTACGCAAGTATAAGCACCATGGGACCATGCCGCCATCATACCACTCAGTCTCCTAGAGATGAACGTACTTTGGTGCAAAAAGGGAAAATCAATCCCAGAACAACATCAAAGGACCTTGTGAAGATTCTGGAGGAAACAGGTACAAAAGTATCTATATGAGGACAAAGATCGTACTTTTTCAAGAAATGTCCTCTGGTCTGATGAAACAAAAATATAACTGTTTGGCCATAATGATCATCGTTATGTTTGGAGGAAAAAGGGGGAAGCTTGCCAGCCAAAGAACACCATCACAACCGTGAAGCACAGTGGTGGCAGCATCATGTTGTGGGGGTGCTTTGCTGCAGGAGGGACTGGTGCACTTCACAAAATAGATGGCAACATGAGGGAGGAATATTATGTGGATATACTGAAGCAACATCTCAAGACATCAGTCAGGAAGCTAAAGCTTGGTCACAAATGGGTCTTCCAAATGGACAATGACCCCAAGCACACTTCCAAAGTTGTGGCAAAATGGCTTAAGGACAACAAAGTCAAGGTATTCGAGTGGCCATCACAAAGCCCTGACCTCAATCCAATAGAACATGTGTGGGCAGAACTGAAAAAGTGTGTACGAGCAAGGAGGCCTTTACAAACCTGACTCAGTTACACCAGCTCTGTCAGGAGGAATGGGCCAAAACTGAATGAATGGGCCCAAAATGTTTGACTCAAGTTAAACAATTTAAAGGCAATGCTACCAAATACTAAATGAGTGTATGTAAACTTCTGACTCACTGGGAATGTGATGAAATAAATAAAAGCTGAAAAAAATAATTATTACTATTATTCTGACATTTCACATTCTTAAAATAAAGTGGTGATCCTAACTGACCTAAGACAGGGAATTTTTAATAGGGTTAAATGTCAGGATTTGTGAAGGTGTATGTAAACTTCCAACTTCCAACTTCAACTGTACATGGGGTCATGTATGAACAGACGTGTGCCACAACTTACCTGCGTGACCTTTTGGGCTTCCCATAGCTAAATAGTAAAAAAAAAACAGCTATGTCAGTTCAGCGCAGTGAGGGGAAATGCTGGGCAGCTGGGCAGCTGAATGTGTTACAGCTACACATTGAAAGTGTCATAAACATTATGCTTAAAATAAAATTACATTTTGGAAAAGTATATATTCTGTAACACTGACAAAGGAATTTCTGAAAAACAAAAAGCTAACCTGTAGATCAGAAACTCCAGGTGATAGTTTTCCGTGTTTAAATTCATCCAGGAGCTTAATGCATTCTGTCAATCGTCTCTGGAGAGATAAGTAATTTGAGTCAACAAGATAATTAATAATAGGTAGGTTTCGAGTTAATGTGTTATCTCATAGAAGGAAATCGGGCATCTTTAGCCCAGTGGGCCTGTCCCAAAATTATTTGGGCTAACAATGGGGCCTTTGAGGGAAAAATGGGCTGGTGTATGAGAAATTTGTAGGTCAATTTCTGTTCCTAGTCCGACCCTGTGTTATCTGATTTGATTCCAGATCTAAAGTATTGGACGGTATTCTCCTGTTGCCACCATTCCCAAGTCTCATATGCAAGTCTGGTCTCTTACAAAAAACAATTGCTGAAGTAGTAAAACAGTATGTGGATTGATGTTTTCGACTGTACCTTACCTCAGACACAAAGAGTGTGCTGGGGTCAATGATCTCTACAAAGTGTTTCAGCCGGCCAAGAAATGAACTCTGGAAAAGACAAAGCAAGTAGTTAATTCTTGATGAGCTAATGCAATACCAAATCTTAACACCCCATCTCTCTGTAAATAGGTAGCACACTTGTATGTGAGGGGGAATGAATGAGGGGGAAATCAGGAGAAAGAGGGAGAGAACATCTTCAATGGCTATGTATGTTATCAGTGGTGCACAGAGTGGGTGAGACCTCGCAGGAAAAAATTCAAACCACCCAATTCAATCCTTTATTGTATACCATTAACGATAGTAACTAAATTGCTTGTGCACATCTTCAATAATCCAGTCCCACTCTAAACAAAATATAACTTTTAAGGCTCATTGAAGCCTTCATAAATCCTTCATAAGGCAAATATGGATGCCTCAGAAATCCTCCATAAGCAAATCACATGTTATGTGAAGGGTGACAAAAAGTTTATGCAACATTTTCCAAATTTCTATCAACCTTTACGTAGTATTATATTACTTACAAATGCTTTGTGAAGCTATGTAGGGCTTATGAATACTTTATGAATGCCTTAATACATTTTAGTCGTATAGTCAGATGATCTTTAATAACGTGTTGTTTGTGGGTACCCAAATTCAACATTTAAATAACGAATCAACGTCTCAATTTCAAATGATGTGGATTGAAGGAAAGTGGTCAAACTGCTAACTGTTGTTTAGAGTTAAATTACTTGAAAATATTTGAGGGATACAAAGTAAGACAGAACAGATGTGTGGGTTGACTCTTAAGACACAGTGCACTTGAGCATGTTTTCGTCACCCCTCTTTCGCAGAGTCCTTCTTACTTGTTTACATTCATGCCTAGTGTCTCTTGGTATCTTTCCAATGTATAACTCTTATTCAGTGGTGTAAAGTACTTAAGTAAAAATACTTTAAAATACTACTTCATTAATTTTTTGGGGTATCTGTACTTTACTTTTTATATTTGACAACTTTTACTTCACTACGTTCCTCCTATACATTTTCCCTGACACCCAAAAGTACTCGTTACATTTTGAATGGCTAGCAGCACAGGAATATTGTCAAATTCATGCACTTATCAAGAGAACATCCATGGTCATCCCTATTACCTTTAATCTGGTGGACTCAATGAACACAAATGCTTAGTTTTTTGGCAAATTATGTTGGAGTGTGAACCTGGCTATTCATAAATAAATGAAAACAAGAAAATGGTGCAGTCTGGTTTGCTTAATATAGGGAATTTTAAATGATTTATACTCACTCTCAATACTTAAGTATATTTTAGCTATTACATTTACTTTTGATACTTAAGTACATTTAAAACCAAATACCTTCAGACTTTTACTCAAGTAGTATTTTACTGGGTGACTTTCACTTTTACTTGAGTAATTCTCAATTAAGGCATCTTTACTTTTACTCAAGTATGACAGTTTGGATACTTTTTTCACCACTGCTCTTATTTTGAGACATACACTACCGTTCAAAAGTTTGGGGTCACTTAGAAATGTCCGTGTTTTTGAAAGAAAAGCACATTTTATGTCCATTAAAATAACATCAAATTGATCAGAAATACAGTGTAGACATTGTTAATGTTGTAAATGACTATTGTAGTTGGAAACGGCAGATTTTTTATGGAATATCTACATAGGTGTACAGAGGACCATTATCAGCAACCATTTCTCCTGTGTTCCAAAGGCACGTTGTGTTAGCTAATCCAAGTTTATCATTTTAAAAGGCTAATTGATCATTAGAAAACCCTTTGGCAATTATGTTAGCACATCTAAAAACTGTTGTTCTGATTAAAGAAGCAATAAAACGGGCCTTCTTTAGACTAGTTGAGTATCTGGAGCATCAGCATTTGTGTGTTCGATTACAGGCTCAAAACGGCCAGAAACAAAGAACTTTCTTCTGAAACTATTCTTGTTCTGAGAAATGAAGGCTATTCCAAATTGACAAGAAACTGAAGGCAGGTACCGGCAGAGTTCGTCTGTCCAGTGTGTGTTCTTTATCCCCATCTTAATCTTTTCTTTTTATTGGCCAGTCTGAGATATGTCTTTTTCTTTGCAACTCTGCCTAGAAGGCCAGCATCCCGTAGTTGCCTCTTCACTTCATTGAGGACTTGTGAGGCGTCTGTTTCTCAAACCACTCCACTTTCTATTCTGGTTAACGTCAGTTTGCTCTGTTCTGTGAAGTAGTATACAGCGTTGTACGAGATCTTCAGTTTCTTGGCAATTTCTCACATGGAATAGCCTTCATATATTAAATACACACACATAGAGTGGCAAGAAAAAGTATGTGAACCCTTTGGAATTATTTTGACAGTTTTGTAGGGATTGATACATTTTCCGTAAGGTAAAATCAAGTCTGAAATTTCAAAGTGTAAATTACTAACTTCAGAAGCCTTTTTCATCCTCAAATACACTACAAGTTATCCATCAACAGGGTGATCAAATTAAGATGCCACCTCTGTACACATGGGCTGTGAAGACATTTATATATGGGTTGTGAGGACACTGAATAACAAAATGATACACAGATTATGCAGAAGTCCAGGTAATTCCAAAGAGTTCACATACTTTTTCTTACCACTGTATATATAAAAATCCTTGTCTAACTGTTCTGAACTCTTAGACCTTGTCTAACTGTTCTGAATTTATGTGGGCCCCAGGAAGAGTAGCTGCTGCATGTGCAGTAGCTAATGGGGATCCTAATGAACTAAACTAAACTTGGTGGTTTTTCCCTTCCCCTTACTAGATGGGCCCGACCATACATTGTGAGCCAACAGTTTGAAAAGGCCTGATGGCAGTGCTTGCCAAGATTCAATTTGGCAAACCAGATGGACTGAAACATGGCAGCTTCAAACAGATGCCTTCAAGCCATGCATCACTTATGAAAGGCAGGAGACAAAAGGCAAGACAGGAGAGTTCGTCCCTCCATATTCATTATCTTTCCTACATTCAGTTTTAATTGAAAACAGACTCCTCCACCTCTAATGCCATGTAATTGTGAAGAATGCAGTAGCTACCGTTCTGTAAGTCTGTGTATCCTTTGGTTATTCAGTGTCCTCACAGCCCATATATAAATGTCTTCACAGCTCATGTGTACAGAGGTGGGATCTTAATTTGATCACCCTGTTGCTGGATAACTTGTGGTGTATTTGAGGATGAAAAAGGCTTCTGAAGTTAATAATTTACACTTTGAAATTTCAGACTTGATTTTACCTTACGAAAAATGTATCAACCCCTACAAAACTGTCCATTAATTATAACCCACAAAATAATTATAATTTCCTGTTGATGCAGGATTGTTTTTCTGCTGTAGCAAACTGGCTCAAATTAAGTTCCTGCATCTGCAGCGCTGCTGTAGCTCCAGTTTTGTCTGGGAGAAGAGCACAGGCTCCATGTGAGAAGACTGTTTTAATTATGCATGTGCTTCAGTTCTTCAGAGAATACACAACACACAGCTAGCAGAGATGTATCACGGGCAGCAGCAAAAGGAGTCAGTGAGATTCAAGACCTGGCCTAATTTTAACTGGTGTGATGCAACGAACTGAAAATTTTACTGCATATGCCTTTTTTTTACCGTAAGCCAACCTGTGCTGAAGATTTTTGGGCCACAAAATATGGACGGATGCTCTATTCGTGAAACAATGAAACCTTCCATCACCCATTGATAAATGCAGCGTTTGACATCATATGACTGGAGGCTTGTAATGATAAAAATCAAAATTGCTATTGCAGGATGATTCAATGTTTCACATGAACAAAATGATTTTGGTTAGGCAATTGCATCAGAGGTTGCGAAATGGAGGTCTAAATACACTTAAGCCTCTTGGAGCTGTGAGAAGAGACTCACTATAGCCTGTGTAAATTACTATCTTTTCAAGTATCAAGTTCATTAGTCTTATGTACGGGATACACATGGTATACATCGTCCTACGGAATTCTTACTTGCAGGTTCCTTCCCGACAATGCAACAATAAGAAATAAGAAAACAAAGTAATGGCTCAGTAGAATAAACATTTTAGCATAGGTATAATAAAGGAAGGCACAATTTTGTCCAATATTTACACATGTTTTGGGAAAGGGGGGATTGTGTGTGTGTGTGTGTGTGTGTAACGGTTTTCTTTAGGTGAAGGAGAGGCGGACCAAAATGCAGCGTGGTGGTTATTCATGATTCTTTAATCCAATAAAACTATACATGAATAAACTAACAAAAACAATAAACGTGAGAAAACCTAAACAGCCTATCTGGTGACAACAAACACAAAGACAGGAACAATCACCCACGAAACACTCAAAGAATATGGCTGCCTAAATATGGTTCCCAATCAGAGACAACGATAAACACCTGCCTCTGATTGAGAACCACTCCAGACAGCTATAGACTTACCTAGAAAACCCCACTAAACCACAATCACAATACGTACGAAAAAACCCCAAGACAAAACACACCACATACAAAACTCATGTCACACCCTGGCCTGACCAAATTAATAAAGAAAACACAAAATACTAAGACCAGGGCGTAACAGAACCCCCCCGCCAGTCAGCGGTGCAGACTCCCGACCGCACAACTAAACCCATAGGGGAGGGTCCGGGTGGGCGTCTGTCCATGGTGGCGGCTCCGGCGTGGGACGTGAACCCCACTCTCCAACAAAGTCTTAGTCCCTTTGCCTTGCGTCCTTAGATAGGCGATCCTCGCCGCCGACCTTGGCCTAGTAGTCCTCACCAAGGGCCCCACTGGACTGAGGGGCAGCTCGGGACTGAGGGGTAGCTCGGGACTGAGGGTTAGCTCGGGACTGAGGGGTAGCTCGGGACTGAGGGGTAGCTCAGCACTGAGTGGAAGCTCAGCACTGAGAGGAAGCTCAGCACTGAGAGGAAGCTCAGGCAGGTAGTTGGCTATGGCAGATCCTGGCTGGCTGGCAGTTCTGGCAGATCCTGGCTGACTGGCTGACTGGCGGATCCTGGCTGAATGGCGGATCCTGGCTGAATAGCGGATCTGGCTGCTCCATGCTGACTGGCAGCTCTGGCTGCTCCATGCTGACTGACAGCTCTGGCTGCTCCATGCTGACTGGCAGCTCTGGCTGCTCCATGCTGACTGGCAGCTCTGGCTGCTCCATGCTGACTGGCTGCTCCATGCTGACTGGCGGCTCTGGCTGCTCCATGCTGACTGGCGGCTCTGGCTGCTCCATGCTGACTGGCGGCTCTGGCTGCTCCATGCTGACTGGCGGCTCTGGCTGCTCCATGCTGACTGGCGGCTCTGGCTGCTCCATGCTGACTGGCGGCTCTGGCTGCTCCATGCTGACTGGCGGCTCTGGCTGCTCCATGCTGACTGGCGGCTCTGGCTGCTCCATGCTGACTGGCAGCTCTGGCTGCTCCATGCTGACTGGCAGCTCTGGCTGCTCCATGCTGACTGGCTGCTCCATGCTGACTGGCGGCTCTGGCTGCTCCATACTGACTGGCGGCTCTGGCTGCTCCATGCTGACTGGCGGCTCTGGCTGCTCCATGCTGACTGGCGGATCTGGCTGCTCCATGCTGACTGGCGGCTCTGGCTGCTCCATGCTGACTGGCGGCTCTGGCTGCTCCATGCTGACTGGCGGCTCTGGCGGTTCCATGCTGACTGGCGGCTCTGGCGGCTCCATGCAGACTGGCAGCTCTGGCGGCTCCTTGCTGACTGGCGGCTCTGGCTGCTCCATGCTGACTGGCGGCTCTGGCTGCTCCATGCTGACTGGCGGCTCTGGCGGCTCCATGCTGACTGGCGGCTCTGGCTGCTCCATGCTGACTGGCGGCTCTGGCTGCTCCATGCTGACTGGCGGCTCTGGCTGCTCCATGCTGACTGGCGGATCTGGCTGCTCCATGCTGACTGGCGGCTCTGGCTGCTCCATGCTGACTGGCGGCTCTAGCTGCTCCATGCTGACTGGCGGCTCTGGCTGCTCCATGCTGACTGGCGGCTCTGGCGGTTCCATGCTGACTGGCGGCTCTGGCGGCTCCATGCTGACTGGCGGCTCTGGCTGCTCCATGCTGACTGGCGGCTCTGGCTGCTCCATGCTGACTGGCGGCTCTGGCTGCTCCATGCTGACTGGCGGCTCTGGCGGTTCCATGCTGACTGGCGGCTCTGGCGGCTCCATGCAGACTGGCAGCTCTGGCGGCTCCTTGCAGACTGGCAGCTCTGGCGGCTCCTTGCAGACTGGCAGCTCTGGCGGCTCTTGCAGACTGGCAGCTCTGGCGGCATCCTGCAGACTGGCAGCTCTGGCAGCTCCTTGCAGACTGGCAGCTCCTTGCAGACTGGCAGCTCCTTGCAGACTGGCAGCTCCTTGCAGACTGGCAGCTCTGGACAGGCGGGAGACTCCAGCAGCACTGTAGAGGCGGAAGGCTCTGGCGGCGCTAAACAGGCGGGAGACTCCGGCAGCACTGGAGAGGAGGAAGGCTCCGACTGCGCTGAACAGGCGGGAGACTCCGGCAGCGCTGTAGAGGAGGAAGGCTCTGGCAGCGCTAGATAGGCGGGAGACTCCGGCAGCGCTGGAGAGGAGGAAGGCTCTGGCAGCGCTGGACAGGCGAGGCGCACTGTAGGCCTGATGCGTGGTGCTGGCACTGGTGGTACAGGGCCGAGAACATGCACAGGAAGCCTGGTGCAGGGAGCTGCCACCGGAGGGCTGATGCGTGGAGGTGGTACTGGATAGACCGGACCGTGCAGGCGCACTGGAGCTCTTGAGCACCGAGCGTGCCCAACCTTACCTGGTTGAATACTCCCGGTCGCCCTGCCAGTGCGGCGAGGTGGAATAGCCCGCACTGGGCTATGCAGGCGAACCGGGGACACCGAGCGCAAGGCTGGTGCCATGTAAGCCGGCCCAAAGAGACGCACTGGGGACCAGATGCGTAGAGCCGGCTTCATGGCACTTGGCTCGATGCTCACTCTAGCCCGGCTGATACGCGGAGCTGGAATGTACCGCACCGGGCTATGCACCCGCACTGGAGACACCGTGCGCACCACAGCATAACACGGTGCCTGCCCAGTCTCTCTAGCCCCCCGGTAAGCACAGGAAGTTTGGGGCTGACTCCCGGGCTTCCTTCCACGCCGCCGTATTCGTTTCTCCAACTCCATTCTCCTATAACCTTCCTCGCACTGCTCCAGCGAATCCCAGGCGGGCTCCGGCACTCTCCCTGGGTCGACCGCCCACCTGTCTATTTCCTCCCAAGTAGTATAGTCCATATTCTTGCCGTCCAAAACGTCCTCCCATGTCCATTCCTCCTTTCGCTGCTCCTGCTGCCACTGCCTGTCACCACGCCGCTTGGTCCTGTTGTGGTGGGTGATTCTGTAACGGTTTTCTTGTGGTGAAGGAGAGTCGGACCAAAATGCAGCGTGGTTGTTATTCATGGTTCTTTAATGAAGAAACTACACAAAACTAACAAAACTAACAAAACAATAATCGTGAGAAAACCTAACAGCCTATCTGGTGACAACAAACACAGAGACAGGAACAATCACCCACGAAACACTCAAAGAATATGGCTGCCTAAATATGGTTCCCAATCAGAGACAACGATAAACACCTGCCTCTGATTGAGAACCACTCCAGACAGCAATAGACTATGCTAGATAACCATACTAAGCCACAAACCCAATACCTAACAAAAACCCCAAGACAAAACACACCACATAAATAAACCCATGTCACACCCTGGCCTGACCAAAATAATAAAGAAAACACAAAATACTAAGACCAGGGCTTGACAGTGTGTATCATAGTGCTGAGTGATTGGTGTTTTTTGAAGTCGATTCGGTGTCGGTTGGTTTTTGATCTCGCTACTTTTTTTCAACATTAAATGCACTAAGTCCCGTGATGGTAGTGACTGCCCATTACTGCTTATCACTTATTAACTCCAGTTTAATTTATTGACATTACTTTAAAATATTTAAATTGTGTATATTACATTTGTTTTATTTGATGACTTTATTATCTAATTCCAAGTCATCATCTCTATAGAGCTGCTAGCTATGCTGTCTGACAAAAATCACAATTTTAGTAGTTCTTCAATGTAAATAAGGCATACTTTTATGACTGCTGAATACCATCTATTAATCACATAGATAATGTATTTTCAGGTAAAGATACTTCATGAAGCAAATACTCTCTACCCACTTATTATACCTCAGTGTCTATCCCTCTCGATCACGCATTCTGTCTCTTTTACATAGCAGGCGTAAAAGAAACACAGAACGGACAAGTAGACACGCAATGGATTATGGTCATTGTTATGGTCACATTTTCTGTGCAAAAATATGTAGAATATAGGCCTATTGGAATCTACAACTCCCTACTACATCACACAGTTCTGGTTTGATCTGATATATCTCTAGAGAAGCTTTCCATTGACCTCCGAAAAAAACGAATTGACATTTTGGTTAATAGCACTAGTGTTGCGCGTGTGTGTGTGTGTGTGTGTGTGTGTGTGTGTGTGTGTGTGTGTGTGTGTGTGTGTGTGTGTGTGTGTGTGTTATGCAGGGTTGGGTAGGTTACGTTCTAAATGTAATCTTCTACAGTTATTAATTACCTGTCCAAAACTGTAATCAGTAATAACTTGTAATCTGATTACTTTCAGGTACTTTTAGATCACTTTCCCCTTATGAGGCTCAGGTTAGTAGCTGGCACAGCCACAAAGTCATACTATTTGATTTTAAACCTAACCTTAACCACACTGCTAACCCTAATGCCTAACTATAACCTTAAATTAATACCAAAAATACTTTTACAATATAGCTTATTTTGATTTTGCAGTTGGCCCAACTAACAGAAATCGCTCAGTTCTGCCTTTATCATGGAGGACTGATTGGGCTCATTGCTTTGAGTTGAAAAATAAATGCTGCTCTCTGAATGGCATGCTTGAACACCGAAAAAGTGCTATTTGCACATGAAAAACAAAATGGTAATTTTCCATTAAGAAAATAAAAAGCCCCACTCCTGGTCTTCTTAAAATTAAAAGTGTTTTTGACAGCATGGAACTCAAACTTTCATTCCATAGCCTGGGATCCGGACTATGCAGCTGTTGCAACAGCGTATTTTCACTGGCTGTCCACCGGAGGCATATTCATTACTCTGCTTCTGATGCAAAACATTTCTTAAACAGAAGCAAACGGAATGAAACGAGAAGGGACCTACCTGAATTTGTTCAATAGAAACTCTTGTTTTGCTCTTCTTGCTTCCGTGTGATTCTTAAACTGTAAACAGTTTCTCTAATAAATATACCCCTGGTCGCAAAAACAATGATTGATGGGCAGCTTAAAAACTTCTTCAATTCAACCAATTGGGTTAAAATACACATACATTTGTGAACAGCAATCCACAACAACCACTATGAGAGCAGCAGTGTGATTCACATCAATGTGCTATGTAGTCTAGATATCAATAATAAGAGATATCAGTATCGTCCGTCCGTCCGCTGGTTACGTACCACGGCTGTAGTCCTTATCTCCAAACGTTTATTCAAGTAGGATTATCTTTGGCTGCCGACAGCGGTCGCACCATTGGAATACAAAGCTTTTGGACTGTAGCCTACAAAAGCCTAATCCTTGTCTTTTCCCGCGATCCATCAAACACATTTGGTGCGTTGTCATAGTGGTCTCTGATTTGTGGTTAGACTCGCTCAGGCAGAACAAACTTAAAGCATGCGCCTTTTTTTAAATGCTGATTGGAATGTCATTGAGAAAACAGAAAGGTGTCCCCAAAATAATTCTGAATTTAAAAGTTATCCTCGAAGTAATAATCTAGTTTTTCAAAAATATCTGTAATCTGATTACAATATTTTAGCTGGTAATTGCAGTTAGTTTTCTTTGTAATCCGTTACACCCTAACCCTGGTGCTGAGGTGCGGAAAGTCAGTGCAAGTGGTCATTCTAGTGGCTTGTAAATGGAAACTGTCTCTGAGCATGTTGGCATCAGACCTCATGAGCCGATACAGTCTGCCCAATGGTAAGGGAGTGAATAGCTCATGGCTGGGGTGTGTGGGTCCTTGATGCTGCAGGCCTTTCTCAGGCACCATTTCGAGTAGATGTCCTGGATGGGTGGGAGCACAGTCCCAGTGATGTACACAGATGTCTTCACCACCCACTGGAGGGCCATGTGGCTGTGGATGGAGCAATTCCTGTATCAGGCCGTGATGCAACTGGTCAGAACCCTCTATATTTTGAAGAGGTAGTATTTGGAGAGGACTGGGTGGCATTCCGATTTTCTTCAGCTGGATGTAGAGACGCAGTTGCACCCTCTTGACAAGAGTGGTGGTGTTGTTGGTCCATGTCAAGTCCTCGTGAGGTGGACGCCAAGGAACATAAAACTGCTGACTCTCTCTACTGCAGTCCCGTTGATGTGGATCGGGGCATGTTACCTCCTCTGCTTCCTGAAGTCAACAATCAACTCCTTGGTTTTGCTGAAGTTGAGGGAGAGGTTGTTGTCCTGGCACCACAATGCCAGGTCACATACCTTCCCCTATAAGCTGACTCATCGTTGTTGGTTATCAGGCCTACAACCATGGTGTCGTCAGCAAACTTGATGGAGTTGTGTCATTCAAAACGACTCAGTTGTGGGTGAACAAAGGGTACAGCATGGAGATAACAATAGTGTTGAATGCTGAACTGTAGTCAATAAACAGCATTCTCACATACAGTGCATTCGGAAAGTATTCAGCCTAGGGATGCACAATATATCGGGTGAGCATATCGGAATCGGCCGATATTAGTGGTACGCGCAATGTCCAACCTCAAAATATAAAATCAGTCAATTGAAATAAATTCATTAGGGCCTAATCTATGGATTTCACATGACTGGGCAGGGGCACAGCCATGAGTGGTCCAGGGAAGGGCATAGTCTGTCTAAAGGTAGACAGACCATTAATCTGGCACACATTGCAACAGGATGGCCCAGATTCTTAGGAGCTGAACTATCTGATGTTTGCCTGGCTATCCAAACTCCTTGCTCAAGCCGAACACTACACAACGCCCATGGAGGATAGTTTCTTCTTCGCAATGAGTCTGGATTGTCCCAATCGGTATTAGATAGAACGTTGAGGTCCCGCTTCCTATGGTGAAAACAACCTGTGGTTACCCCATTGGCTACGTGTAGCCTAATTGGACACCGGGTCCCCACATTTCCCATGCAGAATAGCCTGAAGCCACAGGGCTCTTCTTGCTGGCTCTATTTCCCTATGTGGGAGCATTGCGAACCATAGGTCGGGATTTTTGACCTGGTTACATTGAACAAGACAGCAGCTTTTCGGTATGTTTTGTTATTTCTGTGTAACAAAAAATCTACAGAGAAGTTGGCTCTTTTACAATGCAAGTCAATGGGAAAGAATGTTTGCTTTCTCCAATTTGGGGGAGTAGTCAAGGGGAATTCCTTCTTATGACCTGAATGCCTCCCTGACGATTTCTAGAATGCAAACACATTCTAACCGTTCTGATTGGTCCCAGCAATCGGTGGGTTGGGCCAGAGCCAGAACACAAATGGGTAAAGCGTCATTTAAAAATGTCATTAGCTTTGATAATCTGATTGGTTACAGATTATTCAAACACTGATGACTTTGTTTTGTACAACACCCCTCACCTCAAACATAGCGCAGCAGAATCATTTAGTTTGGGTCATTAGAAGAGGCATATTTAAATGGTTGGAAGTAGGGATGCACGATATATCGGTGAACATATCGGAATCGGAAGATATTAGCTAAAAATGCCAACATCAGTATCGATGTCTAGTTTAACGCTGATGTGGAAAACTGATGTCAAAGCTGACGTGTATACATATATAACGTGGGTACATGAAGTAATGACGCCACGTAAAATGTTGCGCTATAAATGCAACACAGCATTCCTAAACAAGCCTGCAATGTCTGCTATTTGGATCGAGCAGTCAACAAGTCGAGCAGTCATTTGAAAGAGTAACAAAATTTCAGCGAGACAACTCAAAGGCGAAATCCATTAAAGCCAAGATAATGGAATTCATTGCCCTTGACAATTAACCGTTCTCTGTCGTGGGTGATGTTGGCTTTCGCCGACTGGTTGAGCATCGGTACACACTACCAAGTGTTCTATTTTTCAGATGTTGCCCTACCAGAGGTACACAGTAATAGCATCACTGCTATTAGCTTCACGACATACATACTATGGAACGCCGTTTAGTTCTTTGCGTGTCAAAAAAAGATACAGTAGCACTGGCAAAGCTGTACAAAAAAAGTCTGCAAACAAGCAAACACCGGCCACGAACGATGTGTTTATAATACCGCGTTGGTAATAAAGTATAATTTGTTCGACCGCAACTTCTGAGGTAGCTAGCTTTAGCAACTTAACCCTGTTGCCCAAAGCTAACGTTATAAGCAGCCGGCTAGCTTCATCTGGCTAATGAGGCGTGGCCGGACCATGTCATGTGTTGTGAAGCTAGCCACAAAAAGGATTAGGCACAATAGTGGAATTTGCGGTTTTCCGTCAAAATAAAAGTACATCATTGACAGTGATGCAAATGAATACAAATAGTAAAATTATGCCATACTTTTATTTTGAAGGCTAACTGCAAAGTCCACTGTTGTGGCTAATCCTTATTGTGGCTAGCTTCACATAGATGGGTCCGACCATTAATCAAATAAAAACAGAATTATAAATTTGAGTTATTTTAGACGATGACACATAGTTAGCTAGCTAACTTTAGCTACTGAAACAGATTGTCGTTTTGCTATGTTTTTGGGGAAGAACATTGTTTGCATCCATGAGCTAGCTAGCTTTTTTTATGACCAGCACTGTAGGTGCGCGAGACATCATAGCATACGTATCGATGAATCGTTGTGACATATGAAATACAAGTGATAGTTATTACACATTGATTACACTACGTAAAAAAATGTAGGAATGAGTTAAATTATTATGTGACGTGCCGTCATATTCAGGTCCTGATTGGTCAACAAGCTTATTTGACAAGTCAAATAGTGTTAAAGAGTATATTTTTTGACACGCAAAGACCCAAACGCCGTTCCATAGAAATCCTGGTTGAGAATGAAACAACTGAACAACTGATCAACGAAACAGCACAGCAAGTAAGTGAAAAAAAAAATGTTTTGATGATGTTTTACTGGTAATGGGAACATACGTAAATGCCAACAAAATAGGTTTTTGGTCATTGTGGTGTGTGTAACCTTTATTTAACTAGGCAAGTTGGTTACGAACAAAAAGCCAATTTCGGACGACGCTGGGCCAATTGTGCGCCGCCCTATGGGAATCACGGCCGGATGTGATACAGCTTGGATTCGAACCAGGGACTGTAGTGACGCCACTTGTGTGTTAACTATTTAAACTGTATTAGAATGCTTCAAAAGCCACTAAAATGTTAAATATCAATTAGCTTTATCGGTATCAGGTTTTTTTTGGCAAGGAAAATAAGTATTGGCCAAAAATGTCATATTGGTGCATCACTAGTTGGAAGGAACACATTTTTTTTAAACAAAGTGATGAGGCCTACATAAATTCTTACTTGTCACTTTTTTATCCCTCATGAAGGTTTCAGATTATGCCGAGAGATAAAAAGGCGCAAAGAGATAAAAATAATCCGGATGTCACATAAAAAGTCATAATAAAGCTATTCAATTATATTTAGGCTGTTCTATATAACTATTCAGTGCAGTCTACTCAAGTGTAATAAAGAACCTGAAAAAAATCTAGAACATTTTGCCAATTTTTCTTTAAGTAAGACTGATTTACAGATCAGGCACGCAAAACGCCATTATTAGGACCATAGGATGTTCGCAAAGTATTTTAGCCTCAGCATTTAGCTACAGTGGGGCGGCCAACCCCGCTATCATCCCCACCCCTCGTTTTCGCTACTTGTTAATTTCAAGAAAGTAGGATACTTTCTTGCATTTGCACAGAACATAAACAGGATGGCACTACAAAGATTTTACAAACATGTATCGATCGGACATCAGAGGCAACTTTTGTACAAAGTCACAAGCAGCGAGCATAATGATGTGATCGCAGGCAGAGGTCGGATCTATAGTGTTTTTTGTGCACTCGTAGAGATACCAAACAATGGGATTAATGATACAAAAAAGTCAAAAAATATGCTTTACCTGATCATATCGAGGTTTTCCAAGCTGGAATGCAGGACAGGCTGCAGATTCCGCCATGAGAACGGATAAGTATTTGTTTATAAATAAAGTCAGTCATGAAACGGGATTTTTAAGTAGTGAACTGGCTATACTCCGTGAAACTAGATAAGCAATTAATCGCAATGTTATTTGGGAGGTGTAGTTTCTGTCATCTCCAGTTACACAGCGTAAGTTATACAAGATGACTACACATCCCAAATAATTGATCAGTTGAAAATAGGTTGCATAACTGTTTTTGTGTTATGGCAGAGAGGAAGAGGCGAAGCGAGAGGTTTTACTTCACCCAAAATCTGTCCATGAAAATAAGGGACACACTCTTTCCACTGCATTTCGCCTGGTGTGCAAGGACTGCACGGCGTGCGTCCACGTTGCGTCCACGTTCAACCAAGAACCCTCGATGTGTAACGTAAACTAGTACATCGCCTCGGTCCGTACAATTGCCCTTATTTTAGCTCCCCAAAAACGTAATACCTCCAGATCAACTGTAATGTCAATACCATTGTAAAGCACAATTTCTCCCCTTTCCAACAGAATCAATTACATGACCTAAACGCTGCCCGTTTCTGCATAATTCAAGCAGGCAATGAGCCCCGTTGGGTCTTTTTTTTAAATGGCGGGTGGGGAAGCGAAACTAATGCGTGACAGTGAGAAGGAGAGATGGTTGTGTGGGAAAAATTGCTTTTTTTTCACTCGATCTGTCCAACTTATTACCTTATCGCCTCTAAAATGTAAATAAAACACTATAAAGAGTTTATATAATGTGTCATTACATACCCATTTGAAGGTTGTCTCAAATTTGAATTGGGTTTTTAGGGTGGTGCTAAAGTGATCTTAGAAGTAAACAGCGGCTTTGAGAATGATGATCTCATTTAATGATGACGCAAAAAATTACTAGGTATCCCCCCTTACCCCCGTCACTGTCCATTTTTTTGTTTTTAAAGGATGATAGAAGTGCTACACCTGGAGGATAGAGACTGTAAGACAGAAATAGTTGCTTTATGCGTGTTGTACGTTATGACATGACACGTCAAGATGTAACGGAGGGTCAGTTTTTTCAACTTTTCTCCAAAACTATAGAGCCATTACCATGTTGATCAACGCTTGAATAGAAACCTAGTTCACACCCCCGATTTTGACGTCAACACAGTCACTACAGTCCCATTAGTTTTCTTTGTAGCCTCATTTGAATGTTGCGGTTGCGCACATTTGTACGGAATGGGGTGAGTTTACATCAATGTCTAGCAAACCAAAAAGACCAATTCCGCTATCAAGCCAATATACTAGTTTACCTGAATGAAATAGGCCAAAATTAAACTGATTAAACTAGATTGAATCTCATTTAACATGCAATAATACCTATAGGCTACTGTCAATCACTGACTGAGATTAATTACACTAAATGTCCAAAAGTATGTGGACATCTGCTCGTCGAATATCTCATTCCAAAATCATGGGCATTAATATAGAGTTGGTCTCCCTTTTGCTGCTATAACAGCCTCTTCTGTGAAGGCTTTCCACTAGATGTTGGAATATTGCTACGGGGACTTGCTTCCATTCAGCCACGAGCATTAGTGAGGTTGGGCGATTGGCCTGGCTTGCAGTCTGTGTTCCAATTCATCCAGAATGTGTTCAATGGGGTTGAGGTCAGGACTCTGTACAGGCCAGTCAAGCTCTCACACACCGATCTCGACAAACCATTTCTGTATGGACCTAGCTTTGTGCACAGGGGCGTTGTCATGCTGAAACAGGGAAGGGCCTTCCCCAAACTTTTGCCACAAAGTTGGAAGCACAGAATCGTCTAGAATGTCATTGTATGCTGTAGCTTTAAGAACTTCACTGGAACTAAGGGGCCTAGTCCTGAAAAACTGCCCCAGATCATTGTTCCTCCTCCATCAAACTTTACATTTGGCACTATGCATTCTGGCAGGTAGCGTTCTCCTGGCATACGGCAAACCCAGATTCATCCGT
This sequence comes from Oncorhynchus clarkii lewisi, assembly GCF_045791955.1. Classification (NCBI taxonomy): domain Eukaryota; kingdom Metazoa; phylum Chordata; class Actinopteri; order Salmoniformes; family Salmonidae; genus Oncorhynchus; species Oncorhynchus clarkii. Next base: position 59,855,283 of record NC_092158.1, on the reverse strand, counting down.
CGGACTGCCAGATGGTGAAGCATGATTCATCACTCCAGAGAAGTGTTTTCACTGCTCCAGAGTCCAATGGCGGCAAGCATTACTCCACTCCAGTCTACGCTTGGCATGGAAACTTATTTCATGAAACTCCCGACGAACAGTTTCTGTTCTTGTGCTGACATTGCCTCTGTGCTGACGTGGCTTCCAGAAACAGTTTGGAACTTGGTAGTGAGTGTTGCAACTGAGGACAAACGATTTTTACACGCTACGAGCTTCAGCACTTGGTGGTCCCGTTCTGTGAGCTTGTGTGGACTACCACTTCGAGCCATTGTTGTTCCTAGATGTTTCCACTTCATAATAACACCGCTTACAGTTGACCGAGGCAGCTCTATAAGGGCAGAAATTTGAATAACTGACTTGTTGGAAAGGTGGTATCCTATGACAGTGGCACATTGAAAGTCACTGAGCTCTTCAGTAAGGTCATTTTTATTGTGTTTTTAGTTAACTAGGCAAGTCAGTTAAGAACAAATTCATATTTTCAATGAAAGCCTACCAGGGAACGGTGGGTTAACTGCCTTGTTCAGGGACAGAATGACAGATTTTTACCTTGTCAGCTCGGGGATTCGAGCCAGCAATCTTTCGGTTACTGGCCCAATGCTCTAACCACTAGGCTATCTGCCATTCTACTGTCAATTTTTGTCTATGGTAATTGCAAGGCTGAGTGCTCCATTTTATACACCTGTCAGCAACGGGTGTGGCTGAAATAGCCAAATCCACTAATTTAACGGAGTGTCCACATACTTTTCTATATATAGTGTATTTGTGTTTAGATGAACAAGATCAGAGCTACCCTTTCCCGCTAGCTTTAGAGTGACTGTGATGTACTCTAAACTATAAAAAATGCTAACCAATCCTCCAGGTCAGTATGATCAATGATTATGCCTAATATGCTTTATATTACTTTGCATGAATGACACAGTATCTCTCAAATTTAAACAATAAGAAATTCCAATACAAAATCATTTGTTTAGCTTCTTTCTATACTGTTGCTGCATGAAATAGCAAACAGAACGTGAATTAGAAGATGACATTTGTTTACTTAATCTTTGTTTACTTCATCTTACTGACGTCGGTAACCCAAGTGATTTTTTTTGGGCCCCCCAAAACATTTTTGTGAAAAAAATATAATTTTGTTATTATTGTTTTTGGTAAAAGAAAGACTGTAAAATCCCCAGAAATTCAGCTAAAAACTAGTTTAATTTCGGAAATCTGTTCCCAAGTATTCCCAAGAATTTAAAAAAGAGAGATTTGTGATTGTTCCTCAATGTAATCAAGGTAAGAAAATTATTGTTATAATCATGTTCTGGCCCGCTGACCATCAGCTTGGCCAAAAAGTGTCAGCAGCTGAATCTAGTTGCCTACCCCTGTTCTACACTGCACCAATGCCTCCATCTTGGCACTCCCCCCACATTGTAAAAAATATTTAGGAAGCTATAGAAATGCATTCATAAATGTCTACCTTTCTTTTGTCACGTTTATTCTATTACAGACACTTAATGCATACTTTTTTATTATATTGTGTGAGCTAAACATAAACATTTCAAATAAAAAAATATATTTGAAAAAATCCTTAAAGTAGCAAGTACTAATGTTACTGTCCTCACTATAACAACCAAAATATTTAAATACATGTAGTGTTGTCCTTGAAACATTTAAATGAAATGCTGTAGAATTCCATTCATTCCTATGGAGGACTGCTTTTCTGAGCAGTACCAATAAGGCTTCAAAGCCTCTCATTGCATGCTATAATCTATTCCCACGTGATGGATTCGACTTCCGCTTTACTTCCCTACTGCAACGCGCTGGTGGGAAACTTACCAGAGTCAATTATTTGAAGACTCAATTTATAAAGACGGGGTGGGTCGGGGGACACTGTGGCTCTGTCCGACGATACCCCCGGACATGGCCAACAAGGCACGATATAACCCCACCCATTTTTCCAAAGCACAGTGGTGTGGGGGCTGTGCTTTTGCGATGTGTGTATGTGGCACCGTGAGAGGCATGGGCATAGGTGTGGCTGAAGGACTCCCAGTGCAGTGTCATGGACAGAGCCACCCTCCTCAGCACAGGAAACAGGTGTGCTCACTTCAGCACCACGGACAGCAGCACTGTGGAAGGCTGCACTACTTTCAGCACCAAGCCAGCTGACGACAGTGCCACAGCGCTGCTCACCCAACACACCTGCTAATTGCTAATCAGGACACCAAGGCATTCCTTTATCAACGGACTAGCACAGAGTGCTGGCTGGAGCACATTCAAGTGGAGCAGTTAGGAAGACACAGCGTGCCTCGTCTCCCACAGACTCCTCAGAAGGAGAGTTATGGACACGCCGACGCAAGAGACTACTGGTGGCTGTCATCTTTAACCACTCTCTTTCCTGAATGGCTTGTGGACTAGAACGCCAGAGACACTAAAAGTAAAAGAATCTGAAACTTTACCTTTTTTGTTGTTGTAGTTTGGCACACACTGCTCTTCCTGCCAGTGACATTTTTTAAATTATGTTTGCAAGCTTACAACAAAATGTACTAAACTTGCGACGGGTGAATCAAAACTATATTCGCAGATGTCGAATCTGTGCGCTCAGTTTTGACTTACCTCAGCCAAAAATGCTGTAGTTTGAAAAAAGCTACACAAGCTCTGGTGGAGAGTTTTTTTTTTTTTCTGACAAATTCGGAGAGGTGTTGAGTAGCAGCAGTGTGTGTGTGTGTGTGTGTGTGTGTGTGTGTGTGTGTGTGTGTGTGTGTGTATATGTGTGTGGAGTCAGCATAAATGTATATGCATTTTATGTGTGAGTGAGTGTCTGTGGGCCCTGTGAGTGTGCATAGTGACAGTGCAAATATTGAAATAAAAGGTAAATAAATATACAAGCTAAACTTGTTAGCTATTTATCAGTCGTATTGCTTGGGGGGAGAAGCTGTTCATGAGCCTGTTGGTGTTAGACTTGACGCACCGGTACCTCTTGCTGTGCGGCAGCAGAGAAAATAGTCGGTGGATTGAGTGGTTGGGGTCTTTGAGGATTTTCTGGGCCTTCTTTTCACACCGCCTAATATAGAGGTCCTGGATTGCAGGAAGCTCGGCCCCAGTGATGTACTGGTTGTCCGCACAACCCTCCTTATCACCATGCAATTGAGGGCGGTGTTATTGCCATACTAAGCAGTGATGAAACCAGTCAATATGCTCTCAATGGTACAGCATGCCAAACTTTTTCAACCTCCTGAGAGGGAATAGGCACTGTTGCGCTTCACGACTGTAGGTGTGTGTGGACCATTTTAAATCTAGTGATTTGGACACCAAGAACTTCAAGCTGGTTATCTGCTCCACTGCCGATGTGGATGCAGTTGCAGAGGGAGGTGTTCAGACCCAGAGTCCTAAGCTTGGTGACAAGCTTGGAGGGGATAATGGTGTTGAATGTTGAGCTGTAGTCAATGAACAGCATTCTCACATAGGTATTCCTCCTATCTAGGTGGGTGAGAGCAGTGAGGAGGGCAATTGAAATTGCTTCATCTATGGCTCTGTTGGGGCGGTATGCAAATTGGAGTGGTTCTAGGCTGGCTGGGATGGTGGAGTTAATGTGTGCCATAACCAGCCTCTCAACGCACTTAATGATTACAGAAGTGAGTGCTACAGGGCGGTAATCATTGTGGCATGAAGCCAGAGTTCTTACAAACAGGGATGATTGTGGTCATTTTGAAACAGAGAGGTTGAAAACTACTGTGATTATGCCAGGCCAGCTGTTCTGTTCATGCACTGAGAACGTGCCCTGGAATACTGTCGGGCCCCATGACCTGATTAAAGATCGTTCTCACATCAGCCTTGGACAGCGAGCTCACCTAGTCCTCTAGGACGGTGATGGCCCTCACACCTGGTTCAATGTTGTTGATGTCAAGGTGTGCATAAAATGCATCTGTTAGAGAGGCATCGTTAGGCAGATCAGAGTTGGGTCTTCCTTTGTAATCAGTAATGGACTGTAGCACCTGCGGCGGGCGTCGGAGCCTGTGTAATAAATTCAGCAAAAAAAGAAAAGTCCCTTTTTCAGGACCCTGTCTTTCAAATATAATGTGTAAAAATCCAAATACCTTCACAGATCATCATTGTAAAGGGTTTAACACTGTTTCCCATGCTTGGTCAATGAACCATAAACAATTAATGAACATGAACCAGTGGAACGGTCATTAAGACACTAACAGCTTACAGACGGTAGGCAATTAAGGTCACAGTTATGAAAACTTAGGACACTAAAGAGGCCTTTCTACAGACTCTGAAAAACACCAAATGAAACATGCCCAGGATCCTTGCTCATCTGCGTGACCGTGCCTTAGGCATGCTGCAAGGAGACATGAGGACTGCAGATGTGGTCAGGGCAATAAATTGCAATGTCAGTACTGTGAGATGCCTAAGACAGAGCTACAGGGAGACAGGATGGACAGCTGATTGTCCTCGCAGTGGCAGACCACGTGTAACAACACCTGCACAGGATCGGTACATCCAAACATCACACCTGCGGGATAGATTCAGGATGGCAACAACAACTGCCCGAGTTACACCAGGAACCCACAATCCCTCCATCAGTGCTTAGATTCTCTGCAATAGGCTGAGAGAGGATGGACTGAGGGCTTGTAGGCCTGTTGTAAGGTAGGTCCTCACCAGACACCACCGGCAACAACGTCGCCTATGGGCACAAACCTATCGATGCTGGACCAGACAGGACTGGCAAAAAGTGCTCTTCACTGACGAGTCACAGTTTTGTCTCACCAGGGGTGATGGTTGGATTCGCGTTTATCGTCGAAGGAATGAGCGTTACACCAAGGCCTGTACTCTGGCGCGGGATCGATTTGGAGGTGGAGGGTCCATCATGGTCTGGGGCGGTGTGTCACAGCATCATCGAACTGAGCTTGTCATTGCAGGCAATCTCAACGCTGTGCGTTACAGGGAAGACATCCTCCTCCATCATGTGGTACCCTTCCTTCAGGCTCATCCTGACATGACCCTCCAGCATGACAATGCCACCAGCCATACTGCTCGTTCTGTGCGTGATTTCCTGCAAGGCAGGAATGTGAGTGTTCTGCCATGGCCAGAGAAGAGCCCGGATCTCAATCCCATTGAGCATGTCTGGGACTTGTTGGATCAGAGGGTGAGGGCTAGGGCCATTTCCCCAGAAATGTCTGGGAACTTGCAGGTGGCTTGGTGGAAGAGTGGGGTAACATCTCACAGCAAGAACTGGCAAATCTGGTGCAGTCTTTGAGGAGATGCACTGCAGTACTTAATGCAGCTGGTGGCCACGCCAGATACTGACTGTTACTTTTGAATTTGAACCCCCTTTGTTCAGGGACACATTATTAAATTTCTGTTAGTCACATGTCTGTGGAACTTGTTCAGTTTATGTCTCCGTTGTTTAATCTTATGTTCACACACATATTTACACATGTTAAATTTGCCGAAAATAAACGCAGTTGACAGTGTGAGGACGTTTCTTTTTTTGCTGAGTTTATGATTCCACCTTATTCCCATAGTGTCCTTTTGCTCATTTGATTACTCTGTAGAGGTTATAGCGGGCCTTGTACTTATTCCTGTCTTTGGCCATAGTATCAGGGTTGTCTTCTGTAACTCTGTGTGCGGTAGCCCTGCTCTTTAGTTTAGCACCAACCTCAGTGTTATTCCGGGGCTTTTGACTTGGGAAGCAGCGAACCCTCACCGTGGGTACAATGTTATAATGAAGCCGGTGACAGAGGTGGTTAGCTCGTTGACATTATCGGCGGAGTCTCAAAACAATATTCCAATCAGCGCTAGCAAAGCAGTCCTGTAGCATACCCTCTGATTCTGTTGACCATTTCTCAATGGAGCGAATCACGGGTGCTTATTGTTTCAGCTTCTGCTTGTAAATAAGAAACAATAAGTAGGGAGTCATGATCTGATTTGCTGAATGGCAGATGAGGTAGGGCCTTGTATGCTTGCTTATAAGTAGAATAGCAGTGGTCTAGAACTTTATTGCACCTAGAGGCATTGGAGACATGTTGATGGAAGCTGGGAATCATGTGTCTTTGTGACGTGAAATTAAAATCGTCGGCAACAATAAAGGCAGCCTCTGGGTATGAGGTTTCCTGCTTGTTTATAGCCTGGTACAGTTTGTTAAGAGGCAGCTTATTTTTATCATCCTGAGGTGGAATGTATACAGCAGACACATTAACAGCTGAAAACTTCCTCAGGAGGTAGAAGGGTCCTCATTTGACCATCAGATATTCCAAGACAGGGGAAAAGTGGCTTGATACTTCCACCGCCCTGAAATTAGCACACCAGTTGGAGTTAATGAAGACGCAAACCCCTGGAGGGCCATACGTCAATACATCATCAGCCTCAATACGTTATCATTAAAACATTTTCATTAAATCAATTTTAATCCAAACTAAAGTTTTGTTGCTAAGGATTCCATGACACGGTTAGTCTTTACGGCTGGGACTGCAAGTTTGTGTTCATTTTTGTGTGTGGATTCCGCGAGTGCTAGCTGGCTGTACTACAGACACCTGTCGTCATCGTGGGAAAGACTCATTGTTATGTTTTCGTAAAACAACTGGTTACAGTAAAGAGCCAATCTGGACACGAAGGAGATCCTGAGGGAAATCAACAAGTACCAACAGCTTTACGCAATGGAGGAACAACATACTCCTTCATGGAACGATCCGACCACCTCACAAAATAACTTTAACCTGACAAGACAATCACATTCAAGGTAAAAATTCACGATTCCAACATGGACTGTCTACTCAGGGAATACAGGGTGATGAAGGAGTCGCTACTAGACATACAAAATCGTAGCATGCATGAAAATATTTTTTTTCTGGGATTTCTGAAGACGCATCCAATAATCCAGTGGGCGTGGTCAGAGAATTCATGCAATTCGCCTTGAAACTTCCTGTAGAGACTGTAAACAAGGTGGCTTTCCACCGAGTACACAGACTTGGAGCTCAGAGCAACAAGACCAAGGGTCCCCAACTGATCATCGCAAAATTTGAAGACTACCAAAAAAAGGAGCTGATCAAAAGCAGAGGAAGGGAGCTTAAAGGGACCAAATTTGGTCTCAATGACAAATTTCCAAGGGAGATAAAATAAACTTTGTAATAGAATGTATCCGGTACAAAGACAACAAAGGAAGGATGGTAGGCGTGCCGTTATCATTGTGGACTAACTCTTTATAGATGGACAGCTATTCCGAGACAGCTCCATAACACTGTGGCTGTACTAAATTCTACAGGCACTTCAGTTTACGGGGGAAAAAAGAAGGTATGGGAACTGTAAAATGGTCTGAACATTATGAAGTGGATATGAACACATACATACTCAATTACATGCTTGCTTACACATACGAACTTATACATACAGTGGGGCAAAAAAGTATTTAGTCAGCCACCAATTGTGCAAGTTCTCCCACTTAAAAAGATGAGAGAGGCCTGTAATTTTCATCATAGGTACACTTCAACTATGACAGACAAAATTTGATTGGCAAATCTGTGCGCTTCACAGATGAAAGCAGGTTCACACTGAGCACATGTGACAGACGTGACAGAGTCTAGAGACGCCGTGGAGAACGTTCTGCTGCCTGCAACATCCTCCAGCATGACCGGTTTGGCGGTGGGTCAGTCATGGTGTGGGGTGGCATTTCTTTGGGGGGCCTCCATGTGCTCGCCAGAGGTAGCCTGACTGCCATTAGGTACCGAGATGAGATCCTCAGACCCCTTGTGAGACGATATGCTGGTGGGGTTGGCCCTGGGTTCCTCCTAATGCAAGACAATGCTAGACCTCATGTGGCTGGAGTGTGTCAGCAGTTCCTGCAAGAGGAAGGCATTGATGCTATGGACTGGCCCGCCCGTTCCCCAGACCTTAATCCAATTGAGCACATCTGGGACATCATGTCTCGCTCCATCCACCAACGCCACGTTGCACCACAGACTGTCCAGGAGTTGGCGGATGCTTTAGTCCAGGTCTGGGAGGAGATACCTCAGTAGACCATCCGCCACCTCATCTGGAGCATGCCCAGGCGTTGTAGGGAGGTCATACAGGCACGTGGAGGCCCCACACACTACTGAGCCTTGTTTTAAGGACATTACATCAAAGTTGGATCAGCCTGTAGTGTAGTTTTCCACTTTAATTTTGAGTGTGACTCCAAATCCAGACCTCCATGGGTTGATAAATTTGATTTCCATTGATAATTTTTGTGTGATTTTGTTGTCAGCACATTCAACTATGTAAAGAAAAAAGTATTTAATAAGAATATTTCATTCATTCAGATCTAGGATGTGTTATTTTAGTGTTCCCTTTATTTTTTGAGCAGTGTATAAAACAACGCAAGACTTCGTGCTTTTCTGCTGAAATGATTATATAGAAATCTTGCCACCAACAAAATGTTGAATATTTGGGGCATGAAATCATCGAAGCTCTGCAGATTTTGTTGTGAGGATACAGAATCAATAGACCATTTATTTTGGTATTGCCCTCAGGTAGCCTGTTTCTGGTTGCAGGTTCAGCCATGACTGAAAATACATAGCATTGATCTAAAATTGACCCTAACAATAGTACTGTTAGGAGATCTGGAGAGACCTGGTCAGTCAATTACTAATATACTAATACTCTTAGTAAAAGTATTTATCTTCAACTCGCAATCTGTGGATTCTATTCGATCCGATAGATTGAAATTGTACATTAAACATCACAGTATAGTTGAAAGATATGTGTTGCGTAGAAACCCGAAGTGGGTGGCCAGCAGAGATAGATGGGATGGGATGAAGGAAGCTGAGGGGTTGGTATGTGGAATTGGAGACAAGTGTAAGAGAGAGAATGATTGTCAAAGATAAAAGATAAAAATAATAATAATTTAAAGTCAAAATAAATCATAATCAAAAGTACATTTGAATGACACTAAGTGGCAGTGTTTTTACAACTAATGCCGGTTTGCCTGAGGCTGATGCCGTGCAGGTGTTTGTACACATGCAAATACACACACACTCATTCAAATAAACACATAGAAGAACACACATATACATGTAATAGTGCCAGACAGGCACTCAAACATATACAGTTGTCATTGCTGTTATGATTTTAGTTGTCCTTGTCATGACGTTCGTGGGTAAGGTTTATGACCCCCGCCTTAAATACCTTTCTCTCGTCCCTCTCTCTTGACTCTACAGGGGGACTCTTGAATAGCCTTTGTTAAACAGAGAGTCTGGGACATCAAACAAGTGGAGGGAAAGGAACCATATTTCGGTAATAGAACCAGTTGATAATATGCGTTGGTACTTAATGAATATGATGTATGTTCGGTTGTCATCTGAGACATTATGACTGATGACAGGACAACCTAAACTGTATCTGGGAAAGTCTACACAGTATAGTTATCAGATTCACATGGAATTGTTGTGCAATTCAAATGTATAAATATACAATTATTGGTGAAAAGATTCAATGTAATTTTAGCTTCCAAATGAGAGATTTGGGTTTTCATAAGGTTAGGGCTCTGCTCAATCATTGGCCGCCCCTGTGAAGAGACATGGGCTATAAACTATGAAACACACCCTTCTCCCTCCACTATATAAAAGCCCTTGACGAAAATGTAACCTCCTGTACATTAGGATGACGGTCCGATGTCAGAAGGGTTCAGATAATAACTGTTCCAGGTACATTAGGATGACGATCCGATGTCAGAAGGATTCAGATAATAACTACAGAACGAAGCCAACCTCAGCGTGAGCTTTGGTTGCGAATGGTATGAACTTTGAACTCTTATTCACTACAGAAGTGATACCTCCTAGCCGTTGAGTTAGCAGAGGCTGCTGTAAACGTGGGCTAGGAGAGAACAGACAGAGTATCCCGTCTACCACACAACGATGACACTACAACGTTTCCCTTATCCACCAGAGACACTCTTCAAAGGACTCTGTTGGGCAACACGGCCTTCCATCTACCACCACCAGCGCAGCTCAGAGTAAATATTTATTCCATTTTCCTTTTCCAAATGGGCAGTAATTTAGATTGCATAAGATTCTGTATTTACGATAGAGTAGCTGCCTACGGCCCGATTGAGACATTGCTTCTCCCTTTGTTCTTCAGTCTTCCCGCTCTTTCACTCAAACCCAGCCCCCTTTTCTTTGTGTAACAAGTTGTCATATCTGTTCCGTCCGCTAGGGACGTTTTCCTTTATGACATAATTTGTAATCAAGGTATGATTAATTCTGTGTATATGTAATTCTGTGTGTAGTTAGGTATTTAGTAAATAAATAATTAAACCCAATTTTCCATTGCTGATTCAACTTGTTAGCCAGGGTTCGTGAAGATAACCAAGAATTTACAACTTTCAGATGAGATTGAAATAAGGTGACAATTAATATTGACTGCTATTGATGTAAATATTACTAGGCCTTTTAAGAGTTTATTCGGAAGATAACAGCTCTATAAATATTATTTAGTGGTGCCCATACTTTCTAGTTAATTACATTTACATGATTAGCTCAATCAGGTAATATTAATTACAGAGAAAGGATTTTATAGAATAGCATGTCATATCACTTAATCCGGCATACCCAAAGACACGACATCCTTGATGTCCTTTGTTTTAAATGTATTCTTTTTTAATTTTATTTTTTTGCATTGTTGTTTGCTGTTTTCTTCTGTCTTTTCCTTTTTTCTCTTTAGTTCATTCTCTTGGTTGTTGGTGCATTGGGGGGTCCTTGGGGTTGGGGAATAGAATTAATTGTATTTTTTATTTTATATTTTCTTCCTGGGGGGACTGTGGGAGGGGTCTCGAATGGTTGAGGGACAGCTATTGGGGAACTGTGAGGGAATCTTGGAGGGTTCGGGTTCACGAAAATGTCAGTGAAGACACTTGCCAGTTGGTCAGCGTATGCTTGCAGTACACGTCCTGGTAATCTGTCTAGCCCTGCGGCCTTGTGAATGTTGACCTGTTTAAAGGTCTTACTCACATCTGCTGCGGAGAGCGTGTTCACACAGTCGTCTGGAACAGCTTGTACTCTCATGCATGTTTCAGTGTTATTTGCCTCTAAGCGAGCTTAGAAGTAGTTTAACTCGTCTGGTACGCTCGTGTCACTTGACAGCTCTTGGCTCTGCTTCCCTTTTGTAGTCTGTAATGGTTTTCAAGCCCTGCCACATCCGCCAGTGTAGTACGATTTGATCTTAGTCCTGTATTGACACTTTGTTACAGTGGGATTTCTTAGAAGCTTCCGGGTTAGAGTCCCGCTCCTTCAAAGCGGAAGCTCTAGCCTTTAGCTCAGTGCGGACGTTGCCTGTAATCCATGGCTTCTGGTTGGGGTATGTTCGTACGGTCACTGTGTGGACAACATCATCGATGCACTTACTGATGAACCACTGAATTATGGTAGATTAGCCAAATGGAGGGAGAGCCTTGTACGCGTCTCTGTGTGTGGAGTAAAGGTGGCCAATAGGCGTGCCACCTCTGGATGAGCGTTTTCCTGTTTGCTTACGGCAGAATACAGCTCATTGAGTGCAGTCGTAGTGCCAGCATCGGTCTGTGTTGTGATGTAGACAGCTACGAAAAATACAGATGAAAACTTTCTAGGTAGATAGTTTGGTCTACAGCTCATCATGAGATACTCTACCTCAGGCGAGCAAAACCTTGAGACTTCCTTAGATATCGTGCACCAGCTCTTGTTTACATATATGCATAGTCCGCCACCCCTTGTCTTACCTGATGCCGCTGTTCTATCCTACCGATACAGCGTATAACCAGCTGTATGTTGATAATTTATTTATATGTTTTTATTGAACCTTTATTTAACTAGGCAACGTCATCGTTCAGCCATGACTCCATGAAGCATAAGATATTACAGTTTTTAATATTCCATTGGCGGTTTAATCTTCCTCATAGGTCGTCCATTTTATTTTCCAATTATTGTTCGTTAGCTAGTAGAATGGAAGGTAGGGGGGTTTATTCGATTGCCTACAAATTCTCAGAAGGAAGCTCAACCTCCGTCCTCTCTTTCTCCATCGTCTCTTCATGCATATGACAGGGATTTGGGCCTGTTCCCGGGAAAGCAGTATGTCGTTCACATCGGGATCATCGGACTCGTTAAAGGAAAAAAAGCTTCTGCCAGTTCGTGGTGAGTAATCGCTGTTCTGATGTCCAGAAGTTATTTTTGGTCGTAAGAGACGGTAGCAGCAACATTATTTACAAAATAAGTTCAAAAATAAGTTACAAACCACGCAAAAAAACAAACATAAAAACACAATTGGTTAGGAGCAAGTAAAACGTCAGTCATCTTCTCCGGCGCCGTCAGTCAAAGGATCTCCTGTCTCTTCTATAAATGTTATATCCTTGTATTGCTACTGCTGTATCATGAATTATCTAAGTGAGTCTCAGAAATGGCTAATATATGAATGTTATCTGATGTTAGCAAGTAATTGATTTCATTAACCTTATTTCTAAGGCTACATATATTAATATGGGCTATTTTCAGCCCTTTCCTGTGTACTTTATCAGAGATTATCACAATATGGCAAAGAGCAAACAGAGCAAGAGAAAACATATACATTCAGCAGTGCATTAATCAGTTGGTGTGTGTGTGTGTGTGTGTGTGTGTGTGTGTGTGTGTGCGTTGCGGGGTTGACACTCACTTATCCCTTCCAGGCTTTTGGGATGGATGGTGAACAATGAGCATGTCATAGCAGATGTAATCAATGTCTTCACACAGCTTTAATCGCTGGGATAAGTTCTTTCTTCTGGCGCACAGCTTCAGGATAGATGAATTACGTTCCTCTTTTGGCTCTTTCCAGAACAGCTACCTTGTCCTTGAACCTCAGGAACTTGACCATTATCGGCCTGGGCCTGTCACCTGGGCCGGTGTTAGGTTTTCCAGTCTTGTGGGCGTGCTCCACCTCAATCTTCCTGTGGTCCATCTTCAGTTTCTCCAAGATTATTTCCCTCACTTTGGCCTCAGACTCTGTCCAGGCCTCGTGGAGATTCTGCAATTCTGTCCACAACCATGTTCCGCCTTGATTGTCCCTCGAGATAATCTGATTTCTCTGTCATTGTTATCATGGATTCACATACAGAACTGATATCCTCTCTCAATGATTGCTACGCCAAGCAGCTCCTCAGACCCAGCCTTGTTCGGCAGGATAACTGGACAGATAGTAGAGGTCCCAGCAACTGATGCTAAATTGCTATTTAGCGAAAATGCTAAACATGAGATTTGAACTCACAACCTTTGGGTTGATAGACGTTCATATTATACAAACACCCATGCATCCACCCCCCTAAATAACCATCTGTCTTATGTAACCATATCAAACGTAACATTATACACATTTTGTTGTTCTGAATTTACATTTACTATGTTATGTTGTCTATGAGACCAGGCTGCAACTATAGGTAGCCTACACTGTGCTCATAAGGCTGTGCTGAGTGCGCTCCCTCCCAGTCCCTGGGTACACAGCTTAAAAAGCTTGTGATATTGTTTCAGTTTTTAGGGACAAAAAAATGTATAATTTTGTTTAGAATTATTGTTTTCAAGTTAGTTCAAAACTATATTCTAGGCTGTACATTGCAGTGAATAGCCTATGCCATTTGAATAACCTCCCAAAAGCCTGCCTGATTGGGCAACCATTTGGGTCATTGATTGGGTTTTTCTCAACTGTTTAGCCCATTATTTTGGCAGTTACCTGTACATGTAATTACTGGGGGGGGGGTGAATAACATTATATCCAATAGAGCTTTTCCTGCCGAGTTTGGATGGAAGTGATGGAAACAAAAATGGAAGTCAAAGGGCATGGGGTAAAACAGCATGCAGATTCCTACTGTACGTTCATTCTGATAATGTGCTCAAACCAAAATGGAACAAGGGGAGTGGAAATCAATACTAAGCACACATAGCAGTGCCCTGCACTGCCATTAGAAAGAAGATGTCTGCAATACTTAATTGTCAGCATAATATTATACTGTCAGCAATCAGCATTCCTTTCATTATATATGGGCTGTGAAAACAAGGGCAACTTGGATTTTCACAATATTTAGACTACTCATGCATAAGGACTTGTACAAGTATAATGTAAACAAGTTTGAGGATAAAAAAAATTCTGAATCATTTGATAAGCAATTGTCTTTATTTTACATGTTACAGTGCTTAGGTCATGAATAGCATTTTAATTATAGTACTGTATTGACGTACTGCACTAAATAATACCATAATACAATGTCATATAAAAAATGATTAGCCCCCAAAAATATCTGTAATTGTATTCATTCTCTTTTCAAATTAAACCAAAATGTGAAAATATACCTAACTTAGCATAAATCAATGCCTTTGAATTCATTTTGGAGTACCTACCTTTATCACATGAACATTTGTCACTTTATTCTTTGCACACACTTCATCAATGAATAGTAAATTATATCAAAGCCGAGGATATTTCAACTTGCATACATTCTCAAATTCATGTTGAGAGAAAGGTGTCATGTTGCAAAATTAATTATTATTATTTTTCTTAAATAGGAGAAAAAAAAATCATTAGCGCTTGTTAGTTTTGGCTTTTCATACAGCAGCATCGTATAAGAAATCATTGTTCTCTTACCAAATGTTTATCTATTTTTCACATGGTTTACCTATATATTCTTTTCACATATATATATATTTATAATCATTTACAAAATATGACACTAGCTCAAGTTAATCTTTCTCCACTTTAACAAATTTGAGTTCAGCGGTCTATTTAAGACATCTGTCTTCATGCATTTTCATTTTTATATATTTTTTATAATAATTTACACAATATGACACTAGCTGAAGCTCACATTTCTCCATGTAAACAAATTTAAGTTCAGTGGAATTCTCCTCGGGTCAGTCTGTTTTTGAGTCTTATGCCAAATAATGACAGTATTTACCACGATGAAGACAATTTGGGTCATTATTATACTAATTCAAACACTTCAATGTTTTCTGAATTTTATGCAATGTCATATCACGTAAGAACAATTTATACCACTGAATATTACATTTACTGTACACTTTATGAATAGGAAGACATTTTCTATTTCTTCATCAATGCACATTTATAAGAATTCTTGCAGTACATTTGATAAAAGCTGTCACTCTCCTTATCCTAAGTAGCGAGTGTAAAGCAATAGCAAGCATGCACATGGGTAATATTGTGTCTATATCAACAGGGCAGGGTATCAGCAGTGAAACCTGGATGGTTGTGAGATTTAGTAATTGCTTCGGGATGTGTTGGACTACACCTGACCCTGGAACATTGGTAACCAACCCTGGTCCGCAAGAACTACTTGGATGTGCAGGCTTTTGTTTCATGCCTTGCACTATAACACCTGATTGGCTAAACAACTGACCACCAAATCTAGTTAAATGCACTATTATAGGGACTGAGCTGGAACAATTGTCTGCTCATCCTAGGAGCTCTCCAGGAAGAGGTTTGATGGTGACCATGGCCCTATATTATACTGATTATATGTGCACACACTAGCACTAGTGGTCACTTGTGCCGGGAGCGCACTTGGAGGAGTGTGGGTGTCTGCTCCATGATCTGCACCAGCAGCTTGTCGATGTAGTCCTCTAGGTCGCGCACCTGTGCCTTGATCTTCTTCAGCTCCGCCTCGTGTTTCTCCAGCATTGCCGCCTGCTGGTCGGAGGCCACCTGCTGCTTCTCCATATCCATCTCCTGCTGCAGCAGAAGGGAAATCAGCTCCATGTTTGTCAGCTGCTCGTACTGGGCAGAGCTGTCTGCTAACGATTCCTGAGAAGACAAACACAGGCCCTGTATGAATACTTTGAGAATTCGTCATTCATTCATATCTTGAAGTAATCACTGTTCTGGATCTGTGACATAGAATGTGGAAAAACAGATTAACAAGAGGAGGGACCCAATTAATAAAATATATTGCTGTCAGGTAATAGAACATGACCAAAACCTTTTCCATAGAATTGAACTGCCCAGTTTTCCCAAAGTAGATAATGTATCATTATGTAAATTCATGGACTTTTTATCCTTTACTATATTCAATGATTCATTTGTAATGTGTGGATACTGTTTCTATACTGAACAAATAGAAACGCAGCATGTAAAGTGTTAGTTGCATATTTAATGAGCTGAAATAAAATTTTCTATACGCACAAAAAGCTCAAATGTTGTGCACAAATTTGTTTACATGATGTAAACGTTGTGAACAAAGTGCCCCATGGTGGCCGTGTTTTTTAAAATATATTTTTTATTTATTTCACCTTAATTTAACCAGGTAGGCCAGTTGAGAACAAGGTCTCATTTACAACTGCGACCTGACCAAGATAAAGCAAAGCAGTGCGACAAAAACAACAACAGAGTTACACATGGGATGAAACGTACAGTCAATAATGGGTTATGGTATGGGCAGGCATAAACTACGGACAACGAACACAATTGCATTATATCAATGGCAATTTGAATGCACAGAGATCGTGCCATACATCTGCAGCCATCACCTCATGTTTCAGCATGATAATGCACGGCCCCATATCACAAGGATCTGTAAACAATTCCTGGAAGCAGAAAATGTATTTTTCCATGGCCTGCATACTCACCAGGCATGTCACCCATTGGGATGCTCTGGATCGACGTGTACGACAGCGTGTTTCAGTTCCCGTCAATATCCAGAAACTTCGCACAACATTCCACAGGCTGCAATCAACATCCTGACCAACTCTATGCAAAGGAGATGTGTCGCGCTGCATGAGGCAAATGGTTGCCACACCAGATACTGACTGGTTTTCTGATCCACGCCCCTACCCTGTTTTTTTAAAGGGATCTGTAACCAACAGATGCATACAGTGGTTGCTCCACTAAAAGTTTTGCGATTATGTTGCGCGACTTTGAGGTCATTTGTGGTTTAGTACGGTACCCTGTGTCACCACTTCATTGCTCCAGACCAGCGCAGGGGGGAGTTAGAGCACTGATTATGCTTTTGGGTCCTACTGAGTCTCTAACTGTCAATGAATGGGTGACAAAAACCTAAATAGGAACTGATAATTGTGCACGACTTCAGTATTACTTACTAAAACCTATAACTGATTGTTACACTAAGGTTTTTATTTTATTTTGTTAGGATTATTTTGCTCTTACTGTAGTACTGTAGCCCAGTCCCGACCTGTCACATTGTACAGTGCCTGAGTGGCGCAATGGTCGAAGACACTGCAAACTGTGTTGCTACAGATGCTGGTTCAATACCCGTGCTGCCCTCGACCGTGCTGTGACGACTGCAGGTTTTTGGTTTCTCTTCCTCTAAAAACAGAAATAAATCATTCTAAATAACAAACTGGCTTTATTTACAAATTAGCAACAATGTCTCACCCCCGTGTTCAAGAATGGCCTTTTCTCGCTCATTTTATGTTATTTGAAAATGAAATCATCTCCAAAATATTATTGTTTAAACAAAGCAATTATTATTATTAATTCATTTTGAATTATATAAAAGCCTGTTGGATATTCTCACAGATATATTATTAACCCTGTTATTAGCAGGACAATATATATTGGTCGTGGCTCCCGAGTGGTGCACAATGGGATTGCCTTGCAGTTCTCCAGCTGTATCCACTGAAAGTGTGCAAGGTTCAAGCTACGAGGGCAGGGGGCACAGGATGGGCCGCAGAGCCGCGCACAGAAGACCGACCTAGCCCATGGGGAAGGGAGGAGAAGGAAGGGGGTTGGACACCTACCCCGCCACGCTGCCAACACTTTAAGGGGAATTGCACTAATAATGGCGCTGACTAGGGAAACATTCCTGCTGTTCTTAATACCAGTCTGCACGTTCAAACTAAAACAATGTAACTAATAATGGCATTTTTATGCTTTCGTTAATAAAATAATGATAAAAAATCATTTTTCAAAATGCCAATGTTTATTTAGTTATGGGTCCATAACGAATTACTACAGAAATATTCTCCAATCCTCTATATGTAATTATTGGCGGAGAGTCACGTCATATTTTTCGATGTACTGTTGGCCTACCGTAGGCGACATGAGTCTCACTAGTGTTGAGTAATGTGCTGTTAAAGTGGTGTAGGTCTTATTTATTTAAAGAGCATATTGAAGTTAGAAGCAATAGGATTTGAAGCATTAGGCTACAACTATTTTAGCACCGTTTCGCACTGCTCTGAGACAAGCATGGGGACTGGTCTTGATAAATCAATGAGATTTTTATTTTCACTGAATCTCCATTTTGGTATTGATTAGCCAACACTTATGGTGTAGAACTGTTATGCTCTTAGTGTAACCTTTATTTAACTAGGCAAGTCAGTTAAGAACAAATTCTTATTTACAAGGACAGCCTACTCCTTCCTCCCTGTCAGGGAATTGAACCCCTTGGAAAAGAAACCATAATATCAATCAAATTAATTTAGCAAAATGTCCTAATATCAGTCCCATATACTATGTTCTTACAAAAAAAGGTTTGAAATTATCTAGTACAGCCACTATTGAAGGCTATCAAATGCTTCTCAAAGATGCCCTCTGGTGGTCAAACTAGCACTAACTAGCATTAACGGTAACAGTGGTTGACACTTAAATAACATGCCATACAATTCTGCGGCACAATGCAAGCTGTGCCGCAGTACACAGCAACTTTTAAAGGACGAACCACTGTATCTGTATTCCCTGTTGTGAAATCCATAGATAAGGACCTAATGAATGAATTTCAATTGACTGGTTTCCTTATATGAACTGTAACTCAGTAAAAAAAAAAAAAGAAATTGTTGCATGCTGCATTTATATTTTTGTTCAGTACATAAACAGGTTCCCTTGTGGGACCACAATTGCTTTGCAGCATGTTCAGAATTTCTTTCAAAAGCGAATCAGTATACCGACTAAACTAAATATATACCGAATAAACTAAATATCATGAATAGTGTTGTGTTTGCATTGGCTCAAATATGCTATACAGCCAGCCAGGAATATCTGTAGGTGAGGATGGGGGAGAGTGACTAATCAATTGCAGGAGATAGGTTTCATCTGAGCAGGGGTTCAAAATCATCAGTAAAATAGAAAAAAATATTTAAAAAGCTCATAAAATGTTATAAATCCAGCACATGTCTACACAATAAGTGCAGGGTAACGTCTATGAAAGTGTGGTAGCGTCAGCCAGCCCTAAGCCAGATAACATTATTATAACAACAACATGTTATGGGACAGAGAGAAAAAAAGTGCAGTTTTATAGCTAATCTTATGCTATTTACACATTTTGCCATGAGGCTGAGAGAAAAGTTAAAGAAAATTTCCTGTAATAAAAAATAAATATCATGTTAATTATGTATTTGTTAAAAGTCCCAGGATTGAGACCAGGAAAACAGATAATATGTTTCCTGTAAAACAGGAGAAAATATGAGACAAGAGAAAGTTGGTTGGTTTCAGGAAAAGCTCTCATTCGTGTCAAGGGTCAATTATCTGGTTTATTACAATTGCTTTGAAGAATAATATAAATTCACAGTTGTCATTATCAATAGAAAAATATATATTTTAAAAATGCATTAAGATACAGTTGAAGTCGTAAGTTTACATACAACTTAGCCAATTACATTTAAACTCAGTTTTTCACAATTCCTGACATTTAATTTGAGTACAAATGATCTGTTTTAGGTCAGTTAGGATCACCACTTTATTTTAAGAATGTGAAATATCTGTATAATAGTGGAGAGAATGATTTATATTAGCTTTTCTTTCTTTCATCAAAATCCCAGTGGGTCAGAAGTTTACATACACTCAATTAGTATTTGGTAGCATTAACTTTAAAGTGTTTAACTTGGGTCAAATGTTTCGGGAAGCCTTCCACAAGCTTCCCACAATAAGTTGGGTGAAATTTGGCCCATTTCTCCTAACAGAGCTTGTGTAACTGTGTCAGGTTTGTAGGCCTCCTTGCTCGCACACGCTTTTTCAGTTCTGCCCACAAATTTTCTATAGGATTGAGGTCAGGGCTTTGTGATGGTCACTCCAATACCTTGACTTTGTTGTCCTTAATCCATTTTGCCACAACTTTAGAAGTATGCTTGAGGTCATTTTCCATTTGGAAGACCCATTTGTGACCAAGACTGATGTCTTGAGATGTTGCTTCAATATATCCACATAATTTTCCTGCCTCATGCCATCTATTTTGTGAAGTGCACCAGTCCCTCCTGCAGCAAAGCACCCCCACAACATGATGCTGACACCACTGTGCTTCACGGTTGGGATGGTGTTCTTCAGCTTGCAAACATAATGATGGTCATTATGGCCAAACAGTTCTATTTTTGCTTCATCAGATCAGAGGACATTTTTCCAAAAAGTACGATATTTGTCCCCATGTGCAATTGCAAATCGTAGACTGTTTTTTTATGGTGGTTATGGAGCAGGGACTTCTTCCTTGCTGAGCGGCCTTTCAGGTTATGTCGATATAGGACTCGTTTTACTGTGGATATAGATACTTTTGTACCTGTTTTCTCCAGCATCTTCACAAGGTCTTTTGCTGTTGTTCTGGGATTGATTTGCACTTTTCGCACCAAAGTACGTTCATCTCTAGGCGACAGAACGCGTCTCCTTCCTGAGCGGTATGACAGCTGTGCAGTACCATGGTGTTTATACTTGCATACTATTGTTTGTACAGATGAACGTGGTACCTTCAGGCATTTAGAAATTGCTTCCAAGGATGAACCAGACTTGTGGAGCTCAACAATTTTTTCCTGAGGTCTTAGCTGATTTCTTTTGATTTTCTCATGATGTCAAGCAAAGAGGCACTGAGTTTGAAGGTACACCTCCAATTGATTCAAATGATGTCAATTAGCCTATCATAAGCTTCTAAAGCCATGACATAATTTTCTGGAATTTTCCAAGCTGTTTAAAGGCACAGTCAACTTAGTGTATGTAAACTTCTAACACATTGGAATTGTGATACAGCTAATATTAAGTGAAATAATCAGTCTGGTAAGAATTGTTGGAAAAATTACTTGTGTCATGCACAAAATATATGTTCTAACAGACTTGCCAAAACTATAGTTTGTTAACAAGAAATTTGTGGAGTGGTTGAAAAACGAGTTTTAATGACTCCAACCTAAGTGTATGTAAACTTCCTACTTCAACTGTACTTCATATCCTATGTTCAATTACATTAACAGTACATAAACTCAGCAAAAAAAGAAACGTCGTCTCACTGTCAACTGCATTTATTTTCAGCAAACTTAACATGTGTAAATATTTGTATGAACATAAGATTCAACAACTGAGACATAAACTGAACAAGTTCCACAGACAAGTGACAAACAGAAATGTAATAATGTGTTCCTGAACAAAGGGGGGGTCAAAATCAAAAGTAACAGTCAGTATCTGGTGTGGCCACCAGCTGCATTAAGTACTGCAGTCCATCTCCTCCTCATGGACTGCACAAGATTTTCCAGTTCTTGCTGGGAGATGTTACCCCACTCTTCCACCAAGGCACCTGCAAGGTCCCGGACATTTCTGGGGGGAATGGCCCTAGCCCTCACCCTCCGATCCAACAGGTCCCAGACGTGCTCAATTGGATTGAGATCCAGACTCTTCGCTGACTTTGGCAGAACACTGACATTCCTGTCTTGCAAGAAATCACGCACAGAACGAGCAGTATGGCTGGTGGCATTGTCATGCTGCAGGGTCATGTCAGGATGAGCCTGCAGAAAGGGTACCACATGAGGGAGGAGGATGTCTTCTCTGTAATGCACAGTGTTGATATTGCCTGCAATGACAACAAGCTCAGTCCGATGATGCTGTGACACACCGCCCCAGACCATGATGGAGCCTCCACCTCCAAATCGATCCCGCTCCAGAGTACAGGCCTCAGTGTAATGTGCATTCCTTCAGCGATAAACGCAAATCCAACCTTCACACCTGGTGAGACAAGACCGCGACTAGTCAGTGAAGAGCACTTTTTGCCAGTCCTGTCTGATCCAGCGACGGTGGGTTTGTGCCCATAGGCGACGTTGTTGCCGGTGATGTCTGGTGAGGACCTGCCTTACAACAGGCCTACAAGCCTTCAGTCCAGCCTCTCCCAGCCTATTACGGACAGTTTGAGCACTGATGGAGGAATTGTGCATTCATACACTGTGTTTTTGCATTATTTAAACCAAATTGAACATGTTTCATTATTTATTTGACACAAAATTTATGTTGTTTATGTATTATATAAAATGTAAATAAAAGTGTTCATTGTTCATTCAGTAATGCTGTAATTGTCATTATTACAAATATATACAGTGCCTTGCGAAAGTATTCGGCCCCCTTGAACTTTGCGACCTTTTGCCACATTTCAGGCTTCAAACATAAAGATATAAAACTGTATTTTTTTGTGAAGAATCAACAACAAGTGGGACACAATCATGAAGTGGAACGACATTTATTGGATATTTCAAACTTTTTTAACAAATCAAAAACTGAAAAAAAACTGTCTTTTGCAGACACCATCAGGTTTTCTTCCAGAATGGTTTGTCTCCATCCATCTTCCCATCAATTTGAACCATCTTCCCTGTCCCTGCTGAAGAAAAGCAGGCCCAAACCATGATGCTGCCACCACCATGTTTGACAGTGGGGATGGTGTGTTCAGCTGTGTTGCTTTTACGCCAAACATAACGTTTTGCATTGTTGCCAAAATTTCAATTTTGGTTTCATCTGACCAGAGCACCTTCTTCCACATGTTTGGTGTGTCTCCCAGGTGGCTTGTGGCAAACTTTAAACTACACTTTTTATGGATATCTTTAAGAAATGGCTTTCTTCTTGCCACTCTTCCATAAAGGCCAGATTTGTGCAATATACGACTGATTGTTGTCCTATGGACAGAGTCTCCCACCTCAGCTGTAGATCTCTGCAGTTCATCCAGAGTGATCATGGGCCTCTTGGCTGCATCTCTGATCAGTCTTCTCCTTGTATGAGCTGAAAGTTTAGAGGGACGGCCAGGTCTTGGTAGATTTGCAGTGGTCTGATACTCCTTCCATTTCAATATTATCGCTTGCACAGTGCTCCTTGGGATGTTTAAAGCTTGGGAAATCTTTTTGTATCCAAATCCGGCTTTAAACTTCTTCACAACAGTATCTCGGACCTGCCTGGTGTGTTTCTTGTTCTTCATGATGCTCTCTGCGCTTTTAACGGACCTCTGAGACTATCACAGTGCATGTGCATTTATACGGAGACATGATTACACACAGGTGGATTGTATTTATCATCATTAGTCATTTAGGTCAACATTGGATCATTCAGAGATCCTCACTGAACTTCTGGAGAGAGTTTGCTGCACTGAAAGTAAAGGGGCTGAATAATTTTGCACGCCCAATTTTTCAGTTTTTGATTTGTTAAAAAAGTTTGAAATATCCAATAAATGTCGTTCCACTTCATAATTGTGTCCCACTTGTTGTTGATTCTTCACAAAAAATACAGTTTTATATCTTTATGTTTGAAGCCTGAAATGTGGCAAAAGGTCGCAAAGTTCAAGGGAGCCGAATACTTTCGCAAGGCACTGTATATATAAATATATATAAAAATCGTCCGATTAATCGGTATCGGCTCTTTTTGGTTCTCAAATAATCGGTATTTGTATTGGCGCTGAAAGATCTAAATCGTTCAACCTCTACTCTAAAGTAATCCGAATTTTGCTGGTCTGCAAAACCCCGCCCATCATTAGGATATTTCCCAGCATGCTCTATTGCATTAAACATTAAAAAAATGTTTCTGTCAATATCTGTGTTTTTGCATGTACATTGATTGACAGTTTCACTGGCCCCGTGGTCTCAGCAAAGTATACTGTAGGTGTGAGCAAGGTATAGCTAATCTCATACTTTTCATTTTGCTATGAGGCTGAGAGAAAATGTTGCTGGTTTGAAGCGAATTTCCTGCAATTCTACACATATTACCATGGGGCAGAGAGAAAAATGTGCAATTTTAAAGCTAATCTCATGCTATTCTACACATTTTGCCATGACGCTGAGAGAAAAGACCCCCATGGGTCCCCCGGCCTGCAGGGTATGTGGTACTCCAGTGTTGATAAATAACATACATTTTTATAAACTAATCGAATCTAGTTGGATTTATTGCACCCGTTACTGAAATGGTTGTTCCAGTTTAAATGGTTTAGGTAGTCTAATTCATTCATTTTTCTAACCCTGCAAGTCATTCTGAATGCAGATTGTGGGAATCCACTCTGGCTGAATTCCAATAGGATTTAAACATCAGTTTGCAAGCCCGCATAATGGGACTTGATGCTGGTTTTGCTTTAGCTTATGCTGGTCACCAGTATCCAAAACAGAGCAAAGGCTGGTCACCAGCAAAAGCACAGTGAAGGCTACTCCCCAGCAATACAGCAAATGCCAATCATCATAAAAAACACAACTTAGGCTGGTATGCCAGCATAACCAGCCAGACCATTCTGGTCAGACCAACTTGACCAGCTAGACCATGCTGGTCTGCCAGAAGAACCAGTTAGAGCATGCTGGTCAGACCAGCTTGACTAGCATCATACTGACCATCATGAACCAGCATAAACCAGCATATAGCAGCTTTAAATTTATGCTGGTCTATTCTGTTTTTTTCTGCAGTGATAGTTTGGCTGCGTTTAGACAGACAGCCCAATTCAGCTATTTTTTTCACTAATTGGTATTTTGACCAATCAGATACGTCTGAAAAAGAGTTGACGTGAAAAGATCTGATGCGATTGGTCAAAAGACCCATTAGTGGAAAAATATTTGAATTGGGCAGAGTTTGTGGCCTTTTTTATACCTCAATCTTCTTCTCAGTCTCAGCCACGGCCAGTGTCTGCTGGGCAGAGCGGCCTGGGTGGATGGAAGACTTGAGCTTCTCCAGAACTGACCGGCACTCTTTCTTCTCCCCCTGACTGGCTGTGGTGGTCAAGGGCTTCACTGGGTGGGGGCTGCAGAGGAAACACCACCATCAAAGGTTCACTGCATTGGATTATGTGTACATATACATTTTCACATGAAAATCAGTACAGTGCAATATGAGGCACTGGCATTGTATGTGGGAATATTCATAACAATGCTCTGGCTTGGGTTTAGAATTTTCAGTATATAATGCAGACCTCAAATCAGTCCTCTAAATGATAACAAAATGTGTTTAGCATCAGGTTTCAGCAAGAGAGTGTAAAAAGAGCTCATGTTGTCTGATTTGTGTATATCACAGAGCAGGTATGCCGTATCAGGTAATGACAGGCTCCAGAGTGAAGTTTCCCCTAGGTACAGATCTAGGAACAGCTTTCCCTCCCCAATCCTAACCTTAACCATTAGTGGGGGAAATCAGCGTATAAAGGCAACTTCATCCTACACCTAATGAGAGAGTGAAGGAAGGCACTTCCATTTGGCTTTAAT
The DNA here is from genome assembly GCF_045791955.1 of Oncorhynchus clarkii lewisi. Taxonomy (NCBI): domain Eukaryota; kingdom Metazoa; phylum Chordata; class Actinopteri; order Salmoniformes; family Salmonidae; genus Oncorhynchus; species Oncorhynchus clarkii. The sequence goes on along the minus strand of NC_092158.1, from coordinate 59,829,880 downwards.
TTACGCTGTCAGAATGACAGCATAGAGAGCTAAAGCCGTTGTTGAATCAAGGTTAGGCTGAGATTCTCATTATGATGACTTTGATTGTGGACTCCTTGATGTGATGGGACAGTCAGCAACACAAATGTTTGACACATAAATTAACAACACAGAAGTGAGATGAGCAACATAAAAGATTAAGCAATTCACAAAACAATGCACTGTCGCAAACAATGGGTTTGCATGGGCAGGTGGTACTGGCAGGGGAGATGTACTGATTAATTTAGAGAACCCCTCTTAAGGAAGCTACTTGAATAGATTAAATCAAAGCAACCAAATCGATGTATTTTGTTTGGAAAAATTAGAATACAGTCTAACAATATATAGATTTTCAAGTTATGCCAGCAGTTGAGCTATGTCTAACTATTTCATCCCATTGTTGACTACAACCTGGCAACCCAATTTGGTAACTCAAACTGGCAACCCAACCTGGTATTTTAATTTTCTCAAGAGGAGTTTGAGTGGGTACACTCTGCAGCGCTTAAGTGTGAGGAGAAGTCTCACCTGCTCTCCTGTCGGGGCAGGCTGCTAGCTGGCTGTGTCTCCTCAGGCAAAAGTGTGTGCCGTGCATCGACCAAGGGCTGGGCAGTGGTGTAGGAGGAAGAGGAGGAGAAGGAGGAAGAGGTGTAGGGGGCCACAGCCAAGGTGGCACTGGCTCCGGTACTGGGCCTCACGGTCGGGGGGTGATGTATGGAGGGGGGGACAGGGGTGGGGGGCAGCTTAGCCTGGCCATTAGTTTCAGTTGCCAGGGAGGGGGTAGCAGAGGAGGGGTTGGAAGCACAGGGGTTGGAAGCATGCACTGTGGTGCCAGGCCTTAACCTGGCACTCATGGGGCTTCTCACGTTCGGGGCTACTTTGGCGTGGAGGTCTTCAAAGCTGATCGCCCCAGCATATTTGGATGAGGAATGTTCCGTTAAGCAGTTTTCTTTTGGAATTGACTGAGTGGAACTATGTGTGTGTATTTTTTGCGAGGACACAAATAATGTGGCTGCCTTGAGCGTTGTCTCTCTATCCGGTGACAAAGGTGAGGAAAAAGGAGATTTGGTGGGTTGATATGAGAACGGTCCTTCAATGCTCTCTGAGATTATTTGCCCAGAAGACTGTGATTGGTGAAGAGGGCTCTCACCTAATCCTTTGCCAGGGCTATTTGCATCACTGTTGCCGTGGAGCTCCCGTATCATTCCCTTGAGACTTCTGTGAGAACTAGTGCCCCTTGGTGAAGACTCATTGACAGGATTGGTTCGTTTGGCCAGAGGCTGACTCACTTCCTGTTTATTGCGTACAACTTCCTGTTGCATTTCCATCTGGGACGAAACTGGAAAAGATCTAACATGACATAAAGGGTCTAGTTTTGAACTGTCTATCTTTGATTTTGTAATGTTGCCATTTCTATCCATTGGAGATTGAGTGTCTTTTAATTCTACAGTCTCTCTCTCTATGTTAAGACTGTCAGGCTTAAAAATGCTAATGCTCTTCATATTGCTTGCAGAATCTCTGCGTGATGTATTCAATTCACATCCTCCATCTAGACAATTGTCTTGACAAAGCGAGGAGACTTCTGGTAAGTTCACTATTACAGCAGAGTTGACGTCTATAGTACTAGTCTTCTGAACAATTAGCATATCTTCTGCATATAGCATCATCTGCTCATGAGATAATGCTATGGGAGTATCTTGTGGAGGTTGAGGACAAATGCCACCTAAACTTTTGAGGGTATGCACTGTCATCATGTCAGATGGAGATGGGGAAGTATCAGAAGCAGAGTCAATAAAACAAAAATCTGAGTTACTTTTGTTTTTATTAAGGTCTTCTAAGGTTAGCGGAGGTGATTCATAATTGTTGTTTCTGGACTTGGTGGGCTTATCTGGGTGAATTGAGAACGAGTCCGTTGTTAGGTCTGGTGGAGTTGAAGCAATGTCTAGAGTCTTAAGACCTGATTTAGAGTGTTTTGGGCAAGACTTAGTCAGTAGATCGGCAACAGTCCTTTCACTATTAAGAAGCATTACTGGCAGAGATAAGTCTTTGAGTTCAGAATGTGAAGTGTTCTTTACAATAGCATATTTTCTTACAGTGGGACTGGCGTCCGTCGTATCCTCTGAAGCCAACGATATTATTGAATCTGTTGCATCTGGCCATAGGTCCTGCTCAGTAAATATAATTTTATCATCTTCATCTCGTAATGGTTCATAGTCAAACTTCTTGAACTCATCTTCAGACTTGAATGGAGATGGAGACTCTGGAGACATGTTGGCATAATGTTGTGAGTGTACGGTATGAAAGTCCAACAGGTCACTACTGACAAGGTCTTTGCCTGGGCTTGGGTACAGGTGGGGACTTGGTGTGTGTCTCTTGTGCCCCCATTCTCTTGTGTGCTGTAGGGAAGCTGCGCCTGTTTGTGACAGGAGACAGGCCTCTTTCTGCACCGCCAGTTCCTGACCCCTGTGCAACCAGCTGTCAGAAGGTCTCTCGTTCACCAGAGACCGTATTATGGGCCTCCGTGGAGGCAATCGTGGAGGCTCTTCTTCTTCACTCATCCTCATCTCCTCAATGGGTGGAATAGTGTAACTCTCATATGGAGGAGTGCTTCTTACTTGGGCTTGCCTTGAGGTTGCTATTGAAGGGTGATTGGTAGGAGAGCCCTTTGGCGAATTCAGTCTGCTGGAGGCAAAGGCATCAAAGGACTCATCCCATTCTCCTCCCCCACTCTCTGATATGGAGCGAGACGTAAACGGATTGGGGGGGCTAGCCGTCGCTGGTGTCGGAAGTAAGGCAGGGAGGGACGTCTGCCTGGCTACAGGCCTGGGCTGGTCTCGCCATATGGCGGCCATTTCAATTTGCACGGCGGGATCGTGGGTGGGACTGGTGACGCTAGGCAAAGCTGTGGAATGACAGAGGGGTGTGACGGGGGAGCAGGTAGCAAAAGGGGGGGACTTCTGGCCCTCTTCTGCAATGAGGTCCTCAAAAAAGGGGTTACACTGCATACGCGGGAGGAAGGGGTTGAAGGGAGAGATGGGGTCAGGGGTCAGAGAGAGAGAGGGAGTGAAGGGGTTAGTTGGATGGGCACTGTCGGGCGAGGAATGGCCAGTGAAAGAAGCAGAGGGAGACGAGCACTGGAGGGGAATGGGGGAGCGAGGGGGGAGAGGAGGAGGGGTGTCTGATTCGCTTTCTACCTTAGGAGAAACTTCCAGCCTGTGGAGGGAAGGCACAAGCAGTCCTCTTTGTTAATTCTGTGCCAGCTGGCCCATTTTAAAATATGGGTTCCCTTTGTCTAACACAGAGAGAAAAAGGCAACCCAGCCAACTACTGTCTATTCGAGGACTATCTTGTGAATATGCCAACAAAATGTAAACAATAATGGGTTATGGAAAACAGCAACAGGAGTTTACTACAAAAAGCAAAAATGCATTTAGCAAATTACTGAAGCAAGGTGAAGAGCAAGATGTACTGAGTTTGGTATTTCAGGAATTACTGTCAGATTATAGACAGTACTGTAATTGCTGGACTATTAAGCGCACCTGAATATAAACCGCACCCACTGAATTATTAAAAAATATGTATTTTGTACATAAATAAGCCGCACATGTCTATAAGCTGCAGGTGCCTACCGGTACATTGAAACAAATGAACTTGGTCACTATCTTCCTCCTCCTGTGCACTGAAACCACTGAAGTCATCTCCTTCGGTGTCGGAGTTGAATAGCCTCAGAATTGCTTCATCCGATGTTGGATCGTTTTCATTGTCGCTCTCGTCACTTTCATCCGGAGGCAAATACCCCGCTGAGCTCATGCTGCAACCTTCAACACGCAGCAGTCCAGCCTTTCGAAACCCGTTGATGATAGTGGATTTTTTGACAATGCTCTACGCTGTCAGGGCCCACTGGCAGACTTGACCATAAGTTGCTCTTCGCATGCAGCCCGTTTTAGTGAAGGATTTCTCCCCACTTGTCATCCAAGCCTCCCACTGAACAAGGAGCACCACCTTAAATGCACGATTTACACTGATGTCGAGTGGCTGCAAATACTTTGGGCCATCTGCTTTTCTTCCCTCTGAAAGCTTTTGTTGTCTTTTTGCAGTGAGTCAGTTCTTCACGCTGCTGTTTCCAACGTCTTACCGCACTGGACGCCTCGCGGCGCCCATCTCGACTCATTAAGGCCAAGCTCCCGTGCAGCAGCTCTATTTCCTTTTCCAACAGCCAGATCGATCGCCTTCAACTTGAAAGCTGCATCATATGCATTTCTCCGTGTCTTTGCCATGATGAGGGTGACAAAATTACTACCGTAATCAGAATGATGGGAAGTTCGAGCGCGCTCGATTTACGTCACATTATGTGACGGTGCTCAGTTTTTTGGTGGCATGAATCTTGTGAAAGCGGGAAAAATCCATAAAATAGCCGCATCATTGTATAAACCGCGAGGTTCAAAGCGTGGGAATAAAGTAGCGGCTTATAGTCCGGAAATTACGGTAATACTGCAGGATGACCTAATAGCAAGAACAGGTGATTAGTGTACTAATCCAGTATTCATAAAGAATCTGAGATTAGGAGTGCTGATCTAGGACCAGTTTAGCCTTTTAGATCATAATGAATGAAGTTACATGGGGTGGGGGTCAGCACTGCTATTCCAAGACATTATGAATACTGGCCCAGATGATTAGTGCACATCTAAATCAATGTTCCACAACATACCAAACCTAAGTTCAGGTAGATCTTCTGGCATTAGTACTTGAGAACCCCAAGCGATTTTAAGAGTGAAATATACATATGCCAAAATGTCCTTTCCAACTCCAGTCACATAGACTCTTTGAGTCTTTGATTTTCTTTTGATTGGAAGTACAGTACATTTTTATACAAATGGCCTAGATGTCAACTATTATGCTGTGTTATGAGGACAGTATGACCATTAAATTATGGCCTATATGAGATTGCTGTAAAATGGTGGATGAACTTGCCACATTTCCGTTTTAAAGGAACAGGGGGCAGCATAGACACTGAAAACAAGGAAATCAAAACCTTCCATGATGTAGATGTCTATTGTGTGCTTTCGATGGAAGGCAAAACTGTATGAAGCCCTGGAGAATGGAGCCACAGAGCTGAAATGATCCTCCACTCACCTTGGCTTGTTCTGGGAGTCACTGGAGCCAAACCAGCCTCGCAGTCTCCCCTCAGGGGGAGGAGAACCCTGGCTCAGCTCGGACTTGGCAGGTAGAGAATCACTCCTCCCTCCGGAGAATAACGTTTTTCTGAGCTTCTTCCCTTTGTCTGCTGAGTCCACCGTGGTAGTAGAAGACAGCATCGGGGCTGCTGCCTGCACTGGCCGACCCCCCACCCGAGCACTTTGAAACTGGGAGACTGGAGGTTCGGCCTCCTTCTCCTCATCCTTCTCGTCTTTCTTTACCTTGTCGAAGGACCAGCGCCGGCCCTCGCCGGCAGAACCCTTGTCCTCGCTCCGCTTTGTGAGGTTCTGCAGCGAACGAGAGAGAGGGGAGCACTTTTCGAGCAGGACCAGCTTGGATGGAAGGGTGCTTGAGCCCTTGGGACCCACCGGTTCAGATCCATAGACGTGGCTTCCGTTGATGCACAGAGAGGATTGGGAGAGAGTCATACCGTGACCCTTGAGGGACTCCACAGCAGGACAGGGCCGGGGAATGGCAGTCGTGGTGATCCTACTTGCCTCGTCGCTGAAGGCTCGCTTGTGGGTCAGTATCTTTGGGGAAGACTGTGTGGTGGTAAGCACTGTTTGGAGGGGGAAAAAGTATAATAATAACCTCTATTCCAAAACAATTCCTTAAAATGCATAAGCATGCCATATCCTTGAGATATAGTAAATGCTTTTCCCATGTTTGTTAAACAGTCTGTCAGCATATCATTTAAATACAGTTCATGAATTACTGTGCATATTACAGACATTTAGGGCAATTTCGAAAGAAAATGAAACCTGTGAACAAAAATAGAGCAAATATTTGATCTAAAACACAGAGGAAATCTGCAGGCTTACCTTTTTTAGCTAGGTCTGTATCTCCGTGGTGGGTGTCTTTGACTTTGCTGCTGTAGATGGGGGAGCTGGGGGGGTCCACCAGGAGGCCTAGACCCAGAGAAGGGGGACAGTGGCTTTCACTGGTCGTGGACGACACGCTGCTTTCTGAGGCCAGCGACGAACACGACCATGTGTCAGAAGACCTCCGCAGCTTTCCCTTACCCAGGAAAAAATCCTTCACCTTGCTCCGCTTCTCCTCGGCTACCTCTACCTCCCCGGGGTCCTCTCCCCCTCCGCTCCCCTCCCCGAATGGCTGCCCCAGGGAACTCGACAGGGCGGCGAAGCGTCCCGGCACAATAGCCGAGGAGGACTCCATGTCGTCCCTCTTCCTCCCCGTCACGCGGTCCTTGAGTTTGCCGAAGGTAGAGCGCGGCTTGTCCTTCATGGTAAGGTCGAACATGCTGGCTGTCATGTTGTTGCGCGTGAACTGGACCGTTACCTGTATCTCGCCACGCTCCTTCTCCTTCCGGCTGGCCTTGGAGTTGAGTTTGAGCCATCTGGAGCCACAGAGAGAGAAGACTGTCAGGGGTCAAACATCCCCAGGGCTCCTCACATGCGTGTGACCAACATTATTTTATATAAAGGTCTATAAAAGAGAGCATATGGCCTCCCATTTGTTTCATGCAGCGTAAACACCATTCAACGCATACTTTCACTGTTAAGGGATACATTTAAACACAAAGTACAGACCGAAAGTGACATGATTTAACTGACCACATTGGAGACAAACAAAACAAAAAACACCACTGAAAGAAAATAACAAAACATTCACTTTTTTGCCTGACAGCCAGTCAGCATATTGCGTAATGTGGCAGTAGCCAATTCAAAGAGGGGAGGGTGTTACATTTTTTATTTGACCATCGTGTTTCTCCAAGTTTGATAACAAACTGTTTCTTTAGCATCCGGGAACTAATTCCACATTCCTGGGGTTCCTCCCACCCACCACTCCTGTTGGCTGTGACGTGCTGAAGGGTCCACCTAGGAAATCCTTTCACTGCGACCCTTCCCAGGCCCCTTCTGAGAAGACTTGAAACCATGTATTCTGGAGCCAAAACAAAGCTGCTACTCAATTGCAGTTTCACTGCATAGAGAGAGCTGGAAGAACAGTGGGCACACAATTAAAGACAGATGTGTGGTGTTGTTTTTCTCTACTACTATACTCAGAGCTGTTGACTATGGACATTGTTTGCATACTACCGAAATTCCCCTTTGAATATCTCCACCTGTTACCTCTACTGTAACTTCCGCTACATGTCTCAGAATGTGGCAGATGTTGGGAGCAATGCATAGCAGTCTGAAGGGCAGATGTTTCAGGTGCAAGAGATGTTTCAGGTACAAGTGCAAGAGAAATTATAAACATTGAAACCCTATTATAACATACTGGATATCGTATGGAACTGACAGCGGCTAAAACCCTGCCCTCTTCTCAGGTGTTTTGTGTCTCCTTATTCTGTTTTCCAGGACTGACAGCACCGACACTGTTGTATTTGCCTCCTTCGGGCTCCTACCCATTGACCCACCCTGTATTCAAGAGCATATTGCATCACAACCGATGGCGGGCACAAGACAAAAACCCCAGTGTACAAAACATTAAGAACACCTGCTCTTTCCATGACATGCACTGACCAGGCGAAAGCTATGATCCCTTATTGATGTCACTTGTTAAATCCACTTTAATCAGTGTAGATGAAGGGAAGGAGACTGGTTAAAGGATTTTTAAGCCTTGAGACAATTGCGACGTGTATTGTGTATGTGTGCCATTCAGAGGGTGAGTGGGCAAGACAAAATATTTAAGTGCCTTTTGAAGTGGGTATGGTAGTACGCTAGGTGCCAGGCGCACCGGTTTGTGTCAAGAACCGCAATGCTGCTGGGGTTTTCACGCTAAACAGTTTCCTGTGTGTATTCGAGATTCGTCCACCACCCAAAGGACATCCAGCCAACTTGACACAACTGTGGGAATCATTGGACTCAACATGGGCCGGTATTCCTGTGGGGGGGTGTAATTCAATAGTAGGAAGGTGTTCTTAATGTGTTGTACACTCAGTGTGTAGTAGGGTCTAAGCTATAACATATGCCCGAATATGAAGAAAAAAAACATATATAATTGACATTAAAAGGTTTAAGAAAATGTCAACTATTTAATAATCAAAACATATTTTTCAAGAAATCATAAAATAGTTTGACAATCCTGTTTGTAAGTGATATCAAACTCAACCGTTTATCTTTTCCAGTGATAAAGACATGGATGTCTCATGGTATGGTGGGCAATGTTCCCTCTAAGCTGTGCATGGGTGCGCAGTAGCCCCGAGACTCAGCACAGAAGAAATATCAACCCACAGAAGCACAAGATTGAATTTCACTCAACTTTCAAGAGCAGTGGTCACCAACCGGTCGATCTCCAAAGCATTCCTAGATCATCGCCAAACATTTCTGTAAAAAACCCAACAATAAAGCCTTATGTTCCTACTTTTTTTTATTTGTCTCGGGCTGTTGGCGGTAGGTGCACCCGATGAGCGCCGGGTAGGCGACCTGTTGCCATTTTGAACCATTTCACGTCTGAAGGTACAAACTCTGCCTTCCCGACGGGCCCAGAGAGCAAATCAAGTGCACTATAGGCCTATTGCTGGCCAATCGGATGGCTCAGATCAGTAGATGCTGCTGAGGGGAGGATGACTCATAATAATGGCTGGAACGAAGCAAATAGAATGGCTTCGAAAACATGGAAACCATGTGTTTGATGTATTTGATACCATTCCACTAATTACGCTCCCACCATTACCAATTAAGGTGCCACCAACCTCCTGTGGCCTTTTGGTCAGTGTCAGTAGAAGAAAGGGGGATGTTGAGAGGCGGATCCTCAGTTTGATGCTCTCTCTCTCCACTGAGACTGACCATCAGATGCAGTCACCATCAGCCCAATAACATAAAAGTAAAAAGCTAATTATTTAAATGTATGCTCACTCAGCTGTGCCTCACAAGTAATACAACAATGGATCTATTACCGGTGTGATCATATAGCCTACCTCAAATGTTTAAATATAAATGGCCAGAACAACAATGCATCGGCAGGGCAATTCAAGCAAATCCAATTTGCGGTGATAATGTATTGGGCCTATAACTTACTGCACAAACCTCACTGCTACAGTACTGCTTTTAATAGGTTAATCTTGCATATGCTTAAGTTTTTTAAGTCATGTTAAAAAAAATCTGAGCGGTAGATCTTGGCTTGCAATTTGACTCAGAAAGTAAGTGTCCACTGTTCTAGAGTTTTCCCTGTTAACACCATCAAAATGTCCCTTTAATTTGGCAATTGTGATTGAATCAACGCAATATTGGCCACTTTCAATGCAGCATACTCTACACATACCTGTGCAGAATAAACAATCAGAGCTGCAGTAGGCCTATATGCAAATAGACCATTGCCATATATGGATCTGTGGCATTTACTTGGAACTGGACTGGGTTTACAGCATGAGTGTTTGTGAGATGCGCTTGTTTTGAGATCAAAGTTAGAGCTGCATGTAGCCACGTGTGCATATTTTGTTCATATCCTTTGCTAGTTAGTGTGTTATAGAAAATTTGTAGTCAGCAATAGGGGAGTGATTGCTTGCTACAAGAGCACAAAATGTGTACATTTCTAGACATCTTTGAAAAGTGTGTCAGCTAAAAAGCGTTTATTTGTCTTTAAGGGGCAGTGTTGTATTTTAAGCAGGCTTGAATAAGCTAATTAGCTAATAAGTAGAGAGTAGCATAATTTGTCTAATTCTCTGTAATAATGGCATGGGAATAATAATGCATTTTATTTGCATCAAACAACACAACAACATTTTCAGTCACCTCCTTGTCTGAAGGACAAGTGAATAAACAGGTTAACGTCGAGCCCTGCATGTTTTTTCAAGTCTCGTGGAATGTAGTCCTACATTAAACACCACACATTGGCTGCTAATGTAGGCTGAATGATAGAACAGCTATTTCCATGTTAAAATGTCAAGGGATGCTTTTTCTCCAAAGGTTTTTGATGGTAGTCCACTCTGGTAGGCCTACATTATGATCAAATAGACAGAGTAGCCTACTTGGCCACTTTTAAAACTGTAGGTACACCCTCAGTGGTACACCCTCAGTGTTCACAGTAAACGCGTGCTGGAAATTGTACCGAAATTTCAAAGTTCAAGTTTGCGCTCAGCAGACCTGAAATTTGCTCACTGCCGCAATATCCAGGTGCAATATCCAGAAAACACTTGCCATTTCCTGGTTGCTAAAATTCTAATAGTTTGCCTAATTTCAGTTTATGTGACAAAACAAGCAATGCATAGTGTAGAGAATCATTGTACCATCTAAACCGCTGTGAAATACAGTAACAGTCAAAAGTTTGGACACACCTTCTCATTCAAGGGTTTGTCTTTATTTTTACAATTTTCTACATTGTAGAATAATAGTGAAGACATAACTATGAAATAACACATATGGAATCATGTAGTAACCAAAAAAGTGTTAAACAAATCAAAATATATTTTAATATATTTTATTCTTCATTCTTCATTCTTTGTTATCTCCGGCCATAAATTCCTGGCGGAGACTCTCTCCACCTGGTCATGCAGAGAGAGAGACCACACAGTGAACAAAGGATTTCACTTGGCCGAACTCCTAAATCCCCAAAATGGAATAATTAAACAATATGTCCATTTGGAGAATGTGTAAACGGTCGGTTGAGAAGCCAGCTACGACCCGGTCCGTTTTGTTTCATGTTTGTCACCTCATGAAAGACACTACAGCCACATTACCCTAACTCTGTTTATACAGGTGCCGCAATTATGAGGTTTGCATCTAATTCTTGTATAAAATGAATGAGTAAAGATGAAAATATTTCTGAAATGATGTAATGTGAGGTTAACCTTTAATTTGAGAGAATTGTATTCCCGGTAAAGTTTAACTAGTCAGTGGCCACACCCCCGTGAGCACAGACAGGATCAGGCATCATGGAACCACCCTTTTCTATTGTTAGGAATAAATCCCACTCCTGAGGAAATTCACATCAGACCATGCAAGGCTGCAATGGTTGTTGAATTCCTAACCATACCACGTGGAGCATTAGCTACATGGCTGGAAATTGTTAAACTCTGAGACTATAGATCCCTACAGAATAAGAGAAAATCTTAGATACTAATTACTAGACTGCAGCTAGAAATTATGTAAACCTAGGATGCGACTACCGACAACCGCCGAAACATCTATCTATGAGAAAGGTTCTGAATGGTACTCTGAAGTATCCATTCTAACCACGAAATACTTTGATCTTCGGGGAAACGCAACCAGAGAGACTCTGATGAACTTTCCAGCAGACAGACCGGATTCCAACAGAGAAGACAACAATGACATACGGGCGTAATTCCAACATACTCGAATGAACAGCCGTTCATGTGCGAAAGATTAGCTCTTCAATGTATATAATTAGACTGCGTGTAATGAATCCATTCGTCTTTCCCGCACCTTTATCAGTCCACACCCCCTTTCCTTTGTATACCAAGCTGTCATATCGATTTAGCCCACTTGGTGATCTTCCCTATTATTGTTAGTAACCAATATCTATTGTTGTTTGTTATGCATTTCTGTGATTATTTAGTTAGTTAGTAAATAAATTATTTGGTGTATGGATGATTCATGGTGGGCTGGGTTCGTGCAGATAACCAAGAATTCTACGACGTTTGAAATGAGACTGACATAAGGTAAAGAATAATTCACTAATAGAAGATATTAAAATATCTGAAGAGTTATATTCTGAAAATTCTAACTTTGTAATCTGAAAATTTTCCGTGGTGCCCCAACTTCTTAGTTAATTACATTTACATGAATAGTTTAATCACGTAATAATAATTACAGAGAATTGATTTGATAAAATAACAGTCTTCACCTTTAATGATACTAAAGACACTACAGGGTGGTATACAGAAGATAGCCCTATTTGGTAAAAGACCAAGTCCATATTATGGCAAGAACAGCTCAAATAAGCAAAAGAGAAATGACAGTCCATTATTACTTTAAGACATGAAGGTCAGTCAATCTGGAAAATGTCAAGAACTTTGAAAGTTTCTTCAAGTGCAGTCGCAAAAACCATCAAGCGCTAGGATGAAACTGGCTCTCATGAGGACCGCCACAGGAAAGGAAGACCCAGAGTTACCTCTGCTGCAGAGAATAAGTTCCTTAGAGTTACCAGCCTCAGAAATTGCAGCCCAAATAAATGCTTCACAGAGTTCAAGTAACAGGCACATCTCAACATCAACTGTTCAGAGGAGACTGTAGGAATCAGGCCTTCATGGTTGAATTGCTGCAAAGAAACCACTACTAAAAGACACCAATAAGAAGAAGCGACTGAAGTGGGCCATTAGACCGGTGGAAATCTGTCTTTTGGTCCAAATTTGAGATTTTTGGTTCCAACCAAAAACGTATGTGAACAGATGAACGCCGCATGTGTGGTTCCCACCGTGAAGCATGGAGGAGAAGGTGTGATGGTGTGGGGGTGTTTTGCTGGTGACACTGTCGGTGGCTTAATTAGAATTCATGATACATTTAACCAGCATGGCTATCCATGCTGGTTAAGTTAAAAAGCTTATTTCTCTTAAATTGTGTGCACACATTTCTTTACATCCATGTTAGTGAGCATTTCTCATTTGCCAAGATAATCCATCCACCTGACAGGTGTGTAATATCAAGAAGCTAATTAAACGACATGCTCATTACACAGGTGCACCTTGTACTGGGGACACTAGGCCACTAAAATGTGCAGTTTTGTCATACAACACAATGCCACCAATGTCTCAAGTTTTGAAGGAGAGTGAAATTGGAATGCTGACTGCAGAGCTGTTGCCAGATAATTGAATGTACATTTCTCTACCATAAGCTGCCTCCAAACTCCTATTAGATAACTTGGCAGTGCGTCCAACCGGCCTCACAACCATGTGCATGGCATTGTGTGAGCAAGAGGTTTGCTGATGTCAACATTGTGAACAGAGTGCCCCATGGTGGTGGTAGGGTTATAGTATGGGCAGGCATAAGATGCGGACAACGAACACAATTGTATTTTATCGATGGCAATTTGAATGCATAGAGAGGCCGTGATGAGATCCTGAGGTCCATTGTCGTGCCATTCATCCGCAATCATCACCTCATATGTCAGCATGAAAATGCACAGCCCCATGTTGCAAGGGAGAATTCCTGGAAGCAGAATTCCTGGAAGCAGAAAATGTCCCAGTTCTTCCATGACCTGCATACTCGCCAGACATGTCACCCATTGAGCAGGTTTGGGATGCTCTGGATCAACGTGTACGATAGTGTGTTCCAGTTCCCGCCAATATCCAGCAACTTCGCACAGCCATTGAAGAGGAGGTGGGACAATATTCCACAGGCCACAATCAACAGCCTGATCAACTCTATGCGAAGGAGATATCACGCTGCACACCAGATACTGACAGGTTTTCTGATACACGGCCCTAACTTTTTTAAAGGTATACAGATGCATTTATTCCCAGTTATGTAAAATCCATAGTTTAAGGCCTAATTAATTTATTTCAATTGATTGATTTCCTTATATGAACTCAGTAAAATCTTAGAAATTGTTGCATGTTGCATTTATATTTTTGTTCATTGTAATTACCTCTTAAGCTACTTTGCAACTTCTTAGCATGTTAGCTAACCTAAATCCTAACCTTAACCCTAACACCTAGCTAATGTTAGCCACCTAGCTACCTAACTATGTTAGGCACAACAAATTGGAATTCGAAACATATCATACATTTTTTAAATTCTTAATATATTGCAGTTTGTAACATATCTTACGAATTGCAATTCGTAAAAATATACAAAATGGATGGAGATCCAAAAATTAATACATACCATAAGAAATGTAACATATCACACTAATTGGAGTGTCCCTGATTTAGATTTACTATGTTACATCTACACCTGAGTTCAGGCTGATATGCATACTGGTCTGTTCTTGCTTACAGCCAACCTGTTTCTTCTGTGACAACCTGGTCGCAGAACATTTTATATTATTCTGCACATAAATCCACGACACCCCATTTAGTATGATATGTTATGTTCATATGGTATGTATTAATTTCTGGATGTCCATCATCAATTTCATACGATATGTTCCGAATTAAAATTCGTATGATATGTTCCTAATTTGTAAAACGTACAATATGTTACGAACTAGCCAAACATATGTTATGAATTCCAATTTGTTGTGGCTAAAGTTAGATAGGTGGCTAATGCTAATGTTAGCTAGATGGTTAACGTTAGCTAAGCTAGGGTTAAGTTTAGGAGTTAGGTTAAATGTTTGAGTTTGGGGTTAGTGTTAGCTACAGCATTTTAGGTTAGCTAAAATGCTATGTAGTTGCAAAGTAGCTAAAAAGTAGTAATTAGTTGCAGGTTATTAATTAGCTAAAATGTTAAAGTTGTCCTTGGTGCGATTCAAACATGCAACCTTTGGGGTGGAAACTCAGAATACTTGACAACGAGGACTCTGAGTCAGCTAATATAAACCTCTATAAGTCCGGAACAGTACTTGTACAGGGTAACCCTAAACAGTTTCAGCTGGACTTTCACCAAATTAAAGAATTAGCCCAGCAGGAGAAGCTCTCCCTTGATAAAGATACCCCCACCCCGAGCGGGTCAGACCAGACCTCTTCATTATGTAACCCCACAGGCGAGCAACCCCCAGCGGAGAGTCAACCTCCCAGCACAGATTACCACTCCCTCATTGAAATGAAGAACAAATTCACCCAGCTGGAGGTAAGGCAGGTGGAGCTGGAACAGCAGGTGATTACACTTCAGTCAGCACAGACCCAGACAACAGTCCAGCACAACAACACCCCCTTAACCAGACCCAGAATGCTGGAGGTGGAGAGAGACATATCTGCACTCTGGACAGTGGTGAGACAACTTCAACACAAGGAAGAGCATTATCAGGAGAAGAACAGAGCACAAGAGGAGAGGATCAGACTGCTGGTGGAGGAGAGGTTGAAGGGGATGGAGGTGAGGGGGGACGGAGGAGAGGTTGAGGGGGACGGCGTGTGACAGAGAACAACCCACTAGAGAGGTGGCCACCCCCACAGAGAAGCCAGCAGAACAGCCCACCTCAGCACCCGACAAAAGTCTCGGCACCATAGCACACACCACACCCTGACCATAGAGTCGACATCACAGCAGAACAGACAAATGAAGAACCCCAAGCCCAGCGGCTCTCACCCCCTCTGAGCACCCCCCCTGTCAGCCACCCTGATAGCCCTTCTGACAACCCCCCCACACCCACTGAGGACAAACACAAGACACAGATTATACTACTTATGGACTCAAATGGGAAATATATAGAAGAAAAACAACTTTTTCCCAAACACGCTCTCAAACGTATCCCCAACACTTCACACAGGAGCAACAGATCAATAGACACCCCACCCAGACCAGCGAGACACCCTCCCAGACCTGCAGGACCCCCCCTTGGACCTACGCCAAGAGGAATTACATCCAGACCACAGCACCCCCAGACACATCCTCACCCCCACCCCAACCAATCAACACCCCCCCACGTCAACCATGCCCACACCCCATTTAGGCCCCCTCAGATCAGACCTATGCCACTCCTGCCCACCCCATGCACCCCACCCCCGCAAAGAGGGCCTCAACATGGAAGCCACTCATATGCCCAGGTAGTGAGCGGGCAAACAGTCCCAACCCCCACTCTCACACTCGCCCAAGCCAATGGCATGTACCAGATGCTCAGCAGGCTCTGCTCACACTTACTGGCCTGAGGCCAAACCACGACCAACAACATTGGACACTCTATGGAACAAAAATCCTTCACTATATCATCCTGGTATCCAAGGCCTGAGGTCATCTGCCTTTGGCCTAAAGAGCAGGAACCCGGACTTCACCAAAGAAATCGGTAATATTGTCATCCTGCAAGAAACCTGGTATAGAGGAGACAGACCCACTGGTTGCCCTCTAGGTTACAGAGAGCTGGTAGTCCCATCCACCAAACTACCAGGTGTGAAACAGGGAAGGGACTCAGGGGGTATGCTAATTTGGTATAGAGCAGACCTAACTCACTCCATTAAATTAATCAAAACAGGAACATTCTACATTTGGCTAGAAATTCAAAAAGGAAATTATCCTAACAGAGAAAAATGTCCTCCTGTGTGCTACCTATATCCCCCCACTAGAATCCCCATACTTTAATGAAGACAGCTTCTCCATCCTGGAGGGGGAAATCAAATAATTTCCAGGCCCAGGGACATGTACTAGTCTGTGGCGACCTAAATGCCAGAACCGGACAAGAACCTGACACCCTCAGCACACAGGGGGACAAACACCTGCCTGGAGGTGACAGCATTCCCTCCCACATATGCTCCCCTAGGCACAACTATGACAACACAACCAACAAAAACAGGTCACAACTCCTGCAGCTCTGTCGCACGCTGGGTATGTACATAGTCAATGGTAGGCTTCGAGGGGACTCCTATGGTAGGTACACCTATAGCTCATCTCTTGGCAGTAGTACTGTAGACTACTTTATCACTGACCTCAAACCCAGAGTCTCTCAGAGTGTTCACAGTCAGACCACTGACACCCCTATCAGACCACAGCAAAATCACAGTCTACTTAAACAGAGCAATACTCAATCATGAGGCATCAAAGCCAAAGGAACTGAGTAACATTAAGAAATGCTATAGATGGAAGGAATGCAGTTTGGAATCCTACCAAAAAACAATTAGGCAACAACAAATTCAATCCCTTTTAGACAATTTCCTGGGTAAAACATTCCACTGTAATAGTGAAGGTGTAAACTTGGCAGTAGAAAATCTTAACAGTATATTTGACCTCTCAGCTTCCCTATCAAATCTAAAAATCTCAAATAGAAAACCGAAGAAAATTAACAATAATGACAAATAGTTTGATGAAGAATGCAAAAATCTAAGAAAGAAATTGAGAAACCTGTCCAACCAAAAACAGAGACCCGGAAAACCTGAGTCTACGCCTTCACTATGGTGAATCACTAAAACAATACAGAAATACACTACGGAAAAAGAAGGAACAGCATGTCAGAAATCAGCTCAATGCAATTGAAGAATCCATAGACTAACCACTTCTGGGAAAATTGGAAAACACTAAACAAACAAGAAGAATTATCTATTTATTATCTATGTATGGGTAAACCACTTCTCCAATCTTTTTGGCTGTATAACAATGAATAAAGAGCAAAAACATATACATGATCAAATACAGATCTTAGAATCAACTATTAAAGACTACAGGAACCCACTGGATTCTCCAATTACATTGAATGAGTTACAGGACAAAATAAAAACCCTCCAACCCAAAAAGGCCTGTGGTGTTGATGGTATCCTCAATGAAATTATCAAATATACAGACAACAAATTCCAATTGGTATCTTCCCCAATATTTGGAACCAAGGACTGATCACCCCAATCCACAAAAGTGGAGACAAATTTGACCCCAATAACTACCGTGGAATATGTGTCAACAGTAACCTTGGGAAAATCCTCTGCATTATCATTAACAGCAGACTCGTACATTTCCTCAATGAAAACAATGTACTGAGCAAATGTCAAATTGGCTTTTTACCAAATTACAGTACAACAGACCATGTATTCACCCTGGACACCCTAATTGACAACCAAACAAACCAAAACAAAGGCAAAGTCTTCTCATGCTTTGTTGATTTCAAAAAAGCCTTCGACTCAATTTGGCATGAGGGTCTGCTATACAAACTGATGGAAAGTGGTGTTGGGGGTAAAACATACGACATTATAGAATCCATGTAAACAAACAACAAGTGTGCGGTTAAAATTGGCAAAAAACACACATTTCTTCACACAGGGTCGTGGGGTTAGACAGGGATGCAGCTTAAGGCCCACCCTCTTCAACATACAGTGCCTTGCGAAAGTATTCGGCCCCCTTGAACTTTGCGACCTTTTGCCACATTTCAGGCTTCAAACATAAAGATATAAAACTGTATTTTTTTGTGAAGAATCAACAACAAGTGGGACACAATCATGAAGTGGAACGACATTTATTGGATATTTCAAACGTTTTTAACAAATCAAAAACTGAAAAATTGGGCGTGCAAAATTATTCAGCCCCCTTAAGTTAATACTTTGTAGCGCCACCTTTTGCTGCGATTACAGCTGTAAGTCGCTTGGGGTATGTCTCTATCAGTTTTGCACATCGAGAGACTGAGTTTTTTTCCCATTCCTCCTTGCAAAACAGCTCGAGCTCAGTGAGGTTGGATGGAGAGCATTTGTGAACAGCAGTTTTCAGTTCTTTCCACAGATTCTCGATTGGATTCAGGTCTGGACTTTGACTTGGCCATTCTAACACCTGGATATGTTTATTTTTGAACCATTCCATTGTAGATTTTGCTTTATGTTTTGCATCATTGTCTTGTTGGAAGACAAATCTCCGTCCCAGTCTCAGGTCTTTTGCAGACTCCATCAGGTTTTCTTCCAGAATGGTCCTGTATTTGGCTCCATCCATCTTCCCATCAATTTTAACCATCTTCCCTGTCCCTGCTGAAGAAAAGCAGGCCCAAACCATGATGCTGCCACCACCATGTTTGACAGTGGGGATGGTGTGTTCAGCTGTGTTGCTTTTAAGCCAAACATAACGTTTTGCATTGTTGCCAAAAAGTTCAATTTTGGTTTCATCTGACCAGAGCACCTTCTTCCACATGTTTGGTGTGTCTCCCAGGTGGCTTGTGGCAAACTTTAAACAACACTTTTTATGGATATCTTTAAGAAATGGCTTTCTTCTTGCCACTCTTCCATAAAGGCCAGATTTGTGCAATATACGACTGATTGTTGTCCTATGGACAGAGTCTCCCACCTCAGCTGTGGATCTCTGCAGTTCATCCAGAGTGATCATGGGCCTCTTGGCTGCATCTCTGATCAGTCTTCTCCTTGTATGAGCTGAAGGGTTAGAGGGACGGCCAGGTCTTGGTAGATTTGCAGTGGTCTGATACTCCTTCCATTTCAATATTATCGCTTGCACAGTGCTCCTTGGGATGTTTAAAGCTTGGGAAATCTTTTTGTATCCAAATCCGGCTTTAAACTTCTTCACAACAGTATCTCGGACCTGCCTGGTGTGTTCCTTGTTCTTCATGATGCTCTCTGCGTTTTTAACGGACCTCTGAGACTATCACAGTGCAGGTGCATTTATACGGAGACTTGATTACACACAGGTGGATTGTATTTATCATCATTAGTCATTTAGGTCAACATTGGATCATTCAGAGATCCTCACTGAACTTTTGGAGCGAGTTTGTTGCACTGAAAGTAAAGGGGCTGAATAATTTTGCACGCCCAATTTTTCAGTTTTTGATTTGTTAAAAACGTTTGAAATATCCAATAAATGTCGTTCCACTTCATGATTGTGTCCCACTTGTTGTTGATTCTTCACAAAAAAATACAGTTTTATATCTTTATGTTTGAAGCATGAAATGTGGCAAAAGGTCACAAAGTTCAAGGGGGCCGAATACTTTCGCAAGGCACTGTATATATCAACGAATTGGCGCGAGCACTAGAAAAGTCTGCAGCACCCGGCCTCACCCTGCTAGAAACCGAAGTCAAATGTCTGCTGTTTGATGATGATCTGGTGCTTCTGTCACCAACCAAGGAGGGCCTACAGCAGCACCTAGATCTTATGCACAGATTCTGTCAGACCTGGGCCCTGACAGTAAATCTCAGTAAGACCAAAATAATGGTGTTCCAAAAAAGGTCCAGTCACCAGGACCACAAATATAAATTCCATCTAGACACTGTTGCCCTAGAGCACACAAAAAACTATACATACCTTGGCCTAAACATCAGCGCCACAGGTAACTTCCACAAAGCTGTGAATGATCTGAGACACAAGGCAAGAAGGGCATTCTATGCCATCAAAAGGAACAAATTTCAACATACCAATTAGGATTTGGCTAAAAAATACTTGAATCAGTCATAGAGCCCATTGCCCTTTATGGTTGTGAGGTCTGGGGTCCGCTCACCAACCAAGACTTCACAAAATGGGACAAACACCAAATTGAGACTCTGCACGCAGGATTCTGCAAAAATATCCTCCGTGTACAACGTAGAACACCAAATAATGCATGCAGAGCAGAATTAGGCCGATACCAGCTAATTATCAAAATCCAGAAAAGAGCTGTTAAATTCTATAACCACCTAAAAGGAAGCGATTCCCAAACCTTCCATAACAAAGCCATCACCTACAGAGAGATGAACCTGGAGAAGAGTCCCCTAAGCAAGCTGGTCCTGGGGCTCTGTTCACAAACAAACACACCCTACAGAGCCCCAGGACAACAGTACAATTAGACCCAACCAAATCATGAGAAAACAAAAAGATAATTACTTGACACATTGGAAAGAATTAACAAAAAAACAGAGCAAACTAGAATGCTATTTGGCCCTACACAGAGAGGACACAGCAGCAGAATACCTGACCACTGTGACTGACCCAAAATTAAGGAAAGCTTTGACTATGTACAGACTCAGTGAGCATAGCCTTGCTATTGAGAAAGGCTGCCGTAGGCAGACATGGCTCTCAAGAGAAGACAGGCTATGTGCTCACTGCCCACTGTCACGAACCGGCTCAAAGCCCGTAACAAAGGGAGACAACGTGGAGATAAGGAGTAACAAAATATATATTTATTAACTAAAGCAACTAAGGAAAATATACAATGATGTGTGTAATCAGTAATGTAAGTGAGTGTTTTGCATGCATGAATGTGATAATGCAGGGTGTTGAAAGATGCTAAAGCAAACAAACAAAAAGCCACCAAGAACCACAACACAATCTACAAAGGTGTCTGCATGGAGAGAGTCTCCTCCATGAATGTGGAAGAGGTCTATTTATCCTGGGACACACCTGGCCCAGGTGTTTCCCATGTAGCTGACGACCCTCCCAACTCCGCCCACCGGCATCCTAATGAGGAAACAAGAACAAAGAGAAAATACGGCAGACAGAGTGGGAGGGTCGTCACACCACAAAATGAGGTGGAAACTGAGCTGCACTTTCTAACCTCCTGCCCAATGTATGACCATATTAGAGAGACATATTTCCCTCAGATTACACAGATCCACAAATAATCACATTTTGATAAACTCCCATATCTACTGGGTGAAATTCCACAGTGGGCCATCACAGCAGCAAGATTTGTGACCTGTTGCCACGAGAAAAGGGCAACCAGTGAAGAACAAACACCATTGTAAATACAACCCATATTTATCCTTATTTATTTTATCTTGTGTCCTTTAACCATTTGTACATTGTTAAAACACTGTATATATATAATATGACATTTGTAATGTCTTTATTGTTTTGAAACTTCTCTATGTGTAATGCTTACTGTTAATTTTTATTGTTTATTTCACTTTATATATTCACTTTATATATTATCTACCTCACTTGCTTTGGCAATGTTAACATATGTTTCCCATGCCAATAAAGCCCTTGAAATGAAATGAAATGAAAGGGCAAGCCAATGACGCCTGCATCTTGCAACAAGAATCACTCATTTGTGATCTAAACTAGGTTATGGTACACAATAGTATTGTACAGTAGGCTATGTGCTATGATTATTGGGATTATGGGCATGCAGCCTAGAAAAACCATGTCCTTGCTTGAGGCATAGGCCCTATGGTTCAGTTCTAGACAATCTTGTATCTATACCAATTCTATGGTATTTTCAAATAAGGGGTTACCTACTGATCATAGCATGCTTGTACTAGAGACTCCATCTGACCTTAAAGCTTTATCTGAATTTCTATCTAAGTATGGTAAATCTGAACTATTAATTATGGGTGATTTTTTTAAATATTAATTGGAGGACGCCAGTGTCAGATTTGCTCTGAGCTAAACCCATCTCAGCTGATAACTGAGCCTACACGGCCAAATCCTAAAGATCCATCGAAATATACAGAGTGATCTTATTTTGACAATAATCCAGATAAATACACTATATATTGTCACGAACCGGCTCAATGTTCGTAACAAAAAGGGGGACAACGTGGAGATGAGGAATATCAAAATATATTTATTAACTAAAGTAAACTAAATACAATTAACAATGGTGTGTGTGTGTAGTCAGCAGTGTAAGTGAGTGTTTGCGTGCATAAATGTGATAATGAGGGGTGTAGAAAGGTGCCAACGCAAACAAACAGGCCACAAAAATGCCACAACCAAAATCTATCAGTATCTGCATGGAGAGTCTCCTCAATGAATGGGGAAGAGGTGTATTTATTCCGGGACACACCCGAGCCCATACCGGTCACACAAACAAATTGACCCAGCTTCTGCGTCCCAAATTGATGACGGGGTCACGTGTTCACACTTCCACTTGCCCTAGCCAACCTCGTCCTCCCCAGACCTCAGCAACCTTTGCACACAGGAAGCAACCTTTAAGAGGAAAGAAGAAAATGAGACCAGAAGGGAACAGAAAGGAGAAATAGAACAATACCAAACACAAAATAAAATCACGTGGATATTCAGGAACAGGGCGCACGAGAGAGCACATCAGTCCCCCGGATGTGCCGCACATCAAGATGGAATGTTTGTCAAAATAAACACCATCTCATTATCCTCTGGTTAGGACACATCATGGACCTCAAAAAGGTGAGAGGGTTATGGTTGGTGTAGACAACAATAGGTACTACTCCCGACCCGACATACACCTCAAAGTGTTGTAGCGCCAATATGAGTGCTAGTGCTTCTTTTTCAATGACAGAGTAATTCAACTGATAATGGTTAAACTTTTTGGAAAAGAAACTAACAGACCTTTCAACACCAGACACATCTGCTTGCAGCAAAACTGCATCTGCCCCCACATGACTAGCATCCTGCAAGATAAATGACAAATCCACACAAGGAGCAGCCAGCACCGGAGTTGAGGTAAGCAACCTCTTTGCATCTTCAAAAGTATGTTGACAACGAGAAGACCATACGTAAACAGCCTTAGCTTTCAGCATATCGGTCAATGGAGTGTTCCTACAAAAACTACAGTAATAACCAATCATTCCCAAGAAACGCATCAGTTCCTTTTTAGTAGTTGGTGGTGGAAAAGCATCAATAGCTACCACCTTAGCCCGAACAGGACGCACTTCACCCTGCTTAACCACCTTTCCAAGGTATGTAACGATCACCTGAGCAAACTCACATTTAGGCAGATTGATCGTAAGGCGACCCGCAGCTAGGCGGTCAAACAAGGCTTGAATACGGGACAGATGTTCCTCCCAAGTATCTGGATACATCACTACATCATCCAGATAAACAGCGCACCCGGCCAGACCGGAGACAACCCTGTTCATAAAGTCGCTGAAAAGTGGCAGGTGCATTACGCAGGCCGAAACTCATAACCAAATATGAGTATAGACCAGAGGGTGTAATAATGGCAGAGATTTCACGTGCCCTACTCATCAATATCGTGTTCTATTAAGTGTGTAGGTGTATCAGAAAACAAACCTGGAAATCTCTGAATCAGACCGACCATCTCTTCCCACCAATCAACAGGTAGATGAGCGAGAAGGTTGTCTAAAATATCCAGTGACTCTGAATTTTTCAATCTACCCTGCAGTATGCAATGGTCGGGACCAGGAACATCTTCCTCCTCATGCACCTAGCATGACAAGAAACTAGCGAAATATCGGTATCGGCCAAAATAACAAGTCCTCTGTAGACTCCCACTGTTCAGCCTCAGAGGAACGTGCATAATAGGGTTTTAACAGGGTTTTAACAAATTTACGTGGCACAGTTGGTGTGCTTTTCCCCGTTCTGGAGTGGCAACTACATAGTTTTGCTCAGTCCACTGGCGCACAACCGTATATGGACCTTGAATCTTGGCTTGAAAAGGAGAACCAACAATTGGCAGCAGAGTAGGAACCTGATCAACTGGACTAAAGTGACGAGGCTCAGTTTGCCGATCAGTTTGCCAAATATGTCCTTCGTCCTCTCCTGTGAAGATGATAGCTTCTCTTTAACCATTTCACCGGCGGCGTACCAGCTGTCGCCGGAAATTACACACATAAGATAACAGGGACTGAGGGGGCTCGGGAGACTACCAGTCATCCTGGAGAACAGATAAGGTGTGTGGAGTTCTATGTCCAAACCCAAGGTCATTTGGACTGAAACCTGTGCTCTCCTGTGAAACCTCCCTAGCGGCTAACAGTAACCAAGACAATCCCTCCTCCCAATCCTTATCCATCTGAGTACAATAAGCTCTCAACAAAGACTTAAGTGTTTGACGGAAACAATCCAGCACTCCTTGACTTTGCACATGATAGGCGCTAGACAAATTGTGTTTAACTTCTTGGTGACAGGGTATTTTGAGGTCACTCTCTTTTCAATGAGTTTTCATTTGGGAATCCAGATTTCCAAGGGACCTTCTTGCCGCTTCCACTGGATGTCAACAGTCTTTAGAAATTGGTTGAGGTTTTTCCTTTGTGTAATGCAGAAGTAGCCCTGTTCAGAACGAGGGTCACTTCAATTGTACTGTTAGATAGAGGTGCATGACCAGAAAGCTAGCTACAGTTTGTTTTCCTCCTGTATTGAACACAGATCATCCCATCTTCAATTTTATTGATTATTTACGTTAAAATACCTAAAGTTGTATTACAAAAGTAGTTTGAAATGTTTTGGCAAAGTTTACAGGGAACTTTTGAGATATTTTGTAGTCACGTTGCTTAAATTGGAACCTGTGTTTTCCTGGATCAAACGCGCCAAATAAATGGACATTTTGGATATATATCGACGGAATTAATCGAACAAAATGACCATTTGTGATGTTTATGGGACATATTGGAGTGCCAACAAAAGAACCTCGTCAAAGGTAAGGCATTAATTATATTTGTTGTTGGCTGGATTTACGCTAGCGTCCCACATATCCCAGAGAGGTTAATATGGAGCTGTTGGAGAACCTGAGCAAACAGATTAGAGGTGAAATTAGATCCTTGATCACTCTGAATGACCTTAGGGATTCCAAACAGTGAGATAAACTGAGTCAAAGCTTTTAGCACAGACTTAGTCATGATAGACCGGAGAGGATAGGCAGCAGGAAACCTAGTGGTCTGACACATCAGTGAACAGGTAACTACTACCTTTTTTAGAACGAGGCAGAGGACCAACACAGTCAATAATCAGATACTCAAAAGGTTGGCTGAGTACAGGAATAGGAAACAGTGGTACCGGCTTAATAGCTTGATTAGGGTTACCAGTTAATTGACAGGTGTGACAAGTTGATGAACTCAGAAACACCCCTCTTTAACCTAGGCCAAAAGAAATGTCTTAATATGCAGTTGTAGGTTTTCCTCACACCCATATGTCCAGCAACATTGTTGTGGGAAGTTGTCAACACCATCTCACAAAGCTTAACTGGTACAACCTGACTAATTGCCTCCCCCTCCCTTAGCCGGTGCAGTGACCAGGTCGCCATGGCTCATAGAACACGTCACTGCACACGCAGAGCACACCTCTGGGAAACTCTGCACACTCTCATCAGGAATCCCTACAAATGACGGCTTAGCGGAAATCACAAGAGATGGAAACACGACAGGCCATACACGCTCACCAGCCAAGTTAATCCCAAGGGTAACGTCAATACCCTCAAATAGGCAACGAAGGACGCACCCCCACAACAATCTCACCTTTCACCAGTCCACAATCCAACGTAAGTTTATGCAATTTAACCAGGCAAGTCAGTTAAGAACAAATTCTTATTTACAACAACAGCCTAGGAACAGTGGGCAGAACGACAGATTTGTACCTTGTCAGCTCGGGGGTTTGAACTTGCAACCTTCCGGTTACTAGTCCAACGCTCTAACTACTAGGCTACCCTGCCGCCCAATGGAACTGTTAGAATGGAACTGTTAGAATGGAACTGACAGAGTGTTCAAACCTATTCCCCTAATTAGAACACTATTCCCCGAATCAGTCTCAGCAGAGAAGGGTAACACAGACTCCAACACAAACAATTCAGAGGCACCTGTGTCTCTCAGGATCTTCACTGGCACTAGGTCCTTACTTCCTAACAGACACAAAACTCTACGTAATGAAAGGTAAATAGTCTGCGTCAACATGGACTTTCACATGCCCCTGGGCATGAGACACTGTGTCAGGAGTGAACTGATGTGGAACAGGCGCAGCTAACGCCATAGGCTTAGATCTGAATTTACCCCTAGCCCTGAGAACCAGACATTCGTTTTTCCAATGACCCGAACCTTGACAGAAGTGACACTCTTGACCAAAATCAACTTTACCACGGTTGTCAGGCTCAACCCTAGTTGAATGAAACTCTGCCCGTCAACCAAAGTATCTCGGTGAGCGAGGCCCAAATCTCTCCAAACGCCCCCACTCACTCCGAATGCAGGGCTCTACAAAGACACTTTTGTGAGTCAAAACATACTCGTCCGACAAAACCGCAGCTTCAGCGACAGTCTTTACTTTTCGTTCGTTAATGTACGTGGCTATATGATCAGGGATTGTGTCCTTAAATTGCTCTAGCATAATCAGATCACACAGCCCTTGGAAAGTTATAACTGCAGAGGCAGAACACCAGCGATTAAACTGTGAAGATAACTCTCGTGGAAACTAAACATGAGTCTGTTTATTATTCCTTTCTAAAGTTCTAAATCATTGGCGGTAAGCCTCAGGGACCAATTCGTAAATCTGTAACAAAGCCATTTTAACCTACACTAAAGAGCTGAATATGCTTCCTGCTCTTTACCAGTCAACACACACTGCAACATTAAAGTGAGGTCAGAATCAGGCCAACTCCTAGCGCCAGCAACACGCTCAAACAACAACAAAAAATGTCTCAGGGTCCTGCTCATTAAATTTAGGCAACAACCGTAAGTTCCCAACAATATCAAATGTGTCCGGGGCACGACCAAAAAAGGAACGAACCCTAAGTAAATCTGGGTCACCTTCCCAGAGTAAACTCTACCCTGAGAGCTTTCCTTCCCTAACCAGCTCTAGCCTCTTGCTGCAGCTTGATTTTAGCACGCTCCAAATCCTGTTTAAATTCCAATTCCTTTTCATACTTTACACGGTCATGCTCTAGCTGTAACAGAAGCAGTTTTTTCTGCTGTTCAAAAAGAAAACTACTAGGACTAACAGATGGAGCGGTCATTGTAATGTTACGGGGAGACGGCGAGTCCTCAGGAGATGCTGCCCCAGTGATAACTTCAAGAATACCACTCTCCATCAGATTGGCCTTCAATATTAACCTAATATAATTTTTGGGATGTTTATCACTACTTTAAACCTTGTAGTGTTCAGCAATCAACAACAGCTGTTCTTTAGTACATCATTCTAAAAGTTCCTCTGATGGAAAGAGAATGAACTCATCTACATTAGACGCCATAGTCAGAAGTTTAAAAAAATATATATATCTTGCTCTTCCCCTCTGCTGAACACACCAGACCACAAGAAAAAAGACAATCACACTGGGCACCACAGAAGAGAGATGAGATAATATATGGAGCTTCCCCAAATCCTACAGTAACTTAACCCTAGTCTTCGTGCAGATATCGGGTGGGTAATTACGCACCGTAGCCACCCAGCACAGCCAGAAGAGGACTGGCCACCCCTCATAGCCTGGTTCGTCTCTAGGTTTCTTCTAGGCTGGGTTTCTGTACAGCACTTTGAGATATCAGCTGATGTAAGAAGGTCTTTATAAATGAATTTGATTGATTTTGATTTGACTGGTCTGCACAGGGCCCTGACCTCAACCCCATTGACCACCTTGAATTGGAATGCTGACTGTGAGCCAGACCTAATCACCCAACATCAGTGCCCGACCTCACTAATGCTCTTGTGGCTGAATGGATGCAAGTCACGCAGGATTGTTCAAACATCTTGTGGAAAGCCTTCCCAGAAGAGTGGAGGCTGTTGCAGATGCAAAGGGGGGACCAGTTCCATGATTTTGGAATGAGGTCTTTGACGAGCAGGTGTCCACATACTTTAGGTCATGTAGTGTATGTTTCTAGTGGGGTTTTCACCCCTGGATTGTAGTGACCAGTTGTCTGTGTCAGAGAAGTGAAAAGGCATACATCTATGCCTCGTGTCATCACTAAGAGGGACTTTACATTTTTTTGGTGAACAAGCACACTTTTCATGCCCCCCTTCAAAACTCTGAAAGTTAAAGGTAGAACATACGTCTGGTTCATTCCTGAATTATACAAGGTCACCAGTAACACAGACTTAGGCCCGAATTGTCAATATTTTAGCCAACTGAGGAATCAATGTGTAAGACTGATCAAAAAGGCTAAATGTGATTATTATGTAACCACTCTTTCTGATTGTAAGGGGTTTTGTGTATATTGTGTATATTTATGTTTGTCTGTGCAAAATGTGTTGTGCTGTATTTGATTTGTTTTATATTGTTTATCATATGGTATATTGGATTTCATATGGATGTTATGAAATTGTATATGCAGGGCTCACTTGTAAAAGAGATAAAATGATCTCAATGGTGACTCCCTGATTAAATAAAAGGTAAATAATAATAATAAATAAAAAAAGATAACTTCTGAGATGTTATGAAAATATACTGAACAAAAATATAAATGCAACATGCAACAATTTCAAAGACTTTTCATATAAGGAAAGGACTTCGCAGCCAGGTCCACCCACTGGGGAGTCAGGCCCAGCCAAGCAGAATACATTTTTTCCCCCACAAAAGGGCTTCATAACAGTTGTGAGGCCGGTTGGACGTGCTGTCGAATTCTCTAAAACAACATTGGAAACTGCTTATGGTAGAGAAATTAACATTCAATTATCTGGCAACAGCTCTGGTAGACATTCATGCAGTCCACATGCCAATTGCATGCTCCCTCAAAACTTGACACATCTGTGGCATTGTGTTGTGTGACAAAACTGCACATTTTAAAGTGGCCTTTTATTGTCCTCAGCACAAGGTGCACCTGTGTAATGATCGCACTGTTTAATCTGCTTCTTGATATGCCACACCTGTCTGGTGGATGCATTATCTTGGCAAATGAGAAATGCTCATTAATAGGAATGTAAACAAATTTGTGCACACAAAATTACTTGAATGAAATATGTTTTATGAAAGATGGAACCAACACTTTACATGTTGCATTTATATTTTTGTTCAGTGTAGTTCAACTATGCACCAGTAATCCAGGGGTGGCCCGGCCCACTGATCTTCACCGTAAATAAACGCCCAGTTCTTCTCATACTTGTCTGAATTCCCCACCCTACCAACATACCATAGTTTGGCCTACAAATGTTACTGTCAATCACGTCAAATTAATGGCAATAAAAGGCTATAATTCGTGGGATATGATCATTTAGCCTAGGCCTGCATGTAGCCTAATCAGTGGAAATACATTCCTCATCACTAGCATATTAAATTAGTAAGTGAAAATAACCTACTCATCTCTAGGACACATTCCATCTTGAAATATTTTATCCAGGGGGACGATTGCTTGACCAAGAAACACGTCAAGTCCGATAAGCACCCGGTGCATGACGGTGAGGACCAAGTCGCCGCTCCCTGAAGGAAATGCACTGCGACCCCCAGCCTCCAGTATTCCGGGGAGAAGTTCGAAACAACATTCCTCATTCCACTCCGGCACAGTCGCCTTTTCGACCAAACCGGTGGTGTATTTATCCTTCCCAACCTGAATGATGGTGTAAACATAACGGCTCCCGTGCTTGCCCTTCGTCCGCAAACCCCTTGCACGAAGGACAGTGACATTCACATGTGTAGGCACCCATCTCTGGTCATCGTTCAACTCTATAAGTGACATCATTTTAAATTCCGTTGCCTGGAGTGGGGAAGCGTGAATGCTAAAAAGTCCTAAATAGACATCCTTTGCCACTGCGTTTTTGGAACCTGTCCCACTGGTTTGCGCATCTGATGACGATGCTATCCAATGTCTTCGCCTCGCCCTTGCGCCTGGATCGCCCGTTACTTGGGCTACTATGTTTGACTGCTCAAACAGATGCAGGACCTCTGCAGAATTTCTCCAAAATGCTCAAGCAGGTCACCGACGTCAGTTTGTGGAAATGCTGGATATGCCGCGCTTGAAGCACTCGCATATCATTGTTCTGCTTTGGTCAGTCCTCATCGCATTACTAGTTTACTATCTGAAAAGTCATTGTGCTCCTGCGGCCCGGCCCGCCCTCCCTAACAAAAGAGCCCCGCATACAGTACGAATACCGCAAAATGAAAGAGAAACACGCCCCTCCCTACCTACATGGTGGAATGAGATAGCTAAACTAGAACTATCAAAATCATTATTGTGACTGTGAGACTACTATTTTACAATCATCCATGCAATTACAATATGAGTTTTGCATTGTCGATATCGCAAAAATTGGATAAAAAAGATCCCACCCAATCATGTTGTCCTAGTCTTGCGGGAAAGCAACTCTGGGCGACTGCGCAATGTAGACTAGATATTATAACGTCCCATACAGAAACTGTTATAACCTGAAAACAAGTGCTTAAAAATTGGGTTTTGACTGTTTTGCAACATCAAGATGACACATGTGCAATCATGTAAATAAATATCTGGAGGATTAGAGTTTATAGATTAAAGGCCCCCACCAGAGGGCAATGCCTATTTCGACGTAACTCCTGGCCTATAGCATAAATTGTCCTTCAGGTTCCACCTCTGAAGGATGATGCTGGCTGCTAATACATATTCACGAATTGAGGATGTGAACGTTGTGGGTGATTTCCATGTGTAGTGGCGAAATAACCGCTGTCAGTAAATGTCAGTATAGGTTGCTAGCATGCTAACCTTATTTAGCTAACTGACGTTATCTGTTGTTGCTACATAGCGCAGGGAAAACGTAGCCACAGATGGATATGGGAAACTTGTATCTTTGACATTGCCATCCATCTATTGTTATCTCCAACGTTTTGGAATTTTCCATAAATTGTGGCTGCGAATCCGCCATAGAAATAGAAAGAATAATATGAAGCTCAGAGCATTTCGTATTATTCTGTATATAAATCCGATACTCTCCATTTATTATGATATCTTAAAAGCTTCTTATGGTAAGTATTAATTTGTGGATGTCCATCGGCCATTTCTTATGATATGTTTTTAATTACAATTTGTGGTGGCTAACGTTAGCTAAGTGGCTAATGTTAATGTTAGCTAGTTGGCTAACATTAGTTTGGATAGGGGTTAGGAATTAAGGTTAAGGTTTAGGAGTTAGTTAGCTAACATGCTAAAAAGTAGTTAAAAGTAGTAAGTACTTAAAAATTGCTATTCAGCGAAAATGCTAAAGCCCACCTAGCAAAATGTTGTTGAAAAGACGAATATGCCCCACGTCCACTCTACATTCAGATTCACAAATCCCTCAATGTGTTACAGACACAATCTCAAATATTTGTCTATGAACAATTATACTAAGCAAGCTGGTCCTGGGACTCTGTTCACAAACACAAACAGACCCCACAGAGCCCCAGGACAGCAACACGATTAGACCTAACCAAATCATGAGAAAACAAAAACAGAATTACTTGACACATTGGAAAGAATGAACAAAAAAACAGCAAACTAGAATGTTATTTGGCCCTAAATAGAGAGTACACAGTGGCAGAATACCTGACCACTGTGACTGACCCAAACTTAACAATCATACATTACCCCAACATTTACACAGCATTTATTTACAAAATTCAAGTGCTAATTGTCATTATTCCACTACTGAAGCATGACACATATTTGAAATAACCAGCGTGACAAAATATACATTTATTATTATGCCATGCCTCAACATTAAGTTAATTATTGCAAATACATACAGTATTAACAAAGGGGTTTCTATTCTGTTTTGATATTTAATATTAACAGAATTATTCAACAAGATGGGACTACATTTTTTTTATTGAACCTTTATTTAATTAGGCAAGTCATTTAAGAACAAATTCTTATTTACAATGACGGCCTATCGGGGAACAGTGGGTTAACTGCCTTGTTCAGGGGCAGAACAACAGATTTTTACCTCATCAGCTCGGGGATTCGATCCAGCAACATTTCGGACACTGGCCCAACGCTCTACCTGTCGCCCCATGTAGCCTACAATTCCCAGCTCAGTTGTTTTCATTATTTTTTTTCATTTCTCAAATGAATACATCCCGGAGGTGGACAGGTCAGAAAATAGTGTGAACAGCTCTGGTCGTGTGACACAATACAAACTAACATGGTCCAAGCACACCAAGACAGTCGTGAAGAGGGCACGACAAAACCTATTCCCCCTCAGGAGACTGAAAAGATTTTGCATGGGTCCTCAGATCCTCAAAAGGTTCTACAGTTGGGGATGTTCCTGAGCGTAGCTCCTGTACCTCTGCATCACTCAGTAGTCCCACACTATGCTGCTGCTGCAGAGGGGGTCGGCCCAAGCGTGGCACATCGCTCGCAGCACCTGGACACACACACACACAGTCACACACACAATCAACAACATATATCATCACAACACTAAATATGTTGTTGTACACTCACCTGTATAAGTAGTGGTCTCTCCCTGTCCTGAGCCAGGTACCCTAGAAGAATCCTCAAAACACCCGTCTGGGAATGAAGTTAAACACTTCAGCTATAACAGAGGCTTATTCAATCCCAACAATGATAGATTGAATCGACGCATAGTACAGAATGAATGACTGCCCAGTTCAACGTCAGTTCACAGTCTCACCTCATTCTTGTATTGGAGCAGCAGCAGTTTATGGGCAACGACAAACCGGGCCTTTTTGTTCTTCAACACCAGGTTCCCCATCACCCTGGACCTCTGTCAGACCTAGAGGAAGAAATAACACTTACATTATGAGAGAAAAAGATTGGACAAAGACGCAGACCGTTTGACACCTTTTTATAACCTCAAGCGATCTCACCTTCCCTTACATGTTGGCAGCCTTCACTGGCAGCCCAGTGAGCACTCTCCAGCCAGAACTCCAGGGACATTCTCCAGCAGCTTCTAGCACACCCTCTGCCACACCATGTCTGAGTGCGTGCAGGAGGAGAAGTGAGGGGCCAGCACATTAATCCTGCAAGGAAGAGATACACAATTGTGTAACTCTTCTGATGAATGGAAAAGTGTTGCAGTTGACAATGATCCATGCAGGATGAAAACATGTTGAATGCCGCCTTGCTTACCACTGAACACAAGCCTTCCCCAGTGTATGGGCCACTAAAGTCACGGAGCAGTCTTTTCCATCAGGTAACAACATTGTGCATTTGCAGTGAGTGACACACAATAACATACACGTTTTATGTAGACAGTTAAAGGGAAAACAGCCATACATAGGCTATTAATCAGAACGTACTATATTGAATTAAATAATTTGTATCTTCTGCATGGACATACAAACCTCAGAGCCTAAGACGTTCTCTAGCCAGTGCATTCTAAGGATGTTTATAAAAGCTAATTAAATGCTTAGTCCAATGGTTTTTCATCACAAATCTGTTGGTTACCACTCACCTGTGATGGTCTATAA
Organism: Oncorhynchus clarkii lewisi; assembly: GCF_045791955.1. NCBI lineage: Eukaryota > Metazoa > Chordata > Actinopteri > Salmoniformes > Salmonidae > Oncorhynchus > Oncorhynchus clarkii. Next base: position 59,796,268 of record NC_092158.1, on the reverse strand, counting down.
TGTGAACATTACAAATGCTCTAGGATCCAACAACGCCTTTATTTCCTGTGTAGGTTCCAGATTTTTGGAGTCAAACAGAAGGTCATGCTCCTATTCTACCAGGCTGTTATAAAGAGCATTCTATGGTATTTCAGCTTGGTTTGGCAACTTGTCAGTTACCTTAAAATCACAAATCAATCGCCTGGTCCAGACAGCCATACAGATGATGGGAGTGAGGTAGCACCCGTCACTGTAGTCTGTTTTTGAATAAACAATCAAACACTACAAGAAAATAATTTCCCCTCCCATGTACTCCACCCAGAGTTTCAGCTTCTCCCCTCAGGCAGACGCAACAGGGTTCCTCAGTGTAAGCTGAACAGATATAAGCCCTCCTTCATCCCCCTGTCAGTATGTAGGTGGAGACCATGTGCAATGTGATATACCCTGTATGTAGGTCTGATTAAATCATCTGTGATTTGGTGACCTATGTATGATATGATGAAAGAGCGCATTTTAATGTGAGATATTAATCTAACAAAGTACAGCCCAAGCATAATAGCATTTGGAGTATACATGAGGAGGTACTGTAGTTCTTGAGATGGCAGTAATTTAGGTAATATGTACATGTAGGTAGTTATTAAAGTGACTATGCATAGATAATAAAGACGAGGGGGGGGGGTAATGCAAATAGTCTGGGTAGCCATTTGATTAGATGTTCAGGAGTCTTATGGCTTGGGGGTAGAAGCTCTTGGACCTAGACTTGGTGCTTTGGTACCGCTTGCCATGCGGTAGCAGAGAGAACAGTCAATGACTAGGGTGGCTGGAGTCTTTGATAATTTTTAGGGCCTTTCTCTGACACCGCCTGGTATAGAGGTCCTGGATGGTAGGAAGCTTGATGTAAAGCCTGATGTGATGTACTGGGCCGTACCCACTACCCTTTGTAGCGCCTTGCGGTCGGAGGCCGAGCAGTTGACATACCAGGCAGTGATGCAACCAGTCATGATGGTGCAGCTGTAGAATCTTTTGAGGATCTGAGGACCCATGCCAAATCTTTTTAGTCTCCTGAGGGGGAATAGGCTTTGTCGTGCCTTCTTCACGACTGTCTTGGTGTGCTTGGTGCAGACCGCACCACCCTCTGGAGAGCCTTGCGGTTGAGGGCGGTGCAGTTCGTACCAGGCTGTGATACAGACCGACAGGATACACTCAAATGTGCATCTGTTAAAGTTTGTCAAGGTTTTTGGTGACAAGCCAAATTTCTTCAGCCTCCTGAGGTTGAAGATGCGCTGTTGTGCCTTCTTCCCCACACTGTCTGTGCAGGTGGACCATTTCAGTTTGTCTGTGATGTGTACGCCGAGGAACTTACAACTTTCTACCTTCTCCACTGCTGTCCCTTCGATGTGGATAGGAGGGTGCTCTCTCTGCAGTTTCTTGAAGTCCACGATCATCTCCTTTGTTTTGTAGACATTGAGTGAGAGGTTGTTTTCCTGACACCACACTCTTGAGTGCCCTCACCTCCTCCCTGTTGGTGATTAGGCCTACCACTGGCAAACTTAACGATGGTGTTGGAGTCATGCCTGGCCATGCAGTCATGAGTGAACAGGGAGAACAGGAGAGGGACTGAGCATGCACCCCTGAGGGGCCTCTGTTGAGGATCAGCGTGGCGGATGTGTTGTTACCTACCCTTACCACCTGGGGGCGGCCCATCAGGAAGTCCAGGATCCAATTATAGAGGGAGGTGTTTAGTCCCAGGGTACTTAGCTTAGTGATGAGCTTTGAGGGCACTATGGTGTTGAACGCTGAGCTGTCGTCAATGAACAGCATTCTCACGTAGGTGTTCCTTTTGTCCAGGTCTGAAAGGGCAGTGTGGAGTTCAATAGAGATTGCATCATCTGTGGATCTGTTGAGGCGGTATGCAAATTGGAGTGGGTCTAGGGTTTCTGGGATAAGGGTGTTGATGTGAGCCATGACCAGCCTTTCAAATCACTTCATGGCTACAGACGTGAGTGCTACGGGTCAGTAGTCATTTAGGTAAGTTATCTTAGTGTTCTTGGGCACAGGGACTATGGTGGTCTGCTTGAAACATGTTGGTATTACAGACTCAGTTGAAAATGTCAGTGAAGACACTTGCTAGTTGGTCAGCGCATGCTCGGAGTACACATCCTGGGAATCCGTTGGGCCCTTCAGCCTTGTGAATGTTGACCTGTATAAAGGTCTTACTCACATGAGCTACAGAGAGCATAATCACACAGTCGTCTGGAACAGCTGATGCTCTCATGCATGTTTCAATGTTACTTGCCTCAAAGCGAACATAGAAGTAATTTAGCTCGTCTGGTAGGCTTGTGTCACTGGTCAGCTCGTGGCTGTGCTTCCCTTTTGTAGTCTGTAATAGTATGCAAGCTCTGCCACATCTAACGAGTGTCGGAGTCAGTATAGTACGATTCAATCTTAGTCCTGTATTAACACTTTGCCTGTTTGATGGTTCTTCTGAGAGCATAGCGAGATTTATTATAAGCTTCCGGGTTAGAGTCCCACTGATTGAAAGGGGCAGCTCTACCCTTTAGCTCAGTGAGGATTTTTATTATTTTTATTTAAACAGGTAGGCTGGTTGAGAACAAGTTCTCATTTGCAACTGCGACCTGGCCAAGATAAAGCAAAGCAGTTTGACACATACAACAACATAGAGTTACACACATAAAACAACATAGAATAAACAACCATACAATCTATAATACTGTAGGAAAATCTATATACAGCATGTGCAAATGAGGTAGGATAAGAGAGGTAAGGCAATAAATAGGCCATGGTGGCAAAGTAATTACAATGTAGCAATTAAACACTGGAATGGTAGGATGTGCAGAATGTGCAAGTTGAGATACTGGGGTGCAAAGGAGAAAGATAAATGCAGTATGGGGATGAGGTAGATTGAATGGGCTATTTACAGATGAGCTATGTACAGGTGCAGTGATCTCTGACAGCTGGTGCTTAAAGCTAGTGAGGAAGGGTCTCCAGCTTCAGAGATTTTTTAAGGTTCGTTCCAGTCATTGGCAGTAGAGAAGTGGAAGGAGAGACGGCCAAAGGAAGAATTGGCTTTGGGGGTGACCAGTGAGATATACCTGCTGGAGCGCGTGCTAAGGGTGGGTGCTGCTATGGTGACCAGTGAGCTGGGATAAGGCGGGGCTTTTACCTAGCAGAGACTTGTAGATGACCTGGAGCCAGTGGGTTTGGTGACGAGTATGAAGCGAGGGCCAGCCAACAAGAGCATACAGGTCGCAGTGGTGGGTAGTATATGGGGCTTTAGTGACAAAATGGATGGCACTGTGATAGACTGCATCCAATTTGTTGAGTAGAGTGTTGGAGGGTATTGTGTAAATGACATCGCCGAAGTCGAGGATCGATAGGATGGTCAGTTTTCCGAGGGTATGTTTGGCAGCATGAGTGAAGGATGCTTTGTTGCGAAATAGGAAGCCGATTCTAGATTTAATTTTGGATTGGAGATGTTTAATGTGAGTCTGGAAGGAGAGTTTGCAGTCTAACCAGACACCTAGGTATTTGCAGTTGTCCACATATTCTAAGTCAGAACCGTCCAGAGTAGTGATGCTGGACAGGCGGGCAGGTGCGGGCAGCGATCGGTTGAAGAGCATGCATTTAGTTTTACTTGCATTTAAGAGCAGTTGGAGGCCACGGAAGGAGAGTTGTATGGCATTGAAACTCATCTGGAGGTTAGTTAACACAGTGTTCAAAGAAGGGCCAGAGGTATACAGAATGGTCTCGTCTGCGTAGAGGTGGATCACAGAATCACCAGCAGCGAGAGCGACATCATTGATGAGAGAAGAGAGTCGGCCCTGGAATTTAACCCTGTGGCACCCCCATAGAGACTGCCAGAGGTCCGGACAACAGGCCCTCTGATTTGACACACTGAACTCTATTGGAGAAGTAGTTGGTGAACCAAGCCAGGCAATCATTTGAGAAACCAAGGCTGTTGAGTCTGCCAATAAGAATGTTGTGATTGACAGAGTCAAAAGCCTTAGCCAGGTCGATGAATACGGCTGCACATTAATGTCTCTTATCGATGGCGGTTATGATATCGTTTAGGACCTTGAGTGTGGCTGAGGTGCACCCATGACCAGCTCTGAAACCAGATTACATAGCGGAGAAGGTACGGTGAGATTCGATCGGTAATCTGTTTGTTAACTTGGCTTTCAAAGACCTTAGAAAGGCAGGGTAGAATAGATATAGATCTGTAGCAGTTTGGATCTAGAGTGTCTCCACCTTTGAAGAGGTGGATGACCACGGCAGCTACGGGAATCTCAGACGATACGAAAGAGAAGTTGAACAGGCTAGTGATAGGGGTTGCAACAATTCCGGCAGATAATTTTAGAAAGAGAGGGTCCAGATTGTCTAGCCTGGCTGATTTGTAGGGTCCAGATGTTGCAGCTCTTTCAGAACATCAGCTATCTGGATTTGGGTGAAGGAGAAGTGGGGGAGGTTTGGGCGAGTTGCTGTGGGGAGCGCAGGGCTGTTGACAGGGGTAGGGGAAGCCAGGTGGAAAGCATGGCCAGCCGTAGAAAATAGAAATGAGAAATTCTCAATTATTGTGGATTTATCGGTAGTGACTGTGTTTCCTGGCCTCAGTGCAGTGGGCAGCTCGGAGGAGGTGCTCTTATTCTCCATGGACTTTACAGTGTCCCAGAACTTTTTTGAGTTTGTACTACAGGATGCAAATTTCTGTTTGAAAAAGCTAGCCTTAGCTTTCCTAACTGCCTGTGCATATTGGTTCCTAACTTCCCTAAAAAGTTGCATATCATGGGGGCTATTCGATTCTAATGCAGAACGCCACAGGATGTGGCGTGCTGGTCAAGGGCAGACAGGACTGGAATGAACCAAGGGCTATATCTATTCCTGGTTCTACATTTTTTTGACAGCATGCTTATTTAAGATGGTCACTTTTAAATAATAACCAGGCATCCTCTACTGACGGGATGAGGTCAACATCATTCCAGGATACCCCGGCCAGGTCGATTAGAAAGGCCTGTTCGCTGAAGTTTTTTAGGGAGCTTTTGACATTGATGAGATGTGGTTGTTTGACCGCAGACCCATTACGGATGCAGGCAATGAGGCAGTGATCGCTGAGATCTTGGTTGAAAACAGCAGAGCTTTATTTGGAGGGTGAGTTAGTTAGGATGATATCTATGAGGGTGCCCGTGTTTACGGATTTAGGGTTGTATCTGGTAGGTTCATAGATAATTTGTGTGAGATTGAGGGCATCAAGCTTAGATTGTAGGATCGCCGGGGTGTTAAGCATGTCCCAGTTTAGGTCACCTAGCAGCACGAACTCAGAAGATAGATGGCAGGGAATCAATTCACATATGGTGTCCAGGGCACAGCTGGGGCAGGGGGTGGTCTATAGCAAGCGGTGAGAGACTTGTTTCTGGAAAGATACATTTTTAGAAGTAGAAGCTCGAATTGTTTTGGTACAGACCTGGATAGTAAGATAGAACTCTGCAGGCTATCTCTGCAGTAGATTGCAACACCGCCCCCTTTGGCAGTTCTATCTTGCCAGAAAATGTTATAGTTAGGGATGGAAATTTCAGGGATTTTGGTGGTTTTCCGAAGCCAGGATTCAGACACGGCTAAGACATCCGGGTTGGCAGAATGTGCTAAAGCAGTGAATAAAGCAAACTTAGGGAGTAGGCTTCTAATGTTAACATGCATGAAACCAAAGATTTTACTGTTACAGAAGTCAACAAATGAGAGCACCTGGGGAGTAGGAGTGGAGCTAGGCACTGCAGGTCCTGGATCAACCTCTACATCACCAGAGGAACAGAGGAGAAGTAGGATAAGGGTACGGCTAAAGGCTATAAGAACTGGCCGTCTAGCACGTTCGGAACCGAGAGTAAAGGGAGCAGGATTCTGGGCACAATAGTATAGATTCAAGGTATAATGTACAGACAAAGGTATGGTAGGAAGAGAGTACATTGGAGGTAAATCAAGGCATTGAGTAATGATGAGAGAGATATAGTCTCTAGAGACGTTTAAACCAGGTGATGTCATCGCATGTGTGTGAGGTGGAACAACATGGTTGGTTAAGGCATATTGAGCAGGGCTAGAGGCTCTACAGTGAAATAAGACAGTAATCACTAACCAGGACAGTGATGGACAAGGCATATTGATATTAGAGAGAGGCATGTGTAGCGAAGTGATCATATGGGTCCAGTGGGTGGTTGGGCTGGCTGGGGACACGGCGATTCAGACAGTTAGCAGGCCGAGGCTAGCAAGCTAGCAGTTAGCAGGCTGGGGCTAGCAAGCTAGCATAAGGGCCTTAGATGGAGGAAACTCAGTTTTTGCCTCCTCGTGCGGTGACGTCGATAGACCAGTCGTGGAATTAGTATGGGTTCCAAGTAGCAGAGGGGTTCAAGTCCAATTGGCAAAATGGGTATAGTGGTCCAAGAAACTGGCCGATGGATCAGCTAACAGTTCAATATGCTCTAGATAGCCAGCAGGCCGCGGTTAGCAGAATGGGCTTTCAGGGGACGTAGCGCCTGAGGGGCCTGCTGGGATCCTTGGGCAGATTATTGTCGGTATTCCAATCGTGAAGGATCAGCGGGGTTTTGTGCCCCGTACCGGCAGTAGAAGGGGTTCGGATATTGTAGCCAAGTAGGGGACTGGTGGGGACGAGACAAGACGAAGACGTCTGACTGCTACGCCATCTTGGATTGAACATGTTGCCTGTAATCCATGGCTTCAGGTTGGGGTATGTATGTACAGTCACTGTGGGGACGGCGTCATCGATGCACTTATTGATGAAGCCAGTGACTGATGTGGTATACTCAATGCCATCGAATGAATCACGGAACATATTCCCGACTGTGCTAGCAAATCACTCCTGTAGCTTAGTATCTGCTTCATCTGACCACTTTTTTATTGACCGAGTCACTGGTGCTTCCTGCTTTAGTTTTTGCTTGTAAGCAGGGATCAGGAGAAAATAATTATGGTCAGATTTACCAAATGGAGGGCGAGCGAGAGCTTTGTACGTGTCTCTGTGTGTAGAGTAAAGGTGATCTAGAGTTTTTTTCCCCTCTGGTTGCACATTTAACATGCTGGTAGAAATTAGGTAAAATTGATTTAAGTTTCCCTGCATTAAAGTCCACCGGCACTAGAAGCTCCGCCTTTGGATGAGCGTTTTCCTGTTTGCTTATGGTTTGGTAAGATTACCCACTCACCGTCGGATCCTTACAAGGCACCAGGCCTACGTCCCCGATATCTTCGTCTCTTTCTCCTGCGAATGACAGGGATGAGGGCCTTGTCGGGTGTCTGGAGTAAATCCTTTGCGTCCTTCTCGTTAAAGAAAAAAATATTCTTTCAGTACGGGGTGTGTAATCGCTGTCCTGATATCTAGAAGCTCTTTTCGGTCATAAGAGACTTGTGGCTGAAACAGTATGTACAAAATAAGTTACAAATAACGTGAAAAAACACACAATGGCACAATTGGTTTGGGGACTGTAAAAACAGCAGCCATCTCCTCCAGCGCTATTATCAAAGCAGGGGATGTAAAGCCATAATACCATAATGTTAAAAGCCACACGTAAGTCTAACAAAACAGCTCTCGTTTTATCATCAATTTCTCTCAGACAATCATCAGTCATTTGTGTAAGTGCTGTGCTTGTTGAATGTCCTTCCCTATAAGTGTGCTGAAAGTCTGTTGTCAATTTGTTTACAGTAAAATTGCATTGTATCTGGTCAAACACATTTTTTTCCAAAAGTTGGTTGGTAACAGGCTGATTGGTCAGCTATTTGAGCCAGTAAAGGGGGCTTTACTATTCTTGGGTAGCTAAATTACTTTTGCTTCCCTCCAGGCCTGATGGTGCACACTTTCTATGAGGCTTTGATTGAAGATATGGCAAATATGAGTAGAATTATCATCCGCTATTAACCTCCGAAAATGTCCATCCAAGTTGTCAGACACTGGTGGCTTGTCATTGTTGATAGACAACAGTAATTTTTTCATTGCTTCCACACTCACTTTATGTAATTCAAAATTACAATGCTTGTCTTCTAAAATTTAATACGTTATACTTGTGTAGTGTCAGAGTTTGTTGCTGGCATCTCATGCCAAGGTTTGCTAATCTTGCCAATGAACAAAATAATTGAAGTAATAGTCAATACCAGTGGGTTTTGTGATGAATGAGCCATCTGATTCAACAAATGGCGGAGCTGAGTTTGCCTTTTTTCCCAAAGTTTAATTTGTATTCCAAAGCTATTTACCATCATTCTTTATATCATACAGTGTCTTGCAAAAGTATTCATCCCCCGTGGCGTTTTTATGCGGGTGTCGGCTATCAACGGTTAACACTTGATCTGATTGAATCTAGGCCTTACACTCATTCAGGCTTGCAAAAGTATTCATCCCACTTGGCATTTTTGCTATTTTGTTGCATTACAACCTGTAATTTAAATGGATTTTTATTTGGATTTCATGTAATGGACGTACACAAAATAGTCCAAATTGGTGACGTGAAATGAACAAAAATAACTTGTTTCAAAAAATTCAAAAAAAATAACTTGTTTCAAAATATCCTTTCACAGCATTATAATGATTTGGGTGGATCCAATCCTCCTTATATAAAACAAGCTTTGTTTCCAGAAGGTTTAAAAAATGTTCAATAAATATAACACGCACATAGCTGCAGTAGGTCAGGGTGGCAGTAGGTCAGAACTGTCTCAGCCTGACCAGCATAGCTAGAACATCCGCGTAGTTCCTGAGGACGGTCCCCTCTGCAACGTACCTTCTGATTGTGGTGTGTCCCTCTGTGCGTGCCAGCTCATATTCCTCCCTTTCTGTGTCAGCTCCACCTCTTAAATGACGCTCCTCTCCGGCAGAGACCAGAGGCCGCCCACACACACGACTGTTCTTCGTACAACGCAGCGTGATACACTTCACCAGGGCCTGTTCTGAAGGGCGATCCTGTCCCCCTGTGTGACAGGCCTCTGTACGACTCTGTTCCACCACTCTCTCACGTTGAACGTCTTATGATGTAGACTGATCCCTCTGAAATTGAAAAAACTAAAACACTAAGTAAGTGTTAATGGAAGGGGATGCAAATAGCCTGGCTACCCTATATTAATCATGGTTTTATGGGAGGACCGGTGCTGACCTAGTCTAATTAATTGTAGGCTTTATGTGGCTAGTAACCCTAGAGCGGTATCCGAATACTCATACTAACCACACTAACCTCTCTATTTGTGACCTAACCTATTGTGGAGGCCAGATCATCTGATGCAGCACTCCATCATTCTCCTTGGTCAAATAGACCTTACACAGCCTGGAAGGGTGTTTTGGGTCATTGTCCTGTTGAAAAACAAATGATAGTCCCACTAAGCACAAACCAGATGGGATGGCATATTGATGCAGAATGCTGTAGTAGCCATGCTGATTAAGTGTTTCTTGAATTCTAAATAAATCACAGACAGTGTGATGGTTAATTTATTTACTATCAAATGAGGAGAGACAAACTTATCACACAAGTCAGAGTTATACTTAAACTAAATCTTTATTCACTTATTAATAAGGGAGCAGGTCAATACAACACACACATATAAAGTGAATCTATTGAGTGCTCTATGTTAATGATAGCTGGTCGACATTGAGAGCCCCAAGACAAAGATACAAAGGTATTTTATAGCCAAGATACACCCCTTTCAGTCTACATGCCAAACAACAGATGTATGGAATGGGTCACAAGGTTAAGATGTGTATGAAAGATACTTATAATTCACAGCAGACAGTATCTTCTGTAAAAAAAATATCATTGTGTAGAGACCAGGGTCTGGCCCTGAAGTCATCTCTCCTTGGTACCTCATAGAACAGAAACATTAACTCATGCTATGGAATGCAGTCTCTTTAGGTTTTATCACCCAACAGACATCAAAAATCTCCTGTCAGTGTTAAATCTCCCAGAGGCCCACTTGCAGTTCACACAGACACAATAGAGTTATAAGAACCCTCTATTATGCTGCATAAAACAATCATTTGATGCAATAAAATAATTATAACATAATCTTGTAATTTCTCTCACATTCCCCCACGGACCGACCCTGGCGCGCATGACCCACCACATCACTGAATAGTTTGTTGATCTGTTCCTCGGAAGGCGACCACCAGTCAGGAGGCACAGTGCATTCGGATAAACTCTGAGGAGTAAAACAGAGACAAGTAAATATTTGTTAAGATGAGTTTTTATTTTTTTTATTTTTTAATGAATAATCAACAATGAAAACAATGAGATTTTGCAAACATCTGTTCACACATCTCTTTGGGAGTGTACATGTTGCTGTAGTAAACATACTGTACCTTTGTTAGCATACCAAGTTGCCCTTTAACCCTAAAAGCGTCCCAAGGGGTCAAAAATGTCAGAAATTCAAAACACTTTTTTATCCTTTTGAAATGTTAGGACTTTTTCAATAAACTTGTTGCCAACAAACTAGAAACATTTACCATAATTTCTGTTTTGATATGGAGGAATCTATCTTTGGATAATAGTCGTGTATACTAACCTTGTAACTCAAAATTATATATTTTATATTAGAGTTGTGTCTGATGTTCACACACATACAGTTGAAGTGGGAAGTTTACATACACCTTAGCCAACTACATTTAAACTCAGTTTTTCACAATTCCTGACATTTAATCCTAGTAAAAATTCCCTGTCTTAAGTCAGTTAGGATCACCACTTTATTTTAAAAATGTGAAATGTCACAATATTAGTAGAGAGCTTTCATTTCTTTCATCACAATCCCAGTGGGTCAGAAGTTTACATACACTCAATTAGTATTTGGTAGCATTGCCTTTAAATTGTTTAACTTGGGTCAAACGTTTTGGGTAGCCTTCCACAAGCTTCCCACAATAAGTGGGAATTTTGGCCCATTCCTCCTAACAGAGCTGGTGTAACTGAGTCAGGTTTGTAGGCCTCCTTGCACACGCTTTTTCAGTTTTGCCCACAAACTTTCTATATGATTGAGGTCAGGGCTTTGTGATGGCCACTCCAATACCTTGAATTTGTTGTCCTTAAGCCATTTTGCCACAACTGGAAGTACACTTGCGGTCATTGTCCATTTGGAAGACCCATTTATGACCAAGCTTTAACTTCCTGACTGATGTCTTGAGATGTTGCTTCAATATATCCACATACGTTTCCTACCTCATGATGCCATCTATTTTGTGAAGTGCACCAGTCCCTTCTGCAGCAAAGCACCCCCACAACATGATGCTGCCACTCCCGTGCTTCACGGTCGGGATGGTGTTCTTCGGCTTGCAAGCCTCCCCCTTTTTCCTCTAAACATAACGATGGTCATTATGGCCAAACAGTTCTATTTTTGTTTCATCAGACCAGAGGACATTTCTCCAAAATGTACGATCGTTGTCCCCATGTGCAGTTGCAAACCATAGTCTGGCTTTTTTATGCGGTTTTGGAGCTGTGGGTTCTTCCTTGTTGAGCGGCCTTTCAGGTTATGTCGATATAGGACTAGTTTTACTGTGGATATAGAGACTTTTGTACCTGTTTCCTCCAGCATCTCCACAAGGTCCTTTGCTTTTGTTCTGGGATTGATTTGCACTTTTCGCACCAAAGTACGTTTATCTCTAAGAGACAGAACGCGTCTCCTTCCTAAGCGTTATGACGGCTGAGTGGTCCCATGGTGTTTATACTTCCGTACTATTGTTTGTACAGATGAACGTGGTACCTTCAGGCGTTTGGAAATTGCTCCCAAGGATAAGCCAGACTTGTTGAGGTCTACAATTTTTTCCTGAGGTCTTGACTGATTTCTTTTGATTTTCCCATGATGTCAAGCAAAGATGCACTGAGTGAGTTTGATGGTAGGCCTTGAAACACATCCACAGGTACACCTCCAATTGACTCAAATTATCTCAATTAGCCTATCAGATGCTTCTAAAGCCATAACATCATTTTCTGGAATTTTACAAGCTGTTTCAAGGCACAGCAACTTAGTGTATTTAAACTTCTGACCCACTGGAATTGTGATACAGTGATTATAAGTGAAATAATCTGTCTGTAAACAATTGTTGGAAAAATGACTTGTGTCATGCACAAACTAGATGTCCTAACTGATTTGCCAAAACTATTGTTGAAAATGTTGTTTTAATGACTCCAACCTAAGTGTATTTAAACTTCCGACTTCAACTGTATTTGCCCTCTCTTTGACTACAATGTTCCCACCTGATCTTGCCTACCTTCCGGCTTTGTGGACAATGACTGCCATTGTTAGGGCGGAGACATGAGCATTTCGTCATTATATCCACAATCTCTGCCTAATATCGCCCATATTGGTGGCCTTCTTAGGTCGTATCGGTATGTCAGATTAGCTCAATCGCCAGTTTCTCCGCCTCTGAGTATCACAGAAACACCATTTTTTTTAAATGAATAACAGACAAATGTTCATAACAAGTGGCTATGGATGAAATTGATTTTAAGAAATCTGTTCAAAACATGAAAAATACAACATCAAATTTCACTAGAATTGTGTGATTTTATTTATGTGTACGTAAATAAATATTATGCTTATTTTGGCTAATTTAAACCATTTAATTGTGTAACAAAAGGTTAATAAAATAAAAAGTGTCACTGCTTAACAGACATTGTCTCTGCAATTATTACTAATTTGGGGTAAAAAACAACAACATCCTGTTGGCGCTTTTAGGGTTAATACAGATGTAGGACCTTAATCTGTTCACCTGTTGCAGTAGAACTTTCCTGCAGTGCATGACATTTTAAACTTGTACTATATTTGAGGTTTAAAAAGGCTTTTGAAGTTAGTAATTTCCACTTTGAAATTTCTGATTTGATTTTCCCTTATGAAAATTGTATGAACCCCTACAAAAATGTAGTCCACATAATAATTCACATTTCCTGTTGGTTCAGGATTATTTTCCTGCTGTAGCAAACTGGCTCAAATTAAGATCCTATATCTGTACCATGCCTGTTGCTTTAGTACACATCTCTTTAGTAGGATACATGTTGCTTTAGTACACCTCTTCAGTAGAAATAACACCAGTACCTCTGAGGCAGGTAACTTTGACAGGGTTTTGAGGGGCTGTCTCTCCGGTCCAGGCTCTCCTGAGTGAACCGAGAGCTTCCTTTTGCCCAAGCCGCACGAGTACTTGAGCTCATCCGTGGTGAAGACAGGCAGTCCTTCTTGGACGAGTTCACAGCCTCGTCCCACTGCTTGTTGGTGAAGAAGAGGGGGTAGTTCCCCAGGAGCTGTTTACTGCCCTGAGGAGGGGTACGGAGAACGGAAGAGGATGACAAGAGGCTAGTAAAGGGAGGACGGTGCATAATGTCTCGAATGGGTTGAACAGAATGGTATCAAACCATGTGTTTGATTCCATTCCATTTCTTATCCCATTTAAAGTGCCACCATCCAGTACTGGTGAGAATGGTACAACTTAGTTATGAGCTCTGAGTACGCTGCCATAGAGCCATCAGGTTAGGGTTCAATTCCATTTCAGTTCAGCTAATTGAGGAAGTCAACTGAAATGTATTATCAATTTTTTTCCTCGTTGAAAGGCAATGAAAGGAAAAGGAAAATTAGAATTGGATTACAGTTGACTTCCTGAATTGAATACATTTAAATGGAATTGACCCCAACCCTAATACCCTAACAGGGTAATGAAAAGTGCATTCATGCTTTCAAAGTGCAGACATTCACGCGTTAGAACAAGGTCGTTAACTTCATGCTCAATGTGTAATGGAGAACTATGATATTTTTCAATTTCTCAATTAAATCAATAGCATTATTTGTGTTACACATCTGATATATACAGTGCCTTGCGAAAGTATTCGGCCCCCTTGAACTTTGCGACCTTTTGCCACATTTCAGGCTTCAAACATAAAGATATAAAACTGTATTTTTTTGTGAAGAATCAACAACAAGTGGAACACAATCATGAAGTGGAATGACATTTATTGGATATTTCAAACTTTTTTAACAAATCAAAAACTGAAAAATTGGGCGTGCAAAATTATTCAGCCCCTTTACTTTCAGTGCAGCAAACTCTCTCCAGAAGTTCAGTGAGGATCTCTGAATGATCCAATGTTGACCTAAATGACTAATGATGATAAATACAATCCACCTGTGTGTAATCAAGTCTCCGTATAAATGCACCTGCACTGTGATAGTCTCAGAGGTCCGTTAAAAGCGCAGAGAGCATCATGAAGAACAAGGAACACACCAGGCAGGTCCGAGATACTGTTGTGAAGAAGTTTAAAGCCGGATTTGGATACAAAAAGATTTACCAAGCTTTAAACATTCCAAGGAGCACTGTGCAAGCGATAATATTGAAATGGAAGGAGTATCAGACCACTGCAAATCTACCAAGACCTGGCCGTCCCTCTAAACTTTCAGCTCATACAAGGAGAAGACTGATCAGAGATGCAGCCAAGAGGCCCATGATCACTCTGGATGAACTGCAGAGATCTACAGCTGAGGTGGGAGACTCTGTCCATAGGACAACAATCAGTCGTATATTGCACAAATCTGGCCTTTATGGAAGAGTGGCAAGAAGAAAGCCATTTCTTAAAGATATCCATAAAAAGTGTTGTTTAAAGTTTGCCACAAGCCACCTGGGAGACACACCAAACATGTGGAAGAAGGTGCTCTGGTCAGATGAAACCAAAATTGAACTTTTTGGCAACAATGCAAAACGTTATGTTTGGCGTAAAAGCAACACAGCTCATCACCCTGAACACACCATCCCCACTGTCAAACATGGTGGTGGCAGCATCATGGCTTGGGCCTGCTTTTCTTCAGCAGGGACAGGGAAGATGGTTAAAATTGATGGGAAGATGGATGGAGCCAAATACAGGACCATTCTGGAAGAAAACCTGATGGAGTCTGCAAAAGACCTGAGACTGGGACGGAGATTTGTCTTCCAACAAGACAATGATCCAAAACATAAAGCAAAATCTACAATGGAATGGTTCAAAAATAAACATATCCAGGTGTTAGAATGGCCAAGTCAAAGTCCAGACCTGAATTCAATCGAGAATCTGTGGAAAGAACTGAAAACTGCTGTTCACAAATGCTCTCCATCCAACCTCACTGAGCTCGAGCTGTTTTGCAAGGAGGAATGGGAAAAAAATTCAGTTCAGTCTCTCGATGTGCAAAACTGATAGAGACATACCCCAAGCGACTTACAGCTGTAATCGCAGCAAAAGGTGGCGCTACAAAGTATTAACTTAAGGGGGCTGAATAATTTTGCACGCCCAATTTTTCAGTTTTTGATTTGTTAAAAAAGTTTGAAATATCCAATAAATGTCGTTCCACTTCATGATTGTGTCCCACTTGTTGTTGATTCTTCACAAGAAAATACAGTTTTATATCTTTATGTTTGAAGCCTGAAATGTGGCAAAAGGTCGCAAAGTTCAAGGGGGCCGAATACTTTCGCAAGGCACTGTATATTTTCAAATAACGTAAAACGAGTGTGAAAAAGGCCATTCTTTAACATGGGGTGAGACATTGTTACTAATTTGTAAATAAAGCCAGTTTGTTATTTAGAATCATTTCTTTCTGTTTTTAGAGGGAGAGAAACCAAAAACCTACAGTCATCTCATGGGTCTCCCAGGTAAGGCCGGCACAGGTATTGAACCAGCATCTGTAACAACACAGCTTGTACTGCTATGCAGTGTCTTAAACCATTGCGCCACTCAGGCACTGTATAACATGAGTGGTCGGAAGAGGGCTACAGTACTACAGTAAGAGAAAAATAATCCTAACAAAATAAAATAATACAAATCTTAGTGTAACAACAGTTTTAGTAAGTAATACTGAAGTCGTGCACAATTATCAGTTCCTATTTAGGTTTCTGTCACCCATTCATTGTTAGTTAGAAACACAGTAGGACCCAAAAGCAAAATCAGTGCTCTAACTCCCCCCTTGCGCTGGTCTGGAGCAATGAAGTGGTGACGCAGGGTACCGTACTAAACCACAAATTACCTCAAAGTCGCACAGCATAATCGCAAAACTTTTAGTGGAGCAACCACTGTATGTTAAGCCTATTCCCTATAGTCACCTGGCACTACTTTGTAATGTCTGTACATTTAAATGTTATGTTCCTAATGTGTCCTTTTTTGTATCTCCCTACCAGACTACCACAGCCTTGTTATCCACATCCTATCTTCAAGGCCTTACAAGCCACAACTCCTAAGACATCCTTGGTAACCTTGCCACCGGCCTTACTAGCCCTACAAAATCACCATTACAAACCCTCCCCACTGTGTGTGTGATACTCCTAAACCTGGATTCCTGTGCAATCTCCTCATTTGCATTCTGACTGATGCTCCATGGTGGCAACAACAGTCCTGAACGTAGATTACTCTGTCATTTTCCTCTGCAGGGTTTTGTTTCTCCCTAACCCTAAAGCCTGTGGCAGTATGGGAGCAGTCCAATCAAAACCAGTCACCAGGTTTCTGGAATGTCAAAAACAACATTCTTCTGATGTTGCATAAATGCTAATTATTAGTTAATGTACTCTTATGTTTACAATGAGAAGCAAAACTACCAGCTCCATAAATTTATTTTTTCTTCATAATTCTCATGCTGAGAAAGCAACACAGGTGTTTAGGTGATATTTGATTAAGGCCAATTCCTTAAAGACAAAAACTACGGGGCTTTCACACCAAAGTGGTTTTATGCGGATTTTCTGAACTCCCCCTTAGTTTAGACTGGTGTGAACACTATTGGCACCTGGGAGCGCACTAAACAATGAACCGTGGTTTGCTAAAAAAAGGGTGGGGTTTGGTCTGATTCCATTCAGACCATGGTGCGGTTCGCTGCAGGTTTGAACGCAGTCTGGACCAAACACAAGAAAAGAACCAGAGATGGGCAGTATTGCTGGTTTGACTGCCAGCATTTTATGAAATGCACACAGTACCATAACTTTCTCTGAAACATTGAGTAGCAGTGCATATGATGCAGATTAGGGAGCTATACTGGGGATACAGGCTACTGACTATAGCTTATTCATGTCTCAGAGCGGCTATTACTCTGTTTCCTCACGCATGTTGGAAGACCAAAAAAAAGTAATACGAAGTTTGGGACAAGATATGCTTCTTGAGAATCATAGATAGATTTAAGCATTTTTCTCCAATAAACAAAGGACACATGGTTTTGTTTAGGCATTTTAGTTAGTTTGACATTTGGCAATGTGAAACCAACTAGCCCAAATGACAAAAATACAATGTCACAAATAACTGAACTCTGATTCAAACTATAGCGCAGAACAGTAAATAATTGAGGGGTCATTAAGTTACATAAAACACATCTTGAAAACACAAACCTCATATGTTGTCTGTTCTTCTTCCTGTAGAGAGAGAGAGAGAGAGCGCTATTTAGATATAGAAATTCACCCTGGTGTCTTATTTTGCATTTGTTATGTAACATCTATAATATACACATTATGACCACTGAAACATACAGTATCAAACAGTAGAGTACAGTATCTGACAGAACTGGAACAGACCAAGAGTATTTATTTTTATAAAAACATGTGTTTTCTGACAAACTGCTTGCTTACCTCGGTTTGTTGCTCCTGTGACATGGGCTGTATAAACTGGTTATGGTGCTGGAGAACAGTCTTGAAGAAGTCCAGCACAGTCTGGCAGGGAGCTGGAAGGAGATCAAGGGCTTCATTTATAAAACCCAATAAAAATATTTCATTGTAAATTGTGCGTCTGACAAAAGTCACAGCAACAATGTGATTTACTTAATCTTGACATGAAAAGTAATGTACAACACCACATTGTGTTGGTGCTGTGTCATTATTGTGTAATTATTAGCCACATGTATGCTGAGTCACAGGGTAAAAGCCCAAATCCATTGAGTGTTTTGTCTTGGGCAGCAAATTGAGCACATTGTCTCACTTAAGTTAAGACTGACGTGGTGCTTATTTCGTATCCACATACCAAGTCACCATCTCACATGAATCTGCATAAATTGTAGAAATTGCCATTACTGTGCTCTATTATCCCGAAAGCCCCGTACTGTACCTGGTATGTTGTCCAGCTTGTTGCGCAGCTCTTCATTCTCCTTCTGCAGACACAGCATCTCCTGCTCCAGCTCCACACAGCGAGGGCAGCAGCTCTCCTCTTCCTCCTCCGGCAGGGTGGACGAGGGGTGGCCATAGGACTCCGAAGGGGCTGGGGAGCTCCAGCCCCCAAGGTTATTGCTGGGTGACACCCTAAACTCGGCCGATGGGACTCGCTCTCCCTCGAGGCCCAGGTCCGGGTGGGGCTGCTGGGGCCCGGTGAACAGGTAGCTCTGGAGGGACTTTGTGAAGATGGCTATGTTTGTTTTTGGCTCCAGTGACTGTGCTGTGCTTCATCATCAGGATCAACGGTGGAGCTCTCCCTGGGCTGTGGCTTGCCCAGGTTGGGGCAGTGACCCACTTGACCCGCGTCTGGCTTTGACTCCCCCCCAGGCCTAGAGAGGCAGCTTTCCTCCTGCTTGATGTGGGAGGTAACGGAGGAGGGCAGAGGATCTTGGGGCTCCACGAACCGGCCATCGTTGAGGAGAGTGAGTACACGGCTACACTCCTGTGCGAAAGCATCCAAGATGAGACGGTTTTCTAGAAGCAGAGGAGTCAAGACACAATGATAGCCAAGGCATTCAATATGACATTCAAGTCAATCAGTATATTTTGGCATCAACTTTTTGAGCACATTTCTACATTTCCACTGTCCTGAATTACTTGTCCTGATTTACTTGTCCTGAATTACTTGTCCTGTTTCACTTGGCATTGAATTGATGGATCAAAAAACTAAGATCAGCATCGACTAGATCGGTTGTTTATCATACTACTGTAGGATTGCTTGAGTTTTATCCCTTTCTCAGGCACCTCTACTTGACTCTCAGATTCTGTATAAAGGTGTCACAGTGCAACATCCTGTTGAAGCCTGTCTGTTTCCGGCCGTGGGGGGCATCGTTACTAAATGGTTCTGTCAACCATTTGAGCTGTGCTACACTGGTTTCTGCATCGCTGCTCTGGCTTCCTCATCACCCACGTTCTCCCACTCTCTATCTGGCTTTTCCTCTTTCAAATGTTCTACCATCTTTTACAATAGTACAGGGTCCCTCTATTCAATTGCACTCTTGTAAAGGAAGATGAGTCAGACCTCAATGTCTAGGCCTGTACTTGTCTATTTCTTGCCATTGCTGCCTCTGGTTCCTATTTGCGGCTTAAAGGCCTAATGCAGTCAAAAACATATATTTTTTTCTGTGTTTTATATATATTTCCACACTATGCGGTTGGAATTAGTTGATAGACCAATAAGAAAGTTCCAAACCTCTATGCCAATAACAGTTAGTTTTCAATGTTCTCCTCTCCCCTCAGACCACTCCCTGACGGTCCTAGAGAAATTGTTGCTTGACAAAATAGGTCTTGCTAAGAAGATATTTGTTGTTTCTTTTTTATTTGAAAATACTGGGGCCATACTTGAGAACATAAGCAAGCATTGAAAGTCCAATGGGTTCTCATGCACAAAATGCCAATGAAAAGTGTAGATTAAAATTCATGTGAGAGAACGCTAAATTGTAGCTGGTCTCATCAGATAACATGGCACACGTTAGCCCTATGCTAACCTCAACAGATGGTACTGATTATATCCAGGCACAACTTCTTCATTGGCCTATAAAAGATCTTCGACTTCATATCTACCAACCAATGGCATTTCTTAAAATAGGTCAATCCCAAGGTTTTTTGTTTATTAGTTTCACACGCATCCATGTGCTTTTATGGGGAAAAATACGTTTCTTGTATATTGTAAAAAAAAAAAAAGAAAAGAAAAGTAGGACCTTATAGATTTGGCAAATAGCAGTCAGGCTATCATTGTCAACCTTGCTTCTCAGTGGCACACACTGCTAAAGCAGATGACTCACAGCTGATACTGCACTTTAACCTTTTAACACAAACTTTTTTTTTTCTTCTTTTTTTTGGTTGCCTACCTCCCTTATCTCACCTCATTTGCTCACATTGTATATAGACTTATTTTTCTACTGTATTATTGACTGTATGTTTGTTTTACTCCATGTGTAACTCTGTGATGTTGTATGTGTCGAACTGCTTTGCTTTATCTTGGCCAGGTCACAATTGTAAATGAGAACTTGTTCTCAACTAGCCTACCTGATTAAATAAAGGTGAAAAATAAATACAAATAAAGGGTTCAAGTCTACCTGGCTACCCGGATTATTTCTTGCTAAGAAGCTATTTTTATTCCTTTTTCACCATTTTAATTGAAAGCAATCACTTACTTGTTACCCAGAAATGATTTGATATTGAGATAAAAACGGCTACATTGGACCTTTTTAGTGTTGGGTTGCTGTTGAGAACTTTTGACAAATGCATTTGATTTTATGTAAGCTGATGTCCTCCCCCTCCTCCTCCTGAGGTTTGTAAGAATATTTTAAAGATAAGCACAACGCAGAGGATGAGAGGACTAGCATAAACGATCAATGGAAATAATGTTTTTTCTGTAATATCAATGGGTCAGAGACATGGGAGGAATTTCAGTCCGGGACTCATAGCTACATGGCAAGTTCTCATTGGACCAAATTGTTTATGCATTGAATCTGAAATAGGATACTTGTTATTTGGCTATTGGTCCAGTTTTATTGCAAGGAATTGTAATTGGTCATCCACAGGCTAGGGCTGGGTTATAAAACTACATCCTGTCCCTTTGTTCTGTGGAGAGAATCATTGAGGACAGGGGAGCATGAACATCTACCTCACCGCATGATGTGTTATCTTTGAATTTACCTATTTTCCTACCCCTTGCTTTGGGGTCTGTGTTATTGAAGAATGACATCAACTGCTAACATTTGGTGCCGTGACCCGGGTAAATTGGTCTGAACAACAACAAGAAAAAACAAATCAAATCTGTTGATCCAGAAGGAAGAGAGAAGGCTGAGCGCAATCCACTTTGGGAGTCAACTCTTAATCTCCTAATTGATGGCAGAAGTGCTGGGTGAGTGTAGACCCAATATCATTTTAAAAGAACCAAATCAGGGTAAAATTTGTGCATGCAATGAGTGATATGTATCTGTGATGTATAAGGTTCAAGTCCATTGTTCTCTATTATAGGGATTTAAGTCCTCTATTAAAAGGTTAGAGTCCTTTCTTTTTGTGAAACCTTCTTGTTGCATAGAAGGGAGTTGCTAATTGAGTAGCAATCTTTACACATGTGGTTAATGTATGCCTTCAACAAGCTTTTTGAAGTGAACATACATTTTTATTGGTAACCAGGCTCTACATAAACAATTTGTGTTCTAGAAGAGGTTTGAGTCCTCAAAAGGGATATATTTTGGGGTTAAATAAATATATAAATATATAAACATAGAAATATATATTATATACAACTTTTTAGTTAATATAATGCCATTGTTAAGTGGGAAAATCACTCTGGAAAAGGGTGGAACAGCTCCTCCGGTTGTGAGCATGAAAGATATTTAAAATTCACTGTCTAGTGATATGAAGAACCATTTCAAAGTATAGGCAAGAGATAATAAAGAAATATTGTCATTGTTGACAAAGGTGGAATATGGAATCTGTCTGACATACAAAAAGCTTGGGGAAAAATACAGAGAATGTCTAATTCCTTGACAAAGACTCTTTGTCTTTAACTGTTTTAGCCGAAGTAAGAAAATGGGATGAGAAATTATCTCTAGAGAATAAAAGGTAGTAAAGACAAACCTTCAGTGACAGTAATTACACATACAGTGGGGCAAAAAACTATTTAGTCAGCCATCAATTGTGCAAGTTCTCCCTTCTTCACAAGGTTTTCACACACTGTTGCTGGTATTTTGGCCCATTCCTCCATGCAGATCTCCTCTAGAACAGTGATGTTTCGGGGCTGTTGCTGGGCAACACAGACTTTCACTCCCTCCAAAGATTTTTTATGGGCTTGAGATCTGGAGACTGGCTTAGGCCACTCCAGGACCTTGAAATGCTTCTTACGAAACTCTGTTCCGAAAACACTCGACGACCAGTTCTTATAGCCTTTAGCCGTACCCTTATCCTACTCCTCCTCTGTTCCCCTGGTGATGTAGAGGTTAACCCAGGCCCTGCAGCCGCTAGCTCTACTCCCATTCCCCAGGCGCTCTAATTTGTTGACTTCTGTAACAGTAAAAGTCTTGGTTTCATGCACGGTAACATTAGAAGCCTCCTCCCTAAATTTGTTATATTCACTGCTTTAACACACTCCGCCAACCCGGATGTCCTAGCCGTGTCTGAATCCTGGCTTAGGAAGGCCACCAAAAATCCTGAAATTTCCATCCTTAACTATAACATTTTCCAACAAGATAGAACTGCCAAATGGGCCGGAGTTAGCCTGCAGAGTCCTGTCATACTACTCAGATCTGTGCCCAAACAATTCGAGCTTCTACTTTTAAAAATCCCCCTTACCAGAAACAAGTCTCTCACCGTTGCCACTTGTTATAGATCCCCGGCTGTGCCCTAGACACCATATGTGAATTGATTGCCCCCTATCAATCTTCAGAATTCGTACTGTTAGGTGACCTAAACTGGGACATGCTTTTAACACCCCGGCCGTCCTACAATCTAAGCTAGATGCCCTCAATCTCACACATACTATCAAGGAACCTACAATGTACAACCCTAAATCCATAACAATGGGCACCCTCTTAGATATCATCCTGACCAACTTGCTCTCTAAATACACCTCTGCTGTCTTCAACCAGGATCTCAGTGATCATTGCCTCATTGCCCGCGTGCGTAAAGGGTCCGCAGTCCCTAAAACACTTCAGCAAGCAGGCCTTTCTAATCGACCTGCCCGGGTACCCTGGAAGGATATTGACCTCATCCCATCAGTAGAGGATGCCTGGTTGCTCTTTAAAATACATTTCCTCACCATCTTAAATAAGCATGCCCCATTCAAAAAATGTCGAACTAAGAACAGATTGGTTCCCCCCAGACATGACTGCCCTTGAAGAGCATTGAAACACCCTGTGGTGTTCTACATTAGAGCGGCAGGTAGCCTAGTGGTTAGAGAGTTGGATTTGTAACCGAAAGTTTGCAAGATCGAATCCTGAGATGACAAGGTAAAAAACTGTTGTTCTGTCCCTGAACAAGGCAGGCCTAGTTAAATAAATTGAATAGCCATTGCGATATGCAACTTTTCAGGGAAGTCAGGAACCAATATACTCAGTCAGTTAGGAAAGCTAAGGTTAGCTTTTTCAAACAGAAATTTGCATCCTGTAGCACTAATTCCAAAAGGTTTTGGGACACTGTAAAGTCCATGGAGAATAAGAGCACCTCCTCCCAGCTGCCTACTGCACCGAGGATAGGAAACATTGTAACTACCGATATATCTAAGATAATCGATAATTTCAATAAGCAATTTTCTATGGCTGGCCATGCCTTACACCTGGCTACCCCTACCCGGGCCAACATCTCAGCACCCCCTGCAGCAACTTGCCCAAGCCCCCCCCCCCCCCCCCCCGCTTCTCCTACACCCAAATCTAGACAGCTGATGTTCTGAAAGAGCTGCAATCTGGATCCCTACAAATCAGCTGGGCTAGACAATCTGGACCCTCTCTTTCTAAAATTATCTGCCGAAATTGGTGAAACCCCTATTACTAGCCTATTCAACCTCTCTTTTGCATCGTCTGAGATCCCCAAAGATTGGAAAGCTGCCACAGTCATCCCCCTCTTCAAAGGGGGAGACACTCTAGACCCAAACTGTTATAGACCTATATCCATCCTGCCCTGCCTTTCTAAAATCTTTGAAAGCCAAGTTAACAAACAGATCACTTCAAATCTCACCGTACCTTCTCCACTATGCCATCTGAGCTGGTCATGGGTAGACCTCAGCCACGCTCAAGGTCTTAAACGATATCATAACCGCCATCGATAAAAGACAGTACTGTGCTGCCGTCTTCATCGACCTTGCCAAGGCTTTCGACTCTGTCAATCACTGCATTCTTATCGGCAGACTCAATAGCCTTAGCTTCTCAAATGACTGCCTCAATTCTCGGGCCGACTCTCTTCTCTGTATATATCAATGATGTTGCTCCTGCTGCTGGTGATTCACTGATCCACCTCTATGCAGACGGCACTATTCTGTATACATATGGCCCTTCTTTGGACACCTCCAAATGAGATTCAATGCCATACAACACTCCTTCCGTGGCCTCCAACTGCTTTTAAATGCAAGTAAAACTAAGTGCATGCTCTTCAACCGATTGCTGCCCGCACTCTTTCGCCCGACTAGCATCACTACTCTGGACGGTTCTGACTTATATGTGGACAACTACAAATACCTAAGTGTCTGGTTAGACTGTAAACATTCCTTCCAGACTCACATTAAGCATCTCCAATCCAAAATTAAATCTAGAATCGGCTTCCTATTTCGAAACAAAGCCTCCTTCACTCATACTGCTAAACATATCCTCGTAAAACTGACTATGCAACATATCCTTGACTTGGGTGATGTCATTTACAAAATAGCCTCCAACACTCTACTCAGCAAACTGGATGTAGTCTATCACAGTGTCATCCGTTTTGTCACCAAAGCCCTATATACTACCCACCACTGCGAACTGTATCCTCTCGTTGGCTGGCCCTCACTACATATTCGTCGCCAAACCCACTGGCTCCAGGTCATCTAAGTCTATGCTAGGTAAAGCCCCGCCTCAACTCAGCTCAGTGGTCACCATAGCAACACCCACCCGTAGCACTCGCTCCAGCAGGTATATTTCACTGGTCATCCCCAAAGCCAACACTTCCTTTGTCCACCTTTCCTTCCACTTCTCTGCTGCCAATGACTGGAATGAATTGCAAAAATCACTGAAGCTGGAGTCTTATTTCCCCCTCTAAATTTAAGCATCAGCTGTCAGAGCAGCTTACCAATTACTGTACCTGTACACAGCCAATCTGTAAATATCACACCCAACTACCTCATCCCTATATTGTTACTTATCCACTTGCTCTTTTGCACCCCAGTATCTCTACTTGCACATCATCATCTGCACATCTATCACTCCAGTGTTAATGCTAAATTGTAATTATTTCGCCTCTATTGTCTTACCTCCCTACTATTCTACATTTGCACACACTGTACATTTTTCTATTGTGTTATTGACTGTACATTTGTTGTGTAACTCTGCGTTGTTTTTGTCGCACTGCTTTGCTTTATCTTGGCCAGGTTGCAGTTGTAAATGAGAACTTGTTCTCAACTGGCCTACCTGGTTAAATAAAGGTTAAAAAAAAATAATATAAGGGATTTGGGATGCAGAACAAGGTTCCTATCAGGGTTGGGGTCAATTCCATTTGAATTGCATTCAGTTCAGGAAGTACACTGAAATTCACTGTTTTGGAATTAGGTTTACTTTCTGAATCGACTGGAATGGAAATTACCCTTACCCTGGTTCCTATAGAAATATATAATTTTGTATTTTCTATGCCTACTCTTTATTTGAGAAACCAGTCTGCCTGCTTTTGCTCAAAAGCAGTGGCAATCTTTACTAATGACATGCCAATGACCTATGGCCAATGACTCAACACTATTGTTAAGGGAATTTTTATCAATGATGACTAATTATGTATACATTTCAATCAGGACTGACTAGTCCAAATGCTGTTATGTACGTTACATATATGAATTTTCTCTCTTGCTCCCATTCCCAATTGTATATAATATAGTCAGGAGTTTAGAACAGTGCCTTGGTACAAATGAATGAACTATCTCCAGATTGCAGGGACGGACTATCTCCAGACTGTCTAGAATGCTGATTTATACTGACTGACCTTGGCTTCAGGCGAGGAGGGAAGGCTTGAGAACTATAGGGCCTCTCTACTAGTGTCATGAAGAGATAGAACATTTAGAAAACGCTGACGTCATTTTCAGTTTATAACCTGTGGAAAAATGTGTATGTACCAGTACTCTCTTGAATTAAACGCTGTTACCTGACTTTTAAGACCGGGGCTCTGTCCATTTCTTATAAAAAATATTGGGTCTTACAATCCCATAGAATGCATTGACAGAGTAATTAATTCTGATTGGGAAATAATACAGAGGAATTTAGAATTCCTCTAACAACTATACACGTCAACTACCACAGCGACTGAAATGACTGCAACACTTAACAATGAGCTGCAGTGATTTTCAGAATGGGTGGCAAGGAATAAGTTAGTCCTAAATTTTTCTAAAACTAAAAGCACTGTATTTGGGACAATTCATTCCTCAACTAAATCTTGTAATGAATAATGTGGAAATTGAGCAAGTTAAGGTGACTAAACTGCTTGGAGTAACCCTGGATTGAAACTGTCACGGTAAAAACATGTCAGAACTGACATTAGAGGTTTGCTGAACAGACCTAAGATTGCATTACCTTGTCAGTTGTTTGACAGTATTGTTATTACTGATATATATTTGTGTTTGTCAATTCAGAACTTTATCAACTAGGGATGCACGATATATCGGTGAACATATATGAATTGGACGATATTCGCTAAAAATGCCAACATCGGTATAGGTAAATTTGCAAAACCAATGTCAAAGCTGAAGTGTATACCTATTTAACGTATACATATGATGTAATGACGCCACGTAAAATTTGTCGCTACACGTGCACACAGCATTCATAACTTAGCCCACAATGTCTGCTGTGTGGATCGAGCAGTCAACAAGTCGAGCAGTCATTTGAAACAGTAAGAATTTCAGAGAGACAACTCAAAAGCGAAATCCATTAAAGCTAAGATAATGGAATTCATTGCCCTTGACAATCAACCGGTCTCTGTCGTGGGTGATGTTGGTTGTCACTGACTGGTCGAGCACTGGTACACACTACCAAGTGTGCTATTTTTCAGATGCTGCCCTACCGGAGTTACACAGTAATAGCGTCACTGCTATTAGATTCACGACATTCATACTATGGAACGCCATTTGGGTCTTTGCGTGTCTAAAAAGATACAGTAGCACTGTCAAAGATGTACAAAAAAGTCTGCAAACACCGGCCATGAACGATGTGTTTTCAATACCGCGTTGGTAATAAACCATAATTTGTTCAACCGCAACTTCTTGGGTAGCTAGCTTTAGCTTGGTACCTAGCTAGCACCAATACAACCTGCCTGAAAACAATGACTAGTAGAAACTGCAGTTCTTTTCATTATTCTTAGCAATGATTTATGAATCCTTGTGAGTAAGTATTAGCTGGGTTGCCACTTGTTGCTTGCCTATTGAAATTGAACATAATTTCATGAAAATAAATAGCTAGCCAGCTACTTAACCCTGTTGCCCAAAGCTAACGTTATAAGGAGCCAGCTAGCTTCATCTAGCTAGTGAGCCGTGACCGGATCAGGTTCTGTGTTGTGAAGCTAGCCACAATAATGATTAGGCACAATAGTGGAATTTGCGGTTTGCCTTCAAAATAAAAGTATGTCATTGACAGTGATGCAAATGAATACAAATAGTAGAATTATGCCATACTTTTAATTTGAAGGCTGACTGCAAAGTTCACTGTTGTGGCTAACCCTTATTATGGCTAGCTTCACATAGATGGGTCCGACCACCATTAACAAAATAAGAACTGTCTTACAAATGAGGGTTATTTTAGATGATGACACCTATATATATAGCTATATAGTTAGCTAACTACCTTTAGCTACTGAAACAGATTAGGTCGTTTTGCTATGTTTTGGGGGAAGAACACTGTTTGCATCCATGAGCTAGCTAGCTTTTAAAAAATTACCAGCACTGTAGGTGCGTGAGACAACTTTACCAGCAACGTAGCATACGTATCGATGAATCATTGTGACATATGAAATACGAGTGATAGTGTAATCAATGTGTAATAACTACGTAAAAAAATGTTTATTTTTTATTTTTTTATTTTATTTATTATTCATAATACAAAAATCAACTTACATTGCTACATCAAACATGTCTAGCATACCAAACTCAGGTATTAACAATGCTCAAACATACAAAAAATATAAAATACAAAAAAAGAAACAATTTAAGTGCAATTATATTCACTCTGAAAATATTTTATTATAATGATTCATGAAGATGTTATTATTTTTGTTATTCACTAGGGTTAGTGTTTTAATAAGGTAATTAAATTCAATCAGAAAAATTGGAAGTTTTGGTATAGCATTTTGAAATTTTTGTTTGTGTATAAAGTATTTGGCAACAAGAATAAAAAAAATAACAATCATTTCAGTGGTTTTGTTATCATTGCAATAGTAACATATTATATATTTTATGTTAAAATTATAGGCAGTGTTCATAATGGTAAATAAGTACTTTGCAAGGTTTTCCCAAAATTCGGACACAAATTTACATTCAAAGAACAAGTGAGACAGAGCCTCACCTTCTTTTTCACAGAAAACGCAGATATCATCAATAGCCACAAATGTGGACATCATAGAATTACATGGATATATCTTATGCAAAATGTTGAAGTGCACTTCCTTAACTTTGTTTGGTATACAGTATTCGTAAGGTCTTAACCATGCATTTTTCCAGACAATGTCAGGAATAAGCATGTTCCAGAAAAACTTTCCTCTCGGTGTAAGTTGGTTTTGTGAATGAAGAATTTGTCTTATATATTTATTACAACAAGATTTCTCAAGTAAGCCCACGCCTTCCAATCTGAGTTCTGGATAAACTTTGTGATCATTCCCAAAATTAAGATGACTTTTCATAAGTGTAGTTACACCACTGGGAACGGCTTTGATCACAGAAATAAACTCTCTGAAAGGTATTGGAAACTCTTTCAATGTTATAAATTGTTCATATGTGAGAATATTACCCTTGTTGTTGAAAATATCAAGGAAAAATATCAAGGACAAAGTCAATATTCCTCTCATGCCAGCTGGGGTAGAACAATGACTTATTCCTTACAGTTATGTCTGAATTATTCCACAAAAGAGATTTATGAGGGGAAAAATTGTGCAGGAAACATATTTTCCAGGCCAGTAAAGCTTGTTGGTGAAACCTAGCCAATTTAGCAGGTAATCTTTCAGGAATATAATTACATTTCAGTAAAAATTGAAGACCTTCCAATTTATTAAACACATTATTTGGAATTAAATACCATATTGAATCAGTATCGAGCAAACAAAACACATTTTTTCAACCAGTTTATCTTGAAAGTCTTTGTCAACAAAGTCCAACACTTCTAGACCGCCTTCAGCTCTTTGGCTCATTTACGTAAAAAATGTATGACCACGTAAAATTATTATGTGACGTGCAGTCATATTCAGGTCCTAATTGGTCAACAAGCTTAATTGACACGTCAAATAATGTTATTTGATACATCAAATAGTGTTAAATATTTTTTGACATGCAAAGACCCAAACGCCGTTCCATAGCAAAGACTCAAACGTTCTATAGAAGTCCCGATTGAGAATGAAACGACTGAACAAATGAACAACGAAACAGCACAGCAAGTACAGTTGATGTCAGAAGTTTACATACACTTAGGTTGGAGTCATTAAAACTCATTTTCAACTACTCCACCAAGTTCTTGTTAACAAACTATAGTTTTGGCAAGTTGGTTAAGACATCTACTTTGTGCATGACACAAGTCATTTTTCCAACAATTGTTACAGACAGATTATTTCACTTATATTTCACTGTATCACAATTCCAGTGGGTCAGAAGTTTACATACACTAAGTTGACTGTGCCTTTAAATAGCTTGGAAAATTCCAGAAAATTATGTTATGGCTTTAGAAGCTTCTGGTAGGCTAATTTACACAATTTGTGTAAATTCGAGGTGTACCTGTGGATGTATTTCAAGGCCTACCTTCAAACTCAGTTCCTCTTTGCATGACATCATGGGAAAATCAAAATAAATCAGCCAAGACCTCAGAAAAATAATTGTAGACCTCCACAAGTCTGGTTCATCCTTGGGAGCAATTTCCAAATGCCTGAAGGTACACGTTCATCTGTACAAACAATAGTATGCAAGTATAAACACCATGGGACCACACAGCCATCATGCCGCTCAGGAAGGAGACGTGTTCTGTCTCCTAGAGATTAATGTACTTTTGTGCGAAAAGTGCAAATCAATCCCAGAACAACCACAAGCCACTGCTCCAAAACCGCCATAAAAAAAGCCAGACTACGGTTTGCAACTGCACATGGGTACAAAGATCGCACTTTCTGAAGAAATGTCCTCTGGTCTGATGAAAAAAAAATAGAACTGTTTGGTCATAATGACCATTGTTGTGTTTGGAGGAAAATGGGGGACCGTGAAGCACAGTGGGGTGGCATGTTGTGGGGGTGCTTTGCTGCAGGAAGGACTGGTGCACTTCACAAAATAGATGGCATCATTAGGAAGGAAAATTAAGTGGATATATTGAAGCAACATCTTAAGACATCAGTCAGGAAGTTAAAGCTTGGTCGCAAACGGTTCTTCCAAATGGACAATGACCCCAAGCACACTTCCAAAGTTGTAGCAAAATGGTTTAAGGACAACTTAAGGACAACAAAGTCCAGCCCTGACCTCAATCCAATTGAAAATGTGTGGGCAAAACTGAAAAAGCATGTGCGAGCAAGGAGGCCTACAAACCGGACTCAGTTACACCAGCTTTGTCAGGAGGAAGTGGTCAAAATTCACCCAACTAATTGTGGGAAGCTTGTGGAAGGCTACCCAAAACGTTTGACCCAAGTTAAATAATGCTACCAGATACTAATTGAGTGTATGTAAACTTCTGAACCACTGGGAATGTGATGAAAGAAATAAAAGCTGAAATAAATCATTCTCTCTACCATTATTCTGATATTTCACATTCTTAAAATAAAGTGGTGATCCTAACTAACCTAAGACAGGGAATTTTTACTAGGATTAAATGTTAAGAATTGTGAAAAACTGTGTTTAAATGTATTTGACTAAGGTGTATGTAAACTTCTGACTTCAACTGTAAGTGAAAGAAATAGGTTATGATTTACTGGTAATGGGGACATAAGTAATAGAGGTCGACCGATTAATCAGAATGGCCGATTAATTAGGGCCGATTTCAAGTTTTCATAACAATCGGAAATCGGTATTTTTGGACACCGATTTAGCCGTTTAAATTTTTTTTTTTAAAGTACACCTTTATTTAATCTTTATTTAACTAGGCAAGTCAGTTAACACATTCTTATTTTCAATGATGACTGCCTCGTTCAGGGGCAGAACGACAGATTTTCACCTTGTCAGCACGGGGGATCCAATCTTGCAACCTTACAGTTAACTAGTCCAACGCTATAACCACCTGCCTCTCGTTGCACTCCACAAGGACTGCCTGTTATGCGAATGCAGTAAGACAAGGTAAGTTGCTAGCTAGCATTAAACTTATAAAAACCAATCAATCAATCAATCAGAATCACTAGTTAACTACACATGGTTGATGATATTACTAGTTTATCTAGCGTGTCCTGCGTTGCATATAATCTGACTGAGCATTCAATCATACAAGTATCTGACTGAGCGGTGGTAGGCAGCAGCAGGCTCGTAAGCATTCATTCAAACAGCACTTTCGTGCGTTTTGCCAGCAGCTCTTCGTTGTGTGTCAAGCATTGCGCTGCTTATGACTTCAAGCCTATCAACTCCCGAGATGACGCTGGTGTAACCGATGTGAAATGGCTAGCTAGTTAGCGGGGTGCGCGTTAATAGCGTTTCAAACGCCACTCGCTCTGAGACTTGGAGTGGTTGTTTCCCTTGCTCTGCATGGGTAACGCTTCTTCGAGGGTGGCTGTTGTCGTTGTGTTCCTGGTTCGAGCCCAGGGAGCAGCGAGGAGAGGAACGGAAGCTATACTGTTACACTGGCAATACTAAAGTGCCTATAAGAACATCCAATAGTCAAAGGTTAATGAAATACAAATGGCATAGAGTGAAATAGTCCTATAATTCCTATAATAACTACAACCTAAAACTTCTTACCTGGGAATATTGAAGACTCATGTTAAAAGGAACTACCAGCTTTCATATGTTCTCATGTTCTGAGCAAGGAATTTAAACGTTAGCTTTCTTACATGGCACATATTGCACTTTTACTTTCTTCTCCAACACTTTTGTTTTGCATTATTTAAACCAAATTGAACATGTTTCATTATTTATTTGAGGCTAAATTGATTTTATTGATGTATTATATTAAGTTAAAATAAGTGTTCATTCAGTATTGTTGTAATTGTCATTATTACAAATACATTTTAAAAAATGGCCGATTAATCGGTATTGGCTTTTTTAAAATGTTAAATCCTCCAATAATCGGTATCGGCGTCGAAAAATCATAGTCGGTTGACCTCTAATACCTAAATGCAAACAAGATAACTTTTTAGTATGTGTGTGTGTGTGTGTGTGTGTGTGCGTGTGTGTGTGTGTGTGTGTGTGTGTTTAACCTTTATTTAACCAGGCAAGTCAGTTAAGAACAAATTATTATTTACAATGACGGCCTATCCTGGCCAAACCCGGACCACGCTGGGCCAATTGTGTGCCACCCTATGGGACTCCCAAACACGGCCGGATGGGATACAGCCTGGATTTGATCCAGGGACTGTAGTGACGTCTTTTGCACTGAAATTCAGTGTCTCTAATTTAACTGTATTTTAAAGTTTAAAAGGCAACTTAAATCTTAAATTTCGGTTTTCGGTATCGCTTTTTTTTGCAAGGAAAATATCGCTATCGGACCAAAATGTCATATCGGTGCATCACTAGACACAACAGTAGCTATAAGATGGGGAGAAGTCTGTCCATAATAAAGTGCAGCTCTGCCTTCACATCACTATCAACAAGGTAGGTCCTACAAGGCCTAGTTTTGTAGCAACTGTTCAGTTGTATGGTCAGGTGCCACAAAGCGGGACATGCAATTGGCTCAGAACAGGGCCAGCCGGATGTACACAGAGCTCTAACAATGCATGTCAATCTCTCCTGCCTCAAAGCAGAGGAGAGATTGACTTCATCACTACTTGTATTTATGAGTGGTATTGACATGTTGAATGCACCGAGCTGTCTGTTTGAACTAATGGCACACAACTCGGACACCCATGCATACCCCACAAGAAATGGCACCAGAGGTCACTTCACATTCCCTAAGTCCAGAACAGACTATGGGAGGAGCACAGTACTACATAGAGCCATGACTACATGGAACTCCATTCCACATCAAGTAACTGATGCAAGTAGAATCAGATTTTTATTTATTTATAAAACACACCTTCTGGAACAGCGGGGACTGTGAAGAGACACAAACACAGGCACAGACACATGCATACACACACACAATGTCACGGATCTCTCCAGAACATTCATTACGCACACCTGGCCCCCATTCCCAGTGATTGGTAATTGTATATGTATGCCCTTGGTTTACCATTGTCCTGTCGATCATTGTTACAATGTCCATTGGTGCGTGTGAGTACCTGTGCTGTGTGTTTTGGGCTTTCCTGCCCTTGTGGATTGCGCAGATGATTACGGGTCTCCTGTGTGTTAATCATTGTGAGTGTGTTATTTATTCGAGGTACTCCTCACTCTTTTGTTTGTTTCAACCCTGTGTTTTTGTATAGTTTTGGTTTGGTCTTCGTCCTGCGCCTTTACACGGCACGCCGTAATTTGGGGCTTAATAAAAAAAACGATTACGCATTCCTGCACCTGTCTCCCGAATCATTCATACCGACGTGACACACGATAACATACGCATTATACACACGGATTTTGTGTTGTAGATATGTGGTAGTGGAGTAGTGGCCTGAGGGCACACAATTAATCTGTTACACAATTTTAAAAACATTACAATATATTCATAACTGCCTTAATTTTGCTGGACTCAAGAAAGAGTAGCTGCTGCCTTGGCAGCAAATACAAATATCCCCCCTTAAAGTCTGATAGGTCGTCTCGGCATATATTGATAATTTTGACAAAGACACCCACTGATAGCAAGACTAATGAACCTCACCAAAGCAAGCATCCGAGCAAGCAAAACAGCACCCTTCTGTCTTAATATGTGTCATGTCATATTATTTCTGGGCAGACAGCATCAGATACATGGGCTACAGATACTTAGACACGGGCGCTGTTTATACTTTTGTTTCTTTTCTTATCACTAGCATTTTGGGGAAGCATGGCTTCCCTTGGCAGCTGTGAACACACTCCACTTTGTAGGCTGAATTTCATGACACTTATTGGTGTTTGTAATGTCCCTTTCCATTCATGGTGGTGCACAGTGCACTGTTCAAATGCTTATTTTGGAGTAGACGAACCCTTTTTGAAGTGATTTGTTTGACAATCAGATGAAAGCATAATGATCGGTTGTGTTCAAGGCACATTAAAAGGTAATCCATTTTTACAGTTAAATGACATGTCTTCACTATAAAGCCCATAACAAAAAAAATTGTGCACGTGAATAGGTCTTGTGGAAAAAAAACAGAGCCCCCCCGAATGTCACGGTATAATTCGCACTCGAGATGGAATTTTAGAGTTAATTTATTGCTGTATGCTAATTGAATGCAAACACTACAGGGAGACTTTTGGAATTGATTTATGATTTATTTGAACAGGGGAATGTACCAAACCTAAGCTGAAGCATTTAATGTGTTGAACCGTCATAATTATATATATTATTAAAGTCCCCCTTGCATCTATTAAGGTTCATAATGCTCAAAAGCAGTGGCGTTTCTGAAGGAAAAAAAATACACAAAGCATAAAACACGAACACTGAAACAAACACACTTCAACAACTGCACAACTCTATCACTAATTTGTGCACACATGCATATAGTAGGCATAATCAATCATGACTGCTCATTCTCAGCAATGCATAATATCAATCACAGCAAATGATGGAGAAATGGGAGAGATTAATGGAGATATGAGAGAGATAGAATGGGATTTAAAGAGGCAGGGATTGCTTTCCGTTCTTAACCTTGGTAAATAAATTAGGCTACTCCTCTCTGCTCGACTGATAAAACAACAAATTAAACCATGATGTCTTGTGTCTATTTTATTATGGTATCTTCATAATTTTAGCCTATACACCGACAATAGGCCTACTTGTGGCAAATCAATAGAAAAAAAGTCAATCAAAAACGGTTGTAGGTCAACAAATGTATGTCCTAATAAGGTAAGGTCTGGATATGGCTAAATACTTATGGCATATTTCAAAACTCGTGTCTTATGGACACACTAATATTGAGTAATAACATTGGAAAGTTTTTAAATACTAAACTGAAAAAGGTATTTCTAACATTTATTTCATTCCATTTAAGTGCAGAGGCAATAGGCGTCATTATCTAGTCTAGTCCAACACCAAAATAAAGCCTTCACCTTTGCTCATATCACATTCTCAACCAGTTTTAAAACATACCTGAGCTTATCCTGTAAACGCAATCAGGTGATTCATGTTTGAGCGCCGCTCGTCCTGGCGTATAGGTGGGGTCCCGGTGCACCGTGGTGCCACCGCTGACGGTCTGCTGAAGGCAAAGTGATGCTGGGGCCACACTCCCCACCGTTGTCGAGGTAGATGTCGCGACTCTGCTGCTGGGCCTGTTATCGCATGGAAAGTTATGCTGCAGCTGGGATGTCGGGTTATGCTGGCTGCTGCTGCTGATGGTGTGGGTGGTTTGGTGGAGCTGCTGCCGCTGTTGCTGATGCTGAAGCGGATGATGGTGATTGAAATGAGTGTAGTTCTGTCCACCTCCGTCTCCCAGCAGCGGGATATCGACCATTGTGGGTTTGTGGAACCGCGCCTTCCCCGCCAACCGCCTGTTAGGGAAGGTTTTGAGGTTGCTGTCTGGACCCCGCTGCTGACCGTTTCAACACGCAGTGACACGTGCTCGCTCCTGGCGCGGTCTTGTGTGACATTCTGGTGATTGGTTATCTTTTTCATCATCACTGTTTCGTTGTCTGGCTCAGTTTACACTTCTCAGCACAATCACTTTTATTTACGCCCCGACCCTGTCTGGGGATTGGCGCTGTGGGTTGTCAGTAAAAAAAGAGTATGAAGTCATATTATTTTGGGGCAGATAGCATCAGATACATGGGCTACAGATACTTAGACACAGGGGCGCTGTTTGCCTCGATCAGATCCTGGCGCGTCCTTGTGTGACAGTCTAGTGACTGGTTATTCTTCCTCACTGTCTCGTTGTCTGGCTCAGATTTCCCCTCTTGGCACAATCACTTTTTTTACGCATCGCCCCTGTCTGGGGATTGGCACTGTGGCTTGTCAGTAAATTAGAACACCCTCTGAATACTAGGCTACAGTAGCTTAATATTTAGAGTGGGCTAATTCACTGACAGGCCACATCGCCAATCCCCAGACGGTGCCGCCGTATAAAAAAAGCGGTTGTGCAAAGAGGGAAACGCAGACGGGAACTGCACACCCTGCTGACAGTACACTGTCTCTAGCAGGTTAGGAGATCATTTTCGCTTACCCTAACTCTTTCGCTCACCCTAACTCTTTCCTGCTTTTGTTATATTTGAGTAGTCCGTTAAGAACAAATTCTTATTTCCAATGACCCCAACCAAACACTCACCTAACCCGGACAACGCTGGGCCAATTGTGCTTGTGATACAGCCTGGGATCGAACCTGGGCCTGTAGTGACACCTCTAGCACTGCAATGTAGCACCTTAGACCACTGAGCCACTCAGGATCACTCAGTTTCATAACATGCTATGTTTATTATCCTAACATGCTGCGTAATTTCTAACCTGGTCCAAGAAATGTAACTTCAGTATGGAAGCTACAGTGCCTTGCGAAAGTATTCGGCCCCCTTGAACTTTGCGACCTTTTGCCACATTTCAGGCTTCAAACATAAAGATATAAAACTGTATTTTTTTGTGAAGAATCAACAACAAGTGGGACACAATCATGAAGTGGAAGGACATTTATTGGTTATTTCAAACTTTTTTAACAAATCAAAAACTGAAAAATTGGGCGTGCAAAATTATTCAGCCCCTTTACTTTCAGTGCAGAAAACTCTCTCCAGAAGTTCAGTGAGGATCTCTGAATGATCCAATGTTGACCTAAATGACTAATGATGATAAATACAATCCACCTGTGTGTAATCAAGTCTCCGTATAAATGCACCTGCACTGTGATAGTCTCAGAGGTCCGTTAAAAGCGCAGAGAGCATCATGAAGAACAAGGAACACACCAGGCAGGTCCGAGATACTGCTGTGAAGAAGTGTAAAGCCGGATTTGGATACAAAAAGATTCCCCAAGCTTTAAACATCCCAAGGAGCACTGTGCAAGCGATAATATTGAAATGGAAGGAGTATCAGACTACTGCAAATCTACCAAGACCTGGCCGTCCCTCTAAACTTTCAGCTCATACAAGGAGAAGACTGATCAGAGATGCAGCCAAGAGGCCCATGATCACTCTGGATGAACTGCAGAGATCTACAGCTGAGGTGGGAGACTCTGTCCATAGGACAACAATCAGTCGTATATTGCACAAATCTGGCCTTTATGGAAGAGTGGCAAGAAGAAAGCCATTTCTTAAAGATATCCATAAAAAGTGTTGTTTAAAGTTTGCCACAAGCCACCTGGGAGACACACCAAACAATGTGGAAGAAGGTGCTCTGGTCAGATGAAACCAAAATGTAACTTTTTGGCAACAATGCAAAACGTTATGTTTGGCGTAAAAGCAACACAGCTGAACACACCATCCCCACTGTCAAACATGGTGGTGGCAGCATCATGGTTTGGGCCTGCTTTTCTTCAGCAGGGACAGGGAAAATGGTTAAAATTGATGGGAAGATGAATGGAGCCAAATACAGGACCATTCTGGAAGAAAACCTGATGGAGTCTGCAAAAGACCTGAGACTGGGACGGAGATTTGTCTTCCAACAAGACAATGATCCAAAACATAAAGCAAAATCTACAATGGAATGGTTCAAAAATAAACATATCCAGGTGTTAGAATGGCCAAGTCAAAGTCCAGACCTGAATCCAATCGAGAATCTGTGGAAAGAACTGAAAACTGCTGTTCACAAATGCTCTCCATCCAACCTCACTGAGCTCGAGCTGTTTTGCAAGGAGGAATGGGAAAAAATTTCAGTCTCTCGATGTGCAAAACTGATAGAGACATACCCCAAGCGACTTACAGCTGTAATCGCAGCAAAAGGTGGCGCTACAAAGTATTAACTTAAGGGGGCTGAATAATTTTGCACGCCCAATTTTTCAGTTTTTGATTTGTTCAAAAAGTTTGAAATATCCAATAAATGTCGTTCCACTTCATGATTGTGTCCCACTTGTTGTTGATTCTTCACAAAAAAATACAGTTTTATATCTTTATGTTTGAAGCCTGAAATGTGGCAAAAGGTTGCAAAGTTCAAGGGGGCCGAATACTTTCGCAAGGCACTGTAAGTCGATTAAACTATAGCGGTCATTTTACATCTGACAAGCCAGGTAAATAGAGAATATGCCACCCCTTGAGAATGGCCTCAAATAAGCTTGCCACTCAAAATGACATCTAAAATGAATTGGATAATAATGTTGTTTGGCTTTTGGGGAATGTTTGAAATAATGCTACAAGAGACCAAACATGGCATGATTGTCACATCTAGCCTACTGACTGATGACATTCATTTGCTCATTATGCCAATCCATAAAATGTTTAAGAATTCACTAATCAACATTTTCTCATACATTCCAAGTTATTGAATTAGAGAAAACAAATAAAGGGGGTAAATTATACAAAATAAAGGTGTCATTTGTTGTTTTTTTGTTAGATTTTCCACTTTACAAAAACAGAATAGTCAGTATAGGTAGGCTATACACTTTCCTTTAGCTAACCTACATTTAGCTGGCACATGCTCATGTTGGCCTATAGAAGAATATCAATTGGCATCTAGAAAGGGAAAACACTCCATTAATCGAATAAGATAATAAATCCAACCCATAAAGTACAATGGCAAAAAAAATACGGTGACAGTCAACGTTAAGGCCACCAGAGGGCGACACAACAATATAAGTTTGGCGATTTGAGAGAAAGTTACAGCCCACTGGTTGAATCGAGGCTGTTTCTCTGTCATTTCAATTACATTACTACGTTGAACTAACGTGCAGTAGACGTTGAATTGACGTCCGTGCCCAGTGGGAGAGGTGAAGGAAGATACGCTGCAAACAATGTGTATATGTGTGTTTTTCAAACAGGATGCAAAATAAGGGTCAGTAGGCATAGGCTATTGGAAATTATAGACTAATTGTGCAAATATGAAATAAGACTATTGAAATGGTTGGCTCTGTATTAATATTCCTTGTCCTATTGATACGGAAAGTGAAGGGCACGCATGACTACTGTAGCCTATGACCTCTCAGCATGCTTTTTATTTTTTATTATTTTTTATTGCAGAAAAACCAGTATGCATACAAGAGGTATACAAGCAGACAATGATAACATATGATAGGGGTATAACAAATGACAGATTATATAAATAACTTAAAATAAACACACATATTGATTGTTCAACTAGCCTGTACCCCTGCACACTGACTTGGTACCGGTGCCCCCTGTATATAGCCTCGTCATTGTTATTCTTATTGTGTTACTTTTTATTTTTTAGCCTACTTGGTAAATATTTTATTTTTCTTGAACTGCACTGTTGGTTAAGGGCTTTGTAAGTAAGTATTTCACGGTAAAGTCGACACTTGTTGTATTCGGCGCATGTGGGAAATACAGTTTGATTTGATTTTAACAGCTTTCTTATTAGAAGAAAGGTCTTAATGTGTTGCTCGAATTCGGAAGTTTTTTGTTATTACTGAATTTACATTTATGAATATGACATTTTTCCATTAGCACAATTAGATTTATGAGGTATTTTTTTTAATCTTTATCCTTATTATGTTTAAGGAAACCGAGCAGCTCTCAGCATCACTGCAATCTACCGTCCGCGTGGTGACGCAAAAAATCCCGCGCCATCATGGATGCGCACGCCGGATGGTCAAAGGGATGCGTGCGCGCCTATACAGAATCGGTAACAAAAAACTACAGATTTCAAATTAGGTTGGACACCATACGACCGTAGCCATCCGTATCACATCTTCACGGAACTGAACAACTATGGATGAATTACTTATTTTAATTGTTTCCAAAGGAACGCTCTGAAGAGAAGAAATGTCTGGGTAAAGTTCAGATACACTCGGTTATATATATGATTGTCTTTGCCTGCGCAATAATTACACTTTGAGAAGAGACTGAAACAATCATTCACCTGGACAAACCTGAGTTCAATTCAAGCTTATTTTACACCTGTGACCTGATACTGGTCCGATTTTGGATGAGGATATGCCAAATTGATATAAATGTAAAAAATCGTATGGTTGAATTAAAATCAAACGAATGATGACAATTAAAACACTATTGAAACTGTAGGTAATTCAACCGTGGAACTGTTTCAAACCGAATTCATCATGCGAATATTTTAAAGACAAGGCAGGAGTTAAGGAATACTGTGTCGGCTACTAGGTTTTTTAATAAGGTTTTTGTCGGGATGATGCGACTGCTAAACTACCTCTTGCTGGGCTACCTGACCTGGAATCTACGGATATCAGACGCACAAGGGGAGTACTGCCATGGGTGGCTGGACAGTAATGGAAATTACCACGAAGGCTTTCAGTGTCCGGAGGACTTTGACACCATGGACGCGACCGTGTGCTGCGGGTCTTGCTCCCTGCGGTACTGTTGCGCGGCTGTGGACGCACGGCTGGACCAGGGAAGCTGTACCAACGACCGAGAACTGAATAACACTGAGTTTGCAGCGCGTAAGTTTAGACTACCAATGCAGAGCCTGGCAGGAGTGGACAAGTTAATGCACAATTAACTTCAATACGTGGGATTTCCAAAGATTCAATAAAGATTCAATATAGTGAAAGAGTTCAACATTCAATATGTCGACACGCTTTTAATGAACCATGCATGTCACTCAAATGAGAGTCAATTTTGTTTCACCATTCAGCCTTTTCAGGTCAGTGTCAGGCATGCAATAGCCTACATGTTTCATTATAAAAGTTTTTGTTTTCAATCAGTCTTATATTTTAAGATAAAATAGAACCTATAAATCCATCTTTTTTTTGGTGCCTATTTTTAAATAATTTAGATGCCAAAAATGACATCCATATAATACAAGGGGGGGGATCATGCAATTATCTATATATCTATCACAGCCTATGTTTTGTTTTCATATGTACATTGTCCTAAGAATCTCCTTAAAATGTATGTTGTCATTTTGAAACCTAACATCAGCACTAAAACTAACTTTTCATTTAGTTATAACAATGTAATAGCTCTATCAAGATGCAGCAATGACAGCCCATCTTGATTTACAAAGGAACTTTGTGAGGTGTAAGCACTATGCAACTCCGATTGTACGCATATGTGGGGCACCCGTTTTTGGGGGCTTGGGCTTCATGTGACAACAGGTTAGGTATATTGCTATCGGTCCCCAAAACAAGGAAAGGAAAAGTGGGCCATGCGATACACCTGGAGTGTCACAATCAAGGCTGAATCAAGAAATCATAGATCCAATCATAGGTTTTTATTTTTTGTAGAGACCAGGACTGGAAGTAGTAGGCTGTGAAAAGAAGTGGATTGATTTTGACCCCTATATAAACCAGGCAACTTTGTAATAATCCTGCAATCTAAATAATAACTTTGCACACCAATGGCAGAATAGCCTATGCCTTACTGTATCCAAAGGGGACATCAAATCACCTTCAGGTGTGTATTCGATACGCCTGAGTTGCAGGGGTTATTATTTCAGAATTAATTTCTAATTTAAAAAGAAGAGTTTTCATTCACATGGAATTATTCATCAGCATTAGTTCCAAATGTGTACCATTTATGGAATAAAACTGAAACATATAAAAAATATATATTTAAAAAACTCATTTCACCAAATTGCTCAATTTAATGGTCTCCCAAGTTGCTAAACCCTACAGGGTGGTT
Organism: Oncorhynchus clarkii lewisi; assembly: GCF_045791955.1. Lineage (NCBI taxonomy): Eukaryota > Metazoa > Chordata > Actinopteri > Salmoniformes > Salmonidae > Oncorhynchus > Oncorhynchus clarkii. The sequence goes on along the minus strand of NC_092158.1, from coordinate 59,754,332 downwards.
AATACAATTTCCTCTTTTTTTCTGATAATAATTCAACTTAAAATAATTTCCTCCCCTGGTGCCAATTGCTAATTTAAGGTGTAATCTGAACGTTTAATCTACATTTTGGAAAAATACATTGTCTTCAGAAAAAACGCTTCTGAATGAACATTCGCACAGTAGCCTTTTGCATAGTCCAATTCAGGCCTTAAGCAAATAAATATAGAGCCAATGACTAACCAAGAACCAAGAAATAAAATGTAGCTAAATGATAGGCCTATTAATAACTACAAAACACCTGGTTTTGTAGGTGCATGAGGGTTATATGGAATAAAAAAATATATAATGCCTTTTAACACTTTGAATACATTGTATTAAGACAGCCTAAATGTAGTTGGTTATTTTTATAGTAGCAAAATAGTTTTTTTGCAGCACTGTGTTTGCCTAATACACCCCAGTAGTCTTCTTATATTGTATTGTGATCCAGAAACTTGTACTACCAGTCTGATATTAAAATGAGCTATTGAAAATATTTTTGCAACAATACAAAATTATGTCTTGTGAGTTAATGTAAATACATGTTGAATTTTGAGGGGATTTAGGAAGGTAAAGAGCAACATTTGACTTTTGTCTTCAAAAATGTATTTTCTCCTGAATCCCTTTCCATAAAAAAAGGTATAATTCTGGATTCTGTAGAAAAATCTAATATTTCACAGATGCATATCTTATTCAATCAAGATGTTCCCATATGTCTGTGCATGTTTGCAATACAGTTTATTACGCACACATATTTTCACTGACTCTAAAAAGAGTTGAGTGTAAACTCCACTTCTCATTGGCCCTGTTACTTTATGAATACATCCTTCCTAGTTTCCTTGAGGTGAGCACAGGTATGTAAGTGATTTGTTAGGTGTAAGCAATGCTACCACCCTATTGCTTTCACCAATAAAACCAGTATTCAGATCTGTGATTACTTCAAGGAAGGTAAAGGGATGCTTTTTCAATTTTTCAAACAGGTATTCAAGTTATCAAATGTACAAGTATTCAAACACCTGTTCCTCCTTGCAGAGCCTATCTACGTGCCCTTCCTGATGGTGGGCTCTATCTTTGTGGCCTTCGTGGTGGTTGGCTCCCTGGTTGCCATCTACTGTTGCACCTGCCTGCGGCCCAAACAGCCTACCCAGCAGGCTCTCCGCTTCTCACTGCGCAACTGCCAGGGCGAGACCATCCCCATGATCCTGACCACTGCGCCAGCCAGCCTGCGCACCCCCTCGCGCCAGTCCAGCACGGCCACCAGTTCCAGCTCAGCTGGCGGGAGCAGCTCGGTGCGCCGCTTCTCCCTCGGAGGTCAGGGGCAGCAGCACGGGTACTTGGTGTCAGCGTCTGCACCAAGCACCCGTGTCTTCACCTCCCCCTCCACACCTCAGCCGCTACTCCCACCACCCCCTCCACCCCCCTACACCTCCCCTGCAGCCTGCATGCCAGGCGGGCGCCAGCACCCTCACTCCCATGCCCAGCTGCAGCTGCACCAGCCCATGCACCCACACCAACAGCCTCACCTGGCCCAGGGCCCGGGCTTCCTGCTGCCCCAGCAGTACTTCTTCCCCCTACAGCCGGAGCACTTCTCCGGGGCTAAGGGCTTTGCAGACTTTGGACAGAGCTGACGGGGCTTCCTTGGCAACGAGGAGGTGGAGGAGGTTACAGGAGCACACTGTTGGACACACTGTGGGACGTGAGTAGGGTCATGTTCATTAATAAGCACTAAACAGAAGAAAACACACTGAAACAACAGGAAGGGACTACCTGAACCTGCCCAGTATGAGTTTGTTTTAAATCAGTGAACTGTACTGAACATGACCCTGGTGTGTTTTGTGGACAGACACACAGTCATCGGCTACCGGGAGGACTGCCCTGACATGCACTGCAGTAGGCCTGTTGAATGGAGACTGGGAGACAGGAGGCTTTGTTCAAGATAAACCACAAGAAAGCTTCCTAGTCGAGCAGAGTACATGAGAGTATTGTCTCTCTAAATTACAGGAATGGACTTCTGCTTAGAACAGACAGGACTGTTTATTGGTCAATATTGTTTTCAATGTTATGCACTTTTTTATATATACATTTCTATTGTAAACAATATTCTGTCTTCCCTTTCTCTTTTATACACAATTTGGTTAAATGGTGATGTCAAATTGTCACAATAACTTTTGTGGCAGGAACATTATTAAGAAGTGTTCTAGACATTTTGTTGCGAGCTGCAGGACATTTAATCAAATTATCATTTTGACAATTGCAAATCCCTAAAAGAGGGGAAGGACTGACACCAAGGTGTGCAGTAGGGTGAACAAAGCCAAAGGATGTACTGTGTGTACAGTGCTCACTGGCTGGTTTGTTTTTATTTAATGATATTAGTCAACACCAGTATCTAATTAGTATTCTAATGACTAATTCTATGATTGTGAGTACTCGTCATGCAACGCTACAACTAGAAGTACATTTAAAAAATATAAAACACTCAATAGTTGGTCAGTATTTTCGAAAATGAAACCTACTCTTTAATAATCCAAGATTGAATGGTTGAGAATTGCTTAATTGCTCACTTACGGATGGATACATTTTGTACTAACTTGGGAAAATGGCAACTGTTTCCTTTATGCTGTTAGAGTCACAATCCTGAGTTTGTGTTTCACCTTTTAGCCTCCATATTTGGTTTATTAATGTACTACTTATTATACTGAAGAGAGGGGATGCAAAGATATTCACAAACATGGATGACACATTGAACCTTAAATACAGAGACTCTACAAGCCAAAATGTTGTCTTACAGATAGCGGAGTCCCCCTTTTTCTCCAGCCTCAGACATATAGGCAACTGAAACGGTTCATAAAGGCTACCTGTCAATCAATCTTCACATGAGGAATGTGGCAACGAGATCAGTCATTGTCAATGCTCAATGAGCCTGTCATGGCCACAGTGTTCAAAACAACTGGTCCCAGAAATAGGGAAGAGTTTTGGGTTGGATGAGCAGGTATGGCAAGAATCCAAAGACTTCTCTGTACCCTAGTCATTTAAGTGTGAAATAAACTTGGCAATCACTGACCTATTATGGCAGATTAGATACAATAGATCATATAGTGGATCATGTTTGGAGCTAGACAGTCTCTTCCGAACAAAGGAAAAATTACAGCAATTCCCAGAGATGACTGCCACGACAATCTTTGGGTATTGCTGTCCTTTTTTCTTTTTTGGAAGGCTAAAAATCTACAATGTTTACCCAGACAAGCATCCTGTTCCAATAGAAACCTTTGGTAGCACATGCATACTACTCCTTGGAGCTCTTTGCGCTAAAGTTGCGCAGATGTCAACACAATTGATTTTCTATACATTTGGTTATGCTTGGACACTTCTGGTTTTTAAAAACACATGAAAAAGTCATCGTCTTTCAGATACTGTCTTCTAGATGGTCCTGTACTGGTACTGGTACTGGTACTGCTCTAAATCTATTTAGAACGCAAAGAAAATACCTCACAGATTGAATTGTTTTTGAAGTTATATTGACAGTAATCCAAGGACTCTTGAATGAATACTCTAGCAAGGGTACACCTAGTCAGGAAAATATGTATTTCATGAACTAACGACTAAAGAGAAACCATCTAGGTTGGTTTTGTGACAATAACAGAGACAAATTATTGAGACAAATTATTGTAATTATAACGAAAAGGATATTCTACCACACGGCCCCACAGTAAACCTCAGATCACCAGTCACCAGGGAGTACAACGTCACCATAATGACGACATTTCTTTGTTTGTCACGCATGGAAGGGAACTATGTTTTCCGTCTCCCCCTGCCTTTTCCTGTTTATAGGTTCTCATTGCTCTGCAGGTCCTGTTTGCTACCACACACATGATGATTTGATGGGGAAAACAACTAGCTGCCTCCTCTCATTGTGGACGTTTACAAAGTCCGAAATGAGGGATGGCACCTTATTCCCTACATAGTGCCCTACTTCCGACCATAGTAGTACACTGTATACAGGGTGCCGTTTGAGTAGCTCATCTTGCCAATCGAGGGGTAGAGCACTGTTCTAAACTCGCTAGCTAGGATATCTTACGTATTCTATCGGGGAAAAAGTCTAGTTAGGCACCATTGTGATTGTTACAGCTGAGTAATGTGTGGAATGCAATTACTTGTTTAAAGCAATCAACCTGCTGTACAACATTTTTGGAAATTGGACTAAGTTGCAGGACTCTATCATTAAAAAGACAAGGCAATTTAGGCACGATAACTACATACTTCTTAAATAAAAAATAAACATTTTGAAGACAAAAAGAAACATGGATGGCTGAAGGCATGAACAAATGTAAGGCCCTATTATACAGTAGATCATTATTTTACAAAGCGCAAAAGAACAACAAAACAACAAAATGTCTGTTCTGAAGTGGTCAATTATTAATATGCTTGGTGGATATTTTTTAAATCTACATTTACATTTTTATTTTATTTTATCAAAAACGAATCTGTATTATTCTGTCACCAATTGGAGTACACATACCTAAAAATGTTGACAGTTTTTGACAAAATGATAGATTGTTTTGGCTCAATGCTCATATTTTCTCTATTAATATGAAAGGAGGAGACATTAAGTTGGTTATACTTCAACACATTTAACTGAGCAGGAACAGTAAGGAATTTCAAACCACAGACTGTTAAAATTGCAAGCACAGTGCTTATGTCTGCTGGACACACAACTACAGCACAGTGAATACTTTTTGAATGCTTTTTTGTTTCTAGTTATTTTCCATTTTTGATGTACAAGACATCCCTCTGTCATGTCCAAATTCCCGAGAGGCTCGGGCTAGAGTTATCCAGAGGCTGCCCCCTTCAGATTCAAATCGCTGTCGGAAAACGACTGTGAATCGTGATAGGCTGTCCTGGCCGAGAGCGGCGTGGTTTCACCATTCGTTGGTCCGCTATTTGGTGGTGTCGTACGCCCGGATGACCTCAGACTGGGAGACCACTCTGTTCTCGTCTTGAGAGAAGGCGTATCCGTCTGCACGCAGGACAGATGAACAGTGAGAAACGATGGAAACGATGACACGTTCAAATTCTAACCATGATTAGAAAGAAACTAACTTAATTGAAAGTAAAACATTTCAAAACAAAAACTCGTAAAAATGATTTTAACTAAATAAAAATAAATTAAATAATGACTTTCAAAATAAACCAAGAATCAACATAAGTTTCAATTGAATTAAAACAATATTATTGAAAAATAACAACATGCTCCCTAAGAAGCTTGACCAGTGCTACGCGAGGGAGGGTCATGTTACCTGACACCTACCATCTTGACACGTTCAAATTCTAACCACGATTAGAAAGAAACTAACTTAATTTAAAATAAAACATTTCAAAACAAAAACTCGTAAAAATGATTTTAACTAAATAAAAATAAATTAAAGAATGACTTTCAAAATAAACCAAGAATCAACATAAGTTTCAATTGAATTAAAACAATATTATTGAAAAATAACAACATGCTCCCTAAGAAGCTTGACCAGTGCTACGCGAGGGAGGGTCATGTTACCTGACACCTACCACCTACCATTAGCTCTACAGCCACTAACTTCAACTATGGGAGTTCCTATCGCAACTTTAACCTTTGACCCCCTAGCTCACCTTTAAGTCTCAAATTACTTCGTCACTACCTGCAGGCCAGCAGATGAGTTCAGAAGGCCCAGTGAGAGGAGTGCATTGTGGGAAAAATATCGCACACGTTTATTGAATCGTTTTCGCTCTAACCACCCCTCACACAGGGCACAGCACACAGGGAAGGAGAGGTCAAATCAAATCAAATTTTATTTGTTACATACACATGGTTAGCAGATGTTAATGCGAGTGTAGCGAAATGCTTGTGCTTCAAGTTCCGACAATGCAGTAATAACCAACAAGTAATCTAACTAACAATTCCAAAACTACTGTCTTGTACACAGTGTAAGGGGATAAAGAATATGTACATAAGGATATATGAATGAGTGATGGTACAGAGCAGCATAGGCAAGATACAGTAGATGGTATCGAGTACAGTATATACATATGAGATGAGTATGTAAACAAAGTGGCATAGTTAAAGTGGCTAGTGATACATGTATTACATAAGGATACAGTCGATGATATAGAGTACAGTATATACGTATGCATATGAGATGAATAATGTAGGGTAAGTAACATTATATAAGGTAGCATTGTTTAAAGTGGCTAGTGATATATTTACATCATTTCCCATCAATTCCCATTATTAAAGTGGCTGGAGTTGAGTCAGTGTCAGTGTGTTGGCAGCAGCCACTCAATGTTAGTGGTGGCTGTTTAACAGTCTGATGGCCTTGAGATAGAAGCTGTTTTTCAGTCTCTCGGTCCCAGCTTTGATGCACCTGTAATGACCTCGCCTTCTGGATGATAGCGGGGTGAACAGGCAGTAGCTCGGGTGGTTGATGTCCTTGATGATCTTTATGGCCTTCCTGTGACATCGGGTGGTGTAGGTGTCCTGGAGGGCAGGTAGTTTGCCCCCGGTGATGCGTTGTGCAGACCTCACTACCCTCTGGAGAGCCTTACGGTTGAGGGCGGAGCAGTTGCCGTACCAGGCGGTGATACAGCCCGCCAGGATGCTCTCGATTGTGCATCTGTAGAAGTTTGTGAGTGCTTTTGGTGACAAGCCAAATTTCTTCAGCCTCCTGAGGTTGAAGAGGCGCTGCTGCGCCTTCTTCACAATGCTGTCTGTGTGAGTGGACCAATTCAGTTTGTCTGTGATGTGTATGCCAAGGAACTTAAAACTTGCTACCCTCTCCACTACTGTTCCATCGATGTGGATAGGGGGGTGTTCCCTCTGGTGTTTCCTGAAGTCCACAATCATCTCCTTAGTTTTGTTGACGTTGAGTGTGAGGTTATTTTCCTGACACCACACTCCGAGGGCCCTCACCTACTCCCTGTAGGCCGTCTCGTCGTTGTTGGTAATCACTGTTGTGTCGTCCGCAAACTTGATGATTGAGTTGGAGACGTGCGTGGCCACGCAGTCGTGGGTGAACAGGGAGTACAGGCGAGGGCTCAGAACGCACCCTTGTGGGGCCCCAGTGTTGAGGATCAGCGGGGAGGAGATGTTGTTGCCTACCCTCACCAACTGGGGGCGGCCCGTCAGGAAGTCCAGTACCCAGTTGCACAGGGCGGGGTCGAGACCCAGGGTCTCGAGCTTGATGACGAGCTTGGAGGGTACTATGGTGTTGAATGCCGAGCTGTAGTCAATGAACAGCATTCTCACGTAGGTATTCCTCTTGTCCAGATGGGTTAGGGCAGTGTGCAGTGTGGTTGAGATTGCATCGTCTGTGGACCTATTTGGGCGGTAAGCAAATTGGAGTGGGTCTAGGGTGTCAGGTAGGGTGGAGGTGATATGGTCCTTGACTAGTCTTTCAAAGCACTTCATGATGACGGAAGTGAGTGCTACAGGGCGGAAGTCGTTTAGCTCAGTTACCTTAGCTTTCTTGGGAACAGGAACAATGGTGGCCCTCTTGAAGCATGTGGGAACAGCAGACTGGGATAGGGATTGATTGAATATGTCCGTAAACACACCGGCCAGCTGGTCTGCGCATGCTCTGAGGGCGCGGCTGGGGATGCCGTCTGGGCCTGCAGCCTTGCGAGGGTTAACACGTTTAAATGTCTTACTCACCTCGGCTGCAGTGAAGGAGAGACCGCATGTTTTCGTTGCAGGCCGTGTCAGTGGCACTGTATTGTCCTCAAAGCGGGCAAAAAAGTTATTTAGTCTGCCTGGGAGCAGGACATCCTGGTCCGTGACTGGGCTGGATTTCTTCCTGTAGTCCGTGATTGACTGTAGACCCTGCCACATGCCTCTTGTGTCTGAGCCGTTGAATTGAGATTCTATGTTGTCTCTGTACTGACGGTTAGCTTGTTTGATAGCCTTGCGGAGGAAATAGCTGCACTGTTTGTATTCGGTCATGTTACCAGACACCTTGCCCTGATTAAAAGCAGTGGTTCGCGCTTTCAGTTTCACGCGAATGCTGCCATCAATCCACGGTTTCTGGTTAGGGAATGTTTTAATCGTTGCTATGGGAACGACATCTTCAACGCACGTTCTAATGAACTCGCACACCGAATCAGCGTATTCGTCAATGTTGTTGTCTGACGCAATACGAAACATGTCCCAGTCCACGTGATGGAAGCAGTCTTGGAGTGTGGAGTCAGCTTGGTCGGACCAGCGTTGGACAGACCTCAGCGTGGGAGCCTCTTGTTTTAGTTTCTGTCTGTAGGCAGGGATCAACAAAATGGAGTCGTGGTCAGCTTTTCCGAAAGGGGGGCGGGGCAGGGCCTTATATGCGTCGCGGAAGTTAGAGTAACAATGATCCAAGGTCTTTCCACCCCTGGTTGCGCAATCGATATGCTGATAAAATTTAGGGAGTCTGGGTACATAGAGGGCTTTTCACAGTATTGAGCCGAACCGAACCAAACCAAGCTGTACTGAGATGGCCTGGTTACACATCCATCATAATTGCTGAAAGCCTGCTGTAAAGGACAATGTGTTCCGGGTCAGCGCGATACTGTGAAAAGGGCATAGGTGGGGTTTCTAATAGGGATCGAGGGTATGGTTTCTCTACAGGTAAGGAGGCAAAAATAAAAGGGATCACACAAAACCGATCCCATCCCCACCTACGAGACAAAAAAAAAAAAAGGTCAGCAAAAATAACATAAATAAATCAAATCCAACAAACCAAATTAAACCCATTCCATCTGTATTGTCTTAAAGCTTCTATCTCGACCACTAGGCATACGAAATTTGTACTAGATGGGACGAGACTGTCCATTAAGGTGCATCCCCAATAGTACCCTATTCCATATATAGTGCACTTTTTTTGACCAGAGCCCTATGGGCCCTTTTCAAAAGTAGTGCACTATAAAAGGAAAAAGGTGCTATTTGGGACACACATAGTGTTAGGGGGGTTGTACTAACAGGCGGAGGAACACCAACAGGGAACAGTGGGGCACTTTTGTGTTACTTAATGGGGTTAACGACAGGATTATGTATGTGGATTTCCTGCATCTGGCTAACGTGGAACATGCATATCGAATTCTAAAGAGTGTTGGGATCAGCAGAGTATTAGCACATCCCCAATGCTGAGGCAGCATCCCAAATGCTGAGGCAGCATCCCAAATGGCACCCTATTCCCTATGCAGTGCACTACTTTGGAACAGGGCCCATAGGGCTCTGGTCAAAAGTAGTGTACTATATAGGGAATAGGGTGCCATTTAAGACACAGGAACTATAGTCAATACAAAATGCCTGTCTTGGGTCTTTGGACCAGTGCAGAGAGAAAATGTTTCTCTCTCTCTCTCTAAGAAAACAACATGAGGGCTTGCCTCCAGGTCAGTGTGTGAGGCATGTGCGTGTGTGCTATTAATAGTGTGTGTGACTTATGTAGGTTCTGCTGCATGGAGTCTGATCTGTACAGACTCACGGTGCTCTTCTTGAAGACGTTCTTCAGGAGCTGTGCCCTCTCCGTCAGACTGCAAAGAGACACACTCACACGAGAGAGAGAGAGAGGGTGTAATCGCCACACAGAGCCCTTCAGTTAGACTTAACCACCCATACATCAAGCCCTATCGCGCCCAGTACTCCACAGGACAAGAGAAGAGAGACTGCACTTCCTGCTGAGGAGAGGAGAGGCCATGTAAGGGAGAGGAGGAAGGGGAGGATTCTGTGTTTGTTTGTGTGTGCTTGTAGTACCATCCTCGTGGGTACCAGAAATCCCCAAAGTCCCCACAAGGATAGTAAAACAAGGAAAATGATCCCTTCTCCCCACACCCCCAGAGGACAAAGGCTATTTTAAGATTAGGGGTTAAGGTTAAGGTAAGGTTTAGGGGTTAGGAAAAACATGATTTTGAATGGAAATAAATGTTAGGTCCCCAGAAGCATAGTAAAACATGTGTGTGTGTGTGTGTGTGTGTGTGTGTGTGTGTGTGTGTGTGTGTGTGTGTGTGAAAAAGAGAGCGAGGTAGAAAGAGAGAGAGATGGCATGTGTGGTTTGCGCGCATGTATGTATGTGTGTTTATATAGTTGTGTGTGCATGTGAGAAAGGAACTGAGTGTATGCGTCTTCAGCTCCAGGGTTCCAAGCCTGCTGGGCCCTGGACTGTGGCCAATGGGGGAAGACTTTCAGCCGGCAGGAGATTTCACACTGATCTGATCCATGCTAATGAACTCCACGGGCCTTCGATGGGGTCCGGCCCCGGCTTACTGATACGAGCCCATTTCCATACATAGGGCACTACTTTTGACCAGGGCCCTGGTCAAAAGTAGTGCACAATATAGGGAATAGGGTGCCATTTGGGACAACCCCCATCTCCGGGAGCTCAGCTCAAGATGCATGTCTTGAATATACTGAAGGTGCTACAGTACAGTACAGTACAGCCTCTCGCCACACACTTTCAGAGGGAAAGAATAATGTTCCAAGCAAAATAATATATGGCAAATAGAAATCCAAGAAGGGCAGTTTTATTGCTTCTTTAATCTGCACAACAGTTGTCTGCTGTGCTAACATAATTGCAAAAGAGTTTTCTAATGATCAACTAGCCTTTTAAAATGATAAACTTGGATTAGCTAACACAACGTGCCATTGGTTGCTGAAAACGGGCCTCTGTACGCCAAAATCAGCCATTTCGGTGCAGGGTGAACTGTACTGTATGTGTACAGTAGGCAGCCAGTAATTATGCCAAGATACTAACAATAGGGAAGCCAGGATAAATATTTGTGAATCCTCAAGGAGCAAATATAAGTTATACACTGTATACGTTTAGAAGTTATAAACTGTATGACACTGTAAATCATGTGTTGTACCTGCTGTGTAAGAAGAAATACAAAGAGTATTCAGGAATGTAGGATATTAAGAAAAGTAATTCAGATATCCTAGAGTTATGAGGCATTGTGAAGAATAAAACACAGCATGAGTCCTAAATAACACCATATTTCCTATTTAATGCAGTACTTTTGACCAAGACCAATAGGGCTCTGGTCAGAAGTAGTGTACTATATAGGGAAAGGGGTGCCATTTGGGACACACACCTAGGAAAAGAAGGAAGGTGAGAAAAGTGTCTGAGATGGTACAGTACCTCGTCCCGTGCACCACGGCTCCGGGGTCCTTGGACAAGGCTTCCAGCTCCTTTACCTCATCCACCAGGGTCTTAAAGAACACCTTCTTCAGACTGTTGGTCAAAAGGAGCAGATGTCACCAACAGGCATTCACAACCACAACTGAATACAACACTATTTAATATTATTATACAGTATTATTATATGTCTATGTACCCAACATCCCAAATCACTCCATGAGGCTTTTCCTAAACCTTCTGCATAAGACTGGCAAAGTAAAGTAGATGCCAAGTACAGTGCAATCGTAAAGTATTCAGAGCCCTTCACTTTTTCAAAATTGTGTTAAGTTACAGCCTATTCCAAAATGGATTAAATTATTTTTCCCCCTTATCAATCTACAGTCGTGGCCAAAAGTTTTGAGAATGACAATTATTAATTTCCACAAAGTTTGCCGCTTCAGTGTTTTTAGATAATTTTGTCAGATGTTACTATGGAATACTGAAGGCAAAATTGTGAGTGAGCCCACTCCCTTGGCTGAGAAGTAACCCCACACATGAATGGTCTCAGGATGCTTTACTGTTGGCATGACACAGGACTGATGGTAGCGCTCACCTTGTCTTCTCCGGACAAGCTTTTTTCCGGATGCCCCAAATAATCGGAAAGGGGATTTTTACCTCAGTCCTCAGCAGTCCAATCCCTTTACCTTTTGCAGAATATCAGTCTGTCCCTGATGTTTTTCCTGGAGAGAAGTGGCTTCTTTGCTGCCCTTCTTGACACCAGGTCATCCAACAAAAGTATTCTTCTCACTGTGCGTGCAGATCCAGTCACACCTGCCTGCTGCCATTCCTGAGCAAGCTCTGTACTGGTGGTGCCCCGATCCCGTGGCTGAATCAACTTTAGGAGACGGTCCTGGCGCTTGCTGGACTTTCTTGGGTGCCCTGAAGCCTTCTTCACAACAATTGAACCGCTCTCTTTGAAGTTCTTGATTATCCGATAAATGGTTGATTTAGGTGCAATCTTACTGGCAGCAATATCCTTGCCTGTGAAGCCCTTTTTGTGCAAAGAAATGATGACGGCATGTTTCCTTGCAGGTAACCATGGTTGACAGAGGAAGAACAATGATTCCAAGCACCACCCTCCTTTTGAAGCTTCCAGTCTGTTATTCGAACTCAATCAGCATCACAGAGTGATCTCCAGTCTTGTCCTCGTCAACACTCACACCTGTGTTAACGAGAGAATCCCTGACATGATGTCAGCTGGTCTTTTTGTGGCAGGGCTGAAATTTGGAAATATTGGCTCAAATATTTGCTAAAAATGTAAAAAAAAAACATGAGGGTCTGAATACTTAATTAAGGATCGGCGTTCCGATTTACCACCAGTAAATCATGTAGCGCGTTATGTCAGGATCGCAGATTTTAGAGAAACAACAAATCTCAGGAAACATATAAGTGTCTATTGTAGACTGAAAGCTTAAATTCTTGTTAATATAACTGCACTGTCCAATTTACAGTAGCTATTACTGTGAAAAAATGTCATGCTGTTGTTTGAGGGGAGCTCCTAACAACAAAACACTTTTTTTCAATGCGATAGGTTTGATAAATTCACCTCTCAAGGTGAAATGTCTATTTACTTTCTGAAATCCTGCTGAAATCCTGATTTATCATCCAAAGGTCCCAGAGATGACATGAAGTGTCGTTTTGTTAGATAAAATAATTTTTCATATCCTAAAAAGGTCCATATAGCATGCACGATCGATTTTGTATTTCCACTCGTTCAATTTGCAAAGAAAGGAATCTGTGAAAATCTCACCCTAAACATTGTTTCAACGAGTCAAATCAAATTCGTGTCTATTCCTCATAGATCCTAGAAGGTAAGACTTCACTATTTCATTAGGGGTGTAGAATATCCTATAGGACACCAATACTTGGAAAGCTAAATCAAAGTCCAAGTATAGAGATTTGACGATATTCTTGCAGAAAAATTGAATATGAATGCGATTGTCTCCTTCACAATTTGCCCAAATGTACCTTCACACTAAAAGTCTTGTAGTTCACTCATACGTCAAGTTATCCATCAGAAACGTTGCACAAACACTGCTTCCATCTTGTGGACACTATTGGAATTACAACCAGATTGATGGCTAGAATTATGACCTTTCTCTTGCATTTCAAAGATGGTGGTATAAAAATACTGGTTGGTTTTTTCTTTGTATTTTCTTCTACCAGATCTATTGCGTTATATTCTCCTACATTCAATTCACAATTTCCACAAACTTCAAAGTGTTCCCTTTCAAATGGTACCAAGAATATGCATATCCTTGCTTCAGGGTCTGAGCTACAGGCAGCTAGATTTGGGTATGTCATTTAGGCGAAAATTGAATAAAAGTGGGGTATCCCTTTAAGTAAATAAGGTATTTCTGTTAGATAAAATAAAAAAAAATGAGCAAACATTTCTAAAAACCTGTTTTCGCTTTGTCATAATAGGGTATTGTGTGTAGATTGCTGAGAATTGTTATTTATTAAATCAATTTTAGAATAAGGCTGGGGGTCTGAATACTTTACCAAAGGCACTGTATATAAAAATCCTATTCGCTTAATTTGCCAGTTGTCTGTAACAAATTGTATCTGCTGTGAGTTGAATTCCTTTGTCTTTCCCAGGACTATGAGGCTGATTAAGAGATCCCTATACTTATTTCAATGAATGATTTAAATCTGAGTTGTACACACTTATCTATACTTTGAATCGGTCAGTAAATCAAATAACTATAAATATTACAAACGTAAGAATTTGTTATGAATCAAACACTATAAATGTTACACCACAGATATCCTATAAATTCTCATAAATATAAATTGCTTGTATATGTACCTTAATATTATAAATGTTTTTTCTCCACTGAGTATACAAAACATTGCTCTTTCCCTGTCATAGACTAACCAGGTGAAAGCTATGATCCCTTATTGAACTGGCTAAATACACTTCAATCAGTGTAGATGAAGGGGAGAAGACAGGTTAAAGAAGGATTTTTAAACCTTGAGACAATTGAAACATGGATTGGGTATGTGTGCCATTCAGAGGGTGAATGGGCAAGACAAAATATTTAAGTGCCTTTGAACAGGGTATGGTAGTAGGTGCCAGGCGCACCGGTTTGGGTCAAGAACTGCAGATCTTGCAGGTTTTTCATCAGACAGTTCCCTGTCTGTATCAAGAATGGTCCACCACCTAAAGGACATCCAGCCAATTCGAAACAACTGTGGGAAGCATTGGAGTCAACATGCGCCAGCATCCCTGCGGAACGCTTTCAACACCTTGTAGAGAACATGCCCGACGAATTGGGGTGCAACTCAATATTAGGAAGGTGTTCCTAATGTTTGGTATACTCAGTGTATAGTTGAAGTCGGAAGATTATATACATCTTAGCCCAATACATTTAAACTTAGCTCTTCACAATTCCTGACATTTAATCCAAGTACAAATTCCCTGTCTTAGGTCAGTTAGGATCACTACTTTATTTTAAGAATGTGAAATGTCAGAATAATAGTAGAGATAATGATTTACTTCAGCTTTAATTTCTTTCATCATATTCCCAGTGGGTCAGAAGTTTACATACACTCAATTAGTATTTGGTAGCATTGCCTTTAAATTGTTTAACTTGGGTCAAACGTTTTGGGTAGCCTTCCACAAGCTTCCCACAATTAGTTGGGTGAATTTTAGCCCATTCCTCCTTGCCTCCTTGCTCGCATACGCTTTTTCAGTTCTGCCCACAAATATTCTACAGGATTGAGGTCAGGGCTTTGTGATGGCACACTCCAATACCTTGACTTTGTTGTCCTTAAACCATTTTGCCACATCTTTGGAAGTATGCTTGGGGTCATTGTCCATTTGGAAGACCTATTTGCGACCAAGCTTAACTTCTTGGATATAGGGGGCGCTATTTTAATTTTTGGATGAAAAACGTTCCCGTTTTAAACAAGATATTTTGTCACAAAAGATGCTCGACTATGCATATAATTGACAGCTTTGGAAAGAAAACACTCTGACGTTTGCAAAACTGCAAATATATTGTCTGTGAGTGCCACAGAACTGATGTTACAGGCGAAACCCAGATAAAAATCCAATCAGGAAGTGCCGCATTTTTTGAAACCGCCTCATGCCAATGACTCCTTATATGGCTGTGAATGGGCCACGAATGAGTTTAGGCTTTCTGTCGCTTCCCCAAGGTGTCGACAGCATTGTGACGTATTTGTAGGCATATCATTGGAAGATTGACCATAAGAGACTACATCTACCAGGTGGTCGCTTGGTGTCCTCCGTTACAATTATTGCGTAATCTCCAGCTGCAGTATTTTTCCGTTTGCTTCTGATGAGAAACCAACTGTCACGACTGATATATTATTGAATAGATATGTGAAAAACACCTTGAGGATTGATTCTAAACAACGTTTGCCATGTTTCTGTCGATATTATGGAGCTAATTTGGAAAAAAGTTTGGCGTTGTACGGACTGCATTTTCGGGTCTTTTTCTTAGCCAAACGTGATGAACAAAACGGAGCTATTTTGCCAACACAAATACTATTTTTGGAAAAAATGAACATTTGCTATCTAACTGAGAGTCTCGTCATTGAAATCATTCGAAGTTCTTCAAAGGTAAATTATTTTATTTGAATGCTTTTCTTGTTTTTGTGAAACTGTTGCCTACTGAATGCTAGGCTTAATGCTATGCTAGGCTATCAATACTCTTACACAAATGCTTGTGTAGCTTTGGGTGAAAAGCATATTTTGAAAATCTGAGATGACAGTGTTGTCAACAAAAGGCTAAGCTTGTGTTTCAATTTATATATTTAATTTAATCTGCGATTTTCATGAATAGGAAACGTTGCGTTATGGTAATGCACTTGAGGCTATGATTACGCTCCCGGATACGGGATTGCTCGTCGCTAACTTCCTGACTGATGTCTTGAGATGTTGCTTCAATATATCCACATAATTGTCATGCCTCATGATGCCATCTATTTTCTGAAGTGCACCAGTCCCTCCTGCAGCAAAGCACCCCCACAACATGATGCTGTTTCATCAGATCAAAGGACATTTCTCCAAAATGTATGATCTTTGTCCCCATGTACAGTTGCAAACTGTAGTCTGGCTTTTTTTGGCAGTTTTGAAGCAGTGGCTTCTTCCTTGCTGAGTTGCCTTTCAGGTTATGTCGATATAGGACTGACGATATACTGTGGATATAGATACTTTTGTACCTGTTTTTTTCCAGCATCTTCACAAGGTCCTTTTGCCGTTGTTCTGGGATTGATTTGCACTTTTAGCACCAAAGTACGTTCATCTCTAAGTGACAGAACGCGTCTCCTTCCTGGGCGGTATGACGGCTGCGTGGTCCAATTGACTCAAATGATGTCAATTAACCTATCAGAAGCTTCTAAAGCCATGAAATAATTTTCTGGAATTTTTCAAGCTGTTTAAAGGCACAGTCAATTTAGCCTATGTAAACTGGAATTTTGATACAGTGAATTATAAGTGAAATAATCTATCTACTATTGTTGGAAAAATTACTTGTGTCATGCACAAGGGCAAAAAAAAGTACAGTAGGGCAAAAAAGTATTTAGTCAGCCACCAGGCCTGTAATTTTCATCATCGGTACACTTCAACTAAGACAGACAAAATTAGAAGAAAAAAAATCCAGAAAATCACATTGTAGGATTTTTTAAATGAATTTATTTGCAAATTATGGTGAAAAATAAGTATTTGGTCACCTACAAACAAGCAAGATTTCTGGCTCTCACATACCTGTAACTTCTTCTTTAAGAGGCTCCTCTGTCCTCCACTCGTTACCTGTATTAATGGCCCCTGTTTGAACTTGTTATCAGTATAAAAGACACCTGTCCACAACCTCAAACAGTCACACTCCAAACTCCACTATGGCCAAGACCAAAGAGCTGTCAAAGGACACCAGAAACAAAATTGTAGACCTGCTTCAGGCTGGTAAGACTGAATCTGCAATAGGTAAGCAGCTTGGTTTGAAGAAATCAACTGTGGGAGCAATTATTAGGAAATGGAAGACATACAAGACCACTGATAATCTCCCTCAATCTGGGGCTCCACGCAAGATCTCACCCCGTGGGGTCAAAATTATCACAAGAACGGTGAGCAAAAATCCCAGAACCACACGGGGGGACCTAGTGAATGACCTGCAGAGAGCTGGGACCAAAGTAACAAAGCCTACCATCAGTAACACACTACGGGACACAGGGACTCAAATCCTGCAGTGCCAGACGTGTCCAGGCCCGTCTGAAGTTTGCTAGAGAGCATTTGAATGATCCAGAAGAAGATTGGGAGAATGTCATATGGTCAGATGAAACCAAAATATAACTTTTTGGTAAAAACTCAACTCGTCGTGTTTGGAGGACAAAGAATGCTGAGTTGCATCCAAAGAACACCATGCCTACCGTGAAGCATGGGGGTGGAAACATCATGCTTTGGGGCTGTTTTTCTGCAAAGGGACCAGGACGACTGATCCGTTTAAAGGAAAGAATGAATGGGGCCATGTATCGTGAGATTTTGAGTGAAAACCTCCTTCCATCAGCAAGGGCATTGAAGATGAAACGTGGCTGTGTCTTTCAGCATGACAATGATCCCAAACACACCGCCTGGGCAACGAAGGAGTGGCTTCGTAAGAAGCATTTCAAGGTCCTGGAGTGGCCTAGCCAGTCTCCAGATCTCAACCCCATAGAAAATCTTTGGAGGGAGCTGAAAGTCTGTTGCCCAGCAACAGCCCCAAAACATCCGGACTTCCGGACATCCGGACTTCCGGCGCCGACAGAGATGGCCGCCTCGCTTCGCGTTCCTAGGAAACTATGCAGTTTTTTGTTTTTTTACGTGTTATTTCTTACATTAGTACCCCAGGTCATCTTAGGTTTCATTACATACAGTCGAGAAGAAATCCTGAATATAAGATCAGCATCAACTCACCATCAGTACTACCAAGAATATGTTTTTCGCGACGCGGATCCTGTGTTCTGCCTTACAAACAGGACAACTGAGTGGATTCCATGCAGCGACCCAAAAAAAAAAAACTCAGAAAATGAGGGAAACGAGGCGGTCTTCTGGTCAGACTCCGGAGACGGGCACACCGTGCACCACTCCCTAGCATTCTTCTTGCCAATGTCCAGTCTCTTGACAACAAGGTTGATGAAATCCGAGCAAGGGTAGCATTCCAGAGGGACATCAGAGACTGTAACGTTCTTTGCTTCACGGAAACGTGGCTCACTGGAGAGACTCTATCCGAAGCGGTGCAGCCAACGGGTTTCTCCACACATCGCGCAGACAGAAACAAACATCTTTCTGGTAAGAAGAGGGGCGGGGGCGTATGCCTTATGACTAACGTGACATGGTGTGATGAAAGAAACATACAGGAACTCAAATCCTTCTGTTCACCTGATTTAGAATTCCTCACAATCAAATGTAGACCGCATTATCTACCAAGAGAATTCTCTTCGATTATAATCACAGCCGTATATATCCCCCCCCAAGCAGACACATCGATGGCTCTGAACGAACTTTATTTAACTCTTTGCAAACTGGAAACCATTCATCCGGAGGCTGCATTCATTGTAGCTGGGGATTTTAACAAGGCTAATCTGAAAACAAGACTCCCTAAATTTTATCAGCATATCGATTGCGCAACCAGGGGTGGAAAGACCTTGGATCATTGTTACTCTAACTTCCGCGACGCATATAAGGCCCTGCCCCGCCCCCCTTTCGGAAAAGCTGACCACGACTCCATTTTGTTGATCCCTGCCTACAGACAGAAACTAAAACAAGAGGCTCCCACGCTGAGGTCTGTCCAACGCTGGTCCGACCAAGCTGACTCCACACTCCAAGACTGCTTCCACCACGTGGACTGGGACATGTTTCGTATTGCGTCAGACAACAACATTGACGAATACGCTGATTCGGTGTGTGAGTTCATTAGAATGTGCATTGAAGATGTCGTTCCCATAGCAACGATTAAAACATTCCCTAACCAGAAACCGTGGATTGATGGCAGCATTCGCGTGAAACTGAAAGCGCGAACCACTGCTTTTAATCAGGGCAAGGTGTCTGGTAACATGACCGAATACAAACAGTGCAGCTATTCCCTCCGCAAGGCTATCAAACAAGCTAAGCGTCAGTACAGAGACAAAGTAGAATCTCAATTCAACGGCTCAGACACAAGAGGCATGTGGCAGGGTCTACAGTCAATCACGGACTACAGGAAGAAATCCAGCCCAGTCACGGACCAGGATGTCCTGCTCCCAGGCAGACTAAATAACTTTTTTGCACGCTTTGAGGACAATACAGTGCCACTGACACGGCCTGCAACGAAAACATGCGGTCTCTCCTTCACTGCAGCCGAGGTGAGTAGTAAGACATTTAAACGTGTTAACCCTCGCAAGGCTGCAGGCCCAGACGGCATCCCCAGCCGCGCCCTCAGAGCATGCGCAGACCAGCTGGCCGGTGTGTTTACGGACATATTCAATCAATCCCTATACCAGTCTGCTGTTCCCACATGCTTCAAGAGGGCCACCATTGTTCCTGTTCCCAAGAAAGCTAAGGTAACTGAGCTAAACTACTACCGCCCCGTAGCACTCACTTCCGTCATCATGAAGTGCTTTGAGAGACTAGTCAAGGACCATATCACCTCCACCCTACCTGACACCCTAGACCCACTCCAATTTGCTTACCGCCCAAATAGGTCCACAGACGATGCAATCTCAACCACACTGCACACCGCCCTAACCCATCTGGACAAGAGGAATACCTATGTGAGAATGCTGTTCATTGACTACAGCTCGGCATTCAACACCATAGTACCCTCCAAGCTCGTCATCAAGCTCGAGACCCTGGGTCTCGACCCCGCCCTGTGCAACTGGGTACTGGACTTCCTGACGGGCCGCCCCCAGGTGGTGAGGGTAGGCAACAACATCTCCTCCCCGCTGATCCTCAACACTGGGGCCCCACAAGGGTGCGTTCTGAGCCCTCTCCTGTACTCCCTGTTCACCCACGACTGCGTGGCCACGCACGCCTCCAACTCAATCATCAAGTTTGCGGACGACACAACAGTGGTAGGCTTGATTACCAACAACGACGAGACGGCCTACAGGGAGGAGGTGAGGGCCTTCGGAGTGTGGTGTCAGGAAAATAACCTCACACTCAACGTCAACAAAACTAAGGAGATGATTGTGGACTTCAGGAAACAGCAGAGGGAACACCCCCCTATCCACATTGATGGAACAGTAGTGGAGAGGGTAGCAAGTTTTAAGTTCCTCGGCATACACATCACAGACAAACTGAATTGGTCCACTCACACAGACAGCATTGTGAAGAAGGCGCAGCAGCGCCTCTTCAACCTCAGGAGGCTGAAGAAATTTGGCTTGTCACCAAAAGCACTCACAAACTTCTACAGATGCACAATCGAGAGCATCCTGGCGGGCTGTATCACCGCCTGGTACGGCAACTGCTCCGCCCTCAACCGTAAGGCTCTCCAGAGGGTGGTGAGGTCTGCACAACGCATCACCGGGGGCAAACTACCTGCCCTCCAGGACACCTACACCACCCGATGTCACAGGAAGGCCATAAAGATCATCAAGGACATCAACCACCCGAGCCACTGCCTGTTCACCCCGCTATCATCCAGAAGGCGAGGTCAGTACAGGTGCATCAAAGCTGGGACCGAGAGACTGAAAAACAGCTTCTATCTCAAGGCCATCAGACTGTTAAACAGCCACCACTAACATTGAGTGGATGCTGCCAACACACTGACACTGACTCAACTCCAGCCACTTTAATAATGGGAATTGATGGGAAATATATCACTAGCCACTTTAAACAATGCTACCTTATATAATGTTACTTACCCTACATTATTCATCTCATATGCATACGTATATACTGTACTCTATATCATCGACTGTATCCTTATGTAATACATGTATCACTAGCCACTTTAAACTATGCCACTTTGTTTACATACTCATCTCATTTGTACATACTGTACTCGATACCATCTACTGTATCTTGCCTATGCTGCTCTGTACCATCACTCATTCATATATCCTTATGTACATATTCTTTATCCCCTTACACTGTGTACAAGACAGTAGTTTTGGAATTGTTAGTTAGATTACTTGTTGGTTATTACTGCATTGTCGGAACTAGAAGCACAAGCATTTCGCTACACTCGCATTAACATCTGCTAACCATGTGTATGTGACAAACACAATTTGATTTGATTTGATTTGATTTGAACATCACTGCTCTAGAGGAGATCTGCATGGAGGAATGGGCCAAAAACCAGAAACAGTGTGTGAAAACCTTGTGAAGACTTACAGAAAATGTTTGACCTCTGTCATTGCCAACAATGGGTATATAACAAAGTACTGAGATAAACTTTTGTTTTGACCAAATACTTATTTTCCACCATAATTTGCAAATAAATTAATAAAAAATCCTACAATGTGATTTTCTGAATTTTTTTCCCTCATTTTTTCTGTTATAGTTGAAGTGTACCTATGATGAAAATTACAGGCCTCTCTCTTTTAAGTGGGAGAACTTGTACTTTTTTGCCCCACTGTGTATGTCCTAACTGACTTGCCAAAACTATAGTTTGTTAACAAGAAATTTGTGGAGTGGTTGAAAAATGAGTTTTAATGACTACAACCTAAGTGTATGTACATTTCCGACTTCAACTGTATATGTAAATGTCTTGAGTGCATGTGATCTATTTGTGATCTAAGAAGATTCCCTAGAAAAGTGTCCTAAAGCAGGACATGGAGGTGCATGGAGGGGATCTCACACTTTGTAGGCCATGTCAAAGACCAGGGAGGTGACAGGGATAAAGACCAGGCCCATCCACAAGACTCCCGAACTGAACATCATGTCCGCCTGAGACACACATGTACACACACACACAGAACAACAGGAACACATTCCTTGGGTCATTGCAAAGAAAATAGTTTGTGAAGCAGTAAAGGAGGTCCTCAGCAGAAAATAAGAGGGTCAGCTTGCTTTAGGCATTTCTATTACATAAAATGGCATTTCTAAACAATAAAATGATGGGTCAACCTAATTTGACCATAGTTGGTAATCCACCGTGACTAAATGACACTCATGTTGTTTTAGTTTCAACTGTGATCCTTAGAACCCACCTAGGACTGAGGAACTAGCTTTGTGCAGTTAGTACTGTAGTGTCCTTCACTATGCTAGTTAGTACTGTAGTGTACTTTACTATGCTAGTTAGTACTGTAGTGTCCTTTACTATGCTAGTTAGTACTGTAGTGTCCTTTACTATGCTAGTTAGTACTGTAGTGTCCTTTACTATGCTAGTTAGTACTTTAGTGTCCTTTACTATGGTAGTCAGTCAGTACTGTCGTATCCTTTACACTCTTTAATGGGGTCATTCCAAATGACACAAATGGGAAGTATGTCCAAACCCCTTTTTACAAGTATTCCCTATCAGTGAAGAACCTTGGGTACAGCACCCGCTGTCTCAAAAAGCCAACTGACATTTTTTATTTGACCCTTATTTTATTAGGTAAGTTGACTGAGAACACATTCTCATTTACCGCAATGACCTGGGGAACAGTTACAGGGGAGAAGAATGAGCCAATTGGAAGCTTTTACTCCTCAGGTGCTGACCTGTTGCACCCTCTGCAACCACTGTGATTATTATTTGACCCTGCTGGTCGTCTATGAACATCTTGAAGAACAATCTGGCCTTAATGGCCGTGTACTCTTACAATCTCCACCCGGCACAGCCATAAGAGGACTGGCCACCCCTGGTTCCTCTCTAGGTTTCTTCCTAGGTTCCTGCCTGTCTAGAGAGTTTTTTCCTAGCCACCGTGCTTCTACATCGGCATTACTTGCTCTTTGGGGTTTTAGGCTGGGTTTCTGTATAAGCACTTTGTGACATCTGCTGATGTAAAAAGGGCTTTATAAAAAAAAAATGTATTGATTGATTGACTGGGTAAAGCTCCATGTCTGACTAGGAAGAGGCATTAGACACACACCATACCAGTGGAGAGGGGGATGGAGTAGGATGTACTGTAGCTGACCTCAGACAAAGAGAAGGTCAGTTTTGCATTCCCTCTAACCCTCCAATGATTAAGGTGAGCAAGTAGCTAATCCTAGATCTGTGCCAACTTCTAGCCAGAGGGGAGGAAATACAGTAGGACACACTTATTCACCCTTGTCATCACATTTTCGAGAGAAACATGAGAAGGGCAGAGCAGCTACACATCAAAGTCCACTGATATAAGTTCTAAAGGTAGTCCTTCCATGCATTGACCTATAAAAGGATGGAGGTCAACTACAGCTGTGTGTGTGTATCATTGGAACCATTTCCCTTCATGCTCGTTGACTTGTAGTAGTAAGGACAGCCAACAGAGAGAAAGAGCTATTTGTTATGCTATATAACCTTCAAATAATAAACACTGTCCCAATGTTTGTGTGTGCAGTATATTCTAAACGCTCTCATTGTCTACAGAGTGCCAAGATACATGAGATAATCAAGGCCCAAATGGAACCATATTCTCTATTTAGTGCACTACTTTTGACCAGAGCCCTACAGAGCTCTGATCACAAGTAGTGCATTGCACTATATAGGGAAAAGGGTGCTGTTTAGGATGCAACCCTAAGAGTGCATTGAGACTGATATGATATGCATTGGGAAAACGCAAGCTTGGAGGCAACTCTTCTTCATCCACCTCTGATGTAGGCCTTACATCTCTCCAGATATCGTAACTCTGACATCTTAGGAGACAGCATCTGCTCCCTGGTCATCAAAAACACACAGATCATCAAGACAACAGTCTGCTGTTTAGACGAACGCGCATTGGCCCTGTCGGAACTCCAGGACTCGGGAGGTTCCATTTGGTCTGGCAAGTCAGGGGGAGGCAGGGAGGGATACTCTTGCCGTGGGCCGTCCCATACAGTCGTCTCCGCAGGGCTGTGTTTGCTTTGGACCGGCTGCATTGAAACTATCTGTCATTACATGTTAACGAGCAAAACACACGTCCCCTCGCATCAGCAATTTGGGCCTTACAAGACAATGGTCTTCCTGTAATACGAAACAAGCTGGACCCTGGGACGGCGCATTAGGGCACACGCACACTCGGATCAGTGTGAAAGATATCAAAGAGTTCAGGTGTTCCCAAAATAGCTATTACCAGCGAAATGGATGACAAAACATCTGGGAAAGAGGAAATACCAAATAACTGGACATCAAAATGGCATTTTCCTAATGTTTGAAATGGTATTGGAATGAATGGAGTTTTATCTATGTTGCCCGGCAATGACGAAAATACATAAGTTGAGGGAAAATAACATTTTCACGTCAAGTTTGAAGTTAGGAAGTCCCGGATAGAAACCTAGACTTTTTTTTCTTCGTAACATCACTGTAAATATTTTTGTTTTCATCCAGTGTATCACACATTTGAATAACCGCATTTAAACTGTCTTGAAAGTATTTAGAAAATAAACTGCGCTTATAGGCTCAGCACGTTAAATAGATTAAATTAAGTCAACGAGCATGAAAAATAAACCAGCTTCTAATTTTAACAAACTTCTGAAAAATACTGTTCCAAATGAACTGCATCGAAGGTCTGACTACTTTGCTAATCTGTAAATTCAAAGCTTAATTTAACTTAATCTTAATAAACGTTTACCTGTTAAAGATTTGGATGACAGATACACTAAATCCTGGCCGAGCCAGCAGTGTTTGGTAGATGCTAGCAATGGCTCATTCCTGGAGGCCTATGAGAGCTGGAGTGCAGGGGTGTGTGATTGTATTTTTAGGACAAACTAATAAACTCATCTGGGCAGGCAGACAGTGGTGTCCGTAGTGTTTTGACAGGCCGTCAACCTCTCACAGCCACTGGAGACGCAGACGCAGACACACACACTCAAACACATGCATACAGTCTATCACTAACAAGTTAGAAACGTTCATAGCCATAGGTGAAAGAGCATTCAGTCTGCCACTCAACACGGCCTAAGATCTTGTTTGGAGCAGACGAGTAAGCTTTTGTTGCTTTTGCAGAGCTCAGTTTTGTACATCGTATAGAGGTGTAATTTGTTTGCTGTACACATTTGGAATTTACTTATATATACAAATGAGACTGTTGTTTCACTCTGAATATGATATGGGCACGCCAATACAGTTGTTTGTCATATTTGACATTCTTGAAACTGTGTCTTAGTCTAAGAAAATATATTTTTCAAAGCCATCCTTAATGCGATGGTAAAGGAACAGACTGATCCAATCGGCTCAGAGTAGAGGCGTGTGATTACTATGCCTGGATGCATTGATCAGGGGGTCTCACAGCAGCGGCAGTTGGCTGACCATGCATGACAGGCCACAGTGATTGTGGGACTCCAAGAATGTTAATGCCTGTCATTGTGATGGTAAATATGAAGGGTGGACAATCAAGGCCTAGGCTTTCACTCTGTTCCTAGACCTTTTGACTTTAGAAAGCATAGATAAAGAAAAGTCAACTTTCCACACGCACACACACCTCACTCTTACCATGTCTCGTTCTGTCATATCTGTAAAGGGTGACAAATTTGAGTCTCTGCCCTTTTCTCGGTATGAGCCTGGTTGTTGCCAAAGCCAAAGCCTCTGGATGCTAATATTCAGACACTAGGAGCCTGGGCGCAGTCTCTCTTTGTGCGTCTCTTTTTATTGGGCCCGGTGAAATTAGGGTTATTTAAGTCAAATCCAGTCCCAGTGAGTGATTTGGCCTACCTCCATCCATGTCCCTAAATTCTACTGGCTCTACCGGACCACACTACAATCTGGATGGACGTTAGAACATAGGGGTAGACCGTTCTGCTATGGCGCTAGGGAGCTAGGGGAAGGGTTATTGGGTGACTTGAGGGTTCAGAGTTGTATCCTACTGCAAATTGAAGCTGGATGTGTTTGTTTGTGGCCAAAAATGACCCCCAATCCCTTGGTGACCAGCTCCATGCTACCTCGCCAAACAAAATCCTTAGGGTTAGTGTGTTGTTGGACAGGCTGTGAACACAGCCGCAGAAAGAAAAAGCCAGTGCCTGAGGATTTGATGGGAGAGAAAAGAGATGGAGGCGGCGCACTTAATGCCCTGGAAGGAGAAAGAGAGAGAGTGGGATCAAGAAAGAGAGAAAAAGTGAGTAAAAGCAAGAGAAGGAGAAAGAAAGAGAGCACGAGTGTGTGAGAGGAGCCTTGATCGGATGCGGCCCACAACTCTGCAAATGACCCCCACGACGTCATTGCAACGCAAAAGCAAATGACGAGTTCACAATCCCTTAACACCCCCACCCCACTAAGCTTTAACTATGGAAAACATAAAACTGGACTTGCTCAGTTGGGTCCATCTTTTTACGCTCTGTGTGTCGCCTCACAATAGCCCTGAGATATTCCGAAAAAAAACAGAGGTAAAGAATGCTAACAAAAACAGGTATAGCCCAACAGAAGTCATCCAGGTGCAACTGAACAATGGTGATTTACAACGCAACTCAATAATTATTAGAATGGTGAGAGAGATAAATTAGCAGACAGACAAAAGTGTCAGTTTGACATGTAGATCACGAGAAGTACGCCCATATCCATTTGAATTATAATGCATAAACTCATTCAAATAACACACACAATGCAAAGTCTCACACCATGGACTAGCCTGTGCCTTACACTGCCGCTTCAGTCTTCCATAAATTGTTGGTTCTGGGCTCCTAATGTGTGTGGTTTTAATCACAGAGTGGGCTAACTTATGACACCTTAAGTATTCCGAAAACACAGACAGAGGGAAAACAGTGTAGGGGTACAAAGTCAACTCAACAGCAATGCTGAAGTGCCTCTCTAATTCCATCATAGAGTCTTTCACAGGTTTAAGTGAGGAACCTTGTGGGTTTCTATCAAACCATGGGGAGCTGGGAGCCTCTGGAGTTTCTAGGGGTTCCTGGTGGTTTTGGAAAGATATGGCAGAGCGGAGAAATAGTGAGGAAAACTGTCATCTGGGGCCCTGCTCCTTCAATCACAGGGGCACTGGTGACAGCACACTCACACAAGTAAGCGTAGATATACTCGCGCACCCAAACACATACAATCAAAACACACACTCAAAACACACACACTACGGATCGTCTCTGTTCTGTGGGTCCTAGCGTGGTCTTGGCTGTATTGAGCTGGCATGTGAGTGGAGAGAGGTTGGGTTATCTAGCGATACAGTAGGTGGAGCTGGCATCTCAGTGCCATTCTGAAGGGGCATTCTTGTGCTTCAAAGCAAGTGAGTCCTGATGAGCGGCCTGGGCTGGAGACTCTACAGGTGCACTTGAATATAAATAACTCCATCCAAAAAAAAAAAGTAAAAAGAGGAAGGGAGTGAAGTTGTGCATCCCAAATGGCACCATACTCCCTACATAGTGAACTACTTTTGACCAGAGCCCAAGGAGACAGAGAGGTCACTTCACATAATCAACCTCTGGAAAAACCTTTTATGTTGAATACTATTTGACACTGACAGGCATTCCAAGCAAAAAGAAAGAAAGAAAGAAAGAAAGAAAGAAAGAAAGAAAGAAAGAAAGAAAGAAAGAAAGAAAGAAAGAAAGAAAGAAAGAAAGAAAGAAAGAAAGAAAGAAAGAAAGAAAGAAAGAAAGAAAGAAAGAAAGAAAGAAAGAAAGAAAGAAAGAAAGAAAGAAAGAAAGAAAGAAAGAAAGAAAGAAAGAAAGAAAGAAAGAAAGAAAGAAAGAAAGAAAGAAAGAAAGAAAGAAAGAAAGAAAGAAAGAAAGAAAGAAAGAAAGAAAGAAAGAAAGAAAGAAAGAAAGAAAGAAAGAAAGAAAGAAAGAGAGAGAGAGAGAGAGAGAGAGAGAGAGAGAGAGAGAGAGAGGGAGAGAAAAAGAGAAAAAGAGAGATGGAGGGAGAGCGAGAGACCGCAAAGAAAGATGAGAGGGCAAAGAGAGAGTGAGCAAGAGATCAAGCGAGAGCGAGATCAATAGAGATCGAAACAAAGAGCAAGAGTGACGGAGAGGGGCAGATAGAGCTGGTTAATGACCTCTTGCCTGTACCCGACCTTCCTTTTGCCTACCCCTTGTGTAATAATAAATTGCGGAGCCCAACCATCTGCCTCCTGAGTCTGCATATGGGTCTCGCCTTGTGCCCTTTTGCCCTCCGTTCAAAAACACACTGTTGGGTTACGGAGTAGACACATTGAAACCTTCCCACCAACCACAGTCAGTAACAGCAATGAGATAGGAGATACTGTTCATTACGTTGAGTTATGAATGATGTGATCACATAGAAGGGTTTATCACCGCTGGGGGCATGCCCAGAAAACAGTGAACATTTCTACAACGTTTGTTCATTTTCCAATGGAGCCCTTACTAATGTTCTGTGAATGCAGAGGTTATCAGACATGTTTTGCTGGGTTTAAAGGAGGGTGGAGTTTCAGTTGAGTGTTTACCTCGCCAGACATGTCCGGAGCCAGAGAGATGAGTGGCCACAGAGAGGAGTAGATACTGAAGAACACCACCCACAGGCTGATGCTGCCCCAGATGGCAATGTGACTGAAATGGAGGAGACAGAGCATGTTACATCCTTTTGTCTACATATATAAACACAGTGTGGGAGGTGAGGGTGAGGCTTACAGAGTAATTACACAATGACTAAGTTATTCTGCTAGTCGTTCTGGTGTAAGGCCTATGTAATGTGAATGGTGGCAAAGAGTTGAAGGAGGAAGAGGAACAGATGGATGGAACATATCCTTATGGACCTTTTAAGATCTTCCTTTGTTCCAATTGTTATAGGTATCTGTGGTATGAGAACGATGATGGATAGACAAGATATTGTAGTAAGAGGAGAGAGCCTACCATAGTCCAAGACGAGGTCTCCAGGCCAGCTTTGAGGCACACGGTGATGACCACAAACTCGGAAACAGAAAAGCACAAAGTCAAATGCTAAACCAACATCTTCCCTGCCATTGAGAATAAGTTCAAATCAAAGTTCAAAGTTCAAATCAAAGTCACCAGAAGTTCGACACGGAAAGCACTGACAGATCGCATTTTATATGTGTAACTGAAGATGTATTCTTAGGCTTAGAACTAGATTATATGTATATATATATATATATATCCGAGATACTGTTGTGAAGAAGTTTAAAGCCGGATTTGGATACAAAAATATTTCCCAAGCTTTAAACATCCCAAGGAGCACTGTGCAAGCGATAATATTGAAATGGAAGGAGTATCAGACCACTGCAAATCTACCAAGACCTGGCCGTCCCTCTAAACTTTCAGCTCATACAAGGAGAAGACTGATCAGAGATGCAGCCAAGAGGCCCATGATCAGTCTGGATGAACTGCAGAGATCTACAGCTGAGGTGGGAGACTCTGTCCATAGGACAACAATCAGTCGTATATTGCACAAATCTGGCCTTTATGGAAGAGTGGCAAGAAGAAAGCCATTTCTTAAAGATATCCATAAAAAGTGTTGTTTAAAGTTTGCCACAAGCCACCTGGGAGACACACCAAACATGTGGAAGAAGGTGCTCTGGTCAGATGAAACCAAAATTGAACTTTTTGGCAACAATGCAAAACGTTATGTTTGGCGTAAAAGCAACACAGCTGAACACACCATCCCCACTGTCAAACATGGTGGTGGCAGCATCATGGTTTGGGCCTGCTTTTCTTCAGCAGGGACAGGGAAGATGGTTAAAATTGATGGGAAGATGGATGGAGCCAAATACAGGACCATTCTCAAAGAAAACCTGATGGAGTCTGCAAAAGACCTGAGACTGGGACGGAGATTTGTCTTCCAACAAGACAATGATCCAAAACATAAAGCAAAATCTACAATGGAATGGTTCAAAAATAAACATATCCAGGTGTTAGAATGGCCAAGTCAAAGTCCAGACCTGAATCCAATCGAGAATCTGTGGAAAGAACTGAAAACTGCTGTTCACAAATGCTCTCCATCCAACCTCACTGAGCTCGAGCTGTTTTGCAAGGAGGAATGGGAAAAAATTTCAGTCTCTCGATGTGCAAAACTGATAGAGACATACCCCAAGCGACTTACAGCTGTAATCGCAGCAAAAGGTGGCGCTACAAAGTATTAACTTAAGGGGGCTGAATAATTTTGCACGCCCAATTTTTCAGTTTTTGATTTGTTCAAAAAGTTTGAAATATCCAATAAATGTTGTTCCACTTCATGATTGTGTCCCACTTGTTGTTGATTCTTCACAAAAAATACAGTTTTATATCTTTATGTTTTAAGCCTGAAATGTGGCAAAAGGTTGCAAAGTTCAAGGGGGCCGAATACTTTCGCAAGGCACTGTATAATATATGTATTAAAAAAAAAAAAAAAAAAAAAAAATTATACACAGTAATGACGCTTCGGTCAGCAAATAAAGAAACCAAAACAAACTGATAAATAGTCTCACAGCAAGACGCTGAGGCTAACACAAGGTTCTTAAATGGAAGTTTGGAGCCACCAAGACTCTTCCTAGAGCTGGCCGCCCGGCCAAACTGAGCAATCGTGGAAGAAGGGCCTTGGTCAGGGAGGTGACCAAGAACCAGATGGTCACTCTGACAGAGCTCCAGAGTTCCTCTGTGGAGATGGGCGAGACTTCCAGAAGGACAACCATCTCTTCAGCACTCAACCCATCAGGCCATTATGGTAGAGCGGCCAGACGGAAGCCGGAATCCTCAGTAAAAGGAACATGACAGCTCGCTTGGAGATTGCAAAAAGGCACCCAAAGGACTCTCAGACCATGAGAAACAAGACTCTCTGGTCTGATGAAACCAAGATTTCTCTCTTTGGCCTGAATGCCAAACATCACGTCTGGAGGAAACTTGGCACCACCCCTACAGTGAAGCATGGTGTTGGTAGCATCATGCTGTGGGAATGTTTTTCAGAGGCAGGGTCTGGGATACTAGTCAGGATTAGGGATGCAAAGGGTCGGAAACATTCCGGTAAATATCCGGCATTTTCCCACAAATTTTCCATGGGACATTAAGCCCTGGAATTTTTCTTACATTTATAAAAAAAAGTTAGCTTATAACAGCGAACCTTTTTTGTGGGATACACAAGGCATTCTAGGTCTTGTGGCATATTTTGGTTAAACTATCCCCAATTCAATAGAATTGCAACCCTCTGCGTGCACAGTGCATTCTTCCATCACATGTGCAGTGCACACTTCCACGTACAGCTGATTTTCAAGATCTGGCACACTAATGAGACGCTACTGAGCCCACACTACTGCACTGTCTGAGCCAAGGACTATACGCTTTCTGGTAAGTTTTGATTAAAATACTGGGTGGGGTGAACGTATTTTATATGATTCTTTGCTAACTAGTAAATAGTAGCCTACAGCAAAGTGTGTTTAAATAATTTCTAACTTGTTAACAATTTCTGCTAGTTAGTTTTTGCTACCATGTGGGTTTTAGCTTGCTTGAGCCTGCTAACTGAGTGTTAATTCACCTGTTTCCATACATGTTTCATTTTAAAACATGTATCTTACAAAAGACTTGTTTAATCTAACTGCTTAACTATTTATCTGTACATGGAATTGTATTTTTATTTTTTTTCCCTGAATCTTTACAGGAACATGTGGAGGCATTTCACTGCAGCTAATATAGAAGGAAAAGCTGTGTACATTTGCAAATACTCTGCCAAATCATATGTGAAGAATGCAACAAAAATGCAGAATCATCTGGCCAAGTGCATAAAGTTTCCTCAGCGTTCACAACTAGCAACCTCTGACAAAAGTCCCTCTACTTCGTTTCGAGGTGAAAATGATGAATCAGACACCTTATCGATAGCAACAGGTTATGGTCCTAGTGGAATCAGAAGTTTTTTGACTCAATGGAGGAACGTAGTCAGAGAAATGCTGATGAATGTCTTGCTCGAACTGTGTATGCAACTGATTCACCTATGATGCTCACAGGCAATGTGTATTGGAAGAGATTTATGCATGTTCTTCACCCAGCATGCACCCCTCCAACCAGACATGATTTATCTACTCATTTGCTGGATGCAGAGTTCAACAGAGTTAGTGAAGTGAAGGTCAAGCAAGTCATAGAGAAAGCAGACTGTATTGCGATCATCTCTGATGGGTGGTCAAATGTTCGTGGGCAAGGAATAATTAACTACACCATCTCCACCCCTCAACCAGCATTCTACAAGAGCACAGACACAAGGGACAACAGACACCGGTCTTTACATTGCAGATGAGCTGAAGGCAGTCGTCAATAACCTTGGACCACAGAAGGTATTTGCACTGATGACAGACAATGCTGTGAACATGAAGGCTGCATGGTCTAAAGTGGGGGAGTCCTACCTTCACATCACACCCGTTGGCTGTGCTGCTCATGCATTGAATCTGCTCCTCAAGGACATCATGGCACTGAAAACAATGGATACATTCTACAAGAGAGCCAAGGAACTGGTTAGCTATGTGAAGGGTCATCAAGTTATAGCAGCAACCTACCTCACCAAGCAAAGTGAGAAGAATAAGAGCACCACATTGAAGCTGCCCAGCAACACCCGTTGGGGTGGTGTTGTCATCATGTTTGACAGTCTCGTGGAGGGGAAGGAGTCTCTCCAAGAAATGGCCATATCCCAGTCTGCCAATATGGACAGCCCCATCAAGAAGATCCTCCTGGAGGATGTATTTTGGGAGAGAGTGGTAAGCAGCCTGAAACTCCTGAAACGTATAGCAGTAGCCATTGCACAGATTGATGGAGACAATGCCATCCTGTCTGATGTTCAGACTCTGCTTGCAGATGTAAGAGAATAAATCAGTACTGCCACGCCCACTTCACTGTTGCTCCAAGCAGAGGAAACTGCAGTTCTGAAATACATCAAAAAGCGTCAAGACTTCTGCCTGAAGCCCATACACGCCACAGTGTACAAGTTGAACCCCAAGTATGCTGGCAAGAGCATCCTGTCTGGTGCAGAGATCAACAAGGCCTATGGTGTCATCACTACTGTGTCTCGCCACCTTGGCCTGGATGAGGGCAAGGTTCTTGGCAGTCTGGCGAAGTACACTTCCAAGCAAGGGCTTTGGGAATGAGATGCAATATGGCAATCGTGCCAACATTTCTCATCAGCCACCTGGTGGAAGGGACTTTGTGGATCTGAGGCTCTTTCCCCTGTTGCCGCCATCATCCTCTAAATCCCACCAACATCAGCAGCCTCAGAGGGCAACTGGTCCTTGTTTGGGAACACACACACACCAAAGCACGCAACAGGCTGACCAATACAGGATTGAAAGATTGGTGGCCAATTGGGCAAATTTGAGGCTCTTTGAGCCTGACAACGAGCCATCCTCAACAAGGTTGGAAAGTGACAGTGAAGATGAGGCCTCAGAGTCTGATGTTCAAAGGTGGACATTGAGGAGGTCCAGGGAGAAGACATGGAATCCTGAGAGGAAGACAACCAATGCTTTAGTTTCCAGACTATCATTTTATGCAATGGATCATTGGGGATCATTCAATATTCCCTTTCTTTTAATGTTCAGGGAAATCATCCCATGTGGAGAGTCAACTCATTTAATTAAAGCTCAATTCATAACCAATTTTTTTTTATTTTTTCTATTGGATGGATTTAATCATTTGCAGTTATGTCTACTTATGATAAGGTAAAAGGTTTATGTTTCTGTCTCCATCTGATATGGCAAATATATCCAATGCAAAAAACATCTACATTTAAAGGGTATTAATATTAATTTGCATATATTTCCGTTAATTCCCATATATTCCCGTTAATTTCCATGGACAGTTTCCACCTCTGAATATTCCCCAAAATGTGCAACCCTAGTCAGGATCAAGGGACAGATGAACAGAGCAAAGTACAGAAGAGATCCTTGATGAAAACCTGCTCCAGAATGCTCATGACCTCAGACTGGGGTGAAGGTTCACCTTCCAACAGGACAACGACCCTAAGCACACAGCCAAGACAATGTAGGAGTGGCTTCGGGATAAGTCTCTGAATATCCCTGAGTGGCCCAGCCAGAGCCTGGACTTGAACCCGATCGACCATCTCTGGAGAGACCTGAAAATAGCCGTGCAGCGACGCTCCCCATCCAATCTGACAGATCTTGCTTGATAGGATCTACAGAGAAGAATGGGAGAAACTCTGCAAATACAAATGTGCCAAGCTTGTAGAGTCATACCCAAGAAGATGAGGCTGTAATCACTGCCAAAGGTGCTTCAACAAAGTATTGAGTAAAATGTCTGAATGTGATATTATTTTCCTTTTAAAAAATTTGGAACATTTTCTAAAAAAAATGTTTTCTTTGTCATTATTGGGTATTGTGTGTAGATTGATGAGGGGGAAAAGTTGTTTTAATCAATTTTAAAATAAGGCTGTATCGTAACAAAATGTGGAAAAAGTCAAAGGGCCTGAATACTTTCTGAATGCACTGTTTAAAGGGAAAAAGATGCCATTTCAGATGCGTACTTACTGTATAAACCATGTTGCCTAAGAGGAGATAGTCCGAAGACTGTATCTGTGAAAAGGATCAACATCAAAAGCCTTTAGATGTGTGGTCATGTCCCTCTTCACGGCCGTGTTTTTAAGAAACAGAGTTCAATTAGACCAGGGGAAAATTATGTGAAATCTCTGCTATGGAGTAAACAACCCAAATAACAAACCAGGGCATTGAATGTGTCTGCATCACAATGGCACCCTATTCCCTATACAGTGCACTACTTTTGACCAGAGCCCTTTGGGCCCTGGTCAAAAACAGTGTACTATAAACAGAAAAGAGTGCAGACTGTGAGTACAGTTATGTACATTATGGCATTACAGGCGAGCATAATGCCCCATTGGAGCACGCAGTGGGATGTAACACTGGACACTGGAGTAAAACGGCACTGTTGAGTTGCCGTCCTGTGTGTGTGTGTGTGTGTGTGTGTGTGTGTGTGTGTGTGTGTATGTCAAAGCATGTCCATTGCATATGGTTGATGGAGCAACCTGATGGAGCAATCAGGAAGCAGTCTGGACTATGGTTGACATGACAAAAACAAGAAATACTCCAGTAATCTTTAACAAATAGAATTAGTCTAATAATCTTTGACAAATATAATTAGTCTAATAATCTTTGACAAATAGAATTAGTCTAATAATCTTTGACAAGTATTCAAATAAAAGCTTAAAATAAAACTGCTACTCAAATACCAGTAAAGGAATGGGTCAACTTTGAACAGTTTCAGAAAATGTGGCTCCTTGATTGTACTGGAAGTATATACTTTAACACTCCCTAATTTATGAGTGTCTATGAATAAAATTATGTAAATAAAACATATAACATATTCAAAATTCAACACATGGGCGTGCCTGGGGAGAGTGTTAGAGCAGGAGAGAGAGAGAGAGAGAGAGAGAGAGAGAGAGAGAGAGAGAGAGAGAGAGAGAGAGAGAGAGAGAGAGAGAGAGAGAGAGAGAGAGAGAGAGAGAGAGAGAGAGAGAGAGAGAGAGAGAGAGAGAGAGAGAGAGAGAGAGAGAGAGAGAGAGAGAGAGAGCGAGAGAGAGAGAGAGAGAGAGAGAGAGAGAGAGAGAGAGAGAGAGAGAGAGAGAGAGAGAGAGAGAGAACAAGAACAAGAGAGAGAGAGAGAGAGAGAGAGAGAGAGAGAGAGAGAGAGAGAGAGAGAACAAGAACGAGAGAGAGAGAGAACAAGAACGAGAGAGAGAGAGAGAGAGAGAGGGAGAGAACAAGAACGAGAGAGAGAGTCTGGCTCCCCTTTGCTTCCTGCTAGTCACATGCCTATGTGTGTGCTGAGGCCTTGCTGACAACCTGTCAGTCAGACTGAAGGGGCTTCTCTCTGGGCTTTGTTTGGAGAGCAGGCCCACGCCTGTGTGGTCCTCTGGGTCCAGCAGCCAAGACTACATAGACTCAGAGATCCCCATTCTCTCCATGTGAGCTGAACAGTGTAACTTAAAAGTGTCTGTGTGTATGTTCAAGTGTGTGTGTGTGTGTGTGTGTGTGTGTGCGCGTGTGTGTGCCTGCACGCACGTTTATGTTCAAGCATGCCAATGTTTATAATTCATGAGGCTAGTGGGTAAAAAGAAAAGTAATCGAGACAAGGTATGTGTGTTAACTGGATCTCACTCCACCCAGAGCCTGTAGAGACTAGAAATCCTGCCAGTCCCAAACAGTCCCAAACAGCAACCTATTCTCAATATACAACACTACCTGGTCAAAAGCAGTACACCATATACCAGGGATCATTAACTATACTGAACAAAAATATAAACGCAACATGTGAAGTGTTGGTCCCATGATTCATGAGCTGAAATAAAAGATCCCAAAAATGTTCCATACGCACAAATGTCCAACAGAGCTGTGGCCAGATCATTTTACGTTCATTTCTCTACCATAAGCCGCCTCCAATGTCGTTTAAATAATTTGGCAGTACATCCAATCGGCCTCACAACCGCAGACCACGTGTAACCACACCAGCCCAGGACCTCCACATCCGCCTTCTTCACCTGCGGGATTGTCTGAGGAGGGGGAGGTGGGGTGCTGAGGAGTTTTTCTGTGTATAATAAAACCCTTTTGTGGCGAAAAACTAATTCTGATTGGCTTGGCCAGGCTCCAAAGTGGGTGTGGCTATGCCCTCCCAGCCCACCCATGGCTGTGCCCCTGCCCAATCATGTGAAATGTGTATATTAGAGTCTAATGAATTTATTTAAATTGACTGATTTCCTTTTATGAACTGTAACTCAGTAAAATCTTTGAAATTGTTGCGTTTATATTTTTGTTTAGTACAGATTCAGCTGTGGGACAATTATTTTCTTCAGAGGATGGTTAGGGGCCAGAATATAATTACAAATAATTTCTAGACTGCAAATTGACCGCAATAATTCCAAACAGATGTAATATTTGACTAAAACACAATAATTTCAAACCTTGCTTACATTTGCATATGATCACTTACAGTAGTATGTCTCTCTATTATGCCTGGGAATACTTTGGAACAGATTTCCCAAAAATCACTTCGAGCTGATTTGCTTCTTTTATTTAAAAATAATTTGGTCCACGGGCTACCAGTTGGGGAACCCTGCCATATACTGTAGCAAATAGGGTGTCGTTTGAGACACACCCTTAAAAGACAGATGAGTCTCTGGCAGGTTAGGGTTAGAGTCTCTGGGAGGTGCTTACCATGCTGGAAGGCTAGGAGGGGGACCCAGAAAAGGATGACAGAGTGGAAGAGGCCGTTCAGACAATGGGCCCAGAAGACCTGCAAGGAGGGGGGAGAGAGGGATGGAGAAGGGAGGGGGTTGGGTGTGTTGTTGGGTTCCAGGGTGAAAGAAGGAGAGAAAAAGCATGAGAAACCCGGTTGCTGACTGAACTTGCCTAGCGACCCCTGACCTGGGCTCTTTGTCCTGGCTCAGTACTCGGCTAAGTGGAGGTTTTGTAGGGCCTCCTGTCTGAATGGCCACCCCGCTGACAGACACTTTGTATATCCTCCTGTGTGTTGGTGTAGTACTGGAGGAGAGAGGGTGCAGGGATGTGTGTAGGTTTGGTGTGTGTGTGTGTGTGTGTGTGTGTGTGTGTGTGTGTGTGTGTGTGTGTGTGTGTGAGCATGAAAGTCGGGTGGGCTATGTCAGTGTGATGGTTTGTGGTGGGGGGAAGTTTTCCTTTCCCCCTCCTTTCCTGTAGACTTCCTCATCAATTTCAAAAGTCTTTCAAATGTGAATTTAAGATGGCACAAAAATAAATGAAGAGCAGAAAGCAGAAATCAATCTAAAAACACAGAGAAGTTTGAAGTGGATTAACTTGTTTTTACGGTAATTCATAAGAAGCTGGAAAAGTAAGAAAACAGTAGTGTGTGTGTGTGTGTGTATATGCGTTGTGCGTTTCCACACAGGCGACTCTACAGTATGTGTGCGTTGTTGTGTGTGGACCTTGGATGAGACGTTTAAATCAATAGTCCTTTTTCCAAAAACACTGTTTCAAATGTACATTATGCACAGATGTCACCAAACACAACACTAAAGGATGATGTAGCACGAAATGGCCGTGTAATCAACCCTGCCAAAACAAAACTGCATTCATGCCCCCTTGTTCCCCTACCCTGCTCCAATCACTGCTCTGTTATTCCTAAAAGTTTTAAATAGATTTTTATAAAACAGCAAGGAGCACATTCTGAGTTGAAAAAAAAAAAAATCACTTTACTCTCTCAATATTTTCACTTTTTAATACATTTCTGGCAGGATAGAAGACCAATTTAATGGCACACTTCCGTAAAAAGCACTCTTGTCAACCTTTCTTATTTAAGAAGTTGCGTTTTTGCCAAGGCAGCAGCTACTCTTCCTGGGGTCCAGCAAAATCAGCAATTATACATTTTAAAAACATTACAATACCTTCATAACAGATTTCACAACATTTTAAGTGTGTGCCCTCAGGCCTCTACTCTACTACCACATATCTATAACACAAAATCCATGTGTACATGTGTGTATAGTGCATATGTTATTCTGTGTTTGCATGCATATGTCTATGTTTGTGTTGCTTCACAGTCCCCGCTGTTCCATAATGTGTATTTTGATCTGTTTTTTAAATCAAATTTTAATGCTGGCATGAGTTACTTGATGTGGAATAGAGTTCCATGTAGTCATGGCACTATGTAGTACTGTGCGCCTCCCATAGTCTGTTCTGGACTTGAGGACTGTGAAGAGACCTCTTGTGGCATGTCTTTTGGGGTATGCATGGGTGTCGGAGCTGTGTGCCAGTAGTTCAAATTGACAGCTCGGTGCATTAACATGTCAATACCTCTCATAAATACATGCAGTGATGAAGTTATTCTCTCCTCCACTTTGAGCCAGGAGAGATTGACAATGTTAGCTCTCTGTGTACATCCAAGGCCAGCCGTGCTGCCCTGTTCTGAGCCAATTACAATTCCCTATTTGTGGCAATTACAATTACAATTCCAACAAAGTCCCTCTTTGTGGCACCTGACCACACGACTGAACTGTAGTCCAGGTGCGACAAAACTAGGGCCTGTAGGACCTGCTTTGTTTATAGTGCTGTTAGAAATGCAGAGTAACACTTTATTATAGACTGAGTTCTCCCCATCCTAGCTACTGTTGTATCAATATGTTATGACCATGACAGTTTATAATCCAGGGATATTTCAAGCAGTTTAGTCTCCTCAACTTGCTCAATTTCCATATTATTCATTACAATATTTAGTTGAGGTTTAGGGTTTAGTGAATGATTTGCCCCAAATACAATGCTTTTAGTTTTAGAAATATTTAGGACTAACTTATTCCTTGCAACCCATTCTGAAACTAACTGCAACTCTTTAAGTGTTGCTGTCATTTCAGTCGCTGTGGTAGCTGACGTGTATAGTGTTGAGTCATCTGCATACATAGACGCACTGGTTTTACTCAAAGCCAGTGGCATGTCGTTAGTAAAGATTGAAAAAAGTAAGGGAACTAGACAGCTGCCCTGAGGAATTCCTGATTCTACCTGGATTTTGTTGGTGGCTTCCATTTGTTGGAGGCTTCCATTAAAGAACACCCTCTGTGTTCTGTTAGACAGGTAGCTCTTTAACCATAATATAGCAGGGGGTGTAAAGCCATAAAACATACGTTTTTCCAGCAACAGACTATGATCAATAATGTCAAAAGCCGCACTGAAGTCTAACAAAACAGCCCCCATCAACTTCTCTCATCAACGTCTGGTTGCTCGACGTGCACCACGGACCAACAAATATTCTTCACATCAACAACATAGGAATCACTACAAAACGTATTATACGTATTATACACAATATTATGCCCAGCATTTGAAACTGTGATATGGCTAGTATATTGTGATAACTACATCCGATGGATGTACCCCCCCCCCCCCCCCCCATCTCTGTGGTTCAATGTGCTATAGATTATCTTCCAATAGTACAATTACACGTTTAAACCCAATTAGCCTCAACTGGCAAGTAGCCTACAACTTTCCCCTGTGTCCCTGTCTCCATCACCCCTACCCCACCTCACATCACCCTCCTCACTCTGCCCCAACACAACCCAGTGTGGAACAACAACCCCACCTCACATCACCCTCCTCACTCTGCCCCAACACAACCCAGTGTGGAACAACAAGCCACCTCACATCACCCTCCTCACTCTGCCCCAACACAACACAGTGTAGAACAATAACCCCACCTCACATCACTCTCCTCACTTTGCCCCAACACAACCCAGTGTGGAACAAAAACCCCACCTCACATCACCCTCCTCACTCTGCCCCAACACAACCCAGTGAGGAACAACAACCCCACCTCACATCACCCTCCTCACTCTTCCATAACACAACCCAGTGTGGAACAACAAGCCCACCTCACATCACCCTCCTCACTCTGCCCCAACACAACACAGTGTGGAACAAAAACCCCACCTCACATAACCCTCCTCACTCTGCCCCAACACAACCCAGTGTGGAACAACAACCCCACCTCACATCACCCTCCTCACTCTGCCCCAACACAACCCAGTGTGGAACAACAAGCCCACCTAACATCACCCTCCTCACTCTGCCCCAACACAACCCAGTGTGGAACAACAACCCCACCTCACATCACCCTCCTCACTCTGCCCCAACACAACCCAGTATGGAACAACAACCCCACCTCACATAACCCTCCTCACTTTGCCGCAACACAACCCAGTGTGGAACAACAAGCCCACCTCACATCACCATCCTCACTCTGCCCCAACACAACCCAGTGTGGAACAACAACACCACCTCACATCACCCTCCTCACTCTGCCCCAACACAACCCAGTGTGGAACAACAACCCCACCTAACATCACCCTCCTCACTCTGCACCAACACAACAGGTGTGGAACAACAAGCCCACCTAACATCACCCTACTCACTCTGCCCCAACACAACCCAGTGTGGAACAACAACCCCACCTCACATCACCCCCCTCACTCTGCCCCAACACAACCCAGTATGGAACAAAAACCCCACCTCACATAACCCTCCTCACTTTGCCGCAACACAACCCAGTGTGGAACAACAAGCCCACCTCACATCACCCTCTTCACTCTGCCCCAACACAACCCAGTGTGGAACAACAACACCACCTCACATCACCCTCCTCACTCTGCCCCAACACAACCCAGTGTGGAACAACAACCCCACCTCACATCACCCTCCTCACTCTGCCCCAACACAACCCAGTGTGGAACAAAAACCCCACCTCACATAACCCTCCTCACTCTGCCCCAACACAACCCAGTGTGGAACAACAACCCCACCTCACATCACCCTCCTCACTCTGCCCCAACACAACCCAGTATGGAACAACAACCCCACCTCACATAACCCTCCTCACTTTGCCGCAACACAACCCAGTGTGGAACAACAACCCCACCTCACATCACCCTCCTCACTCTGCCCCAACACAACCCAGTGTGGAACAACCCCACCTCACATTACCGTCCTCACTCTTCCACAACACAACCCAGTGTGGAACAACAAGCCCACCTCACATCACCCTCCTCACTCTGCCCCAACACAACCCAGTGTGGAACAACAACCCCACCTCACATCACCCTCCTCACTCTGCCCCAACACAACCCAGTGTGGAACAACAACCCCACCTCACATCACCCTCCTCACTCTGCCCCAACACAACCCAGTGTGGTACAACAACCCCACCTCACATCACCGTCCTCACTCTTCCATAACACAACCCAGTGTGGAACAACAAGCCACCTCACATCACCCTCCTCACTCTGCCCCAACAAAACCCAGTGTGGAACAAGAGCCCCACCTCACATCACCGTCCTCACTCTTCCATAACACAACCCAGTGTGGAACAACAAGCCCACCTCACATCACCCTCCTCACTCTGCCCCAACACAACACAGTGTGGAACAACAACCCCACCTCACATAACCCTCCTCACTCTGCCCCAACACAACCCAGTGTGGAACAACACCCCACCTCACATCACCCTCCTCACTCTGCCCCAACACAACCCAGTATAGAACAACAACCCCACCTCACATCAACCTCCTCACTCTGCCCCAACACAACCCAGTGTGGAACAACAACCCCACCTCACATTACCGTCCTCACTCTTCCACAACACAACCCAGTGTGGAACAACAAGCCCACCTCACATCACCCTCCTCACTCTGCCCCAACACAACCCAGTGTGGAACAACAACCCCACCTCACATTACCGTCCTCACTCTGCCCCAACACAACCCAGTGTGGAACAACAACCCCACCTCACATCACCCTCCTCACTCTGCCCCAACACAACCAAGTGTGGAACAACAACCCCACCTCACATCACCGTCCTCACTCTTCCACAACACAACACAGTATGGAACAACAACCCCACCTCACATCACCCTCCTCACTCTGCCCCAACACAACCCAGTGTGGAACAACAACCCCACCTCACATCACCGTCCTCACTCTGACCCAACACAACCCAGTGTGGAACAACAACCCCACCTAACATCACCCTCCTCACTCTGCCCCAACACAACGTGGAATAACAACCCCACCTCACATCACCCTCCTCACTCTGTCCCAACACAACCCAGTGTGGAACAACAACCCCACCTCACATCACACTCCTCACTCTGCCCCAACACAACCCAGTGTGGAACAACAACCCCACCTCACATTACCGTCCTCACTCTTCCACAACACAACCCAGTGTGGAACAACAAGCCCACCTCACATCACCCTCCTCACTCTGCCCCAACACAACCAAGTGTGGAACAACAACCCCACCTCACATCACCCTCCTCACTCTGCCCCAACACAACCCAGTGTGGAACAATAACCCCACCTCACATCACCGTACTCACTCTTCCACAACACAACCCAGTGTGGAACAATAAGCCCACCTCACATCACCCTCCTCACTCTGCCCCAACACAACCCAGTGTGGAACAACAACCCCACCTCACATCACCCTCCTCACTCTGACCCAACACAACCCAGTGTGGAACAACAACCCCACCTAACATCACCCTCCTCACTCTGCCCCAACACAACGTGGAATAACAACCCCACCTCACATCACCCTCCTCACTCTGTCCCAACACAACCCAGTGTGGAACAACAACCCCACCTCACATTACCGTCCTCACTCTTCCACAACACAACCCAGTGTGGAACAATAAGCCCACCTCACATCACCCTCCTCACTCTGCCCCAACACAACCCAGTGTGGAACAACAAGCCCACCTCACATCACCCTCCTCACTCTGCCCCAACACAACCCAGTGTGGAACATTAACCCCACCTCACATCACCCTCCTCACTCTGCCCCAACACAACCCAGTGTGGAACAACAACCCCACCTCACATCACCCTCCTCACTTTGCCTCAACACAACCCAGTATAGAACAACAACCCCACCTCACATCACCCTCCTCACTCTGCCCCAACACAACCCAGTGTGGAACAACAACCCCACCTCACATTACCGTCCTCACTCTTCCACAACACAACCCAGTGTGGAACAACAAGCCCACCTCACATCACCCTCCTCACTCTGCCCCAACACAACCCAGTGTGGAACAACAAGCCCACCTCACATCACCCTCCT
The DNA here is from genome assembly GCF_045791955.1 of Oncorhynchus clarkii lewisi. Lineage (NCBI taxonomy): Eukaryota > Metazoa > Chordata > Actinopteri > Salmoniformes > Salmonidae > Oncorhynchus > Oncorhynchus clarkii. Next base: position 59,710,607 of record NC_092158.1, on the reverse strand, counting down.
CACTCTGCCCCAACACAACCCAGTGTGGAACAACAACCCCACCTCACATCACCCTCACTATGCCCCAACACAACCAAGTGTGGAACAACAACCCCACCTCACATCACCGTCCTCACTCTTCCACAACACAACACAGTATGGAACAACAACCCCACCTCACATCACCCTCCTCACTCTGCCCCAACACAACCCAGTGTGGAACAACAACCCCACCTCACATCACCGTCCTCACTCTGACCCAACACAACCCAGTGTGGAACAACAACCCCACCTAACATCACCCTCCTCACTCTGCCCCAACACAACGTGGAATAACAACCCCACCTCACATCACCCTCCTCACTCTGCCCCAACACAACCCAGTGTGGAACAACAACCCCACCTCACATCACCCTCCTCACTCTGCCCCAACACAACCCAGTGTGGAACAACAACCCCACCTCACAATACCGTCCTCACTCTTCCACAACACAACCCAGTGTGGAACAACAAGCCCACCTCACATCACCCTCCTCACTCTGCCCCAACACAACCCAGTGTGGAACAACAACCCCACCTCACATCACCCTCCTCACTCTGCCCCAACACAACCCAGTGTGGAACAATAACCCCACCTCACATCACCCTCCTCACTCTGCCCCAACACAACCCAGTGTGGAACACTAACCCCACCTCACATCACCCTCCTCACTCTGCCCCAACACAACCCAGTGTGGAACAACAACCCCACCTCACATCACCCTCCTCACTCTGCCCCAACACAATCCAGTGTGGAACAACAACCCCACCTCACATCACCCTCCTCACTCTGCCCCAACACAACCCAGTGTGGAACATTAACCCCACCTCACATCACCCTCCTCACTCTGCCCCAACACAACACAGTGTTGAACAACAACCCCACCTCACATCACCCTCCTCACTCTGCCCCAACACAACACAGTGTGGAACAATAAGCCTTTATAAATGCCCAGCACCCTAATGAATGCTAATTAAATCAATAAATGTTCATGATCATTTGTCATAGTGAAGCCTCACTCCCCTCCCCCCACCGCTGTATCCCGGCAGGTTGCTAAGAACTTTGGGATGAATGCCGCCCATGTCCGTGCCCTGGCTAAAAGATTCGGGCCCATTGTGCGGCACCTAATTGCTTAAAAAAGCATGAAAGGATGTCGTTTATATCGGGCCAAATATTTCCTGTCCTTCCTCTTTAATGCTGTTGCGCAAATCGAGGGACGAGAGGAGGGAGTGGGGGAGGAGTAAATGGAGGGAAATGGTGAGGCGATGTAATTACTGGGGGCCACATCGGGGGACTGAGGTTTATTAGAGTGACTTAAGTGTCAGGAAAATGCAATTAAAAATGAAAGGGGACACAGTGGTGCAGGCGGCGACGCCTGAAATATTTCACACCCTTCCCTGGCCCTCTCTCTCTTACCTCCTAATTCGCTCAGACAGTATCTGTCGTGTACAAAAGAGACAGGCGTGCAGATAGAAAGGGGTTTCGGGCAAATTCCTGCTGGATTTTTGCACCTTGCCTCGGGCCATGCGGCATAGACATTTTTCGGAGGGAAAGCGTGGACAGGCCAGTGAAAACACCACGGTGACCTGGACAAGTCATTGTTACAGGGCTTTAGCAAGGGGTCAAAGGAAAATGGAGGAAAACCAATTTGAATCAACAAGTCAGTCTTGATTTGCAGGGCAACTTGAAACCACAAAACTGAGACTGCGGCCTGCCTTGCACAATGTCACCCTGCTATTCCCTGGAGGGTCATATAACACTTGGCCATATGGAGCCCTTCTCTCACCCAAACAGAAATAAAAGCTGTGAGGGGGACATGCCGGCTGAGGTCCATGGGTCAACTCTAACTGTGAGGTGACTGACCTCATGCAGACTAACTCTCTGGGGAGAGACCAGTAGACTGGGGTTATCTTATTTACAGTACTTAGGCTAAGCCAGCCCGACCAGGCAGAAGGCCTCCAGTTCAAACAGCCCCTTGCTTAAAAAACAATCATAATTTTCCACAGTTTATGCCATCACATCCTCCTCTCTCCCTTTAACCTCCACCCCTCTCTATGGCCCGCTATCTCCCCACTCCCCCTGTCGCCCCTGACCTCCATGGCCACTCGGGCTTTAATCTGTCTCCATGCGGCACTAACCGGGTCGCCACGCCTGTAAAGTAAGGGGGCTAGGTGTGCCGTGGATGGGGGGGTTAAAGGCCGTAGAAGGGGGGCAGGCATGGAGAAGGGGAGACATCTTTGTTAACAGACAGCAGGGGAAAGCTAACGGACAGCCCCCCCAATAGACAGAGAGACAGGCAGGCAGACACCCTCTGACCACTGAACCTGGTAAGACTGGTGATCATTATGTGGAGAGACCCCACGTGTAAGACACAGACCAATTGGGACAGACGAGCAGATTCATTCTCTGTCATTAGACTGACCTAAAATCAGTTTGGAGCATTTCGGAGCTTATCAGGTCTCCATTGTGTGTAAAGGATGTCAATTTGGAGACAGAACAGAGGTTAGAAAAAAAAGAAAACGCCTGGTTGATTGCAGTCTTATACCTCCCATTTTGTTTGTGCTAAGTAAACTTTAGTAAACCTATTTAAGCTTAGAAAATACTTAATACTTAAGAGTTTACTACACTATGAATGGAAATGTGGCCCAGACAAACAACATGAGGGGTAAAAGTGGAATGACAGACAATGAACGAATCGTTGAGACAATGTTCCTCTAACGTTCAGACACAGACCTACCTTGGTGTTGAAACCCATGGCGTTCTGGGAGGTTTTGTAGAGTTCCGGGTACTTCAACATGTTCTCTTTCCTGCATGAGCGTTCAAATATTCCCAGAGTGAGAGGAGGCAGAGCGGTGAAAATCTAAACACACAAACACACATGCCAAATTTTAAACCACACTGTTTTGCATTGTTCAAAATGTCCCATCACAAAACCCAGAAGTGAGGATAAAGTTAGTAAACTCAAAAGCCCAGTAGACTCAACTAACGGCCTGATAGCAAAGACGCTATCAGATACAATGTTGGATGGGGAAATAGTCTTATCTTTCCTCAGTGAGTAACCTAATGAAAGTCAGGCTTTTCATAATCACAAGGACCTTCAAGACATAATTGATTCCATTACTGCATTAGTGAAAACACGGACACTAATTATGTCCTATTCAGCTAAGTATTTGCCCCCTTTCTGATTTTCTAAATTTTGAATATTTTGGACACTGAATTTGATCAGATCTTAAACCAAAACATAATATTAGATAAACACAAATAAAACAATATATTGATACTTTTTTCATTTATTTAATAAGCAAAGTTATGCGACACCCAATGCCTCTGTGTGAAAAAGTTAGTCCCCTTACACTCAACAACTGGTTGTGCCGCCTTTATCTGCAGTGACTGCATCCAAACGCTTCCTGTAGTTGTTGATCAGTCTCACATCGCTGTGGAGGAATGTTGGCCCACTCTTCCATGTAGAACTGCTTTAACTCAGCAACATTTGTGGGTTTTCGAGCATGAACGGATCGTTTCAGGTCCGGCCACAACATCTCAATTCGGGATTAGGTCTGGACTTTGACTAGGCCATTCCAGAACTTTAAATGTGCTGCTTTTCAGCCATTCTGATGTAGACTTTATTGTGTGTTTAGGATCATTGTCCTGCTGCATGACACAGCTGCGCTTCAGCTCACGGATGGATGACCTGACATTCTCCTTTAGAATTCTGTGGTACAGAGCACAACCAGATAAAGACGGCACAACCAGTTATTGAGTGTTTTCCACAGAGGGGCATTGGGTGTTGCATAACTTTGTTAATTAAATAAATGAAATAAGTATCAACATTTTGTGTTTGTTTCCTCAGGTTCCCTTTATCTAATATTAGGTTATGGTTGAAGATTTGATAACATTCTGCGTCAGAAATATGCAACAAAAAAAGAGAATCAGAAAGGGGCAAATACTTTTTCACAGCACTGTGTACATTCGGAAAGTATTCGAATCCCTTGACTTTTTCCATATTTTGTTACGTTACAGCCTTATTCTAAAATGGATTACTTATTTTTATCCTTCATCAATCTACACACTATTCCCCATAATGACAAAGCAAAAACAGGTTTTTAGAAAAAAAAAACAAGTAGTCAGACCCATTGCTATCAGACTCAAATTTGAGCTCAGGTGCATCCTGTTTCCAGTGATAATCCTTGAGATGTTTCAACAACTTGATTGTAAATTATTTGGAAAGGCACACACCTATCTATATAAGGTCCCACAGTTTACAGTGCATGTCAGAGAAAAAACCAAGTCATGAGGTCAGAGGAATTGTCCGAAGAGCTCAGACACAGGATTGTGTTGAGGCACAGATCTGGGGAAGGGTACCCAAAAATGTCTGCAGCATTGAAGGTCCCCAAGAACACAGTGGCCTCCATCATTATTAAATGGAAGAAGTTTGGAACCACCAAGACTTTTCCTAGAGCTAGCCGCCCGGTCAAACTTAGCAATCGGGGGAGAAGGGCCTTGGTCTGGGAGGTGACAAAGAACCCGATGGTCACTCTGACAGAGCTCCAGAGTTCCTCTGTGGAGATGGGAGAACCTTCCAGAAGGACCACTATTTCTGTAGCACTCCACCAATCAGGCCTTCATGGTAGAGTGGCCAGATGGAAGCCACTCCTCAGTAAAAGACACATGACAGCCTGCTTGAAGTTCGCCAAAAGAAACCTAAAGGACTCTCAGACCATGAGAAACAAGATTCTCCGGTCTGATGAAACCAAGATTGAACTCTTTGGCCTGAATGCCAAGCGTCACATCTGGAGGAAACCTCCCTACGGTGAAGCATGGTGGTGGCAGCATCATGCTGTGGGGATGTTTTTCAGCGGCAGGGACTGGGAGACTAGTCAGGATGAAGGGAAAGATGAATGGATCAAAGTACAGAGAGACCCTTGATGAAAACCTGCTCCAGAGTGCTCAGCACCTCAGACTGGGGTGAAGGTTCACCTTCCAACAGGACCCTAAGCACACAACGACCCTAAGCACACAGCCAAGACAACGCAGGAGTGGCTTCGGGACAAGTCTGTGAATGTCCTTGAGTGGCCCTGCCAGAGTCCGGAGTTGAATCTGATCCAACGTCTCTGGAGAGACCTGAAAATTGCTGTGCAGCGATGCTACCCATCCAACCTGACAGAGCTTATTTATTTATTTATTTATTTACCTTTATTTAACCAGGTAGGCAAGTTGAGAACAAGTTCTCATTTACAATTGCGACCTGGCCAAGATAAAGCAAAGCAGTTCGACAGATACAACGACACAGAGTTACACATGGAGTAAAACAAACATACAGTCAATAATACAGTATAAACAAGTCTATATACAATGTGAGCAAATGAGGTGAGATAAGGGAGGTAAAGGCAAAAAAGGCCATGGTGGCAAGGTAAATACAATATAGCAAGTAAAACACTGGAATGGTAGTTTTGCAATGGAAGAATGTGCAAAGTAGAAATACAAATAATGGGGTGCAAAGGAGCAAAATAAATAAATAAATTAAATACAGTTGGGAAAGAGGTAGTTGTTTGGGCTAAATTATAGGTGGGCTATGTACAGGTGCAGTAATCTGTGAGCTGCTCTGACAGTTGGTGCTTAAAGCTAGTGAGGGAGATAAGTGTTTCCAGTTTCAGAGATTTTTGTAGTTCGTTCCAGTCATTGGCAGCAGAGAACTGGAAAGAGAGGCGGCCAAAGAAAGAATTGGTTTTGGGGGTGACTAGAGAGATATACCTGCTGGAGCGTGTGCTACAGGTGGGAGATGCTATGGTGACCAGCGAGCTGAGATAAGGGGGGACTTTACCTAGCAGGGTCTTGTAGATGACATGGAGCCAGTGGGTTTGGCGACGAGTATGAAGCGAGGGCCAGCCAACGAGAGCGTACAGGTCGCAATGGTGGGTAGTATATGGGGCTTTGGTGACAAAACGGATTGCACTGTGATAGACTGCATCCAATTTGTTGAGTAGGGTATTGGAGGCTATTTTGTAAATGACATCGCCAAAGTCGAGGATTGGTAGGATGGTCAGTTTTACAAGGGTCTGTTTGGCAGCATGAGTGAAGGATGCTTTGTTGCGAAATAGGAAGCCAATTCTAGATTTAACTTTGGATTGGAGATGTTTGATATGGGTCTGGAAGGAGAGTTTACAGTCTAACCAGACACCTAAGTATTTGTAGTTGTCCACGTATTCTAAGTCAGAGCCGTCCAGAGTAGTGATGTTGGACAGGCGGGTAGGTGCAGGTAGCGATCGGTTGAAGAGCATGCATTTAGTTTTACTTGTATTTAAGAGCATTGGAGGCCACGGAAGGAGAGTTGTATGGCATTGAAGCTTGCCTGGAGGGTTGTTAACACAGTGTCCAAAGAAGGGCCGGAAGTATACAGAATGGTGTCGTCTGCGTAGAGGTGGATCAGAGACTCACCAGCAGCAAGAGCGACCTCATTGATGTATACAGAGAAGAGAGTCGGTCCAAGAATTGAACCCTGTGGCACCCCCATAGAGACTGCCAGAGGTCCGGACAGCAGACCCTCCGATTTGACACACTGAACTCTATCAGAGAAGTAGTTGGTGAACCAGGCGAGGCAATCATTTGAGAAACCAAGGCTGTTGAGTCTGCCGATGAGGATGTGGTGATTGACAGAGTCGAAAGCCTTGGCCAGATCAATGAATACGGCTGCACAGTAATGTTTCTTATCGATGGCGGTTAAGATATCGTTTAGGACCTTGAGCGTGGCTGAGGTGCACCCATGACCAGCTCTGAAACCAGATTGCATAGCAGAGAAGGTATGGTGAGATTCGAAATGGTCGGTAATCTGTTTGTTGACTTGGCTTTCGAAGACCTTAGAAAGGCATGGTAGGATAGATATAGGTCTGTAGCAGTTTGGGTCAAGAGTGTCCCCCCCTTTGAAGAGGGGGATGACCGCAGCTGCTTTCCAATCTTTGGGAATCTCAGACGACACGAAAGAGAGGTTGAACAGGCTAGTAATAGGGGTGGCAACAATTTTGGCAGATAATTTTAGAAAGAAAGGGTCCAGATTGTCTAGCCCGGCTGATTTGTAGGGGTCCAGATTTTGCAGCTCTTTCAGAACATCAGCTGAATGGATTTGGGAGAAGGAGAAATGGGGAAGGCTTGGGCGAGTTGCTGTTGGGGGTGCAGTGCTGTTGACAGGGGTAGGAGTAGCCAGGTGGAAAGCATGGCCAGCCGTAGAAAAATGCTTATTGCAATTCTCAATTATGGTGGATTTATCAGTGGTGACAGTGTTTCCTATCTTCAGTGCAGTGGGCAGCTGGGAGGAGGTGTTCTTATTCTCCATGGACTTTACAGTGTCCCAGAACTTTTTTGAGTTAGTGTTGCAAGAAGCAAATTTCTGCTTGAAAAAGCTAGCCTTGGCTTTTCTAATTGCCTGTGTATAAAGGTTTCTAGCTTCCCTGAACAGCTGTATATCACGGGGGCTGTTCGATGCTAATGCAGAACGCCATAGGATGTTTTTGTGTTGGTTAAGGGCAGTCAGGTCTGGGGAGAACCAAGGGCTATATCTGTTCCTGGTTCTACATTTCTTGAATGGGGCATGTTTATTTAAGATGGTTAGGAAGGCATTTTTAAAAAATATCCAGGCATCCTCTACTGACGGGATGAGGTCAATATCCTTCCAGGATACCCCGGCCAGGTCGATTAGAAAGGCCTGCTCGCTGAAGTGTTTCAGGGAGCGTTTTACAGTGATGAGAGGAGGTCGTTTGACCGCTGACCCATTACGGATGCAGGCAATGAGGCAGTGATCGCTGAGATCTTGGTTGAAGACAGCAGAGGTGTATTTAGAGGGGAAGTTGGTTAGGATGATATCTATGAGGGTGCCCGTGTTTAAGGCTTTGGGGAGGTACCTGGTAGGTTCATTGATAATTTGTGTGAGATTGAGGGCATCAAGTTTAGATTGTAGGATGGCTGGGGTGTTAAGCATGTTCCAGTTTAGGTCGCCTAGCAGCACGAGCTCTGAAGATAGATGGGGGGCAATCAGTTCACATATGGTGTCCAGAGCACAGCTGGGGGCAGAGGGTGGTCTATAGCAGGCGGCAACGGTGAGAGACTTGTTTTTAGAGAGGTGGATTTTTAAAAGTAGAAGTTCAAATTGTTTGGGTACAGACCTGGATAGTAGGACAGAACTCTGCAGGCTATCTTTGCAGTAGATTGCAACACCGCCCCCTTTGGCAGTTCTATCTTGTCTGAAAATGTTGTAGTTTGGAATTAAAATGTCTGAATTTTTGGTGGTCTTCCTAAGCCAGGATTCAGACACAGCTAGAACATCCGGGTTGGCAGAGTGTGGTAAAGCAGTGAATAGAACAAACTTAGGGAGGTGGCTTCTAATGTTAACATGCATGAAACCAAGGCTATTACGGTTACAGAAGTCATCAAAAGAGAGCGCCTGGGGAATAGGAGTGGAGCTAGGCACTGCAGGGCCTGGATTCACCTCTACATCGCCAGAGGAACATAGGAGGAGTAGAATAAGGGTGCGGCTAAAAGCAATAAGAATTGGTCGTCTAGAACGTCTGGAACAGAGAGTAAAAGGAGGTTTCTGGGGGCGATAAAATAGCATCAAGGTATAATGTACAGACAAAGGTAAGGTAGGATGTGAATACAGTGGAGGTAAACCTAGGTATTGAGTGATGAAGAGACAGATATTGTCTCTAGAAACATCATTGAAACCAGGAGATGTCATTGCATGTGTGGGTGGTGGAACTAATAGGTTGGATAAGGTATAGTGAGCAGGACTAGAGGCTCTACAGTGAAATAAGCCAATAAACACTAACCAGAACAGCAATGGACAAGACATATTGACATTAAGGAGAGGCATGCTTAGTCGAGTGATCAAAAGGGTCCAGTGAGTGGAGAGGTTGGTTGAGGGTCACGGCGATTTAGACAGCTAGCTAGGCCATCGGTAGCAAGCTAGCATAGGATGGAGTCTGTTGTTAGCCACCTCTTGCGTTCCGTCAGTAGATTAGTGGGGTTCCGTGTGGTAGAGGGGATTAATCCAAATCACACAACAACAACAAAAATAAGAACAATAGATATAGTTATAGAGGCCTGAGAAGAAAACATAATAATAATAAAAATAAATAAATTGTCCGATTGTCTATTCAGATAGCAGCCGGTAAGACAGCTAACGGTTAGCGGGCCGAGGACGAGCTTGAGAGGATTTGCAGAGAAGAATGGGAGAAACTCCCTAAATACAAGTGTGCCAAGCTTGTAGCGTCATACCTAAGAAAACTCAACACTGTCAAAGGTACCTCAACAAAGTACTGAGTAAAGGGTCTGAAAACTTATGTCGATGTGATATTACAGGTTTTTTATTTTGTATAAATTTGCAATTAAAAAAAAAACTGTTTTTGCTTTGTCATTATGGGGTATTGTGTGTAGAACAGTTTAAATTATTTTAGAATGAGGCTGTGACGTTTCAAAATGTGAGAAAAGTCTGGAAAGAAACAGTTTGCTTACTATGGGACAAACAATACCAAGAAAAGGATCAACAATAAGATACAATTCATCCTGTCCATTAGCAAATTATTTATACACTAGATGTTAAAGCCACCACGCCTCCATCTTGGCACTCCCTCACCATTGTAAAACATATTTTGGAAGCTATAGAAATGCATGTCTTAATGTCTACATGTTTATTATATTACAGACACCTTAATGCATACTTTGAAATAATATTATGGTGATCTAAACATAAAAATAAAAATATAAAAACATTTTCCTTCAAAACATTTTGTTTTTAAAGATTACTAATGTTACTGTCCCACCACAACAACAAAAATACTTAAATAGATGTAATTGAAATACTGTAGAATTCCATTCATTCCTATGGAAGTCTACTCCTACTTTGGAGTGCCAATATGGCCAATCAGTGGCTTCAAAGCCTCTCCATATACAGTGGGGCAAAAAAGTATTTAGTCAGCCACCAATTGTGCAAGTCCTCCCACTTAAAAAGATGAGAGAGGCCTGTAATTTTCATCATAGGTACACTTCAACTATGACAGACAAAATGAGATTTTTTTTCTCCAGAAATTTTGTAGGATTTGTAGGATTTTTAATGAATTTATTTGCAAATTATGGTGGACAATAAGTATTTGGTCAAAAAAAAAAAAGTTTCAATACTTTGTTATATACCCTTTGTTGGCCATAACAGAGGTCAAATGTTTTCTGTAAGTCTTCACAAGGTTTTCACACACTGTTGCTGGTATTTTGGCCCATCCCTCCATGCAGATCTCCTCTAGAGCAGTGATGTTTTGGGGCTGTTGCTGGGCAACACGGACTTTCAACTCTCTCCAAAGATTTTCTATGGGGTTGAGATCTCGAGACTGGCTAGGCCACTCCAGGACCTTGAAATGCTTCTTACGAAGCCACTCCTTCGTTACCCGGGCGGTGTATTTGGGATCATTGTCATGCTGAAAGACCCAGCCACATTTCATCTTCAATGCCCTTGCTGATGGAAGGAGGTTTTCACTCAAAATCTCACGATACATGGCCCCATTCATTCTTTCCTTTCCACGGATCAGTCGTCCTGGTCCCTTTGCAGAAAAACAGCCCCAAAGCATGATGTTTCCACCCCCATGCTTCACAGTAGGCATTCTGTTCTTTGGATGCAACTCAGCAATCTCTGTCCTCCAAACACGACGAGTTGAGTTTTTACCAAAAAGTTATATTTTGGTTTCATCTGACCATATGACATTCTCCCAATCTTCTTCTGGATTATCCAAATGCTCTCTAGCAAACTTCAGACGGGCCTGGACATGTACCGGCTTAAGCAGGGGGACACGTCTGGCACTGCAGGATTTGAGTCCCTGGCGGCGTAGTGTGTTACTGATGGTAGACTTTGTTACTTTGGTCCCAGTTCTCTGCTGGTCATTCACTAGGTCCCGTGTGGTTCTGGGATTTTTGCTCACCGTTCTTGTGATCATTTTGACCCCAAGGGCTGAGATCTTGCGTGGAGCCCCAGATCGAGGGAGATTATCAGTGGTCTTGTATGTCTTCCATTTCCTAATAATTGCTCAAACCAAGCAGCTTACCTATTGCAGATTCAGTCTTCCCAGCCTGGAGCAGGTCTTTGTTTCTGGTGTCCTTTGACAGCTCTTTGGTCTTGGCCATAGTGGAGTTTGGAGTGTGACTGTTTGAGGTTGTGTACAGGTGTCTTTTATACTGATAACAAGTTCAAACAGGTGCCATTAATACAGGTAACGAGTGGAGGACAGAGGAACCTCTTAAAGAAGAAGTCTGTGTGAGCCAGAAATCTTGCTTGTTTGTAGGTGACCAAATACTTATTTTCCACCATAATTTTCAAATAAATTAATTAAAAATCCTACAATGTGATTTTCTGGATTTTTTCCCTCATTTTGTCTGTCATAGTTGAAGTGTACCTATGATGAAAATGTACAGGCCTCTCTCATCTTTTTAAGTGGGAGAACTTGCACAATTGGTGGCTGACTAAATACCTTTTTGCCCCACTGTACATCATTGTCCACTAGATAGTTCGTGGCCAGTTCATCCCACATTTGTGAACATTGTAAACTGTTTTTTGTTTTGTAAACAGTGAACACAGCCTAATGAATTTTTTTAATTTTAAAATTGCTTATCTTTTGCATTGATTGCCATATGCTGAAGTTATGACTTGCCCTGATTCTATTGAGTGGAGGCTGTTGAGCGTGTAGCACGTTTGGAGTTTTATTTTGATTCGACACACTCCATTCATATGCAAAAGCCATCTCAGACAAACATCTGCGACGCCCTTGACTAGTTAGCAGGTATGTTCGCAGAGCTAGTGTAATGTCTATGTGGTGTCGTAATGTTTCACTCTGCAGCAGCTGCTGAGAGAGAGAAGAGAGAGAAGAATGAGAGAACAGAGTGGGGACTCTGCGGGTCAGTGGTGTGAGTTCCCCATTGGCCCATCTGCAGGCTCCAGACTGCAGGCTGGGGCTGGTGGGATGCAGGAGGACATGCTCCACTGCATCGTTTCTCATTCAGGGTGCCGAGCATTGCCATTGAGGGGCGGATTCGGCCCAATGCCTCCAACAGACTACCACAGAGCCGGTGGAATTTCCCTGCATTTTAGATAAAGTAAAAGAATAGCCCACCACCCCATACACTGTGGTTGCTTTAAAAAAACAGCCAGAGCGGTGACTAATGTTCTAATTTCTTAGTCAACGATGAAATCACTTCCTTTAGCGTTCCGTCAACGGTGTGCAGGCACTTCTCTCCTCTCACTTCCCTCACTCGCTTTTGTTTATGGTTTTGGGGTATATCTTTAATAAAAGGTGTAAAACTAAACGTCAACTCGTTGAAACCCAAACAATGTACTATTCACATTTTTCGTTGCAGTGTTAAAATACACATTCTTTCCACCCGTTCACTCATTTCATTTGACAGACAAGAAACATAGGTTCATTAGATCCAAAACCGAACCCTGTGGAACATCAGTTGCCCAGAGCTGGTTGTGTGCTGTTCTATTCAACCTGTTCCTTTATCATTCACAAATGACCACCTTCGCTAACTACACTCTTTGGGGGCATGCGAGGCTGTTGTTCTTTCCACAGTCTACATCGTTTGAGGCACGAGGGGAATATGGACTTAACAGCAGGTCATAAATAAATGGGAAATGTCTCAGGATATGATGATATGGTCCTGCAGTAAGGGGAACACGTCTGGGGTGTCACAGCAAATCCGTTTTCTTGCCAGAGAGCAACAGAGGAGGATAATTATAAAACAGGCTCTTTCACAGTAATGGAGAGAGGAGAGTAAATCAGATGAACACTCACCACATTGTACAGGCCGATGCACCAGCGTTCAAACAGAATCTGACCAGAGAATCCGTTGACAAAGGCAAACCAGATCTGAAGGAGACAAAAGAGCAGAGAAAAGAAGACATTTGGTCTCGTCCCCTTCCCGTTTGGATGCATGTTTTTCCATCACTTGACATTAATAAGCAATATGCCCTTTACTGCACTCTTGGAAAAAAAGGATAGGGTTCTACCAAGAACCGCTTTGATCTGAATACAAGGGTTCTTCTTATGGCTTGAATCCCGCTAACGGGATCGAAATGACAACAGCCAGTGAAAGTGCAGGGCACCAAATTCAAAACAACAGAAATCTCATAATTAAAATTCCTCAAACATAGAAGTATTTTACACCATTTTAAAGATACATTTGTTGTTAATCCCACCACAGTGTCCGACTTCAAAAAGGCTTTAGGACGAAAGCACACCAAACGATTATGTTAGGTCAGCACCCAGTCACAGAAAAACAAAGCCATTTTTCCAGCCAAAGAGAGTCACAAAAAGCACAAATAGAGATAAAATTAATCACTAACCTTTGATGATCTTCATCAGATGACTCATAGGACTTCATGTTACACAATACATGTATGTTTTGTTCGATAAAGTTCATATTTATATACAAAAATCTGAGTTTACATTGGCGCGTTATGTTTAGTAGTTCCAAAACATCTGGTGATTTTGCAGAGAGCCACATCAATTTACAGAAATACTCATAATAAACATTGATAAAAGATACAACTATTATGCATGGAATTATAGATTCACTTCTCCTTAATGCAACCGCTGTGTCAGATTTCAAAAAAGCTTTACCGAAAAAGCACACCATGTAATAATCTGAGTACAGTGCTCAGACACAAAAACAAGCCATACAGATAACCGCCATGTTGTGGAGTCAACAAAAGTTAGAAATAACCATGTAAATATTCACTTACATTTGATGATCTTATTCAGAATGCACTCCCAGGAATCCCAGTTCCACAATAAATGCTTGATTTGTTCGATAAAGTCCATAATTTATGTCCAAATACCTCCTTTTTGTTCCGTTACAGTCTGTAGAAACATGTCAAACGAAGTATAGAATCAATCTTAAGGATGTTTTTAACGTAAATCTTCAATAATGTTCCAACTGGAGAATTCCTTTGTCTGTAGAATTGCAATGGAACGCAAGCTAACTCTCACGTGAACGTGCGTGGTCATCTCATGCCACTCTGGCAGAGTCCTGACTCATTCAGCTCCCATTCCCCCCTCCCTCACAGTAGAAGCATCAATCAAGGTTCTAAAGACTGTTGACATCTAGTGGAAGCCTTAGGAAGTGCAATATGACCCAATAGACACTGTATTTGATAGGCAATAAGTTGAAAAACTACATACCTCCGATTTTCCACTTCCTGGTTGGATTTTTTTCTCAGGTTTTTGCCTGCCATATGAGTTCTGTTATACTCACAGACATCATTCAAACAGTTTTAGAAACTTCAGTGTTTTCTATCCAAATCTACTAATAATATGCATATATTAGCAACTGGGCCTGAGTAGCAGACAGTTTACTCTGGGCACCTTATTCATCCAAGCTACTCAATACTGCCCCCAGCCATAACAAGTTTTAACATCCCAAAAAACGTTTTTGGAAGAAAGGGTTCTTTGATGATTCTTTGGAAGGCCAGAATGATTATTTAGAAGGCAAGAAGGGTTCTATCTTCATAGAGCCATATTTCCCAGCATGCTCAACTGCAGGGTGATATTCATAATTGTTTGTTTTAATATCTGTTTTTGCATGTATATTTATTGGTTGATTAATGTTATGCTACACAAAGATAAATAACAAACTAATCCATTCTGTTAGTATTTATACTCATTGGACCCGATACTGGGATGTTTGTTCCAGTTTACCTGATGTGGCCTGTAAAACAGGAGTTACAGTGCCTTGCGAAAGTATTCGGCCACCTTGAACTTTGCGACCTTTTGCCACATTTCAGGCTTCAAAAACTGAAAAATTGGCCGTGCAAAATTATTCAGCCCCCTTAAGTTAATACTTTGTAGCGCCACCTTTTGCTGCGATTACAGCTGTAAGTCGCTTGGGGTATGTCTCTATCAGTTTTGCACATCGAGAGAGTGACATTTTTTCCCATTCCTCCTTGCAAAACAGCTCGAGCTCAGTGAGGTTGGATGGAGAGCATTTGTGAACAGCAGTTTTCAGTTCTTTCCACAGATTCTCGATTGGATTCAGGTCTGGACTTTGACTTGGCCATTCTAACACCTGGATATGTTTATTTTTGAACCATTCCATTGTAGATTTTGCTTTATGTTTTGGATCATTGTCTTGTTGGAAGACAACTCTCCGTCCCAGTCTCAGGTCTTTTGCAGACTCCATCAGGTTTTCTTCCAGAATGGTCCTGTATTTGGCTCCATCCATCTTCCCATCAATTTTAACCATCTTCCCTGTCCCTGCTGAAGAAAAGCAGGCCCAAACCATGATGCTGCCACCACCATGTTTGACAGTGGGGAGGGTGTGTTCAGGGTGATGAGCTGTGTTGCTTTTACGCCAAACATAACGTTTTGCATTGTTGCCAAAAAGTTCAATTTTGGTTTCATCTGACCAGAGCACCTTCTTCCACATGTTTGGTGTGTCTCCCAGGTGGCTTGTGGCAAACTTTAAACGACACTTTTTATGGATATCTTTAAGAAATGGCTTTCTTCTTGCCACTCTTCCATAAAGGCCAGATTTGTGAAAATATACGACTGATTGTTGTCCTATGGACAGAGTCTCCCACCTCAGCTGTAGATCTCTGCAGTTCATCCAGAGTGATCATGGGCCTCTTGGCTGCATCTCTGATCAGTCTTCTCCTTGTATGAGCTGAAAGTTTAGAGGGTAGGCCAGGTCTTGGTAGATTTGCAGTGGTCTGATACTCCTTGCATTTCAATATTATCGCTTGCACAGTGCTCCTTGGGATGTTTAAAGCTTGGGAAATCTTTTGTATCCAAATCCGGCTTTAAACTTCTTCACAACAGTATCTCGGACCTGCCTGGTGTGTTCCTTGTTCTTCATGATGCTCTCTGCGCTTTTAACGGACCTCTGAGACTATCACAGTGCAGGTGCATTTATACGGCGACTTGATTACACACAGGTGGATTGTATTTATCATCATTAGTCATTTAGGTCAACATTGGATCATTCAGAGATCCTCACTGAACTTCTGGAGAGAGTTTGCTGCACTGAAAGTAAAGGGGCTGAATAATTTTGCACGCCCAATTTTTCAGTTTTTGATTTGTTAAAAAAGTTTGAAATATCCAATAAATGTCGTTCCACTTCATGATTGTGTCCCACTTGTTGTTGATTCTTCACAAAAAAAATACAGTTTTATATCTTTATGTTTGAAGCCTGAAATGTGGCAAAAGGTCGCAAAGTTCAAGGGGGCCGAATACTTTCGCAAGGCACTGTATGCATTTAAGTGGACTGATACAAGCATGCGTTACTTGGGTGATAATATTACATCAGACAATGGGAAACTATATGCTTTGAACTACCCCCCTGTGATTAGTAAAATCACTGAAGTTCTAGACCGTTGGATGACCCTCCCTATATCTCTAGCAGGTCAGTTTGCTTCAGTGAAAATGAATGTCTTACCAAGACTGTTTTCAATGTTTCCTGTTTAAAAAATCATGCGAAAACCTTTACTTGCCTAAATGCAGCAATAGGCACATTTTTTTATGGCAAAATAAGAAGCCTCATATTAGTTATAAAAAACTATAGCTGTTCAAAGAATTGGGTGGGCTTGGCCTCCATAACCTTAAATCATATTACTGGGCAGCGCAACTTAATCACATAGCATCATGGATTCAACAACCGAAGGATGTGTCATGGCTTGAAATTGAGAGTCAATATTGTGATACGTCTTTACATTGACTTGTCTTCATAGCAGATTTCTATTGACAGGATTAAACAAAACCCATTTATTACTCCTACATTGAAGACATGGAGGAAGGTTCAACGCCAATATAAACTGAGTAATGACATGTCTAGACACTCACCTATATTCCACATCCCAGCCTTTCTTCCTACTACTATGGCCCAAGGATTTAGGGAATGGGAAGAGAGAGGGCTTTTGTAGAGTCTCTCAACTTATCAAAGGCTACATTTTTTTATAATTTCAAGAAATCCATGAGGAATTCAATATATCTCAAACAAAGGTTCATAGGTACCTTTAAGTCAGGTAATTCATTGTTTAAAAAGCCGATAACTCCTATTGATGAGATTATTGAATTACTTTATCAAGGGGAAAACATTGGAACCGTTTTTTTTTTTTTTTTTTACAACAATATCCTTAACATGCAAATATTATCTTTAGATAATCTTAGGAACTCATGGCAGGTTGAATTACAGGTACAGATATCAGAGGAGAGTTGGGGGAATATATGGAAAACACTATATAAAGCCACTACAAGTAACCAAACAAGGGAGTTTCAATTCAAAATGATAAAAGTAATAGGCTCTACGTGTTGGAGGCAGTATAGGTACGTTATCACATATATTTTGGCAATGTCCGAAAATCTAGTCTTTTTGGTCTGAAATTCTCAATTTTATACAGTACATCACAGGTATTATTATTCAACCAGACCCATGTCATCTCCTTCTAGATGTTGTTCCTCTGAATACACTCCAATCCACTCCACTTAAATTGATAGATTATCTTTTAGCAGCAGCAAGGAAATGTGTAACAAAATGCTGGAAAAATGAACATGCATCCTCAAAAGATATGTGGTTAGGTCTATGCAGGGAACATGCTAACATGGAGAGAATTACAAACATTTTGCAACATAGACAGCATAGGTATGAAGGTGTCTGGTCAGAGTTCCTGGTCTTATTCTGTAATTTTTGTTTTTTTGTTTGTTTCTGTTGTTTTTATGTGGCTGTATCCAAATTGTATTCCTATTCAGACTCTTGAAATATTTACTCTATACAGCCAAAATGTACTCTGAAGGATAGGACCCTTTTTTTCAATTTGCGCCTAAAATGACATACCCAAATCTAACTGCCTGTAGCTCAGGACCTGAAGCAAGGATATTCATATTCTTGATACCACTTTAATGGAAACACTTTGAAGTTTGTGGAAATGTGGAATACAGGCGCAACGTTTTAGACTGATCCAATGAACCACTGCATTTCTGTTCCAAATGTTGTATCAAAACTGCCCAAATGTGCCTAATTGGTTTATTAATATATTTTCAAGTTCATAACTGTGCACTCTCCTCAAACAATAGCATGGTGTTCTTTCAATGTAATGGCTACTGTAAATTGAACAGTGCAGTTAGATGAACAAGAATTGAAGCTTTCTGCCAATATCAGACATGTCTATGTCCTGGGAAATGTTATTGTTTACTTACAGCCTCATGCTAATCACATTAGCCTACGTTTGCTCACCAATCCTGTAGAGGTTTTAACATGTGAATGTAATTACGCTCCTTTGTAAAGACAGCAAAGATATGTTGTGTATGTATGGTACATGTTCTTTATGCGCTCTTGAATAAAAAAATGAAAAAAAAAAAATACATCTAGCAATGTATTGGAGATGTGAGACAGGATATGTGTTTAACTTTTCTTCATGCTCCTCTATAGAACAAGTTGTCAGATGGTGCATTGAGGACTGATGTGTTCCTGTTCTGACTTTTCATAATACCAGGTTCTGTTATACAGTCTTTGTATTGAAGATTGTTTATTATTTTATTCTATAAATTATGGCTTTATGTATGAATGTGATTGTGTGCGACAGTGAAAACACAGAGAGAAAAAACAACTTGTGAGATGGTGCATTAAATACTGATGTATTCCTGTCCTGACTTTTTAATACCATTTATAATTTATAATACCATTGCAGACATACATAAAAGCCCCCCAAAAAACAGCATATGTCAGGCAAAATGAGTCCTTATTGTCTGGACATTTTCTGGGTGAGATTTTCTGCTCGTGTGAGAAACAGTGAAACAGCCTGGCCGTCTCTGTGTTATTGTGTGGACAGACAGTGGCGCTGAACAGACCCTCTCTGTTGGATCGGCCATGGCTGTTGAAGGGACATCGGGGTTGCTGTGTTGTGCCATGGCCAGGCTGCAAACATTTCCTTGCTTCATTTAACTGCATTATGAAGGCCTGAATTGCTACAAATTATCGGTTCGGACACGCCCAATTCCCAATCCACCAGCCCTTCCCATTCAATTGTGCGAGCGAATGCACAAAAATGTTCCCAAAACAAATGTCTGTTACCCGCACACCCCTCCTGCACACCCCATTCCCTTGGGCAAGGAGAGAGAAGCAAGTGTGTGTATGCACTCTACTAAACCATACACCCACCCCCATCCCCCCCTACTACCCACCCACCCATTCCAGCTCCTGCTCTTCCCTCCATAAGGTGCATTCTACCGTGATGTTGTTTTTTTTAAAGGGGATGCCGCTGGTGGTCAACTACATTTTTTCTCAGACACACACACACACACACACACACAAGGTTCAATTGAAGAACATGGAGCAGGTTAAACCTGTGGTGTGGCCGATGTCGTGGTAATGAGTGGCTAGCCTGTAGTTTTGCACATTATACCAACATTTCAATATTTTTTCGTTACAAAAACCCCCCCAGTTTGGTACTAGAATTGTTGTTATGTTCAGTACTTCTGTCAAAATGTGTCTCACGTGATTGAGAGCATCAAGTCTGTTTATCAGCGCAGCCCCTTTATAGCATGAAGAGCCTGCTCCACTTACTCATTGCCAAAGCTGTCTGTGATCCATTAGCTCCCCAGTCCCCACTCATGCTGCATAGAAGTTAACACACTTCAATAATGCAACTAAATACATTTGAAGGCCATTTTGTCTCAGCGTTGTCAGTGTTAGGGGAGGGTTTGGGCAGCAGGGATTTCCTTGTCCCAACGTGCTCTAGCCACTCCTTGTGGCGGTCCGGGCGCCTGCAAGCTGACTTCGGTCACCAGCTGGACGGTGTTTCCTCCAACACATTGATGAGGCTGGCGTCTGGGTTAAGCGAGCACTGTGTCAAGAAGCAGTGCAACTTGGCAGGGTCATGTTTCGGAGGACGCAAGGCTCTCGACCTTTGCCTCTCCCGAGTCCGTAGGGGAGTTGCAGCAATGGGAAAAGACTGTAACACCCAATTGGATATCAAAAAATTAGGGAGAAAAAAGGGTAAATATAAATAAATAATAATAATTTGAAACGGTTCATTACTGTTCGCAAAACAATGTCCATACAGACTTGAACACTTTTATAAAATGCAAGACGATACCGTTATCTTCCAGCTTCAAATTCAGGCATAGCCACGGGAAGATGTTTGGGAGGTGGCGGGGGCTACAGACGGCTATATCGCTCTGCTAGTACAGGACTAGTAAAGGGCCAGTGCACAATTTTTGTGAAATAAAAAGCAATTCCACAAATTTTATTTATATATATATTTACTACCCTAGTACTTTGTTAATGCAAAATATGCTGATTTCAAAGCTGATTGTCACCAAAAACTCATTAAATTATTTGTCTTAGTTTGCCTCCCGTCTTGTTTCCACTAGCCACATTCTGCCTGTGAATTTGCATTTGAACATTTTAGTCATTTAGCAGGTGTTCTTATCCAGAATAACTTACATGAGAAATTAGGGTTAAGTGCCTTGCTTAAAGGCACATCGACAGATTTTTCAGCTAGTCATCTCAGGGATTCAAACCAACAACCTTTCGATTACTGGTCCAACACTCTTAAGCGTTAGGCCACATGCTGTTCATAAATGTTTCTTAAACAGACAGTGCACACTTTTATCAAATAAAATATTATTATACAAATGTTGTTAATCAATACAATAAAATAATATGTTCTCTTTGCAGTCAGCAATAAAATAAGTCCTAAAAGGAAGGGATTATTTGTCAACTGTATCCTCATGAAATCAGCTAAAACAAGCTAAATTACTCAATGCATGCTCACACTCCTATTGAATAATATGCATTCACCTGTATTGCGAAAAGACCTAGGCTACATCTTGATTTATCCAGTTTATCAATAGAGATTTATCGTTAGCGGAATTAGCTGTCTGGATCAAGTGCCATTCTGTGACGTTTTGGTATCAAGTATCGTGACAGTATCGAGTATTGTATCGAAGTCAAAATTCTGCTATCTTGACAACACTACTAGCCTGGGGTCAAAGTGCTGAATTAATTAAGGGCCTGCTCAATGAGGGATTCCGGGCTGATATATTGTTGTGCTAAGTTCAAAAAGAGGCCCATTCAGAGCATGCGGCAACGGCTTATGCGCGAGTGTTTTGGCCTGGTCCTTCGGGTCCCGCTAGCGCCCCTCTCTCACTCTCTTGAGAGACAGATGCATTGATTTGCTCATTAGGAGAAGGACCAGGCAGGGTCTTTTTTCCCTCTCTCTTCATTGAGTGTCACTCAGCAGAGGGGTTTGGCTGGCCTCTCTCCCCCAGTGCACATTCTGAAAAACAGAGCAGGGGGAAATGGAGGGAGAGGGAAGAAGGGAATGCGTCCTGCCAATAAAGAAGCTCCCATTGCATATTCATCAGCAGAATAAAAAAATTATGTGACACCGTCCCACGGATGCGTAGGCCTCAGTGTGGGAGGAAGGGGGAGGAGGAGGGAGAGGTGTGACATTTGCCCTCAACAAATGACAGCCCTCTTTGCGCCTGAAAAAAATGCAAACAATGTCCTTATCCTGCTTCAAAAAAGTAGGCAAAGGAAAAAGAGAGAGGGATGAAGAAAGAGGAGCTAGTAAATATGCTGGAAAGAGAAGGGCACCCAGTGTTACCATCCTGGATGGGGCCTTGAGTGGTGGTTATGTTCACAGTGTGGCACCAATTGGCAGGCTGTGCTCAGCTCAGCACTAGGCCCTCCTCTCTCGGTCTCCAGGTGTTCCTCCAGGCTTTCTGAGCCTCTTGTAATAACCTCATAAATGCCACTTGTCTATCAGCCCCTCAGGGGCCGCTTGACAATATGTCAATCAAGTAAAGTCGTGCCCAGCTGGACCAAATATTTGAATTAAGTCGTTATGGCAACATCATTGAAAAGGTCTCTCAGTTTAAATGTGGCAAATCCTTCCATTTTGTCCAATTGTTATTATTTAGTTTGTTTAGCACTGCAAGATTATAGACAAAGGAAAGAAAGTAAGACTGCTGTGTTAAATATAATTTGGCATTTGTGTGTAATATATAACTGTTTTCAGTATCTTCTGCTCTCTCATATCCCCCGCAATTTTCTGACCACCATGATCTCCCTCCAACTATACCTCACAAAGTTATGAAAACGTTAAGCTCTGTGAAGTTTGAATGTTCCTTCTGAATGAGTGCCCTGTCATAAAAAGACAGATCATTAGCTGAGTGAGAGAGAGACTAACAGGCCATGAGAAAACTGACTGGGGCATTGCATGGCAGCCCAACTTGTTGCTCCAACAGACAGTTCAGTGTCAGCCTCACTTCCTGACTCTCAAGTAACCTCCATCCATCCAGGCTCCCAGCAAAATAGCAATTATAACACAGCTGCTGATTCCACCACCAACGAAGAGCAGGCTGCACCTACACTCACATTCCCTACAATGACCTTGGAAAGACCCATTCACCCTTCTCTATGCCTTTCAAACAACCCAGGAGAGGAGGAGGAAAAACATGTGTGCACAAAAGTAAACCTATTACTGAAACAAATGTAGCTTTGAGCCCTCTCCTGGGTTGCTAGTGTCTTGGATGTCAAGCCCTTACAAACAGGGGTGTTTGATACTTCACAAAGCAGCAAAAACAGTGAAGAAATCCCCTATTATGTACTTGAATCACGATTGTCAGGGAATAACAAAAAGTGTGCTGGGAAGGGACTCGCCTTGCGGACAGAACTGTAGACTGTACATGCTGAGAGAGACAACGTCCTTTCAAAAGGGAATTGACATGTTTGAAAGAGGGCTTGTGGCTGGACTCAAAGAGAGGCAAAATAAGGTGGGAGAAGAATTCAGAAAGGAAAACTTTGTAATGAGCTTGCTTTGCTCAGAGTATCCCACCACCACCAGACAAGTCTATTCTTAATTATATGAAGGAAAGAGAGAGGGTGATATGGCCTGGTGTGTGATGAGAACCTCTGGTCTTTTGCCATCATGTCAAAAGTTTTGCCAACTATTTCAGTGTTTCCCAGTGGGTGCAACCAGATTACCCCAAGGGCGAAAGCTAAGACAACTACATGAAAGGGATCAGCGTTTACATTAAAAGGTATAATTTCTAGTGTTTGCCTTCGGCACCGTTGGCCCTTGATCGCAATTTGAATTACATTTTTATTTTCTCATTGACATTTGGTACACTATCTTACACCTAAATGGTTTGTTGGAAATCCAAGCTGGACTTTTGTGTGTACACTGAGTCAAAGAGAAATTATGAATGAGACACCAAAATCACAATGATCTATGTGTCTATGGTGCCCTATGAAAATGAAAGGATTGCCTGTTGCCGTGTCAACAAAGGCAGTTTATTACCATTAAAAGGGTTAAAAGGCCAGCATCCCAGAGTCGCCTCTTCACTGTTGAAGTTGAGACTGGTGTTTTGCTTCTTTAATCAGAACAACAGTTGTCAGCTGTGCTAACATAATTGCAAAAGGGTTTGCTAATGATCAATTAGCCTTTTAAAATGGTAAACTTGGATTAGCTAACACAACGTGCCATTGGAACACAGGAGTGATGGTTGCTGATAATGGGCCTCTGAACGCCTATGTAGATATTCCATTCAAAATCTGCCGTTTCCAGTTACAATAGTCATTTACAACATTAACAATGTCTGCACTGTATTTCTGATGATGTTATTTTAATGGACATAAAATGTGCTTTTCTTTCAAAAACAAGGACATTTCTAATTGACCTCAAACTTTTTAATGGTAGTGTATGTATGTATGTATATTACTGCTCTAGGGAAGTATGTATGTATGTATGTATGTATGTATGTATGTATGTATGTATGTATGTATGTATATTTACTGCTCTAGGGAAGTAATTATTGTTTGGATAACCTTATTTACTATTATTATGTATTGATTTTTTAGATTTGTATAGATTTGAATATCATTTTTTTCACTCTTTATGCGATGCTCAATGCAAAGAACATCAGAAGAAGAACGATCATTTAATTACCATAGTGAATCACTAATATTTGTTACCATAAGGGATGGGTTGCCATTTGGAGATTTGACACAAAAATAAAATTTAATTTATTCATTAATTTATTGATGCAACAATTTCAAAGGTTTTACTGAGTTACAGTTCATAGAAGGAAATCAGTCAATTGAAATAAATAAATTGGGCCTTACTCTGGGAAATTTTAGACCCTAATCTAGATTTTTCCTGCAGGTGAAGAAGCCGGATGTGGAGGTCCTGGGCTGGCGTGGTTACACGTGGTCTGCGGTTGTGAGGCCGTTAGGATGTACAGCCAAATTCTCTAAAATTACGTTGGAGGCGGTTTATGGTGGAGAAATTAAGATTCAATTATCTGGCAACAGCTCAGGTGGACATTCCTGCAGTCAGCATGCTAATTGCACATTCCCTCAAATCTTGAGACATCTGTGGCATTGCGTTAGTGTTATAAAACTGCACATTTTAGAGTGGCCTTTTATTGTCCCCAGCACAATGTGCACCTGTGTAATGATCATGCAGTTTAATCAGCTTCTTGATATGTCACACCTGTCAGGTGAAAGGATTATTTTGGCAAAGGATAATGCACAAAATTTGAGAGAAATATGTTTTTTGTGCATATGGAACATTTCTCTGATCTTTCAATTCAGCTCATGAAAAATGGGACCTACACTTTACATGTTGTGTTTATATTTTTGTTCAGTATAGATAGCACTTTTTTCCCCTAAGAGTGTAGATAGACACAGACATACATAGAGGCCTTGAGGTTACGCCAAGATTTCCCACAGCACATTTACCAAAACGAGGATGAAAAGGGAGTTCACAGGTGAAGTGTCTCAGAAAAAGAGCGGGGGGAAAAATGTAATCTTTAAGGGCTCAGATTTCCTGCACGGGTAATGTCGCTTACAGCGTGCAACCCTTCGGTCTCTGTAATGCGCCAGGAACATTTAGTCAGTGGTGGTGGTGACATTCTCATGACATCAGGATGATCTTCACTGATCTTGAATAGTTGGGCCCAGAAGCTCTTTGTCCAATCCTCCAGTGTGCCTGAGAGCACACAGTGATGACTCACTGAGGGGGGAAGAGGGGAGCATCTAATTCACTGTGTCTGCAATACTGGCCCCTGAGGGCAGACGTTTACAGCCAAAGGAATGCCAGTCAGAAGAGAGGGGGGTAACTGTTGTTGAAAAAAGTATTGGATGATGAAATTTGGGATGATCCAAGAGGCCTTAAAGGAAAATTCCACCCAAAAACGATCTTTTGGTATTTGTTTCATTCGTCCATTGTTGATATAGTCCCAAAATGTTTTGCATGTCAGCAATCAAGTTACGATATATTACTTTCAAAATACAGAAATATAGATGGTATGATGCATTTTGCAAACTGGCTGTATTCCTGTATTTTTAATGTTATATATCTTGAAAACTTGTCAGGTCACGCTTGGTCTTAGCTCTGAAGCTGCTATTAGCACAAGACCTGGCTTCTGTTAAATGCCACCAGTGGCCACGGAGGCCAAGAAGCTACACACTGAGTGGAGCAGAATTCCTACCATCTATACTACAGTTTTCTAAAAAACTGGTGTTGGATTCTTGACGACTGGCTTCCAGTAAAGCTGAATATACATGGATTCTGTTTTATATCATATCATGTTTTATATATCTGTATATAGACTTGGACAAATTGGCAAACTAGCGTATGCCTTAGTCATACATTATTTTTTTTTTTATTCCCTTCACTTCAACTTGGTAATGTCATGTGGAAAATCTATGTTTTTTATGCCAATCGAGTTTACTGCCTTACCACTGCCATGGGAACCCTAAGGGAGACATCGAAGGTTGTTGGTGTTGAGGGCTGCATGACTTACCTCGATGATGTACAGGACAATGTTCTTGTAGAAGCAGTACAGGATACACTTGGCGACGCGGTTGTAATTCCAGGCACCGTGAACCAGCAATAGATTCTTCAAGTATTTGAACTACGTCGGAGGGAAGGGAGGAGAAAGGCCAAGATAAATGAATAACCCAAAAGTTATAACACAGGCATTATAAAGTTTGTACACAGACTGTTCCTGGACAACCCAGGACCGGGGCAATCCCTCGAGGAAAAAATGCTTTTGAGAGAAACTCTTTAAATAAAATAAAGAAACATTAAATAATTAAATATTTAAATAACATCAAATATTTAAATAAAGAAACAATCTTATCGTCGTTTGACAGCAGGAAACTGAAGGGCCAGAGGGCAGTCGAGAACAAGGTCTTCACGGACAAATTGAAGGCATTTTTTGTTTGATTAGGGGTTAGTTTTGCCTTAAGTTGTTGAAAAGGGGAGAGCCAGAGAGGGGGTATGCTCTCCCAGGGCTCGACATAATACTTTAATGGGTTTCCTCTGTGTACATCACTGACAAACTGAAATGGTCCACTCACACAGACATTTTTGTGAAGAAGGCGCAACAGCGTCTATTCAACCTCAGGAGGCTGAATAAATTTTGCTTGGCCCCTAAAACCCTCAAAAACCTTTACAGATGCATAATTGAGAGCATCCTGTCGGACTGTACCACCGCCTGGTACGGCAACTGCACCGCCCGCAACCGCAGGGCTCTCAAGAGGGTGGTGCGGCCTGCCTAATGTATCACCAGGGGCAAACTACCTGCCCTCCAGGACACCTACACCACCCGATGTCACAGGAAGGCCAAAAATATAATCAAGGATAACAACCACCCGAGCCACTGCCTATTCACACCACTACCATCCAGAAGGCGAGGTCAGTACAGGTGCATCAAAGCTGGGACCGAGAGATTGAAAAACAGCTTCTATCTCAAGTCCATCAGACTGTTAAATAGCCATCACTAGCACGTTCGAGGCTGCTGCCTACATACATAGACTTGAAATCACTGGCCGCTTTAATAATGTTTACATATCTTGCATTATTCATCTCATATGCATATACTGTATTCTATACTATTCTAATGTAACTTAGTCTATGCCACTCTGACATTGCTCGCCCATGTATTTATATATTCTTAATTGTTAGATATTACTTGTTAGATATTACTGCACTGTCAGAGCTAGAAACACAAGCATTTCGCTACACCCGCAATAACATCTGCTAAACACGTGTATGTGACCAATAACATTTGATTATTTGATAATACTACTATTTGTGGAATGTCGTGGACGTCATAATCATGTAATCGCTTGCTGATAACATTGATTAGATTCAGTTTCCTCCTAATACAGGATGTGGGTGGTGTTTCCATTTCTAACACAGAGATGCATCAGCAGGATGAGGGACACTCGGGCGTCAATACGTTTCTAGCTCTTTCTCTACATTATGTCACAGTAGTCAATCAAAGTAGTTGCTGGGTTTGTACGTATGCACCATTCACATCATGGGCAGGTATTCCATTAAGGGTTATTCCTTTGAACCTTTTAACAGAGTGAAATGTTGGGTATAAGGCGATTGTTTGGACTAAATTGAGTGAGAATGTTGAGTATCAACATGCGAGAGTACTTAAGTTCTGCAGTACATTCCTTCACTTGAGATGACCAATAACACTAATGAGCAACCACCTTACCTAGTTATTACACATGCTCCTGTTGGGTGGTGCCCCTGTTATGTTTTAATAGGTCACTCGTTTGGGAATTTGTCTCAACTGCGCCAGGACGCGTTTGTCAAAGTAGGACAGAGTAAGTGTGATCAGACAATAGATCCACCTATCTGCCTGTGACGGTACTAAGGTTGAGGAATGTCTCATGTCTGTTGAATTGACTCTCGGTAGTGGCACTATGACTACTTTTTATGCCAAAACCTTCGGTAATATCATCAATAATGGTATGATAGCTCCTAATGGGACTTTATCTGTGGATCCTAGCCTATTCCTGGTTACCAAAGTTGTGGCATGGGTTGTGTTATTTGGGATAAGTCGTATCCTTTTTCACAGCGTCATAAACGTGTGATTACAGAAACGATTGTGTTTTCCTCTTACGGTATTTCTAAAATAGCACGGGAAGTTATTAATATGGCTAACTCTTTGGAAGTCGCAGTTAATAGTCCAGTTGAGAGTCTTGAGTTAATTACAGCGGAGATGGTTACCATTTGAACTGTGGTGACGCAAAATCGTTTGGCCCTTGATTAGGTTTCTACAGGTTGGCGTCCACCTTTGGGTTGTGCCATGGCGGAGATCTTTGTGGGCTATACTCGGCCTTGTCTCAGGATGGTAAGTTGGTGGTTGAAGATATCCCTCTAGTGGTGTGGGGGCTGTGCTTTGGCAAAGTGGGTGGGGTTATATCCTTCCTGTTTGGCCCTGTCCGGGGGATGTCATCGGATGGGGCCACAGTGTCTCCTGACCCCTCCTGTCTCAGCCTCCAGTATTTATGCTGCAGTAGTTTATGTGTCGGGGGGCTAGGGTCAGTTTGTTATATCTGGAGTACTTCTCCTGTCCTATCCGGTGTCCTGTGTGAATTTAAGTATGCCCTTTAATTCTCTCTTTCTTTCTCTTTCTCGGAGGACCTGAGCCCTAGGACCATGCCTCAGAACTACCTGAAATGATGACTCCTTGCTGTTCCAAATCCACCTGGCCGTGCTGCTGCTCCAGTTTCAACTGTTCTGCCTGTGATTATTATTATTTGACCATGCTGGTCATTTATGAACATTTGAACATCTTGGCCATGTTCTGTTATAATCTCCACCAGGCACAGCCAGAAGAGGACTGGCCACTCCACATAGCCTGGTTCCTCTCTAGGTTTCTTCCTAGGTTTTGGCCTTTCTAGGGAGTTTTTCCTAGCCACCGTGCTTCTACACCTGCATTGCTTGCTGTTTGGGGTTTTAGGCTGGGTTTCTATACAGCACTTTGAGATATCAGCTGATGTACGAAGGGCTATATAAATACATTTGATTTGATTTGATTATCTTCTGTCCGCACAAGGGTTACATGTCCTGTTATTGGTGCTGAACGCTGTACTTATATTCCTGATCATTCTGAGGAAATAACTGACCTAATCTAAAAGATCAGGACTGAGGGCGCTAAATATCATGATTTACAACCCAGATGATTTAGGCTTAGTCGTGTGGTTGTCTTCCACATTCGGTACATGGGGAAGTTTTTTGGTGGGCATGATACTTCCAATAGTGGGTTGTGGTTCTTTTTCTTATCCTCATCCAGGTTATCAAATGTGTTATTGCCCGGCGTTTGTGTGCTAAGAATCTGACGGTTACGTGATATCATAAGATTCATCAAGCGTGTCTTTGTGGAGATGGGTGTCAGTGGTGCCCCACCAGAACGTGGTGGGGGTCATAAAGGTCTTCATCATCACACCAAGCCTCATGACTGTGGTCAATGTGTCCGTGGTAACGGTCCTCGGTGCTGTAATGAACCGTGCTCTCTCAGATGTGCTATCACACCTGTTAATACCCCTTTTCTATAACTTTGTGGGAAATCTATTTCTTATTGCAACGGCAAGTAGAATATGCCCTTTGTGTTTTATAGAAATGCAAGGCGTTTAATGTTTATTATTCTGTCCATTTTTTACATGTTTTCCAAAAATACATTTAAACTACATTATTTTTTTAAATGGTCTAGGGGGGAATGTAAGAATACTTTTAAGATAAATACACAACGCAGAGATTGAGAGGATGAGAGGACGAGAGTACTACACTAAATATAGTACTAATGGTCAATAAGTGAATTGTAAATAGGAGTGGTGTTTCAGTTCAACATCTGGGGTTATAAGTGGCCTCCTGTCCCTTGTTCTGGGGGAAAAGCTGAGGACGGGGAGACTGAACATCTGACTCCCAACATCTTGATTTGCCCTCTCTGAATAAACCTATTTTTCTTCCCGATTTGCTTTGAAGTTTGCGTTACTGAAGAATAACATAAATTGCTAACACAGCTATGATGCTACAGTCTATAAAAGACATTGTCTGGAGTGAGTCTGTACAGGGATGTAGCCTATACAGTACAATTAAAGATTGACTTTGTCGCGCAACAAATTGTTACACACCAATGAGACCTGGAAGGTAAATTCAATACATCGCTGGGATGCAACCTAAACTGATTCTATGAAGCCGTCTGCTTTCGTCATTCTGAATGTCATGTAGATAAGTGGGGGCACTTTAGGGAAGACAGAGTCGCTCTCAGAGTAATCCAATGCTATGGCTTAGAGACTGTACTGTGCTTTAATTAACTATTGGCTTGCCTTGCTCACAGAGCCCTTGGCTATATGAACAAAGTACAGTGAGGCATTGACAGTATATACCATGAAATAATGGAGAGAGACAGAAGAAAAACCAAATGTATCCATGATATACAAGCCTTGTCGTTTTTGTTATCTCAGAATTTCAGAGATACTGGTTACTGAGATAGTGATACTGAGTTTACTGAGTTTACATTTTCAAATTTGGTTTCTTTCTAAATACAGTGCCTTGCGAAAGTATTCGGCCCCCTTGAACTTTGCGACTTTTTGCCACATTTCAGGCTTCAAACATAAAGATATAAAACTGTATTTTTTTGTGAAGAATCAACAACAAGTGGGACACAATCATGAAGTGGAACGACATTTATTGGATATTTCAAACTTTTTTAACAAATCAAAAACCGAAAAATTGGGCGTGCAAAATTATTCAGCCCCTTTACTTTCAGTGCAGCAAACTCTCTCCAGAAGTTCAGTGAGGATCTCTGAATGATCCAATGTTGACCTAAATGACTAATGATGATAAATACAATCCACCTGTGTGTAATCAAGTCTCCGTATAAATGCACTTGCACTGTGATTGTCTCAGAGGTCCGTCAAAAGCGCAGAGAGCATCATGAAGAACAAGGAACACACCAGGCAGGTCCGAGATACTGTTGTGAAGAAGTTTAAAGCCGGATTTGGATACAAAAAGATTTCCCAAGCTTTAAACATCCCAAGGAGCACTGTGCAAGCGATAATATTGAAATGGAAGGAGTATCAGACCACTGCAAATCTACCAAGACCTGGCCGTCCCTCTAAACCTTCAGCTCATACAAGGAGAAGACTGATCAGAGATGCAGCCAAGAGGCCCATGATCACTCTGGATGAACTGCAGAGATCTACAGCTGAGGTGGGAGACTCTGTCCATAGGACAACAATCAGTCGTATATTGCACAAATCTGGCCTTTATGGAAGAGTGGCAAGAAGAAAGCCATTTCTTAAAGATATCCATAAAAAGTGTCGTTTAAAGTTTGCCACAGGCCACCTGGGAGACACACCAAACATGTGGAAGAAGGTGCTCTGGTCAGATGAAACCAAAATTGAACTTTTTGGCAACAATGCAAAACGTTATGTTTGGCGTAAAAGCAACACAGCTCATCACCCTGAACACACCATCCCCACTGTCAAACATGGTGGTTGCAGCATCATGGTTTGGGCCTGCTTTTCTTCAGCAGGGACAGGGAAGATGGATACAATTGATGGGAAGATGGATGGAGCCAAATACAGGACCACTCTGGAAGAAAACCTGATGGAGTCTGCAAAAGACCTGAGACTGGGACGGAGATTTGTCTTCCAACAAGACAATGATCCAAAACATAAAGCAAAATCTACAATGGAATGGTTCAAAGATAAACATATCCAGGTGTTAGAATGGCCAAGTCAAAGTCCAGACCTGAATCCAATCGAGAATCTGTGGAAAGAACTGAAAACTGCTGTTCACAAATGCTCTCCATCAAACCTCACTGAGCTCGAGCTGTTTTGCAAGGAGGAATGGGAAAAAATTTCAGTCTCTCGATGTGCAAAACTGATAGAGACATACCCCAAGTGACTTACAGCTGTAATCGCAGCAAAAGGTGGCGCTACAAAGTATTAACTTAAGGGGGCTGAATAATTTTGCACGCCCAATTTTTCAGTTTTTGATTTGTTAAAAAAGTTTGAAATATCCAATAAATGTTGTTCCACTTCATGATTGTGTCCCACTTGTTGTTGATTCTTCACAAAAAAATACAGTTTTATATCTTTATGTTTGAAGCCTGAAATGTGACAAAAGGTCGCAAAGTTCAAGGGGGCCGAATACTTTCGCAAGGCACTGTACCTAACTGTGGCTATAGAATACGGTGTCGACAGATGCCTGTCCTGCTGCTGCTCACTTGTGTAAGCAAAGATGACCTGTCTAATCTACTGGCCCTAACCCTAACACTCCTTCCAAATTATTCACCTACATTACAGGTGAAAAGGTGAAAAACACCTGCTCATTAGTTTACGCCAAGGTTTAGCTAGTAAGAGCAAGATGGAAGGCGAGCAACAATGTATCTCTACAAGTGTTTTCATGTTTGATTGTTGGGATTGTGGTTTTAGTCCAACTAGGGTGGGTGGGGTTTCTGTTTTTTTTCTATGTTTATTGTTGTTTCCTTCCTAAAGTGACACATAGGTCACTTCAGTGTTAAACTAAAGTTGAAACATTACCTGACTATTTACATACGAGGAAGTACCATTCATTATATATTTGAAACCCAACCTATGCTTAATCCACTACGGATCTTAACAGGCCAATTAAGAGGAAAATAGTCTATACATACCTTAAGAAATTAAAGGCTGACATTGTGTTTTTACAAGAAACACATCTTACAGCCAGTGAACACCAGAAACTAAAGAGGGAATGGGGAGGACAAGTTCTTGCGTCCTCTTTTAAATCCAAAGCAAGAGGAACTGCAATTTTGATCAGTAGACACTTCCCATTCTGTGTCAACAATCATCTCTGATCCCTCAGGCAAGCTTGTTTTGGTGCAGGGGCATATGTTTTCGGAGTATTGGACCCTGTTGAATATTTATGCTCCTAACTTCGATGACCATATGTTTATTCAGAATGTCTTCCTTCAGGTTGCTCAAGCACCACCAGGATGGCTACTGGTTGGAGGAGATTTACATTTTTGTTTCGATACAGTTCTTGATAGGTCCTCTGATAAACTCTCTCTTCTAACCAAAGCCAGCAAGCTCACCATGTCATTCATGAAAGATCTCAATTTACTAGACATCTGGAGACAGATGCACCCACAGGATAGGAACTACTCTTTTTATTCACACCCACACAACACACACACGCATAGATAACTTTTTACTATCGACCCAACTCTTTCATAGAGTGTTAGATACCGATTATCTCCCCAGATTACTGATGTGACCATTCCCCTCTGATATTATCAATCTCCATTCCTACCAAGGTAAATGGAGCATATAGACGGAGACTAAATTCTACACTCCTGAAGCAACCTGAATTTTGCGCATTCATCAATGAGAGGATCAATATTTTTACTTTGACAAACAAACCCTCTGCTCCTGACAGTTTCATTCTTTGGGATGCATTGAAAGCCTATCTGAGGGGACAGATAATTTCCTATACTAAAGAGAAAACACAGTGCTGAACTGAATGTCCTTGAATCTGAAATCTCTTAGCTAGAGAAAACCTACCAAAGAGGCCTGACTAAAGACCTATACAGGCTTTTGGTAAATAAAAAACTGAAATATAATACTCTGAACACATACCAAGCTGAGAGGGCCATCACTAAATCAAAAGAGCATTACTACGAGCTTGGAGAGAAAGCACATAGAAAGCAAGTGGCAACTGAAAGCAAAGGAAAGTAGTAAGAGGACAATTAATCCTATAGAAACTCTTACTAATGAGATATCTTTCAACTCCACTGAAATTAATGATAATTTTAAGAAATATTACAAAGACCTCTACACTTCCCAATCAAGCAATGATCTATTAGAGATCGACTATTTTCTCTCCTCTCAACCTCCCATGCCTGTCAGAGGAAGACAGAGTGCCTGGGGGAACAGTTCTCAGTCCCTGAATTGTTGGAGGCCATTAAATCCTTACATTCTAATAAATCTCCTGGGAAGGATGGCTTCCCTCCAGAGTTCTATAAAGAATTTAAGGAGATGTTGGTACCCTACCTTATGGAGGTACTTAAAAAAGCCAAGGGAGGACAACTGCTTTCCAGAGTCGCTTTCTCAAGCGGTGGTTACAGTAATTCACAAGAAAGGGGAAAACCCGCTAAAGTGCGCCTCCTATAGACCAATCTCTCTCCTTAACACAGATTGTAAACTGGTCACCAAGATGCTATCTAAGAGACTGGAGTCATGTCTTCCCCTGTTGTTCAACCCAAATCAGACTAGCATCATAATTAATAGATTGTACACCAATAATCTCAGAAGGTTCTTTGATATAATTCGCCTTGCTAACAAAAACAAATAAGCTAGTGTCTCCCTCGACGCCGAAAAGGCCTTTGATTCGGTTGAACGGCCATTTCTCTTTCGCGTCTTGGAAAAGTTTGGTTTAGGCACTGTGTTTGTAAATCTGACAAAATCACTCTACAAATCTCCTAAAGCAAGGATTGCTACCAACGGGATTACGTTATCCTCTTTCTCTGTCTATATGGGGAACAGACAAGGTTGCCCAATTTGCCCCCACCTCTCCGCCTTCAACATCAAACCGTTGGCTGAGGCCAATAGAATGTGCCCTGACATACATGGCTTTGAGGTGGGCCCCCATACCCACAAGTTATTACTTTTTGCGGAAGACCTTATCTTATTCCTAAAGAACCCAGAACATTCCCTCTCTCACTTACAGAACCTATTACAGAATTATAGTTCTGAATATAAGGTCAATTTTGATAAAAGCAAATCTTACAGTTATCCGTCTTTGACTATCATATCATCAAGCATAGGTTTCCTTTTAGATGGTTGCCTATGGGCTTCACATATTTGGGCATAATGCTGGATGCTAACCTGAACAACCTCTATAAACTCAATCTGGCCAGCTTGTTGCAAAAAGTGGAGGGTGACCTGTGTAAATGGATGGACTTGACTCTTGATTACGGTCATGGGGGCTTAAACCTCCCCAATTTCAGAATGTACTACTGGGCTGCGCAGTCTAGATTTCTGGCTCAGAGGTTTGACAATGGCCCTTCTCCCTCATGGTTGAACATTGAAACGTTTGAGGTAGATGAGGGTTAGGGGAAGAATTGATTTAGAAACAGGAAATCTATAAAAACCATCACAGACATCCCTTAAATTATACATTCTGTCCTGGCATGGTGCAAACTGCATGAGCTGTTCAGACCAGACCCCCCCCCCCCCCCTGGAACAATAGATTGATTCCAGAAGTTTACATACACTAAGTTGACTGTGCCTTTAAACAGCTTAGAAAATTCCAGAAAATTAGGTCATGGCTTTAGAAGCTTCTGATAGGCTAATGGACATAATTTCAGTCAATTGGAGGTGTACCTGTGGATGTATTTCAAGGCCTACCTTCAAACTCAGTGCCTCTTTGCTTGTCATCATGGGAAAATAAAAAGAAATCAGCCAAGACCTCAGAAAAAAAATGTAGACCTCCACAAGTCGGAAGCTTACATACACCTGCGAAATACATTTAAACTCAGTTTAAACCATTTCTGACATTTATCCCTTGTAAAAAGACTCTGTCTTAGGTCAGTTAGGATCACCACTTTATTTTAAGAATGTGAAATGTCAGAATAATAGTAGAGATAATTATTTATTTCAGCTTTAATTTCTTTCATCACATTCCCAGTGGGTCAGAAGTTTACATATATTCAATTAGTATTTTGTAGCATCGCCTTTAAATTGTTTAACTTGGGTCAAACGTTTCGGGTAGCCGTCCACAAGCTTCTCACAATAAGTTGTGTAACTGATGTAACTGAGTCAGGTTTGTAGGCCTTCTTGCTCGCACACGCTTTTTCAGTTTTACCCAAAAATGTTCTATAGGATTAAGGTTAGGGCTTTGTGATGGCCACTCCAATACCTTGATTTTGTTGTCCTTAAGCCATTTTGCCACAACTTTGGAAGTAGGCTTGGGGTCATTGTCCATTTGGAAGACATATTTGCAACCAAGCTTTAAGAATATATCCACATAGTGTTCAGTTCTCATGATGCCATCTATTTTATGAAGTGCACCAGTCCCTCCTGCAGCAAAGCACCCCCACAACATGATGCTGCCACCTCCGTGCTTCACGGTTGGGATGGTGTTCTTTGGCCTGCAAGCCTCCCACTTTTTCCTCCAAACATAACGATGGTTTTTCTTTCATCAGAACAGAGGACATTTCTCCAAAATGTACAATCTTTGTCCCCATGTGCAATTGCAAACCGTAGACTGGCTTTTTATGGCGGTTTTGGAGCAGTGGCTTTTTCCTTGCTGAGGGGCCTTTCAGGTTATGTCGATATAGGACTCGTTTTACTGTGGATATAGATACTTTTGTACCTATATCCTCCAGCATCTCCACAAGGTCCTTTGCTTTTGTTCCGGGATTGATTTGCACTTTTCGCACCAAAGTACTTTTAGCTCTAGGAGACAGAACGCGTCTATTTCCTGAGTGGTATGACGGCTGCGTGGACAGGGCTAAGGTTAGCTGATGACCGCTAGCAGTGGCTAACTGACTACTAGCTAGCAGCTAGTTATCTGGCTAGCTTCTGTTGGGGGTTCCGGGTCTAAAGTATAAAAAATAGCAGATCCATACCACATTGGGTGAGGCAGATTGCAGGAGAGTATGTTGAAATTGAGGTTAAAAATATACAAAATATATACAAAATTTATACGAAGAAAAAAAAAAAATATATATATATATATACACTGGACACGACAAGACAAAGACAAAGAAGTCTGAACTGCTACGCCATCTTGGGTTTTTATAAGATAAAATAAGCAAAGAGAAACGACAGTCCATCAGGCCTTTATGGTCGAATTGCTGCAAAGAAACCACTACTAAAGGACACCAATAATAAGAAGAGACTTGCTTGTGCAAAGAAACACGAGCAATGGACATTTGACCGGTAGAAATCTTTCCTTTGGTCTGGAGTCCAAATTGGAGATTTTTGGTTCCAACCGCCATGTCTTTGTGAGACGTGGAATGGGTAAACTGATGATCTCTGCATGCATATTTCCTACTGTAAAGCATGGAGGAGGAGGTGTTATGGTGTGGGGGTGCTTTGCTGGTGACACTGTCTGTGATTTATTTAGAATTCAAGGCACACTTAACCAGCATTCTGCAGCGATACGCAATCCCATCTGGTTTGGGCTAGGTGGAACTATCATTTGTTTTTCAACAGGACAATGACCAAACACACCTCCATGCTGGAGTGCTGCATCAGATGACCTGGCCTCCACAATCACCTGACCTCAACCAAGTTAAGATGATTTGAGATGAATCGGACCGCAGAGTGAAGGAAAAGCAGCCAACAAGTGCTCAGCATATGTGGAATCTCCTTAAAGACGGTTGGAAAAGCATTCCAGGTGAAGCTGGTTGAGAGAATGCCAAGAGTTTGCAAAGCTGTCATCAAGGCAAAGGGTGGCTATTTGAATCTCAAAAATAAAATATATTTGGATTTGTTTAACATGATTCCATATGTATTATTTCATAGTTATTCTACAATGTAGAAAATAGGAAAAATAAAGAAAAACCCTTCAATGAGTCGATTTTCTAAAACTTTTGACCGGTAGTGTATGGGAGTAAGGAGTTGCTCCTAGATGGGGTCAGTTTGACTTTTTCCCCACTAATGGTTAAGGTTAGAGGGGAATCTGATCTTATATCTGTACCTAGGGGAAACTTCACTCCGGAACCCTCACCTGTGCGATGGAGTAGTCGGAGGAGTTGGCGGCCTGCAGGCCCTCGTTGCCCGAGATGCCCACGCCCACGTGAGCCGTCTGGATCATGCCCACGTCGTTGGCGCCGTCACCAATGGCCAGTGTGATCACCTTCACCTGCTTCTTTACCATCTCCACTACCTCCGACTTCTGCAGCGGGGACACCCTAAAGGAGAGTAGAAAGTGATGCAGGACATTAGAATGAGCTACGTTAAGATATGCTAGATTTTTCATGGAAAGTCCATAATACACATTTCAAACTTCAGACTTTCAGCCATTTCTCAGAACATAACCAATCTAAGCTAGGTGCAGACATATAGACAATGCTGATTAATAAAAAAATGCATTCTGTAGAGTTCCAAGCACATGGTGAGGAAATCATTCTAAAAAAAATTAAAAGGGAGTTGCAAGGTGGGTTGGTGCCAAGACAACTAACAACAAAACACGAGGCCAAGGTGGTACTTTGTGACGACCTCTTTTACAACAATATTGCTTTAGATATTAGACAAGCAATTTGTTATTTTATGGATGATAATTCTCAACGACAGATGTTTTCCTTCTCCCTGTCTACTGACCTCCCCAACCCTGACCTCTGACTGGCTGACCTCCCTGGCTGCCTGCACCTGTAAAGCCACTCGTCATGTGATGGATCTGCCACTTCCTGTGGCCCCTCTTTTACGAGTTATCCAACGTCAACCCCTGAAATGACAGCCTGAGTCTTATAGGCTCCTGGCGCTCCAAGCTTTTTTCTGCGTCTACCCGGGTCTAAGACATGGTATGCGTACAAAATGGCACCCTATTCCCTATATAGTACACTACATTTGACCTGGGCTCTATATAGGGAATAGGGTGCCACTTGTGATGCACCCCATGATCTACAGCTACAGAACAAAAACTTTCAAGAGAAGGTGTTGTAAACTGGATGTTGTGGTTAGGGTCTCCTGACCACTTAAGTACTTCCTTTTATTTATGTGGCCAGTGCATCACACACACTGCACCTTCGTAATTATAGCGTTGCCATTTTTTATTTGACTACAGCGAACTACACACTAAATGATTACCTTTCAGGTCCAGTGCACAAGCCTTTGAATGCGCAGGTTCATCCTGATTTGCTGTTATGGTACATTAGGCAAAAATTCTTGATACACATGGCAAACTTTTGAGCGTGAAAAACCCATTAGCTTTGCAGTTCTTGACACAAATTGGTGCGCCAGGCCCCTACTACAAATACCCTGTTCAAAGGCACGTATACTTTGTTTTGCCCATTCACCCTCTGAATGGCATACAGTGCCTTGCGAAAGTATTCGGCCCCCTTGAACTTTGCGACCTTTTGCCACATTTCAGGCTTCAAACATAAATATATAAAACTGTATTTTTTTGTGAAGAATCAACAACAAGTGGGACACAATCATGAAGTGGAACAACATTTATTGGATATTTCAAACTTTTTTAACATTAACATTTTTTCCCATTCCTCCTTGCAAAACAGCTTGAGCTCAGTGAGGTTGGATGGAGAGCATTTGTGAACAGCAGTTTTCAGTTCTTTCCACAGATTCTCGATTGGATTCAGGTCTGGACTTTGACTTGGCCATTCTAACACCTGGATATGTTTATTTTTGAACCATTCCATTGTAGATTTTGCTTAATGTTTTGGATCATTGTCTTGTTGGAAGACAAATCTCCGTCCCAGTCTCAGGTCTTTTGCAGACTCCATCAGGTTTTCTTCCAGAATGGTCCTGTATTTGGCTCCATCCATCTTCCCATCAATTTTAACCATCTTCCCTGTCCCTGCTGAAGAAAAGCAGGCCCAAACCATGATGCTGCCACCACCATGTTTGACAGTGGGGATGGTGTGTTCAGGGTGATGAGCTGTGTTGCTTTTACGCCAAACATAACGTTTTGCATTGTTTCCAAAAAGTTCAATTTTGGTTTCATCTGACCAGAGCACCTTCTTCCACATGTTTGGTGTGTCTCCCAGGTGGCTTGTGGCAAACTTTAAACGACACTTTTTATGGATATCTTTAAGAAATGGCTTTCTTCTTGCCATTCTTCCATAAAGGCCAGATTTGTGCAATATATGACTGATTGTTGTCCTATGGACAGAGTCTCCCACCTCAGCTGTAGATCTCTGCAGTTCATCCAGAGTGATCATGGGCCTCTTGGCTGCATCTCTGATCAGTCTTCTCCTTGTATGAGCTGAAAGTTTAGAGGGACGGCCAGGTCTTGGTAGATTTGCAGTGGTCTGATACTCCTTCCATTTCAATATTATCACTTGCACAGTGCTCCTTGGGATGTTTAAAGCTTGGGAAATATTTTTGTATCCAAATCCGGCTTTAAACTTCTTCACAACAGTATCTCGGACCTGCCTGGTGTGTTCCTTGTTCTTCATGATGCTCTCTGCGCTTTTAACGGACCTTTGAGACTATCACAGTGCAGGTGCATTTATACGGAGACTTGATTACACACAGGTGGATTGTATTTATCATCATTAGTCATTTAGGTCAACATTGGATCATTCAGAGATCCTCACTGAACTTCTGGAGAGAGTTTGCTGCACTGAAAGTAAAGGGGCTGAATAATTTTGCACGCCCAATTTTTCAGTTTTTGATTTGTTAAAAAAGTCGAAATATCCAATAAATGTCGTTCCACTTCATGATTGTGTCCCACTTGTTGTTGATTCTTCACAAAAAAATACAGTTTTATATATTTATGTTTGAAGCCTGAAATGTGGCAAAATGTCGCAAAGTTCAAGGGGGCCGAATACTTACGCAAGGCACTGTACATACACAATCCAAATCTCAATTGTCTAAAGCTTAAAAATCCTTCTTAACCTGTCTCCTCCTCTTTATCTACACTGATTGAAGTGGATTTAGGGTTTCACCTGGATTCACTTGGTCAGTCTGTTATGGAAAGAGCAGGTGTTCTTAATATTTGTATACTCAGTGTAACACTGTTTTCGGTGAGTGGGCTTTACCTGCAGCATATCACTGCTTTACAGGACAAGGCAAGGTCTAGGAAGTACTGCCGTGCTCCAAACGTAAGGGCGTATTTGAGAGTCTTTCCGTCGATGATGAGGGCAAAATCGTTCTCCTTGTGAAGGGCATCTCCCAGCATTCCACAGTGGTGGCTGAGGGTCTCCCTGGTTGCCTGTAAAGACACACATTTTCTCATCATTAGGACTACCATATCTAAACAGAACACATTCTACAAATGGCAGTGAAGTAAAGTAAATATAGTTGAGGTTTTCAATGCAATGTTTTTGAGACAACATGGCAACCTATTCTCCAGTGAATACATTGACCTTATCAATACTTTTATTATTTTTACAGTGCAAAAAAAATATGACAAGTATCATCTTTACATATGGTAAAGATTATTCAGGCTTGCCAAGACAATTTAGATTTGTTACAGATGATAGAACATCATGCAATGATAGAACATAAGAAAATAACACAAAAATACATAAGGCTCGGTCCATTAGAAACGGTATGATGATTCAGTTGGAAAAGCATACTTCACATGGTATCGGGTATTAATAACAAAGTGTTTCTATTCTCTCGATGTGCAGTTCCATAATTTAGTTCTCAGCAACCAAGTACCCTACAGTTAGCTGTCTGGGTTTACGAGCCAATTTTCAGGAATGTCCCGAGCCATCTGAATTTGTTCAAACTGAAAGCCAGGAATATTTCCATATACTGACTAAACCTGGACTATTTTAAATCCCCGCTGACTTGAATACTATGGATACTTCACATGCCAGGTCGCAATTGTAAATGAAAACTTGTTCTCAACTTGCCTACCTGGTTAAATAAAGGTGAAATAAATAAACATGAACC
The DNA here is from genome assembly GCF_045791955.1 of Oncorhynchus clarkii lewisi. Lineage (NCBI taxonomy): Eukaryota > Metazoa > Chordata > Actinopteri > Salmoniformes > Salmonidae > Oncorhynchus > Oncorhynchus clarkii. The sequence goes on along the minus strand of NC_092158.1, from coordinate 59,669,170 downwards.
CTCTGTTAGTTTAATGTTTCAAACTCTGAGAATTACTCTTCAAATGGCAAATAGGGCCTTAAAGAGGAGACTGTTATTCTAAGGGTTAGGGTGTACTGGCGGATGGGTCATGTTTGGCTTGGGAATGCACTGAATCTCAATATAATTTCCCCCATAAAAAGCCACGTGATTCCCCGGATCATCTGCTGGAGCGATAAGCGGGGCTATTAAAAGTATCGGCTCCCGTGAGGACAGACAGACACCCTAGACGTATGTCATTGGGATTCGTCATCCTTTGCGTTTCATGTTGAAAACCAAGAAGACGTACACAAAGCATCCCTGCTAGATACGATTTCCACAGATCTCAGTTCAGCGCTGTGCTGGAGAGCCCTTTCGAAAGTCCATAGTCTTTCAAGCGACCTCGGAGGCTCCATCTTCTATAAGTCCCTAAATCAATGAGGGTGGTTAAAAATATACGCCCTTGCTTTCTCCACTCTCCATTCTCTTACTAAGCTGCCATATAGCAGCTGTCCTCCATGTTTTACATGCCTATTGGACAGAATATTCAGACGCCTGGCCAAGAGACGATTACTCAAATCACAAACCGAGCAAAACGTTTGGGACGTGAATGGATGTATTCTCGGGTTGTGTTTGTGATATAGTGATACGATGACAAGCGATGTGAAATGCCATAAATGGCCGGTAAGATTAAGTGCCATCTAATAGGAGCGGCTGCACTCAGGAAAGCCCAGGATGGAAATGGACATACTGTAGTCACGGTGACATCTTCTGTGCATCTGGAGAGAAAACCAATCAAGGATCCATTTCCAAGAGAGACCGGAACAGCTATGGATGTGCTTATAAAAGAGGGTTGTGAGGGTTCTGAGGATTGCGAGCATATGGTCCTGGGGCCAAGGGCTTGGTTAATGGAAATAAGATATTAGACTACTTGAAACAACATGGATGAAATGTGATCGCAGCTCTGGTAATATTTATTTGGGCAGTAGGATACATAACATCTTCTAGAGTATGTGGCTGTGCATACATTACTACAGGAGAGGTCACACATGCCCCAGACAGAGTACATCTTTAGGTTTCGAATTGGATTGGAGACAGACATGCTGCTCTCAGACCACACTAATCAATGACATGGGTATAATTGGTTATAAATTGTCCATCAATTTCTGCTGCTGTTGTTGTCTGGCGAGGAATTGGTGACTGAGATGTATCCTTGTGATGGTAGTTATTGAATTAAACAAAATAAATAACAATATTTGTGAGCAGTGGTCATCAAGTTGGATTACTACATAGATGCCTATAATAGAATTTTGAATGACAAACTTTACCACTCTCTGAAAAGGACCTTCTACATTTTTTAACCAAGCTAAGGAATTCAGCCATACAATGATTTGAACAACATGATGTGCAGCGATAACTCTGGTTCTTGCCAACATGTCATTTAAACTTTACACCAGCTGTGGTTACTATGTAAAGACATCGAGAGTATTAAAAAGAGTGAGGATAGTGATATGAAGTTCAATAATTGTCCTGTATGACTAACAGCCCATAACTAAGAAGTGACTCAAACGATTGTAAAGGTAAACTCACACATAAAGAAGGGTGGAAAGTCACCCCGTTTGCCCATAGGAGTCGCAGACTCCGGTGTGGTCTGAAGAGTGAGGTAAGGTAGAGACTCACAAGTATCTGCATCTGGGCTTGTGTGAGAGCGAGCGTATCAGCTGGGTTACAATACCTACGTGGGCCCTTCCACCCAAAGGTATCGTCACCCAACACATTGAACAGATGGCCCGGCCGGGTGTGACTATAATGAAATGCAGGGGTGACCTAGTGGTCATGAATGAGGCTTGGGAGGGGTCAGGTGAGGAGGGTTAGATACCTAAGGGCATGAACGGGACCATGCAACCCTCTCCTGGCATAACAAAGCTCTGAAACCAAAGCTTGAAGGACAATATTTTAAGAGAAGGGCCTCAAGTTTCACACACACACAGATTAAGAGAAGGGCCTCAAGTTTCACACACACAGAGAGAGAGAGAGAGAGAGAGAGAGAGAGAGAGAGAGAGAGAGAGATTGAAGCTAAAGAGGGAGAGAAATTGAATGAGAGGAGGCAGGGAGGAATGCAGCTGTGAGGACTTCTCCACATGAGCATGGTAAATCCCTGATGGGGGCCATAAAACAGCATGCGGGCTGGCAAGCAACGTGTGCGTGTGTGTGTTACACACAAGAGTAAGAATAGACTCACATTTGACATATGTGTCCAACCCTGGAACCAAAAGCAGTGATTCCTCACAGGGTGAACTGGCACCACACTTGTGTGAAAGCATTTAAGAGGGAACACTAATGTATGGAAGTGTGTGCAGTGGACCGACTTTGTACGTCTGGGTGCATGTCTGGGAATGTTTGGGTACAAGCGGTTTATCACGATAACCGCAATCAAGCAGTGCAGCCATTTGGTCAAGTAGGGTCCCCATTTCCACCAAGGTATTTTAGTGCTACTGCTATGTCTCCTCCTAAAGCCTCTTTGTTATGGCTAGACTGACCAGTTAACGTATGTGACTCAGTTGTGTTTGGTTTAGGAGTGGCTAGATGGCATCCATTCAAAAAAACACGAGAGATTCCATCAAGACTTTGTGATCCATTGTTGATGTAAGTCTTGAGTAATGTAGTGAACAGGACATGACACACTTGACAGGGATTCCGAGGAGGCGGACGTGTCTCCATTAGTCACATACAGTTCTATACAACCGTGGACACACCCAAAGAGGGGCATACACCGATAAATAAAGCAGACATATTATGCACATCCGTGCACACCAACATCCACAACCCACGTGCGTTCATGCACGCACACAGGCAAACACATACACTTCCCAGTCAGTCTGCTGCCTCCAGGCCCAGAGTTCAGTCACGGCAGCTCCACCTGTCAGTGAGCATCAAGCAGAGCAGTCAATGATGTCTGAGAAAACAATGAGCCTCACACACATTCTCCTCTGCCCTTCTGGTTTTGACCCCTGACCTCTCTCTACACAGAACACTTCAGATAGGCTTGACTCAAGCTTTGATTCAGTTGACTCATTTATGGCCCAGTTCAAAGTGGAGATAAGGTTGTGCAACTCAGACGTTTGCATAAATCATTAATTTAAATCAATGTGATATTTGCGAAAAAGTTCAAGTGGATCTCAAGTCAGAAGAACACCCTTAGTTTTTTTAGAAGAGTGTGAGAAAGACTGATTGTGTATAGCAGTTAGGGTTTCCGTCAGGAACATTTGGCGCTTGACAAGTGACCAGGAATATTTTAATTTATCGGTCATCAGACATTTACCGGTCATCCATATGCATTGGGTGCGTAACCCATTAGGCCATCTATCCACACAGCCAGCACAATCAATAAACAAGGGATATTGGCTAACTGAGTCACATTTACATGTCCTTCAAAAGCCTATAACTAATTACAAAAACATTATTCCTTGTATTTCAAACTGGAGCATATGCAAAACCATATAGCCTATTGTTTTATTCGTTTTTACTTTCCTAAAACAATAAATTGTCCAACTTAAGGTGTAGCTGTCAGAGATTTGAAGACTTAAATGCATACGGGCATTGCCTATTGGCCTAGGCATCCACTAATAATATTTATATTAATATAAATATATACTGTATATAAAAGGAAGAGAAGTTTAGGCCTATAGCCCCAGAGAGAGGAAGCGATAAGAGATATGCCGGCGGCATGCTGCGACACCAGCATACATTTCTTTATACTTCTCAGATAGGCTACTGCGTCTGCTATACAGATATAGGTGTACAGAAGGAGGCAAATTAGTTCATTTTCATTTAGAATGTAAAAGATAAGCATTATATTGTTAGATTATAGGAGTAACTCTGGTAGACCTAAAACATTCTTCCTCATCTCAAGATCAACTGTCAGAGTCAATTGGAGTACCGGTGCACACTGCCTTCATATCATAGGCCACACCACACCTTCACAAAAATTCTAAACTTTATTAGGGGAAAATTGTTTATAGGGAAAATACAATCAGGATATTATATTGCGGCAAACACAACATTACAGTTGGAACTTAATTTTGCTAAAGAAAATGGCTCATTAGAATGAAACAAAACACTTGTGAACTGGTTTAAACATTCACAAAAGTTTTGAACAGGCTATATTGCATCAATTACCAAGAAAGGCTAATGCCTATCGTACCCAACAAATGACAGCAATAGGCTAATGACATTTATTTTACGATAGGCCTACCTAACCTATCTTAAACTAAATACGGACCACACAATTAAGACAGATCGAACGTAATTTAGCCAATGAAAATGTCTCAACAGAATGAAACAAAACACATTTTGCATATTTGTGACCCGTTTCAATAATTGACAGGAGAGCCGTTTGAACTTAAACTTTTTTTTTTAATCAAATTTTTTTGTTACAGAAATGGCTTATTGAACATGTAAACTTTTCATGTGCCTTAATAACAAACTTCCATGCCCTCTGTAAATACAAATAAAATTGTTACATTTCAAGAATGGTTTAGCCACAGAAAAAGTCAGAAACCTTCCCGCTAGCCATGATTGGCTGAGATAATGAATGGGGTGGACATGCCGAGATATAAAATAAAATAACATTTTATTGGTTACATACACGTGTTTGGCAGATGTTATTACGAGTGTAGTGAAATGCTTGTTCTTCTAGTTCCGACATTGCAGCAATATCCAACAAGTAATATCTAACAATTTCACAACAAATAACATAATACACACAAATCTAAGTAAAGGAATGGAATAAGAATATATAAATATATGGATGAGCAATTTAGAGTGGCATAGGCTAAGATGCAATAGATAGTATAGCCCAACAGGATTCTCTCAATTGTGCATCTATAAATGTTTGTGAGGGTTTTAGATGCCAAGAAACATTTCTTCAGGCTCCTGAGGTTGAAGAGGTGCTGTTGCGCCTTATTCACCACACCCTCTGTGTGGGTGGACCATTCAGTTTGCCAGTGATATGTATGCCAAGGAACTTAAAACTTTCCACCTTCTCTTTCCACCTTTCCCTCTGCTGTTTCCTGAAGTCCACAATCCTCTCCTTTATTTTGTTGACGTTGAGTGAGACGTTCCTGACACAACACTCTCAGAGCCCTCACCTCCTCCCTGTAGGCTTTCTCGTCGTGGTTGGTAATCAAGCATACTACTGCTGTGTTGTCTGCAAACTTGATGATTGAGTTGGAGGCATGCATGGCCACACAGTCATGGGTGAACAGGGAGTACAGGAGGGGGCTGAGCACGCACCCTTGTGGGGCCCCAGTGTTAAGGATCAGCGAAGAGGAGATGTTGATTCCTACCTTCACCACCTGGGGGCGGCCTATCAGGAATTTCAGTATCCAATTGCACAGGGCTGGGTTCAGGCACAGGACCTTGAGATTAATGATGAGCTTGGAGGGTACAATGGTGTTGAATGCTGAGCTAAAGTCAATGAACAGCTTTCTTACATAGGTATTCCTCTTGACCAGATGGGATAGGGCAGTGTGCAGTGTGATGGCGATTGCATCGTCTGTGGACCTATTGGGGTGGTAAGGAAATTGAATTGGGTCTAGGGTGACAGGTAAGGTGGAGGTGATATGATCCTTGACTAGTCTCTCAAAGCACTTCATGATGACAGAAGTGAGTGCTACGGGGTGATAGTAATTTAGTTCAGTTACCTTTGCATTGTTGGGTATGGGAACAATGGTGGCCATCTTGAAGAATGTGGGGACAGCAGACTGGGATAGGGAGAGATTGAATATGTCCGTAAACACATCAGCCAGCTGGCCTGTGCAAGCTCTGGGGACGCGGCTAGGGATGCCGTCTGGGCCGACAGCCTTGCGAGGGTAAACACGTTTAAATGTCTTACTCACGTTGGCCACGAAGAAGGAGAGCCCACAGTCCTTTGTAGCTGGCCGTGTCGGTGGCACTGTGTTACCGTCAAAGCGGGCAAAGAACGTGTCTAGCATGTAAACACGTTTAAATGTCTTACTCACGTTGGCCACGAAGAAGGAGAGCCCACAGTCCTTTGTAGCTGGCCGTGTCGGTGGCACTGTGTTACCGTCAAAGTGGGCAAAGAACGTGTCTAGCATGTCTGGAAGCAAGACGGTGGCTGGTTTTCCTTTTGTATTCCGTGATTGTCTGTAGACCCAGCCACATATGTCTTGTGTCATATGTCTTGTGTCTGAACAAATTCTTATTTTACAATGACAACCTACCCTGGCCAAACACTCCCCTAACCCGGATGACGCTGGGCCAATTGTGCACCGCCCTATGGGACTCCCGATCACGGCCGATTGTGATACAGCCCGGGATCGAACCAGAGTCTGTAGTGACGCCTCTAGCACTGAGATGCAGTGCCTTAAGACAGCTGCACCACTTGCTCGACTATTTATAGCCTAATGTTAGCTAGCCAACATCGAACCTGGTTGGTTAGCTACCTAAAGATTCATGCAGGGTAGTAATGTCATAAATTGGGATTATGGTTCATTGTTAACCCAGATAGCTAGCTAGCTACATGTCTTAACAAAAGACTCTCGTGTGCGAGAGCACAGAATAACTGATGAATTTACGAATGCTCAACACCCGTTGAATATGGCCGGTGTCAGTAAACCTTGACAAAAAAGCGTAATTCAATTGTTGCCAGCACCACAGTTACAGTCACCAACGCTCTGGATAACATGAATACTGCCTAACCAGCTCTGCTAGGGAGAATAAAATGGTCAGAGTGGGGTGTTCTCTCATTATGTGTCTGGAAGTAGCTAGCAAGCTAGCCAATGTTAGCCAGTTAGCTTGGGTGCTTGACTGCTGTTGTGAGGTCAGAATGTTTGGATCAACCCTTCATATTGGGCCAGAGCGTCCAGTGTGGGCTCTGAATTTACGAACGAACAATCTGACAGCACAGTTGCAGTCACCAACGATCTGGATAACAACCTAATGAGCCATGCTAGGGCGAGTAATGTTCAGTGAGCTGTTCTCTCATTTGTGTCTGGAAGTAGCTAGCAAGTTAGCTTGCGTGCTTGACCGCTTTAAAATATATATATTATTATGAACAAAACAAATACAAAATCATAAATATACAAACAAGAGTACAATAAACCTAACCTATTCAATTTGTCAAAAAGTTACATGTACGTATTGCTTTTTTGTTTTTACACTTACTGATCATTTCCAAATAATATTTAAATTCTATCTTAAACAATGTGAAGAGGGGTTTGTTTTCCAGCCACTTAATTTTATGGATAAAGAATCTGCCATAAAAAAAATAAAAAATTAACAATGAAAGTTAAATCAGGGTCCATATAACATAATTTCAGAGTCTTTCAAATTAACATTAATAGTAGTTTCTTTTGAAATAAAATCTAACTCAATCCAAAATCTTCTGACATAAGAACAGTCCCAAAATAAATGGTCAAGAGTCTCTGGGTCACAACCACAAAATACACATTTGTTATCAATAGCTATTTTGAATCTGTGCATAATCAAGGTCTTTACAGGGGTGCTTGACTGCTGCTGTTAGTACAGAATTCTCAGATCAACACTTAAAGAGATGGGTGGGGCAAAAGCTTAAGAGGATGTGAACGATGCTGAATGGGTGTAGACAAAGAAGGGCTCTCCAGTATTAGTACAAAAACATTCAAAGGCCATTGTCTCAAAAGTCAGTTTACAAGTTCATTAATGTTCAAAGCAAAATTACTTTCACTTTGTTCCTCAACTGTAGTGTGTGATATACCATTTTGTAGCTCCGAGTCTAGACTCACCATTTCAAATGTTGCTACATAAGACCGATTTGAGCCGGTCGGTCACATTTAAAGAACTGGTTTGGATTAATAAATAGGCCTACAATAACAACAACGATATACATTAATAATAGGGAGTTGCTCCTAATCGTGACCGGATATTATATTCCTGAGGCTCCGTATCCGTGAGTACGCAAATTCTCGCAATACTTCAAGGTATTTTGACACTTCACAAATGTTCTTATGCCAAAACCGGATTATATACATACCAGTATTTATAGTGAATCAGAGTTAAATTCCAAAAAGATGTTATTCAATATCACTAAGCAGAAAACAAACAATCAAAACACCAATAGCCACTACAATGTCGAAACATGATTTTGTCATGAGTTCAGTACCATTTGCTTGATTTTGCGGATCCACGACTATGGTTTATTGACATTAGCATGCTGGCGACGCTAGTCAGCATTGGCTGCTACATGATAATCAGCTTGCGTTAGCTAGCCAGCGTTAGCTACCTAACTAGCCAGCCTAGCAAGCTCTAGTCTAATGGAAACCGATGCAAATCATGCTGGCTAATAGCTAGCTAGATGACCAGTGGTGACAGTGAGACCCCTATAAGATTCAAGGATTTAATATTAATATTTGTTATTTGTGGGGAATTTTATTAGGATACTAATTAGCTGCAACTACTCTTCCTGGGGTCCACACAGAACATGAAATATGACATAAAACGGAACATTAATAGACAAGAACAGTTCAAGGACCGAACCATACTGAACAAAATAAACACAACATGCAACACTTTCAATGATTTTACTGAGCTACAGTTCTGTTAAGGAAATCAGTCAATTGTAATAAATTAATTAGGCCCTAATCTATAGATTTCACATGACTGTGCAGGGGAGCATCCATGGGTGGGCCTGGGAGGGCATAGACTCACCCACTTGGGAGCCAGGGCCACCCACTTTGTGGCCAGCCAATCAGAATTAATTTCCCCCACAAAAGAGCTTTATTACAGACAGAAACACTCCTCAGTTTCATCATCTGTCAGGGTGGCTTGTCTCAGATGATCCCGCAGGTGAAGAAGCCGGATGTGGAGGTCCTGAGCTGGCATGGTTACACGTGGTCTGCGGTTGTGAGGCCAGTTGAACTTACTGCCAAATTCTCTAAAACGACGTTGGAGACAGCTTATGGTAGAGAAATTAACATTCAATTCTCTTACAACAGCTCTGGTGGACATTCCTGCAGTCAGCATGCCAATTGTACGCTCCCTCAAAACTTGACACATCTGTGGCATTGTGTTGTGTGACAAAACTGCACATTTCAGAGTGCCTTTTATTGTCCTCAGTTCAAGGTGCACCTGTGTAATGATCATGCTATTTAATCTGCTTCTTGATATGCCACACCTGTCAGGTGGATGGATTATCTTGTCCAAGGAGAAATGCTCACTAACAAGGATGTAAACAAATTGGTGTACACAATTTTAGAGAAATATGTTTTTTGTGCATATGGAACATTTCTGGGATCTTTTATTTCAGCTCATGAAAAACAAGGAATTAACACTTTACATGTTGCGTTTATATTTTTGTTCAGTGTAACTTTCATTTTACTTAAATGAAAAAGGCGTTCATCTTTGCAATAAACAGTAGCCTAGGCAAAGCCTCCTCTCTCGCTTTCTCCCCGGACAATTCAGCTGGCTATAATTTGACTTACCGGCTTTTCATTTATTTTATCAGCCAAAAGCAGCCAATTACCAGCTAATGGAAACCCTGATAGCTGTGAGCACAACCCTAGGCTCCTTCGCACCGTGTTCACTCTCTTTGACTATCTCAGTCACTGAGATGAACTTGAAAATTCAGCTAATGGATCCTTCTTTACTACTTCCTGAATAGCACATTTCACTTCACGTCCCCATCTGAACACGTCCCCATCTCTTTGATAACTGTTTCTAAACATGGAAAAGGGGAGGAAGACGCGCTCCAATTACTCTCAGGCGCAACATAAGAGCAACTCCAATTCCCAGCAGCACCGTTGGCAGGATCTCTGTTCATTGAGCCCGAATGGAAGGATGGGGGGAGAGAATTCCTCCATAATTCCTCCATGTTTTACAAACAACCTTATATGAGCATCTCTTGAGCCACAGGAGAATGGGAGCTGACATTTCAAAGGCGCCGTCCTCTCTTCTCTACCTCTCTTCTCTACCACTTAATGTATCATACTAACCTGGCCGGGTTGACAGAGTGAAGGCCGTCCGTCATTGCTGTATCCCCTCCTCCCTTCCTACATTCCCTCCCTTCATCCCTCCCTCCTGCGCCGACACACACAGTGAGTGGTTCCTCTGTCCACGGCTCTGTTCCCTCGCTTCCTCTCCTGGAGGAGTGCAGCAGTGGTTTCTTTTCGTCCTGTCCTTCCCCCACGACAACAGACAAGACTATCCCTGCAGGGGCATGCTTACCTTTTCCCCCTCTACTACTCTGCTGTTAAAGGGGGTTAAAAGGGGGTTCGGCTAGAGGCCCACCTGGGCCTCCTTCTGTTGAGTTTTCTACATCATGCAAAAGAAGGCATGCTGGGCTCTGGTTATGTGCTGACCGACATCCCCCTCTCCAACCATCCCACTAGGCACAGTCAGAGCCCCCAACCTCGCCCCTGGCCCTGTGACTAGCTGGGGTTCACTTCACTCTGGATAGAGACATCTCTTCAACTATGGGTTTGACATAGAGGCATCTGCACTGTGGTCACTAGAGGCAACTTACACAACAGAGTGGGTTGTTACAGAAGAGAAAGAGAATCCAAAGACAAAGAGGAAGAAAAAGACTAAGGAACAAAGAAAGCAACAGTAAAGCCAAGTTCAACGTCCCCGACTATGACGGTAGTTGGTTTAGCAACATGCAAGATCATATTTGTGGTTTGTCAGAGTTTGTTTGACAACACGCTGAACATAGGCCCCAAGGACCTAGCATGAACCGAACTCTGCACTAATACAACCTTCTGAAGCCGTCATTTATACTCCGTTGATCTGAGTTTTCAGGATACGTGGCTAATAGTCATCAAAAGCACTAGCTGATTGGGGGACACACTGAGCCCTGTTTTAAGTGGGATTACATTGTCGGTCAAGGCAATTGTGGTGGTGACTTACCAACCTTTGGCACAAAGACTGTGTTTTTTACATTCTGAGCGGGCTCCAGGGTAAAAGCCAAACCAGATTGGTGTTTTTGTTTCACACACAGGGATGGATTGTGCTGCCATCCTGTTAGAAGGTAACAGATTATTTTATTACAATGGTTCAATTGGATTTTCATTGTGTGCAATGGTGTTATTTGCCCCCTAGTGGATGTTTCTGGTACTTAGAAAGACAACGCAAACAGGAAGTAGAGAATTTGTTCTGCACGCATAGAAGCAGCTACAAACAACGCTACGGTGCAGGTCTTTCAATGTAGTTATTTCTTGTCACGCTTCAGCCTTGGAAAATATTTGTTTGTAAATTCAATTCAAGCATTTAGCTAATGATTATAATCTTGTTATTGATAGAGTTGCTTACATATCAATGTTGGTTGCATTTACTCACAAATTGCAATGCCTTTCATGTATGTCGTTAGCTGTATTACTTTGTTCGTGCGTCATGCAAACGAATTGTAAAATATACAATACTGTAGTTTTGTTACTGTTTCTAGTGTAATATGCTTTGTTATTCTACATAAATGGTTGTACACTATTAGAGTAATGAAAGGAGCCAATTACCATATGAGTAACAATTAGCTATATGGTTTGGCATCATGCCAGATGCATGGTACCTTAGCGCGTGCTTTGTATTTATGCAACTTCAAATGTATAATGTACAGTTACTGTCGGTGTGAATTGAATACTAAAGTATATTCTTTTCTGTATTTTGCAGTTTCACAACATAAACGTTTTCAATATATTCATTCAAGAAAAGTCACGCCTTGGGAGTTTTATTGAAGACTTAGTTGTTAGCTATCTGTCTAGTTTTGCATGGGAACGCAACTCAAGGGCAGAATATGGATTACGATTATAATTGGGGTTGAGAGGGAGCGTTGCAATTTGGATTATGCAGATTGACAGCATTAACACTAACTATCCGAAAATAACTAAATTTCCATGAAAACAGTTCAACAAAATAACTTTTATGGGTAATATGGGACTGTATTATAGGGTTGATTTCACTACCAAATGGAAGAAAACTGACCTAAACGGAGAGGGACTACCTGAACTGGTCCGATAAGACACAGTGTGCCCTGTGCACACTGTAGACCTACGCAGTTACTATAGCACATCCCCTGTTCAATGATATAATAATAATAATGTAGATTGATAACAGATCCTTAGTCTGCTGCACTCACGTCAAGTGTGTCTTCGTTCATCACCAGCATGCCCATGTTCTTGGTCAGAAGTTTGCAGGAGTATCCTGGAGAGAGACAAGTGAAACAAGAGATGAGCTGCAATGTCATCTTGTGCAAACATCAAACATCTAACATACTAAAGTACTGAAGAAAAATATTGTTCATGCCATTATGCATTATTATGCAGTGGCTTTGGAAAGTATTCAGACCCCTTGACCTTTTCCACATTTTGTTTTGTTACAGCCTTCATCTAAAATGGATAAAAACAAAATAAATCCTCAGCAATCTACACTCAAAACCCCATAATGACCAAGTGAAAACAGGTTTTTCAAAATGTTTGCATATTTATTACAAATAAAAAACAGAAATACCTTAGTTACATAAGTATTCAGACCCTTTACTATGAGACTCGAAGGTGCATCCTGTTTCCATTGATCATCCTTGAGATGTTTCTACAACTTGATTTGGTAAATTCAATTGATTGGAAATTATTTGGAAAGGCACACACCTGTCTATATAAGGTCCCACAGTTCACAGTGCATGTCAGAGAAAAAATCAAGCCATGAGGTCGAAGGAATTGTCTGTAGAGATCCGAGACAGGATTGTGTCAAGGCACAGATCTGGAGAAGGATACCAAAAAATGTCTGTAGCATTGAAGGTTCCCAAGAACACAGTGGCCTCCATCATTCTTAAATGGAAGAAGTTTGGAACCACCAAAGCTGGCCGCCCTGCTAAAATGAGCATTCGGGAGAGAAGGGCCTTGGTCAGGGAGGTGACCAAGAACCCGATGGTCACTCTGACAGAGCTCTAGAGTTCCTCTGTGGAGGTGGGAGAACTTTCCAGAAGGACAACCATCTCTGCAGCACTCCACCAATCAGGCCTTCATGGTAGAGTGGCCAGACAGAAGGATGCTCAGTAAAAGGCACATGACAGCCCGCTTGGAGTTTGCCAAAAAGGCAACTAAAGGCACCTAAAGATCTAAAAACAAGATTCTCCAGTCTGATGAAACCAAGATTGAACTCTTTGGCCTGAATGCCAAGAGTCACATCTGGAGGAAACCTGGCACCATTCCTACGACGAAACATGGTGGTGGCAGCATCATGTGGGGAGGTTTTTCAGTGGCAGGGACTGGGAGACTAGTCAGGGTTGAGGCAAAGATGAACGGAGCAAAGTACAGAGAGACCCTTGATGAAAACCTGCTCCAGAGCGCTCAGGACGTCAGACTGGGGGTGAAGGTTCACCTTCCAACAGGACAATGACCCTGAGCACACAGCTAAGACAACGCAGGAGTGGCTTCGGGACAAGTCTCTTAATGTCCTTGTGTGGCCCAGACTAGAAACCTGACCGATCATCTCTGGAGAGACCTGAAAATAGCTGTGCAGCAATGCTACCCATCCAACCTGACAGAGCTTGAGAGGATCTGCAGAGAAGAATGGGAGAACTTCCCAAATACAGGTGTGCCAAGCTCATACCCAAGAAAACTCTAGGCTGCAATCACTGCCAAAGGTGCTTTAACAAAGTACTGAGTAAAGGGGTCTGAATACTTATGTAAATGTAAAATCTGTTTATTATTAATACATTTGCAAACATTTCTAAAAACCTGTTTCTGCTTTGTCATTATGGGGTATTGTGTGTAGATTGATGAGGGGAAAAAATTATTTAATCCATTTTAGATTAAGGCTGTAATGTAACAAAATATGGAAAAGGTCAAGGGGTCTGAATACTTTCAGAAAACACTGTATTATGATTATCTTTTCAAAATAAACTTTAATACCAAAGAGCAAATGTAGGAGAAGTAATAGGTTATATGTACTTCCTCCTGAAATTGAGTTCTCTGTTTACTTTGATGTTATTGGCTTAAGTACCAATGGGATGAAAAAGACAACAAACATGTAAATTCTCTGGGTTTACATGTCTGTTTTCTGTTTTAAGGGGGTAGTTCGTTTTAGTTAAACATGGCTAGTTAAACATGTTAGTTAAACATGGCTCCCTAGTGAGCGGCAATATCAGAGTGGAACATCTGTGGGCTTCGTCAAGCTTGGAAATGACTCCTGTTTCAATTTGAGGGCTTACCATAACACCTAGATCTGCATGTATATGTGAGTGTTTGGGTGGGACTGTGTCTGAGAGAATTACACACACACACACACACACACACACACACACACACACACACACACACACACACACACACACACACACACAGACAGATGGGGGTCGGGATGAGGAGCGTGTAGGTTTCACCTCCAGAGGCTCAAATCAATACCAAACAGGTCTGGACCTGGTGGATTGTTTTCTTACGTGTTAATGCGCAAACTTAAAATAAGCCAGCGTGTAGAAAATGCCCCACCCACCTCTACAGCACTCAATTTAATCTGGGCATGGTGAGGTTAGGGTGTAGTTGAGGAGAGAGTGGGTTGTTAGGGTAGGCCAGTGTTTGCGTTGCCTTTTCACGGCATCGGCTGGCACAAGCAGGCTGGGAACAGAAGAACACGGAGAACGGGACAGAGTCTAGTTCGACAGCCCCCTTCCCCACAAAAGGTGTACCACCAACCTAGGCAGAGGGTGTTTTATTTTCAGGCAGAGGAAGAGGAGGAGGGAGAAAACAGGCTTGGGTAGAATACCGTATATATTTTGAAATACCCACGGTATGATTTTTATTTACTTTTGTGGTTGCTACAACACTGCTTAACTATCTACGATGTGCCAAAGAAATCATCTCAAATGTCTTTCTGGCAGTAGAGACATCACACACCCAGATTACAATCAGGTATAGATGTTTTATTTCACAATGTGAGGGAAGGACGTCATTTTTATGTTATTTTTATATTTTCTGGTCAGATCTCTTTCTTATGGTCCACTTCGACTATTTGTCTCCCGGGCACGTGCTTCAACACCTGCATTGCTTGCTGTTTGAGGTTTTAGGCTGGGTTTCTGTACAGCACTTTGAGATATCAGCTGATGTACGAAGGGCTATATAAATACATTTGATTTGATCTTACCAATGTTGATGGCCGTCTCCTGCTTGTCCCCAGTCAAGATCCAGATCTTGATGTCGGCCTTCATCAGGGTCTCAATAGTCTCAGGCACCTTGTCCTGAAGCTTGTCCTCGATGGCCGTGGCCCCGAGAAGATGCAAGTTCTATAGAGGAAGAGAAAAAAATGTGGTAATAATAAGGAGAAAATCTAACAAGAGAAGGGGCTTTACAACGTCATGTGAGGGGTCAGACACTGTCACTCATTCATTTACTCCCTGTTTTTCACTTGAGTCTGCTGCGCTTGTTTTTCCACCCCCCCAAAGCTGGGGAATGGATTAGGGTATTTGGGGTTAGGGTGAGGGGGGCAGGAATAGGGGGGAAACTTAGGGGCCAGTTGTAGTCACAGCACAGTGGTTGTGAGAGAGAGGGGGGGGGTGGCGTCACGGGCGAGGGACTTTGGGACGTGTTATCCCGACCACTCCTGTCTCAGCCTCCAGTATTTATGCTGCAGTAGTTTATGTGTCAGGGGCTAGGGCCAGTCTGTTATATCTGGAGTATTTCTCCTGTCTTATCCGGTGAACTGTGTGAATTTAAGTATGCTCTCTCTAACTCTTTCTTTCTTTCTCTCTTTTTTTCTTTCTTTCTCTCTCTTGGAGGACCTGAGCCCTAGGACCATGCCTCAGGACTATCTGGCCTGATGACTCCTTGCTGTCCCCAGTCCACCTGGCCGTGCTGCTGCTCCAGTTTCCACTGTTATGCCTGCGGCTATGGAATCCTGACCTGTTCAACAGACCTGCTGTTTTCATCTCTCTAGAGACAGCAGGAGCGGTAGAAATACTCTGAATGATCCACTATGAAAATCCAACTGACATTTACTCCTGAGTTGCTGACTTGCTGCACCCTCGACATCCACTGTGATTATTATTATTCGACCCTGCTGATCACCTACGCACATTTGAACATCTTGGCCATGTTCTGTTATAATCTCCATCCGGCACAGCCAGAAGAGGCCTGGCCACCCCTCATAGCCTGGTTCCTCTCTAGATTTCTTATAGCCAGGGTTTCTGTACAGCACTTTGAGATATCAGCTGATGTAAGCTAGATTAATCTGCTAATAAAGGGCCTGGGGGAACTGAGAGGCCCCGGTGCTTTTTGTGACCTAGGCCAAGCTGCAGTATATCTGTAACCCACTAGCCATATGAAACCCCACGGAGAGGGGAGGGATGCGTTAAATAATGTTGTGACAACTTCACAGCTATATTGTCTTAACGTTGACACAATGTTGCAGGCATTCCGGCCAGGCTAAAGCAAGATTTCAAACAGTAGGCCTATTTGAACCCAAGAATGCAAATAGGTTTCAATCAAGACAACTCCTGAAAATTCACCCGAACATTTACAAAATAAATGAACAGGCATAAGGTTTTATTTTCAATTTTATTTAACCTTTATTTAACTAGACAAGTCAGTTAAGAACACATTCTCATTTACAATGACAGCCTAGGAACAGTGGGTTAACTGCCCAGCTCGGGGATTCAATCTAGCAACCTTTCGGTTACTGGCCCAACGCTCTAACCACTAGGCTACCTGCCACCCCACAAATTGTGTTTGTGCATAACTTATTTCAATGATGACCAAGTAGTAGCTGTTCGAGAGTAGCTTGTCAAGAGTATTCTGCAAAGAGATGTAATGTGGTGGTGTCCTTTCCTTTTGATCTGCTCTAAAAGTACATGTTGAGGTCACAGTTCCTAAACGCTTCGACCATAGCTCCATCCCAATTTTCTACTTCACCTGAAGTATCCACGTGTTCACTTCCCTTCACTGATTTGAAAGGAAATGACTGGTATAAGAAATATGGTGGAAACTGCCATTAGCCCATTCCTCCACCAATCCAATGCTTTTTGGCGTGGGAAGAAGTGAGCAAGTGCACACTTCAGGAAGAAGGAGGGAATTATGGGACATGACCCTTCTCTCAGACTGCCACCTAGTGGACTTATCACATCCCTGCACCCTCCTCTCAGAACTTTTGTGTTAACACAGTGATTTTAGTATTTTGTTTTGGGCAGAGCTGAAGGTCTGGCAGCAGTGGAGCCCAGCACTTGATTTACTAGCGTGGCCGCCTGTGTTTGACTAACACTTCCAGATCACTGGTTTTCACAGAGGAACTGTTTGTTGCTTTCTGGTACTAGGCCAACCCAACCTGCCCCCATACACTCAAACCATAGTTCCATAGTATACACTGCATCAAACCATCCAAACCCATTCAGATTCCATGGCTGGGCCCCTATATAAAGCACTACTTTCTGGTCACTCTGACAGCTCTGTGGCAGGTAAACAACATTTCCCTCAACGTTAGCAAAACAAAGGAGTTGATTGTGGACTTCAGGAGGAACCAGGCTGGACACGCCCCCATCCTCATCAACGGGGCCACCGTGGAGACAGTCGATAGCTTCAAATTCCTCGGTGCACACATCTCAGACAAGTTGAAATGGTCTAACCACATGTACACAGTAGTGAAGAAGGCACGACAGCGACTCTTCAACCTCAGGATGCTGAAGAAATTTGGCCTGTCCATGAGGGCCCATACAGTGTTCTACAGGAGCACCATCGTGAGCATACTATCGGGCTGCATCACAGCCTGGTACGGCAACTCCACCGCCGCGGACCGCATAGCTCTTCAGAGGGTGATACAGTGGCAAGAAAAGGTATGTGAACCCAGTGGAATTATCAGGTTTCTGCATAAATTGGTAATCAAATTAGATCTGATCTTCATCTAAGTCACAACAACAGACAAACACAGTCTGCTTAAACTAATAACACACGATTGGAGATGTTGGTTAGAGCTGCCCTGCCCTATAAAAAACACTCACAAAATTTGAGTTTGCTATTCACAAGAAGCATTGCCTGATGTGAACCATACCTTGAACAAAAGAGCTCTCAGAAGACCTAAGAATAAGAATTGTTGACTTGCATAAAGCTGGAAAAAGTTACAAAAGTATCTCTAAAAGCCTTGATGATCATCAGTCCACAGTAAGACAAATTGTCTATAAATGGAGAAAGTTCAGCACTGTTGCTACTCTCCCTAGGAATGGCTGTCCTGCAAAGATGACTGCAAGAGCACAGTGCAGAATGCTCAATGAGGAAGAATCTTAGAGTGTCAGCTAAAGACAAAGAAATCTCTGAAACATGCTAACATCTCTGTTGACGAGTCTATAATACGTGAAACACTAAACAAGAATGGGATTCATGTGAGGACACCACAGAAGAAGCCACTGCTGTCCAAAAAAACAATTTTTCCACGTCTGAAGTTTGCAAAAGAGCATCTGGATGTTCCATATCGGTACTGGCAAAATATTCTGTGGACAGATGAAACTAAAGTTGAGTTGTTTGGAAGGAACACACAACACTATGTGTGGAGAAAAAAAGGCACAGCACACCAACATCAAAACCTACTCCCAACTGCAAAGTATGGTGAAGGGAGCATCATGGTTTGGAGTTATTTTGCTGCCTCAGGCCCTGGACAGCTTGCTATCATCGACGGAAAAATGAATTCCTAAGTTTATCAAGACATTTTGCAGAAAAAATGATAGGCTATCTGTCCACCAATTGAAGCTCAGCAGAAGTTGATTGATGCAACAGGACAAATACCCAAAACACAGAAGTAAATCAACAACAGAATGGCTTCAACAGAAAAAAATACGCCTTCTAGAGTCCCGACCTCAATCCGATTGAGATAACTGGTTGACCCTACTGCCAAAGGAGGGTCAACCAGTTATCAAAACCAAGGGTTCACATACTTTTCCCACTCTGCACTGTGAATATTTACACAGAGTGTTCAATAAAGACATGAAAACGTATAATTGTTTGTGTGTTATTGTTATTGTTACTGTGTTTGTCTATTGTTGTGACTTAGATGAAGATCAGATTACATTTTATGACCAATTTATGTTCAGGTAATTCCAAAGGGTTCACATACTTTTTCTTGCCACTGTACATGCACCCGAACAGTACAGGAGCATCACGGCAAAAACTGAATGACTGGCCAATAGTTTCTACCCTCAGACCATCAAGCTGCTGAATAGCCACCACTAGTCAGCTACCTGAACCCCCCTCCACCCTGCTACTCCTCTCCTATGGACATTCCCTCCGCTACTCCCTCCTACTGTCTCAACTCTCTCTTGCTACTCCCGCTATGGACATTCTTTCTCCTGCTGCTCCCCCTCCATCCGTTCTACTCCCCCTATGGCAATCACACCTGCCACATTAAAGTTCCAGTGTAGTCAAAAACTTTATTTTCCTGTGTTTTATATACAGTACCGGTCAAAAGTTTGGACACACCTACTCATTAAATGTTTTTTCTTTATTTCTACTATTTTCTACATTGTAGAATAATAGTGAAGACATCAAAACTATGAAAAAACACTAACACAAATAGCCACCCTTTGTCTTGATGACAGCTTTGCACACTCTTTGCATTCTCTCAACCAGCTTCACCTGGAATGCTTTTCCAACAGTCTTGAAGGAGTTCACACATATGCTGAGCACTTGTTGGCGACTTTCCCTTCACTCTGCGGTCCAACTCATCCCAAACCATCTCAATTGGGTTGAGGTCGGGTGATTGTGGAGGCCAGGTCATCTGATGCAGCACTCCATCACTCTTCTTCATGGTCAAATAGCCCTTACACAGCCTGGAGGTGTGTTTTGGGTCATTGTCCTGTTCAAAAACAAATTATAGTCCCACTAAGCGCAAACCAGATGGGATGGCGTATCGCTGCAAAATTCTGTGGTAGACATACTGGTTAAGTGTGCCTCAATTTCTAAAACGTTGGACCTTTAATCAAGTTGAATGTCTGAAATCGGTTTTACTGATTTGTGTTCAGCCAACCACTCAATGGAATGGGTGGAGAGTTTTAAAATGGATGCTTTGTGTGAGGGGTTGGTGTCCTTAGGGTGAACGAAGCAGGCAGTAATTATCTTGTTTGCAGAGCTGATCGCTCATCATTGGAATCTTTTAGCTGATATGATTCAGCCATACTGGTATCAGGGAAGGATACAGTTTACATAGAGACCCTGAGTAAGGAATTACATTTTGTTAGAGATTGGTTGTCTGACAACAAATTGTCACTGCACTTGGGAAAAAATAAATTGATTTTGTTTGTAGGGTAGACAAGATAACGGTAAACTGTGCAGGCAAGGAGATTGAATCTAAAACGAGTGTATCTTGGTGTGTCCCTAGATCAATCCCTTTCTGGAGACCTGATTGCTGCTAAAATCCTTCCTAAAATGGCGAACAAATTGAAATGTTTATATCGTAACACTAGATATTTTAACATTAAAGTTAAGAAACTGCTTGTCTCAACTTTGATTCACATAGGGTTGAAAATGTGAAGAAATCTGTGCTAATCTTTTACCTGGTGGTGGAGACCTACAGGATTATTGTGGAGATAGGGGAAGATGGTGATTGGTGGATAGGGGTTAGTATGGGGTTAGATGGGGACTGATGTGGTGTGTGTGTGTGTGTCTGTGCGAGGGCGAACGGGCATGTGTGTGTGAGACTGACCTTCTCGATAAGCTCATAGCTCTCCTCCAGTTTGAGAGTTCGGTTCTGCAGGGCGCTGGCGGCACCGTGGAACACCTCCAGCCACTGCTGATAGGATGACTCGCTGATCTCAGCCACAGCAAAGCATAGAGTACGCAGCCCTGAGACATAATGGACAGACAACACACCACATCAGTCCCCATCTAACCCCATACTAACCCCTATCCACCCTCTTCCTCTATCTACACAATAACCGTCACTTCTCAACTCACCCGAGTAAACCCAGAAGGCTTACATAACCTAATAATTACACAACAGGTGTCCACTTATGGCGACACATGCCATTACTTTGCATTTCTCTTCAATTAAATAATTTAAAAAATATGTGGTTTATAAGCTGCAGAAACTAGAAATATGCAGATTTTTCCACAGGGGAAATGTTTAATGCAATTCTGCCAACCTCTCACAAGAAGGTAGTATATCTATAGAGGTAAAGCAATGCAATCTAATAAAATATTAAGTTTGAATACAGAAATGCATCCTTCCTTCCTTCCTTCCTTCCTTCCTTCCTTCCTTCCTTCCTTCCTTCCTTCCTTCCTTCAAGTAATCAAATAATCGAGTGGATCAGTGAAAGTAAAGGGGTAGGAACATTGATTAAACCTATCCAATCACTTACAGATCTGTGCTTACCTCAAGGAAAAAGGAAGGAAGAATGCCTTTCTCAACTTTTTCTAATAGGTCCTATGTGTGTTAGGTAGACAGGGGGAGCTGTTCCCTCACTCACCCTCGGTGGCAAACTGCTCCAGGTGTTTAAGAGTGATCTCTTTATACCTGGAACTGTCGGCCAGACGGTCGTAGACCACCGTGTCCTGTTGGAAACAGCACAGTCATTACATATACTGTCTGGACAGCCAGCAAATAACTGCCATGTAAACAAACCACCATGTAAAATCACTAGATACCAAACACCAGTGATGTATGTTTGGGATGGGCAACTTTGTTGGGGATGGGAGCCACAAAAAAATCTGTACCCCCATATCCATACCCACGCATGCAGTCAGAGCCTTGCCTTTTGGCACACCTTGCCACGGGGCGTAGAGAAAAGGTTGTACTTTCACATATTTGTCTTTAGAATAATGATTTTGTGTAGTTATTGTCAAAATGATGAAAATAGTGGGCCATTTTAGTCAACTAAATGCCCTTTCATTTTAGTCCCATCACATTTTGACTACCTAATTAACCTATAGTAAACATATATCACTGCACAAACATACATAGCCTGGTCCTACCAATATGTTTCTCTGCAAAACATCTTATCACAAGATTCTCTTCCAAACAGCCAAATTGGCAGAAGAACACATTGTACCCTTGACAGGGTTCCATACAAACATTTTCCCCTGGTGGCACCGGTGCCACTCACATTTTCAGTTGATGGCAGCACATGATTTGGTCACACCAATTTTCCCCCTCAGCATCACACAATAGAAACCATGTGGAATGAAGCCATTCGCAGTGCTTTAGACTGTGTTATAGACTACTGAGATTATAGGCTATTCAAGAAAGCAAGAATGCATGATTCAAGATATTTTGATGTGCAACCTAAACTAGTGATAGTCATGAATTGTGGTTTGACAATAGGGTATTCTTGATATATTTTACTGTTAAAATAGGGCTCCAGAATTTTCAATAGAGATGAATTTGCCTACATCTTTATGTGTACTAATATCATAGGTACATGTATTTGTGGGCTAATTCACCACATGAGGAAGTGAAAACTCAAAACACATTAACTCGCTAACACTAAATAAAAAACACTTTTGGGTGTGCAATTGTGAATTTTCCGCGCTTTGTATCATAAAGTGATATCAAATATCTCAGTTGTAAAATGGTTGCTATTGAGCTCAATATTAAGAGATGAAAATTTTTAAAAAAAATATACCCACAGAAAGCTGAGAACAACAGTTAGCTGCTTCCAAAGCTGTTCCCACAATTGGATTTTGAAACGTTATACAATCAGAAGCCTTTTTTCTCTCTCCTGGTGCACATTGGGAGAGGGAAAGAGAGTGGTTCGCGCATCACAGCAGCAGCCCCCAATAAAACAGGCCCAGGGGCCTGGCAGCAGACACTTTCATGACAGGAATTGTGAGGATAATGCACTTAGTTTACTTTTTGACAAAATCATGTTTTTAGCCACCCAAAAAATGAGGCGTTTTGAAACTTTGAGAGAGGTGACCATCTAATGGATGTCAACGTGGGCCAGCATCCCTGTGGAATGCTTTCGACACCTTGTAGTCCATTCCCAGACAAATTGAGGCTGTTCTGAGGGCAAAAGAGGGTGCAACTCAATATTAGTGAAAGGTGTTAGTAATGTTTTGTACACTCTGTGTAGATGTATGTCTATGAATAGATGTTCATGAATATACAGTACATTCAGAGTATTCAGACCCCTTGATTTTTTCCACATTTTGTTACGTTACAGCCTTGCTCTAAAATTGATTACATTTTTTCCCCCTCATCAATGTACACATTTTACCCCATAATAACAAAGCAAAAAACGTTTTTTCTTTGGTGTGCAAATCTATAAAAAAAATATATAATAATGAAAAATCGCAAATATTCACACCCTTTACTCAGTACTTTGTTGAAGCACCTTTGGCAGAGATTACGGCATCGAGTCTTCTTGAATATGACGCTCCAAGCTTGGTAGACCTATATTTGGGGGGTTTCTCCCATTCTTCTCTGCAGATCCTCTCAAGTTCTGGCAGGTTGGATGAGAAGAGTTGCTGAACAGCTATTTTCAGGTCTCTCCAGAGATGTTCGGTCGGGTTCAAGTCTGGGCTCTGGCTGGGCCACTCAAGGACATTCAGAAACTTGTCCCGAAGCCACTCCTGCGTGATCTTGGCTGTGTGCTTAGGGTTGTTGTCCTGTTGCAGTGTTTACCAAACTTTTTATAGTCCCGTACCCCTTTAAACATTCAACCTCCAGCTACCAGGGTCAGTGCACTCTCAAATGTTGTTTATTGCCATCATTGTAAGCCTGCCACACACACATACAATACATTTATTAAACATAAGAATTAGTTTTTTTCAGAACCTGGCTCGTGGGAAGTGACAAAGAGCTCTTATAGGACCAGAGCACAAATAATAATAAAATAATCAATAATGTTGCTCTTTGTTTAACCATCTTACATATGAAACCTTATTTGTTCATAGAAAATTGTGAATAACTCACCACAGGATAATGAGAAGGGTGTGCTTTAAAGGATGCACATAACTCTGCAATGTTGGGTTGTATTGGAGAGTCAGTCTTAAATAGTTTTCCAGACACAGTGTAGTGTACACACAGCCTGTATTTAGTTTTCATGCTAGTGAGGGCCGAGAATCCACTCTCACATAGGTACGTGGTAGCAAAGGGCATCAGTGTCTTAATAGCGCGGTTTGCCAAGGCAGGATACTCTGAGCGAAGCCCAATCCAGAAATTTGGAAGTGGCTCCTGATTAGATTCCATTTTCACAGAACTGCTTGTTGCAATTTCAAGAAGCTCTCATTCAGATATCGGTAAGTGGACTGGAGGCAGGGCATGAAAGGGATAACGAATCCAGTTGTTTGTATCATCCGTTTCAGGAAACTACCTGTGCAATTGCACACTCAACCCACTCAGGTGCTTCGCTTTATCATATTTGACATTGTCCATAAGCTTGAGTTCATTTGCACACAACACAAAAAATCAAACAATGATGGAAATAACTGTGTTGTCGTCCTTGTTAAAGCAGACATAGAAGAGCTCCAACTATTTAACCATAGCCTCAATTTTGTCCCGCACATTGAATATGTCCTTGGCCCCTTGATAATCAGCGCACTTCTGAATGTTGTAAAAGCGTTATATGGTTGCTGCCCATATCATTGCATAGTGCAGAAAATACACAATAGTTCAGGGGCCTTACTTTAACAAAGTTAACCATTTTCAATGTAGTGTCCAAAACATCTTTCAAGCTGTCAGCCATTCCCTTGACAGCAAGAGCCTCTCGGGGGATGCTGTGTTGTACCCAAGTGGCGTCGGGAGCAACTGCTTGCACGTGCTTTACCACTCCACTATGTCTCCCAGTAATGGCTTTTGCGCCATCAGTACAGACACCAACACACCTTGACCGCCAAAGTCCATTTGATGTCACAAAGCTGTCCAGTAAAATATCCTCTCCCGTTGTCCTGGTTTCCAGAGGTTTGCAGAAGAGGATGTCTTCCTTAATTGACCCCCCATAAACGTAAAGGACATACAATTGAAGTTGGAAGTTTACATACACCTCAGCCAAATACATTTAAACTAAGTTTTTCACAATTCCTGACACTTAATCCCTGTTTTAGGTCAGTTAGGATCACCACTTTATTTTAAGAATGTGAAATGTCAGCTTTTATATCTTTCATCACATTCCCAGTGGGTCAGAAGTTTACATACACTCAATTAGTATTTGGTAGCATTGCCTTTAAATTGTTTAACTTGGGTCAAATGTTTTGGGTAGCCTTCCACAAGCTTCTCACAATACGTTGGGTGAATTTTGGCCCATTCCTCCTGACAGAGCTGGTGTAACTGAGTCAGGTTTGTAGGCCTCCTTGCTCGCACACGCTTTTTCAGTTCTGCCCACAAATGTTCTATAGGATTGAGGTCAGGATTTGTGATGGTCACTCCAATACCTTGACTTTGTTGTCCTTAAGCCATTTTGCCACAACTTTGGAAGTATGCTTGGGGTCATTGTCCATTTGGAAGACCCATTTACGACCAAGCTTTAACTTAACTGATGTCTTGAGATGTCGCTTCAATATATCAATATATACGATCTTTGTCCCCATGTGCGATCTTTGTCCCCATGTGCAGTTGCAAACAGTAGTCTGGCTTCTTTATGGTGGTTTTGGTGGTTTTGGAGAAAAAGCATTCCAGGTGGAGCTGGTTGAGAAAATGCCAAGAGTGTGCAAAGTTGTCATCAAGGCAAATGGTGGCTGCTTTGAAGAATCTCAAATATAAAGTAGGTCTGTCCAAACTTGTCTGGTATTGTATGTCTAAGCCAACCCAATAGTTAGACAGCAATTATACTGCAACTATACTAATTCAGTCCTTTTTCTATAGATATTTGAAAGGGGGAGGCATTTCAGTAGCTTTTTTTAATCTCTCCTGCACATGTTCCAGTTTTGCCTTTTAATTACTATTATCACATTGTTCTGTCTCTTTTTGTGTGCAAATCAATAAACAAAAAAATGCCAGTGTAATAAATAATATGATGTGTGTCTAACAATGTGTCTGATCCCGATATCAGACCTTTTGTCTGCTACAGATTTTTTTTTTACATTTGGAGGCGAAGCAATAAGGGAGAACCACTTGACACCACCGCTGTGCTGTGGTAATGATGGTCTGTCACATGCGTTGCCATGGAGAGAGACAGACGGAGAGAAAATGTAAGAGAGGGGGGAGGGGGATAGAGAAAGAGGCAGAACGAGAGAGAGGGAGTGAGAGACAGAGAGGGAGAGAGATAGAAAGATTGTCCCATTGACAATTTAGAATATTATTATTTTAATTATGTTAATATTGTAAATGAATAATTTCCATGATGACTGACATCCTCTTCCTAGTGCTGAGAGAGAGAGAGAGAGAGAGAGAGAGAGAGAGAGAGAGAGAGAGAGAGAGAGAGAGAGAGAGAGAGAGAGAGAGAGAGAGAGAGAGAGAGAGAGAGAGAGAGAGAGAGAGAGAGAGAGAGAGAGAGAGAGAGAGAGAGAGAGAGAGAGAGAGAGAGAGAGAGAATGCAGCCATCACAGTGTTGATGCTATGGCAGCACATTATCCTGAGCAAACTGTTAGTTCAATGCACTGAAATGAAGCCGTACCTGGTGAACTCTAGAACATGGAGCAGTTCGTACTTCTCCTCGACTCCCAGCTGATAACAAAATGGCAGACAGACAGAGAGACAGACAGTCAGTGTACTTTAAGAAACTCATTGACTCTAAACTAGAATTCCTTTGCCACATTTCCTTCTATGAAAGTAACCGATCGCTACCTTATTGACCGTTGTTTAATCTCCCTTAATTGAACTAAACAGAGCTTATCAGTCAGCCTACCCAGCTCGGATGCAGAGAGTAAAGAAGTTAAGCTAATTTAATAAATGTCCTTAATTGTCGAGACCACCAGGTACAATTGGCGATGATTAAACATGCGTGGAGAGGCTTTCGAAGGCCTAATAAAGGTTAAGGACCTAGACAAATGTCTTGTAAACTTTATACTCTGGAGTAAAATTAGAAAAAGAGCTTAGGCATTGTGCCTCCCCACCTCCTTCCTAAATGCAATCATCAGGTTAGCCAATTAAAGGGATCAAAGCGCCAGGGCGCCCTTAGGTTAGAGGAGGACGTATTCACGAACGCCATCGTGTCCATGTAATCTAATTGAGTCTAATTTAGAAGAGTCGTTTATTTTCCATTACACGGCCAGTGCGTGTAAGTATAATATTTCTTTTTTTCTCCAAATACTTTTGCCAAACTTGATTGAGCTTGCCAATGGAATGGTCCCCGGAGTACAAACCCTACCCATCTGGCGCTCCAGGGAGGCTCAGTCAACTGCTCAAAGTAGGGCTCTATGTATTACATTATGTGTATTATAGTGTACTGAATGTGTAATGTTTATGCTGATCTCACAAAATTCATTTCCATGTAGAGTGCCAGAAAGAATTCACACCCCCTTTTCCACATTTTGTTGTGTTACAGCCTGAATTTAAAATGTATTAAATGTAGATGTTTTGTCACTGGTCACTTTGTCACTACACACAATACCCCATAATGTCAAAGTGGAAGAACGTTTTCTTTAAAAAAAAAAAATTTAACAAATGAATTCCAAATGAAAATCGGAAATGTCTTGACTCAATAAGTATTCAACCCCTTTTTTACAGTATGGCAAGCCTAAATTTTCTTTAAAAGTCACATAATAAGCTGTTTGAACTCACTCTGTGTGCAATAATAGTGTTTGACATGATAACTGTACCCCCCTCAAACACATTTATCTGTAAGGTCCCTCAGTCAAGGAGTGAATTTCAAACAGAGATTCAACCACAAAGACCAGGGATGTTTTCCAATGCTTCGCAAAGAAGGGCACCCATTGGTAGATGGGTACAAATAAAGAAAAATCAGACATTGAATATCCCTTTGAGCACGGTGAAGTTATTAATTACACTTTGGATGGTGTATCAATACACTCAGTCACTACCTAGATACAGGCTTCCTAACTCAATTGCCGGAGAGGAAGGAAACCGCTCAGGGATTTCACCATAAGCCCAATGGTGACTTTAAAACAGTTACAGAGTAATGGCTGTGATAGAAAACTGAGGATGGATCAACAACCTTGTAGTTACTCCACAATACTAACCTAATTGACTGAGTGAAAAGAAGGAAGCCTTAAAACCTCTTAAGGAGGCTGTGAATTTTTTCAGCATTTTGTTAAAAATCGCGCAAAATTTCAACGTCCTGCTACTCATGCCAGGAATATAGTATATGCATATGATTAGTATGTGTGGATAGAAAACACTCTGAAGTTTCTAAAACTGGTTAAATCATGTCTGTGACTATAACAGAACGTGTGTAGCAGGCAAAATCCCAAGGAAAACTGTTCACAAAAAACAACAGAAAAAAATCCCTCCGCCAGTCTCTGTATTGTCTATGGCAAGGGAAAATAGATAGCGACCAGTTTACAGTTCCTACAGCTTCCACACGATGTCGCCAGACTTGGCAATTTGGTTGAAGTTAATCCTTGGTGAAATGAGGAATAGGCACTTCCTGTCGTCGAGTACACCGGGGGAAGTTATGGAAGAGAGAATATGGACCATGATTTCAAGACTTGCTGCTATTGAATACAGATCGCCCCGTGATCAATTTGATCGATTATTAACGTTTACTAATAACTAAAGTTGGATTACAATAGTAGTTTGAAGTGTTTTGTCAAAGTTTATAGGCAACTTTTTTAATTTAAAAAAATGACGTTGCGTTTTGGAAAGCAGTTTTTTCCTGGATCAGACGGGCTTCATAAATTGACATTTTGGGTATATATAATCGAAAAAAAGACCCAATTGTGATGTTTATGGGACATATAGGAGTGCCAACAAAGAAGTTTGTCAAAGGTAATGAATGTTTTATATTTTATTTCTGCGTTTTGTGTAGCGCCGGCTACGCTAATTCTTTTGTTTTACGTCCCCTTCAGGTATTTCGGGGGGTTGCATGCTATCAGATAATAGCTTCTCATGCTTTCGCCGAAAAGCATTTAAAAAATCTGACATGTTGGCTAGATTCACAACGAGTATAGCTATAATTGAGTACCCTGCATGTGTGTTTTAATGAAAGTTTGAGTTGTATCGAGTACTATTAGTTGTCACTCTGAAATTTCCGCTGATGTTGATTCCTGTACAGGGACAGCAGCCATAAAAGGTAAACAGAATACAAATATTACTGTTTGCAACAAGGCACTAAAGTAATACCGCAATAAATGTGTTAAAGCAATTAAAAAATTAAGCATAATGGTGGCTGCATTATGTTATGTGCGTGCTTGTAATCATTTAGGACTAGGGAGTTTTTCAGAATAAAAAAGAAACCGAATGGCGCTAAGAACAGGAAAAATCCTAAAGGAAAACCTGGTTCAGTCTGCTTTCCACCAGACACTGGGAGATTAATTCACCTTTCAGCAAGACAACAACCTAAAACACAAGGCCAAATCTACACTGGAGTTGCTTGCCGAGTTACAGTTTTGACTAAAATCTTTGGCAAGACCTGAAAATGGTTGTCTAGCAATGATCAACAACCAACTTGACAGAGCTTGAAGAATTTAGAAAATAATAAATGGGCAAATGTTGCACAATCCAGTTGTAGAAAGCTCTTAGAGACTTACCCAGAAATACTCATAGCTGTAATCGCTGTCAAAGGTTCTTCTACAAAGTATTGACTCAGGGGTGTGAATCTATCCATTTTGTCCATTTTGAATGCAGGCTGTAACGCAACAAAATTAGGAATACAGTGGGGCAAAAAAGTATTTAGTCAGCCACCTATTGTGCAAGTTCTCCCACTTAAAAAGATGAGAGAGGCCTGTAATTTTCATCATGGGTACACTTCAACTAAGACAGACAAAATGAGAAAAAAAATCCAGAAAATCACATTGTAGGATTTTTAATGAATTTATTTGCAAATTATGGTGGAAAATAAGTATTTGGTCACCTACAAACAAGCAAGATTTCTGGCTCTCACAGACCTGTAACTTCTTCTTTAAGAGACTGCTCTGTCCTCCACTCGTTGCCTGTATTAATGGCACCTGCTGTGCATATTCTAGTCTAGAGCGAGTTGTATATTTTAACTTGATAAATGTATTATATCTTTTTTTTTTTGGGGGGGGGAGTATGTTTGGAGTGGGTGGGGGGGTATTTTTATTATTGTATTGCCCTTGTAACCCAATAAAAAAAAAAAATGTAAAAAATAAAAAAAATTGCACAGAAGTGATTACCACCATACAATGTATAGAGCCATGAGAGCTACAGAACTGAAGTGAAAGGCACAATAGGATTGCGTTCATTGTCAGAACATCTACCATAGAAATAGAATCACTAGAATGGATATTCCATTTATTTTTTACCCCCTCTTTCTCCCCAATATCGTGGTATCCAATTGGTAGTTACAGTTTTGTCTCATCGCTGCAACTCCCGCTTGGACTCGGGAGAGGCAAAGGTCGAGAGCCGTGTGTCCTCCGAAAACACAACCCAACCAAGCCGCACTGTTTCTTGACACAATGCCCGCTTAACCCAGAAACCAGCCACACCAGTGTCAGCGGAATCACCGTACGACCGTGTCAGCGTGCATGTGCCTGGCCCACCACAGGAGTCGCTAGAGTGCGATGGACACGATGGACACGATGCTGGGCCAATTGTGCGCCGCCCCATAGCTCTCCCGGTCGCGGCCGGCTGCAACAGAGCTTGGACTCTGGATCTCTAGTGGCCCAGCTAGCACTGTGATGCAGTACCTTAGACCCCTGCATCACTCCGGAGGCAGGGGAATTCTATTTCTATGGATTCTACTGCATCTACTCACCGCTTTTATGATGACACAGTCTGGGGTTCTACCAGAGAACACAAAGCCCAGGTTCGCCGCTGCTCTCACCAGAGCCCCCTCGTCTGCAGAATCAGAAGAGAACCCAAGGAGAACCCAAGGGAATGTTGTGAGATGAGAAGTGCACCAGAACAGCAACACCAGTATCACATTCATTTTATTTTAGAA
Source organism: Oncorhynchus clarkii lewisi (assembly GCF_045791955.1). Lineage (NCBI taxonomy): Eukaryota > Metazoa > Chordata > Actinopteri > Salmoniformes > Salmonidae > Oncorhynchus > Oncorhynchus clarkii. The sequence continues at coordinate 59,638,257 of NC_092158.1, read as the reverse complement.
CTACAGAGGCATGTGATGCCAACACTAAAAAGTGCTGACCAAGACAGTTGGTGTCAAACTAAGCAGTAGTAAGCACTTGAAAGAACATGATCCTCAGATTTCATTTTGCTTTAGACCTCTAAAATGATCAGGCAGTTGTTTACGAATGAGTGCTACAACTACCATTTGTACATAACGCTAATTCATCAAGACATACTTTAGGTACAAACAAAGCTGTAGTACAGGTTATACTGTAGCTCGCATCTAAACACTTATTTATTTATTTTTTTATTTTATTTATTATTTTATTTATTTATATTTTTTTTATTTTTTTATTTTACCTTTATTTAACCAGGTAGGCAAGTTGAGAACAAGTTCTCATTTACAATTGCGACCTGGCCAAGATAAAGCAAAGCAGTTCGACAGATACAACGACACAGAGTTACACATGGAGTAAAACAAACATACAGTCAATAATACAGTATAAACAAGTCTATATACAATGTGAGCAAATGAGGTGAGAAGGGAGGTAAAGGCAAAAAAGGCCATGGTGGCAAGGTAAATACAATATAGCAAGTAAAACACTGGAATGGTAGTTTTGCAATGGAAGAATGTGCAAAGTAGAAAGGCTTAAGGGTGAGAAAAACCTTTCTGCATGTTGTTTACAGTTAACTTAGCTAGCTCTCTATTTATGACTACTCTCCATCCCCACACAGCTCCTTAGCTGGGTTGTGTTCATTAGGCACCAAACGGAAGAAGACTAACTGAAACAACAAAACGGGGAGGAACCTATCCAATAATAAATACTTGTTTTCATTTTCCATTTTGATACGGTGTGGACTAATGAATACAACCCTGGTGTATTTGTTCTGCAATTAAGTAAAATATTTGTAGATATTGTCAAACTCTACAGAGTAATTACATAGGGTAAAAAGAAAGAAGCTCATAATAGTGACATTCTCTCCATTCATAACAGTTTTCCTCTTTTTGTCTTGATCACAAAGGAACGAGGCCAGAGAGGGGAATTCACTCTTGATTAGCAACAAAGGAACGAGGCCAGAGAAGGGAATTCCCTCTTGATTAGGAACAAAGGAACAAGGCCAGAGAGGGGAATTCACTCTTGATTAGGAACAAAAGAACAAGGCCAGAGAAGGGAATTCACTCTTGATTAGGAACAAAGGAACAAGGCCAGAGAAGGGAATTCACTCTTGATTAGCAACAAAGGAACGAGGCCAGAGAGGGGAATTCACTCTTGATTAGGAACAAAAGAACAAGGCCAGAGAAAGGAATTCACTCTTGATTAGGAACAAAGGAACAAGGCCAGAGAAGGGAATTCACTCGATTAGGAACAAAGGATCAAGGCCAGAGAAGGGAATTCACTCTTGATTAGGAACAAAGGATCAAGGCCAGAGAAGGGAATTCACTCTTGATTAGGAACAAAGGAACGAGGCCAGAGCGGAGAGGTTCTGCAGATTCACTGAGGTAAGCGTCACTTTAAAGAGATCAAATGAACAGGCTGTACTTAGAGGAGCAGATCAAAGGAAGAGGAGGATTCAGAGGACATGACCTATTTCCGTAGGTCATGTTCATTAGTGTGCAATGTTTCAAAACGTACAACGGAACACAAACATGAGCGGCACAGGGTTCTACAGTGCGACCATTTAACTTGCATATGCACCTAAATATGGTACCTGATTTTTTTTGGGAGCACCAGATGGTAATTGTTGCAATGATAACTTAAAATAAATCAAATTATATAATTTATAAAGCCCTTTTTACATTAACAGATGTCACAAAGTGCTTATATAGAAACCCAGCCTAAAACTGTAAACAGCAAGCAATGCAGATGTAGAACCACGGTGGCTAGAAAAAACTCCCCAGAAAGGAAGGAACCTACTTCACTTAACTGAGCGCAGATTCATGACCGACATGCTTGCACCAAAACTACAAAAACAAGCAGCACTGTCCTCTTACATTTCTTTGTGTGCTCCTACATTTTTCAACTTAGGCGCACACGTGCTCCTTCTAAAAAAGGTCAGCCTAGAGCCCTGCGGTACTTATTGGACGAGTCCAGGTGGTCCCTCAGTGTTTTAGTGCATTTTCTTCCGCTTGGTGCCTAATGAACACAACCCTTTACCACTTCAAAACATCTAGCCTTGGTGGATCAAAGCATATGAAAGTCAGATTGACCTTGTCTAAGATAAAGGATATCGGGCTTAATGTGCACCCTTTTACCCTCACTACAGTCCCTGGTTCAAATCCAGGCTGTATCACTTCCGGCCATGATTGGGAGTCCCATAGGGCGGTGCACAATTGGTCCAGGTTTGGCCGTGGTAGGTCGTCATTGTAAATAATAATTTGTTCCTGACTGACTTGCCTAGTTACATTTAAAAAATCGATTGTTCTGTTGTTTGTTCCACTACCGTCCCGTCCCAGTGTCTCTCTACCGTCTTCAAATCAAATCAAATTTTATTTGTCACATACACATGGTTAGCAGATGTTAATGTGAGTGTAGCGAAATGCTTGTGCTTCTAGTTCCGACAATGCAGTAATAACCAACGAGTAATCTAGCTAACAATTCCAAAACTACTACCTTACAAGTGTAAGGGGATAAAGAATATGTACATAAAGATATATGAATGAGTGATGGTACAGAGCGGCATAGGCAAGATACAGTAGATGGTATTGAGTGCAGTATATACATATGAGATGAGTATGTAAACAAAGTGGCATAGTTAAAGTGGCTAGTGATACATGTATTACATAAAGATGCAGTAGATGATATAGAGTACAGTATATACGTATACATATGAGAAGATGAATAATGTAGGGTATGTAAACATTATATTAGGTAGCATTGTTAAAAGTGGCTAGTGATATATTTTACATCATTTCCCATCAATTCCCATTATTAAAGTGTCTGGAGTTGAGTCAGTGTGTTGGCAGCAGCCACTCAATGTTAGTGGTGGCTGTTTAACAGTTTGATGGCCTTGAGATAGAAGCTGTTTTTCAGTCTCTCGGTCCCAGCTTTGATGCACCTGTACTGACCTCACCTTCTGGATGATAGCGGGGTGAACAGGCAGTGGCTCGGGTGGTTGTTGTCCTTGATGATCTTTATGGCCTTCCTGTGACATCGGGTGGTGTAGGTGTCCTGGAGGGCAGGTAGTTTGCCCCCGGTGATGCGTTGTGCAGACCTCACTACCCTCTGGAGAGCCTTACGGTTGTGGGCGGAGCAGTTGCCGTACCAGGCGGTGATACAGCCCGACAGGATGCTCTCGATTGTGCATCTCTAGAAGTTTGTGAGTGCTTTTAGTGACACGCCGAATTTCTTCAGCCTCCTGAGGTTGAAGAGGCGCTGCTGCGCCTTCTTCACGATGCTGTCTGTGTGGGTGGACCAATTCAGTTTGTCTGTGATGTGTACGCCGAGGAACTTAAAACTTACTACCCTCTCCACTACTGTTCCATCGATGTGGATAGGGGGGTGTTCCCTCTGCTGTTTCCTGAAGTCCACAATCATCTCCTTAGTTTTGTTGACGTTGAGTGTGAGGTTATTTTCCTGACACCACACTCCGAGGGCCCTCACCTCCTCCCTGTAGGCCGTCTCGTCGTTGTTGGTAATCAAGCGTACCAGTGTTGTGTCGTCCGCAAACTTGATGATTGAGTTGGAGGCGTGCGTGGCCACGCAGTCGTGGGTGAACAGGGAGTACAGGAGAGGGCTCAGAACGCACCCTTGTGGGGCCCCAGTGTTGAGGATCAGCAGGGTGGAGATGTTGTTGCCTACCCTCACCACCTGGGGGCGGCCCGTCAGGAAGTCCAGTACCCAGTTGCACAGGGCGGGGTCGAGACCCAGGGTCTCGAGCTTGATGACGAGCTTGGAGGGCACTATAGTGTTAAATGCCGAGCTGTAGTCGATGAACAGCATTCTCACATAGGTATTCCTCTTGTCCAGATGGGTTAGGGCAGTGTGCAGTGTGGTTGAGATTGCATCGTCTGTGGACCTATTTGGGCGGTAAGCAAATTGGAGTGGGTCTAGGGTGTCAGGTAGGGTGGAGGTGATATGGTCCTTGACTAGTCTCTCAAAGCACTTCATGATGACGGAAGTGAGTGCTACGGGGCGGTAGTCGTTTAGCTCAGTTACCTTAGCTTTCTGGGAACAACAGACTGGGATAGGAATTGATTGAATATGTCCGTAAACACACCAGCCAGCTGGTCTGCGCATGCTCTGAGGGCGCGGCTGGGGATGCCGTCTGGGCCTGCAGCCTTGCGAGGGTTAACACGTTTAAATGTTTTCCTCACGTCGGCTGCAGTGAAGGAGAGTCCGCATGTTTTGGTTGCAGGCCGTGTCAGTGGCACTGTATTGTCCTCAAAGCGGGCAAAAAAGTTATTTAGTCTGCCTGGGAGCAAGACATCCTGGTCCGTGACGGGGCTGGTTTTCTTTTTGTAATCCGTGATTGACTGTAGACCATGCCACATACCTCTTGTGTCTGAACCGTTGAATTGAGATTCTACTTTGTCTCTATACTGACGCTTAGCTTGTTTGATTGCCTTGCGGAGAGAATAGTTACACTGTTTGTATTCGGTCATGTTTCCGGTCACCTTGCCCTGATTAAAAGCAGTGGTTCGCGCTTTCAGTTTCACGCGAATGCTGCCATCAATCCACGGTTTCTGGTTTGGGAATGTTTTAATCGTTGCTATGGGAACGACATCTTCAACGCACGTTCTAATGAACTCGCTCACCGAATCAGCGTATTCGTCAATGTTGTTGTCTGACGCAATACGAAACATATCCCAGTCCACGTGATGGAAGCAGTCTTGGAGCGTGGAATCAGATTGGTCGGACCAGCGTTGAACAGACCTCAGCGCGGGAGCTTCTTGTTTTAGTTTCTGTCTGTAGGCAGGGATCAACAAAATGGAGTCGTGGTCAGCTTTTCCGAAAGGAGAGCGGGGCAGGGCCTTATATGCGTCGCGGAAGTTAGAATAGCAATGATCCAAGGTTTTTCCAGCCCTGGTTGCGCAATCGATGTGCTGATACAATTTAGGGAGTCTTGTTTTCAGATTAGCCTTGTTAAAATCCCCAGCTACAATGAATGCAGCCTCTGGATATATGGATTCCAGTTTGCAAAGAGTCAAATAAAGTCTTTGATAAGGTATTAATGCCATTACTTGATATCAATGTTTTTGTGATACTGATTTTGTGATACTGATGTCTGTATGTGATAGTGTTGTCATTATATGTCTGTATACGATACTGAGAGGTTTGAGGGGCTTGGCTAACAACGAGAATAAAGAACCCAGGACATGGAGTCGTCGCCTAGCAACAGCAATTTATTCAACGTCAACAGGAGATCCTTTGCTTCTGCATTCTTATATTTGATTGGTAGATTGATTGACTGACATTTAGTGACTAACTTGCTATTGCAAGCTGTCATTAGTCTGTCATTAGGCTGTCATAGGGCTGTCATTAGGCTGTCATTAGGCTGTCATAGGGCTGTCATTAGGCTGTCATTAGGCTGTCATAAGGCTATTATGAGCTGTGACAAGGCTGTCATAGTGCAAGTGTTGTGAAGTCAGGACTGCTGGGCCGTACCTGGCGAGGCAGCCTGGTAGACGATCTTATCTCCGGTGCGCTCGGGGACAGCTGTGTGACAGATGGCCAACATGGTCATGAAGTCCAGGATGACAGGAGCCGTGGGCTGCAGAGAGAAAGAGGGGGTGGGGAGGGAAAGCAAGAGAAAGAGAGAGTGAGGGGAGCAGGTAGAATGAGAAAGGGGAGGGAGTGCAAGAAAGAGATAAAGACAGTGAGTGAAAGAGAGGGAAAGCGAGGACGCTTCACCAATAACCACTAGTAAGTGATGACTCCGCAGGAATCTCATCTAACAACAACCATCTTACACCCACACACTATCACTTCCAAAACACCTGGAAGCTCCGGACTGGAGAGCGTCGCTGGAAGCTCCGGACTGGAGGGTGACACTGGAGGCTCCGGACTGGAAGGCGTCGCTGGAGGGTCCGGACTGGAGGGTGACACTGGAGGCTTCGGACTGGAGGGCGTCGCTGGAGGGAGGAGACGCAGAGACAGCCTGGTGCGTGGGGCTGCCACAGGACCCCGCTGGGGAGACCTATAGGAGGCCTGGTGCGTAGAGGAGGCACCGGATGAACCGGGCTGTGGGGGAGCACTGGAGCTCTGGTGCGCAGCCTTGGCACCACTCCTCCAGGCTGAATGCCCACTTTAGCCCGGACCTTCCAAAGTGCAAGCACAGGTCGAACCGGGCTGTGGGGGAGCACTGGAGATCTGGTGCTTACCACTTGCACCACTCCATTTGGCTCAATGCCCACATTAGCCCGGCACGAGTGGAGCACAGGCAATCCGCCTTGGCTGGATGCCCACTCTCGCATGGCACTTGCAGGGGGCTGGCATATAGCTCTCCGGGCTATGAGCGCGCACTGGAAACACTGTGCGCTTTACTGCATAACACGGTGCCTGACCAGTACCACGCTGCTTTCGGTAAGCACGGAGAGTTGGCTCAGGTCTATCGCCCTGACTCCGCCAATCTCCCCGTGTGCTCCCCCCAAAAAAATATTTTGGGGCTGCCTCTCGTGCCTGCTGCGCTGCCTTGCCTCATGCCGCCTCTCAGCTTTAGCTGCTTCCAGCTCCTTTTTCGGGCGACGATATTCCCCAGCCTGTCTCCAGGGTCCCTTTCCGTCCAATATCTCCTCCCATGTCCAGGAGTCCTGAACCCTCTGCTCCTCCATACCATGCTGCTTGGTCCGTTGGTGGTGGGTAGTTCTGTAACGGGAATTGTCGTCTGAAGAAGAGGAATCGGACCAAAGCGCAGCGTGGTAAGTGTTCATGCCTTTTTATTGCAACTGAACACTATAACAACAGGTGGTTGGTTGGTTGGTTTGTTTTGCAGCTTTGGCACAGTTTTGCTGGTTTACGATCCCAGATAAAATGTCCTAGTATTGTGCCCTTGGGCAAGGCACTTAACCCTAAGAGGTGTTGTACTGTAACTGACCATGTGCTCCTCTAGAATACGTGAGTATTTGTGTTGTATGGTGGTGTTGACAGCAGAGCAGAAGATCTTGTAGTGGAAGTACAACTAAGCCACCATATTCTGGTTCAGTTTGAATCAAGAACAAGGAAGAGGACGCTGGTAAGATGCACGATCAGCACAGCAGATTCTACAAAGCAGGTTGAGCGCCTGTGCTTTATGGGAAGAGAGCTTTCATTCTCTACCTCAGTGGCATCATTACACAACTACAATCTCTCCACACTTGAAAAAGTGTCTCTTCAGATAACGCAGGGGTGTTTAAAATAGGTTTTCCCATCCAAGATAATCAAATCACAAAGAAATGAAAACGTCTCCAAAAATAAAATAAACACCAATAGCATCCATAACAATATTGTTACTTTATTCATTCATTCATTAGGCCTAATTAATGCAATAACGCCAGTGACCACTTCATGATCATCAACAAATCCTTACAGAGGATTGTGGTTTCCAAACAACAAATGCTTGTTCACTTTGTATGTAATTAGGGCTCAGAGTTCGCAACACCACAGATATGTAATATGTAATTAAAACATATGTAATATGTAATTAAAACATATGTAATATGTAATTAAAACCGGATCCTACCCACAAACTAATTAACAGCGTCGAGGAGTTTGCAGTATCATAACAAAGCAAACATCACAGTGGGATTACTTCCTCTCCTGGGCGACGCCGTGCTATTTGATGACATAATTAAACTTAACATCCTGCCTCCTACGGCGTCTGCTGACCTGATAACTCAACCAGCAAATCAATCATAGATTTGAAACCATCTCGCTTCTCACAGACAAAGTGCCACGCATCTACGCTACAGGAGGTGGCTGCTGCCTTTAAGTGTCTAGTGGTTGTAGGATTTTTGAAAGCAGGATTTTGAGGCAAATTTAATATCTAAGAACCTGTTTTCGCTTCGGCATTATGGGGTATTGTGTGTAGATTGCCCAGGACTTTTTGTATTTAATCCATTTTAGAATAAGGCTGTAACGTAACAAAATGTGGAAAAAGTCAAGGGGTCTGAATACTTTTCGAAGGCCCTGTATGTAGTGGTTATCAATGTGGTATACACACACACATCTACCGAGTCAGTGAGGCCCATTAAAAGACTCAAAAGCTGTGCTGCTGTACGAAACAGGGGCAGTTTCATTAGGCACAAAGAGGAAGAAAACGGACCGCAACGGATGGACCAAAAAAAATGCTAACGCTTCCTTTTCTGTTGCAAAATGCTTTAACATGTTTTCCGTTGCATGCCCTAATGAACACGACATAGGCCTGACATCTCTCCTAATGTCCTCCTCACCGCGCCTCTGCATGCTAGACTCTGCCAGTGGGTGGCGGGGGAATCCTGAAGTTACTTACGTTATTACTTTGGAGGTTTTCCAGCAAGTTGGGGTCATTAAATCCAGCCTTCTCAGATAATGACTGTGTGCTGTGGCTGTGAATGAGAATGAGAAAAAAGGACACCAGTAAAAAAACACTATCACAAGGCTCCATTACTATGACAACACAAGACAATAAGACTCTTTTTAAAATTCTCCAGAGGGGATGTTATAATTGGAGACTGTACGAAGAGTTTGTGTGTTGGGAATTGTTTCAATTGTAGACATGTGAAGCTGGTCCCGAGGGATTGTGTATACAGTTACAGTCTTCACACAGTTACAACATTAAGTGATTCTGTAACATGTTGACAGTAAAACAACTTTTTGGGAAGCCAGCAACTGCTAGCCTGAAATTACTCCACAATGCACCATAGGAAACTGGCAAGGGGGTGGATTATTAAATTGCCTAGAGCCTAGAGTACCTGGTGACTCTCAACTTCTGGGTAACATTAATTCATTTTCCTCCCCCTCACACATGCAAAACCCTCTCTAAAAAACTATGCAAAAGAGACAGTTAAGTTATAAAATCAGCAGAGAAACCTGTATCTAAACAAGAGTCATGATATCTATTAATACTATCTATTTTCAGCATAAAAAAACATAACACAAAAATACAGCAATTTGTGTCATTACCGAAACAGTGTCACGCCCGCAAAAAAACGCAACTTTGTGTTGGTATTGCCTGTTTCAGGTATTAAAATGTAGACTTCTTTTCCACTTTTACAGCCAGTCACCTAAAACCCTCACAAACATTTACAGATGCACAATTGAGAGCATCCTGTCAGGATGTATCACCACCGCCTGGTAAGGCAACTGTACCGCCCTCAACCACAAGGCTATCCAGAGGGTGATGCGGTCTCCACAACGCATCACCGGGGGCAAACTACCTGCCCTCCAGGACACCTACAGCACCCAATGTCACAGGAAGGCCAAAAAGATCATCAAGGATGACAAGCATCAGAGCGACAACCACCATCCAGAAGGCGAGGTCAGTACAGGTGCATCAAAGCTGGGACCGAGAGACTGAAAAACAACTTCTATCTCAAGGCCATCAGACTATTAAACTGCCATCACTAACAGAGAGGCTGCTGCCTACATACAGACTCAAAATAATTGGCCACTTTAATAAATGGATCACTAGTCACTTTAATAATGCCACTTTAATCATGTTTACATATCATATGTATACAGTGCATTGCGAAAGTATTCGGCCCCCTTGAACTTTGCGACCTTTTGCCACATTTCAGGCTTCAAACATAAAAATATAAAACTGTATTTTTTTGTGAAGAATCAAGAACAAGTGGGACACAATCATGAAGTGGAACGACATTTATTGGATATTTCAAACTTTTTTAACAAATCAAAAACTGAAAAATTGGGCGTGCAAAATTATTCAGCCCCCTTAAGTTAATACTTTGTAGCGCCACCTTTTGCTGCGATTACAGCTGTAAGTCGCTTGGGGTATGTCTCTATCAGTTTTGCACATCGAGAGACTGAAATTTTTTCCCATTCCTCCTTGCAAAACAGCTCGAGCTCAGTGAGGTTGGATGGAGAGCATTTGTGAACAGCAGTTTTCAGTTCTTTCCACAGATTCTCGATTGGATTCAGGTCTGGACTTTGACTTGGCCATTCTAACACCTGGATATGTTTATTTTTGAACCATTCCATTGTAGATTTTGCTTTATGTTTTGGATCATTGTCTTGTTGGAAGACAAATCTCCATCCCAGTCTCAGGTCTTTTGCAGACTCCATCAGGTTTTCTTCCAGAATGGTCCTGTATTTGGCTCCATCCATCTTCCCATCAATTTTAACCATCTTCCCTGTCCCTGCTGAAGAAAAGCAGGCCCAAACCATGATGCTGCCACCACCATGTTTGACAGTGGGGATGGTGTGTTCAGGGTGATGAGCTGTGTTGCTTTTACGCCAAACATAACGTCTTGCATTGTTGCCAAAAAGTTCAATTTTGGTTTCATCTGACCAGAGCACCTTCTTCCACATGTTTGGTGTGTCTCCCAGGTGGCTTGTGGCAAACTTTAAACGACACTTTTTATGGATATCTTTAAGAAATGGCTTTCTTCTTGCCACTCTTCCATAAAGGCCAGATTTGTGCAATATACGACTGATTGTTGTCCTATGGACAGAGTCTCCCACCTCAGCTGTAGATCTCTGCAGTTCATCCAGAGTGATCATGGGCCTCTTGGCTGCATCTCTGATCAGTCTTCTCCTTGTATGAGCTGAAGGTTTCGAGGGACGGCCAGGTCTTGGTAGATTTGCAGTGGTCTGATACTCCTTCCATTTCAATATTATCGCTTGCACAGTGCTCCTTGGGATGTTTAAAGCTTGGGAAATCTTTTTGTATCCAAATCCGGCTTTAAACTTCTTCACAACAGTATCTCGGACCTGCCTGGTGTGTTCCTTGTTCTTCATGATGCTCTCTGCGCTTTTAACGGACCTCTGAGACTATCACAGTGCAGGTGCATTTATACGGAGACTTGATTACACACAGGTGGATTGTATTTATCATCATTAGTCATTTAGGTCAACATTGGATCATTCAGAGATCCTCACTGAACTTCTGGAGAGAGTTTGCTGCACTGAAAGTAAAGGGGCTGAATAATTTTGCACGCCCAATTTTTCAGTTTTTGATTTGTTAAAGAAGTTTGAAATATCCAATAAATGTCGTTCCACTTCATGATTGTGTCCCACTTGTTGTTGATTCTTCACAAAAAAATACAGTTTTATATCTTTATGTTTGAAGCCTGAAATGTGGCAAAAGGTCGCAAAGTTCAAGGGGGCCGAATACTTTCGCAAGGCACTGTATCTTTAACATGGCATACGTCATGGCAAAATGTGTAGAATTGCAGGAAATTTGCTTTAAAACTGAAGAAATATCTCTCCCCCCCATGGCAAAATGAGTAGAATTGCAAGAAAAATGCTCCTGAATCCATGGGACGTGTTGAGGGGAGGGATGCACTGATGCATCTGCTATCGTGGTTGGGGAGAGGACAAGGAACGCCAAATGTACTGCTTTACACCACGGTACACACTGCACTTAATGAAGGTGATGCGGAGGTAAGGGGGAGAAAGGAGAGGGGGGGAGAGAGGAAGGAGATAAACAAGCGTGGGAGGGGGGTGTCGAGTCTTACCCGTATGCCACGCCGGCAACGGTGCCCTTCTTGAACTGCATCACGTTGCAGGTCAGAGTCCCCGTCTTGTCAGAGAAGATGTATTTCACCTGTGACAAGAAAGTGACAAGAGAAAGACAGCTAATCATTGCTCAATGTTGATCAGAGAGACACCAGAGACAGGAACGTTGAGCCATGTGGTGCTACGATGAAGTATTCACACCACTTTACTTTTTCCACATTTTGTTGTTTTACAAGGTGGGAGTAAAATGGATTTACTTGACATTATTTGTCAGTGCTCTGCACAAAATACTCTAATGTCAAAGTGGAAGAGAAAATCTACATTTGTAAAAAAATTCATGAAAATAAAAGACTAATATATTTTGATTACTTACTGTAAGTATTCACCTCCCTGAGTCAATACAGGTTATAATTAATTACCTTTGGCAGTGATTACAGCTGTGAGTCTTTCTGGGTAAGTCTCTAAGATCTTTGCACACCTGGATTGTACAATATTTGCACATTTTTTATAGATTTTTTTATTCTTCAAGCTCTGTCAAGTTGGTTGTTGATCATTGCTAGACAGCCATTTTCAAGTCCTGCCAAAGACTTTCAAGCAGATTTAATTCAAAACTATAACTAGGCCACATTCAATTATGAGCAGAAAGACAAATTCATCGAATCAGATGGCTTATTTGATGTTGCCAATTATTTGAATGATTATTTCATTGGCAAAGTGGGCAAATTTAGGCAGGAAATGCCCATGACAAACAGTGAGCAATTATATTCATGTATAAAAAAAACAAATAATGAAAGAAAAGCAGTGCAAGTTTGAATTTTGTAAAGTTATTGTGGGAGAGGTGGAAGAATTATTGTTAACAATCAATAATGACAAACCTGGCATTGACAACTTAGATGGAAAGCTACTGAGGATGGTGGCTGACTTTATAGCCACTCCTATCTGTCATATTTTTAATCTGAGCCTAGAGGAAAGTCTTTGTCCTCAGGCCTGGAGGGAAGCCAAAGTCATTCCGCTACCCAAGAGTGGTAAAGCGGCCTTTACTGGTTCTAACAGCAGACGTATAACCTTGCTGCCAGCTCTTAGCAAACTTTTGGAAAAAAATGTTTGACCAAATACAATGCTATTTCTCTGTAAACAAATTAACAAAAGACTGTCAGCATGCTTATAGAGAAGGGCACTCAACATGTACTGCACTGACACAAATGACTGATGATTAGTTTCAATAAATTAATAATAATAAGATTTTGGGAGCTGTACTCTTAGATTTCAGTGCAGCCCTTGATATTACTGACCATAACCTGTTAAAAAACTTAAGTGCTATGGGTTTTCAACATCTGCCATATTGTGGATTCAGAGCTATCTATCTAATAGAACTCAAAGGGTTTTCTTTAATGGAAGCGTCTCTAATGTCAAACATATAAAGTGTGGTGTACCGCAGGGCAGCTCACTAGGCCCTTTACTCTTTTCTATTTTTACAAATGACCTGCCACTGGCATTAAACAAAGCATGTGTGTCCATATATGCTGATGATTCAACCATATACGCATCAGCAACCCTTTGGCTTGTGCCCTTTGGCTTAGCCAATGCTCCGCCAGTGTTCCAGGCATTCGTCAACGAGGTGTTCAGGGACATGCTCGGACATCAGATGATTGTGTACATCGATAACATCCTGATCTTCTCGACCACCCTGGAGGATCACATCATTCACGTTCGAGCAGTCCTGGAACGCCTCTTGGCTAACCACCTGTTCGTCAAGGCGGAGAAGTGCCAATTCCATCAGAGGGTTGTCTCCTTCTTGGGCTACCAAATCAGCCCGCAGGGAGTGAGGATGGAGGACAAGAAGGTAGATGCGGTAAGGTCATGGCCAGTCCCAGCCAACGTCAAGGGGCTACGATGGTTTTTGGGGTTTGCCAACTTTTACCACCGCTTCATCAAGAACTTCAGTGCCGTTGCCGCCCCTCTCACCTCCCTCCTCAAGGCTGGGCCTAGTAGGTTGGTTTGGTCTCCAGTAGGCAACGAGGCATTTCGTCTCCTCAAGGGGCGTTTCATCTCCACCCCCTTGCTAAAACACCCAGATCCCACACAACCTTTTGTGGTTGAGGTAGACACATCAGAGGTGGGTGTGGGGGCAGTTTTGTCACAAAGACAAGAGAACCCACTAAAATTGTATCCTTGTGCTTTCTTCACCAATAATTCTGTCCCCTGCAGAGTGGAATTACAACGTTGGCGATTGAAGTTGGCATTTGAGGAGTGGAGACACTGGCTGGAGGGTGTAAAGGACCCATGCGACGACCCATTCGTCATCCTCACGACCATCGGAACCTTGAGTACATACAGACAGCGAGGAGACTGAATCCACGCCAAGCCAGGTGGGCCGTCTTCTTCACCAGGTTCGACTTCACACTGACCTATCGCCCAGGTTCTAAGAACATCAAGGCCGATGCCCTGTCCCGTATCTACAATTCAGGAGAGGCTCCTGTCTAGAGGGCACCCCTAATCCCATCCTCCCGAGTCGTGGGTCCAGTGGTTTGGGACATGTGGACATCCACCAGGCTCTAGAGAGGGAGCCCACACCCTGGATTTGTCCTCCCGCGTGCATCTACGTTCCCATGGGGATAAGGGATTGGCTGCTGACCTGGGCACACACAGCTGTCATCGCTGGACATCCAGGTATTTCTTGCAGCATCCATTCCATCACTGAGAAATACTGGTGGCCCACCTTGATGCAGGATGTTACGTGGTATGTCAACTCTTGTTCTGTGTGTGCTCAAACCAAGTCCACCCGGAATGCTCCAGCAGGGAAGCTCCTACCACTTCCTGTGCCTCAGCGACCTTGGCCCCATCTATCCATTGACGTTGTTACTGATCTTCCCCCTTCTGATGGTTTCACCACCATTCTGGTGGTAGTGGATAGATTCTCAGAGTCATGTGGTTTAATCCCTCTTCCTGGTCTTCCCACTGCTCTCCAGTTCGCTGAGGCACTCATCCAACAGGCCTTCCGGAGGACATCATCTTTGACCGTGGCCCCCAATTCACATCCAGAGTATGGAGGGCCTTCTTGGAGAAGCTAGAGGTCACTGTTAGCCTCATATCCGGGTATTGGCCTCAGTCTAACGGGCAGGTGGAGAGGATGAGGAGTCACTGTCAGGACCGGCAAGGTGAGTGGGCACGTTTCCTTCCTTGGGCAGAGTACGCCCAGAACTCTCTACGTCACTCCTCCACTGGGTTGAGTGTGTCTTGATTTTCCAGCCGGTGGACCCTGGGCCAGACTGCGACTCCTGCGGAAGATGAGTGGTTCCGGCATGCGGAGGAGGTGTGGAACAATGCACACATAAGACTCCAGCGTCATCGGAGCAGGCAGACCGTCATCGTAGTGAGACCCCTGTGTTCCATCCTGGGGATCATGTCTGGCTCTCTACCAGGAACCTCCCACTCCGCCTGCCCTGCAAGAAACTGAGCCCCCGGTTTGTGGGGCCGTTCAAGGTGCTTTGGAGGGTCAATGAGGTGACATACAGGTTACAATTATCCAGTCATTACCGAATCTCACCCTCTTTTCATGTCTCCCTTATCAGGCCGGTGGTTCCTTGTCCCCTAGCTGATGCTATTCCCCACGACACACCTCCACCCCCCTGAACATCAAGGGGAGCCCGGAGTACGCTGCCAGATCCCTACTGGACTCCCGACGTCATGGGGGTCGGCTCCAGTATCTGGTGGGCTGGGAGGGGTATGGCCCAGAGGAGCGTTGTTGGGTTCCGGTGGAGGACATTCTGGACCCCAACATCATCCGTGATTTCCACCTTAGCCGCCCGGACCAATCCGCTCCTCGTCCTCGGGGTCTTCCCCCTGGTCGGGGTCTTCCCCCTGGTCGGCGTCGTCCTGCGGCTGGAGCCACACGTCCATTACCTTAATTTCCTCTCCTTTATATGTCAGTCTCCCAGGTTCACTCACCAGTTGGTATTTTTCTAGTGTATGGGCGCTCTGCCTTGTGTTATTGTCATGTTCTTGGTTTTGTTGTTTTATTAAAACGTTTCACCTGCACCTGCTTCCGACTCACCACCCCATCATTACAGTAGGCCAGTGGCACAAAATCTAAATTTAATCCATTTTCAATTCAGGCTGTAACAACTAAATCTGGGAAAGTCAAGAGGTGTGAATATTTTCTGAAGGCACTATTAATGTCCCCAATTCACAGGTGAATAGAATTCATTTTTTGTCAACATTGGAAACATGTATTTGGTACAACTACTACAACATGTGCAGGTGGAGGTGGATAGAATGTCATTAATGAATTCAATGTAATTCATTAAAAAAATTGAACAAGCTGCGTTACCTGTCCTAGTTCTTCATTCAGGTTGGAAGTGCGAGCCACAGCTGGGGTGTTAGTGGGCTCATATAGCATGTCTGTATCCTGAAATAAATCAGAATCTTATGAGACACAACACCAACTTCAAACATTTAGACTTTGAAATCAAGTGACTAGAGAGGAACAGATACAAATGGGGTCCGAAATGATTAACACCCTTGATAAAGATGAGCAATAATGACTGTATAAAATACATGTTTCAAATAATGAGCTATATTGTATGCTCAAAACAATTGGAAAATAATCATTATTAACCTAAATAAACTGCAAATGTAGCCAACAAGTTTGTAGTCACAAGCTTGATGTAGTCATTGCGTGCTAGAAGTATTGGAAAAAACACTAAACGTCTGATTACTTTATTTATAAGAATCTTTGGGGGTGTCAATAATTTGTCCCCCTAGAGAGAATTGTATTTTTTTTTTTTTTGCATAGAACATAACTCAGTATTTTAATTACTTATTTTAGAGTCATTATTGCTCATCTTTATCAAGGGTGTCAATAATTTCAGACACCAGTGTATGTATGTGTGCCATGAGAGATTTGACCCAAATCGGTATTACTTAAATGTTTTACTAAGTTTGATAATCTAAAGGTTGGTTAACTTAGTAAAATGTAACCTTTTATTTTTGAGTTGCAGACAGTCTGGGTTTTCTACCAGCCGTAGGAGGCAGCATGTTAAAGACCAGAACCCAATTCCGATTATCCCCTTCTCCCAGAAGTGTAACTCCATCACTCCCAACTCAAGGATTTCAAAGCATTAAATTGGTGTAGGATAGAAGTACTCAGTCTTAACCAACCCAATGCTGGAGGGGAACTAATCCAGTGTACACTTCAGGGATAAAGGCGGAGAATTGAATTGGATTCAGAGCTATATGATGATAAACATTAATAGGGTTGGAGTCAAATCCATTTAAATTCAGTGAATTCAGGATGTAAACTGAAGTCACTGAATTGAAATGGAATTGACCACAACCCCAGTCAGTGATGACCACGAGGTCCCAAATCCAAAGACCCTGTGTCTTCTCTCACCCAGTTGATGAAGAAGGCCTGGGTGAACTTGATGACCTCAAGGGTCACCAGCAGACTGATGGGGATCAGGTTGTTGAAGAGAATGATGAAGGTGAGGAAGTTGAGGCCAAAGTTCGCCGCACCGCCATCTGTCAGGGGGACGACAAGTTTAGCGGGGATAGAGGAGCAAGGACAAGACTTTTGTCCATAATTCTTCCTACAGAACTGGGACTAGAGTGGAGGTGTTATACAGTGCCTTGCAAATGCCTATTTTGTTGCATTACAACCTGTAATTTAAATGTATTTTTAAATAGGATTTCATGTAATGGAAATGTACAAAACGGTCCAAATTGATTAAGTGAAATTAAAAAAATAACTTAATAAAAAATTCAAAAACATAAACAACGGAAAAGTGGTGCATGCATATGTATTCACCCCCTTTGCTATGATGCCCCTAAAAAAGATCTGGTGTAACCAATTACCTTCAGACGTCACATAAATAGTTAAATAAAGTCCACCTGTGTGCAACCTAAGTGTCACATGATCTGTCACATGATCTCAGTAATTTTGCACGCCCAATTTTTCAGTTTTTGATTTGTTAAAAAAGTTTGAAATATCCAATAAATGTCGTTCCACTTCATGATTGTGTCCCACTTGTTGTTGATTCTTCACAAAAAAATACAGTTTTATATCTTTATGTTTGAAGCCTGAAATGTGGCAAAAGGTCGCAAAGTTCAAGGGGGCCGAATACTTTCGCAAGGCACTGTATAAACCTGTATTGAAAGGCCCCAGAGTCTGCAACACCACTAAGTAAGGGGCGCCATGAAGACCAAGGAGCTCACCAAACAGGTCAGGGACAAAGTTGTGGAGAAGTACAGATCAGGGTTGGATTATAGAAAAATATCATAAACTTTGAACATCCCACGGAGCACTATTAAATCCATTATTAAAAAATGTAAAGAATATGGCACCATAACAAACCAACCAAGAGAGGGCCGCCCTCTTAAACTGACGGACCAGGCAAGGAGGGCATTAATCAGAAAGGCAACAAAGAGACCAAAGACAACCCTGAAGGAGCTGCAAAGATCCACAGCGGAGATTGGAGTATCTGTCCATAGGACCACTTTAAGCTGTACACTCCACAGAGCTGAACTTTATAGAAGAATGGCCAGAAAAAAAGCCATTGCTTAAAGAATAAGCAAACACGTTTGGTGTTCGCCAAAAGGCATGTGGGAGACTCCCCAAACATATGAAAGAAGGTACTCTGGTTAGATGAGAAACAAATTGATATTTTTGACCATCAAGGAAAACGCTTTGTCTGGCACAAACCCATCACCTCTCGTCACCCCGAGAACCCTATCCCCACAGTGAAGCATGGTGGTGGCAGCATCATGCTGTGGGTATGTTTTTCATCGGCAAGGACTGGGAAACTGGTCAGAATTGAAGGAATGATGGATGGAGCTAAATACAGGGAAATTCTAGGAGGGGAACCTGTTTCAGTCTTCCAGAGATTTGAGACTGGGACTGAGGTTCACCTTCCAGCAGGACAATAACCCTAAGCATACTGCTAAAGCAACACTCGAGTGGTTTAATTGGAAACATTTAAATGTCTTGGAATGGCCCAGTCAAAGCCCAGACCTCAATCCAATTGAGAATCTGTGGTATGACTTAAAGATTGCTGTATACCAGCGGAACCCATCCAACTTGAAGGAGCTAGCCTGTTATGGATGATGCGAATTTTCGCAGCTTTTTGTTAAAAATCGTGCAACATTTCAAAGTCCTGCTACTCATGCCAGGAATATAGTATATGCATATGATAAGTATGTGTGGATAGAAAACACTCTGAAGTCTCTAAGACTGGTTAAATCGGGTCTATGGCTATAACAGAACGTGTTTAGGAGTAAAAATGTTTACCAAAAAACACAAAAAATATTTGTCTGCCATTCAATGTATTGTTTAAGGCGACCTAAAATAAATGAGGACCCCCTGTAAATGCCTACAGCTTCCACACGATGTCGCCATTGCTGTCATTTTCTGACTTATTTATCCTTGGTTACAACACGAATAAGCCCCTCCTTTCTTGAGGCGCACCACAGTATGTTGTGAAACTGAAAAAATGGATGATGATTTCCAGACTTGCTGCTATCGAATACAGATCGCCCTGTGATCAATTTGATACATCATTAACGTTTATTAATACCTAAAGTTGGTTTAGAAAAGTCGTTTGAAGTGATTTGTAAAAGTTTATAGGCGACGTTTGTAATTTTAAAAAGTGACGTTGCGTCTTGTAAATGGGCTTTTTGCAGCATCAGACTGGCCTTCAGCAAATTACATTTTGGGTATACAATGACGGATTTAATCGGGAAAAAGACCCAATTGTGATGTTTATGAGACATATAGGAGTGCCAACAAAGAAGCTCGTCCAAGGTAATGAATGTTTTATATTTTATTTCTGCGTTTTGGGTAGCGCAGGCTACCGCAAAATCTGTTGTTTACGTGTCGTGCTGGTATTTTGGGGGGGTGCATGCTATCAGATAATAGCTTCTCATGCTTTCGCCGAAAAGCATTTTACAAATCTGACTTGGTGGCGAGTGTAGCTTTAATTCAGTACCTTGCATGTGTATTTTTATGAAAGTTTTAGATTTATTGAGTACTATACTCGAGTACTATAGGTGGCGCTCTGAAATTTCCGCTGAGCTGTCCCTGTGCAGGGACCACCTCCGTAACAAGCTAGAGCAGTTTTGCCTTGAAGAATGGGCAAGAATCCCAGTGGCTAGATGTGCCAAGCTTATAGAGACATACACCAAGAGACTTGCAGCTGTAATTGCTGCAAAAAGTGTCTCTAAAAAGTATTGACTTGGTGGGGGGGGTAGGCATGTTGTGTAAATCAATACAAACCCCCCAAAAATAAATTTCAATTCCAGGTTGTAAGGCAACAAAATAGGAAAAATGCAAAGGGGGGTGAATACTTTCGCAAGCCACTGTAGCAGCAGCCTTGGCATCCGGCATGACCCAGGCAATGAATTCCACAAACCACTGTGCACAATCAAAAACACCAAAAAGGAGACTTTCAGTACAACCCCACTGACACCCTAGTAGCTGACACAAAAACATGAGCGATGTGATTTACCTTTCCTCAGCTTGCAGGAGTGGCAAGAGTTACCTTCCTCAACCCAAGCCTTTCCCCTTTAGTTTAGCAGTTGAGAGAGGGAGACTTTTTCCCCACAACAGAATGATATTAAGATGACATAATAAAAAAGGGGGTGGCTACTGCTATTGGAAGGACAGCACACAGAGAGATGGGGTGAGCTTGCCAGAGGTGGGGAGAAAGACAAACGTGGTGGATGTTGCAAGACACAAGGAAACGGATTCAGTCCAAAGCACATTCCCATCCCAACCAACAAAGAGTGTAAAAGAGCGGGTGGATTTTGATATCAGCATTGTGCAGTGTGATTGTCCTATAAGTAACTATTTTCTCTGCATTTTGTGAGGTCTCCTTTTTTCACATGAACTTGTATACTCTCACAGGGGTAAATAAGGTTGGGATCAGATCAAATTGCAGCCATGGGCAAGTAAATCTCAACAAACCAAGACACGCACCATCCACCATATCTCCTTACTATGTCTGAATATAACAGTATTATGTGATTTTGCGTCAGTATTTGCTTCTATTTCAGAGCATGCGTATCCAAAAATAAAACCAGCCCCTCTCCTCTAGAATAACTTTCTACCATAGTAGCGCAAAGAGCAGCTACAACCGTCTGCTAACTTCAAGGGGTCAGCTTTTTAAAGTAGTGGAACAGTCAGCAGAAAACAACACAATCCGGGGGAAAAAAAAACAGCTACCTGCTTTTTAGTGGACAGGGATTTAACCCACAGTGATGTGTAGCAGGTGGCATGAATGCATAACAAATGATCGCAAGTCATTTTCATCACCTCATCTACATAAAGGTTGTAAAAGGGGCAACCTGCAGTTCGAACAATAACAAAGCGGACACCCCGCCACTGATTTGGTAAACAGCTGAGGGATGGTGCTGGAGAAATGTAACCACTCTCAAACTCATGGAAAGAGCTATGGATACAAGAACTGACCATCCATGATATCAAAATGATAGTTTTAACCATGTGTTGGGGCTATACAGTGTTTGTTTACATTTACTTTGTTTACAAACATTGGAGTAAAACAACCTTATATTTTGGGTTCTGATGGGGTATGACAGTTGAATTAGGTTGATAAGGGCATCTATAAATTATATTCTTGAAGAATCAATGAGCATACACTATCGTTCAAAAGTTTGTGGTCACTTAGAAATGTCCTTGTTTTTGAAAGAAAAGCATTTTCTTTGTCCTTAATTTAAAAGTAAAAAAATGGATGTAGCAAGTGCAGATTGACCCTTTAAGATCTATAGACCAGGAACCATGCCAGTTAAGCCAGATGTCAGCAGTGTAAGCTGCGTCAAAGTCTAAATCATTATTTACTGTGCATGCATAATCATAAACAGACCATCTCTGACATATGGGCATGTACGGTATGTGTTTTATGTGTGGTGATCCAGATTTTCTCCCCATTGACCAGCATGATCTGTCAATCCATCAACTTGTGGTCTCCGGCTAACTAGAGATTGTGTTGACATGTCTCAATGTACAATTACAGTCAAGTAGTTTGGGCACGCTGTATGTAAATGCTACAGTGAATATGACGTTATGAATTGGCCACCTCTCTCTTTTGACACATGTCGGAACAATCTGCAGTGGACTGAGACCTGCCACCACTGAAAAGAACACAATCAGTGTCAAGATGGACGCCTGCTTTATGACTCACATCACCCTCATTTGTACACCACTCTCTGCGCCGCCCCACATGATGGGTCTTTTAGGTGTGAGTTTCAAAGCTACAAACGAGCACAGGAAAAAACCCTGGAGATCCATGACAATGTGACAATGTTCTAAGACTGAGGGGAGAGTGTATGTCATAAAACAAGGTTGAAATGGATAAGGACACAACCTCTCCTAACACAGGCCTAGATGAAAATAGAGTAATGGCTGTTGTGTCACGTTAATCAGTCTGCAAACAAGGCTCACAGACTCATTGCAAAAGAAAGCCATATTTTGCAATGGGGGAAAAAAATACTAAAGCGCTTTTCAAGTAGCCACAGAAGTCACCTAACCTTCATTATTCTTCTAATGAAGCTGTAAGGTTCTTACCTGTTGCTTCTATTCTGTCAATAGTAGTTAGTCTACCACCACCTCATTTTAATTAAAAAACATATCTCAGAGTGGGATGTGAGAACCCATCTTCGTGCTGAATAGGTTTGGCATCTCTCCTACTCCCTCTTTCACTTTCTCTCTCCTCTACTAGAAAAATAAACCCAACAAAAAGAGGCAGTAGAGGGAGGCATTTAGAAAATATCAGCAGTAGCCCTCGGGGCTACACTGCAGTCTCTGTGTTCAGCGACAAATATGTAGATACCTCCTTCCTGAGTGCCATCTCATCTCTGGCTCTCACAGGACAAAGAGCAGAAAAGAAGTGTAGTGACTCATTGTCCATTTGCAGTGAAAAGGGTTTTTATTTTATTTTTTTAAAGGGGTCTGGATCTGAGGCCTAGATTTGCAAAGAGTTTAATGTGTCACACAATAAATGAGGAGAAAAGGGAGAAACACTTTGTGGATCAGGCAACAAAAGGAACTAAAGAGAAAAGTGTAAGAGCTGGATGGGAAAACCTATCATCAGATCCCTGGTCTGTGCTGTCCATGGCAAAGGGGCCTTTACAAAGTAGGGCAACCATATAGAGGGTGCTTCATTTGCTTAGCAAAGGCAGAGCTTCAGTTAGTGGGTTAGTATGGAAGGGTCATTCACGGATGGCCAGGGCTTTTAAAATGGTTGTTACCTGGAGCTGTTAAAAAACGACAACAAAGAAAAACAAAGAACCGAACAGAACATTAGAACTGATCCAAAACATACAGCAGCACCGTGATTGATATTCAACCATGTCTTTCATTCACATCGCACGTCTATGCATGTCACAATCACTTTTACATTTACATGGGAATTCCGTTATTCCCCATTGCCACGTATTTCACTTGTATTGCAAATACATACTTTGCCAGAAGCAACATAAAAATAAAAGACAACAACACACAGACATGAACAAAAAGTAACTCAAAAACAACAGAACTAAGCAGACGTGGCAGACAAGTGAGACACAATATGTGGGCTATGTGGAATATATCTGGCGTTGGTGCTCTTACAGTTCAAATCCATGTACCAAGCTGCATTGCCGTACTGGTACTTCCAGATGGTTTGTCCGATGGAGCACACCAGAGAAATGGCCAGTAGACAGCCGAACAGCAATAGAATCTGGAAGTTTGTGATGCGCTCCACATTAGACAGCTTCAGTGGAGGCCGTGTGGAGTTCTGGACAAAAGACATGGACATAAGTAATACAAGTTCAATATTACATTCCATGCAGGAGTATATGGACACAAAAACAAAAGCAGGGGAACAAATCCAATTGGTCTTAACTTCACATGATAGGACCTTGGTTTGTTGGTTTTCTAACTCAACAGGCGATATGATCCAAGGAACCAAAGTCCTACCTCAATATGCAAAGATGGGGTTAACAGAGGGTTTTGCACTTGCAATGACTGTGGTGTGGTTTTGTGACCTACATTAATTAAATGCACTGACTACGTGGCTCTGGATAACAGCGTCTGCTAAATGACTGAAATGTCAAATGTAAACCAGCAAAGGGCTTCACCTGCATGAGCTTGGTGTCGTGTCCGGTGTAGACCACGGCGCCATGGACCCACTGGGTGTTCCTCAACTGGGCACCTCGCAGCAGAATCTGGTCTGGACCCAGAGACGCAGTGCTGGAGTCACAAACAGAAGTCTCCATGAGTAGGCAACATGGCATAGTGTGGAGGAGCTTGAGAAACTATGGAACTCAAATACAACGTTGGGCTTACTGCTATAGTGACACTAACACTGAGCAGGTGCTTCTAATCAAATCAAATCATATTTTAATTGGTCACATACACATGAATAGCAGTTATTGCGGGAGTAGCGAAATGCTAGCTCCAACAGTGCAGTAATATCTAACAAGTAATGTCTATCAATTTCACAACAATACACACAAATGGAATTAAGAATATATAAACATTGGAAAGCAATGTCGGAGCAGCATAGACTAAAATAGAGTAGAATAGAATACAGTATATACTGTACATATGAGATGAGTAGCACGATGAGTGTGTAAAGATTATTTAACTGACTAGTGTTCCAAATTTCAAGTCTATGTATATAGGGCAGCAGCCTCTAACGTGCTAGTGATGGCTATTTAACAGACTGATGGCCTTGAGATAGAAGCTGTTTTTCAGTCTCTCGGTACCAGCTTTGATTCACCTGTACTGACCTCCCTTCTGGATGGTAGCGAGGTGAACAGGCAGTGGCTTGGGTGGTAGTTGTCCTTGATTATCTTTTTTGTCTCCCAGTGACAGCGGGTGCTGTAGGTGTCCTGGAGGGCAGGTATTTGGCCCTCAGTGATGCGTTGGGAAAACCGCACCACCCTCTGGAGAGCCCTGCGGCCCCACAGGCGGTGCAGTTGCAGTACCAGGCGGTGATACAACCTGACAGGATGCTCTCAATTGTGCACCTGTAAAAGTTTGTGAGGGTTTTAGTTGCCAAGCCAAATTTCTTCAGCCTCCTGATGTTGAAGAGGCAATGTTGCGCCTTCATCACGCTGTCTGTGTGGGTGGACCATTTTAGTTTCTCAGTGATGTGTACACCGAGGAACTTAAAACTTTCCACCTTCTCCACTGCTGTCCCATCATTGTGGATAGGGGGGTGGTCACTCTGCTGTTTCCTGAAGTCCACGATCAGCTCCATTGTTTTGTTGACGTTGGGTGAGAGGTTATTTTCCTGGCACCATACTCCCAGGGCCCTCACCTCCTGTCTGTAGGCTGTCTCGACATTGTTGGTAAGCAGGCCCACTACTGTTGTCTGAAAACTTGATGATTGAGTTGGAGGCGTGCATGGCCACGCAGTCATGGGTGAACAGGGAGTACAAGAGGGAGCTGAGCACGCACCCTTGTGGGGCCCCTGTGTTGAGGATCAGCAAAGTGGAGGTGTTGTTTCCTAACTTCAACACCTGGGGGGTGACCCAGCAGGAAGTCCAGGACTCAGGTTCACAGGGCTGGGATCAGACCCTGGGCCCCAAGCTTAATGATGAGCTTGGAGGGTACTATGGTGTTGAGTGTTGAGCTATAGTCAACGAACAGCATTCTTACATAGTTATTCCTGGTCTGTGCATGCTCTGAGGGCGCTTAAATGTCTTACTCACATCGGCCACGGAGAAGGAGAGCCCACAGTCCTTGGTAGCTGGCCGAGTCGGGGGCACTGTGTTATCCTCAAAGCGGGCGAAAAAGGTGTTTAGCTTGTCTGGAAGCAAGACGTCGTTGTGCCAGACGTGGCTAGTTTTCCCTTTGTAGTCCGTGATTATCTGTAGACCCTGCCACAAACGGCTCGTGTCTGAGCCATTGAATTGCAACTCCACTTTGTCTCTGTACTGATATTTTGCCTGTTTGATTGCCTTACGTAAGGAATAACAACCTTGTTTGTATTTGGTCATATTCCCAGTCACCTTGCCAAGGTTGAAGGCGGTAGTTTGCTTTCAGTTTTGTGCGAATGCTGCCATCTATACCTGGTTTCTGGTTTTCTCCTATCTACAGTTGAAGTCCGAAGTTTACATACACTTAGGTTGGAGTCATTAAAACTCGTTTTTCAACCACTCCACAAATTTCTTGTTAACAAACTACAGTTTTGGCAAGTCGGTTAGGACATCTACTTTGTGCATGACACAAGTCATTTTTTTTGCTGTTTACAGACAGATTATATCACTTATAATTCACTGTATCACTATACCAGTGGGTCAGAAGTTTACATACACTAAATTGACTGTGCCTGTAAACAGCTTGGAAAATTACAGAAAATTATGTCATGGCTTTAGAAGCTTCTGATAGGCTAATTGACATCATTTGAGTCAATTGGAGGTGTATCTGTGGATGTATTTCAAGCCTACCTTCAAACTGAGTGCCTTTTTGCTTAACATCATGGGAAAATAAAAAGAAATCAGCCAAAAATTGTAACCTCCACAAGTCTGTTTCATCTTTGGGAGCAATTTCCAAATGCCTGAAGGTACCACATTCATCTGTACAAACAATAGTAAGCAATTATAAAACCCAGGGGACCACGCAGCCGTCATACCGCTCAGGAAGGAGATGCGTTCTGTCTACTAGAGATGAACGTACTTTGGTGCGAAAAGCACAAATCAATCCCAGAACAACAGCAAAGGAACTTGTGAAGATGCTGGAGGAAACAGGTACAAAATATCTATATCCACAGTAAAACGAGTCCTACAACGAAATAACCTGAAAGGGCGCTCATGAAGGAAGAAGCCACTGCTCCAAAACCGCCATAAAAAAGCCAGACTATGGTTGGCAACTGCACATGGGGACAAAAATCATACTTTTTGGAGAAATGTCCACTGGTCTGATGAAACAAAAATAGAACTGTTTGGCCATAATGACTGGCACATGTCACAAAATAGATGGCACCAAGAGGAATGACAATTATGTGGATATATTGAAGCAACATCTCAAGACATCAGTCAGGAAGTTAAAGCTTGGTCTCAAATGGGTCTTCCAAATGGACAATGACCCCAAGAATAATTCCAAAGTTGTGGCAAAATGGCTTAAGGACAATGGCGGCAAGGTATTGGAGTGGCCATCACAAAGCCCTGACCTCAATCCTATAGAAAATGTGTGGGCAGAACTGAAAACGCATGTGCGAGCAAAGAGACCTTCAAACTTGACTCCGTTACACCAGCTCTGTAAGGAGGAATGGGCCAAAATGCACCCAACTTATTGTGGGAAGCATGTGGAAGGCTACCTGAAACGTTTGACCCAAGTTAAACAATGTAAAGGCAATGCTACCAAATACTTATTGAGTGTATGTACTCTATTCTTCTGACCCACTGGGAATGTAATGAAAGAAATAAAAGCTGAAATAAATCCTTCTCTACTATTATTCTGACATTTCACATCCTTAAAATAAAGTTGTGATGCTAACTGACCTAAGACTGACATTTTTGATAGGATTAAATGTATTTGGCTAAGGTGTATGTAAACTTCCGACTTCAACTGTATTTCCTGATAAACTCAGTCCCTGTATCCATGTATTTGTCGATATTATTGTCAGAGGCTACCCAGAACATATCCCAATCCAAGTGATCAAAACCATCTTGAAGCATGGATTCTGATTGGTCAGACCAGTTTTGAATAGTCGGTAGCACGGGTACTTCCTGTTTGAGTTTCTGCCTATAGGAAGGGAGGAGTAAATGGAGTCGTGATCAGATTTGTCGAAGGGAGGGCGGGGGAGGGCCTTGTAGGCATTTCGAAAAGCTGAGTAACAGTCCCCGGCTACAATAAATGCAGCCTCAGGATATGTGGTTTCAGCTTGCATAAAGTCCAGTGTAGTTCCTTGAGGGCCGTCGTGGTATCGGCTTGAGGGGGAGGGGGAATATACAAGGCTGTGACTATGACCGAAGATAATTATCTTGGGAGTTATTCATAGTTTCACTATGTTATCACAATCACACCATGAGTAGTTAATCATGAAACATACACACCCACCCTTCTTCTTCCCAGAGAGATCTTTATTCCTGTCAGCGCAATGAACTGAGAACCCAACTGGCTGTACGGACACAGACAGTGTATCCTAAGAGAGCCATGTTTCCGTGAAACAGAGTATGTTACAATCCCGGATGTCTCTCTGGAAGAAAATCTTCACCCTGAGCTCGTCAACTTTATTATCCAGAGGCTGAACATTAGCAAGTAATATACTCGGTAGCGGTGGGTGGTGTGCGCACCTCCTGAATCGGACTAGGAGTCCACTCCGAATATCTCTTCTCCACCGGGTGGTGTTTTGGGTCAGCCTCTGGAATCAGTTCAATTGTCCCTCTGATAATCAAAAGTTATTTCTGGTTGTATGTAATAACGCAAAACAAATTCTGGGCTAATAATGAAAAAAATAACACATAAAAAAGTAAATACTGCAAAGTTGCTTAGGGGCTAGAAGCGTGGTTGCCCTATTTTTCGGCGCCATCTTCAGTCTAATCTTCCCTTTACTCCATAGTAATGTAAAATGATCCACAAACCCACACAATTTACTGCCCAACTCCTAATGGCCAAATGAGATGGAAAAGCTGCTGGTTGGTTGAAAAAAGGCAGGTGTGTTGTGTCCTACCTGTGTCCGTCCAGATGGATGTTCCCCACAAACTCGTACAGATGGCGGTTGGGGCTCTCGCACTCCATGAGCTCGGAGAGACGCATCAGGTTGTCAATGTCCTTGATCTCTGAGGTGATTTGCAGTCCCTATGTGCATGCACACACATACAAACATGTTACATAGATTCCAGGTTCCAATTCTATTTCAATTAAGTAAATAAAGGAGATAGCCTACATTGAAATTGCATTTAACTTTTGGAATGTACTGAGTTAACATTGGTTCATGTGCTTTCTAAAATATCTGAAAAAATATCAGAACATCCCAATTGGGAAACTCCTGGAAGGCTGACCAAAAGTCATCCCTGTATGAGTTTCTCAGTTCTCAGTGGTTAAACATTGGGCCAGTAACCAAAAGGTTGCTGGCTCGAACCCCCGAGCTGACAAGGTAAAAATCTGTCATTCTGCCCCTGAGCAAGTTAATCCACTGTTCCCCGGGTGCCGAAGACGTGGATGTCGATTATGGTAGCCCCCCGCACCTCTCTGATTGAAGGGGTTGGGTTAAATGTGGAAGACACATTTCAGTTGAATGCATTCAGTTGTACAACTAACTAGGTATCCCCCTTTCCCCCAGTAGATAAGAGTATAGGAAAATGAAGACAGAAATAATCATCTGTCGGATTTTGAGGTTTGTTTCTCCATCCAAGTTTGAAGTCTCAATATAGCACATACCTTGGGGCTCACTGGTTTAAAGGGGAAGTAAAACGCATAAAGGTGAACATTGGATCTGGACAACTTTTAAGACAAAAAGTTAATTCTGCATAATAATCATACAGGCTAATTCATCCATTTACTGATGATTTTGGATGTAGGGTATGTAGGGAGGACTCTTTCAACAATTTAAATCAAGGCGCAAACAAGGATGCTGCAAAGTTTTCTGATACCAAGTTGGTTTGAATAGAGCCAAAAATGTATTGTTTTATGAATGCAACAATGTAGCAACAAATTATCATAAAAAATACACAATCATCATATCAAACTGACAGCCCCAAGTCCTGAAAAATCGACACAGGCATTGTTGACATCTTTGTTTGCAGCTGCCCTTGAATTCAGTTTTCTGGGAGAGAGGGAGCAGGCATGCCAAGCGAGTACTACAACCACAACAGAACAAATGGAGCTCTGACAGACACTTGGCACGGGGACAGAGAGTTATAGAGCGTGCCGGAGCTTTAAGGTAAGTCTTTAAGCCACTCTTTTAATAGGGTGATTGATGCACGACAGGGGTCCTTCCAAAAACAGTGGAGGAAGGAGAAAATCAAAAAGGGTTTTGGCCCAGTCAAGCCCTAACCTTAATCAATGAGGTTTGATGCTTTGAGCTGCTTTGAGCTGTCGAGTGCCAATAAGGGCTTTGGATTCCTCTCGACAGACAATTGCTCTGCAGTGATGTGTTCTAAAACCAGTCAGAGTTATGCTTCAAATATCCTGTTGACAAGATGGTACCAGTGCAACAATCCTGCTGGAGTTTTCATTAATATTTAGTATCAATTAAATATTAAAAATATCTACTTGATTATAGTAGATACATTGTTGTATGCCAAGATAATTCATAAAAATTATGTTGGAATGTGGACTGTCACGGCCATAGAAATGTATGTATGTTCTATTTCTATGGTCACAGCATGCAACATGTCAGGTCAAACAACAAACAGTCGTTTCAAGGTGGACTTAGAGGGCCATGCACAGTTAGGAACATGGAAACGCATTCACAGTTCACACCTAAACTTATGATC
The DNA here is from genome assembly GCF_045791955.1 of Oncorhynchus clarkii lewisi. Classification (NCBI taxonomy): domain Eukaryota; kingdom Metazoa; phylum Chordata; class Actinopteri; order Salmoniformes; family Salmonidae; genus Oncorhynchus; species Oncorhynchus clarkii. Next base: position 59,608,262 of record NC_092158.1, on the reverse strand, counting down.
TTGTCTCAAACTAGCATGCTAGACTTCCGGTCATTGCGCAAACGCTAGTTAGTGTTTCCTGGCGAAACTACCTCTAACTTCCTTCATACTGGACACAGAGACATAAAACTGGTATCCACGAGTTCATCTGACTCTGGGGAAGTAGTTAAAGGGCCTCATCACAAAGTATCCCTTTAAGTCTCGTCTCTTCATATTCTCAAGCCATAAAAACATTTATTGTTAACATGGTCAATATGACGGAGGCATGTGCCTAAATGGGTACCATGTGTTCGCTGACCTATTCACCTCAATTCTGGGTGGCTTTGCCAACATAACCAGATTTCCCTCCCTGCCCTAGAATGTAAAATCTAATATTTATAATTTAAATCGGCAGTGCACGACAAAAAGTCCTGACTTATAGCTAGCCTCGTACGCTATGCCCCTCTCCCCCTCCTGCCATCCCAATGCTGCCACCCGCTCTCCGGTCAGACCCCCATGCAGCTCAGCAATGAGGTTCGGTTCCTGACCTGGACGACAGAATGACGAGGTCAGCCGGCAGGTGATCCCCATTGGCCGCTTTAACTACCTCCCCGACGCCTACCTGATATCACGCAGCACGGACCAGGAGGGGACGAGAGAGAGCAGGGGCGGCCAGGGGAAGGATGTCAGGGAGAAAAGAGGGGGAGGTGGATGAGGAGGCTGAGAGGTAGAGTAAAGAGACACCAAACCAAGGAAGGGAAAAGAGACAATGGTTTAATTTGACGAAGAATAAGGATGCAGCGTAAGCCCTGCATGTTCGGAGGGTCTGGTTTAATATGGTTTTAAAAGCCATTTGGAGAAGGTTATTAATAACTATATCAAGTCATTTATAGACACCATATACTGTTCTATGCAAATACAATAACCCCATTTACTCAACATAAATTATAGAGCGTGAGTTAAGAATTGAATGAGATTTTAGATGAGATCTGGATAATGTGCAAATAAATTGCTGCTGTGCCAACAGACAAAACAGTGGGCTATATGGATTCAGTACAGTATGTAGGCCTGTTGCACTGTTTCAGCTTATTTAAACATTTGGAGAGTAGGTCACAAAAGACATATCAAACCGATTCAGTAAGTTGATGCAGGGCTCAAAGTAAAACCTGGTCCAAATAGATTTTGAAAAAGTGAAGGAAAAAAGGACTTAAAGACATGTTTGGTTTGTTCTCTCCAAAACCCCAAATACACCATTTTAATGAAGGGATAGTTTCTCAGTCTTTGAAACTCTTTCTTCAATAGCAGTAGCAGCCTTAGATATTTACAAAGCCGAGAAAAACAACATTGAAAATGTAGCAGGCACTTAACGTGCATTGATAGTGAGCCTACGTTTTTATCTGCCTTAATTTGGAATCAACCATCACTTCCTTGGGAGAGCTCTGAGAGAGAGAGAGCTGAGAGAGAGAGAGAGAGAGAGAGAGGGAGGGAGAGAGGAAGAGGACATGTCCTCAGGGTCTGTCAGGAACAGATAGGTGAACCCAGACTTCTACCTGGATGACAGTAGGATAGAGACCCCAGGTACATATTATGAGCAACCTAATCAAATTATCTCCCACCACCGCCTGCAAGAAACTAACTGCCTGTGGAAGTCATGGAAATAATAATCATGTGAAATTCGATTTGGAAATAGACATTTTATGTAAGTGTATGTGAAGAAATGTACATTTTAACCTCTAAAATGAGATGTAAACAATCGTATTGATATAGTGGAAATGATAAACGTTGGAAGAAACAAGTTCATCAGTGAAAAAGTCAATTTAAAGGCACCTGTTCTTAGGGTTATTCTTTCCAGCGTTGGTCAACAGGGCAGAATACCTTGGTCGTGTTCATTAGCGCCTAACGAAAGACAGCGGCGTGAAACAGGAATGGACTGCCTAGACTCGTTTTGTTAAGGTGTGCCCTAAAGAAACTGACTCTGAATACAGTGCATTCGGGAAAGTATTCAGACACCTTGAATTTTTACAGCCTTATTCTAAAATAGATTAAAATACACAAAATACCCCCTAATGACGAAGCAAAAACAGGTTTTTAAAATGTTTAGCAATTTTCTTTTTTTTAATATAAACTGAAATATCACATTTACATAACTATTCAGACCCCTTTACTCAGTACTTTGTTGAAGCACTTTCGGCAGTGATTACAGCCTAGAGTTTTCTTGTGTATGACGCTACAAGCTTGGCACACCTGTATTTATACAGGGGCAGGCAATAGACAGGGGCAGGCAATAGACAGGTCAAGGCAGGCAGGGGTCAGTTAACCACAGGTGAGGCAACGGTACCGGACGACAGGCAGGCTCAGGGTAAGCAGAGGTCAATGATCCAGCAGTGGGGCAAAGGTACAGGTCGGCAGGCAGGGTCAGGGGCAGGCAGATTGGACAGGCAGGCGGTCTCAATCTGCCTGCCCCTGCCCCTGCCTGCCGACCTGTACCTTTGCCCCACTGCTGGATCCTTGACCTGTCTATTGCCTGCCCCTGTTGGATCATTAAACTATTTTTAATTTGACGTTGTCTGCATTCTGGGTCTTACCTTCATACCTGATAGTCATTGTCCTGTTGGAAGGTGAACCTTGCCCCTTGCCTCTCTGTACTTTGCTCCGTTGATCTTTCCCTTGATCCTGACTAGTCTCCCAGTAACTGCCTCTGAAAAGAAATCCCACAGCATGATGCTTCCTCCACCATGTTTTACCTTTGGGATGGTGCCAGTTTTCCTCCAGATGTGATGCTTGGCTTAAGGTCAAATAGTTCAATCTTGGTTTCATCAGACCAGAGAATCTTGTTTCTCATGGTCTGAGAGTCTTTAGATGCATTTTGGAAAACTCCATGAGGGCTGTCATGTTCCTTTTACTGAAGAGTGGCTTATGTCTGGCCACAACGGCCTGATTGGTGGAGTGCTGCAGAGATGGTTGTCCTTCTGGAAAGATCTCCCATCTCTACAGATGAACTCTGGAACTCTGTCCGAATGACCATTGGGTTCTTGGTTACCTCCCTGACCAAGGCCCTTTTCCCCCAACTGCTCAGTTTGGCCGGGCGGACAGCTCTTGGAAGAGTCTTGGTGGCTCCAAACTTCTTCCATTTAAGAATTATGGAGGCTACTGTGTTCTTGGGGACCTTCAATGCTGCAGACATTTTTTGGTACCCTTCCCCAGATTTGTGCCTTGATACAATCCTGTCTCGGACCTCTACGAACAATTCCTTCGACCTCATGGCTTGGTTTTTGATCTGATATGCACTGGCAACTGTTGGAATTTCCTAATCAAGTCCAATCAATTGAATTTACCACAGGTGAAATCCAAATCAAGTTGAATAAAAATCTCAAGGGTGATCAATTGAAACAGGATGCACCTGAGCTCAATTTCAAGTCTCATAGAAAAGGGTCTGAATACTTATGTAAATAAGGTATTTCTGTTTCTTATATTTCATACATTGGCAAAAAAATCTGAAAATCGGTTAACTCTTTGTCATTATGGGGTATTGTGGATAGATTGATGAGGATTTGTTCTATTTAATCAACTTTAGAATAAGGCTGTAACGTAACAAAATGTGGGAAAAGTCAAGGGGTCTGAATATCTTTCCGAATGCACTGTATCTTATGTGCCATCGCAACTTCAAATAAATTTAGATCAGCATTTACCTTATTCTGTATTATCATTAAGTGTTGAACTACATCAGCGCAATCCTTATTCTCAATAATCTAGTTTCATATAATTTTGAAACACTTGTATGGGGGATAGTGCTTAGACAGAGAGCAAAGCTCAAATCAAGGAGGAAGCTTTTACAATATAAATGGTTGGAGATGTAAAAACATTATTCAAGGCCCTCAATTTCAGGGAGACATTTCAAAAAGTAATGGTAAAAAAAAAATATGCAACAATCACTCCCAGCTTGAAATGACAATGTACTTACCTGCTGTGTTAAAATATTGATAATGCCCAGCCACTAATACTCTTCATGCGCCGAGTGGAACCAGATAAAAACATTTTTTCTTAATGTCTTCTCCTGCCTCACACAGATCACACCCTCCCTCTCACACACGCACGCACGCACTCACTCACGCACTCACTCACACACCCACTCCCACTCCTCCCCCTTAATGCAAGGAGAAACAGGTTGCACGGCAACACACGCATGTGCCTTCTATCTAACGGGCAGGCTATTAATAGCGTTCCTCGTTCACATATTTTTTTATTTTTGTACCTGATTGTTGCGGGCGCCGTTTCTGACATGGTAATTAAATGAGGTGCGTTATGAATGCTGGATTAAAAGCTGCTCTCTCTCTCTCTGTTATGTCCACGGGCGCAGCCTTTCTTCTCTTCTTAATTAGTAGCCAGGCCAGGCTGATGAAGGCTGGGGGCCAGATGGCGAATGGGAAGTGTGTGTGTCTGTGTGTGTAGAAGGGGGGATTCCTACTTAATATGGAGAGATTGCATTGGAAGAAACGGGTGTGAACATAGCTTTATCAACATGTTCTTTGCTCCAGTTCTTGTGGGACGTAAACTGACGAAAAAGCCACTGTCAGTGGCCATCTATGAATATCTCTCCTATAACAATATCACACCCTTGCATGATGGCGTTGGTTAAAGAGGAGGTCCTGTATTTTACAAGTAAACCGAACTATGGATTACGCTACAGTTTCTCCTAGCCCCTAGACTACATTCAGATTGCGGAACCATCTAACACTAATTTGTAAAATAGTTCCCCTTTAAGTTAAGAGGAGCTAGTCTGGTAACGTACCTTCTCCTTTAAGTTAAGAGGAGGTAGTCTGGTAACGTACCTTCTCCTTTAAATTAAGATGAGGTAGTCTGGTAACGTACCTTCTCCTTTAAGTTAAGATGAGGTAGTCTGGTAACGTACCTTCCCCTTTAAGTTAAGATGAGGTAGTCTAGTAACGTACCTTCTCCTTTAAGTTAAGAGGAGGTAGTCTAGTAACGTACCTTCTCCTTTAAGTTAAGATGAGGTAGTCTGGTAACGTACCTTTGCCCAGTGCACAATCTCCCAGGCACCGTTCCTCAACACTTTAAAGAGCAGAGACAAATGAAAAGAGAAATATTGTGACACTCAGGATAAATATATATCATCACCATGCATTGTCATCACCACACATTCTGTCATGTGTCATATGACAACAAAGAAATACATTCAACTTTTGAAGGCTATGCCTTTATATGTAAATGTATAGTGTATACACTATACACACGAAAGTATGTAGACACCTCTTCAAAATATTGGATTTGGCTATTTCAGCCACACCCTTTGTTGATAGGTGTATAAAATAGAGCACACGGCCATGCAATCTCCATAGACAAACATTGGCAGTAGAATGGCCTTACTGAAGAGATCAGTGGCTTTCAACGTGGCACCGTCATAGGATGCCATCTTTCCAACAAGTCAGTTCTTCAAATATCTGCCCTGGTCAACTGTAAGTGCTGTTATTGTGAAGTGGGAACGTCTAGCAGCAACAACGGCTCAGCCGCAAAGTGGTAGGTCACACAAGTTCACAAAATGGGATCGCCGAGTGTTGAAGAGCGTAGAGCGTAAAAATCATCTGCCCTCGGTTGCAACACTCACTACCGACTTCCAAACTGCCTCTGGAAGCAACGTCAGTACAAGCACTGTTCGTCAGGAGCATCATGAACTGGGTTTCAATTGCTGAGCAGCCACATACCAGCGTCGGCTGGAGTGGTGTAAAGCTCGCCGTCATTAGACTCTGGAGCAGCGGAAACGCGTTCTCTGGAGTGATGAATCACGATTCACAGTCTGGCAGTCCGACAGACAAACCTGGGTTTGGCGGATGCCATGAGAATGCTACTAGGAATAATGGTCTGGGGCTATTTTCATGGTTCGGACTAGGCCCAGACACAGGTTCCAGTGAAGGGGAATCTTAACACTACAGCATACAATGACATTCTAGACAATTCTGTGCTTCCAACTTTGTGGGAATAGTTTCGGGAAGGCCTTTGTCTGTTTCAGCTTGACAATGCCCTCAGGCCAAATCGCCCAACATCAGTGCTAGACCTCACTAACGCTCGTGGCTGAATGGAAGCAAGTCCCTACAGCAATGTTCCAACATCTAGTAGAAAGCCTTCCCAGAAGAGTGGAGAATGTTATAGCTGCAAACTGGTGACCAACTCCATAATACAGCTGAAGTCGGAAGTACACTCGTTTTTCAACCATTCCCCAAATTTCTTGTAAACAAACTACAGTTTTGGCAAGTCGGTTAGGACATACACTTTGTGCATGACACAAGTCATTTTTCCAACAATTGTTTACAAACAGATTATTTAACTGTATCACAATTCCAGAGGGTCAGAAGTTAACATACACTAAGTTGACTCTGCCTGTAAACAGCTTGGAAAATTCCAGAAAAGTCAATTAGAGGTATACCTGTGGATGTATTTCAAGGTCTACCTTCAAACTCAGTGCATCTTTGCTTGACATCATGGGAAAATCAAAAGAAATCATCCAAGACCTCAGAAAAAAATAGTAGACCTCCACAAGTCTGGTTCATCCATGGGAGCAATTTCAAAACCTGAAGGTACCACGTTCATCTGTACAAATAATCTGTACAAATAATAGTATGCAAGTATAAACACCATGGGACCACGCAGTCGTCATACCACTCAGGAAGGAGATGTGTTCTGTCTCCTAGAGATGAACAACAACCCAGAACAACAGCAAAGGACCTTGTGAAGATGCTGGAGGAAACAGGTACAAAAATATCTATATCCACAGTAAAATGAGTCCTACATCGACATAACCTGAAAGGACACTCAGCAAGTAAGAAGCCACTGCTCCAAAACCGCCATAAAAAAGCCAAACTACGGTTTGCAACTGCACATGGGTACAAAGATCGCACTTTCTGAAGAAATGTCCTCTGGTCTGATGAAACTTCTTCCAAATGGACAATGACCCCAAGCATACTTCCAAAGTTGTGACAAAATGGCCAACAAAGTCAAGGTATTGGGAGTGGCCATCACAAAGCCCTGACCTCAATCCCACAGAAAATTTGTGGGCAGAACTGAAAAAACATGTGCGAGCAAGGAGGCCTACAAACCTGACTCCACTGACCAGCTCTGCCAGGAGGAATGGGCCAAAATTCACACAACTTATTGTGGGAAGCTTGTGGAAGGCTACCTGAAACGTTTGACCCAAGTTAAACAATTTAAAGGCAATGCTACCAAATACTAATTGAGTGTATGTAAACTTCTGACACACAGGGAATGTGATGAGAGAAATAAAAGCTGAAATAAATCACTCTCTACTATTATTCTGACATGTCACATTCTTAAAATAAAGTGGTGTTCCTAACTGACCTAAGACAGGGGATTTTTACTAGGATTGTATGTCAGGAATTGTGAAAATCTGAGCTAATGTGTTTATCAACTCCCGACTTCAACTGTATGTTCAATGAGCAGATGCCCACATACACTAAGTTAACAAAAGTATGTGTAACCTGTGACCTTCTCTCAGCTTGTGAGCAATACAAATAATTACCCCTTGAAGGACAATAAACATCATCAATCAATTAATCAATCAATCTGGGATAACAGCAACAAGAAACAGACAAAGTTGGTCCGTACCTTGACATTCCTTCTTATTGACGACACTGTCGGCGTTGTGACGTTTCTGCAACCAGACAAAAGGAACCACTTCAACCAAGACACACAGTTCAGGCATTTAGACAATACATTAGTAATGCAGTCAATGGAATGACGACTGCATTGAAGACCCCCCCCCCCCTTTTAATAAAATGTGGGCCCCCCTACACATTGGGCAACCAAAAATGTTCAACCTAGCCTACCTCAAACACTAGTCAACAGAGACAAAACAAAGCCTGTTTCACTCAGACATACAGTACCAGTCAAAAGTTTGGGTTTTTCTTTATTTGTACTATTATCTACATTGTAGAATAATAGCGAAGACATCAAAACTATGAAATAACACATATGGAATCATGTAGTAACCAAAAAAGTGTTAAACAAATCAAGATATATTTTATATTTGAGATTCTTCAAAGTAGCCACCTTTTGCCTTGATGACAGCTTTGCACACTCTTGGCATTCTCTCAACCAGCAGTCTTCTCTTTCCAGCAGTCTTGAAGGAGTTCCTACATTTGCTGAGCAGCTGTTTGCTGCTTTTCCTTCTCTCTGCGGTCCAACTCATCCCAAACCATCTCAATTGGGTTGAGGTCGGGTGATTGTGGAGGCCAGGCCCATAACCATGTGTGTGAGGTGTATACTTTTGTTTCAAAGTAGATATGTTTAAGACTACCAGGAAACACTGTGTGACCCTGATTTAGCCCACTGCAGTAAAAGTTTAAACATCACAACTGAGCATATTTTGTGTTTTGGGAACCTATCTTTTGTAATGTACCCACACTATTCCCACAAACTAATGACATATTCTGGGAACCTTTACATAACTCAGAAAGGCTATTTTGTCAACATTCTTGCAACATGTGAGAGCAAAATTGCAAGATTATGTTATAATACTGTAATTGCATCAAATGGTTGTTTTATACAACATAATAAAGGATTCTTATAACTCTAATGCAGTAATTAAATAAAAGTTAGATTGTTTTTAAGAAATGCAAAAGACTCTCCTTTTGATTACAATAATTCCATGTCAAAGAAGTGTTTTGTGCGCCCTGATACAAACACAATCTGAACGTCAGCACAACTGGACATTTGTTGTGTTTTGTGAACATATGTTTTGGTTCAATCTATTTTGCCTTGTGGCGCTTGCTATGAAGTTTTGAGAAAAATCCATTCAAACTCCTAAGAAATGAGGTGGTGTTTTTTGTTATAAAAGTAGTTATAGTATACTATTAAATTCAGTTATGTTACGTCTAATGTGATCTTGCAGACATACATTGCCTTCAGAAAGTATTCATACCCCTTGACTTATTCCACATTTTGTGTTACAGCCTGATTTCAAAATAGATAAAACATCATTTTTTTTCTCACCCATCTACACACAATACCCCATAATGACAAAGTGAAAACATGTTTTTAGAAATATTTTCAGATGTATAGAAAATTCAATACAGATACCTAATTTACAACCCACCATGAGTCAATACTTTGTAGAAGCACTTATGATAGTGTCACATTCCTTATAAAGATGAGACCAAGGCGCAGCGTGAGTAGATTTCCACATGTTTTTAATAAAACCGAAACTCAGCAAAACAAAACAAACACAAACGAAACGTGAAGCTATACGAATAGTGCAGACAGGCAACTAAACATAGAACAAGATCCCACAAACACCAAAGAGAAAATGGCTACCTAAATATGATCCCAAATCAGAGACAACGATAAACAGCTGCCTCTGATTGGGAACCATATCCGGCCCCCATAGACATACAAATCACCTAGACCTACAAAAACCCTAGACATTCAAAAAACCCTAGACAATACAAAAACTAGCGTACCCACCCTTGTCACGCCCTGATCTATCCAAAATATAAAGAAAACAGATATCTAAGGTCAGGGTGTGACAGTACCGCCCCCCCCCCAAAGGTGCGGACTCCCGACTGCAAACCTGAACCTATAGGGGAGGGTCCGGGTGGGCATCTACCCTCGGTGGCGGCTCCGGTTCTGGACGCAGTCCCCACTCTTAACGCTGATCCCTCCGCCTTTGTAGAACCGGACCGTGGATCATCGCCGGAGGCCCCGGAATGTGGACCGTCGCCGGAGACCCCGGACTGTGGCCCGCGCCAGAGACCCGGACTGTGGCCCGCAGCCGGAGACCCCGGACTGTGGACCGCAGCCGGAGACCCCTGACTGTGGACCGCAGCCGGAGACCCAGGACTGTGGACCGCCGTTGGAGGTTCTGGACTGTGGACCGCCGTTGGAGGTTCTGGACTGTGGACCGCCGTTGGAGGTTCCGGGACTGGGAAACGTCGCCGGAAGCTCTGGACTGGGAATTGTCGCCGGAAGCTCTGGACTGGGAACTGTCGCCGGAAGCTCTGGACTGGGGAACTGTCGCCGGAAGCTCTGGACTGGGGAACTGTCGCCGGAAGCTCTGGACTGGGAACTGTCGCCGGAAGCTCTGGACTGGGAACTGTCGCCGGAAGCTCTGGACTGGGAACTGTCGCCGGAAGCTCTGGACTGGGAACTGTCGCCGGAAGCTCTGGACTGGGAACTGTCGCCGGAAGCTCTGGACTGGGAACTGTCGCCGGAAGCTCTGGGCTGGGAACTGTCGCCGGAAGCTCTGGACTGGGAACTGTCGCCGGAAGCTCTGGACTGTGGAGGCGCACTGGAGGCCTGGTGCGTTGGACGGGTACAGGTGACACCGGGCTGAAGACGCACCCCAGGGCGAGTGTGGAGAGGAGCCACAGAACGTACTGGACTTTGGAGGCACACTGGAGATCTGGAGCATAGAGCTGGCACAGTGCGTCCTGGCTGGATGCTCACTTGAGCCTGGCAAGTGAGGGGCGCTGGCACAGGACGCACAGGGCTGTGCAGGCGCACCGGAGACACAGTACGCAGAGCCGGCGCAGGATATCCTGGTCCAAGGAGGTGTACTGGAGACCAGGAGCGCTGAGCCGACCCCATCCGTCCTGGCTGGATGCTCATTCTAGCCCAGCAAATGCGAGGAGCTGGAATAGAGCGCACCGGGCTATGAATGCGAACTGGAGACACCGTGCGCATCACTGCGTAACACGGTGTCTGACCAGTCACATGCTCTCCACGGGCAGTTGGCTTAGGTCTAACCCCTGACTCTGCCAATCTGCCCGTGTTCCCCCCCAAACATTTTTTGGGGAGCTGCCTCTCGGGCTTCCGTGCTAGCCGTGTCCCCTCGTATCGTCACCTCCTGCGCTATCTCCACCTGCTTCCATGGCAGGGACTTGTCCCCTGCCATTACCACCTCCCAGGTCCAGGATGTCCTCCACTCATCTTTCTCCCGGGACCAGGATGTCCACTCCTCTTGAACACGCTGCTTGGTCTTTTTGTGGTGGGATCTTCTGTCACGTTCGTTATAAAGATGAGTTCCACATGTTTTTAATAAAACCGAAACTCAGCAAAACAAAACAAACAAGCACAAACGAAACGTGAAGCTATACGAAAAGTACAGACAGGCAACTAAACATAGAACAAGATCCCACAAACACCAAAGGGAAAATGGCTACCTACAGTGCCTTGCGAAAGTATTCGGCCCCCTTGAACTTTGCGACCTTTTGCCACATTTCAGGCTTCAAACATAAAGATATAAAACTGTATTTTTTTGTGAAGAATCAACAACAAGTGGGACACAATCATATTGGATATTTCAAACTTTTTTAACAAATCAAAACTGAAAAATTGGGCGTGCAAAATTATTCAGCCCCCTTAAGTTAATACTTTGTAGCGCCACCTTTTGCTGCGATTACAGCTGTAAGTCGCTTGGGGTATGTCTCTATCAGTTTTGCACATCGAGAGACTGACATTTTCTCCCATTCCTCCTTGCAAAACAGCTCGAGCTCAGTGAGGTTGGATGGAGAGCATTTGTGAACAGCAGTTTTCAGTTCTTTCCACAGATCTAAATTTAATCTATTTTAAATTCAGGCTGTAACAAAACAACATTTTGAAAAAGTCAAGGAGTGTGAATACTTTCTGAAGGGACTTTGATCTAACTTTATTAAATGATCACCAGTCTCCATTCATGTTCTGAAACGCTAAATGGAGAAATGCTGGTAGCCTATATAGAATTGTTCCACAAAAATGCGAGAAAGAGGAGACATTTATACTCATTATGATAATACATAAAGACCCATAGATAATATTTAATGTTCTAACAAAATGCCATATTAACAATCAAAAGGTCTGATGATGCAATTCAAAACGGCAAGAAAAGCGTCCCTTATCACAACTAAATTCTATCTTGATAAATCTAACGCATCCAATTAATATTGTCCATAAACATCCAGGCAGCTTTACAAAACTAAATATAGCCTACATATTAAAGCTTATTAACCTCTTGCGACGAGCAAACCCGTATCTGGGAGCGTAATCATAGCCTCAAATGCATTAGCATAACGCAGCGGACATAAATACCCCTAGAAACTTTTCCTATTCATGAAAATCGCAAATGAAATGAAATAAATATATTCAAACACAAGCCTAGCCTTTTGCTAACAACACTGTCATCTCAGATTTTCAAAATATGCGTTTCAGCCAACGCTAGACAAGCATTTATGTAAGTTTATCATGGCATAATGCTATGCTAGCTCTGCTGGCAGCAGGCAACATTTTCACGAAAATAAGAAAAGCAAAGCTTTGAAGAACTTCAGATGCTTTCACTCAGGAGACTCCCAGTTAGTTAGCAAATGTTCCTTTTTTCCCAAAATATTATTTTTGTAGGCGAAATAGCTCCCATTTCTTGGATGAGAAATCGACCGGAAAATGCTGCAACTATAATGCCAAACTTTTTTTTAAATTTGCTCCATAATATCAACATAAACACGGCAAACGTTGTTTAGGATCCATCCTCAAGGTGTTTTTAACATATATATTCGATAATATATCCGTCGAGGCAATTGGTTTCTCATAAGAAGCGATTGGAAAAATGGCTACCTCAGTATTTTACGTGAGATTTTCTGCGGGAGACACCATGTGACCGACCACATGCTATATATGGTCCCTTACAGCCATTCTTCAATGGAAATGCCTAAAAAGACGTCACAATGCTGTTGACACCTTGGAGAATACGTGGAAAACGTAAGCTCATTCGTAGCTCATTCACAGCCATATAAGGAGTCATTGGCATGAGACAGTTTAAAAAAATGCGGCACTTCCTGGTTGGATTTTTATCTGGGTTTCGCCTGTAACATCAGTTCTGTGGCACTCACAGACAATATCTTTGCAGTGTTTTCTTTCCAAAGCTGTCAATTATATGCATAGTCGAGCATCTTTTCGTGACAAAATATCTTGTTTAAAACGGGAACGTTTTCATCCCAAAATTTTAATAGCGCCCCCTAACGCATAACTGGGTAAAAAAAAAAAAGGATATCAAGTCAAATCGACGCCGACATCAAAATTCGAATAAACGCCGCTTTAACTGACCACGGCTCAAATGCAAACAATGTCAGATAAATCCTACAGATAATACTGCATGGAAATAAAAGGCATACAATCAAAGGGATTACTCATCAAGGACCTACTGTATGTAAGTCCAACAAAAATCAATGAAACATTGGCAAAAAAATCACTAAGTACTAAAGGAAAATCTACACTTTCGCAAACTAACTTCCTTCGACGATAAAGGTGAAACCGACCATCACCCCTGGTGAGACAAAACCGCAAAACCGCGAAAACCGCAAATTTACCTGTGGTAAATTCCACTGACTGGACATGATTTGGAAGAGGCACACACCTGTCTATATAAGGTCCCACAGTTGACAGTGCAACTCAGATGAGGTCGAAGGAATTGTCTGTGGAGCTCCGAAACAGATTGTTTCAAGGTACAGATCTGGGGGAAGGGAACCAAAACATTTCGGTAGCATTGAAGGTCCCCAAGAACACAGTGGCCTCCATTCTTAAATGGAAGAAGTTTGGAACCACCAAAATCTTCCTAGAGCTGGCCACCCAGCCAAACTGAGCAAAGGGTGAGAAGTGCCTTGGTCAGGGGGACCAAGAACCCGATGGTCACTGACAGAGCTCTAGAGTTCCTCCCAGAAGGACAACCATCTCTACAGCACTCCCTATCAGGCCTTTATAGTAGAGTGGCCAAACAGAAGCCACTCCTCAGTAAAAAGGACTCTCAAACCATGAGAAACTAGATGCTCTGGTCTGATGAAACAAGATTGAACTCTTTGGCCTGAATGCAAAACGTCACGTCAGGAGGAAACCAGGCACCGCTCATCACCTGGCCAATACCATCCCTACGTTGAAGCATGGTGGTGGCAGCATCATGCTGTGGGGATGTTTTCCAGCAGCAGGGACTGGGAGACTAGTCAGATTCGAGGAAAAGATGAACAGAGAAAAGTACAGCAAGATCCTTGATAAACACCTACTCCAGAGCGCTCAAGACCTCAAAATGGGGTGAAGGTTCACCTTCCAACAGGACAACGACCCTAAGCACACAGCCAAAACAATGCAGGAGTGGCATCAAGACAAGTCTCTGAATGTCCTTGACTGGCCCAGCCAGAGCCCAGACTTGAACCTGATAGAACATCTCCAGAGACCTGAAAACAGCTATCCAGCAACACTCCCCATCCAACCTGACAGAGCTTTAGAGGATCTGCAGAGAAGAATGGGAGAAACACCCCATATACAGGTGTGCCAAGCGTGTAGTGTCATACCCAAGAAGACTCAACGCTGTACTCACTGCTAAAGGAATTCAGTTTACCGTTTTATCTGTGGATTAATTGTTGGAGTAGAGGACCTTGTGCATTTCAGGTAAAATATCAACCCAATGTTTTTATACCAGGACAAATTACCTAGCAACAGCAAGCTAGCTACATTTCCATAAATGTGTTATGCTTTTCGATCTGTCCCCAAATTAATATAATTGGTTCAGAGTTTGTTTTGATATTTCAATCTGTGTGTCTGGTGTGGGGGTACAAAATCAACATGCGCGCGTCCGGTTTGGTCAGCATGTAAGAGTTTTGCACACCTGGGTTGTACAATATTTGCACATTATTATTTAAACAATTCTTCAAGCTCTGTCAAGTTGGTTGTGCACAGTAGACTTGGTGTCCAATCAGAGGCACAAAAACCTATGAAAACAAGAACTCATTACTTTCTCTGTTAAATCTAATGAGACCCTGCTGTAAACCAAGGCAACAACAACAGATGATCAACATCAATTTGCCATGGATCCAACATGGATCCAGACACAACAGTATTGACCTGCATCGCATGCGCTATCACAACAGCTGTTCATCACTTGACTTTCATTTGGAAAATTCCTTCCTAGATCCGATAATGATACCAAAGCGTAACTAATCAGCTGGACACCAAATGCACATCCAAGAAGTATTATGCATAATTACTGAAGAACATGTTAATGACCGTATCGATTTAGGTTAAGTGTCAAGGTAAGGTGATTCTTTCGGTTAGAAGCATTCGATTTTGCAATACATTATTTGGGAATTGTGTGCCGATTAAAACTATTTTTACCCCTAACATAAGGAGACACGGGAAACCCATGAGGCGGTGCACAAAATGTTACATAGTTGAACTGCATTTCTGACATTTGAGATACAAAAAAACTGTCTGACAGCTCGATCCAGGATTTTTTTTTACAATTATTATTATGTTTATGTACTTTTACCCCTTTTTCTCCCCAATTTCTCCCCAATTTCGTGATATGTAGTTACAGTCTTGTCCCATCTCTGCAGCTCCCATACGGACTCGGGAGAGGTGAAGGTCCAAAACACAACCCTGCTTCTTGACACACTGACACAGGAAACACCGTCCAGCTGGCAACCGAAGTCAGCTTGCAGGCGCCTGGCCCACCACAAGGAGTTGCTAGAGCACGATGGGACAAGGAAATCCCGTTCGGCAAAACCCTCCCCTAACACGGACGACGCTGGGCCAATTGTGCACCGCCTCATGGGTTTCCCGGTCATGGCCGGCTGTGACACAGCCTGCGATCGAACCTGGGTCTGTATTGACGCCTCAAGCACTGTGATGCAGTGCATTAGACCGCTGCGCCACTTGTGAGCCCAGATACAGAATTCTTACAGGGTTCAAGTTCAATGTCTAATTGAACGGATTCATTCTTAATATAACAACAACTTACACTGCCATATATACAAGGACCCCTGGGATAATGTACATTTGCTGAAGCATTATGACAACTAATCAACAGTGGTAGGGGTTTAACTGAGCCGGGCTTGGGTCATTGATAAGTCATTGTCTCAAAGCATCCTAATAATGCTGTGAAAGGATCCAGTAACCCAAATGATTGGGGTAGATACCATCCTCCATATAAAACAAGCTTTGTTTCCCGAAGGCATCAAAATTATAAATAAATGTTATACCCCACAGAGCTTCAATAGTCTCGTAGCCAGTTATGGAGGTTCAAAAGTCTGCGGAAACGTGAAATACCACGATTTAGGGAGGCCAGATATTATGGGGTGTTTGTTGGTGTCAAGTAGAGACCCAATCAGTTCTTTAAAATCCATCTTCAGCTGTTCTGAGCTTCAGTTCAAAATATAATTGAATCCCACATTAACTATGATGGAATCAATTTCCTGATGCTGGTTTAAAATGTTTGGGAGCAGCTTATTGATGTCCTGATGCAGGTTTAACATGTTTGGGAGCGGCTTGTTGATGTCTTCTACTTGTGCTCCTGGATAGCACAAAGTTTTTGCTCCAGGGGCTGAGACATTTCTCATCGTTGAACTGCCCAATACAACGGCCGGAGAGGGGATACAGCCCATTGCTACCCCTCACACAATTCGTTGAACCTTTCAAGGGCCCACGAGAAGCAGGACAGCGTACGCTGCTCCCAGCGATAGGTCCAGACCTCCCACAGCAGGCAGTGCCCCGTCAGATCCAGAGAGAGGGAAAGGATCCATAAAAAGGAGCCATTGATATAACTGCCCTGAATGCCTCAGCTGATCCTCCAGCTATTGTATGAAGTAATAATTTTCCTATGAACCAGAGCTATATTGTTAGCATTGATACCAACACAGTTCGTGGCAAAAATGTATACCAAAACTGTTAGGAATTGACAATTTCCCCCAAGGCCTAAAAGTGGACTGAACACACCGCGTCATGATTGCCAAAATATACCACGACCCCGAGAAGGAAAAGATTCTGCGCCTGTCTTGCCAGCAATTCCCACCATCATTAACATATACCCAGACTACACTGCTGAGGTAACCAAGCAGCGCCAGGCCATTGATGGAGCTAGGAAGACATTTTGAGATGCGGGAATCAGACACTGCCTCCTCTTCCTTGCTCGGCTAATTCTTACCCATCGTATGGTAAACACCTGAGACCGATAGGGCCGTCCCGAGTAGCTGTTCACCGTGATCGGTAGGCCGGATTATCCCAACGTTTTCAGATATGACAGCGCTGTCAGAGTCCTACAGGTGGGTAAAACTGCACCTGACCGATTTCCCTGTTACGGTAGGGACATATTGACTACATCGTTTGGCTCAATTCAGTTATTTTATAAGAGCATATGTTGTAGACATAAGGGTGAGGGGGCCCAGTCGGACCACCTGAAGGTACGCTAATTTAGTTTCATTATAAATTAGTTAGCAAGCCTATGTCTCCCCGCAGTGTCCAGCAGTTCCACAGTGTTTATGGGGGAATAAATATTCCACTTTGTTTGGGGAAGTGGACGGGGGAGGGAGGTGGAGAATGTTTTTCTTGTGTTTTTCATTTGTCCGTTGCTCTTTACATTTTGCGCCACCCCTACTGCTACAATTCTAATGTATTTGAGGACCAAATAATTATTTCCTTTGGCTACTGAATTTGAAAAGAGGAAAAGCTTTTTCCCATTTGAAAACTTTCTGGAGATGTTATGTTTCTACAAGAAACTGACATAAAGTGCAATGGAGATTAAATTGTAGTTGGGTTTCACAGATTTATCAATCAACTATTTCATCCAAGGCCAGAGGTGTAGCCATATTATTTTGAAAAACCGTCCCTTCAAACTAGAGGTCGACCGATTATCATTTTTCAACGCAGATACCGAATTTTGGAGGACCAAAAAAAAGCCGATACCGATTAATCGGACGATTTTAATATATACAGTCGTGGCCAAAAGTTTTGAGAATGACACAAATATTAATTTTCACAAAGTCTGCTGCCTCAGTTTGTATGATGGCAATTTGCATATACTCCAGAATGTCATATAGAGTCATCAGATGAATTACAATTAATTGCAAAGTCCCTCTTTGCCATGCAAATGAACTGAATCAAAAAAAAAAAACGTTTCCACTGCATTTCAGCCCTGCCACAAAAGGACCAGCTGACATCATGTCAGTGATTCTCTCGTTAACACAGGTGTGAGTGTTGACGAGGACAAGGCTGGAGATCACTCTGTCATGCTGATTGAGTTCGAATAACAGACTGGGAGCTTCAAAAGGAGGGTGGTGCTTGGAATCATTGTTCTTCCAATGTCAACCAAGGTTACCTGCAAGGAAACACGTGCCGTCATCATTGCTTTGCACAAAAAGGGCTTCACAGGAAAGGATATTGCTGCCAGTAAGATTACACCTAAATCAACCATTTATCGGATCATCAAGAACTTCAAGGAGAGTGGTTCAATTGTTGTGAAGAAGGCTTCAGGGCGCCCAAGAAAGTCCAGCAAGCGCCAGGACCGTCTCCTGAAGTTGATTCAGCTGCGGGATCGGGGCATCACCAGTACAGAGCTTGCTCAGGAATGGCAGCAGGCAGGTGTGAGTGCATCTGGAGGATGGCCTGGTGTCAAGATGGGCAGCAAAGGAGCCACTTCTCTCCAGGAAAAACATCAGGGACAGACTGATATTCTGCAAAAGGTACAGGGATTGGACTGCTGAGGACTGGGGTAAAGTCATTTTCTCTGAGGAATCCCCTTTCTGATTGTTTGGGGCATCCGGAAAAAAAGCTTGTTCGGAGAAGACAAGGTGAGCGCTACAATCAGTCCTGTGTCATGCCAACAGTAAAGCATCCTGAGACCATTCATTTATGGGGTTGCTTCTCAGCCAAGGGAGTGGGGCTCACTCACAAACTTGCCTAAGAACACAGCCATGAATAAAGAGTGGTACCAACACATCCTCCGAGAGCAACTTCTCCCAACTATCCAGGAACAGTTTGGTGACGAACAATTCCTTTTCCAGCATGATGGAGCACCTTGCCATAAAGCAAAAGTGATAACTAAGTGGCTTGGGGAACAAAACATCAATATTTTGGATCCATGGCCAGGAAACCCCCCAGACCTTAATCCCATTGACAACTTCTGGTCAATCCTCAAGAGGTGGGTGGACAAACAAAAACCTCCAAGCATTGATTATGCAAGAATGGGCTGCCATCAGTCAGGATGTGGCCCAGAAGTTAACTGACAGCATGCCAGGGCGGATTGCAGAGGTCTTGAAAAAGAAGGGTCAACACTGCAAATATTGACCCTTTTAACTTCATGTAATTGTCAATAAAAGCCTTTGACACTTATGAAATCCTTGTAATTATACTTCAGTATTCAATAGTGACATCTGACAAAAATATCTAAAAACACTGAAGCAGCAGACTTTGTGGAAATTAATATTTGTGTCATTCTCAAAACTTTTGGCCACGACTGTACAGTTGAAGACGGAAGTTTACATGCACGTAGGTTGGAGTCATTAAAACTCGTTTTTCAACCACTCCACTAATTTCTTGTTAACAAACTACAGTTTGGCAAGTCGGTTAGGACAAGTACTTTTTCCAACAATTGTTTACAGACAGATTATATCACTTATAATTCACTTTATCACAATTCCAGTGGGTCAGAAGTTTACATACACTAAGTTGACAGTGCCTGTAAACAGCTTGGAAAATTACAGAAAATGATGTCATGGCTTTAGAAGCTTCTGATAGGCTAATTGACATAATTGACATAATTTGAGTCAATTGGAGGTGTACCTGTGAATGTATTTCAAGGCGTACCTTCAAACTCAGTGCCTCTTTGCTTGACATCATGGGAAAATCAAAAGAAATCAGCCTCAGAAAACAATTTGTAGACCTCCACAAGTCTGGTTCATCCTTGGGAGCAATTTCCAAACGCATGACGGTACCACTTTCATCTGTACAAATAATAGTATGCAAGCATAAACACCATGGGATCACGCAGCCAACATAACGCTCAGGAAGGAGACTCATTGTCTCCTAGAGATGAACGTATTTGGTGCGAAAAGAGCAAATCAATCCCAGAACAACAGCAAAGGACCTTGAAGATGCTGGAGAAACAGGTACAAAAGTATCTATTTCCACAGTAAAACGAGTCCTATATCGACATAACCTGAAAGGTCGCTCAGCAAGGAAGAAGCCACTGCTCCAAAACCACCATTAAAAAGCCAGACTATGGTTTGCACATGGGGACAAAAGATTGTACTTTTTGGAGAAATGTCCTCTGGTCTGATGAAACAAAAATATAACTGTTTGGCCATAATGACCATCGTTATGTTTGGAGGAAAGGGGGGGGATGCAGGCCTCCCGGTGGCGTAGTGGTCTAAGGCACCAGAGATTCTGGGTTCCGAGCCCAGGCTCTGTTGCAGCCGGCCGCGACCGGGAGGTCCATGGGGCGACGTCCGGGTTAAGGGAGGGTTTGGCGCCAGGGATATCCTTGTCTCATCGCGAACTAGCGACTCCTGTGGTGGGCCGGGCGCAATGCACGCTGACCAGATCGCCAGGTGTACGGTGTTTCCTCCGACACATTGGTGCGGCTGGCTTCCGGGTTGGATGTGCATTGTGTCAAGAAGTAGTTGTTTGGGTTGTGTTGGGTTGTGTTTCGGAGGACGCATGTGTCTCGACCTTCGCCTCTCCCGAGTCCGTACGGGAGTTGCAGTGATGAGACAAGACTAACTACTACCATTTGGATACCACAAAATTGGGGAGAAAAAAAGAGAGAAATAGAAAAAAAGAAAAAGGGGGATGCTTGTAAGCTGAAGAACACCATCCCAACCGTGAAGCATGCGGGTGGCAGCATCATGTTGTGGGGGTGCTTTGCTGCAGGAGGGACTGGTGCACTTCACAAAATAGATGGCATGAGGCAGGAAAATTATGTGGATATATTGAAGCAACATCTCAAGACATCAGTTTAAGCTTGGTCACAAATGGGTCTTCCAAATGGACAATGACCCCAAGCATACTTCCAAAGTTGTGGCAAAAATGGCTTAAGGACAAAGTCAAGGTATTGGAGTGGCCATCACAAAGCCCTGACCTCAATCCTATAGAAAATTTGTGGTCAGAACTGAAAAAGCGTATGCGAGCAAGGAGGCCTACAAACCTGACTCAGTTACACCAACTCTGTCAGGAGGAATGGGACAAAAAACATCCAACTTATTGTGGGAAGCTTGTGGAAGGCTACCTGAAACGTTTGAGCCAAGTTGAACAATTTAAAGGCAATGCTACCAAATACTAATTGAGTGAGTTTAAATGTATTTGGCTAAGGTGTATGTAAACTTCTGACTTCAGCCTTATATACTGTACTCTAAACTATGCCACTGTATCTTAGTCCAATGCCGCTCTGACATAAATGTATGTATATTCTTTATCCATTCCTTACTTAGATTTATGTGTATATGTTGTGAAACTGTTAGATATTACTTGTTAGATATTACAACCCTTTCGCTACACCCGCAATAACATCTGCTAAACACGTGTATGTGACCAATAACATTTGATTTGATTTTGATATACTGCCATTGAAATGCTCTACCAAGATACATGACAGGGTTATAAATGCTTTGTGAAACATCAATTGAATATGATTTATAAGGCCTTTATTAAGCTGTGGTTATGCCATGCTTTACAAAGAACATGTTTGTCATATTTGACATAGTGGGTTATGTCACATTTGACATTGGTGGTTATGTCACATAGTTATGCCACGTTTATGAACCCTTTATAATGCATGACACATGGTTATATATGATTAGTAACACATTTATGTACTGTTTATGAAGGCTTTATGAAGCCTTTATAAGCTGCACATCATTTAAAGCGGGACCAGGCATTGATGTCAGAGGTGTCAAAGGGGCAGTTTGAGTTGAGTGTTGGTAGTGGTCCCGTAGTGTTCAGTGGTGTTCCCCTAGTGTTCAGTGTTGGTAGTGTTCCCCTAGTGTTCAGTGTTGGTAGTGGTCCCGTAGTGTTCAGTGGTGTTTCCCTAGTGTTCAGTGTTGGTAGTGTTCCCTAGTGTTCTGTGTTGTTAATGTTTCCTCACCAGATCCTCAATGAACTCCTTGACTGCTGCCACCACCAGGATGAAAAGTAGGGGCACCAGGGTAGTCCAGCGACCAGTGGGTGAGACATCCGGAATTTGCTGAAAGGAAAAGCACACGTCCCAGTATTAAAACAATGAAATGATTACTGAATCACATAGGATATGTCCCAAAAGGCACCTTATTCCATTTATAGTGTTTATAGTGACCCATAGGCTTTTTGAATAAATGCCTGCACTGCAAATTGACCGCAAGAATCCCAAACAGAAAGTATTTGACAAAAACTATTTCAAACCTTGATTACATTGGGATATGATCACATATACACCTCTATGTATGGGAATACTTGGGAACAGATTTCCTGAATTAAAAATCACTTTGAAATGATTTCCTGGTGATTGTATACAGTATATTATGTCTAACAACAGATTATTAAACTATACAGTACCAGTCAAAAGTTTGGACACACCTATTATTTCAAGGGTTTTTCTTTATTTGTACTATTTTCTACATTGTAGAATAATAGTGAAGACGTCAAAACTATGAAATAACACATATGGAATCATGTAGTAACCAAAAAAAGTGTTAAACAAATCAAAATATATTTTATATTTGAGATTCTTCAAAGTAGCCACCCTTTGCCTTGATGTCAGCTTTGCGCACTCTTGCCATTCTCTCAACCAGCTTCACCTGGAATGCTTTTCCAACAGTCTTGAAGAAGTTCCCACATATGCAGAGCACTTGTAGGCTGCTTTTCCTTCACTCTGCGGTCCAACTATTCACAAAACATTGGGTGATCGGGTCGGGTGATTGTGGAGGCCAGGTCTTTGGTCAAACAGCCCTAACACAGAGGCCAGGGGACACTGGAGGGTGCATCTGTCACTCATTCAGTCAGTGTTTGCGTCTCAAATGGCACCTTCTTCCCTATAGATGGGTTGGTTGTTTCGCAACAAAACCGACTAGTGCACAACTATGGTGCAAAACAGACAGGGTTGGCTTAGATTGTTGTGTTGGGAACTGACTTTTAAACTTGCAAATATTAAATATCCTTATTCATGGCACCGAAAGAGAGAGGGGAATGTAATGATGTTTACATTCTAACAGGATATGTTATTGTCAGACATCCTATGGGAGGAGAAGAGACACAGTCTGGTTGTGTTGACAGCCATGACAGCCGTGAGTTGGGGAAGAGTGAGGAATTTGGGCAGAGGTCAGGTTACATGAAGTGAGGAAGAACATATATCACTAATCTTCTGGATAGCAATAGAGGTGTATTGGCTGTTCAGATGTGTAAGTAGGGGATCAGCATATGGGAAAGGGTTAAATATCAGTGCTTGTGTGAATATGTTCTTTGTCTGATGCAGCTGTAAAACCCAGTGGGTGAATAAACATGGTTTAAGCTTTACTAATTGTTCGTTCAATTTTACAAGGTTCATTTAGAACCTAACGGTTGACAACATGTACAGTGCCGTGCGAAAGTATTCGGCCCCCTTGAACTTTGCGACCTTTTGCCACATTTCAGGCTTCAAACATAAAGATATAAAACTGTATTTTTTTGTGAAGAATCAACAACAAGTGGGACACAATCATGAAGTGGAACGACATTTATTGGATATTTCAAACTTTTTTAACAAATCAAAAACTGAAAAATTGGGCGTGCAAAATTATTCAGCCCCTTCACTTTCAGTGCAGCAAACTCTCTCCAGAAGTTCAGTGAGGATCTCTGAATGATCCAATGTTGACCTAAATGACTAATGAGTATAAATACAATCCACCTGTGTGTAATCAAGTCTCCGTATAAATGCACCTGCACTGTGATAGTCTCAGAGGTCCGTTAAAAGCGCAGAGAGCATCATGAAGAACAAGGAACACACCAGGCAGGTCCGAGATACTGTTGTGAAGAAGTTTAAAGCCGGATTTGGATACAAAAAGATTTCCCAAGCTTTAAACATCCCAAGGAGCACTGTGCAAGCATTGTATTGAAATGGAAGGAGTATCAGACCACTGCAAATCTACCAAGACCTGGCCGTCCCTCTAAACTTTCAGCTCATACAAGGAGAAGACTGATCAGAGATGCAGCCAAGAGGCCCATGATCACTCTGGATGAACTGCAGAGATCTACAGCTGAGGTGGGAGACTCTGTCCATAGGACAACAATCAGTCGTATATTGCACAAATCTGGCCTTTATGTAAGAGTGGCAAGAAGAAAGCCATTTCTTAAAGATATCCATAAAAAGTGTTGTTTAAAGTTTGCTACAAGCCACCTGGGAGACACACCAAACATGTGGAAGAAGGTGCTCTGGTCAGATGAAACCAAAATTGAACTTTTTGGCAACGAAGCAAAACGTTATGTTTGGCGTAAAAACAACACAGCTTGAACACACCATCCCCACTGTCAAACATGGTGGTGGCAGCATCATGGTTTGGGCCTGCTTTTCTTCAGCAGGGACAGGGAAGATGGTTAAAATTGATGGGAAGATGGATGGAGCCAAATACAGGACCATTCTGGAAGAAAACCTGATGGAGTCTGCAAAAGACCTGAGACTGGGACGGAGATTTGTCTTCCAACAAGACAATGATCCAAAACATTAAGCAAAATCTACAATGGAATGGTTCAAAAATAAACATATCCACTTGTTAGAATGGCCAAGTCAAAGTCCAGACCTGAATCCAATCAAGAATCTGTGGAAAGAACTGAAAACTGCTGTTCACAAATGCTCTCCATCCAACCTCACTGAGCTCGAGCTGTTTTGCAAGGAGGAATGGGAAAAAATGTCACTCTCTCGATGTGCAAAACTGATAGAGACATACCCCAAGCGACTTACAGCTGTAATCGCAGCAAAAGGTGGCGCTACAAAGTATTAACTTAAGGGGGCTGAATAATTTTGCACGCCCAATTTCTCAGTTTTTGATTTGTTAAAAAAGTTTGAAATATCCAATAAATGTCGTTCCACTTCATGATTGTGTACCACTTGTTATTGATTCTTCACAAAAAAATACAGTTTTATATCTTTATGTTTGAAGCCTGAAATGTGGCAAAAGGTCGCAAAGTTCAAGGGGGCCGAAAACTTTCGCAAGGCACTGTATATGGAACTTGTTTGTCGGCCCTGCATTAAAGGCCAAAATTGGCCACCCACCCACCCACCCACCCACCCACCCACACACACCCACACACACACACACACACACACACCCACACACCCACACACCCACACACCCACACACACACACACACACACACACACACACACACACACACACACACACACACACCTGTTCTGAAAGGCCCCAGAGTCTGCAACACCACTAAGCAAGGGGCACCCCCAAGCAAGCGGCACTATGAAGACCAGGGAGCTCTCAAACAGGTCAGGGTTGTGGAGAAGTACAGATCAGGGTTGGGTTATAAAAAAATATCAGAAACTTTGAACATCCCACGGAGCACCATTAAATCCATTATAAAATGTTTTAAAGAATATGGCACCAAAACAAACCTGCCAAGAGAGGGCCGCCAACCAAAACTCAAGGACCAGGCAAGGACAACGTTAAGCCGTACACTCCGCAGAGCTGGGCTTTACGGGAGAGTGGCCAGAAAAAAGCCATTGCTTAAAGAAAGAAATAAGCAAACACATTTGGTGTTCGCCAAATGGCATGTGGGAGACTCTCCAAACATATGGAAAAAAGTACTCTGGTCAGATGAGACTCAAATTGAGCTTTTTAATGCCATCAAGGTAAACGCGATGTCTGGCGCAAAACCCAACACCTCTCATCACCCCGAGAACACGATCCCCACAGTGAAGCACAGTGGTGGCAGCATCATGCTGTGGTGATGTTTTTCATCTGCAGGTACTGAGAAACTGGTCAGAATTGAAGGAATGATGGATGGCGCTAATTACATGGAAATTCTTGAGGGAAACCTGTTTCAGTCTTCCAGAGATTTGAGACTGGGACAGAGGTTCACCTTCCAGCAGGCAGGACAGGACAATGACCCTAATGCAACACTTGAGTGGTTTAAGCGGAAACATTTAAATGTATTGGAATAGCCTAGTCAAAGCCCAGACCGCAATCCAATTGAGAATCTGTGGTAGGACTTAAATATTGCTGTACACCAGCGGAACCCATCCAACTTGAAGGAGCTAGAGCAGTTTTGCCTTGAAGAATGGGCAAAATTCCCAGTGGCTAGATGAGCCAAGCTTATAGAGACATACCCCAAGAGACTTGCAGCTGTAATTGTTGCAAAAGGTGGCTCTACAAAGTATTGACTTGGTGGGGGGGGTGAATAGTTATGCACGCTCAAGTTCTCTGTTTTAACAAACAAAAAATATTTTGCATCTTCAAAGTGGTAAGCATGTTGTGTAAATCAAATGATACAAACCCCCCCCAAAAAAATCAATTTTAATTCCAGGATGTAAGGAAACAAAATAGTAAAAATGCCAAGGGGGTGAATACTTACGCCAATGTACAGTCGTGGCCAAAAGTTTTGAGAATGACACAAAGGTACATTTTCACAAAGTCTGCTGCCTCAGTGTGGCGAAGACTTTTGGAGGTTGGCCTGGTGTCAAGAAGGGCAGTAAAGAAGCCACTTCTCTCCAGCAAAAACATCAGGGATATATTGATAATCTGCAAAAGGTACAGCAATTGGACTGCTGAGGACTGGGGTAAAGTCATTTTCTCTGATGAATCCCCTTTCCGATTGTTTGGGGCATCCGGAAAAAAGCTTGTCCGGAGAAGACAAGGTGAGTGCTACCATCAGTCCTATGTCATGCCAACAGTAAAGCATTCTGAGACCATTCATGGGGTTGCTTCTCAGCCAAGGGAGTGGGTTCACTCACAATTTTGCCTAAGAACACAGCCATGAATAAAGAAATGGTACCAACACATTCTCAGAGCAACTTCTCCCAACCAGCCAGGAACAGTTTGGTGACGAACAATGCCTTTCCCAGCATGATGGAGCACCTTGCCATGAGGCAAAAGTGATAACTAAGTGGCTCGGGGAACAAAATTGATATTTTGGGTCCATGGCCAGGAAACTCCCCAGACCCTAATCCCATTGAGAACTTGTGGTCAATCCTCAAGAGGCGGGTGGACAAACAAAAACCCACAAATTCTGACAAACTCCAAGCATTGATTATGCAAGAATGGGCTGCCATCAGATGTGGCCCAGAAGTTAACTGACAGCATGCCAGGGCGGATTGCAGAGGTCTTGAAAAAGAAGGGTCAACACGGCAAATATTGACTCTGCATCAACTTCATGTAATTGTCAATAAAAGCCTTTGACACTTATGAAATGCTTGTAATTATACTTCAGTATTCCATAGTAACATTGACAAAAAATATCTAAAGACACTGAAGCAGCGAACTTTGTGGAAATTAATATTTGTGTCATTCTCAAAACTTTTGGCAACGACTATACAAAGAAATGTCAATTGAACAAAATGAAACAAAGTGCAGCTTCAGTTTGAAGTTGTTGTGTTAGCTGTGTAGTTGGCTAGCTCCTCTGAACAGTGAACGAGAGAGACCATTTTCTGTGCCAGGCGAAATCGTGCCTCATTATGGAAGGATCCAAATAAATGTCACTAGAAAACAGCTTAAACAAATGCTGCTACTGTTGTTATTCTGTCTGCACTGTTTGACGTGACTAAGTTAGCCGTAGATGGCTAGCTACAAGCAAGGGATAAGAACGTTGCCAGCCAGTATGGCAATGGAACGTTTAGAACAAATGACTGGTTCGAATCCGTAGATACAGAACAAAAAGACTGAACGACTGGCAAACGAACCAACAGAAGAAACGACCAGACGGCTTGGGTAGCAACCCTAGATTTGTTTTGGGACTATGTCTTGTGGAAGGATTAAATAGTAAGAATAAATTCATTAAAAAAAACGTTAATGAAAATGTCAATTATTAATTTAATATGTTGATAACCCGTTGTATAAAAGTGATAATGCCCTCGAAGCCGGTGTTTGGAGTATATATTGGCACATTTTGCAACACCCGTGCCAATATATCCTTCCTCCAAACACCGGCTTCTCAGGCATGATCACAAACTTCTACAGGATCGGTGGGTCCCCCGCGGGACTGTTGAGCTAATGTGGGCTAATGTGATCAGCATGAGGTTGTCAGTAACAATAACATTTCCCAGGACATAGATATATCTGATATTGGCAGAAAGCTTAAATTCTTGTTCATCAAACTGCACTGTCCAATTTACAGTAGATATTAGTGAAAGAACACCATGCTATTGTTTAAGGAGAGTGCACAGTTATGAACTTGAACATTTATTAATAAACCGATTAGGCACATTTGGGCAGTCTTGATACAACATTTTGAACAGAAATGCAATGGTTCATTGGATCAGTCTAAAACTTTGCACATACACTGCTGCCATCTAGTGGCCAAAATCTAAATTCCGCCTGGGTTGGCATAATAAATTATGGCCTTTCTCTTGCAAAGATGGTACAAATAAAATACAGTTTTTTTAAATTATCTTTTACCAGATCTAATGTGTTATATTCTCCTACATTAATTTAACATTTCCACAAACTTCAAAGTTTTCCTTTCAAATGGTATCAAGAATATGAATATCCTTGCTTCAGGTCTTGAGCTACAGGCAGTTAGATTTGGGTATGTCATTTTAGGCGAAAATGGAAAAAAAAGGGGCGGATCCTTAAGAGATTCTCCAAAATTAAAATAAGACCATGCATTTATATATAATTTCTAGTCGTACTTTATCAAAGGCCTTTTAAAAAATCAGCTTTGCCTACCAGGCCTGGTTTGAAAGATCTTTCATAGTGTTCTATTTTTTCCAGTATTGGTCTTGTATCATCTCCAATGTATCGCCCATGTAAAAACACCTGTCTGATTAGGATGAATAATATCTGACAATACCTTTTTAATTCTAAGCGCTATACATTTGCTAGAAGTTTGGCAAGAAAATGTCCTGATTTTTTTATTAGAGAAGAATGGATTAACTGTTTCAATGCTAGTTAAGGACACTAAAGTTACCACATTTCACATTGGATTTATTAACTACAAAAAGGTAAGACATGTTTTTATATGCTAGTTAAGGACACTAAAGTTACCACATTTTACATTGGATTTATTAACTACAAAAAGGTAAGACATGTTTTTATATTATTTCAGGCGGTGCTCTGCACACACACGCTTGTTAGCTAGCTGGCTAGCTCTGGTCTATCTGTCAAACTCTAGGCGGCATTATGTGTAATGTAATGGAGCCGAGAGTCATGATCAAGGGATAGCTTTGGCCCAATGTTAGGTAAACCAACTCTCTGAAGTTCAAAGACATTCAAAGAAACGTCATAGAAGCCGCTCCTCCGTAGGTATAATTCTGTGGGCCTAATTAAGATAATGCATGCAATAACAACATGTCCAGTGCTTCAGGCCCAGTGCTCTCCTCCCCCTTCAAAATCTTGTACCCTACACTAAACGTCTTTGTCCAATGCATGTTTATAGCTTTCTCACTCCATAGCAAACTGCTCCAGCCATTGGTGAAGTAATTTAAAAGGGGAATTTCACCCTGACTCTGCCAAGGCATATAGTCATTACTACACTGAACAAAAATATAAAACACAACATGCAGTTACAGATCATATGAAGAAAACAGTCAATTCAATTCATTAGTCCCTAGTCTATGACTGGGAATATAGATATACATATGTTGGTCACAAGATACCTTCAAAAAAAGGTAGGGGTGTGGATCAGAAAACCAGTCCGTATTTGGTGTGACCACCATTTGCCTCATGCAGCGCAACACATCTCCTTCATATGGAGTTGATCAGGCTATTGATTGTGGCCTGTGGAATGTTGTCCCACTCCTCTTCAATGACTGTGCGAAGTAGCTGGATATTGTCGAGAACTGCAACACACTGTCGTACACGTCGATGCAGAGCATCCCAAACAGGCTCAATGGATGACATGTCTGGTGAGCATGCAGACCATGGAAGAATTGGGGACATTTTCAGCTTCCAGGAATTGTGTGCAAATCCTTCCGACATGGGGCCGTGCATTATCATGCTGAAACATGAGGTGATGGCAGCGGATAAACTGCATGACAATGGGCCTCAGGATCTCGTCACGGTATCTCTGCATACAAATTTACATTGATAAAATACCATAAACCCAACGGCACCATGGGGCACTCTGTTTCACAACGTTGACATCCGCAAACCACTCGCCCACACGTCGCCATACCAGGTGACGGTTTCTGACAGTCCTTTGGTTGTGCAAACCCACACTTTCAGCTGTCCGGGTGGCTGGTCTCAGACGATACCGCAGGTGGTGAAGCCGGATGTAGAGATCCTGGGCTGGAGTGGTTAAATGTTGTCTTGCGTTGGAGGCGGTTTATGGTAAATAAATTAACATGACATTATCTGGCAACAGCTCTGGTGGACATTCCTGCAGTCAGCATGCCAATTGCATGCTCCTTCAAAACTTGAGACATTGTGGCATTCTGTTGTGTGACTAAACTGCACATTTTAGAGTGGCCTTTTATTGTCCCCAGCACCTGTGTAATGATCATGCTGTTTAATCAGCTTCCTAATGACACATCTCTGACAGGTGGATTATCTTGGCAGGGGTGAAATGCTCACTAAAAGGGATGTTAGGGAAATAAGCTTTTTTGTGCATATGGAAAACTTCTATGATCTTTTATTTCAGCTCATGACACATGGGACCATCATTTTACATGTTGCGTTTATATTTTTGTTCAGTGTATATTACAAACATTAAATTTATTATACAAACCACACACAAAAACGAGCGCATTTCTTTTTTACTGGTAGAATCAGGAAGTTGAGACTTCATGTGTATTCGTCTGCTCATAGTGAACCAAAGTCCGCCATTCATAGCGAACGCAGATACCGCCCCGCTAGATATATGGGGTGTGCCAACAAACTAGGTTGACGGCGTTGCTTAGGCACCGTTCTACCTACCAGAGATTTACCCCGAATCAGCCAGTGGTTTGCGGCTATCAAGAATTATGCTTATAGTGACCAAAGATTATCAGAGGGATTTTCAGGCTGAAAGGATGGGAAATCCATTTAGACAACAGCTGAGAAGTGATGCAATTTCATAGTTTTCTCCCTTAACAAAACGGAAGATTCTTGATTAGCTTCCAATCATGATGCCAATTTAGTGATGCTAACTAGCCTACAGCAAGCTGACAATATTGAAATGTCCATGTTAGGTGTGCTAAGCTAGCCAGTCTAATAGAGATCTATACAATTAGTGGAGTGGTTAAATTCTGTACTGTTGTGAGTTTTGTTGTAGGCAGTACATAATCTGATTTAACCAGCATATGTTTCTCACCCCTAGTTCTGCACAAGGTGAAGGTCAATGACACTCACCTCCATCACCTCCTTGATTACCTGCCCTATTTATGTCACTCCATTTGGTTCCTTCCCCAGTCGTCATTGTTTCTGTTTCCGTTTCATGCCGGTGCTCATGTTTGTGTTACGTGTTTGTTTAATTTATTTATTCAATGTTTTCACTCCCTGAACTTGCTTCCCGACTCCCAGCGCTACAACGTCAAAGTCAATCAGCTGGGGGAGGTTTACAGCTAGGTCTTTGAGATGAGGATGGGGGTTCTGGTTGTGCTTAGAGACAGTAAATGTATTGTTGTGTAAGAGAACAATTGAAAAGTGCCATATCTCCTCAATCTCCCATAAAAATCAATACATGCTGTGTAAGAATTGCACTCCTAAGACTTTTCACACTGTCTGCAGCCCCACAGGCCATTCACTTGGTTTACTCTATTAGATTGGCTCTCAAAAGCAGCTCTCATTGTCCATAAACAAACATTACACCAGTCTGTTTCTAAACACTTAGGTCCCTTCACCAACAAAGACGTGTTGCCCTACGTCCCTTTCACAAAAAGTGTCAAAAGACAAGACAATTCCCCACAAACACTCTGCTTCCACAGCCCACCATGCCAAAAACCATTGCCTGTGTACCGAAGCCAGATAAAGGATCATAGAATAAATATGGATATTTTCGATCAATCCTTGAAATGCCTTTATGGAGTCACATAAGATAAGTGTATATAAGCTGTACAGGGCTCTGTAGCATCAAACAGATGTTAAACATTCAGCTAGCAAGGATGTTTATTTGTCAAAATCTAAAATACAACCAGAATGTTATATGGTAAAAGTAACATACAAAAAAATACAGTATTAACAGCATAGTACAGTTTAGTGTGTGTCTCAGGTGCAGAAAAGCAGTAAAGAACTGTTACAACGGATAATGTGATTTAATCAAATATTTTTGGTATCCATTGCTGGGAGTTACAAGATAGGTACGGTTTGGTGTAGTACAGAGACTCTTCGACCAACCTTAGCTTGGCGATGCGGTCTTTGTCCTCGATTCGTGGAAACAGGAGTCTCATATGTTTGAGTCCAGTTGCACAGGGTCTGTTTGAATATAGAAAATGCTCAGTAAAAAATATATATTTTTATATTTCAAGTCTTCTCTCATTGATCAAGACAGGATCAATCCAAAGTGCCATATGTCATGATGACAGACACTCGTCTCAATCAATGAGAGAAGACTTGAAATAGACAAGATGGCACTGTATGGATTACTTCAAGGAGCAACATTTTTATTTTTTTTATTAAATAAGCATTTCCTATTTTTAAATTGACCCCCTGTAACTGGACATTTTATGAGTCTCCTGTGTGAGCGGACCAAGTAATTGGGCGTCACTAAAGCAGTAAGGTGGAATAAACGAGTCAGGAGTAGGTTTTCTTGATTGAACACAGTTCTCTATTGAGGGCATTTGGTCAACACAAATACTCCAACATAATCAATGAAAATCTCCCAAGGAAAAACATACATCTTCTCCAGATGAAACAGGAACACAATACGATCTTTAAACTACAACAAAAGTCACGAGATTGTCACCGTCTTAGTGGTTCTTCATGGCGCCGACAGAGATGGCCGCCTCGCTTCGCGTTCCTAGGAAACTATGCAGTTTTTTGTTTTTTTACGTGTTATTTCTTACATTAGTACCCCAGGTCATCTTAGGTTTCATTACATACAGTCGAGAAGAACTACTGAATATAAGATCAGCATCAACTCACCATCAGTACGACCAAGAATATGTTTTTCGCGACGCGGATCCTGTGTTCTGCCTTACAAACAGGACAAAGGAGTGGATCCTATGCAGCGACCCAAAAAAACGACTCCGAAAGAGAGGGAAACGAGGCGGTCTACTGGTCAGACTCCGGAGACGGGCACAGCGCGCACCACTCCCTAGCATTCTTCTTGCCAATGTCCAGTCTCTTGACAACAAGGTTGATGAAATCCGAGCAAGGGTAGCATTCCAGAGGGACATCAGAGACTGTAACGTTCTTTGCTTCACGGAAACGTGGCTTACTGGAGAGACGCAATCCGAAGCGGTGCAGCCAACAGGTTTCTCCACGCATCGCGCAGACAGGAAAAAACATCTTTCTGGTAAAAAGAGGGGCGGGGGCGTATGCCTTATGACTAACGTGACATGGTGCGATGAAAGAAACATACAGGAACTCAAATCCTTCTGTTCACCTGATTTAGAATTCCTCACAATCAAATGTAGACCGCATTATCTACCAAGAGAATTCTCTTCGATCATAATCACAGCCGTATATATCCCCCCCCAAGCAGACACATCGATGGCTCTGAACGAACTTTATTTAACTCTCTGCAAACTGGAAACAATTTATCCGGAGGCTGCATTCATTGTAGCTGGGGATTTTAACAAGGCTAATCTGAAAACAAGACTCCCCAAATTTTATCAGCATATCGATTGCGCAACCAGGGGAGGAAAGACCTTGGACCATTGTTACTCTAACTTTCGCGACGCATATAAGGCCCTGCCCCGCCCCCCTTTCGGAAAAGCTGACCACGACTCCATTTTGTTGATCCCTGCCTACAGACAGAAACTAAAACAAGAGGCTCCCACGCTGAGGTCTGTCCAACGCTGGTCCGACCAAGCTGACTCCACACTCCAAGACTGCTTCCATCACGTGGACTGGGAGATGTTTCGTATTGCGTCAGATAACAACATTGACGAATACGCTGATTCGGTGTGCGAGTTCATTAGAACGTGCGTTGAAGATGTCGTTCCCATAGCAACGATTAAAACATTCCCTAACCAGAAACCGTGGATTGATGGCAGCATTCGTGTGAAACTGAAAGCGCGAACCACTGCTTTTAATCAGGGCAAGGTGTCTGGTAACATGACCGAATACAAACAGTGCAGCTATTCCCTCCGCAAGGCTATCAAACAAGCTAAGCGCCAGTACAGAGACAAAGTAGAATCTCAATTCAACGGCTCAGACACAAGAGGCATGTGGCAGGGTCTACAGTCAATCACGGACTACAGGAAGAAACCCAGCCCAGTCACGGACCAGGATGTCTTGCTCCCAGGCAGACTAAATAACTTTTTTGCCCGCTTTGAGGACAATACAGTGCCACTGACACGGCCTGCAACGAAAACATGCGGTCTCTCCTTCACTGCAGCCGAGGTGAGTAAGACATTTAAACGTGTTAACCCTCGCAAGGCTGCAGGCCCAGATGGCATCCCCAGCCGCGCCCTCAGAGCATGCGCAGACCAGCTGGCCGGTGTGTTTACGGACATATTCAATCAATCCCTATACCAGTCTGCTGTTCCCACATGCTTCAAGAGGGCCACCATTGTTCCTGTTCCCAAGAAAGCTAAGGTAACTGAGCTAAATGACTACCGCCCCGTAGCACTCACATCCGTCATCATGAAGTGCTTTGAGAGACTAGTCAAGGACCATATCACCTCCACCCTACCTGACACCCTAGACCCACTCCAATTTGCTTACCGCCCAAATAGGTCCACAGACGATGCAATCTCAACCACACTGCACACTGCCCTAACCCATCTGGACAAGAGGAATACCTATGTGAGAATGCTGTTCATCGACTACAGCTCGGCATTCAACACCATAGTACCCTCCAAGCTCGTCATCAAGCTCGAGACCCTGGGTCTCGACCCCGCCCTGTGCAACTGGGTACTGGACTTCCTGACGGGCCGCCCCCAGGTGGTGAGGGTAGGCAACAACATCTCCTCCCCGCTGATCCTCAACACTGGGGCCCCACAAGGTTGCGTTCTGAGCCCTCTCCTGTACTCCCTGTTCACCCACGACTGCGTGGCCACGCACGCCTCCAACTCAATCATCAAGTTTGCGGACGACACAACAGTGGTAGGCTTGATTACCAACAACGATGAGACGGCCTACAGGGAGGAGGTGAGGGCCCTCGGAGTGTGGTGTCAGGAAAACAACCTCACACTCAACGTCAACAAAACTAAGGAGATGATTGTGGACTTCAGGAAACAGCAGAGGGAACACCCCCCTATCCACATCGATGGAACAGTAGTGGAGAGGGTAGCAAGTTTTAAGTTCCTCGGCATACACATCACAGACAAACTGAATTGGTCCACTCACACAGACAGCATCGTGAAGAAGGCGCAGCAGCGCCTCTTCAACCTCAGGAGGCTGAAGAAATTCGGCTTGTCACCAAAAGCACTCACAAACTTCTACAGATGCACAATCGAGAGCATCCTGGCGGGCTGTATCACCGCCTGGTATGGCAACTGCACCGCCCTCAACCGTAAGGCTCTCCAGAGGGTAGTGAGGTCTGCACAACGCATCACCGGGGGCAAACTACCTGCCCTCCAGGACACCTACACCACCCGATGTCACAGGAAGGCCATAAAGATCATCAAGGACATCAACCACCCGAGCCACTGCCTGTTCACCCCGCTATCATCCAGAAGGCGAGGTCAGTACAGGTGCATCAAAGCTGGGACCGAGAGACTGAAAAACAGCTTCTATCTCAAGGCCATCAGACTGTTAAACAGCCACCACTAACACTGAGTGGCTGCTGCCAACACACTGACACTGACTCAACTCCAGCCACTTTAATAATGGGAATTGATGGGAAATGATGTAAATATATCACTAGCCACTTTAAACAATGCTACCTTATATAAATGTTACTTACCCTACATTATTCATCTCATACGCATACGTATATACTGTACTCTATATCATCGACGGTATCCTTATGTAATACATGTATCACTAGCCACTTTATACTATACTATGCCACTTTGTTTACATACTCATCTCATTTGTACATACTGTACCCGATACCATCTACTGTATCTTGCCTATGCTGCTCTGTACCATCACTCATTCATATATCCTTATGTACATATTCTTTATCCCCTTACACTGTGTACAAGACAGTAGTTTGGAATTGTTAGTTAGATTACTTGTTATTACTGCATTGTCGGAACTAGAAGCACAAGCATTTCGCTACACTCGCATTAACATCTGCTAACCATGTGTATGTGACAAATAAAATTTGA
The DNA here is from genome assembly GCF_045791955.1 of Oncorhynchus clarkii lewisi. NCBI lineage: Eukaryota > Metazoa > Chordata > Actinopteri > Salmoniformes > Salmonidae > Oncorhynchus > Oncorhynchus clarkii. The sequence goes on along the minus strand of NC_092158.1, from coordinate 59,572,015 downwards.
TTTGATTTGATTTGATTTGATTTGGATAGCTCCTCTGTCTCTGTGGCCATCTTCTAGAGATAGTTTTCCCCCCCCCTTTCTTCTGGTTCTATACTCTCTCTTATAGGGAAGGAGAATATGTCATTAGTACCGTCAGCTGTGCTTAATTGCCTCTGGTTACCTTGTTGGGCTAATATCCGTGAGCCCAGCATGCCCTCTGGTGGTCCTTCCACACCTGTTTCCACGAATCGAGGATGAAGACAGCGTCACCAAGCTAAGGTTGGTAGAAAATTCTGTACTACACCAAAAAGCAACTATCCTGTACCTCCCAGTAAAGGATACCAATAATCTTTGGTTACATCACATTATCTGGTGTAACAATCTGTAGCTAAGAGAACTGGTTATTAGAAGATGATGGGAGAGGTGGTCTTGAAGAAACATCCTGTAAGTTCAGGGAACACTTGTACATATGTGAGGAGTGTTGTCATGATCAAACTGCCATTTAGCTCCTCGAGTCATCTTCTGCTTGAAATCCAGCATAATGTCCAATCCATCGAGAGGGATACAGTTCTGCTACAATGTCACGCAGGCAAAGGAATTCTGCTTCTCTCTAAGAATCCATTCCAGGAAGAAGCCCAGGTACCACACAGTACTGTCTGTAAGACAAAAAAGATAAATTATACATTGCACAGTTTGAACGACAGTTGAACTGTGCCAGAATAACACCATTAGGGTAAAACTAGTTGCACAGGCACAGAGATTATATTTAGAACAATATCTAGCCAAATAGAAAGAAATATGGAATAACCCTCAACCTTTGCAGTGACGTGACCGTTGTCGTGGAAATTTCCTCTATTTACCAAATCATGGGAGCAAACCACACACACAAGTCAGAGTTAGTTATCAAAGTCCATCTTTAATTATATGAGCTCTATCACAACCCTGTGACTCTCAGATCGATTCAGTGTCTAACCATGAATTCTCTGAGAGCCCCCTCCACATTTCAAATGAGGTCCTTTATAGTAAAGACACACACACAGGATAAGACAGCATAGACATAATTCATCGTTCAGCTTTGTCTCCTTTCCCAAACCCAGAACCATAAACCAATCCTCCATTACAACAGGCATATATCAAATTGTCATTTATATACAACCCACTCTAAATACAAACTCCTGGACAAACTCACGGAGAGGAGGGTGAGGCTATAGGTTAACCTCTCTGATCTCCCAAACCCGGATCCGGTATCGTGACTACAGCCTCAAGCTCATTACCATAACGCAACGTTAACTATTCATGAAAATCGCAAATGAAATGAAATAAATATGCCATCTCGCAAGCTTAGCCTTTTGTAAACAAAACTGTCATCTCAGATTTTCAAAATATGCTTCTCAACCATAGGAAAACAATTTGTGTAACAGTAGCTAGCAAACAAAGGATTTAGCGTTAGCATTAGCGTTAGCATCCAGCACGCAACATTTCAACAAAAACATAAAAGCCTTCAAATAAAATCATTTACCTTTGAATAACTTCTGATGTTTTCAATGAGGATACTCTCAGTTGGATAGCAGATGCTCAGTTTTTCCAAAAAGATTCTTTGTGTATTAGAAATAGCTCCGTTTTATACATCACATTTGGCTACCAAAAAAAACCCGAAAATTCAGTCCTCAAAACGCGAACTTTTTTCCAAATTAACTCCATAATATCGACTGAAAACATGGCAAACGTTGTTTAGAATCAATCATCAAGGTGTTTTTCACATATCTCTTCATTGATACATCGTTCTTGGACACATGCTTTCTCCCCTGAATCAAATGGTAAAGTAGAAGCAGCTGGCAATTGCGCACCGAATTCGACGCAGGACACCAGGCGGACACTTGGAAAATGTAGTCTCTTATGGTCAATCTTCCAATGATATGCCTACAAATACGTCACAATGCTGCTAAGACCTTGGGCGAACGACAGAAAGTGTAGGCTCATTCCTTGCGCAATCACAGCCATATAAGGAGACAATGGAAAACAGAGCTTCAGAAATTCTGCTAATTCCTGGTTGATGCATCATCTTGGTTTCGCCTGTAGAATGAGTTCTGGGGCACTTACAGACAAAATCTTTGCAGATTCTGAAACTTCAGAGTGTTTTCTTTCCAAAACTGTCAAGAATATGCATAGTCGAGCATCTTTTCGTGACAAAATATCGCGCTTAAAACGGGAACGTTTTTTATCCAAAAATGAAATAGCGCCCCTAGAGATCTAAGAGGTTAAGATAGAAACAACATAAGAGGGAGCATAGAATGATTCCAGACTGCAAGACTCCTTTCCCCACTATGGGAAAGGTAGAGAGTGAAAGATATGTTTACACATGATGACACTTTGACCTCTCCCCTGTCAGCGGCCCAGGCAACTTAGTTTTGACATAGAACAGATAACTGCAACCTCACCACAGAATTACACAAAAATACCATTCTGATGAGAATTAACTTACACATATTTGATGAATATATAACATCTTACATATGTTACCAACAAATTCTGAATCTTCCCTAACACCGTACAAATGTACCTAGGTAGGAAGGCTGACCCTATCTAGCGTGCTGGATAGCCAATAATTGTTATTTACATCTGTTTGGAATCCTATCTTGCGTCATGCCTATAATTGTATGATTTTGAAATGGATCTACGGTCAATATCATAATCAGTGTCAACCCTCATCAATTATGTTACATAGCTAGCTAGTAAAACTATGTACCATTGCTGATGTTACACACGTTTACAAAAACATTACAAATGTGAGGCCAGGAGCATAGTAACAAGTAGGCAGGTGCCAAGCTAACTAGCTAACCAATGCCAGTCATGTGCTAACGTTTGCTGGTAAACCTAGCTTTAGGTGGCTGGTTCTAATGTTGTAGCTTGCTGTTTAGTAGCCACATCTACGACTAAAAACAGGAGAAGTGTTACAATAGATTTCCGGTTGTTAAAAAAACATTTTTAATCATGGATATGGCAACCTGTAGTTGTTTATCTAACTTATCTAGCTGGACTAGCTACCTACTAACCTGACTAGCTACATTATCAAAGAGATATTTTTTGTTTGATTTTCCCCGACCGTAACGCAGTAGTATGTTAGCAAGCAAAACACAATATGGGTTTCAGTAGATCAACTAAAGTTAGTAGCTAGCTAGCTAGCTTGCATGAAAAATAACTTACTTAGCTAACCACCGTATCTGTCATCTGCCCTCTTGGTGCTGGCATCGGCTGTAGCTGAGCTTCTTGCTAAATCCAACTTTTTCGATTCCTCTTCGCTATATTCCGGTAGAAACATGTATGGCTGAATGTCACCATGTAGCAACAAAAAATGCTCCATCAAATACGTGTTGATGATAGGAATAAATTGAAGTAATTTAGGTCTGGTAAGTTCTTTCAGTTTTGCCCAAAGGATTCTGTTGTTAGTGTCCGCCTCCCTTTCAAAAAAGCCTGCCTTGGGGGAGGAACAGGGCCAGAGCACGAAGCACCGCCCCCCCACACTTCAGAGACCGGAAAAAATGTGTCAGCTTGTATATTTAGCAATGAATACGCTGACCGGAACATCGCCGAAAGACATCCAAAGGCTCTATCGAACAAGGACAACCATATATACACACACAAAAACATAAGTCTCCAGATCTCTCCAGGGTGAAATTCCCTTTAATGTCGAGTTAAATCAAAAAATTATTCGATTTCAGAGGTTTAAAGAGGAACAAAAAACATTACTTTTGGCAGGTTGGAATCGGTTCAGAACTTTATTTTGCTGGTCGAAAGAGTGGAACAGAACAAAAAAAAATACTGGTTCTGCTCAGAACAAAAAAATGGAAAACTATTTTGGTTCCAACCCGTGCATGTGATATTTGCTACAGATGCCAAGGCTGTCGCAACCAATAAAAAATAATGTCTCTTACCTGCAGGAGAGCGATAAAGAGGAAGAAGGAGTTGGCAGCCCTTCTGAACTGAGAGTAGAGGAACCGAGGCAGGAACGTCAGGACATTATACTTTGCAGTGCTGCAGGGCAGAGAGAGATGGAAAGGGAGAGATTGAGAAAGAGAGATAAAATACAGAAAAAACATCAGTTCAGTTACATGAATCAGTTGCTTTTCGCTAATAGACATCTTATACCAGTATACAAAATGTATACAGTGCATTCGGAAAGTATTCAGACACTTTCACTTTTTCCACATCATGTTACAATACCGACCTATTCTAAAATATTTTTTTTCTCCAATTATCATTATTAGCTTTGTCATTATGTATGTATGTATGTATGTATGTATGTATGTATGTGCATGCATACACACACAAATGACAAAGCAAAAACAGGTTGAGAAACTTTTGCAGATTTTTAAAAAACTATATATTTTTTAAATAGCTTAGGCAGCGATTACAGCATCGAGTCTTCTTAAATATGACGCTCCAAGCTTGGTAGACCTATATTTGGGGAGTTTCTTCCATTCTTCTCTGCAGATCCTCTCAAGCTCTGTCAGATTGGATGGGAAGCGCCGCTGCAGAGTTGTTAGACGCCGTCAATATAAAAGGTAAACAAGAAATGCACTCTTGGGATTTTGCGCATGAAAAAGCTCTGACACTTCAGGGTCCACTCATTCAGACTGGTCTTACTCCCTCATTTATAAGACATCTAGTGGAAAGCATAGGAACTGCAAATTGAGTCCTAAGTCAATGGATACTGTAATGGCATTGAATAGAAAACTACAAAAACAAAAATACTTCCTGAATGGATTTCTCTCAGGTTTTCGCCTGCCAAATCAGTTCTGTTTTTCCTCCGACACTATTTTAACAGTTTTGGGAACTTTAGTGTTTTCTATCCAAATCTACCAGTTATATGCATATCATATCTTCTGGGCCCGAGTAGCAGGCCGTTTAATTTGGGTATGCTTTTCATCCAAAATTCCGAATGCTGCCCCCTACCCTAGAGAAGTTAAGTGCCTTTTGGCAAACTCTAAGCAGGCTTTCATGTGCCTTTTACTGAGGAGTGGCTTCCGTCTGGCCACTCTACCATAAACGCCTGATTGGTGGAGTGCTGCAGAGATGGTTGTTCTTCTGGAACTCGAGAGCTCTATCAGAGTGACCATCAGGTTCTTGGTCACCTCCCTGACCAAGGCCCTTCTCCTCAGATTGCTCAGTTTGGCCAGACGGCCAGCACTAGGAAGAGTCTTGGTGGTTCAATATTTATTCCATTTAAGAATGATAGAGGCCACTGTGTTATTGGGATCTTCAATGCTGCAGACATTTTTTGGTATCCTTCCCCAGATCTGTGCCTCGACAATCCTGTCTCGGATCTCTACGGACAATTCCTTTGACAGTGGCTTTGACATGGCTTTTGACATGGCTTCGTTTTTGCGCTGACATGCACTGTCAACTGTAGGACCTTATTTAGACAGGTGTGTGCCTTTCCAAATTATGTCCAATCAATTGAATTTACAACAGGTGGACTCCAATCAAGATGTAGAAACATTAAGGATGAACAATGGAAACAGGATGCACCTGAGCTCAATTTCAAGTCTTATAGCAAATGGTCTGAATACTTAACAGTACCAGTCAAAAGTGCAGACACACCTACTCAACTCATTCAAGGGTTTTTCTTTATTTTTACTATTTTCTACATTGTGGAACAATAGTGAACATACCAAAACTATGAAATAACAGACGGAATCATGTAGTAACCAAAAAAAAGTGTTAAACAAATCTAAATGTATTTTATATTCTTCAAAGTAGCCACCCTTTGCCAGCTTTGAACACTCTTGGCATTCTCTCAACCATCATCATGAGGAATCATTTTCCAACAGTTTTGAAGGAGTTCCCACATATGCTGGGCACTTGTTGGCTGCTTTTCCTTCACTCTGCAGTCCAACTCATCCCAAACCATCTTGTTTGGGTTGAGGTAGGGTGATTGTGGAGGTCAGGTCATTTGTTGCAGCACTCCATCACTCTCCTTCTTGGTCAAATAGCCCTTACACAACCTGGAGGTGTGTTGGGTCATTGTCCTGTTGAAAAACAAATGATAGTGGGACTAAGTGCAAACCAGATGGGATGGTGTATCGCTGCAGAATGCTGTGGTTAAGTGTGCCTTGAAATCTAAAAAAATCACTGACAGCGTCACCAGCAAAGCACCCTCACACCATCACACCTCCTCCATGCTTCACGGTGGGAACCACACATGCAGATATCATCCATTCACCTGCTCTGCGTCTCACAAAAGACACAGCGGTTGGAACCAAAAATCTCTAATTTGGACTCAACAGACCAAAGGACAGATTTCCACCGGTCGAATGTTCATTGCTTGTGTTTCTTGGCCCAAGCAAGTCTCTTCTTCTTATTGGTATCCTTTAGTAGTGGTTTCTTTGCAGCAATTCGACCATGGAGGCCTTTTGAGATGTATCCGTTACTTTAACTCTGTGAAGCATTTATTTGGGCTGCAATCTGAGGTGTAGTTAACTATAATGAACTTATCCTCTGCAGCAGAGGTAACTCTGGGACTTCCATTCCTGTGGCGGTCCTCGTGAGAGCCAGATTAATTTCCCACATTGACTGACCTTCATGTCTTAAAGTAATGATGGACTGTTGTTTCTATTTGTTTATTTGAGCTGTTCTTGCCATAATATGGACTTGGTCTTTGACTATATACCACCCCTACCTTGTCACAACACAACTGATTGGCTCAAACACATTAAGGAAAGAAATTCCACGAATTAACTTTTAACAAGGCATACCTGTTAATTGAAATGCATTCCAGGTGACTACCTTATGAAGCTGGTTGAGAGAATGCCAAGAGTGTGCAAAGTTGTTATCAAGGGTGGCTACTTTGAAGAATCTAAAATATATTCTCATTTGTTTAAGACTTTTTGGGTTACTACATGATTCCATGTGTTATTTCATAGTCTACAAAGTAGAAAATAGTAAAAATAAAGAACAACCCTAGAATGAGTAAGTGTGTTGTAAATGTGCAAAATAATTTCTAAAAATCTCTTTTCACTTCATCATTATGAAGTATTGTGTGTAGATTGCTGAGGATTTGTATTTAATCCATTTTAGAATAAGGCTGTAACGTAACAAAATGTGGAAAAAGTCAAGGGGTCTGAATACTTCCCGAAGGCACTGTAAACACACAATCCATAATAGGCCTCCATCCATCACCCTCAGCAGGATCTGTAGAAATGAGAAACATACGGTTTTCAGGGATACAGAATCTTCAACCTAGCTTCCTTTTCCCCTGAAAACCGAATGTGTGAAAACCTCAGGCGTTTATTTTACGCCAGCTACGTTAGGCAATCCATCCATAGACAAAGCACTCGATCAGAGTGTAATAAATCAACATCAATAAGCAGACATTCACACACACAGACATTGGGTAATACAAACAGAGATAGGGGAGCATTGTACACTGGCAAGTGTAGAGAGACTGGCAGACAGTCAATTCATCGTCTCCCCATATCATCCCTATAGTGGAGCGCCAAGTCAGACAACAGCATACATCAGCACACATGGCTGTAGACGGCTATAAAATAGGCACAATATCGTACCAGCCTTGCAGAGTGCTGTGCTGGCGAGCCTCATCAGCCTTTTTCGAGCCTCCCTTGATTTTCACCAAATAAAATGTTATTGGTCACATTATCCGAATATAACAGGTGTAGAATTTACAGTGAAATGCTTACTTACTGATTTGATTTGCTAACAAGCCCATTCCCAACAGCGCAGATTTAAAAAGACAAATATTTCATAAATAAAAAAGGAAATAGTAACGCAATTAAAACAATACTGAAGCTAAATACAAGGAGTACCAGTACCGAGTCAATGTGCAGGGCTAGGCGGTAGATCAGGTAATACAGTATGTACATGTGGGTAGGGGTAAAAGAGACTAGGCAATCAGGATATATAATAAACAGAGTAGCAGCAGTTCGTGTGAAAGTGTGTCTGTGTGAGCGTGTGGGTAGAGTCTAGTGAGCGTGCATAGAGCCAGTGCAAGGGAGGAAGGGCAAAACAATTAAGATAAACAAATGAATAATAAACGAGGTCAATGTAAATTGTCCGGGCAGCCATTTGATTAACTGTTCAGTCTTATGGCTTGGGGGTAGAAGCTGCTCAGGTGCCTTCTGGTCACAGACATGGTGCTCCGGTACCACTTGCAGTGCAGTAGAAGAGAGGAGAGTCTATGACTTGGATGGCTGGGCCTTCCTTTGACACCGCATGGTGTAGAGGTCCAGGTTGGCAGGGTGTTCGGCCCCAGTGATGTACTGGGCCGTATGCACTAACCTCTGTAGGGCCTTACAGGCGGATGATGAGCAGTTCCCACGCCAAGCAGTGATGCAGTCAGTCAAGATCGCCTCAATGGTGCAGCTACAGAACTTTTTGAGAATCTGAGGACCCATGCCAAATCTTTTCAGCCTCCTGAGGGAGACGAGGCATGCTCTCTTCACGTCTGTGTTGGTGTGTTTGGACCATGATAGGTCCTTAGTGATGTGGACACCGAGGAACTTGAAACTCTCGACCCACTCAACTGCAGCCCCGTCAATGTGAATGGGGGTCTGTAGTCCACGATAAGCTCCTTTGTCTTGCCCACCTAGGCTGTCTCATCGTCGTCGGTAATCAGGCCTACCACCGTCACGTCGTCGGCAAACTTAATGATGGTGCTGGATTCATGCACGCAGTCGTGGGTGAACAGGAAGTATAGTATGGGACTGAACACGCGCCCCTAAGGGGCCCCCGTGTTGAATGTCAGCGTGGCGGATGTGTTGTTGCCTACCCTTACCTCCTAGGCGCGGCCTGTCAGGAAGTCCAGGATCCAGCTGCAGACAAAGGTGTTAATTCCCAGGGTCCTTAGCTTAGTGATGAGCTTGGATGGCCCTATTGTGTTCAATGCTGAGCTGTAGTCAATGAACAGCATTCCCACGTAGGTGTTCCTCTTGTCCAGGTGGGAAAGGGCAGTGTGGAGTGCAATAGAGATTGTGTCATCAGTGTATCTGTTGGGGCAGTGTGCAAATTGGAGTGGGTGCAGGGTTTCTGGGATGAGGGTGTTGACGTGAGCCATGACCAGCGTTTCAAAGCATTTCATGGCTACAGATGTGAGTGCTACGGGGCGGTAGTCATTTAGAGACTTTAGACCTTGGCGTTCATAGGCACAGGGACTATGGTGGTTTGCTTGAAACACGTAGGTATTATAGACTGGGTCAGAGAAAGGTTGAAATGTCAGTGACAACACTTGCTAGCTGGTCAGTGCATGCTCTAAGTAAGCGTCCTGGTAATCCGTCTGGCCCTGCGGGCTTGTTTATGTAAACCTGTTTAAAGGTCTTACATCGGCTACGGAGAGGTTTGGTCATACAGTCATCATCAAGAACAGCTATTGCTCTCACGCATGGTTCAGTGTTGCTTGCCTTGAAGGGAGCATAGAAAGCATTTAGCTCGTCTGTTAGGCTCGAGTCACTGAGCAGCTCTCGGCTGAGTTTCCCTTTGTAATCCGTGATACAGTAGTTTGCAAACACTGCCACCTTCAACGAGCGTAAGTGCTGGTGTAGTTGGATTCGATCTTAGTCCTGTATTGACGCTTTGGTTGTTTAATGGTTTGTCGGAGGGCATAGCGGGATTTCTCATAAGCGTCCTGCTCCTTGAAAGCAACAGCTATAACTGCTAGCTCAGAGCAGATCCATGGCCTCCATAATCCATGGCATCTGGTTGGGATATGTACGTATTGTCAACACGGGGACAACATCGTCGATGCACTTATCAATGAAGCCGGTGACTGACGTGGTAAACTCCTTAATGCCATCGGATGAATCAAGGAACATATTCCAGTCTGGCCTGTAGCTTAGCATCCGTTTGAGCGGACCACTTTCGTAGTGAGCACGTCATTGGTAATTCCCGTTTGAGTTTTTGCTTGTAAGCCGGAATCAGGAGGATAGAGTTATGGTTTGATTTGCCAAATGGAGGGCAGGGGTGAGCTTTGTATGTGGCGAAAAGGTGATCTATTGACATGGTAGAAATGAGGTGAAATGGATCAGTTTCCTGCATTAAAATCACTGGCCACTAGGAGCGCCGCCTCTGGATGAGCATTTTCTTGTTTGCTTATGGCCCAATGAAATGTAATGTCATGTAGTATTTTAAACACTATGTAACTTATGTTGCTGGACCCCGGAAGAGTAGCTGCTGCCTATTATGGATACCCATAATAAACACAATACAAATAATCTACAGCTCGTTGAGTGTGCTTTGTGGTGGTAAATAGACAGCTAGGAAAAATACAGATGAAAAATCTCTTGGTAAATAGTATTTGACAATACAACAGAGGGCAGAGGCGAATAATCAATGTCTTTCGCCTCAGACTCATTGAAGTAGAAACGATGGCGGAAACATTACGTACAAAAAAATGTGAAGATCACCGGGGGGAAAAGGAGCCTATAAAACGGCCGCCGTTTCTCTCCGGCGCCATTCTCATCCAAGTATCTGTAAGAAAAACGAAATGGTTTGAAAAAGGTGGTCTCACTACTAGTATCCACCAGTGTATGGATCTAGGCCCTCTCCTTTTCTCTCCAAGTACACCAAGTTACTCAGCTCCGTAATATATTCACTAGGGATGTGCATCTTTCCCTTTCAAGACGATTCGATACGCATCTAGAATACATGGGCTCCGATACATTATAATTTGAAACGATTTTGTGCGATTCGATGCGATGCACTAACATTTGTTGCATAAACATTACATTTTCAATTAAAATCGGCTTCTGATGGAGCTCATGAGTTGGGCCACTCTGAGCTGACTTCTCAGAGAGAGCGAGAGAGCGAGAGAGCGAGAGAGCGAGAGCGAGAGCGAGAGCGAGAGCGAGAGCGAGAGCGAGAGCGAGAGCGAGAGCGAGAGCGAGAGCGAGAGCGAGAGCGAGAGAGAGCGAGAGAGAGAGAGAGAGAGAGAGAGAGAGAGAGAGAGAGAGAGACTAGGCATCTACCGCCCCACTACCACATTAGGGAGGCAATGTAGCCTGTTTTCTGTCTGAAATCACAAGGACCCACTAATTAATTTGTAATTTTTGCTGATTTAAGTATTTGAGCCAGTAATCTATTAATATTTATTGTTTACAAATTAGCTATGACATAGCCAATGACTATATAGCGCAACTTTGGATTTCACTCCGATCTCAAAATCAAATGGTTTTGACCGTTTTTACTTTAAGGAAAGATCTTCTCTCACTTCAGCCATGCAGCGCGCCTCACAAAAGTGATTGCTCATTATGAAATTCTCAACTTTGCCCTGTATACAGTGGGGCAAAAAGTATTTAGTCAGCCACCAATTGTGCAAGTTCTCCCACTTAAAAATATGAGAGAGGCCTGTATTTTTCATCATAGGTACGCTTCAACTATGACAGACAAAATTATTTTTAAAAAATCCAGAAAATCACATTGTAGGATTTTTAATGAATTTATTTGCAAATTATGATGGAAAATAAGTATTTGGTCAATAACAAAAGTTTCTCAATACTTTGTTATATACCCTCTGTTGGACATAACTGAGGTCAAACGTTTTCTGTAAGTCTTCACAAGGTTCTCACACTGTTGCTGGTATTTTGGCCCATTCCTCCATGCAGATCTCCTCTAGAGCAGTGATGTTTTGGGGCTGTTGCTGGGCAACACGGACTTTCAACTCCCTCCAAAGATTTTCTATGGGGTTGAGATCTGGAGACTGGCTAGGCCACTCCAGGACCTTGAAATGCTTTTTATGAAGCCACTCCTTCGTTGCCCGGGCGGTGTGTTTGGGATCATTGTCATGCTGAAAGACCCAGCCACGTTTCATCTTCAATGCCCTTGCTGATGGAAGGAGGTTTTTACTCAAAATCTCATGATACATGTCCCCATTCATTCTTTCCTTTACACGGATCAGTCGTCCTGGTCCCTTTGCAGAAAAACAGCTCCAAAGCATGATGTTTCCACCCCCATGCTTCACAGTAGGTATGGTGTTCTTTGGATGCAACTCAGAATTCTTTGTCCTCCAAACATGACAAGTTGAGTTTTTACCAAAAAGTTATATTTTGGTTTCATCTGACATTCTCCCAATCTTCTTCTGGATCATCCAAATGCTCTCTAGCAAACTTCAGACGGCCTGGACATGTACTGGCTTAAGCAGGGAGACACGTCTGGCACTGCAGGATTTGAGTCCCTGGCGGCGTAGTGTGTTACTGATGGTAGGCTTTGTTACTTTGGTCCCAGTTCTCTGCAGGTCATTCACTAGGTCCCCCCGTGTGGTTCTGGGATTTTTGCTCACCGTTCTTGTGATCATTTTGACCCCACGGGGTGAGATCTTGCGTGGAGCCCCAGATCGAGGGAGATTATCAGTGGTCTTGCATGTCTTCCATTTCCTAATAATTGCTCCCACAGTTGATTTCTTCAAACCAAGCTGCTTACCTATTGCAGATTCAGTCTTCCCAGCCTGGTGCAGGTCTACAATTTTGTTTCTGGTGTCCTTTGACAGCTCTTTGGTCTTGGCCATAGTGGAGTTTGGAGTGTGACTGTTTGAGGTTGTGGACAGGTGTCTTTTATACTGATAACAAGTTCAAACAGGTGCCATTAATACAGGTAACGAGTGGAGGACAGAGGAGCCTCTTAAAGAAGAAGTTACAAGTCTGTGAGAGCCAGAAATCTTGCTTGTTTGTAGGTGACCAAATACTTCTTTTCCACCATAATTTGCAAATAAATTCATTAAAAATCCTACAATGTGATTTTCTGGATTTTTTTTCTCATTTTGTCTGTCATAGTTGAAGTGTACCTATGATGAAAATTACAGGCCTCATCTTTTTAAGTTGGAGAACTTGCACAATTGGTGGCTGACTAAATACTTTTTGCCCCACTGTATCTAAAAATGACCATATATCCTGATTGTTTAAAGCAAAACTACGAAAACTATTGCTGAACAATCAAAATACATTGACTGTCAACGCAGTTACATGCAGTTCGACACTGAAAAAGAACGTATCAATTGTCACAAAACATGAGGTATTTTCGTATGGTAGAAAGACGTGCACACAAAAAAGTGAACCAGCGATTGGTAATATTTGAATCGGTTTTCTGACAATTATGTATATCAACTATGTATTGGCCATTGAGAGCCTTCGAAGCCACCGGTCAGCAATATTGGCACTTTCCAGTAGGAGCAGTCCTCCATAGGAATGAATGGAATTCTACAGTATTTCAATTAAATGTTTCAAGGACAAAATGTATTTAAGTATTTTTTTGTTGTAGTGTGGACAGTAATCTAAAATAAAGTATACTTTGGGATTTTGGCAATGAGACTCTGTATTTACTTTACAAGAGTCAAATTAACCCCCCAAAAAATGTATTACAAAAAAAATACATGGGGCAAAAACAAATAGACATTAATAAATGCATTTCTTTAGATTACAAAATATTTTTGACAGTTGTGGGGGGAGTGTCAAGATGGAGGCACAGTGGATTCAACACAGCGCCCCCTATCAGTCATCTGTATATATAAATCATCGGTTTGAACCCCCTAGCACCATCCCCCCGGGGGCCACATTTGGTCTGGAAGGCCGCACTATTGTGCCGCACCATGAGTATTTACACCTGGGCACAAATGCCCTTTATTTCCCCAGAGTACAATTTTTATGTCTCTGCGTGCAGTTTGAAAGAAGTCGCTAACTAGCGCTAGCATGTTAGCAGATACCCATAGACTTCCAGTCATTGCACTGAGGCTAGTTAGGGAAAATACCTATAACATCCGTCATACTTGACACATAAAAAATGGTATCCACAAGTTCGTCTGACTCTAGGAAAGTAGATAAAGGTCATCATTGGCAAAATCCCGAAGTATCTCTTTAAAAGGCAAAGAGGTCAGATTTGCTGGAGGTCGATACACAAAAAATGCTTGCCTTTAAGAAAACAGCACAGATACTCACGCCAGCGCATACCCCTGAGAGTACCACTTCAATCACCATAATTGACCCATATGAATTATCTTCAGATTTAACTGAGAATTATCAGGTATTCATAAGTCTCTTATTTTTGTCAATTCATCACTTCAATTTCAATAGACAATTACCTTTTCAAATGAAGATTTGCACCTTATCCGATTGTCTAGCGGCCTATCTGTGTCCTATCAGGGTGTAAAAGCTGGATACTTCTATAGGGGGAGTCTGGTTCATACTGCATGTCTGACCTTCCTCCATCCCCAATATAGATCACCCCGAGCCCATATTTAAACTCTGGCACATTGACATACGACCATTCCCCTGTTTTGTCAAGTGGCGGCAACACTTAAAATGTTTTCCTTTTTTCCTCCCAGCACGGTGTGTCTCACTCAGGGCAAAGCGGGCAGGTGGGAAGGAGAGAGAGACCGAGAGAGGGAGAGGGGAGAGAGGGAGATGTCAAGTACTGCAGTGCGACTGACTCGATGGCGCTTCGTGCACCCAATTGAATAAACGTTTATCATCCAAGCAAATATCTGACGATATAAAATGCAGCCGTCCTTGAATCGCAGCACTGGAGCATTGTGTGAGGAAACGCATGTACAGTGCCTTGCGAAAGTATTCGGCCCCCTTGAACTTTGCGACCTTTTGCCACATTTCAGGCTTCAAACATAAGATATAAAACTGTATTTTTTTGTGAAGAATCAACAACAAGTGGGACACAATCATGAAGTGGAACGACATTTATTGGATATTTCAAACTTTTTTAACAAATCAAAAACTGAAAAATTGGGCGTGCAAAATTATTCAGCCCCTTCACTTTCAGTGCAGCAAACTCTCTCCAGAAGTTCAGTGAGGATCTCTGAATGATCCAATGTTGACCTAAATGACTAATGATGATAAATACAATCCACCTGTGTGTAATCAAGTCTCCGTATAAATGCACCTGCACTGTGATAGTCTCAGAGGTCCGTTAAAAGCGCAGAGAGCATCATGAAGAACAAGGAACACACCAGGCAGGTCCGAGATACTGTTGTGAAGAAGTTTAAAGCCGGATTTGGATACAAAAAGATTTCCCAAGCTTTAAACATCCCAAGGAGCACTGTGCAAGCGATAATATTGAAATGGAAGGAGTATCAGACCACTGCAAATCTACCAAGACCTGGCCGTCCCTCTAAACTTTCAGCTCATCCAGAGTGGAGAAGGAGAAGACTGATCAGAGATGCAGCCAAGAGGCCCATGATCACTATGGATGAACTACAGAGATCTACAGCTGAGGTGGGAGACTCTGTCCATAGGACAACAATCAGTCGTATATTGCACAAATCTGGCCTTTATGGAAGAGTGGCAAGAAGAAAGCCATTTCTTAAAGATATCCATAAAAAATGTCGTTTAAAGTTTGCCACAAGCCACCTGGGAGACACACCAAACATGTGGAAGAAGGTGCTCTGGTCAGATGAAACCAAAATTGAACTTTTTGGCAACAATGCAAGACGTTATGTTTGGCGTAAAAGCAACACAGCCCATCACCCTGAACACACCATCCCCACTGTCAAACATGGTGGTGGCAGCATCATGGTTTGGGCCTGCTTTTCTTCAGCAGGGACAGGGAAGATGGTTAAAATTGATGGGAAGATGAATGGAGCCAAATACAGGACCATTCTGGAAGAAAACCTGATGGAGTCTGCAAAAGACCTGAGACTGGGATGGAGATTTGTCTTCCAACAAGACAATGATCCAAAACATAAAGCAAAATCTACAATGGAATGGTTCAAAAATAAACATATCCAGGTGTTAGAATGGCCAAGTCAAAGTCCAGACCTGAATCCAATCGAGAATCTGTGGAAAGAACTGAAAACTGCTGTTCACAAATGCTCTCCATTCAACCTCACTGAGCTCGAGCTGTTTTGCAAGGAGGAATGGGAAAAAAATTCAGTCTCTCGATGTGCAAAACTGATAGAGAATAATAATAATAAATAAAATAATAAAGTAGCGGCTTATAGTCCGGAAATTACGGTAATAAAAAATAAAAAAATACAGAAATGTATCTTTCGTGTTTCATAATTTTCCTTCAATTCGCAAGAGGATTGGCCAAAATAAATTACATTTTAACGTAAATCTTTTGTATGGTCCATTCATCCTCTGAATGGCACACATACACAATTAACGTCTCAATTGTCTCAAGGCTTACAAATCCTTATTTTACCGGTCTCCTGTAAGCCTGCCACACACACATACGATACATTTATTGAACATAAGAATGAGTGTGAGTTTGTCACTTCCCACGAGCCGGGTTGTGACAAAGAGCTCTTATAGGACCAGAGCACACATAATAATATAATAGTAATCAATCAATTTGCTCTTTATTTAACCATGAATATGAAACCTTATTTGTTCATAGACAATTGTGAATAACTCACAGGTTAATGAGAAGGGTGTGCTTTAATTGACCCCCCAAAAAAGTTACGGACATATACCAGGAGCTGTGCAAGGCCCGCCAAGTGTGTTGACTCATCCAGCTATAACACATAGAATTCATTGGCCTGTATGCAAAGCATTAATTGTTTCATAAAATCTCCTGCCATGTTACTGATGCGTCGTGAAACAGTGTTGTTTGATGAAAGCGTTGTCTGTGTAGTTTTTTGGGCCTTTTCCTCCAGCATTGTCCGCGGCAGGAAGAATTAAGTCCTCCACAATAGTATGGGGCTTGCCTGTCCTAGCCACTCGGTAGCTCACCTTATAAGATGCTTCTAGTCCCTTGTTATTAGTGGTATCTGTTGCTTTTATACATGTCGTACTACTCAAAAATCTTAATTATCACTAAAAATACTCCTATGGCTTATTTTTCAAATTAGCATGTTTTGCTTCTAAAATGTCAGCGTAAGAGTGAAGGTATCATTGAGTTGTGAGAGAGTACTTTTGCACATATGACACACTGTGGCTGAGTAAAGGCACTACTCCCAATATAAGTGAACCCCAAATGAATGTAGTTCATCATATTTGCGCCTCTTCAATGGTCCAACATCCCTGTCTTTTGTTCGGTGCTTTCCCGGGTAAGGGGGCAGTAGCTCTTTGGCTGCATCAGATTCACAACTGTCTGCGTCCATGCTAACTGAGCTAACAACAAATGTAGAATTACTGAAGAGTTAGCATTGGATGTGCTCGTGGAAGCAGAACTTACTTTTTTTAACCTTTCATCCATTTTCAAGCAAACGGAATGAGCAGCAACTACATGACTGCATTAGTGGAATTCCCGCGAGAGAGTAACGATTAATGTGACTGGATGTTATTATTTGACTGGGCTACCTGTATTTGACATTGGTTTATTTTAAGGCAGTGAAACGATGGGATGGTGTTCTTCTTCCAAACATAACGATGGTCATTATGGCCAAACAATTATATTTTTGTTTCATCAGTGTCGTGGAAATTTCCTCTATTTACCAAATCATGAGCGCAAACCACAACACAAGTCAGAGTTAGTTATCAAAGTCCATCTTTAATTATATGAGCTCTATCACAACCCTGTGACTCTCAGATCAATTCAGTGTCTATCAATGAATTCTCTGAGAGCCCCTTACACATTGCAGCTGAGATCCTTTAATAGCAAAGAGTAAGTAAAAAAGCCAGACAAGGCACATGTAATCTCCACAAAGCATTATCCACATGGCATTATCCCTGTGAGTGCTCTGCAACAGGTCACTCCATCTTTGGTGGTTTGATTAGGCTCAGCTTTCCATGTGTGCATAGTCAGACAGCATAGACATAATAAATCGTTCAGCTTTGTCTCCTTACTCAAACCCAGAACCATAAACCAATCCTCCATATCAACAGGCATATATCAAAATTGTCATTTAGATACAACCAATTCTAAATACAACCAATCCTAGACAAGCTCACGGGGAACATAGAATGATTCCAGACACTGCCATCCTGACTGGCACACAGACACAGTGGAGCAAAAGATATGTTTACACATGATGACAACTTAGTCTTGACATAGAAAAGAACTGCAAATCCTGCCACAGTATTATACAAAAATAACATTCTGATGAGAAGTAATTTACAAACATATGATGAATATAAAAACATCTTACCTATGTTACCAACCAATTCTGATTATTCCCCAACATCAGACCAGAGGACATTTCTCCAAAAAGTACAATCTTTGTCCCCATGTGCCGTTGCAAACCGTAGTCTGGCTTTTTTAATGGCGGTTTTGCAGCAGTGGCTTCTTCCTTGCTGAGTGGCCTTTCAGGTTATGTCGATATAGGACTCGTTTTACTGTGGATATAGAGACTTTTGTACCTGTTTCCTCCAACATCTTCACAAGGTCTTTTGCTGTTGTTCTGGGATTGATTTGCACTTTTCGCACCAAAGTGCGTTCATCTCTACGAGACAGAAGGCGTCTCCTTCCTTAGTGGTATGACGGCTGTGTGGTCTTATGGTGTTTATAATTGCGTACTATTGTTTGTACAGATTAACATGTTTGGAAATTGCTCCCAAGAATAAACCAGACTTGTGGAGGTCTGGCTGATTTCTTTTGATTTTCCCATAATGTCAAGCAAATAGGCACTGAGTTTGAAGGTAGGCCTTGAAAGACAACCACAGGTACACCTCCAATTGACTCAAATTATGTCAATTAGCCTATCAGAAGCTTCTAAAGCCATGACATCATTATCTGGAATTTTCCAAGCTGTTTAAAGGCACAGTCAACTTAGTGTATGTAAACTTCTGACCCACTGGAATTGTGACACAGTGAATTATAAGTGAAATAATCTGTCTGTAAACAATTGTTGGAAAAATGACTTGTGTCATGCACAAAGTAGATGTTCTAACCGACTTGCCAAAACTGTAGTTTGTTAACAAGAAATTTGTGGAGTGGTTGAAAAACGAGTTAATGACTCCAACCTAAGTCTATGTAAACTTCCGACTTCAACTGTATATCCCCATTAAAAAATATTAAATGGACGGTTTGAAAATGTGAATATTTGTATATATTTTACTTGTGAATCACATTTTTATTTGGCGTACCCCCGACAGCATTGTGCGTACCCCAGTTTGGGAATACCTGATATACACTGATTGATGTCACCTGAAATCCATCATAGCTTTCACCTGGATTCCCCTAGTCAGTCTTTCATAGAAAGAGCAGGTATTCCTAATGTTTTGTTCACTCAGTGTATATAGACATATCAAATATTACCCCACTAAAATCAGCATATGCCCACACCATTCTGTTGTTGGGGTACGCCCACACCATTCTGTTGTTGGGTTACGCACACACCATTCCAACACAGAAAAGCTGCTTTTGAACACACCTAATTACCATTTTTCACACCGCCTGATAGAGGTCCTGGAAGGCAGGGAGCTCAGCCCCAGTGATGTACTGGGCTAGCCGCATCACCCTCACGCCATGTGATTAAGGGCGGTGCTGTTGCAATAACTTTGAGGATTTGGACACAAACCTTTTCTGCCTCGAGGGGGAAGAGGCGCTGTCGTGCCATCTTCACCACTGTGCACGTGGACCATTTTAAGTCCTTAGTGATTTGGACACAGCGGAACTTGAAGCTCTTGACCCGCTCCACTGCAGCCCAGTCAATGGGGGCGTACTCGACCCCTGTTTCCTATAGTCCACAACCAGTTACTTGGTCTTACTGACGTTGACGGAGAGGTTGTTATCCGGGCACCAAACTGCCAGGTCACTGACCTCCTCCCTGTTGGCTGTCTCATTGTCACTGGTGATTAGGCCTACCACCGTCGTGTCGTCAGCAAACTTGGTGTTGGAGTCGTCCGTGGCCAAGCAGTCGTGGGTGAACAGGCAGTACAGGAGGGGACAAAGCACACACCCCTGAGGAACTCCCGTGTTGAGGGTCAGCGTGGCAGAGATGTTGCCTATTCTCCCCATCTGGGGTCTGCACGTCAGGAAGTCCAGGATCCAGTTGCAGAGGCAGGTGATCAGTCCCAGGGTCCTAACCTTGGTGATTAGCTTGCAGAGAAAATGGTGTTGAGCGCTGAGCTGTAGTCAATGAACAGCATTCTCACATAGATATTTCTCTTAATAAGCAAAGTTGGGCCGGAGCCATCAAAACGGCGGCCATCCGGTACGGTGCCATCTTAACACCTGGAAGGAAAACTATTTCATAGAACTCTGGAAACACTGGACTGTTACTTTAATATAGTGACTCATACATTGCTTTTGTGAGTCAGTCTCAATTTGCAGAGGTAGTGAAGGAGTGTCATTTCCATTTCCTCAATTGTAGCACAGTCATGTATATTGAAATAATCTAGGTTAGTGACCATGTCACCAGTTCTCAACCCAACTCATTATTTGAAAGTATCACTATTTGAACCTATACACTCCATCCAATTTCCCCTCTGCTCACCTCAGTTAAATTACCCTCTCTGTAAAAGAGCCCTTACTGCTACGCACCAATGGCACTGCCAAATCACATTAGTCAGCTCAACAACACCGTACCATACCCGTCCAATTAACAAGCACACAACATGTGTTAGATTAGATTTCAAATGTACATAAGAACATCTGTTAGTGTTGCGGGACCCAGATGAGATCAGGACAGCTCTAATGCAGTCCTAGGCTACGTCCTTGGGCTTTAGGGATTATCCAGTGAGAATGAGGGCTTCTCCATTCTACTCAGAGATAGGGATTTCCCTCCACGCTCCAGACTGCCAGCAGCCAGTGGAGTGGACAGACAGGTGGAGACAGCTCTCTCAGCTCCCCCGTGACACTGCACAACGTGGAGGGGAGAGGGGGAGAGGCAGGAATCACACTGGTATAGCTCCCCTACTACGCTCCAGTGGGTACAACACAATAACCTGGATGGCACCCCATGGACAAGACTCTTTTACTCTCGCAGTTGAGGGGGAGATGTGCAGTGGTGCTGTTGTGGACCTAAGGGGGTGCATTAACCTCAGCTGCACAGTAGATAAACCTACACAAAACACAGCACCATGGACAGAAACCACACTTACACAATTGTGTGTGGGCTATCATTAGTATTAAACGAAGAGGAACTGCCAACTACCCATCTCTCTCTCCACCCACTTTCTCTCTCCCCTCACTTGACATTTTAGTCATTTAGCAGACACTGATATCCAGAGTGACTTACAGGTGCAAGCTACTTTTGTCTGTTATAGATTATGGGGAAATGATCTACACGCATGCTACGGCATCAGCACTTAAATCGCTGGATGCTAATTATCATTGCGCACTTATTATTACGGGTACTAGCTACAGAACTCACCCCTGTGTTTTATATAAAAATGTGGGTTGGACTTCACTGTCCGTGAGACGAGAACAACATGCTCTCGTGTTTGTCTATAAAGCACTTCTGAATAAACTACAGTGCCTTGCGAAAGTATTCGGCCCCCTTGAACTTTGCGACCTTTTGCCTCATTTCAGGCTTCAAACATAAAGATATAAAACTGTATTTTTTTGTGAAGAATCAACAACAAGTGGGACACAATCATGAAGTGGAACGACATTTATTGGATATTTCAAACTTTTTTAACAAATCAAAAACTGAAAAATTGGGCGTGCAAAATTATTCAGCCTCCTTAAGTTAATACTTTGTAGCGCCACCTTTTGCTGCGATTACAGCTGTAAGTCGCTTGGGGTATGTCTCTATCAGTTTTGCACATCGAGAGACTGACATTTTTTCCCATTCCTCCTTGCAAAACAGCTCGAGCTCAGTGAGGTTGGATGGAGAGCATTTGTGAACAGCAGTTTTCAGTTCTTTCCACAGATTCTCGATTGGATTCAGGTCTGGACTTTGACTTGGCCATTCTAACACCTGGATATGTTTATTTTTGAACCATTCCATTGTAGATTTTGCTTTATGTTTTGGATCATTGTCTTGTTGGAAGACAAATCTCCGTCCCAGTCTCAGGTCTTTTGCAGACTCCATCAGGTTTTCTTCCAGAATGGTCCTGTATTTGGCTCCATCCACCTTCCCATCAATTTTAACCATCTTCCCTGTCCCTGCTGAAGAAAAGCAGGCCCAAAGCATGATGCTGCCACCACCATGTTTGACAGTGGGGATGGTGTGTTCAGCTGTGTTGCTTTTACGCCAAACATAACGTTTTGCATTGTTGCCAAAAAGTTCAATTTTGGTTTCATCTGACCAGAGCACCTTCTTTCACGTTTGGTGTGTCTCCCAGGTGGCTTGTGGCAAACTTTAAACAACACTTTTTATGGATATCTTTAAGAAATGGCTTTCTTCTTGCCACTATTCCATAAAGGCCAGATGTGTGCAATATACGACTGATTGTTGTCCTATGGACAGAGTCTCCCACCTCAGCTGTAGATCTCTGCAGTTCATCCAGAGTGATCATGGGCCTCTTGGCTGCATCTCTGATCAGTCTTCTCCTTGTATGAGCTGAAAGTTTAGAGGGACGGCCAGGTCTTGGTAGATTTGCAGTGGTCTGATACTCCTTCCATTTCAATATTATCGCTTGCACAGTGCTCCTTGGGATGTTTAAAGCTTGGGAAATATTTTTGTATCCAAATCCGGCTTTAAACTTCTTCACAACAGTATCTCGGACCTGCCTGGTGTGTTCCTTGTTCTTCATGATGCTCTCTGCGCTTTTAATTTTGCACGCCCAATTTTTCAGTTTTTGATTTGTTAAAAAAGTTTGAAATATCCAATAAATGTCGTTCCACTTCATGATTGTGTCCCACTTGTTGTTGATTCTTCACAAAAAAATACAGTTTTATATCTTTATGTTTGAAGCCTGAAATGAGGCAAAAGGTCGCAAAGTTCAAGGGGGCCGAATACTTTCGCAAGGCACTGTACCTTCTTATTTATCATCACTCATCAGCATTAGAATTATAATTCATAAAACCAGGTCTGAAGCATGGATTAAACTTGAGGCCCATGAGATTTCAAAAGAGTTGGGTATGGCTGCCTTTTCCTGTTACGCTCCTTGCCTATGGAATAGCCTGCAGACTAAACTTAAACTTGAGACTTGTCCCCCTGTTGCCCATTTAAAAAATTTATTGGAGCATTTTTATATTGCTTGTAACTGTTTCAGGTAATGCAAGTTCTTGTGCTGTTAGGGAAATAACCTGTGTGTAAATGTAACAATCTGCTGCTGTATTTGTGTTATCTGTGATTATTTTGTTTGTCTTGTGTAGTTTCTGAAACTGTATGTGTTAACATGTATAAGCAGGGCCCAAAGATAAAAGAGACCTTGGTCTCAGTCTGTGTTCATTGTTGAAATAAAGGTATAATAATACAACATGAATAACAACGTAAGCACCACATAAAATTTAGGAACACCAGAAAGATTAGATTATTTTCTGGCAAAACTGTGTTACTACAGTTGAGTAAAAGGAGGATAAACTGCACTGATTCCAGCTCGGAAGAATGAGCTACGACAAAGTTGTGGCAAAATGACTTAAGGACAACAAAGTCAAGGTAGTGGAGTGGCCATCACAAAACCCTGACCTCAATCCTATAGACAATTTGTGGGCAGAACTGAAAAACCATGTGCGAGCAAGGAGGCCTACAAACCTGTCTCAGTTACACCAGCTCTGTCAGGAGGAAAAAAATTCACCCAACTTATTGTGGGAGGCTTGTGGAAGGCTACCCAAAACGTTTGACACAAGTTAAACAATTTAAAGGCAATGCTACCAAATACTAATTGAGTGTATGTAAACTTCTGACCCACTGGGGATGTGATGAAAGAAATAAAAGCTGAAATAAACCACTCTACACTATTATTTTGACATTTCACATTCTTAAAATAAAGTGGTGATCCTAGCTGACCTAAGACAGGGAATTTTTTACAAAGATTTAATGTCAAGGAATTGTGAAAAACTGAGTTTAAATGTATTTGGCTGAGGTGTATGTAAACTCCCGACTTCAACTGTATGTTGAAAACGTTACTGGGATATGCAATGGATCATTAAGAATCATTCAATATTCCCTTTCTTTTGATGTTCAGTGAAATAATCCAATGAGAAGAGTCAACCCATTTAATTGAAGTTAAATTCGTAACTAAATCGTTTTGGTTTTTTTTCTATTGGAAGGATTTCAATTATTTGCAATTATGTCTACTTTTGACAAGGTAAAAAGGTTTATGTTTGTCTCCATATGATATGGTAAATATATCCAATGCAAAAAACATCTACATTTCAATGATAGTAATATAATTTGCATATATTTAGGTTAATTTCCATATATTCCCGTTAATTCCCACGGAAGGTTTCCACCTCTGAATATTCCCCAAAATGCTACTGAATTTTGGTAGATGCCTCTCACACCAAGCATTGCCTCATTGCTATCTGCGATTCCTTGGAACTTTCCTCCGTATGGTTACGGTAAGGGTTCGGGTTAGGTAAGTGTTAAGGTTAGGGTTTAGCGCAGGGACGTCCAAAACATAGCTACGAAGTGCTACTTTGTAACCTGCAAAGTTTTTTTTTGTGGCTCTGAAAACATTTGAATGACAGAGGTTGAGGATTACCCTTTGCATAGAGCAAATATAACACCAGATTTCGCGGGCTTCACTAAAGGGCTGTAACGTTAACATTACCACAGTTGAACGTTCTTAGCACGGCACTTACTTCACATTCGGGCATAGCATCCATCCATTGTTTGTCACGACACCCGATCATGACACGTCACATAACAGTATGACCAGCGCACATTTTTGGCAAGCTTCTATCTACTCAGCACTCACCGTAGAAGCAGTAAGACTAAGTTAGTTCACTCTCCCCTCTTACTGGGGTAGTTGCGTTGGCACGGTGGTAGTGTCCAGTCTTAGTGTAGCGCATCAAGGCAAGATGGGTATATAGCCATGAAAAGAGCGCCCTCTTTAGGTCAAATAAAGAAATGCATGAAAAAGTTATTCTATGAAGGAAGGCTTTTTTGCAAAGCTTTTTCTCAGCATTTTATTTCTGTAATTTTCAATGGATTAAACGCCAATACAAATACATTGGTAAAAGGATAATATCGGTCAACTGATAAATCGGTCGGGCTCTAGTTATAAACTCTGAACACGTGACAGCAAAATGGATGCAGAGGATGTGAAAAATGAACTTGATATGGGAGAATGCTCAGGAGGGAAAGGGGAAGTAAGATGTGTGGAAGAAATTTGACTTGGTTGTGGAAACTACTGGAGATCAAGAAAAAGAGGGAAGATAAGGATCAAGCGCTACGTGCATATTGGTGTTTATAGAAGGCTGCTATAATAAGCCTACTAATTATAATGACATTACTTATTATAATGATGATCAAAATAATAACAACAAGGAGATGGAAGAAAAAGGAGGGTATCAGAGCGAGCGTTGCATGCGCATTAATGTGTGACAGGTGCTGTTAGATTACAATATTCAATTTTTTTTGACCATTTGGAACAGTGTACACACTAAATAAATGATAAGTAATACCAGAGTGTGTGTTCTAAATGGGGGGAAAAGTGTAAAGCCTATATTACAGCGTAGCAAAGATTAAAACAGCCGCATTTGTGAAATTGCTTTATCCGACATGTTGTGGATGCGTAAGGCTTGGAGCTCACGGAATCAGTAGGCCATTAAACAAACACTCAGGCAACAGAACCAGGATGTGTCTCATTTCTGTAGACATATATGGATGATTTATAAAGTCAGGCACATTTAACAGTCGGGTTATTGATTATAACCCTAATTAAGTTTTGGTTTACTCTTCTCACTTTTCTTAGACAATTAATGCAAGGCAAAATAGCAACATGGTCTAGGAAAAGGCGCCAATTCAACAGCGCACTGATGTATCCAACGCGGGAGAAATTGCATTTGGGACCCGTTTCAGAAAGCTGGGCGTATGACTAACATTACGACTTCACAGGAGGCATTTGAACATAAAAATATATTATTTTTTAATCTAAATCCAATTTGTTTTCAGAAATGCCTTTTTGAACATTTAGGTGCCGTAATAAAGAACTAGTGTGTGATCTGTAAATATAAAATCACAATGCTGTTTAGAAATGATTGGTTGAGATAATGAGAGGGCTGGCACATTCACTAGAAAGAGAGTCCATTCTGTCACTCAAGGCCTCTCTGTCAAATGGCACATCCATTGGATTTACTCATATTTTCATCATGGACTACATGAAAATTGTAGCTACAGCTTTCAATACCAGTGTTGCCTTGAATACACTTGCTGCTATCCAACACAGCAGTCTGGACTGGTTGAAGCCGAGTGGGGAGGATTATTTTGAAAGTGTTTTAGTCTGCCGTGAATCATCATAATTCATACACAGGTAAGAGTCAAGACATAACATGCAAAGATAGCTATGTTGTCGTCTCGTCTGTAACAAAAAGTTTTCATTGCAAGCTATTGTTAGCCATTTGTACAATGGGAGGTTCTAATCCTGAATGCTGATTGGTTAAAACCACATTCCAGACGGTGTCTATCCCACAAGTTACCACTGGCTAAATCTATGACGTTAAAATGCCTATTTACTCTGTTCCATTTGACTGTGCAATCCACGGTCTCATCAGCCCAGCCAGGCAATTTTAAAACTTTATCTCCACTATAAAAAGCATCTAGACAGCTCATTTCTTTTAGACTAACATTGTTTTCAACAGCGTAGATTTGTATAAACCTTGCCGTCTGTCTCTCCAACATTTGCAACATTGTTTCAATATTCAAATTCGATTTGCAGCTGTCCCATAGTATTGAACGTGTTGTTAGCTCCTCTGAAAAACAGTGTCCTGACAAGAGAGCACATTTTCTATGCCAGGCGAAATCGTGCCTCATTAGCTCATTGTTATGGATGTATCCAAATAAATTTCACTAGAAAAACAGCTTAAACAAATGCAAATGCAGCTACTGTTGTTATTCTGGCTGCACTGTTTGACGTCACTAAGTTAGCTGTAGTTGGCTTACTAGCAAGCAAGGGATAATGTTGCCAGCCAGTATGGCAATGGAACATTTAGAACGAATGACTGGATTGTACCCATAGATACAGAACAAAAAGACTGAACGACTGACTAGCTGAACATCTGGATCGATGGGCGGCTACGGGAACGTAGAAAGGAGAGGTCTGATTCCACCTCGCCTCCGAGGCATCCCGGACATCTCCGACGTCTCCCAATTCGCCTCTTCCCGAGCCGATGCAACTATGCAAAGCTAGGTTGTTTCCAGCCGAACGTTTACGCAGGTTTAACACGAAGAGTTGCCTGTATGCGGGACTACTGGTCATTTCGTGTCCTGATGTCCAATAAAAGACCAGGCTCACCGGTAGGGGCGAGTACTCTGGTGGGCCATACTGAGAACTTTCCCTCTCCCCTTACTCGCACCCCATCCTGCTGTGGAGAAACCAGTCAAAATATCGCCGGGTACTCATTGAATCTGGGGCCGATGAGAGTTTCATGGATGCCACACTGGAGTCCGAGCTGGGCATCCCCACTCAGCCCCTCTCCATTCCCATGGACGTTAGAGCGCTGGACGGGCGCTCTATAAGCAGGGTCACGCACTACACCACTCCCATCAACCTACAAGTGTCAGGAAATCACAGCGAGGCTATCCAATTCCTGCTAATTAAGTCTCCTCACTTTCCTGTGATATTGGGCTCTCTTGGCTCCTGTGACACAATCGCCTCATTGACTGGACTGCTGGTGCCATCATGGGCTGGAGTCCGTTCTGCCACGCCCATTGCCTGAAGTCTTCCTATGGGTTCGGAAGTTGCCACGGACCTCTCCGCCATTCTGCAGAGTACCAGGACTTCCGAGAGGTTTTCAGTAAGGCCCGGGCCACTTCGCTTCCTCCGTCCCCGACCCTATGACTGTGGGATTGACCTTCTCCTGGGCACCACACCACCCCGGGGACGACTGTATTCACTGTCAGATTTTGGAGACCTACATCGAGGACTCCATGGCTGCACGGTGTATCCATTCTTCTGCCTCCCCCGCAGGGTTCTTCTTTGTGGCAAAAATGGACAAAACTCTGCGCCCGTGCAGAGGTGACGAGTGGAAGACTGCCTTTAACAAGGCCAGTGGTCACTACGAATATCTGGTCATGCCATTTGGTCTAACCAACACTTCAGCTGTGTTCCAGGCCCTGGTTAATGACATTCTCTGCGACATGTTGAACAGGGTCCTCTTCCTTGACGATATCCTCGTTTTCTCCCGCTCAGCCAAAGAACACATGCTCCATGTCTGACAGGTCCTACAGCACCGCCTGGAGAACCAGCTTTTTCTGAAACTCCACCATCCCCTTCCTCGGGTACATCATCGCCGTTGGGAATGTGCACATGAATGTGCGCATGGAGTTTGCCCACTCCTCCAGGCTGACCTGCTACCCGGGCTCCCGTCAGACCCTGGCCTTTGTGCGACAACGGTTTTGGTGGCCTACCATGGTCCCTGACATCTCCGCCTGCACAATCTGTGCGCAGAATAAAACTCCTCTGCAAGCTCCAGCTGGATTCCTTCAACTACTTCTTGTCCCTCACCGTTCCTGGTTACCCATATCACTGGACTTCGTCCCTGGTCTTCCCCCATCTGATGGCAACACAGTCATCCTTACAGTAGTGGACCAGTTTTCCAAGGCAGAATTTCATTCCTTCATTCCTTTCTCCAAGCTACCCTCTGCCAAAGATGGCCCAGCACGTCTTCCGGAGCCATGGACTCCGACCGGGACCCTCAGTTCTCATCCCGGTTCGGGAACCCTCATTGGTTCGTCGGCCAGCCTGTCCTCCGGGTTCCACCTCCAGTCAAACCGCCAGTCGGAGCGAGCCAATCAGGACCTGGAGATGGCTGTTCGCGGCCTTGTCTCCTCCAACCCAACCATCTGGAGCCAGCAACTCGTGTGGGTTGAGAATGACCCTCTATTACTCTGCCACTGGTCTCTCGCCTTTTGAGTGTTCCCTGGGATATCAGCCCCCATCTCTTCCCGGAGCAAGAGGTTGAAATACCCTCTGCCGAGATGTTCAGCCGCTGCTGTCGCCGGACCTGGAAGAGAGCTCGGCCGGCTCTTCAAGACCACCTCCAGGTATCGATGACAGACGGACCACCACTGGACCCGTGCATCGTCTCAGGCAGAGGGTATGGCTGTCCACTTGGGATCTGCCCCTCCGGGTGGTGTCCCGCTAACTTCCCCCCCGTTTTATCGGCCCTTTCCCCATCTCTAAGATTCTTAGCCCCTCTGCTGTTCGTCTTCTGTTGCCCTGTACCCTCTGTATTAGAGGTCGACCGATTATGATTTTTCAACGCCGATACCGATATCGATTATTGGAGGACCAAAAAAGCCGATACCGATTATTCGGCCGATTTTTAAAAAAAATAATTATTTGTAATAATGACAATTACAACAATACTGAATAAACACTTATTTTAACTTAATATAATACATATCAATAAAATCTATTTAGCCTCAAGTAAATAATGAAACATGTTCAATTTGGTTTAAATAATGCAAAAAAAAGTGTTGGAGGAGAAAGTAAAAGTGCAATATGTGCTATGTAAGAAAGCTAACGTTTCAGTTCCTTGGTCAGAACATGAGAACATATGAAAGCTGGTGGTTCCTTTTAAGTCTTCAATATTCCCAGGTAAGAAGTTTTAGGTTGTAGTTATTATAGGACCATTTCCCTCTATACCATTTGTATTGCATGTTCTTATAGGCACTTTAGTATTTCCAGTGTAACAGTATAGCTTCTGTCCCTCTCCTCGCTACTCCCTGGGCTCGAACCAGCAACACAACGACAACAACCACCATCGAAGCAGTGTTACCCATGCAGAGCAAGGGAAACAACCACTCCAAGGCTCAGAGCGAGTAAAGTTTGAAACACTATTAGCGCGAGCTAACTAGCTAGCCATTTCACTTCGGTTACACCAGCCTCATCTTGGGAGTTGATAGGCTTGAAGTCATAAACAGCGCAATGCTTGACGCACAACGAAGAGCTGCTGGCAAAATGCATGAAAGTGCTGTTTGAATGAATGTTTACGCGCCTGCTTCTGCCTACCACCGCCAGTCAGATACTTAGATACTTGTATGCTCAGTCAGATTATATGCAACGCAGGACACGCTAAATAATATCTAGTAATATCATCAACCATGTGTAGTTAACTAGTGATTATGATTGATTGTTTTTTTATAAGATAAGTTTAATGTTAGCTAGCAACTTACCTTGGCGCTCCTTGTGGAGTGCGTTGGGCAAGATGGGATCCCCCGAGCTGAGAAGGTGAAAATCTGTCGTTCTACCCCTGAACGAGACAGTTTTTTTTTTGTACCATTATTTAACTAGGCAAGTCAGTTAAGAACAAATTCTTATTTTCAATGATGGCCTAGGAACAGTGGGTTAACTGCCTGTTCAGGGGCAGAACGACAGATTTGTACCTTGTCAGCTCGGGGATTTGAACTTGCATCCTTCCAGTTACTAGTCCAACGCTCTAACCACTAGGTTGAAAATAAGAATGTGTTCTTAACTGACTTGCCTAGTTAAATAAAGATTAAATAAAAGGTGAAAAAATAAATGGAAAAGTAAAAATAAATAAAAAATTGGCGCCCAAAAATACCGATTTCCGATTGTTATGAAAACTTGAAATCGGCCCTAATTATTCGGCCATTCCGATTAATCGGTTGACCTCTACTTTTATCTCAACAAATCAATAAATCAATATTTTATCTTCTCAGAGTGGCTTCCGTCTGGCCACTCTACTATTGGTGGAATGCTGCAGAGATGGGAGAATCTTCCAGAAGGACAACTGGCTCTGTGTGACCATCAGGTTCTTGGTCACCTCCCTGACCAAGGCTCTTCTCCCCCGATTGCTCAGTTTAGCCAGATGGCCAGCTCTAGGAAGAATCTTGGTGGTTCCAAACCTCTTCCATTTAAGAATGATGGAGGCCAGTGTTCTTGGGGACCTTCAATGCTGCAGAAATGTTTTTGTACCCTTCCCCAGATCTGTGCCTCGACACAATCTTGTTGTCTCTGAGCTCTAAGGACAATTCCTTCAACCTCATGGCTTGGTTTTCGCTCTGACACACACTGTCAACTAGAGGTCGACCGATTATGATTTTTTCAACGCCGATACCGATTATTGGAGGACCCCAACAAAAAAAAAGCCGATACCGACCGATTAATCGGACGATTTTTATATGTATATTTGTAATTATGACAATAACAACAATACTGAATGAACATTTTATTTTAACTTAATACATCAATAAAATCTATTTAATTTCAAATAAATAATGAAACATGTTCAATTTGGTTTAAATAATGCAAAAACAAAGTGTTGGAGAAGAGAGCAAAAGTGCAATATGTGCCATGTAAAAAAACTAAAAAGCTTTTAAGTTCCTTGCTCAGAACATGAGAACATATGAAAGCTGGTGGTTCCTTTTAACATGAGTCTTCAATATTCCCAGTTAAGAAGTTTTAGGTTGTAGTTATTATAGGACTATTTCTCTCTATAGCATTTGTATTATACCTTTGACTATTGGATGTTCTTTTAGGTACTTTAGCATTGCCAGCCTAATCTCGGAGTTGATAGGCTTGAAGTCATAAACTTGAAGCATTGCGAAGAGCTGCTGGCAAACGCAGGAAAGTGCTGTTTGAATGAATGCTTATGAGCCTGCTGCTGCCTACCACCGCTCAGTCAGACTGCTCCATCAAATCATAGACTTAATTATAATATAATAACACACAGAAATACAGGCCTTAGGTCATTCATATGAACAAATCCGTAAACTATCATTTTGAAAACAAAACGTTTATTCTTTCAGTGAAATAACGGGTGGCATCCATAAGTCTAAATATTGCTGTTACATTGCACAACCTTCAATGTTATGTCATATTTACGTAAAATTCTGGCAAATTAGTTCACAACGAGCCAGGCGGCCCAAACTGTTAAGAGAAGTGACAAAATTTCTGTAGTTTAATATTGCCTGCTAACATGAATTTCTTTTAACTAAATATGCAGGTTTAAAAAATATATACTTTTGTGTATTGATTTTAAGAAAGGCATTGATGTTTATGGTAAGGCACATTCGTGCAACGATTGTGCTTTTTTCGCAAACGCGCTTTTGTTAAATCATCACCCGTTTGGCGAAGTTGGCTGTCTTTGTTAGAAAGGTCTTCACACAGTTCGCAACGAGCCAGACGGCCCAAACTGCTGCATATACCCTGATTCTGTTGCACAGAACGCAAGAGAAGTGACACAATTTCCCTTGTTAAAATAAATTCATGTTAGCAGGCAATTTTAACTAAATATGCAGGTTTAAAAATATATAATTGTGTATTGATTTTAAGAAAGGCTTTGATGTTTATGGTTAGGTAAACATTGGTGCAACGACAGTTCTTTTTTCACGAATGCGCTTGTTAAATCATCACCCGTTTGGCGAAGTAGGCTGTGATTCAATGATAAATTAACAGGCACCGCATCGATTATATGCAACGCAGGACAAGCTAGAAAAACTAGTAATATCATCAACCATGTGTAGTTAACTAGTGATTATGTTAAGATTGATTGTTTTTTATAAGATACGTTTAATGCTAGCTAGCACCTTACCTTGGCTCCTTGCTGCTCTCGCATAACAGGTAGTCAGCCTGCCACGCAGTCACCTCGTGGAGTGCAATGTAATCGGCCATGATCGGTGTCCAAAAATGACGATTGCTATGAAAACTTGAAATCGGCCCTAATTAAATCAGCCAATCCGATTAATCGGTCGACCTCTACTGTCAACTATTTATTTTTGCCTAAATACCTTTAGGCCTACCTATAGGAAAAAAAAAAAAAAACAACTCTACATCCCTGCCCAGCCTGGCCAAAAGGGTGTTTAGCATCCCCAGTGGCTCTGCAAGTATGGAGAGGATATTCTCCGCTGCTGGCCAGCTCTCCAGGTACCATCGCATGAGCCTGAAGCCACAGACTGGCCAAACTCTAAAAATGAATTCAAACACACTAATAAGTAATTTTTTGTTTAATTTATATTTAATTCGAAGTCACAGCCTATATGCACAATTTATAGACTATAATGATTTAATACAACAAAATGTTGTTTAAATGCTGAGCACTACCAGCCTATTGTGTCGCACTCGCAAATGCTTCACAATGTATTTCTTTGTAGGCTTATCGCCTAGAAATAATTTAAATAATAGCCTAAATAATTCATTTTCTACCCTTCTTAGGCTCCATCTGACTACTGACATATTTAGTGTTTATATGCTGTTTAATATGATATGTAGCCTATTTGAAATTACATTTGCTTCTTACATTCATTCACCTTTTCATGTTTATTCAAGTATTTTCATTCAAATCCATATGGTTTGGTTTCAAAGGTTTTTTAAAGTGGTTTTTAGTAGAGCAGTAGGAAAGGACATGGACGGAGCGCTGGAACAGAGTGTGCAAGCATTTCCAACAACTCAACTCTGATCACATGCTCTGGTAGGCACCAGCCATCTCCAGAACCGTGGGTTACCACAATGTGTACCCAGGCTTACAGTGATATCGCTCACCAAGTAGCCCTAACCCGGTTAATATTAAGTTACAAGAGGTACGCCTTCAAGGTTTACTTGGAGAAATGTAATTGCTAACAATAGCAAAGCTGTTATTGTGAAGCAGAACAATGGGCTGGGAGTATAACATTCGGAATGCGAGTTGGTGCTATGGTAAGGTGCCATGTTGAATAGAACTAGGAGCTGCTGGGTGAAACATGCCCTGAAATAAGGCCTGTTTTTTCGTGATTACTTCAAAGCTACCGCAAGCAGCTGGGACATATTGTAGTATTATGAAACCGGGGCTCCATGGCAGACGCAATTAACACATTTTAATCCGAAAAAAATGTGTCCAGCCTACCTGTGCCCTGCAACTCAGCATAATTGAATCTACCCATTGGGATGCTTGAGGGGGCGGGGTGCATGAATGCCCATATGCAGAAACCGAATTGCGGCCCATTCCCACACTATTGTGTCATAACGCTAGCTATCTAAGCGGTATTTGTAAAGTTTAGCTAATCAACTCACTTGATTAGTTTGCCAAGCTCGATAATAGACTAATAGCTAGCTAAAGTTAGCTGCGATCATTTAGCTAGCTAGCATTCTTTGCTAAGACAGGCGCCCTGTTCATAACCAAAAATAACGATATCAATCTCACAGGGATATAAATTGGGCATTTTTCTAAATTGTAGCTAACTAACCCATGCACATAGCAGGTTATCTAGGTTGCTACTCACCCTCCACTCGGGAGCGAAGATTAGACATCGTTTTCTGCACGGACGACATCTTTCCACACAGAGCTCGATCTCTGCTTTGCTCCCGCCGGTTAACTGGCTATTTTCACGGTCTATGAATTCAGGGCCAGTCTACATTCAACGGAGTAACCTCTCTAATGCAGACGATAAACGTATACTTAAATGCTGGCACATTTATCTAGTACTAACATTCATTTTCTTATGACAAACCATGTACTCGAGATTTCGTTGGTCGCCCCAGCATCTCTTTACAGACAGGGTTTGATGAATAAAGACGCTGACAACCGGTTATCTTTCACATTAACTGGAAGGACGATGCCGCTTCACAATGTGGACTGTACCATCTCAAATGCAGGGGGTAAACCGATTGCTAAATAAAATGTTTATGCCTGGCTCACATCAAATCAACAAAGAGACCATTCAAATGCCTTAGCAAAATTATTTTTGAATCTTCAGATTACTAACTAATTGAGA
The DNA here is from genome assembly GCF_045791955.1 of Oncorhynchus clarkii lewisi. Classification (NCBI taxonomy): domain Eukaryota; kingdom Metazoa; phylum Chordata; class Actinopteri; order Salmoniformes; family Salmonidae; genus Oncorhynchus; species Oncorhynchus clarkii. The sequence goes on along the minus strand of NC_092158.1, from coordinate 59,537,433 downwards.
CTATATGACATGATATAAAAATACAGAAATAATTTGTAAGGTGTATCACCCAATATAACGGATGCATTAGCGATTCCTATGGAGATTGCCTACTGCAGTTAGTCATGAAGTGGGGTAGCAAGCAGAGAAATATCATGGATAAATTGTGACTGACTGACTGATCGACAAATAATAATAATAATGAGTGGTTATTTATGATGAAAGGTTATTTGTAGATCAGTCAGTCGGCAGTCACATGCACTGTCGGTCACTCGGCTGTAATGTCGAACGACTCAATGACACTGGTTCACTAATTCTGTGTGTCTGTGTCTAAAGCATTCACTACTGCAATTTCTTCTGTGACATTAATTATTTTCGGATATTAAAGACTTAAACAATCAAAGTGTTGTTTTCCTGTAGGCTGTTTGCAAAATGAAAGGCCAACTGTATTTACATATGTACATTTACCTTTGTGGTCTCAGAAATCATGCGTACAGAAGTTTATTTAAAATAATGTGGTTAAACATTCATGAATAAGGCATACAAAAATTACGGCTACCTATATAATCCCCAAACAGTTTAAATTAAGCTTTATCAGCACAACACTTTAAAAAGGTGTGTCATTCAGATTCAGATTAACTTTATTAAACCATCAGGGTGAAATTAATTTGGTCATGTGCTTAAAAAGACAGTACCTAAAACATGAAAACACAGAAACAATATTGTCTGAGACAAACAATAAACTGTGAACCATTAGGCTAATTGATGCCATTCCAACTGCCTGTATAGATCTCCCTCATTAATTGCACATCATGCTGTAGCCTACTGCAATATGGCATTGTTGTGAATATGGCTACAAGGCTTTCTGCGACAGAGAGGAAGTTTGTAAAAAATCAAACCAAAAAAAACCTGTCAATGTGTGTTTTATTCTGGTCTTATTCCACTCAGAGTTTTCAGCATGACCAGCCACACTTAAAGGGGCAATTCAGCAGTTGCTCCATCTATTTTTGGAATTATAAATGAATGATATGGTATGTACCAAATTATTCTTGAAGAATAGAACTTGTGCCTCCTGAGCTTAGGTCAACTGTAATACCCCATCAGGGCCCAAAATATTAGCTTATTTTACCTCAATGTTTATAAACAAAGTAAATGTAAACAAACATTGTATAGCCTAAAACTACAATGTTGATATCAATGATGGTCAGTCCTTGCTTCCATAGTTCTGTCTTTGAATTTGAGTGGTAACATTTCTCCAGTCCCATCCCCCTGCTTTTTACAGAAGCAGTGGTGGGGAGGATGCTTTGTTATTGCTTCACCGCTTCAAGCCTTATTCAAACTGTCGGCATTGCCGATTAATTAGGGCCGATTTCAGATTTTCATAACAATCGGTAATCTGCCTTTTTGAATGCCAGTTATGGCCGATTACATTGCAATCCACGAGGAGACGGTGTGGCACGCTGACTACCTGTTATGCGAGTGCAGCATCAAAAGGACCTTGTGGCTGCAAGGAGGCAAGGTAAGTTGCTAGCTAGCATTAAACTTATCAATCTTCACATAATCACTAGTTAACTACACATGGTTGAAGAGATTACTAGGTTCACTAGCTTGTCCTGCGTTGCATATAATCAATTAATTGTTAATTTCTCATCAAATCACAGCCTAATTCAACTTCGCCAAAAGGGTGATGATTTAACAAAAGAGAATTCGCCAAAAAAAAAGCACAATCGTTGCACAAATTTAACAAACTATCAACATCAATGCCTTTCTTAAAAATCAATTGCGTTTAGTGCAAGCAGAGTCAGTTTGCCAGCAGCTCTTAGCAATGCTTGAATCACAGCGCTGTTTATGACTTCAAGTCTATCAACTCCAGAAATTAGGATGGCAATATTAAAGTGCCAAAGGTATATGAAATACAAATGCTATAGAGAGAAATAGTTGACACGAAATAATTCCTATAATAACTACAGCCTAAAACTTCTTAAGTGGGAATATTGAAGACTCATGTTAAAAGTTACCACCAGCTTTCATATGTTCTCATGTTCAGAGCAAGGAACTTAAAGTCTTTTAGTTTTTTTACATGGCACATATTGCACTTTTGCTTTCTTCTCCAGCACTGTGTTTTTGCATTATATAAACCAAATTGAACATGTTTCATTATTTATTTGAGACTAAATTGATTTTATTGATGTGTTATATTAAGTTAAAATAAAAGTGTTCATTGTTCGTTCAATATTGTTGCAATTGTCATTATTACAAGTGTAATATATATATATATATATATATATATATATATATACAGTGCCTTGCGAAAGTATTCGGCCCCCTTGAACTTTGCGACCTTTTGCCACATTTCAGGCTTCAAACATAAAGATATAAAACTGTATTTTTTTGTGAAGAATCAACAACAAGTGGGACACAATCATGAAGTGGAACAACATTTATTGGATATTTCAAACTTTTTTAACAAATCAAAAACTGAAAAATTGGGCGTGCAAAATTATTCAGCCCCTTTACTTTCAGTGCAGCAAACTCTCTCCAGAAGTTCAGTGAGGATCTCTGAATGATCCAATGTTGACCTAAATGACTAATGATGATAAATACAATCCACCTGTGTGTAATCAAGTCTCCGTATAAATGCACCTGCACTGTGATAGTCTCAGAGGTCCGTTAAAAGCGCAGAGAGCATCATGAAGAACAAGGAACACACCAGGCAGGTCCGAGATACTGTTGTGAAGAAGTTTAAAGCCGGATTTGGATACAAAAAGATTTCCCAAGCTTTAAACATCCCAAGGAGCACTATGCAAGCGATAATATTGAAATGGAAGGAGTATCAGACCACTGCAAATCTACCAAGACCTGGCCGTCCCTCTAAACTTTCAGCTCATACAAGGAGAAGACTGATCAGAGATGCAGCCAAGAGGCCCATGATCACTCTGGATGAACTGCAGAGATCTACAGCTGAGGTGGGAGACTCTGTCCATAGGACAACAATCAGTCGTATATTGCACAAATCTGGCCTTTATGGAAGAGTGGCAAGAAGAAAGCCATTTCTTAAAGATATCCATAAAAAGTGTTGTTTGAAGTTTGCCACAAGCCAGCTGGGAGACACACCAAACATGTTGAAGAAGGTGCTCTGGTCAGATGAAACCAACATAGAACTTTTTGGCAACAATGCAAAACGTTATGTTTGGCGTAAAAGCAACACAGCTGAACACACCATCCCCACTGTCAAACATGGTGGTGGCAGCATCATGGTTTGGGCCTGCTTTTCTTCAGCAGGGACAGGGAAGATGGTTAAAATTGATGGGAAGATGGATGGAGCCAAATACAGGACCATTCTGGAAGAAAACCTGATGGAGTCTGCAAAAGACCTGAGACTGGGATGGAGATTTGTCTTCCAACAAGACAATGATCCAAAACATAAAGCAAAATCTACAATGGAATGGTTCAAAAATAAACATATCCAGGTGTTAGAATGGCCAAGTCAAAGTCCAGACCTGAATCCAATCGAGAATCTGTGGAAAGAACTGAAAACTGCTGTTCACAAATGCTCTCCATCCAACCTCACTGAGCTCGAGCTGTTTTGCAAGGAGGAATGGGAAAAAATGTCAGTCTCTCGATGTGCAAAACTGATAGAGACATACCCCAAGCGACTTACAACTGTAATCGCAGCAAAAGGTGGCGCTACAAAGTATTAACTTAAGGGGGCTGAATAATTTTGCACGCCCAATTTTTCAGTTTTTGATTTGTTAAAAAAGTTTGAAATATCCAATAAATGTCGTTCCACTTCATGATTGTGTCCCACTTGTTGTTGATTCTTCACAAAAAATACAGTTTTATATCTTTATGTTTGAAACCTGAAATGTGGCAAAAGGTCGCAAAGTTCAAGGGGGCCGAATACTTTCGCAAGGCACTGTATATATATATTTTATATTTATATATATAAATCCACCGATTAATCGGTATCTGCTTCTTTTTTTTTTGCTCCTCCAATAATCGGTATACCACCTTCCTAGGTGGTTTGAAATCAGATGCAAATCTGATTCCTGGCCATGCGACTTGTGTCTGAATGGTCAAATCTTATTTATTTGCTCAAGTATTTTTTAGACTGTTGCATATATTGTTGCTTGCTAGCTACTCTATTGACAGTTTGATAAGAGCATGTGGTAGCTAACTAATCCCAGCCCCGTGCCCTCAAGAGGCCTTTTGCCTTTTGGTAGGCCGTCATTGTAAATTAGAATTTGTTCTCAACTGACTTGCCTAGTTAAATAAATGTTAAATAAAATAAATAAAAATAAAAACTAGCTTGTTAATTGTTGACAAACAAATTCATGAATGTGCTACAAATTCTAAACCGCTACCTAGCTAGCTAGTTGACTACTGTGGTTTGCCATAAATTACTATTTTTCAAAGTTCGATCATCTTATTGTTTGATGCTTTAAAAGTGTTCTTACACTATGATTTTGAACATTCAAAGCAACTGGGAAACGTTCATGGCAGGCATTTTTGTCAACTTAGCATGCACGCTACATAACTTCTGCATGACGGGAAGCACGAGCACCACCACCAAACAGCCTGCACCACTGTGCACACACCTGTCGTTACTGTGACAACTAGCGTAGCCAGGCCAGCAAATGACTGCTGTCTGAACACACAAAAATCCAATGTGATCACTTGTAACTTGCTGTTTGGACAGTCAGTATTCCAAAACGGATTTAAAAACCAAAATTGATTTCAGTATTAATGCTTAAGGGAATTATGCTTAGTTTACACAGCCAGACCAATTCTGATCTTTAGCAGTAATTGGTATTTTGGTCTACTAGATCAGCTCTTTTGCCAATGATCATGCAAGATATCAAAATTGGACTGCCTAGTATCCATAAGTAGGCATCTTATTATGTGATTATTGTTCAGAGAAATGCTTAGCAGACAGTCTAATCCAGGGTGACTTTCATAGTCATACAACTTATTTTAAACCTGTCTGTTTGGTCAATGTGTGTGGCTGGACACAACTGAGATCTGTGGCTTCCCCTCTGACATATATGAACATGTAATAGTCTTTCAGTCTATCGCACATTATACAATAGGTGGGTCTAATACTGGATGCTGATTGGTTAAAACCGCATTCCAGCTGGTGTCTATTCCACAAGTTCCCACCAGTCAAAGCTCTGACATTGAAATGCCTATTTACTCTGTTCCATCTCACTGCGCAATTCACTGTCTCATCAGCCCAGCCAGACTATTTATAAAGTTGAACTCCACTGTAAAAAGCCTCTAGACATAGTTATGAATGTGTAGGGTTTGGGAGTCTGGCCAGTCAAAATCTTGAATTAGCGTAATTTTTATGGATATATACAAAGAAATGTAAAAGAAAACAGGTCAAACGAAACAAAATGCAGCTAGTTTGCAGTCTTTCCAGCTTCAGTTTGGCTGCAACCTGGTGTCAGAGCATTTCGTATTATTCTATACGGAAACTGTACGGAAACTCCATTTAGTATGTATATGTTATGTTTCGGAAGGTATGTATTAACTTGTGGAGGTTCATAACCCATTTTGGATGATAAGTTCCGAATTACAATTCGTATTATATGTATTATATGTTACAAATTTGCTAAACATGCAATATGTTATGAATATCCAAAATGAACAATATGTTCCAAATTTGCAAAAAACGTAATGTTACGAATTTTAGCAAGATAGCTAGGTGGCTAACATTAGCTGGCTGGCTAACATTAGCTAGGCTAGACTATAGGGTTAAGGTTAAGTTTAGGAATTAGATTAAACTGTCAAGGTTAGCGGAAGGGTTAGCTAAAAGAGTTATGGTTAGAGTTGGGGAAAGGGTTAACTAACATGCTAAGTAGTTTCAAAGTAGCTAAAAAGTGGTAAGCAGTTGAAAAGTTGCTAAGTAGCTAAAATGCTAAAGTTCTCCATGATGAGATTCAAACTCGCAACCTTTGTGTTGCTAGATGTTCACATTATACATGCAGACTGTACTTGCTAAAAAGTCACAGAAACCTAAACCAACAACCACATAAACCAAAATGGAATACATTGTAAACGCAAGTCCAATGAGAAAAAAACAAAGCTAGCTAGATAGCATTGATTTGTTTTTGCAGAGATATTTTTGGGGAGCATCTGATGACCTAACGTGGTGAGTGATGAACATGAATTTCTCAGGTCCCTAGTGTTGCAGTCATGATACAATATGCTGTCAAATCCTCCCATGTTTCTAGTTTGACCAACTGATATTTTTACATTTGGTTGTCATATTGGCAGGTTTGCTAGCAACAAACTATTTAGCTAGCTTCTAACCTAATTTTTGATATGCAATGCTATCTCCTCGTATTGAACAGAGTCAAGTGTCCTGACGAGAAGGAAAACTTTTCTAGCTATGCCAGGCATTAAATTGGGCATTATCAGCTCATCAGTTCAGCGCTCCAGCAGGTATATCTTTCTGGTCACCCCCAAAACCAATTCTTCCATTGGCCGCCTCTCCTTCCAGTTCTCTGCTGCCAATGACTGGAACGAACAACAAAAATCTCTGAAACTGGAAACACTTATCTGCCTCACTAGCTTTAAGCACCAGCTGTCAGAGCAGTTCACAGATTACTACACCTGTACATAGCCCATCTATAATTTAGCCCAAACAATTACCTCTTCCCCTACTGTATTTATTTATTTTGCACCCCATTATTTCTACTTCTACTTTGCACATTCTTCCACTGCAAATCTACCATTCCAGTGTTTTACTTGCTATATTATATTTACTTCGTCATCATGGCCTTTTTTAGCCTTTACCTCCCTTATCTCACCTCATTTGCTCACATTGTATATAGACTTATTTTTCTACTGTATTATTGACTGTATGTTTATTTTACTCCATGTGTAACTCTGTGTTGTTGTAGATGTCGAACTGCTTTGCTTTATCTTGGCCAGGTCGCAATTGTAAATGAGAACTTGTTCTCAACTTGCCTACCTGGTTAAAAAAAGGTCAAATAAAATTAACAATAAATAAATAAATTATGAATGTATCCAAATGAATGTGAATAGAAAACAGCTACTTTGCTGTTATTGTGGCTGCCAAGGTTGTGACTGTGTAGACATAGCTAGTTGGCTAGCTAGCAGCAAGCAAGGGAGAAGAATGTTGCCATTGAACATGGCAACAGAACATAAAGAACGAATGACTGGGTCGCGTTCATAAATGTTGAACTAATCGGACGAACGACTGAGCAACCAGAAGATGAGAAAGTATGAATTTCCTTATAAAAATGAAAATGTCAACGAAAAAAAAGTACTTCTATAGGTAAATGGGTGCTTTCATATGGTTTTCTTTGACTGTGGTATAACAGCGCTTCCGTTCTGTACATTACATTGGAAAAATGAACTCATCTGCGTTGGCCATTATTTCCAAGGTAATGTACAGGGGTTCATCCCATATACAAAGCCTTCAGAAAGTTTTTTCCCACATTTTGTTGCGTTACAGACTGAATTTAAAATGGATTAAACTGAGATATTTTATCACTGGCCTACACACAATACCCCATAATGTCAAAGTGTAATATTGTTTTTCGAAATGTTTACAAATTAATAAAAAATAAAAAGCTAAAATGTCTTGAGTCAATAAGTATTCAACTTACTGTTATGCCAAGCCTACATAAATTCAGGAGTAAAAATTTGCTTAACAAGTCACATAAGGTGCGTGGACTCCCTCTGTGTGCAACACTAGTGTTTAACGTGATTTTTGAATGACTACCTCATCTCTGTACCCCACACATACAGATAATTGTAAGGTCCCTCAGTCAAGCAGTGAATTTCAAACACAGATTCAACCACAAAGACTAGGGAGGTTTTCCAATGCCTCGCCGCAAAGGGCACCTATTGGTAGATTGGTAACAAATAAAAACAAAAAAAGCTGACATTGAATATCCCTTTGAGTATGGTGAAGTTATTAATTACACTTTGGATGGTGTATCAACTGTCACGGCTCCTCCTCTGCATTGCAGGGGCAGTTCCTCCTGCTGGCAGAGGAGGGTCGTTAGTGATTGGAGTCACCTGGGATCAGAGTATTTAAACTGTCACTAATCTCTCTCTCTTTCTCTCTCTCTGCTCCTCCAGGTATGAACCTGCTTTGTTTGTTCTTTTGTAGTTTTGCATAGTTTTCACTCAGTCATACACACACACAGATTCACGCATCCATGCACTTTACATACATACACCTTACATTATGATACTTCCACACCTCATACCTTTTTCTTAGTTTAAATGTAATAGTTTTGTTTACAATAAAGATTTTTTTTAATTGGCCTATACCTGTTGTTCGCGTCCCCTCATTTTTGCCACAGGCTATGAGCTGGCCTGTGACACAACACATCCAGTCACTACAGAGATACAGGTGTCCTTCTTAACTCAGTTGCAGGAGTGGAATGAAACCGCTCAGGGATTTCACCATGAGGCCAATGGTGACTTTAAAACAGTTACAGAGTTTAATGGCTGTGGTAGGAGAAAACTGAGGATGGATCAACAACATTGTAGTTACTACACAATACTGACCTAATTGACAGAGTGAAAAGAAGGAAGCCTGTACGGAATACAAATATTTCCAAACATACATCTGTTTGCAACAAGGCACTAAAGTAATATTGCAAACAATGTGGCAAAGCAATTCACTTTTTGTCCTGAATAAAAAGTGTTATGTTTGGGGCAAATCCAGAACAACACAGTACTGAGGACCACTCTCCATATTGTCAAGCACAGTGGTGGCTGCATCATGTTATGGGTATGCTTTTAACATTAAGGACTGGGGAGTTTTTCAGGATAAAAAATAAAAGGAATGGAGCTAAGCACAGGCAAAATCCTAGAGGAAGACCTGGTTCAGTCTGCTTTCCACCAGACACCGGTAGATGAATTCACTTTTCAGCAAGGCAATAACCTAAAACACAAGAAGACAGTGAATGTTCATGAGTGGCTGAGTTAACGTTTTGACTTAAATCTACTTGAAAATCTATGGCAAGACCTGAAAATGGTTGTCTAGCAATGCTCAACAACCAATTTGACAGAGCTTGAATAATATTGAAAGTAATAATGGGCAAAGGTTGCACAATCCAGGTGTTTAAAGCTCTTAGAGACTTACCCAGAAAGACTCATAGCTGTAATCGCTGTCAAATGCACTTCTAAAAAGTATTGACTCGAGAGTGTGACTAATTATGTCAATTAGATATGTCTGTATTTCATTTTCAATAAATTTGCTAAAATGTATTAAAATATGTTTTCACGTTGTCATTATGGGATAGTGTGTAGATGAGTAAGATTTATTTTTCGATTTAATCCATTTTGAATCCCGGCTGTAACACAACAAAATGTGGAACAAGTCAAGGGGTACGAATACTTTCGGAAGGCACTGTAAATCTTTGTTTCAATGCAAATTACATTAAATGATTGATTCACGATAATTCAAGGAGATAGTAGTAGCAGATACACCTACGGCATACAACATGCCCATTGCTCCCGTAGATCAGAGGATTTATGGGCATGTTGTATGCCCAAACTATGTTTGGCAGGGTGAAAATAATTTAGCAGAGCACAATATCTGTGGATATGTGAGCAATGCTGCAAGTGTGAGCAGTGCCTTCACAAAATATTTATTAAATCTTAAAAAACACATTGCTATTCATGTTTAATACATGATAAAGAAATAAACTCAGCAAAAAAAAGAAATGTCCCTTTTTCAGGACCCTGTCTTTCAAAGATAATTCACAGATCTTCATTGTAAAGGGTTTAAACACTGTTTCCTATGCTGGTTCAATGAACCATAGACAATTAATGAACATGCACCTGTGGAACGGTCATTAAGACACTAACAGCTTACAGACGGTACGCAATTAAGGTCACAGTTATGAAAACTTAGGACACTAAAGATCCCTTTCTACTGACTCTGAAAAACATCAAAGAAAGATGCCCAGGGTCCCTGCTCATCTGTGATCGTGCCTTAGGCATTCTGCAAGGAGGCATGAGGACTGCAGATGTGTCCAAGGAAATAATTTGCAATGTCTGTACTGTGAGATGCCTAAGACAGCGCAACAGGGAGACAGGATGGACAGCTGATCATCCTCGCAGTGGCAGACCACGTGTAACAACACCTGCACAGGATCGGTACATCCGAACACCACACCTGTGGGACAGGTACAGGATGGCAACAACTGCCCGAGTTACACCAGGAATGCACAATCCCTCCATCAGTGCTCAGACTGTCTGCAATAGGCTGAGAGAGGCTGGACTGAGGGCTTGTAGGCCTGTTGTAAGGCAGATCCTCACCAGACATCACCTGCAACAATGTCGCCTATGGGCACAAACCGAAAACAGAACTGGCAAATCTGGTGCAGTCCATGAGGAGGAGATGCACTGCAGTACTTAATGCAGCAGTTGACAGTGAGAGGACGTATCTTTTTTTTCTGAGTTTAGCTATGAACATTAATAGTGCTCTTGTTCTACTGTCATGCAAAGGCAGAATGTGTCATGCCCTGACCATAGAGAGCCTTTTTATTCTCTATTTTGGTTAGGTCGGGTGTGACTAGGGTGGGTGATCTAGTGCATGTATTTCTATGTTGGCCTGGTATGGTTCCCAATCAGAGGCAGCTGTTTATCGTTGTCTCTGATTGGGGATCATATTTAGGCAGCCATTTCCCCACTTGTTTCTGTGTAGTTGCCTGTGGGCACTGCTTGAGCTTCACATTTCGTTTGCTGTTTATTGTTTTTTTGTGAGTTTCCTTTATTAAACATGTGGTCTGAGTATATTTCCAGTTTGTATGACGAACGTGACAGAAGATACCACCACCACAGGACCAAGCAGCGTGCCCGGGAGGAGAAGGTATCCTGGGCTTGGGAGGAGAAGACATCCTGGACTTGGGAGGAAATTATGGCTGGAGACGAAAGCCTTCCGTGGAGGCAGACACAGGGAGAGAAGGGAGGACAGTGACAACGCCTGGGTTCGTGGCCACAGTGTATGCCCAAAAGACAGGGGGGGCACACAGGGTGGTCGGCGGAGCCGAGGAATGAGCCAGAGACCGTCAGGGAGTGGAAGGAGGAACTCGACGAAAGAGGTGGAGGGCTGCAGAACGGGCGTGCTGAGGAGCGTGACACCAGTCCGGTGTCAACTGCACCAGTTTCACGCATCTGGCCTCCAGTGCGCCTCCCCAATCCAGTACGTCCTGTGTCTCCTCCACGCACTCACCCTGAAGTGGGTGTCACCGTTCCGGTACAATTTGTGCCAGTTCTACGCACCAAGTCTCCAGAGCGCCTCTACAGCCCAGTAAGTCCTGTGCTAGCTCCCCGCACTCACTGTGCGGAGTTTGTCATCGTTCCGGCACCATCTGTGCTGGTTATATGCACCAGGTCTCCAGTGCACCTCCACAGCCCAGTACGTCCTGTGCTAGCTCCCCGCATTCACCGTGCGGAGAGTGTCATCGTTCCGGCACTATCTGTGCCAGCTCTACACACCAGGTCTCCAGTGCGCCTCCACAGCCCAGTACGTCCTGTGCCTCCTCCTCGCACTCTCCCTGAAGTGCGTGTCCCCAGTCCGGTACGTCCTGTGCCTCCTCCTCACACTCTCCCTGAAGTGCGTGTCCCCAGTCCGGTACGTCCTGTGCCTGCTCCTCGCACTCTCCCTCAAGTGCGCCTTCCCAGTCAGGTACGTCCTCGCCCTGAAGTGCGTGTCACCAGTCCTGTGCCACCTGTGCCGGCCCCACGCATCAGGCCTCCAGTGCGCCTCCCCATCAGGCGACGGTCCCCAGTCCAGAGCTTCTGGCCACGTTTCCCAGTCTGGAACCTCCTGAGACGGTCCACAGTCCGGAACCTCCTAAGACGGCCCACGGTCCGGAACCTCCTGAGACGGTCCACGGTCCGGAACTGAAGGTCCAGGGTCCAGAACCTCCAGCTCCAGGGCAGGAGCCTTCCTCTACACCAATACCCAGTCCGAGCACGGCGTCCAGTCCCGCTCCATGGCAGGAGCCTTTCTTTGCGCCAATGGCCAGTCCGGCACTGCGTCCAGTCCAGCTCCATGGCAGGAGCCCTTCTCTGCGCTGATGCCCAGTCCAGGCACGGCGTCCAGTCCCGCTCCATGGCAGGAGCCTTCCTCTGTGCCGATGTCCTGTCCAGGCACGGCGTCCATTCCCGCTCCATGGCAGGAGTCTTCCTCTGCGCCGGTTCCCTGTCCAGGCACGGCGGTCAACTCAGCTCGCCTTCTTAGGCGCCTGTGCCCAGTCTGGGTGCGGCGTACAACCCAGCCACATGGCTGGGGCCCTCCTCTGCGCCGATGCCCAGTCTGGGCACGGCGTTCTACCGGCTCCATGGCCGGACCCGTGGTCTGGGCAGGGGCAAAGTCCTGCACCAGAGCCGCGACCGATGCTGGCGAATCCATGAGCGGAGTGGGTACTTCGCCCCACACCGGAGACGCTAGACGCCCACCCGGACCCTCCCTTATAGAGTCAGGTCTAGTGCATTTATTTCTATGTTGGCCTGGTATGGTTCCCAATCAGAGGCAGCTGTTTATAGTTGTCTCTGATTGGGGATCATATTTAGGCAGCCATTTCCCCACTGGTTTTTATGGGATCTTGTTTCTGTGTAGTTGCCTGTGAACACTGCTTGAGCGTCACGTTTCGTTTGCTGTTTATTGTTTTTTGTGAGTTTCCTTTATTAAACATGTGGAACCCAAATCACGCTGCACGTTGGTCTAAGTATATTTCCAGTTCGTACAACGATGGTGACAGAATGAAATTGCTGACCTCCTTGTCCTACAGCACAAACAGACTTCACTCCCTGTTAGGGAGATACATACAGTTGAAGTCGGAAGTTTACATGCACCTTATCCAAATACATTTAAAAATCATAATTCCTGACATTCAATCCAAGTAATAATTCCCTGTCAGTTAGGATCACCACTTTATTTTAAGAATGTGAAATGTCAGAATAATAGTAGAGAGAATGATTTATTTCAGCTTTTATTTATTTCATCACATTCTCAGTGGGTCAGAAGTTTACATATATTCAATTAGTATTTGGTAGCGTTGCCTTTCAATTGTTTAACTTGGGTCAAACGTTTCGGGTGGCCTTCCACAAGCTTCCCACAATGTTGGGTGAATTTTTGCCCATTCCTCCTGACAGAGCTGGTGTAACTGAGTCTGGTTTGTAGGCCTCCTTGCTCGTACACACTTTTTTAGTTCTGCCCACAAACTTTCTATAGGATTGAGGTCAGGTCAGACTTTGTTGTCCTTAAGCCATTTTGCCACAACTTTGGAAGTATGCTTGGGGTTATTGTACATTTGGAAGACCCATTTGCGGCCGAGCTTTAACTTCCTGACTGATGTCTTGAGATGTTGCTTCAATATATCCACATAATTGTCCTACCTCATGATGCCATCCATTTTGTGAAGTGCACCAGTCTCTCCTGCAGCAAAGGACCCCCACAACATGATGCTGCCACCCCCGTGCTTCACGGTTGGGATGGTGTTCTTTGGCTTGCAATCCTCCCCCTTTTTCCTACAAACATAACGATGGTCATTATGGCAAAACAGTTTGATTGTTGTTACATCAGACCAGAGGACATTTCTCCAAAAAGTACGATCTTTGTCCTCATGTGCAGTTGCAAACCGAGTTTTTCATGGCGGTTTTGAACAGTGGCTTCTTCCTTGCTGAGCGGCCTTTTAGGTTATGTCGATATAGGACTCGTTTTACTGTGGATATAGATATTTTTGTACCTGTTTCCTCCAGCATCTTCACAAGGTCCTTTGCTGTTGTTCTGGGATTGATTTGCACTTTTCGCACCAAAGTACGTTCATCTCTAGGAGACAGAACGCATCTCCTTCCTGAGGGGTATGATGGCTGCGTGGTCCCATGGTGTTTATACTTGCGTACTATTGTTTGTACAGATGAATGTGGTACCTTCAGGCGTTTGGAAATTGGATGAACCAGACTTGTGCAGGTCTACAATTTCTTCCTGAGGTCTTGGCTGACTACTTTTGATTTTATGTCAAACAAAGAGGCACTGAGTTTGGAGGTAGGCCTTGAAATACATCCACAGGTACACCTCCAATTGACTCAAAGAATGTCAATTAGCCTAGCAGAAGCTTCTAAAGTCATGACATCATTTTCTGGAATTTTCCAAGCTGTTTAAAGGCACAGTCAACTTAGTGTATGTAAACTTCTGACCCACTGGAATTGTGATACAGTGAATTATAAGTGAAATAATCTGTCTGTAAACAATTGCTGGAAAAATTACTTGTGTTATGCACAAAGTAGATGTCCTAACCGACTTGCCAAAACTATAGTTTGTTAACAAGAAATTTGTGGAGTGGTTGAAAAACGACTTTTAATTAAGGACTCCAACCTAAGTGTATGTAAACTTCCGACTTCAAGTGTATATAAAACAACGTAAGATTCAAGACTTTGTGCTTTTCAGCTAAAATTATTGTCGAATTCTTGCCACCAACGAAATGTTGAATATTTGGGGCATAAAATCATCGAAGCTCTGCAGATTTTGTTGTGAGGATACAGAATCAATAGACCATTTATTTTGGTATTGCCCTCATGTAGCCTGTTTCTGGTCAGTCAATTACTAATATACTAATACTCTTAGTAAAATGATTTATTTTCAACTATCAATCTGTGGATTCTATTCGATTAGATAGATTGAAATTGTACGTTAAACATCACAGCATAGTTGAAAGATATATGTTGTGTAGAAATCTGAAGAGAGTGGCCTGCAGAGATAGGTGGGATGGGCTGAGGGAAGCTGAGGGTTGGGATGTGGAATTGGAGACAAGTGGGAGTGTAGTTGCTGTGCAGGAGATAGAATGATGGTCAAAGATAAAAGTCAAAAATAAAGTCAAAATAAAACATAATAAAAAGTATGTTTGAATGACACTGAGGGGCAGTGTTTTTACAGCTAATGCCAGTTTGCCTGAGGCTGACTCCGTGCAGGTGTTTGTACACATGCATATACACACACTCTCATTCAAATAAACGCTGCATACAAGAACACACACGCCAGACATGCACACAATCATATACAGTTGGCATTGCTGTTATGATTTTGGTTGTCCTTGATGTCCTCTTTTTTAAAAATCTTTAGTTCATTCTCTTAGTTGTTGGTGCCATTGGGGGATTCTTGAAGTTGGAGAATGGAATTAATTCTATTTTTTTTTTTTTTTTTGGGGGGGAGAATTTGGGAGGGTTTTCGAATGGTTGAGGGACAGCTATTGGGGAACTGTGTGGGGATCTTGGAGGGTTCGGGTTCACGTTTTTTGGCCTGATGGGAGATCTCTCAACGTGCCCTTGAGCAGGGCATTGACCCTGGATGCGTCTGTGTGTCGCTCTGAATGGGAATCTGTTGTATGACTGGTATGGTGTAGTTGTTGAGCGGCTTCACTGCAAGTATATTTGATATTCAACGTTTCGCCAGGACAGTGTCTCTGCCAAACCTCTCATGACAAGCTGAAATCGCCACCGCGAGCACCCTAATGGTGGAGGGTGGGAGCTGCTTATCATGTGAAAAACACGTTCCATTCACTGCATGTGTGTAACGAGTGCGCTGAGAGTCGGGAAGTAAGTACAGGGATTGAGTGTTTTAATAAATAAGCACGTAACACAAACAACGCACCGACATGAAAACAGAGTCAATGAGGAAGAACCAAGGAAAAGAAAGAACCAAGGGGAGTGACAGATACCGGGAAGATAATCAAGGAGGTGATGGAGTCCAGGTGAGTGTCATGAGGTGCTGGTGCGCTTTACGATGGTGACAGGTGTGCGGGATAATCAGCAGCCTGATGACCTAGAGGCCGGAGAGGAAGTATAGGTGACAATGTCAGGAGTCCCAACGGACTCTCAAAGTGGGCAGACGACATGAGACTCAAGTGTCATGCCGAAATGCGCCTTTGCCGTGTGAACCAGTAGGTTGTCTAGGTAGGCCAAAAACTATATTACCCGACGACGCAATGGCTTTATTGCCGCCTCCACGCATTTGCTTGAAAGGGTAAACGCAGGAATTTCCTGTGACGACGATGCACCGGCACTTGGAAGTATGAGTCATTTAGGTCGATGCTTATGCAAACATCTTTGTTGTGGACACAGTCCAGCAGACGCTTTGTCGTAAGCATTCGAACGGGCCGTTTGGCTACGCTCTCGTTGAGAGTGCGTAAATTCAATATTGGCCTCATTCCCCCCCGTGTATTTTGGCACAGGGAAGTAGTGCTAAAATTCCATTGCTCCTGGGGAAATACTGTGACCGCCTCCTTTGCCAAAAGTTCCGTAATCTCTTTCATAAGAGCGGTTACTTCATCACCGTCTCCACCACTCCCAAAATTGGGGAGGACTTCGGTGGAACTGGATGGCATAACCCTTCTCCAGCATCTGGCTTAGCCAGGGGGGAGGGTGCAGTTTAAATGCCACTCCCGATAATGCTGAGCCACATTACTCCTAGGAGTCTGTGGTTCTTATGAGGTGTAGCATAGCGGCTCAAAAGAGTGTCTGCTTTGCTGACCTCTTATTCTTCCCACTCAAACCGTCCTCGTGTGTGTGCTCAGCCATGCACCCGTAGTGGGCTGAGCTACACTCATAGTGGTGAGAGGAAGAGAGAGAGCGAATAAATGCGTTCTGAGAAAAACGGGGGCGTTGGTTCCAGCCCTCCGTGAACGTTGCACTGGTCTGAGCTGCACTGACTGCACTGACTGAGCCATCCCCAAACAGCGATTGTGTTTGACATTCACGGGTGTGGATGTCAGCTCGTCCTTCAGCTCTTTGAACATATTAATTCAACAGTAGCTAAGATGTGGAGAAGTTTGTCCATAAAGCTCTGCGTTCCTAACAGCACTATAAACAAAGCAGGTCCTAGAGGCCCTAGTTTTGTCGCACCTGGACTACTGTTCAGTCGTGTGGTCAGGTATTTGGGAAAATTGCATGTGACTCATCGCTGGCCCTTAAAAGTACACAGGGAGCTAACATTAATTATATGCATGTCAATCTCTCATGTCTCAAAGTGGAACAGAGTTTGACTATTTGTTTTTGTAAGAGGTGTTGACAAGCTGAATGTACAGCTTTCTCCATAATCAGATAAGAAGAACCCAGTAAATGACAAGCACTAAGCTGAACTAATATAAGGGAGTGAAGGACAAATGATCTTAATAAATATGTGAATATCAAGAGGACCTTGATACAAACACCTAAGACATTCATTTTAAGGAGTAAAAAAAGTATACTACAACATGATGCATGCTAGCCTGGGAACCAGTCTGTTTGTGCCATCGTGACACTCCTTGCCAAACACTCCTTGCCAAACCAATGTTTGGAATGACAATGAGTTGACATGATAGCACAAAGAGAACCAGGCTAGATGCATCATGCATGGTGAAAATATTTGCCATTTTAGTGTCTTCCCGATTCTTAGTATGGTCGTCTCTCACCGATATGGGAAAGGGAAAGGGTGTTCTCCTCTAGCTCCTGTTCAGTGGGTTTGAATAATTTTCTCATTGAGGGAGATTGATCCCTTGTTCAGCCCCATGGAGTGACCTGAGCCAGGCTCATAGATACAACCATCAGTCCTTTGGGAGGTGATAGGTCAGCCTGACATTCCATTGCAAATGTAATTCCAGTCTGCCCTTTGCTGGACATAGTTACATTATCCTTGGGGGATGGATCAGGTTGATTGCCGTCTAAAGGGGGACTTTTGAGTGAATGCAGACTTTGACTCCTAACAACTCCTAACTCCTTGCAATAGAATATAAAATATATAGTTGAATATAATAGATATTAT
The DNA here is from genome assembly GCF_045791955.1 of Oncorhynchus clarkii lewisi. Lineage (NCBI taxonomy): Eukaryota > Metazoa > Chordata > Actinopteri > Salmoniformes > Salmonidae > Oncorhynchus > Oncorhynchus clarkii. The sequence continues at coordinate 59,519,654 of NC_092158.1, read as the reverse complement.
TGATTAGTCTCTTTCACTTGATACATGGTACATGGTTTATCTCACACAAGCCCTAAACGAGGCAACACTTATCTGTTCAATAATTGTGAGTATAGTTGGTTAATTGAATAACCCCAAATATTGTCTGAAACGTATTCAAATGAAATATTACAGTTACAATAAAATGACATTATAATTACAATCATCAAACAGTAGATCTAACTAAGACATAGAGGCAGTGACACTAATCATAGTTGCAACTGTTGCGGCTGTACATTCGTGAACCAATATGACATTTAGAGGGAAAGATACTCCCGTTGATGTAGCGAGAGGGACACGTTGTGTCTTGGCTAATAATATACCATAACGGCCCATGTAATTTCAATAAAAAATTATGCAAATTGTCCATGTGATGACATTGTATCAACAAGGAAGACCTATTAGGTTTGCAAAATGTCATACACGTTTTTTTCCCCACCCACTTTTAGCCAAAATGGCTGGAAGTTTTGTTGATTTCACATAGAATTCCCGTTAGTTAACAGCTCAATCAAACATAGTCTTGTTATTGAACTCATGTCTGTGCACAGTGGGTGCATGGATCATCTCAGAGGCTTTGCTGTAAGTTGTTGGCAACACATCTAATCTAATAGTACTCAGCCTTTGACGCTTCAGTAGATCCTTACTTGAGCCATCGCACTTTTCCCTTTTGTCGGTCTTATCTCCCCTCATCAAGACATGAGGTGGACAGCTGGGCACAGGCTGGAGGGGGCAAGGGCCCAACTTTCTTCAGAGGCTAACCTGTGCCACTCAAACAGAGTGGTGTTGTTCAGGCTATAGCTGAAGTGTCACATTTCCAGGGAGACACTTTATCACCTGGGACACAATAACTGGCAGAGGTTTTTCTGCAGACACGATGTGTGGCCGTGACACATTATATGGTCTGGTCCACTACTGTTGTTTGGCGAACACCTGTCCCTGTCCCTGCTCTAGGTTGTGTGTAATAGCAGCCTTGCTTCCCCCAGAGTGCAAAGGGAGGGAAATGTAGACCAATGAGGACAAAGGATGAACGGACGTCCCCTTATGTCATTCATTCATGCTCAACAGGTGTGTTCATGCAGTAAAAACTGAATTCTGAGGCGGTACTTACAGAAAGCACAATGACCACGGCCTTCACACGATTCAATGGCCACAATTTTGCTTATCCAGGGTGCGTGTTGGAGACTTGGGACGTCTGTAAGACAATAGATTGGAAGTTTTTCCGAAACAGACACATTATGTAATGAATGATCACCGGTTCAAATCAGATCCCTATTGCAAATCAGTCACACTAGTACATTGTAAAGTTGACCTTGTTCAGGGAAAAGTTACTTTGTCCAATTTTGGCTGGCTGGAGACAGGTTCGAGACCCGAAACAGTACTGCAACAGTCATAGTGTTGACGAATATCCGATTGTGACCCTCAGATAAGCTGCCCTATTTTGCTCTACTGATTAATTTTACAAAGAAAAAGGGGAAAAGAATGTTGTTGTTTGATGTACCCCATAAAAAAAGGCATGTTTGCTCAAAGCTGTTTTGTCAAAGCTTCTAAGAAAACTGTGCAAAAGTGTGATGAATTATTCAGCAGGGGCTATCGGTTTACTTTAGGTCGATTTCTCTGTTACCATGGTAGAAATACATGCATTATTTACTGGTCCTGGATCTCCAAGAGTGAGGCAGTTTAGGACTGACAGTCTTTTTTAGAACTCTGACGATTACTCTCTAGTAATCCATGAGGAAAAAATACTTTGTCTAGTCTAGGCGGTTATGTTAAGCTTTGAATGAAAATAAGAAGGGGACTGCAAAGCACCTTTCTGGACTATGTAATCTACCACTGGGTTTTCCAAAGGAGTGGACAATGTTGACACCGCCGGGCGAAGAGAAACCCCAGAAGCGGGTGAGGTTCCGCGTGGCTTCGGGGAACAGTGGTCGGGTGCTGAAGGAGATTTTTAAAGATAGGGGGCCGTTTGACTCGTTGGATTCAGATTGTACCAGTAGTTCGGATGCGGACCGGGCCAGTACGCCTTCCACAAGTGGAGATGCTAACGGACATGCTTTTCTACATGTGTTTCTAGGCTCCGAGTTGGATGATAGCGAGAGCGAGCGGGATGATTTGCTCATGTATGCTGGGGCCTCAAAGGACAGAGCACCAATTAGCCACAAGCGTGTCAACATCCTCAGCAAAAATGGGACTGTAAGGGGGGTCAAGCACAAAGTCAGTGCAGGTCAGGTCTTATTTGAAAACCTCCCTAATGCATGTGGGGTAAGTGATCTAGGTCACTTCAAGTATGATGAATATGTATTGTACCTTTTCAGTGTTATCATAGTTCTCATAGTTTTTACAGGTGTTTGAAGCTGGTGGACCAAAACAAAAATGACTTTAGGTTTTGGTCCACCAGCTTCAAACAGCTGTAAAAACAATATTTTGATGGTACAATCATTCTCTACACTATACAGTGCTTGTTTTCTCACATAAAGTGAAATTTGTAGTATTTTAGTGTAGTATTTTAGCAATCCACTAGATATTCCACTAGATAACACAGCCACAAAGTCAGAACAGCTTTCACAGTTTGACAACATTGATCAAATTAAGATCCTACATCTGTATGGTCACCTAGAGCTCCATTAGGTGGTAATGGAATGAGGCCTGTGAAAGGAGTAGATGGAGAATAGATAGTGCTGACAGCCAGGCGTAGAGAGGGATTACCTCCATGCTTACTCAGAGGTGTAGTCGATACACAACACTGCAGGACTTGGTGTACTGTACACTGTAAAAAACATTCTAGTTGTTTAAACTAATTATTATTATTTACTAAACTTTTCAGTCTAAGTGTTACCTGAACTTAACTCTTAATTGGCCCAAACTTAGCTCCAACTTGAGAAGAAATTTGCTAAAATGTTGTCAACTTAAAATGTTGTGTTTGCTCAACTTGTCTTATATTTTCATTCAACTAGAAATTATTATTTGGGCATCTTAATTAAAAAAGCCTGTGGAATTAGTTACACACATACAATGTTTTCAATTGACATATTTGACAGACATTGACATGCGTGATTACATTGTGCATGTTCATTTATACAGCCATTGTTTTTTGGCATGTCCTCCCTCGCCTGGGATTTGAAGTCCCAATCTCTTGGTTGACGACATTCTGATCTTCCTGCTACTCAATCATGTCTGTGTCATGACCGATTTGACCTGTATTGCTACACTTTGCACTTCAAAGGAAATCTCAGCTCTATTAAAAGTGCACTCAAGAAAAACTGTTTTATTTATCACAGTGATTAAGGAGTTAAATTAAAACAGAGTAATATTCCCATCAACATTAGACAAATATACAGGAAACCCTAGAATTGCTGATACTAGAGGGGTATGATGGGACTATATTCGTGGCTATATTAGGTTTTCAAAGGCCAATGCATGTTAAAGGGAGTTTTTCCCGCCTTTTTTTCTCCATCAATACTAGGGCTGTGGCTGTCACGAAATTTCATCACCCTGTGATTGTCAAGCAAATAACTGTTGGTCTCACGGTAACTGACCGTTAATGAACATAAACACATTTAGCATCTCCTGGCTTCCACGCATAGCCGTCAAGCCAATGATGCAGACCTTTGGAAAATGTACATTTTAAAAAGTCGAATAAATCCATATAATGGTGTTGACCTTACAGTGAAAAGTTATTAGGTGAACAATAGGTAAGTAAAGAAATAAAATAACAGTAAAAAGACAGTGAAAAATAACAGTAGCGAAGCTATAGAAGTAGTGAGGCTATAAAAGTAGCGAGGCTATAAAAGTAGCGAGGCTACATACAGTTAGTCAGGCTGACTGAGGTAGTATGTACATGTAGGTATGGTTAAAGTGACGATGCACTTTAGCAGGAGTATAAAACATAAAAAGAGGGGTTGGGGGGTGGCACACAATGCAAATAGTCCGGGTAGCCATTTGATTACCTGTTCAGGAGTCTTATGGCTTGGGGGTAAAAACTGTTGAGAAGCCTTTTTGTCCTAGACTTGGCACTCCGGTACCGCTTGCCATGCGGTAGTAGAGAGAACAGTCTATGACTGGGGTGACTGGGGTCTTTGACCATTTTTAGGGCCTTCCTCTGACACCACCTGGTGTAGAGGTCCTGGGTGGCAGGCAGCTTAGCCCCAGTGATGTACTGGGCCGTACGCACTACCCTCTGTAGTGCCTTGCGGTTGGAGGCCGAGCAGTTGCCATACACACCCTCCTAGTAACAGTCTGACTGCAGGTGTAGCCTATCTCTCCCCTGCACTTCCTGACGGGCTGCCCCCAGGTGGTGAGGGTAGGCAACAACACAGCCACCAAGGCAGAAGCTACTCTTCCTTGGGTTCAGCAAAATTAAGGCAGTTATATACAATTTCAGAAACATTACAATACATTGCAAAACATATTTCACAACACATTAAGTGTGTGCAATCAGCCCACTAATCTACTACCACATATTTACAACACAAAATCAATGCATACGTGTCTGTATGTTATCATGTGTGTGGGAATGTGTGCGTCTGTGCCAGTGTGTGTCTCTTCACAGTCCCCACTGTTCCATAAGGTGTAACTCTTGATCCACAATATAGCAGGGGATGTGAAGCCACAATACATATTTTTCCAGCAGCAGATTATGATCGATAATGTAAAAGGCTGCACTAAAGTTAAGAAAAACAGCTCCCACAATCTTTTCATCGATATCTCTCAGCTACTCATCAGTCATTTGTGTGTGTACTTAGTCATTTGTGTCAGCACATAGATAAAGACAGGTTTCCAGTAGAACATCATGCTATTACAATATTTAGAAAAGGCTAAATGTACAACAACAAAATATGATGTACTTACTTTGATTAGGGTTGTACTGTTTTGGCAGATTACAGGTGGATATTCTTGATCTATTTCTATATATATTTTTTTAATGTTAGATGAGGTATGACTGCCAGAAAAAAATTACACTTTGTAAATTATAGACACTTAATCATAGGACTGGATGGTTTAAAATACTAACGTTAATTAGCTAGTTAGCTAGTTATTCTGCTCATCAAAGCCTATTGTAATAGTAAGTAAACTCGGCTGTTTACAGCTAGCGTTAGACATCTAAATAGGAGTCGTAGCTAGGTAAGACCTGAATGTCTCTCGGATTGCTAAATAACTGGCTAGGACCTAAACATGATCGCGGACAGCATAAACTATTAACGATATTGGTAACGTCAGCTAACAGGATAGCTTCTTCGCTCCAGCAGCTAGCTAACGATCAGTGTTCAAACATTACTTAACTATCTAGCTAATTTAGCTGACAATCGTTAGCTTGCTAGGTGGCTAGCTAGTACCTATGTTCAACATATACTGTTGCTAGACACAAACAGAACGATGCATAGAATGATCTGCAGAAAAAGCCACACAAGGAAACTTTTAACTAAGTTAAAAGCTAGCTAACATTAACAAAGTAATTTCCCAGTGACAGTTTCAACAAGCAAAGCAACAACATTTACCTCAAATAATTATTGCCTTAGCATAATAGCTAGTTAGCTATTTCAGTATGGACATTCAACACTGGTACAATAATCCAATCTCTTATGACAATGCAAAAGTTATCCTTTTCGTCTTCTTCTTCAATGGTACTATGGCGGTCCGCAATCAAACATTAGAGGTAAATGCCCTCCCTCCCATGCCTTTGCCACACATCTATCACAATGGCTCTAATCTTACATTTGGCCTCACCTACATCTCATACTGTCTGAACTAACTTCACTTTGCATCAAGGTTCTCCAACTGGCGAATTTGAACCATGGGTGGTTTTCAGAGCAAAAAAATTACAATAATATTTGAATCTTCATTGGACATAAAATACTATAAAAACGTGTGTGATCGTTTCCCAATGTAATCAATGTTCGAAATGATTATGTTTTTGTGAAATACTATCTGTTTTGGCTCCTTGCAGTCAATTTACAGTGTACAAAGGATTTATAATTATAAAATGGGTTGTTTGGATCCTGGATGCTGATTGGATGAGCAGTGTTCCAAGCCGTCCATTTAGAATAAGGTTTAACGTAACAAAATGTGGAAAAAGGGAAGGGGTCTGAATACTTTCCGAATGCACTGTAGTGGGTTCTATGGATGGTCTTAAACTGCAGTAAATTATGTCTGAGATTAAATGAACATGACTGGGCATTCTAACATACTGTAGGTCAAATTAGCTTTTGGATTTCCTGTCTTTTTCAGCTTCAGACAATAGCTAATATTTCACTTAAAACAGTTAAAAAATAAATATGTATAGGGGTAAGGTGACGAGGCATCACGATTTATGATAAAAAGAGTAGCAGTAGCAAATATGATGATCGTAAGCGACTGTGTGTTTGTGAGTGTAGAGTCAGTATGAATGTGCTTGATGTAGCCATTGCATGCTAGAAATATTGGACCAAATACTAAACTTTTTACTAAATTTAATACACTACAAGTGAATTTGTCCAAATACTTATGACAACTTCAAATCGAGGGACTAGATACATAAAGTGCATTTATATCTAACTGGTAAAACAGATATGTATGAAAATACTCTTAAATAAAAGCTGAGATTCTATACTGTCACCTCATAAAACATTTGATGTAAAATCCCAGAATGCTGGAGTATAGCGCCAAATTAAATGTTATAACTAATAAAATAAATACCGTCCAGTATTTATTTATACCAAATAAATACTGTAGGTAGGGGAGAGTATAAGGTTGATCACATACCGTATCTAATTTCCTTTTTGTGTGTTTTCCTTACAAGCCCGAGTTGACACTAGAATTTGGGCGGATAGTGATCTACACCACCAGCTTTCGAGTAGTAAGGACCACGTTTGAACGGTGTGAGTTGGTCCGGAAGATCTTTTCAAACCACAGGGTCAAGTTTCTGGAAAAGAATATAGCCCTGGACTGTGAGTATGGGAAGGACCTGGAAGAACGATGCAAGCGGGTGGGCGAACCTCCCTCGCTACCAGTCGTGTTCATCGATGGACACTACCTCGGGGTCAGTGCTTTCACTTGGTCATTACAACTCATTTTCCAATTCCTGGGCTTGTGTTTATAAAACATCTCAGACTAGGAGTGTTGACTTAGAATCCATATGGTCTTTTATATCATAATGAATAAGATGACATGTACAGAGGGACCTGATACATCACTCCTACACTGACACACTTTATGAATAATGTCCTATTATGAAACATTCTAGCACGTTTTACCATCAAAAAAAACATACAATCCATCTCAGTGCTTGACTTGGGTAGGAGCTCACTGCAGCTGAGTACTGGCACGTCAAATTTTCAACTGATTGAGTACCTGCACCTCTTATAGAATTATTAGCTCAAAGGTTTAAACAGTACCGACACGCAAAATTAGTACCGGCCCCTATTTCGGTCCAAGTCAAGCACGGACCCACCTTGATCCTATCGAAGTGTTATGAATATATTAGCTATGAAATTATCAAAGGTCTAGTAATGATATGATGCATCTTACACTATGATAATAACTTTGCAGGGTGCTGAGAAAATATTGGACATGAATGAATCAGGAGAACTTCAGGATCGTCTGGCCAAAATTGAGGTAATTTTTAATCAACTACCACCAAACAGATACAATATATTCAGTAATAACACTGGTAACTGCACAGTTAACAAATTCAATGTCATGTTTCAACTGATGCCTCTGATGCCTCAAATTACAAAAATACTCCAATATGTTTGCAATTAAATATGATTAAAATAAACATAAATGAAACACAGGATAGGAAAATAGTATTGATCATTCTGATATACCATATAGGCTTACTCGCCGACAATGATACATCAGTGAACTGACAAATGATGAATGGGCATCAATAATGGAAGGCTTGTTATTGATTCTGCATCTAATAAATTTGTTCACACACAGGTGTGAGGGTCATATCAAAAATTGAGGTTGTGTTTCAAACAGAGCAAAGACACTGACAGACAAACAACTGTGAAAAGGTTTTTGAAAGAGAGCAACCCGGCTCTATGTATTTTACTGGTTTGTGACTCATTGACACTGCCCCCGGTTAGAGGGGAATAAAGCAGGCCAAGAGTTACCCCCACAGGAACTTTACAGTGGCTTGCAAAAGTATTCACCCTCCTTGGCATTGTTCCTATTTTGTTGCCTTTCAACCTGGAATTAAAATAGATTTTTTTGGGGGGGTTTGTATCATTTGATTTACTCAACATTCCTACCACTTTGAAGATCCAAAATATTTTTTCTTGTGAAACAAACAAGAAATAAGACAGAAAAACAGAAAACTTGAGCGTGCATAACTATTCACCCCCCAAAAGTCAATACTTTGTAGAGCCACCTTTTGCTGCAATTACAGCTGCAAGTGGGGTATGTCTCTATAAACTTGGCACATCTAGCCACTGGGATTCTTGCCCATTCTTCAAGGCAAAACTGCTCCAGCTCCTTCAAGTTGGATGGGTTCCGCTGGTGTACAGCAACCATTAAGTCATACCACAGACACTCAATTGGATTGAGGTCTGGACTTTGACTTGGCCATTCCAGGACATTTAAATGTTTCCCCTTAAACATTGTTCTGCTGGAAGGTGAACCCCCGTCCCAGTCTCAAATCTCTGGAAGACAAACAGGTTTCCCCCAAGAATTTTCCTGTATTTAGTGCCATCCATCATTCTTTCAATTCTTGACCAGCTTCTCAGTCCCTGCCGATGAAAAACATCCCCACAGTATGATGCTGCCACCACCATACTTCACCTTGGGGATGGTGTTCTCGGGTGATGAGAGGTTTTGGGTTTGAGCCAGACATAGCGATTTCCTTGATGGTCAAAAAGCTAACTTTTTGTCTCATCTGACCAGAGTACATTCTTCCATATGTTTGGGGAGTCACCCACATGCCTTTTGGCAAACACCAAACATGTTTGCTTATTTTTTTCTTTAAGCAATGGCTTTTACCTGTAAAGCCCAGCTCTGTGGAGTGCACGGCTTAAAGTGGTCCTATGGACAGATACTCCAATCTCCGCTGTGGAGCTTTGCAGCTTCCTCAGGGTTATCTTTGATCTTTTTGTTGCCTCTCTGATTAATGCCCCCTGGTCCGTGAGTTTTGGTGGGCAGCCCTCTCTTGACAGGTTTGTTGTGACGTCATAGTCTTTCATTTTTTTAAATAATGGATTTAATGGTGCTCCGTGAGATGTTCAGTTTCTGATATTTTTTTATAACCCAACCCTGATCTGTACTTATCCACAACTTTTTCCCTCTGTTTGGAGAGCTTCTTGGTCTTCATGGTGCCACTTTCTTGGTGGTGTTGCAGATTCTGGGGCCTTTCAGAACAGGTGTATATATACTGAGATCATGTGACAGATCATGTCCCACTTAAATAAAGTCCACCTGTGTGCAATCTAGCTAATTATGTGACTTCTGAAGGTAATTGGTTGTAATTTTTTTCATTTCACTTTACCAATTTGGACTATTTTTGTGTATGTCCATTACATGAAATACAAATCTATTTGAATTACAGGTTGTAATGCAACAAAATAGGAAAAACGCCAAGGGGGATGAATACTTTCGCAAGACACTGTATTTGAACCCACTGAGGAAGATGGACATGGGGATGAAAAGTGGGAAAAGTTCTGTTGAAGGAAATGAAAGTCAATGAATATACTGTACATATGATATCACAAGAGCAGGCTTCAAGTGTTGGGGATGGGGAGTGGAATGTGCAGCTCAGGGTTGTGAGGTGCTGATAACAGTCACCGGCAGGGAATTTGTAACACCTTTCCTATCAGGGAAAATAACAGCAGAATACAAGGCCATGTTGACAAGCTTTCAAAGTAAAAAACCCAATTAGGCATACAACGATGCACATAAACCCTTACATACACTACAGAACTATGCTAATTAGCTTTCAATTCAGCCAGTGGCATAACTTGTGTCGTGGAATTATTGTAATCAAGAGGAGACTTTAAAATTTCTTCAAAACAATCAAACTGTATTATTTAATTACTGCAGTAATGGAGCTTGTCAATGACCCTTCCATAGGTGATTAGTTGAGAGCCCAACGAGCGGATTTGAGCCATAGCATTTTATACCAAAGTCCATCCTCCTGGATGTTCATGACAAACAACAGATGTATGGAATGGGTCACTAATAATTCAGACAGTATCTGCTGTCAAGACTGTTCTCATTGTGTAGAGGACCAGGGTCTGGCCCCCAACTCCATACTGGAGACATCTCCCCCTGGTACCCCAGTACAGACACATTAACTCATGCTATGGAATGAGGTCTTGTTAGGCTTATCACCCAAAGACATAGTAAATCCTCTGCCAGTGTTAAATCTCCCAGAGGCTCACTTTCAGTTCACACAGACACAATAGAGTTATAAGAACCCTTTATTCAGTTGCATAAAACAGCCATTTGATGCTATTACAATATTATAACAATTTTGCTCTCACAATGTTTTTTTGTGTGTGTGTTTTCCCCCAGAGGGTACAGCACCCCCACACGTGCCAGACCTGTGGGGGCTTTGCCTTCGTCCCGTGCCCCATGTGCCATGGTAGCAAGTTGTCAGTTTTCCGCAACTGCTTCACAGAGTCGTTCAAAGCCCTGAAGTGCACCTGGTGCAACGAGAATGGCCTGCAGCCCTGTTCCAGCTGCAGCCAATGATGACTCTAAGTGCCTGATCGAAATATCACCTTTCCCCAGGCCCTCACCAAGCCCACACAATGTATGGTGTCCATATTAGGACAGCCAGAAATACAAACAAGTCCTAGCGAGACTGAGGCTGTCCTAATATGGACACTGTACGAATTGGACTCTGTCAGAGATAAGACTTGATTTTTCACACCATGGCTTATCCTCCATGGGAGATTGTCAATAAAATTGTGTTTTCAAGAAAATATAAGTCTTTAAATGGGTTTTATCTGTGGCACATTTACACTTAGTTGATCAATTACACATTTTAAGTTATAATTTTTCTCCATGGTATGACATTTTCATCAGCCTGTCCTAAAATGTATCAAGCTGTGCCCCTCCCCATTTAAATGGAACCAATAAGTTGAACAGACAAATACAAGGTCAGTCTAGGACTCCCCCAGGATAATCTAGAGTTGGTCATTGAGGTGTAAGACAATCACTGATATGTAACCGTGTAGTGGTGACCTGATGACCTGTAGTTTGTTAAATAATTAAGCTTTCATCACTAATCCTATGGCCTACATGGAACAGGATTAAGGAGCAGAGAGGGAAAGTAAAGTATTGTGTGTTATTGGGCCACTCCACTTAAATAAATGTAGATAAAATAAAGGGATAATAATACTAGCTCTGGTAGAATAAAATATACATGTTTATTAGGATGAGAGAAAAGCGCTTTCCTTTACAGTCATAAAATAGAGGAAGCATTTACAGCAAATTCCAGTTTAATAGTATTGGAAATGTGTGCATGGAAACAATGGAAGCATAAGATTCCATAGACATAGGATGTTAGGCATCAGGACCACTGAGTAACGAAACTTACTGTTAGGCAGCTTAATAATGTATATGTCACCAACAGATTTATCCTAGTTAGGTTTCCATTCAATTATTCAAGCCACAGAAAGGACTTTGATTGCAACTCCATCTCTTACCCTGAGGATAAAGAGGGACCCATTTACAGAGTTGTGTCTTTGAGACTTGTGTGCACCACACTGCTTTGAGTACACTTTCTTTATACATCAATAGCAGATTGTAAAAAGCCAGTATCACACTTGCATGTTTAGAGTAACACAATTATACTGTGTGAGACAGGTTGTACCTTTTAATCTCCACTTCTGTTGAGTCTGTATTTGTTTGGATGGGTGTCACTCTCGGTCTGGCTGCCATCCAGTGACAAAATATGGAGAAAAGCATCTCCGCGGCGAGGATCTCTACACTGTCATAGCCCTGTACAATGCTGCTTGAACATTACTCTACAAAGCAGCACTGTAGAGAAGCTAAAAGTAACGAAAGTAACATCACTTTCACTCTCAACACAACTTTAATAGATTTTATTTTACCTTTATTTAACCAGGCAAGTCAGTTAAGAACAAATTCTTATTTTCAATGACGGCCTGGGAACAGTGGGTTAACTGCCTGTTCAGGGGCAGAACGACAGATTTGTACCTTGTCAGCTCGGGGGTTTGAACTCGCAACCTTCCGGTTACTAGTCCAACGCTCTAACCACTAGGCTACCCTGCCGCCCCATAGATGCCACACTGACAGCTAATCCTTTTTTCCCTAATCGACAGCGGCTGATACATTCGGTGGAATGTGTAGCATAATCCAAGTTATTTAATAGATTCTTAATCACAATCTAAGATTGTGGAATAATGTAAGGACATTGGGTCGTGGAGATGAAAGAAACCTAATAGCATGCCCGATCACGGTCTATTGCTCCCCCATCTGTAGGTTCGATCTTGGAGAGAAAGACGGTGAATAAAAATTCTAACAATGCATTGGCCATATTAGCCTATAGCATAACCTGTCCTATCAACAGTTTGTTGGTGGCGTTGCTTTAGGCCTACGCATATGTTGATAACAGTTGATTATCTCAAGAGTGTGCGCCTTTGTTTATTTCCTACAGGTTTGCAATACAATACATATGTAATCATGCTGTTTTATAGGCGCTGTTAATCCCACATTAAAAACGCATTATATTACCTAAGGGAGAAAAGGAGACAACAATGACAAGATGGGCAGAAGCACAACGGATTTGGGAATGGCATGACATTGATGCGCGCCCACTCTCAAAGCCTGGTTAAACATGTTACACGACATTCAATAACAAAAAACATTGAATATCGTGTGTCCTTGTTCAGCATTTTCTGATGTGCCATAATTGTTTCTCCGTCGGAGAAGCCTACTTGGTCCTGCCGCGATGCTGAGCGATGTTTCTCAATGGTTGGTTAATGCCTGGTTGAATATGACTGTTTATTGACGTCACCATATAAGCCACTGATTTTTCTTATCGTTTCAGAGCCTCATTTCGATAACCGCAAAGTCCAATTGCCCACATTCATCCAAAGGGAATGAAGATGCGCACATAGCCAATGAACACCAATCTGCATGACTGTCACGGTTTTCTGTATGTGAAAGAGAGTCAGACCAAAATGCGGCATGGCTATTGCGATCCATGTTTAATAAAACAAGGTAAACACGAATCAAATACAAAAACAATAAACGTAACACGAAAACCGAAACAGCCTAATACTGGTGCAAAGTAACACAGAGACAGGAACAAGGACACTAATGACAATCACCCAAAAAACCCAACACCAAACAGGCTACCTAAATATGGTTCCCAATCAGAGACAATGACGAACACCTGCCTCTGATTGAGAACCATATCAGGCCAAACATAGAACTAGACAAACTAGACATGTAACATAGAATGCCCACCCAGCTCACACCCTGACCAACCAAAACATAGAAACATACAAAGCAAACTATGGTCAGGGTGTGACAGTAACAACCCCCCCCCCCCCCCCCCCAAGGTGTGGACTCCGGCCGCAAAACCTGAACCTATAGGGGAGGGTCTGGGTGGGCATCTGTCCGCGGTGGCGGCTCTGGTGCTGGACGTGGCCCCCACTTCACCGTAGTCTTAGTCCCCCACCTTGTCCGCTTCCGTGGCCTCCTCACCATGGCAACTCTTCTCAATGGACAGAGGGGCGGCAGCTCGGGACAGAGGGGCGGCTGCTCCTGGCTGACTGGCGGCACTGGCGGCCCCTGGCTGACTGGCGGCCCCTGGCTGACTGGTGGCTCTGGCAGATCCTGGCTGACTGGCGGTTCTGGCAGAGTCTGGTTGACTGGCGGTTCTGGCAGAGTCTGGTTGACTGGCGGTTCTGGCAGAGTCTGGTTGACTGGCGGTTCTGGCAGAGTCTGGTTGACTGGCGGTTCTGGCAGAGTCTGGTTGACTGGCGGTTCTGGCAGAGTCTGGTTGACTGGCGGTTCTGGCAGAGTCTGGTTGACTGGCGGTTCTGGCAGAGTCTGGTTGACTGGCGGTTCTGGCAGAGTCTGGTTGACTGGCGGTTCTGGCAGAGTCTGGTTGACTGGCGGTTCTGGCAGAGTCTGGTTGACTGGCGGTTCTGGCAGAGTCTGGCTGACTGGCGGTTCTGGCAGAGTCTGGCTGACTGGCGGTTCTGGCAGAGTCTGGCGGTTCTGGCAGAGTCTGGCTGACTGGCGGATCTGGAAGAGTCTGGCTGACTGGCAGATCTGGAAGAGTCTGGCTGACTGGCAGATCTGGAAGAGTCTGGCTGACTGGCAGATCTGGAAGAGTCTGGCTGACTGGCAGATCTGGAAGAGTCTGGCTGACTGGCAGATCTGGAAGAGTCTGGCTGACTGGCAGATCAAGAGGAGGAAGGCTCTGGCAGCGCTGGACAGGCGAGGCGCACTGTAGGCCTGATGCGTGGTGCTGGCACTGGTGGTACTGGGCCGAGGACACGCACAGGAAGCCTGGTGCGGGGAGCTGCTACCGGAGGGCTGGGGTGTGGAGGTGGTACTGGGTAGACCGGACCTTGCAGGCGCACTGGAGCTCTTGAGCACCGAGCCTGCCCAACCTTACCCGGTTGAATGGTCCCGGTCGCCCTGCCATTGCGGCAAGGTGGAATAGCCCGCACTGGGCTATGCAGGCGAACCGGAGACACCGTGCGCAAGGCTGGTGCCATGTAAGCCGGCCCAAGGAGACGCACTGGGGACCAGATGCGTAGAGCCGGCTTCATGGCACTTGGCTCGATGCCCACTCTAGCCCGGCCGATACGCAGAGCTGGAATGTACCGCACTAAGCACCCGCACTGGGGACACCGTGCGCTTCACAGCATAACACGGTGCCTGCCCGGTCTCTCTCGCCCCCAGGTCTCCTACCTGGCGTAGCCATACTCCCTGTTAGCCCCCCCCACAAGAAATTTTTGGGGGTGACTCTCAGGCTTCCATCCGCTTCGCCGTGCTGCCTCCTCATACCGGCGCCTCTCCGCTTTCGCCGCCTCCAGCTCCTCTTTGGGGCGGCGATATTCTCCTGGCTGAACCCAGGGTCCTCTTCCGTCTAATTCGTCCTCCCAAGTCCATTTCTCCAAGTAGTGCAGCCTCTCCCACTGCTGCTGCTGCTCCTGCTGCTCCTGCCTGTCACCACGCCGCTTGGTCCTTTTGTGGTGGGTGATTCTGTCACGGTTTTCTGTATGTGAAAGAGAGTCAGACCAAAATGCGGCATGGCTATTGCGATCCATGTTTAATAAAACAAGGTAAACACGAATCAAATACAAAAACAATAAACGTAACACGAAAACCGAAACAGCCGAATACTGGTGCAAAGTAACACAGAGACAGGAACAAGGATACTAAGGACAATCACCCAAAAAAAAAACAACACCAAACAGGCTACCTAAATATGGTTCCCAATCAGAGACAATGACGAACACCTGCCTCTGATTGAGAACCATATCAGGCCAAACATAGAACTAGACAAACTAGACCACCATTGTTCCTGTTCCCAAGAAAGCTAAGGTAACTGAGCTAAATGACTACCGCCCCGTAGCACTCACATCCGTCATCATGAAGTGCTTTGAGAGACTAGTCAAGGACCATATCACCTCCACCCTACCTGACACCCTAGACCCACTCCAATTTGCTTACCGCCCAAATAGGTCCACAGACGATGCAATCTCAACCACACTGCACACTGCCCTAACCCATCTGGACAAGAGGAATACCTATGTGAGAATGCTGTTCATCGACTACAGCTCGGCATTCAACACCATAGTACCCTCCAAGCTCGTCATCAAGCTCGAGACCCTGGGTCTCGACCCCGCCCTGTGCAACTGGGTACTGGACTTCCTGACGGGCCGCCCCCAGGTGGTGAGGGTAGGCAACAACATCTCCTCCCCGCTGATCCTCAACACTGGGGCCCCACAAGGTTGCGTTCTGAGCCCTCTCCTGTACTCCCTGTTCACCCACGACTGCGTGGCCACGCACGCCTCCAACTCAATCATCAAGTTTGCGGACGACACAACAGTGGTAGGCTTGATTACCAACAACGATGAGACGGCCTACAGGGAGGAGGTGAGGGCCCTCGGAGTGTGGTGTCAGGAAAACAACCTCACACTCAACGTCAACAAAACTAAGGAGATGATTGTGGACTTCAGGAAACAGCAGAGGGAACACCCCCCTATCCACATCGATGGAACAGTAGTGGAGAGGGTAGCAAGTTTTAAGTTCCTCGGCATACACATCACAGACAAACTGAATTGGTCCACTCACACAGACAGCATCGTGAAGAAGGCGCAGCAGCGCCTCTTCAACCTCAGGAGGCTGAAGAAATTCGGCTTGTCACCAAAAGCACTCACAAACTTCTACAGATGCACAATCGAGAGCATCCTGGCGGGCTGTATCACCGCCTGGTATGGCAACTGCACCGCCCTCAACCGTAAGGCTCTCCAGAGGGTAGTGAGGTCTGCACAACGCATCACCGGGGGCAAACTACCTGCCCTCCAGGACACCTACACCACCCGATGTCACAGGAAGGCCATAAAGATCATCAAGGACATCAACCACCCGAGCCACTGCCTGTTCACCCCGCTATCATCCAGAAGGCGAGGTCAGTACAGATGCATCAAAGCTGGGACCGAGAGACTGAAAAACAGCTTCTATCTCAAGGCCATCAGACTGTTAAACAGCCACCACTAACACTGAGTGGCTGCTGCCAACACACTGACACTGACTCAACTCCAGCCACTTTAATAATGGGAATTGATGGGAAATGATGTAAATATATCACTAGCCACTTTAAACAATGCTACCTTATATAAATGTTACTTACCCTACATTATTCATCTCATACGCATACGTATATACTGTACTCTATATCATCGACGGTATCCTTATGTAATACATGTATCACTAGCCACTTTATACTATACTATGCCACTTTGTTTACATACTCATCTCATTTGTACATACTGTACCCGATACCATCTACTGTATCTTGCCTATGCTGCTCTGTACCATCACTCATTCATATATCCTTATGTACATATTCTTTATCCCCTTACACTGTGTACAAGACAGTAGTTTTGGAATTGTTAGTTAGATTACTTGTTATTACTGCATTGTCGGAACTAGAAGCACAAGCATTTCGCTACACTCGCATTAACATCTGCTAACCATGTGTATGTGACAAATAAAATTTGATTTGATTTGATGATTTGATAGACATGTAACATAGAATGCCCACCCAGCTCACACCCTGACCAACCAAAACATAGAAACATACAAAGCAAACTATGGTCAGGGTGTGACAATGACATGCTTTTCAGATCATTTAAATTAGTCCGCTGATAAATTGAAGCGTAGGGAAATGCCAACAACAACAAAGATACATGTTCATAAATGTATTTATTTGAAGTCCTTCAGCAGTTATTCCATAACCAAAGAGAAATCTTACATAATCAATAAACAGACACACACACAGTTGAAGGCGGAAGTTTACATACACCTTAGCCAAATACATTTAAACTCAGTTTCACAATTCCTGACATTTAATCCTAGCAAAAAATTTCCCCATCTTAGGTCAGTTAGCATCACCACTTTATTTTATGAATGTGAAATGTCAGAATAATAGAGAAAATGAGAAAATGATTTACTTCAGCTTTTATTTCTTTCATCACATTCCCAGTGGGTCAGAAGTTTACATACACTGAATTAGTATTTGGTAGCATTGCCTTTAAATTATTTAACTTGGGTCAAATGTTTCAGGTAGCCTTCCACAAGCTTCCCACAATAAGTTGGGTGAATTTTGGCCCATTACTCCTGACAGAGCTGGTGTAACTGAGTCAGGTTTGTAAGGCCTCCTTCCTAGTACATGCTTCTATAGTTTTCTGCCCACAAAATGTTTATGGAAATGAGGTCAGGGCTTTGTGATGGCCACTCCAATAACTTGACTTTGTTGTCCTTAAGCCATTTTGCCACAACTTTGGAAGTATGCTTGGGGTCATTGTCCATTTGGAAAACCCATTTGCGACCAAGCTTTAACTTCCTGACTGATGTCTTGAGATGTTGCTTCAATAGATCCACAACTTCCCTCCCTCATGATGCCATCTGTATTGTGAAGTGCACCAGTCCCTCCTGCAGCAAAGCACCCCCACAACATGCTGCCGCCACTACCATGCTTCACGGTTGGGATGGTGTTCTTCGGCTTGCAAGCTTCCCCCTTTTCCTCCAAACATAACGATGGTCATTATGGCCAAACAGTTCTATTTTTGTTTCATCAGACCAGAGGACATTTCTCGAAAAAGTATGATCTCCATGTACAGTTGCAAACCGTAGTCTGGCTATTTCATGGCGGTTTTGGAGCAGTGGCTTCTTCCTTGCTGAGCGGCCTTTCAGTTTGTCGATATTGGACTCATTCTACTGTGGATATAGATACTTTAGTACCCGTTTCCTCCAGCATCTTCACAAAGTCCTTTTCTGTTCTTCTGGGATTGATTTGCACTTTCCGCACCAAAGTACGTTAATGTCTAGGAGACAGAACACGTTTCCTTCCTGAGCGTTATGACAGCTGTGTTGTCCCATGCTGTTTATACTTGCGTACTATTGTTTGTAGAGATGAACGTGGTACCTTCAGGCGTTTAGAAACTATTGGCTGATTTCTTTTGATTTTCCCATGATTTCAAGCAAAGAGGCACTGAGTTTGAAGGTAGGCCTTGAAATACATCCACAGGTAAACCTCCAATTGACTCAAATGATGTCAATTAGCCTATCCGAAGCTTCTAAAGCCATGGCATAATTTTCTGGAATCTTCCAGGCTGTTTAAAAAAGGCACAGTCAATTTAGTGTATGTAAACATCTGGCCCACTGGAATTGTGATACAGTGAATAATAAGTGAAATGATCTGTCTGTAAACAATTGTTTGAAAAATTACTTGTCATGCAAAGTAGATGTCCTAACAGACTTGCAAAAACGACAGTTTGTTAACAAGAAATTTGTGGAGTGGTTGAAAAACTTGTTTTAATGACGCCAACCAAAGTACAGTCGTGGACAAAAGTTTTGAGAACGACACAAATATTAATTGCCACAAAGTTTGCTGCTTCAGTGTCTTTAGATATTTTTGTCAGATGTTACTATGGAATACTGAAGTATAATTACAAGCATTTCATAAGTGTCAAATGCTTTTATTGACAATTACATGAAGTTGATGCAAGAGTCAATATTTGCAGTGTTGACCCTTCTTTTTCAAGACCTCTGCAATCTACCCTGGCATGCTGTCAATTAACTTCTGGGCCACATCCTGACTGATGGCAGCCCATTCTTGCATAATACATGCTTGGAGTTTGTCCAAATTTGTGGGTTTTTGTTTGTCCACCCGCCTCTTGAGGATTGACCACAACTTCAATGGGATTAAGGTCTGGGGAGTTTCCTGGCCATGGACCCAAAATATTGATGTTTTGTTCCCCGGGCCACTTAGTTATTACTTTTAACCTTGTAGCAAGTTGCTCCATCATACATTTCGTCACCAAACTGTCCCTGGATTGTTGGGAGAAGCTGCTCTCGGAGGATGCGTTTGTACCATTCTTTATTCATGGCTGTGTTCTTAGGCAAAATTGTGAGCCCACTCCCTTGGCTGAGAAGCAACCCCACACATGAATGATCTCAGGATGCTTTACTGTTGGCATGACACAGGACTGATGGCTCGTCTTTTCCGGACAAGCTTTTTTCCGGATGCCCCAAAAAATTGAAAAGGGGATTCAGAGAAAATAATTTTACCCCTGTCCTCAGCAGTCCAATTCCTGTACCGTTTGCAGAATATCATTCTGTCCCTGATGTTTTTCCTGGAGAGAAGTGGCTTCTTTGCTGCCCTTCTTGACACCAGGTCATCCTACAAAAGTCTTCGCCTCACTGTGCATGCAGATGCACTCACACCTGCCTGCTGCCATTCCTAAGCAAGCTCTGTACTGGTGGTGCCCCGATCCCGCAGCTGAATCAACTTTAGGAGACGGTCGAGGTGCTTGCTGGACTTTCTTGGGCGCCCTGGAGCCTTCTTCACAACAATTGAACCACTCTCCTTGAAGTTCTTGATGATCCGATAAATGGTTGATTTAGGTACAATCTTACTGGCAGCAATATCCTTGCCTGTGAAGCCTTTTTGTGCAAAACAATGACGGCACGTGTTTCCTTGCAGGTAACCATGGTTGACAGAGGAAGAACAATGATTCCAAGCACCACCCTCCTTTTGAAGCTTCCAGTCTGTTATTCAAACTCCATCAGCATGACAGAGTGATCTCCAGCCTTGTCCTCGTCAACACTCACACCTGTGTTAACGAGAGAATCACTGACATGTCAGCTGGTCCTTTTGTGGCAGGGCTGAAATGCAGTGGAAATGTTTTTTGGGGGTTCAGTTAATTTGCATGGCAAAGAGGGACTTCGCAATGAATTGCAATTCATCTGATCACTCTTCATAACATTCTAGAGTATATGCAAATTGCTATAATACAAACTGAGGCAGCAGACTTTGTGAAAATTAATATTTGTGTCATTCGCAAAACTTTTGGCCACGGCTGTATATGTAAACTTCCGACTTCAACTGCATACACACACCCGATAATTCAGAAACAACTCCAGGCCACTTCTAAAGAAAGCCGAGTATGTATTCACCATTGGGGTATATGCTTACAGCAGTGTCCCTGCAACCTGCTGTATATTGGCCAGATGGTCTGTTACAAACACAGACATGAGCACAAAATTTAAAAAAAAAAGAAGCAGTTGCTGAGTGCAACAAGTATGTTCAGGAGGGTGACATTTTACAGAACTTTCAGACAGAAATTAATTTCATAGCACAGCTATGATTTTCTGTCATAATGAATAGAAATCATGTCAGCTCTATTCATTACATTTTTAACTGCAATGTTGCGAATGTTTTACCTCACTGAATACACCCCAGGCTGGAGCAGAATTATCAAGCTGGGAGGGTCAAAATTGGGACAATGGCTGAACAAACAATCTTTAGTGGATAGTCAGAGCATTAATATTACGTATCATTTGTCCTCGTCTTAGTTTTTACACGGAACTGTCCACGGTAAAACAGAGTTGTATTATGTCACAAAAGGCTGAAACAAAAACGCCTACCTCCAGCCCACTATTATTTACACTGGTAAAGGAGGGGACGTTCGCTCGGACTGCGTGTTCGAACACCACTTCATCTTTGGAGCAAAAAACATACAAATCTGTCGTCTGCTGACAAGCCCGTTGAGACAGCAAACGACTGACAAGATCAGTCAGTTCACTCTAACATATAAAATCACAATTCTTAGAACATTAATTCAAAATGTCAATCAATGAACTGGTGAGATGCCAGCTTTGCAGTGTGCATAGGTACTCCCCCCCCAAAAAATATAAAGGGGAAAAAATATATACACTCTCTACATACTTCAAACTTATACTCAAGAAAACACTTCCATGCTGCTTTTGTTAAGTGTACTTGTATAATTATTTGCATTCATAAGGGAATTGTTGCAGCGAGAGTGTGGTTCTATGTAGATTCATAAGCTTTATGTATAACTGCTTAGTGATACTGGTCAGTTTGACTCTGAATAGTTCAAAGACATGATTGTTTAACTGAATTGTTTTACTTCACGCAGAAAGATGAACAAAAGTCTACGAACGAAAACTATATTCAAAGGCAGTACATCCACTGCCTGAGAGTGACAATGCACTATGACCACGTCCAACTTCAAGACAGTGCTGAGAGCTCAGTCTTCACTGCCACACCTGGTATGCCTTGGGTCTTTGATATCTCCGTTTCTGGTCAAACCCTCATAACGGCATCAACATAGAAAGACATGGAAAAAATAAAAATCACTGTCCCAGCACCTGTGTCTGGTGCTTATGTGATGCAGGACTATTCTACAGTAAGACTTATTGATGAGTTGGTTGGAGAGGATGGGAGGGAGATTGGTGGCAGAGTGCAGAGGTCGGCTTGGCTCTTCTTCCCGAGTTCCTTCTTGCTGTAGCACAATTTCCCCGCGTAGATTCGTAGTGTTATAGAATCTCCAGGTCGACGTGCCGTACCTCTGGATTACGTTGCTGTTGAGGGACAACAAAACAGGACGCATTAAATCTTACAACTTCTTTTTAGCATTGAATAAATGACAACCATCATCTTGTAAGATAATGTGATGTCATGAGAGTGATATTTCTGGCTCTGATCACTAACCATCATTGGACAGGGAAAAGCGCACCGCTCGCTCACTATTAAAAATAGTTTTATTAAGACAAGTTTAAAAGATTACCGTTTCTGCCTTCAGAATAATCACAAAGGGAATGGAAAAGAATTAGGGGGGAAAATATTTTTAGCTGGTAGTGCTCATGAGAGAGAGTTGTCGACCATACAGGTTAGTACTGAAGGTGTAATGTGGTCAATGTCTCCACCTAGTGATGCAATACAGAACTGAACCCAGTAAACAACAAATGTATTTATTTATTTTTATTTGACCTTTATTTAACTAGGCAAGTCAGTTAAGAACAAATTCTTATTTTCAATGACGGCCTAGTGGGTTAACTGCCTGTTAAGGGGCAGAACAACAGGTTTGAACTTGCAACCTCAACTACAGTAGGTGTAACTCATATACAAACACTACTATATAACACGTTGAATGTTGTTGTTGAATGTTGTGTATTGAAAAATAAAATGGGGCTAAGCAAAACTAGGGCTAACAACAAACATCAAAAGCTTAGACCCAGGTCTAACTAGGGTTGCACATTTTGGGGAATATTCAGAGAGAATTAAACAGGAATTAACCGAAATACATACACATTAATACCCTTTTAAATTGTAAATGTTTTTTTTGCATTGGATATATTTACCATAACATATAGAGACCGAAACATAAACCTTTTACCTTAGACATAACTGCAAATGATTAAATCCTTCCAATAGAAATAAAATAACTAGTTAAAATAGAACTTTAATTAAATGAGTTGACTTCTCACATGGGATGATTTCACTGAACAACAAAAGGGAATATTGAATGATCCCAAAGATCTATCGCATCTCCCCCAAAAAATTAAGATACCCCGAA
Source organism: Oncorhynchus clarkii lewisi (assembly GCF_045791955.1). Classification (NCBI taxonomy): domain Eukaryota; kingdom Metazoa; phylum Chordata; class Actinopteri; order Salmoniformes; family Salmonidae; genus Oncorhynchus; species Oncorhynchus clarkii. Next base: position 59,496,564 of record NC_092158.1, on the reverse strand, counting down.
CTTTTAAAACGGTAGTGTCACTTAGAAATGTCCTCGTTTTTGAAAGAAAGCTAATTTTTTGTCCATTAAAATATCAAATTGATCAGAAATACATGGTTAACTTTGAAAATGACTATTGTAGCTGGAAACGGCAGATACATTTTTAATATCTACATAGGCGAACAGAGGCCCATTATCAGCAACCGTCACTCTGTGATCCAATGGCACGTTGTGTTAACTAATCAAAGTTTATCATTTTAAAAAGGCAAATTTATCATTAGACAACCTTATTGCAATTATGTTAGCACAGCTGACAACTGTTGTTCTGATTAAAGAAGCAATACAACTGGCCTTCTTTAGACTAGTTGAGTATCTGGAGCATCAGCATTTGTGGGTTCGATTACAGGCTCAAAATGCTCAGAAATAAAGACCTTTCTTCCGAAACACGTCAGTTTATTCTTCTTCTGAGAAATGGAGGCTATTCCACATGAGAAATTGCCAACACTGTGTTCTACTCCCTTCACAGAACAGAGCAAACTGGCTCTAACCAGAATAGAAAGAGTGAAAAAAAATAGAAAGAATTGCTTGGTGAGATAGATTGCTGCTATAACTTGATGACCCTTCACATACCTAACCATTTCCTTGGCTCTTGTAGAGTGGATCCATTGTTTTCAGTGCCATGATGTCCTTGAGGAGCAGATTCAATGCATGAGCACCACAGCCAATGGGTGTGATGTGAGGGTAGGACTCCCCCACTTTAGACCAAGCAGCCTTCATGTTCGCAGCATTGTCTGTCCCCAACTTGATGACAAATACCTTCTGTGGTCCAAGGTCATTGATGACTGCCTTCAACTGGTCTGCAATGTAGAGACCGGTGTGTCTGTTGTCCCTTGTGTCTGTTGTCCTTTGTAGAATACTGGTTGAGGGGTGGAGATGGAGTTAATTATTCCTTGCCATGAACATTTGACCACCCATCAGAGATGATTGCAATACTGTCAGCTATCTCTATGATTTGCTTGACCCTTCACATGAACCCTGTTGAACTCTGCATCCAGCAAATTAGTAGATAAATCATGTCTGGTTGGAGGGGTGCATGCTGGGCGAAGAACATTCAGAACTCTCTTCCAATACACATTGCCTGTGAGCATCAGCGGTGAACCAGTTGCATACACAGTTCGAGCAAGACATTCATCAGCATTTCTCTGACTACGTTCCTCCATTGAGTCAAAACTTCCAGGAGGACCATGAGTAGTTGCTATCGATAAGGTGTCTGATTCATCATTTTCACCTCCAATAGAAGTAGAGAGACTTTTGTCAGAGGTTGCTTGTTGTGAGCGCTGAGGGAAATTTATGCACTTGGCCAGATGATTCTGCATCTTTGTTGCATTCTTCACATGATTTGGCACAGTATTTTCAAATGTACACAGCTTTTCCTTCTACATTAGCTGTAGTGAAATGTCTCCACACATCAGATAGGAAAATGCCACGGGCTCAGTAAATATTAGAAGGGAAAAAAAGTTTTAAAAAAAAATACAATTCCATGTACAGATAACTAGTTAAACAATTAGATTAAACAACTCCTTTGTAAGATAAATGCTCAAATGAAACGTAGGGAAACAGGTGAATTAACACTCCTCAGATAGCAGGCTCAAGCAAGCTAAAAACCCACATGGTAGCAAAAACTAACTGGGAGAAATTGTTAACAAGTTAGAAATTATTTCAACACACTTTGCTGTAGGCTACTATTTACTAGTTAACATAAAATCAGTTTGCATTGACCCCCCCTCCCCTCCCCCACGCTGCCGCTACTCTCTGTTATTATCTATGCAAACCCACTTTTATAACTATACAGTGCCTATTCTCGATTGGATTCAGGTCTGGACTTTGACTTGGCCATTCTAACACCTGGATATGTTTATTATTGAACCATTCCATTGTAGATTTTGCTTTATGTTTTGGATCATTGTCTTGTTGGAAGACAAATCTCCGTCCCAGTCTCAGGTCTTTTGCAGACTCCATCAGGTTTTCTTCCAGAATGGTCCTGTATTTGGCTCCATCCATCTTCCCATCAATTTTAACCATCTTCCCTGTCCCTGCTGAAGAAAAGCAGGCCCAAACCATGATGCTGCCACCACCATGTTTGACAGTGGGGATGGTGTGTTCAGCTGTGTTGCTTTTACGCCAAACATAACGTTTTGCATTGTTGCCAAAAAGTTCCATTTTGGTTTCATCTGACCAGGGCACCTTCTTCCACATGTTTGGTGTGTCTCCCAGGTGGCTTGTGGCAAACTTTAAACAACACTTTTTATGGATATCTTTAAGAAATGGCTTTCTTCTTGCCACTCTTCCAGAAAGGCCAGATTTGTGCAATATACAACTGATTGTTGTCCTATGGACAGAGTCTCCCACCTCAGCTGTAGATCTCTGCAGTTCATCCAGAGTGATCATGGGCCTCTTTGCTGCATCTCTGATCAGTCTTCTCCTTGTATGAGCTGAAAGTTTAGAGGGACGGCCAGGTCTTGGTAGATTTGCAGTGGTCTGATACTCCTTCCATTTCAATATTATCGCTTGCACAGTGCTCCTTGGGATGTTTAAAGCTTGGGAAATCTTTTTGTATCCAAATCCGGCTTTAAACTTCTTCACAACAGTATCTCGGACCTGCCTGGTGTGTTCCTTGTTCTTCATGATGCTCTCTGCGCTTTTAACGGACCTCTGAGACTATCACAGTGCAGGTGCATTTATACGGAGACTTGATTACACACAGGTGGATTGTATTTATCATCATTAGTCATTTAGGTCAACATTGGATCATTCAGAGATCCTCACTGAACTTCTGGAGAGAGTTTGCTGCACTGAAAGTAAAGGGGCTGAATAATTTTGCACGCCCAATTTTTCAGTTTTTGATTTGTTAAAAAAGTTTGAAATATCCAATAAATGTCGTTCCACTTCATGATTGTGTCCCACTTGCTGTTGATTCTTCACAAAAAAATACAGTTTTATATCTTTATGTTTGAAGCCTGAAATGTGGCAAAAGGTCGCAAAGTTCAAGGGGGCCGAATACTTTCGCAAGGCACTGTACCTAAACTCAGCAAAAAAAGAAACATCCCTTTTTCAGGACCGTGTCTTTCAAAGATAATTCGTAAAATTCCAAATAACTTCACAGATCTTCATTGTAAAGGGTTTAGAAACTGTTTCCCATGCTTGTTCAATGAACCATAAACAATTAATAAACATGCACCTATGGAACGGTCGTTAAGACACTAACAGCTTACAGACAGTAGGCAATTAGGTCACAGTTATGAAAATTTAGGACACTAAAAGAGGCCTTTCTACAGACTCTGAAAAACACCAAAAGAAAGATGACCAGGGTCCCTGCTCATCTATGTGACACCTCACCTAATCATTATAATTTTTCAACTGTGCTGTGATGTTTCACAAAAATTCAGAATCTTCTCAGAGTTTCTACAGATTGTAAATTAAAGATAAACATTTTTGCTAAGAGTATTATTATATTATCGATCAATTAACATACTTTTCAGATCACCCAGCAATGCTATTTGCAGAGTTAACTCCAGGTAAAATGTTGCAATGGTGTTCAGAGATAGATGGGAGGGGGTTTGAGATGAAGGGTGGGACTATAAATAACAAAAAAAAACAAGATATCTAATGTAAAATATGCTGTGTCAGTAAAATGCAAATAGGTTCAGAAATGTTGTGAAACAGCACAGTTAAAAAAATATATGTCAAATAGAAATCAAAAGTGGATGGTCTTCAGAGATAGATGAGAGGGGTTGAGGGTAGCTGAGGGTAGGATTGGACAAAAAACAAACAACAGATAACTAATGTAAAATATAGTGTCCCTAAAATGTATATAGTATGTATAAGATGGAAGTAGAAGCCTAAGTGTTGTTGTCCATTCGTTTACTCAGATTAGGGGAGGAGTGGTAGAATTAGGGGAAAATAATAAAGGAAATGTATATATTTAAAATAAGATACAGCACCAGTCAAAAGTTTGGACACCTACTCATTCAAGGGTTTTTCTTTATTTTACTATTTTCTATATTGTATAATAATAGTGAAGACATTAAAACTATTCAATAACACATATGGAATCATGTAGTAACCAAAAAAGTGTTAAATAAATAAAATACTTCAAAGTAGCCACCCTTTGCAGAGATGACAGCTTTGCACACTCTTGGCATTCTCTCAACCATCTTAAGCTGGAATACTTTTCCAACAGTCTTGAAGGAGTTCCCACATATGTTGAGCACTTGTTGGCTGCTTTTCCTTCACTCTGCGGTCCAACTCATCCCAAACCATTTCAATTGGGTTGAGGTCGGGTGATTGTGGAGGCCAGGTCATCTGATGCAGCACTCCATCACTCTCCTTCTTGGTCAAATAGACTTTACACAGCCTGGAGGTGTGTTGGGTCATTGTCCAGTTGAAAAACAAATGATAGTCCCACTAAGCGCAAACCAGATGGGATGGCGTATCGCTGCAGAATGCTGTGGTAGCCATGCTGGTTAAGTGTGCCTTGAATTCTAAATAAATCACTGACAGTGTCACCAGCAAAGCACCCCCACACCATCACACCTCCATGCTTCACGGTGGAAACCACACATACGGAGATCAACTGTTGACCTACTCTGCATCTCACAAAGTCATGGTGTTTGGAACCAAAAATCTCCAATTTGGACTCATCTAATGTCCATTTCTCGTGTTTCTTGGCCCAAGCAAGTCTCTTCTTATTGGTGTCCTTTAGTAGTGGTTCCTTTGCAGAAATTCGACCATGAAGGCCTGATTCACACAGTTGTTCAGATGTGTCTGTTACGGATGCTGGATGCTGGTAACTAATGAACTTATCCTCTGCAGCAGAGGTAACTCTGGGTCTTCCTTTCCTGTGGCGGTCCTCATGAGAGCCAGTTTCATCATAGCGCTTGATAGTTTTTGCGATTGCACTTGAAGAAACGTTCAAAGTTCTTGACATTTTTCATTTCTTCAAGTAATGATGGACTGTCATTTCTCTTTGCTAATTTGACCTGTTCTTGCCATAATATGGACTTGGTCTTTTACCAAATAGGGCTGTCTTCTGTATACAACCCCTACCTTGTCACAGCACAACTGATTGTCTCAAACGCATTAAGGAAAGAAATTCCACAAATGAACTTTTAACAAAGCACACCTGCATTCCAGGTGACTACCACATGAAGCTGGTTGAGAGAATGCCAAGCGTGTGCGAAGCTGTCATTAAGGAAACGGTGGCTACTCAAAATATAGAATCTCAAAATGTTTATGGGACAGCAGCCCATTAGCCAAATGATCATTCTGCACAATCATGATAAAATTAGTTAACAGGCCAATTCTGTTGTTTTATTTTCTCTCTCCTATGAGACCAGCACACCAGGCATATGAACTGGCCCACCAGACATATGAACTGGCCCACCAGGCATATGAACTGGCCCACCAGGCATATGAACTGGCCCACCAGGCATATGAACTGGCCCACCAGGCATATGAACTGGCCCACCAGGCATATGAACTGGCCTACCAGGCATTTGAACTGGCCCACCAGGCATATGAACTGGCCCACCAGGCATATGAACTGGCCTACCAGGCATTTGAACTGGCCCACCAGGCATATGAACTGGCCCACCAGGCATATGAACTGGCCCACCAGGCATTTTCCCAAACTGCACTATGGCTCGTTTGTTTCTGGAACCTTGTAATGAATCCTGTGAAAGAATCACAATGTTCACATTTCCACACTGCCCAAATTGTGTTGGACAGAAAAGGGAATTAATAATAATTTCACATGATGTCAAGGGTTTGACGGAGGCAATTATATTTTCCAACATACAATCTATGTTACTTTCAATTGCATTCAATTCCATTTCAGTCAAAGTCTAAAACACAGTGGTGTGGAAGAACATGTCTTATTAACCAACCAAGCAATGTTATAGGCACCTTATGAGCTGTCTCAAAATGTATTGAGGATAGTATTTAGATTCCTATCCATCACATAATATGACACATAAGGATAAACATTGAGTAGATTCAATGTAACAGAGTGAACCGTTTGTGTACCCTTATAAACTAGAGCGTTCCCCAAAACACTTGAATACACACTGATACCACCGTCTTTGTTATAGTGAGTTTGTTATAGGGAGGGTACAGACAGACCACATATTTTAGTGGCTTAAGAGCTTGTCTCATGTGGGAAACTGTCACGACTTCCGCCGAAGTCGGTTCCTCTCCTTGTTCGGGTGGCGTTCGGTGGTCGACGTCACCTGTCTTCTAGTCATTGCTGATCCACCTTTCATTTTCCATTTATTTTGTCTTGTTTTCCTGCACACCTGGTTTACATCTCATCATCATTACTATGTGTATTTAGCCCTCTGTTCCCTCCATGTCTGTGTGGAGTAATGTTTATTGTCAGGTTGGCATGCTTCCGCCTGGTTTGCGCCGGGTTTTGTTTTATACCAGTGCTTTGTGGCAGCCGGTACTTTGTACTTTGTGCTGCCTCACTTGTTCTTTGGGTATTTGTTTTTGTGACGAAGTTGCGTTCTGTATTATGATTGTCTAAGTAAAGTACCTTGTCCACTCTGCTCTCCTGCGCCTGACTTCCATGCACCAGCTACACCCACCAATGACAGAAACGGACACGCACGCCCCGTCACTCATCAATCTCGACGCTGGTTTTGACATGATGTCGTGTTGATGTTACATTCTTTCTCCTCCTCCACAACAGATGAGAATAGACAGACACTGCAGTGGATACCCAATATAGTGCACTACTTTTGACCAGAGCCCAGCCTATTTGCAAAAGGGCAGTCCTGGTAGACTACACCACTGCATAAGGCCAGTCTTGGTAGACTTTACCACTGCATACCGCCAGTCTTGGTAGACTACACCACTACATAAGGCCAGACTTGGTAGACTACACCACTGCATAAGGCCAGTCTTGGTAGACTACACCACGCCAAATTAGAACGTGGAGCAAATGTTCCACCCTGACACAAGTGAAATGGGATGTTTTTGAGGTGCCAGTGAACATTGAATTAGCATACTTGTGCAAATCTGTAAAAGGTTGTGCCCTCCAATAAGTAGTAAAGGTATACATTTAACTTATTGATGTGTTTTATTCCCAGAACAAAATGTGAGGGAACACCACAGCATGCTTTTCTCAAATTTTTCTCAGCGAAGAAAACACTTCAACATCCCCTTTAAACAACTACAAATCTCCTTCTACAGATAATGCTATTTTCATTGGTATAACAAATAGAACTTAACTTCTTAGTGACCCCTTCGCGCACCAATCCCGTTAAAAACACAGAGTGAAATAACAGCGCGCCAAATGCAAAAACAGAAATACTCATAATGATAATTCATAAATCATACAAGTGTTATACATCGGTTTAAAGATTAACTTCTTGTTAATCCAGCCACAGTGTCAGATTTCAAAAAGGCTTTACGGTGAAAGCAAACCATGCGATTATCTGAGGACAGCGCCCAGCATACCAACACATGAAAATCCCATTTCAACCCGCCAGGCAGACACAAAAGTCAGAAATAACGATATAATTCATGCCTTACCTTTGAAGATCTTCTTCTGTTGGCACTCCAATATGTTCATTAAACATCACAAATGGTCCTTTTGTTCGATTAATTCCATTGTCATATCTCCAAAATGTCAATTTATTTGGCGCGTTTGATTCAGAAAATACACCGGTTCCAACTCGCACAACATGACTACAAAGTATCTAATAAATTACCTGTAAGCTTGATGCAAACATTTCAAACAACTTTCCTAATCCAACTTTAGGTATTTTTAAACGTAAATAATTTATCAAATTTAAGACGGAATACACTGTGTTCAATACCGGATGAAAACAAAGTGGAACGAGCTTTCAGGTCGTGCGCCCCAACCACAACAGTACACTTGGCTCGACTCCCAGAAAGGAAATGGCTACTTCTTCATTTCTCAAAGGAAAAACATCAACCAATTTCTAAAGACTGTTGACATCTAGTGGAAGCGATAGGAAATGCAAGCCAGTGCCTTAGAAATCTCGATCCACATAGAAAACTATTGAAAAGAGTGACCTCAATTTTTTTTTTCCTGAATGGTTTGTCCTCTACTTCATGGAGTCAAATATAATATAAAATATAACCTATTTTTAAAACCTCTTATAAAAATGGTTTTGTAGCATAAACTGGGAATTTGATATTTTTGCCTGACATGATTGTCTGTTTTATATCGGCAAAGTAGTTAAAACCGTGTCAGTTCGACTTTAAAAGCACTGAATGGCTCCAGTATCATGTTTAGGATCAACAGTATTTTTGGAAACAGTATGAAATGAATCACAAAGCACCAGACCTTGTAATCTGCCTCACTCCTGACATTTTAACCACACATTCATTTCTGCTTATGGATGGGACATCCATGGAGTGACTTCCAACTCTGGTCCCACTCAGCAATTGTCTTCAGGTTGTTTTCTGGCGCCAAAGAGACACCGAAGTGGACAAGTGCCCAGGAGTTTTGTAATTAGTCATGTTTTAAATAATAATAATTGACACACAAATGTTTTTTTAAATACAATTTTTTAATAAATGTGACATGGCCAGGTTAAAAATGAACAATTTGCCTCCCTGAGGCCTGCTGCTTTGATTAGCAAGTCACTCTCCCTCCATGTACTCAAGAGAAAAATGTGTTCTGATTGTATAACATTTCAAAATGTGCGAGAAAAACCCAGCTTTCGGAGCTTAGTCCCCATGTCCATGTCGAAGAGATGAGGGTATCTGCTTTCTGATGGTATTTTTATTTCTCAACTTTCAATATTCAACTCAATAGCAACTATTTTACAAACAATATATTGCTTTGAGATACTGTTTTCTCTGCTAGCGCACAGCAAGCGGTTCGGAGCGCCAAGTCAAGGATCAAAAGGCTCCTTAACAGCTTCTACCCCCAAGCCATTATACTGCTGAACAATTCATAAAAATTACCACCAATTTACATTGACCCCCCCGTGCATAGTCACTTCACCCCCACCTACATGTACAGATTACCTCAACTAGCCTGTACCCCTGCACACAGACTCGGTACTGGTGCCCCGTTATTCTTACTGTGTTACTTTTTATTTTAGCCTACTTGGTAAATATTTTCTTCTCTTGAACTGCACTGTTGGTTAAGGGCTAAGGGCTATTTTGGGGCTATTTTGAGGGATGAGTATCCGTACAAAACAACACATGCCTGTAATTTAAGTAAGAATTTCACAGTAAAGTCTACACTTGTTGTATTCGGCGCATGTGGCAAATAAAGTTTGATTTGATATGGAAATGCGCACCGGCCATTACGAGGGCATAGCAACTATTTAACCCAATGAGTCCCATCGTGACGCTGGCGTGATTTGATGCTTTTGAACATTGTGTTTGAGTTAGACTTCTGGGTTGTACCATTGCAGGGGACCAGGTCTTTTTACAAAAACATCTGTAGAGTCCGAATGGTTTGAGCTACAAACTATTAAGTTAGATATGAAAAGCTGAGACTCTCAAACACACATTTTCCTCACGCTTTGCTCTATGACCAGTGGTGATTTTAGAATGTTAACCTTGGTGGGGCCAACTCAACATTTTTTAATTGGGATGCATACCAGCAAAGCCACTACACAACACAAATCAATACAATAAATTGGACTAGAACAGTGACAAACGGTGCCCGCAAACTATTAGGGTCTTCATAAAGCTGTTCCAACAGCATTCCAAACACCTTACCACTGTTACACCTGGCTAAACTGGAATTACAAGTGTGTGTGCATGCAGGAGTGCGAGCGCCACACGCACATACACACAGGTAAAGAAGTATACACACATGTAAAGAAGTATACACACAACCACACACTCACATAATATTTATTTCCAGAATTCCAAGGAGGCACAATGTTGCACAAACTATACAGTAGCCTAGTAATTATATAAACTATTGCATTTTTTTCAATAGCATTTTTATTTTTCCATATACAAAGTCTGTACTACTTTTGAATGTTTACTTGACAACCATTTAAGTGTACAGATAATATATATATAACATGATTTCATACTTCACTTTTAGACATTTTCTTTTTATGACCAAAAGTCATAGGGAGTACAGAGGCTATTCCATCCAATGAGGGAAGCTCTTTACATCTTACTGAAATGTGAGCAGCATTGAAAATAAGATCTTTCACAAAGCAACGCATTTATCATTTATAAAGACAATTTACACATAAGGCAAACGCCATGGTTTACAGAGTAAAATCCAACCATGTCACATTGTTTTGTCATGTATTTTCTGGTACAATTGACATCCTCTCTGTGCAAGTACACCATATTAGTCAAAGAAAACATTTTGACAATACAAACTGCAAGATAAGCCAACTTATTTTGAGGGATGAGTATCCGTACAAAACAACACATGCCTGTAATTTATGTACACTCTTAGAAAAAAAGGGTTCTTTGGCTGTCTCCATGGGGGAACCATTTGAAGAACCCTCTCTACATGGAACCCAAAAGGGTTCTTCAAAGGACTCTCATGGGGACAGCCAAAGAACCCTTTTAGAACCTTTTTTCTCTAAGAGTGTAGGTTGGCTATTATTCAGCTTGTTTGGTACAAATGAAGATCCTACGAAGCACTTTGTGTCAAAGCAGTTCTTCATTGCAGACTTTTCTGTTCTACAACAGACAGATGAAAAAGGCTACAACGATACAGATATACTGTCTTACCTTTAAACCGCACCAATACGTACTTAAATGTCAATTTTCAAGGTTAAAGATGCCAAATATAGTGAACAAAAATAGAAACGCAACATGCAACAATTTCTACGATTTTACAGAGTTACAGTTCATATAAGGAAATCAGTCAATTGAAATAAATTAATTAGGCCCTAATCTTTGGATTTCACATGACTGGGCAGGGGCACGGGCAGGGGCACAGGCATGGGTGGGTCTGGGAGGGCATAGGCCCAGCCAATAAAATATAAATAATATAAAATTTGTTTTCCCCCACAAAAGTGCTTCATTACAGACAGAAATAATCCTCAGTTTCATCAGCTGTTTGGTCTCAGACGATCCCGCAGGTGAAGAAGTTGGGTGTGGAGGTCCTGGGCTGGACCGGTTAGACTTACTGCCAAATTCGCTAAAACAACATTGAAGGCAGCTTATGGTAGAGAAATTAACATTAAATTATCTGACAACAGCTCTGGTGGACATTCCTGCAGGCAGCATGCCAATTGTACGCTCCCTCAAAACTTGAGACATCTGTGGCATTGTTTTGTGTGACAAAAGTGCACATTTTAGAGTGGCCTTTAATTGTCCCCAGCAGCAGGTGCACCTGTGTAATGATCATGCAGTTTAATCAGCTTCTTGATATGCTACACCTGTCAGGTGGTTGTATTCTCTTGGCAAAGGAGAAATTCTCACGAACAGGGATGTAAACAAATTTGTGCACAATGTTTGATAGAAATATACGTTTCTGTGCGTATGGACAATTTCTAGGATCTTTAATTTCAGCTCATGAAACATGGGACCAACACTTTACATGTTGCGTTAAAATTTTTGTTGAATACATACATACATACATACATACATACATACATACAAACAAACAAACAATCAAAAATGGTCCTTTGAAGAATAATTGAATAATGAAGACAGTAGAAGGGAGAAAAATGACAAAAGAATAACAGTTGCTAAAAATATATTGCTGAAAAAGTGGAGGGCCCATTTGCTTTCAGCCTAACTTCATGTTTAAACAGACGTATGCTGCAACCAAAGCTGATTACTACTCAAGAAATCATTCATGAAAATATATGAAATGTATTGAAGCCAGGAATATACTGTGGGGTCCCTTTATAAATACAAACTGTACATACAGAGAGATCCTCACATTCAAATCTTAACATATCCGATGACCCTGAAAACCCTCAAGGAAATACTGATATAAAGCCTTTCTCAAGACGTGTGCGTTGAGAGAGAAGGTGTGTGTGTGTGTGTGTGTGTGTGTGTGTGTGTGTGTGTGTGTGTGTGTGTGTGCGTGTGCGTGTGCGTGCAGCAGAATAAACCAAGCTGGCTCAATTCCCCTGCTTTGGCTATGGGCCAGTGTGTTAGGGGCAGCCTGCTGGTCAGAAGCCCTCACTGCTATCGTCAGTTTGTGGAGGGGCAAGAGGGGAGGTGGGGGAGAGAGGGGGTCACTGTACCGCACACATGGAGCTGCGCGGGGGGTTGACTGTCCTCGCCACAGGTTCTTGACTGTAGTTCACGATGTCGGCCTTCACCACACGCTATGGAAACACACAGACATAAAGAAAGACAAACAGAGGCAAAATATGAGAAAGCTGCCACCACACAAGAAAATCCATCTGATTTAAAGTGGCAATATGTCACTTTTTGGGCGACCTGATAAATTTCACATAGAAATGTTGATCTATGATCTATCACTCTACTTGAAAGCAAGTTTAAGAAGTGGTATATCAGTTCTATGTGCGCTATTTCTATGCTTCCATTCCTAAAATTAGTTTGTGTCTTTTACTTTCGGTTTTGTACACCAGCTTCAAATAGCTGAAACAATACTTTACGTTTTAGAAAATATATTTCACAGCGGATTAGAAGGTATAATGAATGATTCTCTACACTATACCATCTTATTTTGTCACAAACTGAAATTAGTTAAACTATTAGAATTTTAGCAACCAGGAAATGGAGGAGCGATTTCTGCATTGTGCAACTTTAAACACGAATTATATTAAATGTACCTAATTGATACTACAAAATATTTGCAATTTGTTCCTGCATAGTCCAGAAATCTATGGATCACAAAGCAGGCCCCAGGTCTTCCTTCCCAGGCCCCAGACCATACTTATATAATTCAAATACCTTTAATTTGTCACATTCAGAAAAACATGTAAACTGAAGTATACAAGTTAATGGATGAATGTTGTGGTAAAAATAACCTATGGAGAATCTGCTCTAGTCTCTTTGCAGATGCAGCCAGCTCAACGCCAATCAGAAGCGTAGAAACAGGTCAAACAAAGGTCAGTCTGACAAACTCTGTCCGGGGACCAAGCCCACTTCTCTGGATCATACTGATGCAGCCCACTGAAATAGTCGGGAATTCCTGGCAACATCTTCTATACCAGTGTCATTTCAGGGTTTTTTCTCTTAATGATGCGACATAAAATATGTTACTCCAACAAAATGTTTGTGCCAAACTACTGTAGGACCAGTCTAAACCAACCAAAGATTTTCTCTGTTAATAATCAAACTAACTAATCACTCAATTAAAGTGGAACTGACAGCGTTAACTACTTTGCAGATATGAAAACAGATAATCATAATATCAAACCTTTATAAGAGGTATTAAAAATAGGTTGTGTTTGTCTAAAAATGACATGCTGCAGAGTAAGGCATTGTTGGCAGAATAGATGGATGCAGTTCAGTACGTGATAAATATATCTAATTCACCAATACTTTTCTTGGTAGACCAAAACTTATTGCTATCAGGTTGTACATCACAGCTGGCCTGGTACATGTGTTGCTGCCTCCAGCCCTTTGGGATGCAATGTTTCAGTTTCAATAACTCAATGTTTTAGACAATAACGGAAGAATGTAACTAAGGCTGGGAGTGTCAATACAATCAAACTAGCGCGGGCAATGACCACAAGTCAGTCATAATGTGTCTAATAGGCAAACTTATCCATTTATGGAGCTATTTACTTAGCTAGCTAAAATGCCTTAAAGGCGTTTGTGAAAAGTCTATAGCAATATAGAGTGGGAAAGTGGCCGCGCGTTTGGACAATTTATAGACACTGCAGTAAATAAAACCGAATAAAAACATGTCATTCTTATCCAGGACTGGACTCTACACAGACCAGTGTGCCCTAGCCATTCAGAGATACAGTATTCTCAAACACATTCTTTGAAAGTACGAAAACGTGAAAATTACCATATCTAAGTGCTCGCTTCACCTGGGGGTATATATAAACAGATTTGAATAAGATTTCATGTTGTTAAAACGCTGTCAGTTCCACTTTAATTCCCACAATTAAAATACAACAACAATCTCTACCACAACCACTTCGTAAGGGGTCTTGCGGTTTCATACCAGGCACTAATATTTACAGTATATTTCAGGAGAAAATTATATCTGTTTGCGACTGTGTGTTGACATACTTCCAACTACTGAACCGAACAGATTTTGCTCTGATTGGTCTCCTGTCTAACGGGGACTTCGTCCTGATGGTAGTCCACCAGCTCAGCTTTCACGATCCTCTGTGCAGCACACACCAATGGAGAGATGGAAGGAGACAAAACCAGGGGGAGTAGAAGAGGAAAAGAAAACGAGAGAGAAAGCGAAAGAGAGAAAGAGAGAGAGAGAAAGAAGAATTAAGGAGAAAGAAAGCGAGAAAGAAAGAAAGAAAAAGAGAGAAAAAAAGAAAAGAGGAGAAAGGAGAGAGAGGACAGGAAGGAAAAAAGATGCAGACAGGAGGTACAGTTGGTTAGAATGCAGGATGAGGAGAGGTGAAGACAGGGTCATGGAGGTGACAATGAGAAAAATGAAAAAGAAACTTGAGAAATAGATTGAACAGGAGAATAAACAAATGAGAAGCACCGGGGTTTACGCAGGAAAATGACCAAAATACATGTGTGAAACATGGTCATTTACAAACGAAGAACACTCAGAAAAAAATATATATATCTGTGTGCGACTGTAATACTCCCAGGCAGATATGAATTGTGTGTGTGTCAAATATTGGTTTATCCATTCAATAAAGATTTGGGAGTATTGTAGCGAGTGAGACTTTTAAAAAAAACTCTTTAAGTTTAAGCCGTTAGTCTGCCCAAATGTATGTGTGCGTCCTCGGCTCCTCTTCTACTAACATTTTACCAGGTGAAGTTTTAAAATCAACCGTTGCATCTTCAATGAGGAAAGGTATAGCTAGCACCTTTCCCTATTCTTGACTTGTTGACGTCTCTGAGTGAAAGTGATCTTACAGCAAACCCTGTCAGAAATCCAACTGAGCTCATCTGGGCTTGTATTCAAAAAACGTTTCAGAATAGGAGTGATGATCTAGGATCAGTTCCCTCCCGTCCAATTCATTATGATCCAAAAGGCAAAACCCAAGACGCTTCATGCATACGGGCCCTGGACATTGAGTAACAGTAACAGGGCAGGTTCTGAACTTAGTTAAAACTCAGAACTCAGACCTGGATTGGGGAGCCAGCAAAGACCAGACATCGTGGTTGAAACCCAGGCCCTGGTTGGTTGGTTGATTAACGAGCTGCCGACGCCTGGTGTCGGACCCTGTGAGTAATCAGCGGCCCCAGTATCTGATCGTCCAGGCAGGGGGCAATGACGGAGTAGGCTCCCAGGCCAATGAGATCTTGCCAGGGGCCCTGACCCCCATGTACAGCTCTCTAAACCCGACAGCTGATAATGAGGCTTTTCTTGCCCCCCTACAAGCCACTAGAGCTGCCCCCTGGCCTCCATCCCCAAATGCCTACAACTCACAACATTATTCCAACCATTGTTAACACAACACAAGGTAGAAAAACAGACTGTTTTTTGGCAGACAATTCAAAAACATTTATTCTTTCTACTTCTTATTTCTTTCTCCAGTGAATGTTGAGGCCTTCAACTATTGTAACCTCAGTCTTACCACAAACCGAACCCATTCTCTATCGAAGATGAAGATGCACCACTGATGTGGGATAGTCTTCACTCCACCTGTGTTACAGTTGAAGTCGGAAGTTTACATACACCTCAGCCAAATACATTTAAACTCAGTTTTTCACAATTCCTGACATTTAATCCTAGTAAAAATTCCCTGTTTTAGGTCAGTTAGGATCACCACTTTATTTTAAGAATGTGAAATGTCATAAAAATTGTAGAGAGAATGATTTATTCCTTCTTCCTTGCCTTTCAGGTTATGTCGATATAGGAGTCGTTTTACTGTGGATATAGATACTTTTGTACCCGTTTCCTCCAGCATCTTCACAAGGTCCTTTGCTGTTGTTCTGGGATTGATTTGCACTTTTCGCACCAAAGAACGTTCATCTCTAGGAGACAGAATGCGTCTCCTTCCTGAGCGGTATGACAGCTGCGTGGTCTCATGGTGTTTATACTTGCATACTATTGTTTGTACAGATGAACGTGGTTCAACGTGGTACATTCAGGCATCTGGAAATTGCTCCCAAGGATGAACCAGAGTTTTGGAGGTCTACATTTTTTTTCTGAGGTCTTGGCTGATTTCTTTTGATTTTCCCATGATGTCAAGCAAAGAGGCACTGAGTTTGAAGTTAGGCCTTGAAACACGTCCACAGGTACACCTCCAATTGACTAAAATTATGCCAATTAGCCTACCAGAAGCTTCTAAAACCATGACATCATTATCTGGAACTTTCCAAGCTGTTTAAAGGCACAGTCAACTTAGTGTATGTAAACTTCTGACCCACTGGAATTATGATACAGTGAACTATAAGTGAAATTATCTGTCTGTAAACAATTGTTGGAAAAATTACTTGTGTCATGCACAAAGTAGATGTCCTAACCGACTTGCCAAAACTATAGTTTGTTGACAAGAACATTTGTGGAGTGGTTTAAAAAGGAGTTAATGACTCCAACCTAAGTGTATGTAAACTTCCGACTTCAATCTCATCTAGAAAAACAATCTCCAGAGAACATGTCTGGAGCGAGACATGGACATCATAGGTTATGTTTCTGTGACAGGCATCTTGACTGACAGATCAGACCACTCATCCAGCTTGTTTAGCCTGGATTAAAGCACTTGGGTTATTGAGGAAGCTTTCATGGGAGGTGACGGAGGGGAGTGGAGATGGACACATTCATTAGCCTCTGTCTGTTGACAGCAGAAGGGGCAGGGTAGGGGTGGAAGTGCGTTTGAGAGTCACCTCCTAGCCTTCGCTCCCTTGGTGCTCTCCCTTCTCTGTGGGGGTCCTGACCTCCCCATAGAATCAGCCTCATCTAGCCAGCGCGGCACCAGCCAGTCATATCACAGCCAGGATTAATGCCTCTGGGGGAAGATGCCCTGCCTTAATCCCACCGCTGCCACCAGTGACAAGGCCACCTGGTCTGGCTGGTTCATCGAGGCCGAGCTAGGAGGCCCCGTTCAGCCCACATCGGCGGGAGATAAACACAATAAATCAGAAGATGCAGCCAAACCTTCCAACCTCTTGACCTCTCGCTTCACGCACCATTGGGCTCTAACATCAACAACATGGCTGTATTTACAGATGGACAGTGTCAGTCACAGGTACAGCATCACAGGAGTAACAAGAGTCCTCTACCGGGTGCGGTGAACTTGTGACCTGGCGCACTCTGTTTGACCTTGTGTACATGTGTGTGGTTAGAAGAAACCGTCCCCCAAAAAATGCCGACATGACTCGAGGAGCTGCTATATAATTCTCTCTGGGAAACGCAAGAGAAAGGCCTAATGAAGACTCACCTGGGACTGCTCAATCTCTGCTTTGTTGAGCTTCACCCCCAGAATCTCTGCAGCCACTCTCTGGAATGCCAGGAACACCTCAAGGGAAGGCAGGGTGGCAAAATGAAAGAGCGATGAGCAGAAACACAGAAACAGCAGAAATATGCTCGCAATGTGCGCAAATAAACAAATATTGTGCCGCATCAATTTTGCTTAGTCATCATCACAGCAAAGCATTTCAGTGGTCATTTTTGTTGTTGTTGTTGTTGTTGTTGTATGTGCGCGTCACTTTTGATGTAATTTACTGGGTAAACTGACTCACTGAGTCTCCGGTCTTGGCTGATACGAACTGACTGATGAGGCTGTTGTCTTGGCAGAAGCGCTGGTGTTTGTCAGCCTTCACTGTCCTCATGTGCTCCAGGTCAACTGTGGACGAAATGCAGAGCAATATGTCAGCAAATTACACCGATCGCAAGATTGACTTCACACAGGGTTACACAGTACACAGACAGAGCGAACCTCATATCTGGACTTGCACAGAAATGATGAGGTTTACACCAGCTCAAGATACACTCAGGGTCTGCCTGACGTAGATAATTGGCAACATCATTTAATTGTTGTGTCACGTTCAGTTAAGGCACCTTTTTGTAAAGTAATTTTTCTCCTTTTCGGGGGAAACTAGGGTTGCAACTAGGGTTGCAGAGGGAGGGTATATTCCTGGAAATGTAATAATTTTACCAGTAAACTATCAGTTTGTTGGTATCTTTCAAGGATTTGATGTAATTTATCACATCTAGTGGCCCCTTTGGCTACTTCAGATTGTCACAGGTGTCTGTAATTACCTCTGGCTGTCTGTGTGGCCTTATCACATACAATGCAGTCGGAACGTTTTCAGACACCTTTTCCACATTTTGAGAGTTTCAGCCTTATTCTAAAATGTATTCAATTGTCCCCCCCCTCATCAATCGACACACAATAGCCCATAATTACAAAGCAAAATCAGGTTTTTAGAGAATCTGGCACACAACACAGTTGAAGTCGGAAGTTTACATACACCTTAGCCAAATACATTTAAACTCAGTTTTTCACAATTCCTGACATTTAATCCTAGTAAAACTTCCCTGTCTTAGGTCAGTTAGGATCACCACTTTATTTTAAGAATGTGAAATGTTAGAATAATAGTAGAGAGTGTGATTTACTTCAGATTTGATTTCTTTCATCACATTCCCAGTGGGTCAGAAGTTTACATACACTCAATTAGTATTTGGTAGCATTGCCATTAAATTGTTTAACTTGGGTCAAACATTTCGGGTAGCCTTCCACAAGCTTCCCATAATAAGTTGGGTGAATTTTGGCACATTCCTCCTGACAGAGCTGGTGTAACTGAGTCCGGTTTGTAGGCCTCCTTGCTCGCACACGCTTTTTCAGATCTGCTCACAAATTTTCTATGGGATTTAGGTCAGGGCTTTGTGATGGCCACTCCAATACCTTGAGCAAATTACACCGATAGCAAGATTGACTTCACACAGGGTTACACAGTACACAGACAGAGCGAACCTCATATCTGGACTTGCACAGAAATTGCCCTTAAGGCATTTTGCAAACACCTTTGGAATTATGCTTGCGGTCATTGTCCATTTGGGCAACCAAGATTTAACTTCCTGACTGATGTCTTGAGATGTTGCTTCAATATATCCACATCATTTTCCTCCCTCATGATGCCATTGATTTTGTGAAGTCTGAAGTATTCAGACCCTTTACTCAGCACTTTGTTGAAGCACCTTTGACAGCGATTACAGCCTCGAGTCTTCTTGGGTATGACGCTACAAGCTTGGGGAGTGTTGTATTTGGGGAGTTTCTCCCATTCTTCTCTACAGATCCTCTCAAGCTCTGTCATATTGGATGGGGTGCGTTGCTGCACAGCTATTTTCAGGTCTCTCTAGAGATGTTCGATCAGGTTCAAGTCCGGGCTCTGGCTGGGCCACTTAAGGACATTCAGAGACTTGTCCCAAAGCCACTCCTGCATTGTCTTGGCTGTGTGCTTAGGGTTGTTGTCTTGTTGGAAGGCCAAAGAGTTCAATCTATGTTTTATCAGACCACATAATCTTATTTCTTATGGTCAGAGTCCTTTAGGTGCCTTTTGGCAAACGAGAGAGGGCTTCCATCTGGCCATTCTACCATAAATGCCTGATTGGTAGAGTCCTTCAGAAATGGTTGTCCTTCTGGAAGGTTCTCCCATCTCCACAGGTTAACTCTGGAGCTCTGTCAGAGTGACCATAGGGTTCTTGGTCACCTGCCTGACCAAGGCCCTTCTCCCCCGATTTCTCAGTTCGGAACTTCCTAGTGCTGGATGTTCGGCCAAACTACTTCAATTTAAGTATCTTGGAGGCCACTGTGTTCTTGACCTTCAATGCTGCAGAAGTGTTTATGTACCCTTCCCCAGATCTGTGCCTCGACACAATCCTGTCTCGGAGCTCCACGGACAATTCCTTCGACCTCAACCTCACCTGTTGTTTTCGCTTCGTCATTATGGGGTATTGTGTGTAGATTGAGGAAAATGTTTTATTTAATCCATTTAGAATAAAGCTCTAAAGTAACAAACTGTGGAAAAAGTGAAGGTCTGAATACTTTCTGAATGCCTGTATAGGAGATCATTAAATAAAATGATTTTATTATGAAAACATTATCATTATTAAACCATAAACTTAGTGAATACCATTGTTTCATCATTAAATATCCTTCATATTTTTTATACACACTTTTATTGATTTACTAGAACTATGTCAATATGTATTTGTTGTCAATAATTTGGCATCAAACTGGTGGCAGTTGTGAAAAAAGTAAATAGTTGGAAAAGTTGCAGAGCATTGAAAATAATGCCATTGTTGATTATGTACTTTTTCAAATTAATTAGGCTATTTTCTCTTTAATCATGATCTATCTAGTAGAAACTCATGGACAGATATAAAACAAATGAATACTATATATATATATATATATATATATATATATATATATATATATATATATATATATAAAGTTATTTAAGTAGAAATTACCAAAGTTATGATGGTTTGCCATAGATTCTGTTAATTAGCTAAATTGCTGAAGTTTCAGGTAACTTTGGTAAATTACCAGTAGCTTTGCAACCCTAATTCAGAGTCCCAAGGCCTCCATTTCCAGGTGCGATTTAAGCGCAGTGTCACACATTCCATAACATAGGCATAGTAGAGTTGACCCCTGAAGCACATTTAGCTCTACATGGACCAAGTCAAAAGAGCCCAGCTCTACCCAGAAGTATGGGTGTCTGTTGAGAAAAAGCTGAATTAGAAATCAGGCCTTTAAAAGGTGCACACAACGGGCCTAAAAACTAGGTCTGTCAACACCACGATGATTTACAGAATGCGTACAATGCTAGTGCTTTCCTTTCTAGCCATTGTGCTTGTGTCTCTGTGCATTCAACTCTGGTGCAGTGATACCAGGCGTTTCACTTCTCCCCAATACAGGGTCACACCTGAGTCACAAGGGAAGGTCATCTGGGGGGTCTTGCTGCTGAAAGCAATAGCTTCCCACTTTGTTACTGGATTTGTGTGACGAGATGGCCACGCCCGGTATCTGGTGCAGACGTGTCTATGGGAGACGGAGGAGGTAGTAGGCTACTGTATGGAGTTGAATTTCTCTCGTCCCTCCGAGTTTTGCTCTTTGTGTGAAGCTTCATTCAAGCGGTCAGTGTTTCCTCTTGTTCTCATGCCTCTTGGTTTCGGGGTGTGTGAGCGAGAGTGTGTGTGTACGTGCATGTGTGTGTGTACAGTGCCCTCCAGTATTATTAATAACATAGTAAGTCATAGTGACTCAAATATAAAAAGGCCAGTCACCATCCATAGACATTTCCAAGAGAAAGGCACATTTTTAGACAGTGTTTTGTGATTTTTGTTGTTGTCATGTGAATCATTCTAAGAATATTGGCACCACATAACTGGGAAAAAGCTATTGTATGTGTCATGACATAGGAGTCTGGAACTTACACAAACCTTTTTAGTCCCCCTGGACGGACGGACGGACACACAGGTTGACGCATCTCTCCGCAAGCATAAACATGGCTGTCTTCTAGGCGTCAGCACGTTATTAATTAGCGTGACTTAGAGGGAACGTACCCCGCATGCTACCAGAAGTAAACCGTGCTGGCCTCCCGGGTGGCGCAGTGGTTAAGGGCGCTGTAATGCAGCGCCAGCTGTGCCATCAGAGTCCCTGGGTTCGCGCCCAGGCTCTGTTGTAACCGGCCGCGACCGGGAGGTCCGTGGGGCGATGCACAATTGGCCTAGCGTCGTCCGGGTTAGGGAGGGCTTGGTCGGTAGGGATGTCCTTGTCTCATCGCGCACCAGCGACTCCTGTGGTGGGCCGGGCGCAGTGCGCGCTAGCCAAGGTTGCCAGGCGCACGGTGTAGCCTCCGACACATTGGGTTGGATGCGCGCTGTGTTAAGAAGCAGTGCGGCTGGTTGGGTTGTGTATCGGAGGACGCATGACATTCAACCTTTGTCTCTCCCGAGCCCGTACGGGAGTTGTAGCGATGAGACAAGATAGTAGCTACTACAACAATTGGATACCACGAAATTGGGGAGAAAAAGGGGTTATAAAAAAAAAGAGAAGTAAACCGTGCTAATCCTTTGGATACTGCACACTTGGGAGTGGTTATCAATCATCTGTCAGAGTCAGATTAGCCAACATTAACACACTGGGGCCGTGGAGTGGCAGGACACTAAGTAAACTTGACGATGGGGAGAAGTGAAGATAAAGCAATTAAAAGAAGGTTACGTTCCCTCACACAGGAATACCATACCTTAAGGGAACATTTCGGCATTTCGTGTATGATTAGTGAAAAAGTCCATATTGCAAATGTACGGTCCCTTACTAGATGTCCGAAATCGTTTGTAAAATTCGTTTGTAAAATTCACGAAATTGGGGAGAAAAAGGGGTTATAAAAAAAAAGAGAAGTAAACCGTGCTAATCCTTTGGATACTGCACACTTGGGAGTGGTTATCAATCATCTGTCAGAGTCAGATTAGCCAACATTAACACACTGGGGCCGTGGAGTGGCAGGACACTAAGTAAACTTGACGATGGGGAGAAGTGAAGATAAAGCAATTAAAAGAAGGTTACGTTCCCTCACACAGGAATACCATACCTTAAGGGAACATTTCGGCATTTCGTGTATGATTAGTGAAAAAGTCCATATTGCAAATGTACGGTCCCTTACTAGACGTCCGAAATCGTTTGTAAAATTCGCGGTCGGCGTCGGGCCGTGCGGTAGGGCCGGACCTACCGGGAAGTCATCGAATGAACTTTGTCGGACGTTCGGTTTCCGTTTAATAAAATAAACAAGTTTTGGACCGTTTTTCCGCCATCCCGGAAATTCCCACCAGATGGCATACGGAATCATATGGAAATTTGGCAAAACATCACGAGTCACGACGGGGCCTTATCTCAAAAACGGAAAATATTTCGAAGCCGAAACTTGGTGAGCGTAGGTTTGGCATAATGGGCAGTTGGCCCCGAACGGGATGGCGTCTAGGCCTCAACGGTTTTTGAGTTACTGCCATTTTTCTGGGATTAAAGGCTTAAAATGGAAATAGAGAAATTATTTTTCCACTTCAGGTCAAAGTCAAGGAGCCTCCGGTGTCAATAAAAAAAGAACCAGCCATTTATCTATCGTCATTTAAGAGAAACGGAACAATGACAAATTGGTGATGGTCACAAATAGGCGTTTTTTTTTTTCAACAGTTACAGATCCAGTTGCAGGGTGTTCATACGAATCTTTTTAAAGTGTGCTGCGGAGCTCTGCGACATTTCTGTGATTTTCTATGATTTTCTGAAATAACACAATAACTCAGTTCTTAACGTAAAGACTTAAAACTCAGGATTATGTAAAGGCATACCCCAATCAGGATATGAGTTTATTTATAGCTTCCTGTGCCAACCATAAGTGCCTTAAATGGTGTCATAGTGGCTGTTTCCAAGGGTTAAAAAGGTCAGATCTTTTCAAAACTTCATATGTGTGATTAGGCAACCCCCATAAACTGTAAGTCAGTCATTTCTCCCAACAGATGTCAAAGAAAAGCTCTCACACACACACACACAGCAAGGATGGAGTGACAAAGTGCGGTGCTTAAAGACACAGAGAGCAGGCAATAAAATGCATTACCATAATCCCTAGGCCGTGCCGAGTTCAACGAGATATCCCGCTTCACCGTAGCTCGCTCGGTCTAGGCGCAGCGACCATTAGAATAGTAGGCCCAAAATGAAGCCTGCCCCACAATGTCATTTGCTTTTGGGTGACAGTGAGAGAACCGTTAGGGTGAGAAGAAAAATTCCACCACAGGAATGTTCCTAAGGTCCTCCCGATCTGAACAAGCCTAACCTTGACATTGTGGCATTAACCCTTCACAGTAAAACAGGGTTTTTTGATCTCACAGATTACAGTGTCATCTCTCCCCATAGGAATACATTGCCTGCACCACAAAATTCAACCTGAAGCCTATATGGGTTATGAACGCCGTATGAACCTGTCTTCGGTACCAGTCCATCAGGCCACTATGAGGTCTACCTGTGTCGAATCTAAGCTTCCTGGACCAACCGGAAGTGGTTAAAATGCCCCTAAAAGTGTATATCCATACCCTGCCTGCAGTTTGACAGACATAGTGCATTCAGGCCTGTGTAAATCAGTCAATTCTTAACGTAAAGACTTAAAACTCAGGATTCTGTAAAAGCATACCCCGATGAGGATATGTGGTGACTTATAGCTTCCTGTGCCAAACGGAAGTGCCATAATTGGTGTCTCAGGGGCTGTTTCGAAGGGTTAAAAAAGTCAGATCTGTCCAAAACTTCATATATGTGATTAGGCAACCCCCATGAACTGTAAATCAGTCATTTTTCCCCAAAAAAATCAAAGGAAAAAAAAATCACACTAAAACACAACTTGGAAGGAGGGACGTATTGGGGTGCGTAGAGACAGACAGTGGCTGCAATAGTTAGCTTTGTTCGAGCTAAAAAAGAACGGTCGGACCTAGAGTTCCGAAACTTTAGAAACCTGTTCTAGACCAGCACCAATTCATTTTTGCATCACGAAAATGACGATGTTTAGAAAAGTCTCAGAGACGCAAGGCTAGGTGCGTTGAAACCGGCTCGGCCCATAGAGACGGACCCCAACGTTTCTGTCCGATAGCTCGTTCAAGGACCCCGTAGCAAGGCATGGAAATAAGTGGATTTTCAGCACCAATTAGGGTTTTTCTCGGACACCAAATGACCTATCGAGCCGAAATTTGGGATTCGGGGTCGCCTCACATAGGCCTTCACATAATGTCCGAACTGGACCCGCAGCTAGAACGTAACTATGTGTTTTACCTTTTTATTATGTTTTCAACTGAAGGCGCTGTGAATTATGGGCCTGCTCTGACATATGTGATAGTTGGCTACTAAATGAGTAGGAAAAAGTGGGTTTGGTGTCAATTGATATCCGTTTGGTGTCATAATGACATCTAATTGACTGATGGACACTGACTTGCTAGTTGACTTTTGTACATTTGCAATATGTTTAAACGGAGAGGGACCATCACCAAAAAGGCATTCTGAAATCAACACAAAAAATGGCATCACCATAGTCTCCAGACTGTGCCGAGTTCAACGAGACGCCCCGCTTGACCGTAGCTCGTTCTGAGTGCAGCGAACTTGAAAAAAAGAAGGCCCAAAATTAAGCCTGCCCCACAATGTCATTTGATTTTGGGTGGCAGTGAGAGAACCGTTAGGGTGAGAAGAAAAATTCCACCACATGAATGTTCCTAAGGTCCTCCCGATTTGTGCAAGCCTAACCTTGACCGTGTGGCATTAACCCTTCACAGTAAAAAGAAGGTGTTTACTTGAAACAGCTTGCTTTGACTTCTCTCCCCATAGGAATACATTGCCTGCACCTCTAAATTCAACCTGAAGCCTATGTGGGTTATGAATGCCTTATGAACCTGTCTTCTATGACAGTCCATCAGGCCACTATGAGGTCTACCTGTGTCGAATCTAAGCTTCCTGGAGCAACCGGAAGTGGTTAAAATCACCCTAAAAGTGTTTACCCATACACTGCCTGCAGTTTGATAGACATAGTGCATTCAACCCTGTGTAGATCAGTCAATTCTTAACGTAAAGACTTAAAACTCAGGATTCTGTAAGTGGCTATGTCAATCAAGACATGTGTTTACTTATAGCTTCCTGTGCCAACCGGAAGTGCCTTTAATTGGGTCACACTGTCTGTTTCGAAGGGTTAAAAAAGTCACATCTCTCCAAAACTTCATATGTGTGACTAGGTAACCCTTCTGAACTGTAAATCAGTCATTAATCCCAACAGATGTCAAAGAAAAGCTCCCTCACACACACACAGGAAGGATGGAGTGATAAAGTGCGGTGCTTAAAGACACAGAGAGCAGGAAATGGCATTACCATAATCCCTAGGCCGTACCGAGTTCAACGAGATATCCTGCTTGACCGTAGCTCGCTCGGTCTAGGCGCAGCGACCATTAGAATAGTAGGCCCAAAATGAAGCCTGCCCCACAATGTCATTTGATTTTGGGTGAGAGTGAGAGAACCGTTAGAGTGAGAAGAAAAATTCCACCACAGGAATGTTCCTAAGGTCCTCCCGATCCGTGCAAGCCTAACCTTGACCGTGTGGCATTAACCCTTAATAGTTTAAAGAAGGTGTTTACATCAAACAGTTTGCATTGACTTCTCTCCCCATAGGAATACATTGCCTGCACCCCTAATTTCAACCTGAAGTCTATATGGGTTATGAATGCCGTATGAACCTGTCTTCGGTACCAGTCCATCAGGCCACTATGAGGTCTACCTGTGTTGATTCTAAGCTTCCTGGACCAACCAGAAGTGGTTAAAATCACCCTAAAAGTGTTTACCCATACCCTGCCTGCAGTTTGATAGACATAGTGCATTCAACCCTGTGTAAATCAGTCAATTCTTAACGTAAGGACTTAAAACTCAGGTTTATATAGCTTCCTGTGCCAACCGGAAGTGCCATAATTGGTGTCTCAGGGGCTGTTTCGAGGGGTTAAAAAAGTCTGATTTTTCCAAAACTTCATATATGTGATTAGGCAACCCCCATGAACTGTAAATCAGTTTCCCAAAAAAATTCAAAGGAAAAAAAAATCACACTAAAACACAACTTGAAAGGAGGGAGGTATTGGGGTGCGTAGAGACAGACAGTGGCTGCAATAGTTAGCTTTGTTGGAGCTAAAAAAGAACCGTCAGACCTAGAGTTCCGAAACTTTAGAAACCTGTTCTAGACCTCCCGTCGATGGTGCGTGGTGAGTTACGTGGCTCTAGAAGGTTCTCGGACCAAGAAACAGCCTCGTACATTTGCAATACTTTCAATTCATTTTTGCATCACGAAAATGACGACATTTAGAAATGTCCCAGAGTCGCAAGACTAGGTGCATTGCGAACGTCTCGGCCCATATAGACAGACCCCAACGTTTCTGTCCGATAGCTCATTCAAGGACCCCGTAGCAAGGCATGGAAATAAGTGGATTTTCAGCACCAATTAGGGTTTTTCTCGGACACCAAATGACCTATCGAGCCGAAACTTGGGATTCGGGGTCGCCTCAGCTAGGCCAACACATAACATAAGAAATGGACCCGCAGCTAGAACGTAACTACGTGTTTTATGGTTTTTTTATGGTTTGAACCGAAGGCGTTGTGAATTTTGGGCCAGCTCTGAAGTATGTAATAGTTGGCTACTAAACGAGTTGGAAAAAGTGGGTTTGGTGTCAGTTTGTATCAGTTTGGTGGTCAGAATGATATCTAATTGACTGATGGACTCTTGTCCACTTGACTCTTGTACATTTGCAATATGTTTAAACAGTGAGGTACCATCACCAAAAGCGACATTCTGAAATCTACCCTAACGAGCGATTGAGATGAACCAGAATCACTGCAAAGCCATCCCGAGTTCATCGGGCCAGTCAATTTCACATTCCTGCAGGATTTTTATAGCATGACAAATGGTACCTGCCCATTAAAACATATTGCAAATGCACAGTGACTTTGAAAAAGTAAGGAAACATAAACAAAAAAAATAAAAAAAAATGTTTTTGGGGTTACCAGTTGCATATTTTAGATCACCAGTTTCACATTTCAGGTCACCAGTTGCACATTTCAGATCACCAGTTGCACGGAGGAAAATCGTTACTTTTGACTTTGACTTTTGACTTCCTATGACATCATATTGCAAATGGAGAAAACATATGCCTTATGCACAAGTAAAACAAAAAGAAATATGATAATACAAGTTGACAAAGGTATAGTTTGAGCAAAGTAAAGTTAGAATTTTGAGCATGACAAATTCGTGATGGTACCTGCCCATTAAAACATATTGCAAATGCACAGTGACTTTGAAAAAGTAAGGAAACATAAACAAAAAAAATCAAAACATTTTTTTGGGGGGTTACCAGTTGCACATTTTAGATCACCAGGTGCACATTTCAGGTCACCAGTTGCACGGAGGAAAATCGTTACTTTTGACTTTGACTTTTGACTTCCTATGACATCATATTGCAAATGGAGAAAACATATGCCTTATGCACAAGTAAAAAAAAAAAATATGATAATAAAGTATGACTAAAGTGTGTTGATAAAGTTCTTATACATGTGTTATTGACACAAAAATCGAAAGAATTTTGAAAAACGGTCCAGAAAGCACTTTAAGGATGTGTGAAGTTTTTTACCAAATTTTGACATTTTTGACTTTTGACTTCCTATGAAATCATATTCCAAATGGAGAAAATACATGCCTTATGCACAAGTAAAAAAATATATATATATGATAATAAAGTATGACTAAAGTATGTTGATAAAGTTCTTATACATGTGTAATTGACACAAAAATCGAAAGAATTTAGAAAAACGGTCCAGAAAGCACTTTTTTAAGGATGTGAAGTTTTTTACCAAATTTTGACATTTTTGACTTTTGACTTTTGACTTCCTATGAAATCATATTGCAAATGGACAAAACATATGCCTTATGCGCATGTAATTAAAAAATAAAAAAAATATGATGACAAAAGTATATTCATACAGTTCTTACACATGTGTAATTGACAAAAGAAATCGAAAGAATTTCGAAAAAAGGTCCAGAAAGCACTTTTTTAAGGGGTGATAAGGTTTTTTTTTTTAAATCCTTTTTTCAAAATGTTGCTTTTGGATGTTGACTTGGGTTGCATTTGCAATATGTAAGGGAATAGGTATGAAAAGCCCCGGTGGAACGCATTTTGGATTTTTGAAGTGTTACAATTGGCAATTGCCATATGGCATTTGCAATATACTTTGCATGAATCAATGCCAAATTGGGTGGTATTGGACATCGTGTATATGGTTTGTCCAATGCCAATATTTTGCCATTCATTTTTGTCCAAATCAGGGGGGTATTCCCTTACAGAGAAACAATACTCACCAAGAGACTCAAAGTGCCTCCCGAATGAAAATAAACATGGGCCACGTATACATTTGGGTCAAAAAACTTGACCATTACTTACAAGTTCCTACATGCCAAGATAAGACTTAATAATGTTCTGTAAATTAATTTAAAAAAAAATACAATAAAACAATACTGCATATAATAATATAGGAATGCAATGACTGATATGTTGGCATAAATTATTATATTTTTTGTTAGAATTCATAGCCAGAAATAATACATATTTTCATTCTTGCAAGGACTGCTAATGACAAACACAAATACTGTTTAAATTGCAACAAAACAAAAGTACAATCTCTCCAAAACAGATTCTAGCTACAGTGCCCTCGGAAAGTATTCAGATCCCTTGATTTATTTCCACTTTGTTACGTTACAACCATATCCTAAAATGGATTAAATTAAATCCTCAGCAATCTACACACAATACCTCATAATGACAAAGAGAAAACAGGTTTTTAGAAATGTTAGCAAAGGGTTTTTATAACTTTGCTAAGAGACTCGAAATTGAGCTCAGATGCATCTGGTTTCCACTGATCGTCCTTGAGATGTTTCTACAACTTGATTGGAGTCCACCTGTGGTAAATTCTATTGATTGGACAGGATTTGGAAAGGCACACACCTGTCTATATAAGGTACCACAGTTGACAGTGCAGGTCAGAGCAAAAACTCTTTGGCCTGAATGCCAAGCGTCATGTCTGGAGGAAACCTGGCACCAACATTACAGTGAAGCATGGTGGTGGCAGAATCATGCTGTGGGGATGTTTTTTAGCGACAGAGCCTCATAGACTAGTCAGGATCAAGGCAAACATGAACGGAGCAAAGTACAACAAGATCAATGATGGAAACCGGCTCCAGAGCACTCAGGACCTCAGACTGGGGCGAAGGTTCCCCTTCCAACAAGACAACGACCCTAAGCACACAGCCAAAACAATGCAGGAGTGGCTTCGGGAGCTCTTAGATACCGAAAAGCATTTTTCTTTTTTAACCAGGTAGGTTAAGTTCTCATTTACAACTAACTGCAACCTGGCCAAGATAAAGCAAAGCAGTGCGACAAGAACAGAGAACAACAGTCAATAACACAAAAATCTGTATACAGTGTGTGCAAATGAAGTACGGAGGTAAGTCAATAAATAGGCCAATAGGGGCGAAGTACAAATACAATTCAGCAATTTACACTGGAGTGATATGTGCAGATGAGGATGTGCAAGTAGAAATACTGGTATGCAAAAGAGCAGAAAAACTAAAACGAATAGGGGATGAGGTAGGTAGTTGGTTGGATGGGCTATTTACAGATGGGCTCTGTGCAGCTGCAGCGATCGGTAAGCTGCTCTGACAGCTGACGCTTAAAGTTAGTTAGGGAGACATAAGTCTCCAACTTCAGTGATTTTTGCAATTCCTTCCAGTCATTGGCAGCAGAGAACTGGAAGGAAAGGGGGCCAAATGAGTTGTTGGCTTTGGGGATGACCAGTGAGATATACCTGCTGGAGCACGTGCTATGGGTGGGTGTTGCGATGGTGACCAGTGAGTTGAGATAAGGTGGAGCTTTACCTAGCAAAGACTTATATGGCCTGGAGCCAGTGGGTTTGGCGATGAATATGTAGCGAGGGCCAGCCAACGAGAGCATACAGGTTGCAGTGGTGGGTAGTATATGGGGCTTTGGTGCCAAAACGGATGGCACTCTGATAGACTGCATCCAGTTTGCTGAGTAGAGTGTCGGAGGCTATTTTGTAAATGACATCACCGAAGTCGAGGATCGGTAGGATGGTCATTTTTACGAGGGTAGCATGGCAGCATGAGTGAAGGATGCTTTGTTGCGAAATAGGAAGCAAATTCTAGATTTAACTTCGGATTGGAGATGTTTGATGTGAGTCTGGAAGGAGAGCCAGACTAGCCAGACACCTAGGTATTTATAGTTGTCCACATATTCAGATTCATATTCACAAGTCAGAACCGCCAGACTAGCATCACTACTCTGGACGGGTGGGTGCGGGCAGCGATCGGTTGAAGAGCATGCATTTCCTTTTACTAGCATTTAAGAGCAGTTGGAGGCCCCGGAAGGAGAGTTGTATGGCGTTGAAGCTCGTTTGGAGGTTAGTTAACACAGTGTCCAAAGAAGGGCCAGAAGATACAGAATGGTGTCGTCTGCGTAAAGGTGGATCAGTGAATCACCAGCAGCAAGAGCAACATCGTTGATGTATACAGAGAATAGAGTCGGCCCGAGAATTGAACCCTGTGCCAGAGGCTGCCAGAGGTCAGGACAACACGCCCTCCGATTTGACACTGAACTCTTTCTGAGAAGTAGTTAGTGAACCAGGAGAGGCAGTCATTTGAGAAACCAAGGCTGTTGAGTCTGCCGATAAGAATACGGTGATTGACAGAGTTGAAAGTCTTGGCCAGGTCGATGAAGACGGCTGCACAGTACTTTCTTTTATCGTTGGCAGTTATGATATCGTTTAGGACCTAAATAAACGTAATTTAGTGCTAAATACGGCTGAATCTTGACTAGAACCAAAAAAATGTATCATATTACTCCAGTGCTAGCCTCCCTACACTGGCTTCCTGTTAAGGCAAGGGCTGATTTCAAGGTTTTACTGCTAACCTACAAAGCATTACATGGGCTTGCTCCTAGCTATCTTTCCGATTTGCCAAAGGTGCTTCAACAAAGTACTGAGTAAAGGGTCTGAATACTTAAGTAAATGTTATATTTCATTTTTTATTTTTTTTTATACATTAGCAAAAAGTTCTAACAACCTGTTTTTGCTTTGTCATTATGGGGTATTGTGTGTAGATTGATGAGGTAAAAAAACCAACAACAATTTCATCAATTTCAGAATAAGCCTGTATAGAGGTCCTGGACGGCTGGGAATTGAGCCCCAGTGGTGTACTGGGCCGTACTCGCCACCGTCTGACGCGCCTTGCGGTCGGGTGCCTTGCAGATGCCATATCAAGCAGTGATGCAGCCAGTCAATATGCTCTCAATGGTGCAGCTGTAGAACTTGAGGATCTGGGGGCCCATGCTACATCTTTTCAGCCTGCTGAGGGGTAATGGGTGCTGTCGTGCCCTCTTCACAACTGTGTGTGTGGACCATGTTAATTCCTTAGGAAATGTGGACACTGAGGTACTTGAAACTCTCAACCCGCTCCTCGGCAGCCCCATCAATGTGGATGTTTTCTGTCTTCCGCGATCAGCTCCTTTGTCTTGCTGACATTGAGGGAGAGGTTGTTGTCCCGGCACCACACTCCCAGGTCTCTGACCTCCTCCCTGTAGGCTGCTTCATCGTTGTCAGTGATCAGTCCTACCGCGTCGTGTCATCAGCTAACTTTATGTTGGTGTCGGAGTCGTGCGTGGCGAAGCGGTCGTGGGTGAACAAGGAGTTGAGAAGCCCCAGTGTTGATGGTCAGCGTGGCGGATGTGTTGTTGCTTACCCTCACCACCTGGGGGCGGCCTGTTAGAAAGGACAGGATCCAGTTGCAGAGGGAGGTTCCAGTGCCAGGGTCCTGAGCTTTGTGCTGATCTTGTAGTCAATGAACAGTATTCTTACATGCACAATCTATGGGCAGAAGCAAGTTTGAAACAACCATCTTTCTGGAAGCTGTGCCTCGCCATTTTCCCAACATTTGGATGAGCCTCCTAGCAATTAGAGTTCTAGCAAAATGAGCTTCAGACCCTCGCCATTTTAGTGACAGCTAGCAGGATGCACACACAGCAGAGCGAGAGAGAGAGAGAGAGAGAGGGCTGCACATATGTGACATAGTTCGGAATTTTCTGGGACCACTTTCGGCTCGTGCGCGCTACTTTCAGAAATATTAGCTAAGAAGTATACAAAAGTACCAGATCATTTATTTAATGGTGCCATCTTTCACCTAGAGATGAAAACATTTACATCCTGTCCTCACACAGCACGACGCCTTTCTCTACACAAACCACAGGTCTCTAACTAGCCCAACTATCAGTCAGTAATTCAAGATGTATGACAGTAAAACTAATAAAATATCAAACATAATTTTGAATAATATAGGAAAACACTACTTTCGTGAGTGCGGGAGACAGCATGGATATGAAGTCTACATTTTCCGGAGAGGATACTTTGTACCATACGGTGTTCAACTGGGCCAAGCTGAAATAAACTATTATAGTATGTTTATACAGACCAAGAGTTTAGAATTCTTCCATTACCCATGCTTTCCCAACAAAGCCCACCCCCTGCAAGTGTTTCAGTGTCTATGTTTTTGAGTGGCTCTATGTTTCTCTGTGTGAGTGTGCACAGTGTGTGTGTTTGTGTGCGTGTTTCTGTGTGGGTGTCTTCAATAAAATATTTCATTGGCTTCCTCCCTGAATTGTTACAAGTGGTGCCATTATTAAACATAAGGTTCTGGGCAGCATGTGGAGGGCAAAGGGTGCACAACGCCGAGCTTAACAAGCAAACTTATCCCTAAACGGCCGTGTTAAGCAGAAGAACGGGGAGGCTGTTCCCCACTTGTCAAAGGGCACAGAAGGGCGGTCAGTGTAAAGAGTAGGTAAAGGTAAAGAGGATAAATTAGCGTCTGTCTCAAAAGCACTGCATAGGTAAAAAAATAAATGGTGGGAGTCATACCGTCATTTTTAAAGATTTACCCCCTCAGATTGTTCGTACAGGATAGTGTAGACATCCAAAAGCAACTCGTGAGTCAATAACGCTGCATATTTCCATACTGCATATTTGATAAGTGAGGGAATGATGAAGGGAAACACTAAGATGTCCGTGGTTAAGAGAGAGAGAAGGGATCTCCCAGAAGACCCTCTCGTGGACATACATTTGTATGGTGCAGATGGTGTGGCTATGAAACGCCTGGTTAGGTTTGTCATTCCATTACAGACGTCATAAACACGGTCTGAGGATTGGCGGCTGCTTCACTCATTTGGATTTCATAGGAACCTTCAACATCCCCCCCCCCAACCCCCCTGAGAATGGTGTATATTTTTTGTTCTATGCATTGTAACTGGGTGAGGGGCGGGCACTTGGTAAAAATAAGAACAACAATTATAGAAAAACAGAAACGTCTGTGTGGGCAATTCCCACAAGATCGCTAGACTAAGTCTCTTCATGCCCTCTGAAAAAACAGAGTCTGTGAGAGGATTCAGGGAATCATAAAGTCTCGCTAGGTAATTGATTGCTCCAGGTAGGGCAATCTGTGTGGGATTTTGTTTTTCTTTGCGGACTTTAGGAGCAGAAAAACACATATGGGCGATTCTCACCAATACGGCCATGAAGAGCAGACTGACTGAGTGGGCGAGGGGGTGACCCTGACAGTGGGGTATACGCTGCTTAAATACATAACGCACTTACACACACGTATACACAGACACACTCACCGGTAGTATACAAAATGTAGCCTAAATACAGAGGCGCCTGACGTTAGGCCCGGGCATTGAGAGATGCGCCCTAATGCAAAGACAAGAGAATCCCTATGCTAGACAGGCAGATTAAGCCCTGACCTAAAGGCCCTGTTGAGTAACATTAGCGAGAGGCTTCCTGTGTAGACACCACTCTGTGGGCAGTTCATCATTGGGGTGGGGGAGTTCAAGGCGGGACAGTCGATAGCCATCATTACACATGCAATGGGACTGTGTGCGCGTATTTTACAATAACATGGCGGCAACAATGTCTTCCTATCTGTCAGAGGGGATGTTGAAAAGAGAGTCATCAGTATTAGTCTTTATTTTCGAGTGGGGCGGACTGGGGGAGATGTTTTTTTTTGTCTGGTTACCATCTCAGATTCTCTACCTCATCCAAAGTGGTGTCCGGGCTGGGAGGTTGGAGGACGGGGAGGGGATTTAGAGTAAAAGGAGGGGGCCCCGTAGCCACCGGATGGTCTTTAATCACAGAGTGTCACTTCCCAGAGCATGCAAACATCCCATCTCCCATCGCCTACGGAGACCCTGCTCCTCACTATCAATTAGCTCAATCGTAACACAATAATTAGCTTGAGCCCCAACACACAAATGCCTATCTGGTATTATCGGTTGCGACACATTTACATTTTAGTCATTTAGCAGACGCTCTTATCCAGTTAGTGCATTCACTACAGTCGTAGTTACAGAACAAACTATTATTTTTTTAGGGCCGATACTGATTTTGTGGTCATCAAGGAGGCAGATGGCTGACATTTTAGGCCGATATCAAAAGGTTTAAAATGTTATGACATTGAATGGGACATTTTCCCAGCCATGTATGCATTAACGCCAATCGCCAAACTACATAACAAAATGATAATAATTGTATTTGAATGGTAAATCATATTCAATAAGAGATAAGAGTGAAGAGTTATAAGAGTTATTTGAGCTTGTTTTGGCTGATCAATGGAGTCTATGGTGCTACAGATGACAATCTGTTTGCCTTCCACTTGAGAATTTTATTAGTCTACTGATCGACATTTGCATAGAATCATCACTCCAGCATGTCGTGCCTGTATGGAAGCACATCATATAGGCACTGCTGTTAGTTTGAGAATATAAAATAACATATATTCAATGCAAATTTGTCCAACATAATGATTTGTGATCACGGATGCTTAGGAAACTAGTATTTTTTTGTCATTTTCTGTGATCAGGAAGAAAGAAAAAAAATCGGTGTCAGGAACGCATATCTAAACAACTCGGCTGCCAGGACAAAACTCAATTGTCTAGTTCAGCTATCTGTCAACAAATGGGCCGTTTGTAAATTGATCCTATTGCTACGATTGGATAGAATGAGGCTGTACCTCCGCTCCCTTTCACATCTCATATCACTTGTTGTAGTTTACTGCTACTATGAGAACTAGCTCTATGGCAATGACATTTGCTACCAAGCCATAAATGTGCATAATATCTAACAAGGAGAGCGAGGTTAGGAAAAATAAAACGACGATGCACATTCTGTCTGAATGACTCATCTGAATGACTCAAATCATAATTAAGCGAGAACGTGCGCATTGAGCTTCTTGGTCCATAAACATGATTCTTAGGTAGCTAAACCTATTGCCAACCTTTATTTAGGCTTTTTAATATGCTTCCTTCTTTCCCTATTACGACAATCATCTAATCCGACTATCAACTGCAAATTTACGGATACGATTGAGGCTGGTCAGATCAGCACACTAGTAAATAGTTGACGTTACAACGCAAGTCAGATGGCTCCTAGCCCAAAATGCTGCATGTTCAAAATTATTACCAACTGAAGTTAGCTAGTAGTGATAGGTCTTTCGCAAACAAGTCGACTCTAAGAGCCGGCTCTTGTAGGTGAACGTTGGGAGCCGGATCGCATATCAGAAGAGCTGAATCGATTTATACAAATATTTTTAAAATTAAGATAAGAATAATCAAAAGATTTAAATGAATAGAATTAACTAATTCAGACGAAAAAATAAATGAAACAATATAGGCCTAAATGCTAAAGCACACACACATTCGTTCTGACTGTCTGCTCAGACTAACAGCCTCACCTGTTGTTCCTGTCAATCAGACACGCAGTGTCAACCAATGAACCAACCATAAACATGGTTTGAGTCATTCAGATTTGAGTCATTCAGACAGAATGTGCATTGTCGTTTTATTTTTCCTAACCTCGCTCTCCTTGTTAGATATTATGCACATTTATGGCTTGGTAGCAAATGAGGGAGGGCCGAGCCAACTCACTCACAGTCACACACTTAGCAGCCGAGAAGTGAGAGGAAGGACAGATGTGAAAACGACAGCTGGAAAATAAGTCGGAAGCACAGTAGCATTTTAATAATGTAGTCAATGTTAGAGCAGTGTAGAATTTGCCAAAACAAAATCTCATAAAGCCGGTTCTACGCACAACCGGCATATG
Organism: Oncorhynchus clarkii lewisi; assembly: GCF_045791955.1. NCBI lineage: Eukaryota > Metazoa > Chordata > Actinopteri > Salmoniformes > Salmonidae > Oncorhynchus > Oncorhynchus clarkii. The sequence continues at coordinate 59,459,764 of NC_092158.1, read as the reverse complement.
CGAACTGTGCACCCAACTGGGAAGATAGCTGTAGTGATAGTGGTGGAGCCAGCACCTCCACACGTGGGGATGTATCCACTCAGTCAAGTAGGCCTACTCCGCGACCCACAGCAACAGTCTTCTATGGACCAGTTTATACCAAAGTCCATGTCTGTAGCAAAACAAGGCCAAATTGATATTGCATTGGCTAAAATGATTGCCACCGATATCCAGCCATTTTTGGTCGTGGAGGACGGAAGTTTTACTGACTGCTGGACATCAAGGGTAACCACTTCTTACATGTCGGTTACATGTCACTTCATTGAAGATTTTTCGATGTCTAGCTGTCTTCTGGACTGCTTTGAGTTCAGCGACAGACACCTCAGAGAACTTGGCAGAGGAACTGTTGAGTGGCCAGAGAATGGCAAGTAGATGGAAAAGTGGTCTGTTGTGTTAGCGACAATGCAGAGAACATAACCAAAGTCATGAAAATGTTCAAATGGGCCCATCATCCATGTCTTGCCCACACAATCAACCTGATTGCAAGAGATGCTCTGAAGGTGTTGAAGCCCACTGTTGACAAAGTGAAAGCAGCTGTGGAATATTTCCACAGGTGCACAGTAGGTGCTGAAAAACTAAAACCTACACAAGCCAGATGGGGATGCCTGAGCTGAGGCCTAAACAAGACTGCACTACAAGGTGGAATTCAACATTTTATATGTTTCTTGAGTCAAAAGATGCCATCATCTCTACCCTGGACATTGTTGATGCTCTGACCCAAGAGGAATAGGTGGTGTGCAGAGTCCTGGAACCCTTTGAGCAGGTCACTGTGGAGATCAGTGGAGAGGTACAGTAAGCAGTTCTTACTACATCATCATCAATATATATATATATATATATATATATATATATATATATATATATATATATATGAGCAGTAGATGAGAATGTACCTGAACTAATAAGTTACTGTTCTCTCTTTTCAGCTGTGTGACAGCCTAAAAAATGATACTGCTGGTTAAGGGTCTGCAGCGAATTACAGCCAGCCGCCAGAGAGAAGCAAATGTCACCACAGGACATTGATGGACACCCTATGTTCATCAATGGACAGAAAGTTCCACAGAATGGAATATAACCACGTGCGATCAGAAACCGCTTGACCCCCAGGTTTAAGAAGTTAGCCTTCAGTGATGCCAGAGAGATTGATGAAGCTCCTCAAAGAATAACCCCATCAGTAGGGAGGGACAGCCCCTGCAATCAGCTGGCTCAGGCACCAGGGAAATAGGAAGAAGAGGGATCAGATGGAGCAGAAACACCAGCAGTAGTGTCACAAACATCTGCTGTTTGGATGCTGTTTGATGAGAGAGCAACTGGGGATGCAGCACTAAGGAATCCCTCAGCAGATGCCATAATGGAGGAGCCCCTCCTCCAAAGATCTGCAGATCCTCTGAGCTGGTGGAAGAACAAGGAGAGGGTCTTCTCGAAAACAGGACAAATAACTACTGAGAAGAAACCGCATCAGCCCCTCGAAAGTGAGGCAGCTTGCATTTCTGAATGCAAATCTCTCATAAAAGCAAACTATGGTCAGCGTTGCTGTGTGCTGCTGGTTATAACATGGCAATAAAGAAGAGAAAAGAGGGACCAGTTTAATGTTTTAAGTGGGATGCTGCAGTTTTGCACATTGTTATTTTTTTTTCATTGAAATGGTGCAATATTCTATTATTATGTTGTTCAAATTGTATTAGTTTTGAATGGTTAGATTTATATGTACTTTGTTTATATACATCAAAAGGTTTTAAATGCAAATGTTTAATAGCATTCTTTTTCATAAAAAAACAATGCATTTTTAAATACATTGTGGTTAAGGTATAATTGTTTCAAATCAAATCAAATTTTATTTGTCACAAACACATGGTTAGCAGATGTTAATGCGAGTGTAGCGAAATGCTTGTGCTTCTAGTTCCGACAATGCAGTAATAACAAGTAATCTAACTAACAATTCCAAAACTACTGTCTTGTACACAGTGTAAGGGGATAAAGAATATGTACATAAGGATATATGAATGAGTGATGGTACAGAGCAGCATAGGCAAGATACAGTAGATGGTATCGAGTACAGTATGTACAAATGAGATAAGTATGTAATCAAAGTGGCATAGTTTAAAGTGGCTAGTGATACATGTATTACATAAGGATACAGTCGATGATAGAGTACAGTATATACGTATGCATATGAGATGAATAATGTAGGGTAAGTAACATTATATAAGGTAGCATTGTTTAAAGTGGCTAGTGATATATTTACATCATTTCCCATCAATTCCCATTATTAAAGTGGCTGGAGTTGAGTCAGTGTCAGTGTGTTGGCAGCAGCCACTCAGTGTTAGTGGTGGCTGTTTAACAGTCTGATGGCCTTGAGATAGAAGCTGTTTTTCAGTCTCTCGGTCCCAGCTTTGATGCACCTGTACTGACCTCGCCTTCTGGATGATAGCGGGGTGAACAGGCAGTGGCTCGGGTGGTTGATGTCCTTGATGATCTTTATGGCCTTCCTGTGACATCGGGTGGTGTAGGTGTCCTGGAGGGCAGGTAGTTTGCCCCCGGTGATGCGTTGTGCAGACCTCACTACCCTCTGGAGAGCCTTACAGTTGAGGGCGGTGCAGTTGCCATACCAGGCGGTGATACAGCCCGCCAGGATGCTCTCGATTGTGCATCTGTAGAATTTTGTGAGTGCTTTTGGTGACAAGCCGAATTTCTTCAGCCTCCTGAGGTTGAAGAGGCGCTGCTGCGCCTTCTTCACAATGCTGTCTGTGTGGGTGGACCAATTCAGTTTGTCTGTGATGTGTATGCCGAGGAACTTAAAACTTGCTACCCTCTCCACTACTGTTCCATCGATGTGGATAGGGGGGTGTTCCCTCTGCTGTTTCCTGAAGTCCACAATCATCTCCTTAGTTTTGTTGACGTTGAGTGTGAGGTTATTTTCCTGACACCACACGCCGAGGGCCCTCACCTCCTCCCTGTAGGCCGTCTCGTCGTTGTTGGTAATCAAGCCACTGTTGTGTCGTCCGCAAACTTGATGATTGAGTTGGAGGCGTGCGTGGCCACGCAGTCGTGGGTGAACAGGGAGTACAGGAGAGGGCTCAGAACGCACCCTTGTGGGGCCCCAGTGTTGAGGATCAGCGGGGAGGAGATGTTGTTGCCTACCCTCACCACCTGGGGGCGGCCCGTCAGGAAGTCCAGTACCCAGTTGCACAGGGCGGGGTCGAGACCCAGGGTCTCGAGCTTGATGACGAGCTTGGAGGGTACTATGGTGTTGAATGCCGAGCTGTAGTCGATGAACAGCATTCTCACATAGGTATTCCTCTTGTCCAGATGGGTTAGGGCAGTGTGCAGTGTGGTTGAGATTGCATCGTCTGTGGACCTATTTGGGCGGTAAGCAAATTGGAGTGGGTCTAGGGTGTCAGGTAGGGTGGAGGTGATATGGTCCTTGACTAGTCTCTCAAAGCACTTCATGATGACGGAAGTGAGTGCTACGGGGCGGTAGTCGTTTAGCTCAGTTACCTTAGCTTTCTTGGGAACAGGAACAATGGTGGCCCTCTTGAAGCATGTGGGAACAGCAGACTGGTATAGGGATTGATTGAATATGACCGTAAACACACCGGCCAGCTGGTCTGCGCATGCTCTGAGGGCGCGGCTGGGGATGCCGTCTGGGCCTGCAGCCTTGTGAGGGTTAACACGTTTAAATGTCTTACTCACCTCGGCTGCAGTGAAGGAGAGACCGCATGTTTTCGTTGCAGGCCGTGTCAGTGGCACTGTATTGTCCTCAAAGCGGGCAAAAAAGTTATTTAGTCTGCCTGGGAGCAAGACATCCTGGTCCGTGACTGGGCTGGATTTCTTCCTGTAGTCCGTGATTGACTGTAGACCCTGCCACATGCCTCTTGTGTCTGAGCCGTTGAATTGAGATTCTACTTTGTCTCTGTACTGGCGCTTAGCTTGTTTGATAGCCTTGCGGAGGGAATAGCTGCACTGTTTGTATTCGGTCATGTTACCAGACACCTTGCCCTGATTAAAAGCAGTGGTTCGCGCTTTCAGTTTCACACGAATGCTGCCATCAATCCACGGTTTCTGGTTAGGGAATGTTTTAATCGTTGCTATGGGAACGACATCTTCAACGCACGTTCTAATGAACTCGCACACCGAATCAGCGTATTCGTCAATGTCTCCCAGTCCACGTGATGGAAGCAGTCTTGGAGTGTGGAGTCAGCTTGGTCGGACCAGCGTTGGACAGACCTCAGCGTGGGAGCCTCTTGTTTTAGTTTCTGTCTGTAGGCAGGGATCAACAAAATGGAGTCGTGGTCAGCTTTTCCGAAAGGGGGGCGGGGCAGGGCCTTATATGCGTCGCGGAAGTTAGAGTAACAATGATCCAAGGTCTTTCCACCCCTGGTTGCGCAATCGATATGCTGATAAAATTTAGGGAGTCTTGTTTTCAGATTAGCCTTGTTAAAATCCCCAGCTACAATGAATGCAGCCTCCGGATAAATCGTTTCCAGTTTGCAGAGAGTTAAATAAAGTTTGTTCAGAGCCATCGATGTGTCTGCTTGGGGGGGATATATACGGCTGTGATTATAATCGAAGAGAATTCTCTTGGTAGATAATGCGGTCTACATTTGATTGTGAGGAATTCTAAATCAGGTGAACAGAAGGATTTGAGTTCCTGTATGTTTCTTTCATCACACCATGTCACGTTGGCCATGAGGCATACGCCCCCGCCCCTCTTCTTACCAGAAAGATGTTTGTTTCTGTCTGCGCGATGCGTGAAGAAACCCGTTGGCTGCACCGCTTCGGATAGAGTCTCTCCAGTGAGCCATGTTTCAGTGAAGCAAAGGACGTTACAGTCTCTGATGTCCCTCTGGAATGCTACCCTTGCTCGGATTTCATCAACCTTGTTGTCAAGAGACTGGACATTGGCAAGAAGAATGCTAGGGAGTGGTGCACGGTGTGCCCGTCTCCGGAGTCTGACCAGAAGACCGCCTCGTTTCCCTCTCTTTCGGAGTCGTTTTTTTTGGTCGCTGCATGGAATCCACTCCGTTGTCCTGTTTGTAAGGCAGAACACAGGATCCGCGTTGCGAAAAACATATTCTTGGTCGTACTGATGGTGAGTTGACGCTGATCTTATATTCAGTAGTTCTTCTCGACTGTATGTAATGAAACCTAAGATGACCTGGGGTACTAATGTAAGAAATAACACGTAAAAAAACAAAAAACTGCATAGTTCCCTAGGAACGCGAAGCGAGGTGGCCATCTCTGTCGGAGCCGGAAGTCTCATTTAACAACAATCATAGTCAAACTACCGCAAACTGTTTGAGAAAAAAAAAGAGCTGGCTCTTTTTGGTGAGCTGACCCGAACGTTGACCACATTGTGGTTAAGGTATAATTGTTTTAACACCAATCATAGCCAAACTACCGCAAACTGTTTGAGAAAAAAAAAGAGCCGGTTCTTTTTGGTGAGCTGACCCGAACGAGCTGGCTTACTGAAAAGAGCCGGAATGCCCATCACTATTAGCTAGCTATATTGGCTCCTATCTGATACCTTAGCTTAGTGGCTATTATAGCTAGCACAGCGGCTATTATAGCTAGCACAGCGGCTATTATAGCTAGCATTAGTGGCTATTATAGCTAGCGAGCTAAAACCACAGATGAAAGGGTTAGCTAGTTATCATAATCTTAGCTGGTCACCTAGATAGCCAGCTTGCTTATTGCATGTCCTGACACAAGCCTTATTATTAGTGAATTAACAAAACAAATAAAAAATTACAACGGGAGTTTGATTTTGGTCACTGTCAATTCATCCATTTCTCAATACTGCACCTTTCGGTTGAAGAAAAAGATAGCTTGCCACTTATTTTCCAAGCTAGACATTCCTCTGCATTGTGCAGTGCTCATGGCTCAGATGGTGAGTGGTGTTTGACATAGCAGCAGTTTTGCTATGTAAAGGGTCTAAATGCAAAGCCGACAGAGAAGGGATGATTCTCTAGTCATAGTAAGAACATTTTTCCTCACCTAGCTGTCTTACACACCACAAAGTGCAGAGGAGTGGAGACAGAACGGGAAGTGAATAATCAACAGCCCCAATAGACAAATCAATTTCCAGTGGCTCGCAAAATAGAGCTGGATACAGTAATATGGTTGTGCTGTACTACAAATGCATGCAGTGTATAAAAGTGTGAATAAAACATTTAGCCGGCAGAGAAACTAGTGATTTATCTTCACTGCATTGTAAATGGCATTCTCTTCACAGCTCTCTGCGTTTATACATTATGGTTGACTCGTCTGCTTTAGCCTCATAAGAGTGTGGCCTATGAGCAGAAGAAAGGAGTAGAACGAGTGTGTGTGTGTGTGTGTGTGTGTGTGTGTGTGTGTGTGTGTGTGTGTGTGTGTGTCAGAAAGTTGTTTTAAATACCGACTTTTGTTTCCCACCAGTGAGACCACAGGCTGGACGTCTGACTCTTCATTGGCCTTCTTGACCATGCCGTACCAGTCCTCCAGATTCTCAAAGCTCTGGTAGTTTGTAATGTCGTACACTAGAAGAACACCCTGAAAAGCAACACCACAGAAAATCTAAATGGTGTAGCCTAATCACAACATTCCAAAATTAATTCAAGTTGACATAAGATGAGAACAAACATGCCAGAGAGGTCGAATGTGGGAAAGTGAGCAGTAGGTGGCACTAGTGTCTGAGGGAAGTCAATTGCTCCTCTACACACAGTCCCCAAGGAGTTGGCACCTCCTCGGCTCTCGGAGTTAGCCTGAGATTAAAGATGATCTATATCGCTGTTAATAGATGCAGAGAGACATGCTAAGAACATACAGCCGAGCCACGATGCCTCCGCTATAATCGGTCCACCCAGCCAAACAGGATAGGGGTGAGGTTGGGTTCTCTGTGTCACAAAAGGTGTCTGGGCTTAAAAAATAATAATAAAAAAAGAGGGTGGTAAAAGTGATTATGAATTAGGTCTCATCACCCTCCCTTCGTCAAAATACTTAGTGTAAGTACTGTCAGCATACGTTCAAAGCCGGAAGCAGTTGAGTAGAAAAGTAGACAGACAAGCCTGGCTGAGGAGGTTGTACAGTACAGAGACAGACATGACCGACCTACACACAACAGTCTCGGTCTTATGCTCCACATGCCCCATATGCCTATAGAGCAACAACCACTTAAGGACGTCGCCAAGCGGAGCGCGGCAAACGCACACATAAAATACACCCACGTGTTATTGCAGTGGCAACGCGAACCTCTTCCTATTCACATTAATTAGTACATTTGCTTATTTTGTTTAAAAAAATAATGAAATTAGAGTGAGAAAGGTATTTCTCACTCCCCTTCATACTATACATAATGTAGTCTGTATGACCAGCTAAGTAGTAAAACTTGATCAACTCATCAAGGCATATTCATTAATTACCCAAGCCTAATAGGGAAACCCTATTACAATGTCAACGACCTCTAACGTGAGGAATGACGGACCACCTCGGCGTTTATTGAGTGTGTGATTTTGTGTGTGTTCTTTTGGTTTTACTACCCTTGTGGGGACCAGAAGTCATCACAAGGACAGTAAAACAAGGAGAATTCTGACAAGTGGGGACATTTCACCGGTCCCCACAAGGGAAAAGGCTATTTGTGGCTTAGGGGAAATAGGATTTTGAATGGGAAACAATTGTTGGTACCCACAAGGATAGTAAAACAAAAAAGTGTGTGTGTGTGTGTGTGTGTGTGTGTGTGTGTGTGTGTGTGTGTGTGAGATAGTACCTGAGCCCCGTAGACATATTTATCCAGCATTTTCCCTCCAATCGATTGACCTCCAATATCCCACACTTGCAAAGTAACATTCAAGTTGCCTGAGGGAAGAGAAAATTGAGAAACTTACAAATCAGTCAAACATGAAAATATGACTTCGTTAACAACGTTTCCATCCAGTTTTTCAGAGAGTATACAAAATAATCACAACAGCTGTGATGGAAACAGGTAGTTTTGGTGCAATTGTATAAATGCAGACAAATTTGTTCGTTCGACATGGTGGGATCTTTGTGAAACACCTTTATGTGCAAATATTGATATAATAAAAATCAGATCAAAGTAAATTTAGAGTCATATGAGGAAATGGTGTGTGGTCCTCCCACAACGACTCGGGAAACTATGCAGTTTATTAGGCTACAGAAGAAATATGTTGACATGGTGGTGAAAGTGCACAGTGATGAGCTTGATGCTCCCAAGTCAAGGAGACTGAGGAAAAATATTTATGGCATTGAGAAAAATACTGATAACTAAACACAAAATAAGACGCAAAAGAAAACTCCTGCCCCAAATTATTTAGGAGGGAGGTAGGGAGTGGGAAAGAGCGAGAGACAGGGTACAAAACCAAATCAATATTTTCTTCCTCTGGAAAATGAAAGTGGTGGTTGAGAATAGAAGGAGGGCAGGACCAGACAGTGAGGAGTTGTGATAAGGGCCCTTCCTTCACCTAGAGCGCTGATGGCGAGCCGAGCACTCAGTATGGACACGGCTGGACGAGCCGAGCACACAGTATGGACACGGCTGGACGAGCCGAGCACACAGTATGGACACGGCTGGACGAGCCGAGCACACAGGCTTGACGAGCCGAGCACACAGTATGGACACGGCTGGACGAGCCGAGCACACAGTATGGACACGGCTGGACGAGCCGAGCACACAGTAAGGACACGGAATGGACATGGCTGGACGAGCAGAGTCCCACCACACAAGTCCCCGTTTCACAGAGAAAGGAAGCACAAGTGTTCACAGTGACTACATCTAGACTATTTTCTTCCTCTGGAAAATGAAAGTGGTGGTTGAGAATAGAAGGAGGGCAGGACCAGACAGTGAGGAGTTGTGATAAGGGCCCTTCCTTCACCTAGAGCGCTGACGAGCCGAGCACACAGTATGGACACGGCTGGACGAGCCGAGCACACAGTATGGACACGGCTGGACGAGCCGAGCACACAGTATAGACACGGAAGGACGAGCCGAGCACACAGTATGGACACGGAAGGACGAGCCGAGCACACAGTATGGACACGGAAGGACAAGCCGAGCACACAGTATGGACACGGAAGGACGAGCCGAGCACACAGTATGGACACGGAAGGACGAGCCGAGCACACAGTATGGACACGGCTGGACGAGCCGAGCACACAGTATGGACACGGAAGGACGAGCCGAGCACACAGTATGGACACGGCTGGACGAGCCGAGCACACAGTATGGACACGGAAGGACGAGCCGAGCACACAGTATGGACACGGAAGGACGAGCCGAGCATACAGTATGGACATGGCTGGACGAGCCGAGCATACAGTATGGACATGACTGGACGAGCAGAGTCCCATCACACAAGTCACCCACAAGTCTTTCTCCTACCATTACCAACTGAAACGGAATATAGGACTGAATGTAATGTAAGTTATCAGGTTTATTTTAGTACTTAATCCACCCTTGCTTAAATGTTATTTTATTAGTCATTAAAAGAATGGAGCTACTTTGCAGACTTTTGCAGTCTCATCTCATGCATACATTGGCACTGCTTTTCCTACCATATGGTAGGAAGTGAAATCGGAGGGCTTTAGTCTAAATAGAGCATTAGTCAAATTTTTATTTTACACATCCAGGAGGATACAGACCACAGGCTTTATTTCCGTGGGTTTGAAAGTAAACAAATAAGAACCTGAATGTTTTATGTGGTGCGGAACAAAGATCAGTGTAAATAGTCCGGGTGGCCATCTGATTAATTGTTCAGCAGTCTAATGGCTTGGGGGTAGAAGCTGTTAAGGATCCTTTTGGTCCTAGACTTGGCGCTCCGGAACCGCTTGCTGTGCGCTAGCAGAGAGAACAATCTAAGACTTGGGTGACTATTTTAGGTCCTTCCTCTGACACCGCCAAGTATATAGGTTCAGGATGTCAGGAAGCTTGGCCCCAGTGGTAAACTGGGCCCATACACACCACCCTCTGTAGCACCTTACGGTCAGATGTCGAGCAATTGCTATACCATGTGGTGATGCAACCGGTCAGGATTCTTGAGGATCTGGGGACCCATGCCAAATCTTTTCATTCTCCTGAGGGGGAAAAGATGTTGTTCCCTCTTCACAACTGTCTAGGTGTGTTTGGACCGTTATAGTCCGTTGATGATGTGGACACCAAGGAACTTGAAACTCTCGACCCGCTCCACTACAGCCCCGCCGATGTTAATGGGGGCCTGTTCGGCTCTCCTTTTCAAATAGTCCACAATCAGCTCCTTTGTCTTGCTCACGTTGAGGGAGAGGTTGTTGTTCTGGCACCACACTGCCAGATCTCTGACCTCCTCGTTGTCGGAGATCAGGCTTACCAGTTTGGCGTCGTCAGCAAACTTAATGATGTTGTGTTGGAGTCATGCCTGGCCACACAGTCGTGGATGAACCGGGAGTACAAGAGGGGACTAAGCATGCACCCGTGAGTGACCCCAGTGATGAGGATCAGCGAGGCAGATGTGTTGTGTTGTTGCCTACCCTCACCACCTGGGGGAAGCCCAGCAGGTCCAGGATCCATTTGCAGAGGGAGGTGTTTAGTCCCAGGGTCCTTAGCTTAGTGATGAGCTTAGTGGGCACTATGGTGTTGAACGCTGAGCTGTAGTCAATGAACAGCATTCTCACATAGGTGTTCCTTTTGACCAAGTGTGAAAGGGAAGTGTGGCGTGCAATTGAGATTGCATCATCTATGAATTTGTTGGGGCAGTATGCGAATTGGACTGAGTCTAGGGTTTCCGGCATGGTGTTGTGAGCCATGACCAGCCTTTCAAAGCACTTCATGGCTACCGACAAGAGTCCTACGGGGCGGTAATGATTTAGGCAGGTTACCTTCCCTTTCTTGGGCACAGGGACTATGGCGGTCATTTTGAAACATGTAGGTATTACAGACTCGGTCAGGGATAGATTGTAAATGTCAGCGAATGCACTTTCCAGTTGGTCTGCGCATGCTTTGAGTACACATCCTGGTAATCCATCTGGCTCCGCGGCTTTGTGAATATTGACCTGTTTAAAAAGGTCTTGCTCACATCAGCTACAGAGAGCTTGATCACAGTCATCCAGAAAAGCTGGTGCTCTCGTGCATGCTTCAGTGTTGCAGGCCTTGAAGCGAGCATAAAAGACATTTAGCTCATCTGGTATGCTCGCATCACTGGGCAGCTCGCGGCTGGGTTTACCTTTGAAGTCCGTAAAAGTCTTTCCACATCCGAGCATCAGAGCCGGTCTAGTAGGATTCAAGCTTAGTCATGTATTGACGCTTTGCCTGTTTGATGGTTTGTCTGAGGGCATAGCGGGATTTCTTATAAGCGTCAGGATTAGTGTCCCACTCCTTGAAAATGTCAGCTCCATGGCTTCTGGTTGGGAAATGTACGTACGGTCACTGTGGGGTTGATGCACTTATTTAATGAAGCCGGTGACTGAGGAGGTATACTCCTCAATGCCATTGGATGAATCCCGGAACATATTCCAGTTTGTACTAGCAAAACAGTCCTGTAGCATAGTATCCGCGTCATCTGCCCACTTCTGTATTGAGCGAGTCACTGGTACTACCTACTTTGGTTTGATTTTAAGCAGGAATCAGGAGAATAAAAGTATGATCAGATTTGCCAAATGAATGGCAAGAGAGAGCTTTGTATGCATCTCTGTGTGTGGAGTAAAGGTGGTCTAGAATTTTTTTCCCCTCTGGTTGCACATGTGATGCTGGTAGAAATTAGGTAAAGCGGATTGAAGTTTGCCTGCATTAAAGACCCGGCCACTAGGAGCTCCGTATTTGGATGAGCATTTTCTTGTTTGCTTATGGCCTTATACAGCTTGTTCAGTGCCGGCATCGATTCGTGGTAGTAGATAGACGGCAACAAATAATATAGATACTCTTGGTAGATATAAGCTTTAGACCACTCTGAGGTATTTTACCACAGGTGAGCAATACCTCGAGACTTCTTTCGGGCATCAGCTGTTACTGACAAAAAGACACACACCCCCACCCCTCGTCTTACCAGACGTAGCTGCTCTGTCCTGCCGATGCACAGAGAAGCCAGCCAGCTCTATAGTATCCGTGTCATCGTTCAGCCACGTCTCGGTGAAACTTAAGATATTACAGTCCTTAATTTCCCTTTGGTAGGGTAGTCTTATATCGTAGAAAATCCAGTTTGTTTTCCAATGATTGTACGTTGGCCAATAATACTGATTAGATAAACCACCACTACCCTCATCGGCAAATTCTTACAAGGCACCCCGCCCTCCTCCCCCTTTTTCTCCCCCTTTTCTTCAAGCTGATGACGGGGATTTGGGCCTCATCTTGACAAAGCAGTATATCCTTCCTATCGGATTCATTAAAGAAAAAAATATTTGTCCAGTTCGAAGTGAGTAATCGCTGTTCTGATGTCCCGAAGCTCGTTCGGTCATAATAGACGGTAGCAGCAACATTATGTACAAAATGGAAAAAAAAATAGCACATTTGGAGTAAAACGTCAGCCATCCCCTCCATCGCCATTATACTAATACATTATATGAATATAAAAGAATGATAAATATAAAATACTCAAATGTATTTACGCTGTACTGTGCCCACAGAATGTAAGGCTCACCCCTCTGGACATAAGCTGTGCATTGGCTTCATGGAGGAGGGAAAAGCCTGGTGTTTGCTCTAGGGACAACAGCTTTCAGAATGAATAAGGTTGAGAAGGGGCAGACTCTCCACAATGTGGTGCTACCAAGAAAGAAAGTAAATCTTGAGATAACCTAAGGAACAAAATTGTTTGGTTCTACCCTGAAATGCTAGGGAAGGAAATACAAAATTCTACATATTTTTAAACAATTTGCAAAGAAATTGAGAAATTCTAATCCCTTGTGTAAAAAATTCAAAAGTAAACTTCGGCACAACCTAAGATTGGCAAACTAATTAAGGCTACTTTAATAATGTCTAAATACTTGGAGATATGCATAAACAGTATTTAAGATATTTAAAGTCTGACACTGCAGCATATTATATTTTATTTAACTAGGCAAGTCAATTAAGAACACATTTTATTACAATGACGGCCTACCCCGGCCAAACCCGGACGACGCTGGTCCAATTGTGCGCCACCCTATGGGACTCCCAATCACGGCCGAATTTGATACAGCCAGGAATCAAACCAGGGTATATAGTGACGGCTCTAGCACCCAGATACAATGCTCTAGCACCCCCATGCTTCACAGTAGGTATGGTGTTCTTTGGATGCAACTCAGCATTCTTTGTCCTCCAAACACGACGAGTTGAGTTTTTACCAAAAAGTTATATTTTGGTTTCATCTGACCATATGACATTCTCCCAATCTTCTTCTGGATCATCTAGCAAGAATTTTGGCTAGGTAGCCTATGAAAACTAAAAGCGTACCGTATGACAGAGCCAACATGAAAGAGATGAGGCGGGATTGGCGTTCGACTGGTCTACAAGTAGGGTGGAGGAATGCATGGAGGAAATGGCCAAAATACCAGCAACAGTGTGTGAAAACCTTGTGAAGACTTACAGAAAACGTTTGACCTCTCATTGCCAACAAAGGGTATATAACAAAGTATTGAGAAACTTCTGTTATTGACCCAATACTTATTTTCCACCATAATTTGCAAATAAATTCATTAAAAAAATCCTACAATGTGATTTTCTGGATTTTTTTTTCTAATTTTGTCTGTCATAGTTGAAGTGTACCTATGATGAAAATTACAGGCCTCTCATCTTTTTAAGTGGGAGAACTTGCACAACTTGACTAAATATTTTTTTGCCCCACTGTATGCATAGTCACTTTAACCATACCTACATGTACATACTACCTCAAATCAGCCTGACTAACAGGTGTCTGTCTGTATGTAGCCTCGCTACTTTTATAGCCTCGCTACTTCTATAGCCTCGCTACTGTTATTTTTCACTGTCCGTTTACTGTCGTTTTATTTGTTTAGTTACCTATTGTACTATTGGTTAGCATTTAAGTAAGCATTTCACTGCGCACGGCACACGCAACAAATAAACTTTGATTTGATCAGTGTGCCTATAACAGGTAAAGTTCAGTTTGTGCGCGTGTGTTACCGTGTGTGTACATGCATGTGCAAATGTATGCCTGTATCTGTGGTGTGGTACAGAGCAGGCCGGCAATCCTAAAGGATGAAGGGGTCTTACCTGGCAGAGTTATTCTCTTCAGAAAGAAATCAAGGCCAATGGTTTGTTTGTATTGTTTCCCAAAGGCCTCCTGTGCAAACCTGGTGGCGAGGGACGTCTGAAACAGAGAGAAATCATGCTAAGCGAACGACTAAATTCATTGAATTTCAAGCCTTATGAACAAGCTTGAGTGTTGGAGTGGTGTTCTGTATGACAACTAGGCCTGTTCCTTAACTGCAAATGACGTGGGCCTATGACGTGGGCCTCATACGGAACACACCAAAAGGGAAGGCACAGGGGACTACAATTAAACCTGCTATCTACATAGAGCGCCTTCAGAAAGGTGTGTTACAGCCTGAACATAAAATATTACATTTATACCACACAATACCCCACAATGTCAAAGTGGAATTACGTTCTTCAAACTGTTAAAACATTCATTACAAATGAAAATCTGAAGTGTTCAAACCCTTTGTTATAGCAAGCCTAAATATGTTGGAGTAAAAATGTGATTGACAAGGCACATAATAAGGTCGCATGGACTCACTATGTGTGCAATAACAGTGTTTAACATGACTTTTTAATGACTACCTCATCTCTGAACCCCACACTTACAATTATGAATTCACCTGGACGACAGGAAACAGGAGGGCAGGGCGGGAAATATAAATTTGACCTGCCTCCAAAAATGTATAGCAGATACATTTGTTCTCCTATGCTGTACCCCACCCCGCTTTTCACCACTGTAACATTGAGATTATTTATTCCAGTGCTGGCTGACACACTCACAAACTGCTCCCAAATGTTTTGTACGACCACCAGTCAATTCTACCAGCCAATACTAAAATCTACCAGCATTTGGCTGGTGTTAATTCCCCACCATGTGGGGGGCGTGCTGCAGTGGAACGGGTCGAAAGCTTCAAGTTCCTCAATGTCCAAATCACTAAGGACATAAAAGTGGTCTGCACGTGCAAGGTGGGTGAAGACAGCGAGTCAACACCTCTTCCGCCCTCAAGAGGTTGAAAAGGTTTGGCATGGGCCCTCAAATCCTCAAAAAGTTATACAGCTGCAACATAGAGAGAATCTTAATTGGCAACAGTACTGCCCTCGTTCACATGGCGCCGACAGACATGGCAGCTATGCTTCTAGCTTCTAAGCAACTTTGCAGTATTTAGTTTTTTTTCTGTGCTATTTCTTCCATTATTAGCCCAGAACACTTTGTGTTATTACATACAGCCGATATCAGAGCGGTGGTAAATCACCAGCATTACGACCAGAAATACCACTTTCCCGAACTGGATCCTTTGTTCGTACAATTGAACTCATCCCAGAAGCTGCTCCAAGACCTGGCCTGATGACTCCTGGCTGTCCCCAGTTCACCTGGTCTTGCTGCTGCTCCAGTTTCAAATGTTCTGCCTGCGGCTAGGGAACCCTGACCTGTTCACCGGATGTGCCATCTTGTCCCGGACCTGCTGTTGCTCTATACTGCACCTGCTGTCTCGAATTCAATGCTCGGCTATAAAAAGGCAACTGACATTTACTCCTGAGGTACTGACCTGTTGCACCCTCTACAACCACTGTGATTATTATTTGTCCCTGCTGGTCATCTATGAACATTTGAACATCTTGAAGAACAATCTGGCCTTAAGTGGCTATGTACTATGTACATCACAGCCAGAAGAGGACTGGTCACCCCTCAGAGCCTGGTTCCTCTTCACCCGGAACAGCCAGAAGAGAACTGGCCACCCCTCAGAGCCTGGTTCCTCTTCACCTGGAACAGCCAGAAGAGGACTGGCCACCCCTCAGAGCCTGGTTCCTCTTCACCCGGAACAGCCAGAAGAGGACTGGCCACCCCTCAGAGCCTGGTACCTCTTCACCCGGAACAGCCAGAAGAGGACTGGCCACCCCTCAGAGCCTGGTTCCTCTTCACCCGGAACAGCCAGAAAAGGACTGGCCACCCCTTAGAGCCTGGTTCCTCTTCACCCGGAACAGCCAGAAGAGGACTGGCCACCCCGCAGAGCCTGGTTCCTCTCTAGGTTTCTTTCTAGGTTCCAGCCTTTTCTAAGGAGTTTTTCCTAGCCACCATGCTTCTACATCTGCTACTTGCCGTTTGGGGTTTTAGGCTGGGTTTCTGTATAGCTGAATCTGCTGATGTAAAAAAGGACTTGATAAATACCTTTGAATGATTGAGATCACGACTCCATTCTGCTCCTCCCTTCCTATAGGTAGAAACTCAGACAGGAAGTACCAGTGCTAAGGTCTATTCAACGCTGGTCTGTCCAATTGGAATCCATGCTTCAAGATTGCGGACTGGGTTAAGTTCCGGTTGCCTCAGAGAATAACATTGACGGATATACGGACACGGTGACAGAGTTCATCAGGAAGTGTATAGGGGACGTTGTTCCCACTGATTAAAATCTACCCAAACCATAAACCGTGGACAGTGGCAGCATATGTGCAAAATTGAAAGCATGAACCACTGCATTTAACCATGGCAAGGTGACTGGGAATATGGTCGAATACAAACAGTGTAGTTATTCCCTTCGTAAAGCAATCAAACAAAGTGGAGTTGCAATTCAATGGCTCAGACACGAGCCGTTTGTGGCAGGGTCTACAGATAATCACGGACTACAAAGGGAAAACCAGCCACGTCTGGGACACCGACGTCTTGCTTCCAGACAAGCTAAACACCTTTTTCGCCCGCTTTGAGGATAACACAGTGCCACCGACGCGGCCCACTACCAAGGACTGTGGGCTCTCGTTCTCCATGACCGACGTAAGTAAGACATTTAATTAAGTGTGTTAACCATTGCTAGGCTGCCAGCCCAGACAGTATCCCTAGCCGCATCGCAGTGAATTTCAAATACAGATCAACTACAAAGACCAGGGAGGTTTTCCAATGCCTCGCAAAGAAGGGCGCCTATTGGTTGTTGGGTAGAAATAAGCAGACATTGAATATCACTTTGAGCACGGTGAAGTTATTCATTACACTTTGGATGGTGACTCAACACCCCCAGTCACTACAAAGATACAGATACTCCTCAGTTGCCGGAGTGGAAGGAAACTGCTCAGGGTGTGATAGGAGAAAGGAGGATGGATCAAAAACAATGTAGTTACTGCGCAATACTAACCTAATTGATAGATTTAAAAAAAATCTATACAGGTTTCCTTTTCAAATCCAAAACATGCATCCTGTTTGCAACAATGCACTAAAGTAATAGTGAAAAGGAAAGTGTGGCAAAGTGTTATCTTGGGGCAAATCCAATAGAACAGATTATCATGCGCCATATTTTCAGGCAGAGTGGTGGCTGCATTATGTTATGGGTATGCTTGTAAATTGTTAAGGACTGGGGAGTTTCTGGATTTAAAAAAAGAAAAAGCTAAGCACAGGCAAAATCCTAGAGGAAAACCTGGTTCAGTCTGCTTTCCAACAGACTCAGAGACAAATTTACCTTTCAGCAGGACAACAACCTAAAAACACAAGGTCAAATCTACACTGGAGTTGCTTACCAAGAAGACAGTGAATGTTAGAGTGGCCGAGTTACAGGTGACTTAAATCTGTTCAAATCTAATTTTATTGGTCACATACACATGGTTAGCAGATGTTAATGCTGGTGTAGCGAAATGCTTGACCTGATAATGGTTGTCTAGCTGATGATAAACAACCAATTTTAATTTGATTTTTTTTAAATAAATGGACAAATATTGTACAATCCAGATGTGGAAAGCTGTTGGAGACTTAACCAGAAAGACAGATTTTCATTAGATGCCCTTGGCTATTTCAACATAGGTTGCGGTGTCCTTATATATTCATTCAACTTAAGCCTGTGACTCTAAAATCTTGAATTGAAAAGGTCTGAGAAAGTAAACTTGTTGAGTGTTTCAAGCTCAATGGTTAACTGCACATTAACACTGGAAACGTATTATCTAAAATGGATCAATTGAATGGGTGGGTTCACAGCTCCAATCCAGATGTGTTGGTATTACTGAGACATGGCTAATTAAGGAAGAGTGTTTTGAATACTGATGTTAACCTTTCTGGTAAATTTTTTTCAGCAAGACAGATCTTCCAAATGTGGGGGAGTGGCAATCTTTACCAAGGAACACCTTCAGTGCTCGGTTGTCTCCAAATTGTTTGGGGACAGACTTGGTGATTTGCTGGTTTTAAGCATTATACTTTCAAATAGCTCTTTGTTGACTGTTGCTGGGTGCTATCGTCCTCCATCAGCACCGGCCTGTGCCCTACCTACCCTAAGCGCTCTCCTGGCCCCTTACACTAAGTGTGAAATTGTCCTGCTAGGTGACCTAAACTGGGACAAGCTTAAATCACCTGACCTAGTCCTAAAGCAATGGAACTCCCTAAATATATCTCAGATTAATACCAATCCCACAAGGTATGACTCCAAACACCCAGAAAAGGCTACTCTCATCGATGTTTTCCTCTCAAATAATCCTGATAGGTATCAGTCTGGTGTTTACTGTGATCACGGTTTTACAGCCTGTGTTATGAATGGCTGCTCAGTGAAACGAACTGTCCTGATTGGTCATAGACGCATGCTAAAAAAAAACTTTAATGAGCAAGCCTTCCTTCATAAACTGGCCTCTAATATGGTATAGGATCAGCTTGATCCCTTCTGTTGAAGACACTTGGACCATCTTTTTTGATATTTTCAGGGGTATTGATAACAAACACGCACCCATAAAGAAAATTATCATTAAAAAACAGGTTCAGCACCTGGTTCTACCATGATCTTGCAGAGTTACTCCACCACAAGAATTGCATTTGGTGAAAGGCTCGGCACATGCATACTCAGGCTGACTGGCTCTCGTTCAGGTAAATGAGAAGTAAGTGCACTCAGGCTGACTGGCTCTTGTTCAGGTAAATGAGAAGTAAGTGCACTCGGGCTGACTGGCTCTTGTTCAGGTAAATGAGAAGTGCACTCGGGCTGACTGGCTCTTGTTCAGGTAAATGAGAAGTAAGTGCACTCAGGCTGACTGGCTCTTGTTCAGGTAAATGAGAAGTAAGTGCACTCAGGCTGACTGGCTCTTGTCCAGGTAAATGGGAAGTAAGTGCACTCAGGCTGACTGGCTCTTGTTCAGGTAAATGAGAAGTGCACTCAGGCTGACTGGCTCTTGTTCAGGTAAATGAGAAGTGCACTCAGGCTGACTGGCTCTTGTTCAGGTAAATGAGAAGTGCACTCAGGCTGACTGGCTCTTGTTCAGGTAAATGAGAAGTGCACTCAGGCTGACTGGCTCTCGTTCAGGTAAATGAGAAGTGCACTCAGGCTGACTGGCTCTCGTTCAGGTAAATGAGAAGTGCACTCAGGCTGACTGGCTCTCGTTCAGGTAAATGAGAAGTAAGTGCACTCAGGCTGACTGGCTCTCGTTCAGGTAAATGAGAAGTAAGTGCACTCAGGCTATCCGGAAGGCCAAAGTTAGTTACTTTAAGGAGCAGTTCTCTCTGTCTAACCACAAGAAGTTATGGAAAACGGTTAAAGACCTAGAGAATAAACCCCCCTCCTAACAGCTGCCCATGTCCCTTCATGTTGATTATGTGGTTGTTACTGACAAGAAGCACATGGCTGAGCTCTTTAATCACCAACTCATTTAAGTCAGGATTCCTGTTCAACTCAGCCATGTCTCCTTGCCCATCCAACATTTCCTCATCTCCCAGCCCTTCTAATGTGACTATCCCCGATGCTTGTCCCTCTTTTTCCCTGCCCAGCAACAAAGTTTCTCCCTGCAGGCAGTTACTGAGTCCAAGGTGCTAAAGGAGCTCCTTAAACTTGACCCCCCAAAAAACATCTGGGTCAGATGGTTTAGACCCTTTCTTCTTTAACCCTTTAAGGCTGTCTCCTGTCTCTCCTTTCTGGGGTTCCCATTGCTTTGAAGGCAGCCACCGTTTGTCCTTTATGAAAAGGGGGAGATCAAGCTGATCCTAACTGTTATAGGCCTATTTCTACTTTGCCCTGTTTATCAAGTGTTAGAAAAACTTGTCAATAATCAACTGACTGGGTTTTACAGTCAGTTTTACAACCAAGTTGACGTCGGCCGGATTTTAAAATTAACAAAATACTTTGGTTGGGTGACTAAACTACATAAGGTGTTATCGTGTGCAGTGGGAGAATAGTCTGCAGACACAACGCATACAGCAGCAGAACTACATGCATTGCTTTATTTATTTTGTTTATTTTGGGGGAGGAACGTCTTTCAATACAGGCGAGTGAAGCCAAAATGCACTCAAAATCATTTCAGGATTCAGAGAAGAAGAAACATTGCAGCTGCCGCAATGTCACAACAACCTCTTTGCTGCAAACAGTCTGTGCTGTGACAAAGACAAATGTTGGTACATTTGTGTTACCTGCATCATGACCATGCAGACCAAGCAGTCTCATGAACCATTTGCCAATAAATGAAAATGTATCTTCAAATAAATCTGAGCATTTGCATTCAGGCTAATCTGCAAAGTAGTCTATAGAGCCTAGGTCTGGAAAATGTAGGCCTATATCTACCAAGAAGAGAATGAATGAATGAATGAATGAAAGACTCATCAAATATGTACAGTTTAAAACAGTCTAGGCTGGGTCTAAAGCCTATGCATAGAATGTTAAAAGTTTTAGGTGAGGTTTGAGTTTCTAGTTTTTGTTTTAAAGAAAGTGTCCATAATGGTAACTCGTTTTATTACTGGCCTCATTGTTGACAGCAAGCAAGTCGCCCAACAACGATTCAGATGCCGCCTGAATATTTTATCACTGCACAACTCTCCATGCCTCTTCCAACTAAACTTCTACCACAGTTGGTTCAATTCCAAATGTAATAGAAGAAAATAATGATAAGCTTTCAGTGTAAGCCTTAGGTGTGTGCAATCTGGAACGAGATCAATCCCATTTCGGCAGACATGGTTCGTATGAAGGAAACGGTCATTACTGCAAGATCCCAGCCGTCATGTTAAAGCACCGCTTGTGCAGCAGGGAGTCAAATGAGAACATTCACTCCTGAATATAGCAAGGAAAGGTTTGCTTTAAGATATAGGCTACACTTTTTTTGCCTACTCAACAATCAAGCTTTACATTCTAGGCACAATTTTATATACATTGAATGTTATGCCTGTGTGAGTAAATGGCCGAGGCCCATATTATTTCCCTGTAACTTAGACCTACAACATTGATTGTGAAAAGAAGCTTTAAACATTATATGTAGGATAGTCTGTTAGGCCACCTTGTACTAGGCAATACAGCAACTTAATTATTGTGTATTCCACACACACACACACACACACACACACACACACACACACACACACACACACACACACACGTGTGGCCTACCTGTAATCAGTGGCTAACAAAGTAACATTAGACAACCAGTACTACGGTCCAAAGCTCTCCAGAAAACCTCTCCAACAGCACATGTAACCTGGATTAAATGTCAGGTACGATTAACAGGATTCATGACAGATTTAAATCCAATATGCTTCGAAGCAGTTTATGGATCTGGTGATCACCTTGGCAATCTCCCTCTGAACAATTCTGAATTGAAGATTGGAGCATATATTTTGAGATGTATTCAGGGATGACAGTAAGGTGGTCCTGCAAAATAAATAGCAGGTGTACGGCATACCGGTAAAACATGAGCCTATCACAATAATTAAAAACAAATGTCCAGAAAACTGTAGGCTATTTACCACTTATCATTACCGCATGTCAAGACGCATAGAAAATGAGCGAATGGATTTGAAAACGGGTGGTATAGCCTATGCGCCAAAATGTGATGTGATTCAACATTTTGCCAAAGCAAAGATGAGTGGCCAACATCGAGACACGTGAGGACAGCAGTGGATGCATAAATTCTTGCCTAATGACAATTGGCAAATGTCAATACACTTTTTTGGTGTTGTGTCTCTTTCCATTAGAGGCTGGAAATACTGTATGTTGCGAGTGGATGAACATGCCCTTTGAAGTGATTGTTTGACTTAAATAAAAACATGATGACTGGTTGTGTTTATGCCACAATAAAAGGTAATACATTTTAAAAAGTTAAAACAAATCTTTACGACTAGGCCCACAGAGATCATGTAATTCTATGATTATGCCCATCAAAAATGTGGTATATCGGCGGTCCCGTACCAGGAATAAATATATTCCAACTTTCACCCCATTTATGAACCAACCTAGTTTAGGCATGTTGATGCACTCAGCTGCTCAAACCTTTTTTGAACACATAGAATCTATAGGCTATCAGAGCAATACATTAGCCTACTGAACTCATCAGCCCTAAATGTGGCAGATTAGGCTGCGACTTCTTCGGTCTCCTTCAAGAATGATGACGTTCTACAAACGTGGCCCTTGTCACCGTCTGTGGCCAGGCAACATGTTGCGCACCACAGGCTTAATTGTCCCGTATGTTGACACTGTTCCTATTAAATAGACAATTCAGAGGAAAGTAGCTTGGTAGCTCTCATCATTGACAGTAACTGGGATTGGATTCCATGTCGTAAACTAGCTAACGTTTCGACCCCAGACCAGAGCTAGCTATTAACATTACTCTGCCCGTTGTGCAAAATTAAGACGGTAACTAACATTACCCCCCAAAATTGCATCATTGGCAATAGTTATGCGACAACAGAAACATTGCCTGTCTGACAAACCTAGGTGATGTTTTCCCTTCTACCTGGCTGAAGAGCTAACTAGTTAACGTTAACTAGCTAGCTAAACAGCTAACAAGCATAGCCAAAACGTTGGCATTGCACACGCAGCTATGTATGAAAATTCTGTAAGATACTTCTGAGCTAAAGTTACCTACTGCACAGTATTTTTACCCAATTAGCCACATAGTTATGTTTCTAGCTAGCCAGCTAAATTAACACTACTCAAAATAACAAGTCTGTCTGTTAGCTTGCTAGCTCATTTAGCTTGAAAATCCCTCACCTTCCCTGATGCGCCGTCCCCGATGACTACAATTTTAAGTTGCTTATCTTGACTGTCCTCTTCTGAGTCAGACATTTTGAAATATATAACAATGACGTTATTTATTCTAATGAGAATGAACTTCTATTCACAGTCAAAGGTTATTGAATATAGCTTGCTAATCAAATAGCTAAAATAAACCGAGCACTAGGTAACCAGACGCCATTTCACCAGATACTACTGTTGCCAGGCATGTTCCATTTATATTTTGTAAGCCTGTTATTAACAAACACTTTATCGGGAAATACTTGTACATTTGATGTTACAGCTTTTATATTTTCTTTATCATCAAGGTTAGCTAATAAAGGAGGTTGAAAAAATATATTTTTAATAATGACACTGCTTAACAATGGACAAGTCCTAGCAGGACCTGACCAGTCACATCAGTGACAATAGGTGACGCGTCCCTGTTGCTATGGTAATCCAGGTCAAAGGTGGAGAGGCGCTCTTTCCTATAAATAAATGTAGGCTCGCCATTTAAGTATTTACCATTCCTTAAATAATAAAGTTCTTCCCCCACATGATGTACCTAATGTGCATCAACCTGTAGCCTAGCTACACCTTCGAAAACGCTCTACATAGCTTAGCCTAGCCTATTCATCATGCATTAATGGTCTTTACAAAAGAAAACATTCAAATTATCCATAGCCTATAGGCTACGAAGTGCATGCTCAGAGAAGCACAGAGCAAAGTTATATTTCTAAGATAGCTGCTGAGATGGTGTAAATAAAACTAGGTTGCATTACACACTGCAATGGAAGTTCCAACCCCGAGCCCTGGCCCCCAAGTAAAAAAAAATCCTATTACAATGAGTGTTTTTTCCAATAGAATCCTATAGGATTCTCACAATTGACTTGCCTTGTTATTGGCAAGTCAACTCCATTTTCATGATTTCTGGTAAATCATCCAAATAAATCAATCACATCAAGTTTTTGGACTAATTCAGCAGTTTTAACCTAGGTAAGTGCTAGAACACTATTGGAAATTAACGTTGAAAGTCCCATTCATATTCCTGAAACATAAGTTGAAAATTATGCTGTTGCTGCTTCACATTGACAATAACTAGCCCAATGTCAAAGTAACTACCCCAATGTCCCTTGAGTTGCCACGGGAGACAAACCGTTGTCTATTATATATGAGTGGAACCAGGCAAGGGATGTTCCGGAAACTCCAAGAAGCCTGTCCATGCAGTCAGTTAAAATCTGATCACAGACAGCTTCAAGTGCTGCAGACGGGTCCAGGAGAATGAGGATGTGGATATACCTAGGATCAGCAGCACAGAGGAGGTCATTCACAACCTCTCCCAGGGCAGCTAATGTGCAGGAAGTTAAAATCTGGAGGGGTTTGAAGAGTTCATGAGGCCATGTGTTGTTGGATTGGTGACCCATCACAAATACAACAACAATCTATATATTGTTATGTTGACAATATATAGATTTTTTTTTTAGTAAAGCATTCTTTAATCTCATCCAAAGAACCAAAAAGGTCCTTAAGAACCGTTTAAAAAAAAAAAGTGTGACAAACAGATCAATAAAAACCACATCGTCAGATCCATTTAATAGGCCTACGAGAAATACAATATGATGTTTATCTAACCTGGAGGTGTAAATTATTGTCAAAAAACAAACTTTCAAGTGGAACTGACCCAACAATGATGAAGAGTGAATATGCGCACTCACTGGGATATAGCCAATGCTCTCCGCTTGCGCCAATAAGAGAGACTACACTGTTCGCTCAGTTAAATGGAGCGTTTTGAAAAGAAAAAAACAGATTAGAGTATTTTTATTGACTTCTCTTGACCTTATGCACGCAGTGCCTATGGCCACCTGGCTCAAACCGCTGCAGGTGCAAATTCCTCTGGATTAAGTGCTGGCCTGCCCAGTTAACAGGTGTGTCTCTTTCCCCAATAACAGAAATATCAAATCAAATGTTATTTCTCACATGCTTCATAAAAACAACAGGTGTAGTGCCATCCCCCTTGGCGTTTTTCCTATTTTGTTGAATTACAACCTGTAACTTACATGGATTTTTATTTGGATTTCATGTAAAGGACATACACAAAATTGTCCAAATTGGTGAAGTGAAACGAAAATAATAACTTGTTTTTAAAAATAGAAATAAATAAAAGAAATGGAAAAGTTGTGCGTGCATATCTATGAAGCCCCTAAATGTTGTATTTATTTGATTTATTTAACCTTTATTTAACCAGGTAGGCTAGTTGAAAACAAGTTCTGATTTACAACTGCGACCTGGCCAAGATAAAGCAAAGCAGTTCAACACATACAACAACACAAAAGTTACACATGGAGTAAACAAACATACTTTTAGAGACTTTGGAGACTTTTATCTCCCTCACCAACTTCAAACATCTGCTATCTGAGAAGCTAACCGATCGCTGCAGCTGTACATAGTCTATCGGTAAATAGCCCACCCATTTTTACCTACCTCATCCCCATACTGTTTTTATTTATTTACTTTTCTGCTCTTTTGCACACCAATATCTCTACGTGTACATGACCATCTGATCATTTATCACTCCAGTGTTAATCTGCAAAATTGTAATTAATCGCCTACCTCCTCATGCCTTTTGCACACAATGTATGTAGACTCTCCTTTTTTTCTACTGTGTTATTGACTTGTTAATTGTTTACTCCATGTGTAACTCTGTATTGTCTGTTCACACTGCTATGCTTTATCTTGGCCAGGTCGCAGTTGAAAATGAGAACTTGTTCTCAACTAGCCTACCTGGTTTTTTAATTTATTTATTTCACCTTTATTTAACCAGGTAGGCAAGTTGAGAACAAGTTCTCATTTACAATTGCGACCTGGCCAAGATAAAGCAAAGCAGTTCGACACATACAACAACACAGAGTTACACATGGAGTAAAACAAACATACAGTCAATAATACAGTATAAACAAGTCTATATACAATGTGAGCAAATGAGGTGAGATAAGGGAGGTAAAGGCAAAAAGGGTCTTGTAGATGACATGGAGCCAGTGGGTTTGGCGACGAGTATGAAGCGAGGGCCAGCCAACGAGAGCGTACAGGTCGCAATGGTGGGTAGTATATGGGGCTTTGGTGACAAAACGGATTGCACTGTGATAGACTGCATCCAATTTGTTGAGTAGGGTATTGGAGGCTGTTTTGTAAATGACATCGCCAAAGTCGAGGATTGGTAGGATGGTCAGTTTTACAAGGGTATGTTTGGCAGCATGAGTGAAGGATGCTTCGTTGCGAAATAGGAAGCCAATTCTAGATTTAACTTTGGATTGGAGATGTTTGATATGGGTCTGGAAGGAGAGTTTACAGTCTAACCAGACACCTAAGTATTTGTAGTTGTCCACGTATTCTAAGTCAGAGCCATCCAGAGTAGTAATGTTGGACAGGCGGGTAGGTACAGGTAGCGATCGGTTGAAGAGCATGCATTTAGTTTTACTTGTATTTAAGAGCAATTGGAGGCCACGGAAGGAGAGTTGTATGGCATTGAAGCTTGCCTGGAGGGTTGTTAACACAGTGTCCAAAGAAGGGCCAGAAGTATACAGAATGGTGTTGTCTGCGTAGAGGTGGATCAGAGACTCACCAGCAGCAAGAGCGACCTCATTGATGTATACAGAGAAGAGAGTCGGTCCAAGAATTGAACCCTGTGGCACCCCCATAGAGACTGCCAGAGGTCCGGACAGCAGACCCTCCGATTTGACACACTGAACTCTATCAGAGAAGTAGTTGGTGAACCAGGCGAGGCAATCATTTGAGAAACCAAGGCTGTCGAGTCTGCCGATGAGGATGTGGTGATTGACAGAGTCGAAAGCCTTGGCCAGATCAATGAATACGGCTGCACAGTAATGTTTCTTATCGATGGCGGTTAAGATATCATTTAGGACCTTGAGCGTGGCTGAGGTGCACCCATGACCAGCTCTGAAACCAGATTGCATAGCAGAGAAGGTATGGTGAGATTCGAAATGGTCGGTAATCTGTTTGTTGACTTGGCTTTCGAAGACCTTAGAAAGGCATGGTAGGATAGATATAGGTCTGTAGCAGTTTGGGTCAAGAGTGTCACCCCCTTTGAAGAGGGGGATGACCGCAGCTGCTTTCCAATCTTTGGGAATCTCAGACGACACGAAAGAGAGGTTGAACAGGCTAGTAATAGGGGTGGCAACAATTTTGGCAGATAATTTTAGAAAGAAAGGGTCCAGATTGTCTAGCCCGGCTGATTTGTAGGGGTCCAGATTTTGCAGCTCATTCAGAACATCAGCTGAGCAGATTTGGGAGAAGGAGAAATGGGGAAGGCTTGGGCGAGTTGTTGTGGGGGGTGCAGTGCTGTTGACCGGGGTAGGAGTAGCCAGGTGGAAAGCATGGCCAGCCGTAGAAAAATGCTTATTGAAATTCTCAATTATGGTGGATTTATCAGTGGTGACAGTGTTTCCTATCTTCAGTGCAGTGGGCAGCTGGGAGGAGGTGTTCTTATTCTCCATGGACTTTACAGTGTCCCAGAACTTTTTTGAGTTAGTGTTGCAGGAAGCAAATTTCTGCTTGAAAAAGCTAGCCTTGGCTTTTCTAACTGTCTGTGTATAATGGTTTCTAGCTTCCCTGAACAGCTGCATATCACGGGGGCTGTTCGATGCTAATGCAGAACGCCATAGGATGTTTTTGTGTTGGTTAAGGGCAGTCAGGTCTGGGGAGAACCAAGGGCTATATCTGTTCCTGGTTCTAAATTTCTTGAATGGGGCATGTTTATTTAAGATGGTTAGGAAGGCATTTTTTTAAAATATCCAGGCATCCTCTACTGACGGGATGAGATCAATATCCTTCCAGGATACCCCGGCCAGGTCGATTAGAAAGGCCTGCTCGCTGAAGTGTTTCAGGGAGCGTTTTACAGTGATGAGTGGAGGTCGTTTGACCGCTGACCCATTACGGATGCAGGCAATGAGGCAGTGATCGCTGAGATCTTGGTTGAAAACAGCAGAGGTGTATTTAGAGGGCAAGTTGGTTAGGATGATATCTATGAGGGTGCCCATGTTTAAGGCTTTGGGGAGAGGGTGGTCTATAGCAGGCGGCAACGGTGAAAGACTTGTTTTTAGAGAGGTGGATTTTTAAAAGTAGAAGTTCAAATTGTTTGGGTACAGACCTGGATAGTAGGACAGAACTCTGCAGGCTAA
This sequence comes from Oncorhynchus clarkii lewisi, assembly GCF_045791955.1. Classification (NCBI taxonomy): domain Eukaryota; kingdom Metazoa; phylum Chordata; class Actinopteri; order Salmoniformes; family Salmonidae; genus Oncorhynchus; species Oncorhynchus clarkii. The sequence goes on along the minus strand of NC_092158.1, from coordinate 59,431,457 downwards.
CTTTGCAGTAGATTGCAACACCGCCCCCTTTGGCAGTTCTATCTTGTCTGAAAATGTTGTAGTTTGGAATTAAAATGTCTGAATTTTTGGTGGTCTTCCTAAGCCAGGATTCAGACACAGCTAGAACATCCGGGTTGGCAGAGTGTGCTAAAGCAGTGAATAGAACAAATTTAGGGAGGAGGCTTCTAATGTTAACGTGCATGAAACCAAGGCTATTACGGTTACAGAAGTCGTCAAAAGAGAGCACCTGGGGAATAGGAGTGGAGCTAGGCACTGCAGGGCCTGGATTCACCTCTACATCGCCAGAGGAACAGAGTAGGAGTAGAATAAGGGTGCGGCTAAAAGCAATAAGAATTGGTCGTTTAGAACGTCTGGAACAGAGAGTAAAAGGAGGTTTCTGGGGGCGATAAAATAGCATCAAGGTATAATGTACAGACAAAGGTAAGGTAGGATGTGAATACAGTGGAGGTAAACCTAGGTATTGAGTGATGAAGAGAGAGATATTGTCTCTAGAAACATCATTGAAACCAGGAGATGTCATTGCATGTGTGGGTGGTGGAACTAATAGGTTGGATAAGGTATAATGAGCAGGACTAGAGGCTCTACAGTGAAATAAACCAATAAACACTAACCAGAACAGCAATGGACAAGGCATATTGACATTAAGGAGAGGCATGCTCAGTCGAGTGATCAAAAGGGTCCAGTGAGTGGAGAGGTTGGTTGGGGGTCACGGTGATTTAGACAGCTAAATCGGTAGCAAGCTAGCATAGGAGCAAGCTAGCATAGAATGGAGGTCTGTTATTAGCCAACTCTTGCGTTCCGTCAGTAGATTAGTGGGTTTCCGTGTGGTAGAGGGGATTAATCCAAATCACACAACAACAACAAAAATAAAAACAATAGATATAGTTATAGAGGCCCAAGAAGAAAAATAAATAAAGAAATAAAAATAAAATAAAATAAAAATTGTCCGATTGTCTATTCAGATAGCAGCCAATAAGATAGCCAGCCGCAGATGGGCGCCCAGGCAACGTTGCGCCGGAGGAGCCAGCCGGACAATTCCCTCGGGTAGACAACGTCGGCAGTCCAACTGTGAAGGTCCGGTGGGGCTCCGCGTAGGCAGCAAAACGGGTCCGGATAGGTGACTGCAGCCCAGGAGTGATTGATGGAACTCTTCAGCTGGCTAGCTCCGGAACAATTGATGTTAGCTCCGGAATCGACGAAAGCCGATAGTCACACGGATAGCAGCTAGCTAGCTGTGAGATCCAGGTATGGATGTCCAGAGCCAGCGGCCGAAATCCGGTATGTTCCGTTCCGAGCCGCGCTGCGCTGCACCGCGCCGTACAAAACTGGCGATAGATTCTCGAGCCAAAGGACAGCCGATGACCACAAACCGTGGTTAGCTGAGTACTAACGATTAGCCAGTAAATAAGCTAACTAGCTTCTGAACCAGCTTCAGAGTAGCTTCTGGACCAGCTTCTGGCTAGCTCCCGGCTAGCTTCTGGCTAATTTCTGGCTAGCCTCTCGAAGGATTACAGATCTGAGGTAAATAATACTTTTTTATATAAATATAAATTGGTGAAGCGGATTGCAGGAGAGTGTTCTGAAGATGAGTTTTTGGAAAATTAAAAATGTATGTGAAAAAAAAGTTGTAAATATATCTATATATTTATATACACGACAGGACGAGGACAAAAATACGTCTGAACTGCTATGCCATCTTGGGGGAAAAAAAAGTTAAATAAATCAAATTAAATAAAGGTGAAATAAAAAAAATAAAAAATTTAAAAATACAGTCAATAATAAAGTAGAAAAAAAGTATATATACAGTGTGTGCAAATGAGGTAAGATAAGGGAGGTAAGGCAATAAAATAGGCATTAGTGGCGAGGTAATTACGATATAGCAATTTGTTAAACACTGGAGCATAAGATGAATGTGCAAGTAGAGATACTGGGTTGCAAAGGAGCAAAATAAATACAGTATCGGGATGAGGTAGTTGGATGGGCTATTTCCAGGTGGGCTATGTACAGGTGCAATGATCTGTGAGCTGCTCTGACAGCTGGTGCTTGAAGTTAGTAAAGGAGATAAGAGTCTCCAGCTTCAGCTATTTTTTTCAGTTCGTTCCAGTCATTGGCAGCAGAGAATTGGAAGGAAAGGCGGCCAAAGTAGGAATTGGCTTTGGGGGTGACCAGTGAAATATACCTGCTGGAGCGCATGCTGCGGATGGGTGCTGCTATGGTGACCAGTGAACTGAGACAAGGTGGGGCATTACCTAGCAGAGACTTGTAGATGACCTGGAGACAGTGGATAAGATCTGCTGCAATACAGTGCCTTGCGAAAGTATTCGGCCCCCTTGAACTTTGCAACTTTTTGCCACATATCAGGTTAAAGATATAAAACTGTATTTTTTTGTGAAGAATCAACAACAAGTGGGACACAATCATGAAGTGGAACGACATTTATTGGATATTTCAAACTTTTTTAACAAATCAAAAACTGAAAAATTGGGCGTGCAAAATTATTCAGCCCCTTTACTTTCAGTGCAGCAAACTCTCTCCAGAAGTTCAGTGAGGATCTCTGAATGATCCAATGTTGACCTAAATGACAAATGATGATAAATACAATCCACCTGTGTGTAATCAAGTCTCCGTATAAATGCACCTGCACTGTGATAGTCTCAGAGGTCCGTTAAAAGCGCAGAGAGCATCATGAAGAACAAGGAACACACCAGGCAGGTCCGAGATACTGTTGTGAAGAAGTTTAAAGCCGGATACACGGGTGCAGCACTTTTTGGATACAAAAAGATTTCCCAAGCTTTAAACATCCCAAGGAGCACTGTGCAAGCGATAATATTGAAATGGAAGGAGTATAAGACCACTGCAAATCTACCAAGACCTGGCCGTCCCTCTAAACTTTCAGCTCATACAAGGAGAAGACTGATCAGAGATACAGCCAAGAGGCCCATGATCACTCTGGATGAACTGCAGAGATCTACAGCTGAGGTGGGAGACTCTGTCCATAGGATAACAATCAGTCGTATATTGCACAAATCTGGCCTTTATGGAAGAGTGGCAAGAAGAAAGTCATTTCTTAAAGATATCCATAAAAAGTGTTGTTTAAAGTTTGCCACAAGCCACCTGGGAGACACACCAAACATGTGGAAGAAGGTGCTCTGGTCAGATGAAACCAAAATTGAACTTTTTGGCAACAATGCAAAACGTTATGTTTGGCGTAAAAGCAACACAGCTGAACACACCATCCCCACTGTCAAACATGGTGGTGGCAGCATCATGGTTTGGGCCTGCTTTTCTTCAGCAGGGACAGGGAAGATGGTTAAAATTGATGGGAAGATGGATGGAGCCAAATACAGGACCATTCTGGAAGAAAACCTGATGGAGTCTGCAAAAGACCTGAGACTGGGACGGAGATTTGTCTTCCAACAAGACAATGATCCAAAACATAAAGCAAAATCTACAATGGAATGGTTCAAAAATAAACATATCCAGGTGTTAGAATGGCCAAGTCAAAGTCCAGACCTGAATCCAATCGAGAATCTGTGGAAAGAACTGAAAACTGCTGTTCACAAATGCTCTCCATCCAACCTCACTGAGCTCGAGCTGTTTTGCAAGGAGGAATGGGAAAAAATGTCAGTCTCTCGATGTGAAAAACTGATAGAGACATATCCCAAGAGACTTACAGCTGTAATCGCAGCAAAAGGTGGCGCTACAAAGTATTAACTTAAGGGGGCTGAATAATTTTGCACGCCCAATTTTTCAGTTTTTGAATTGTTAAAAAAGTTTGAAATACTTATTTTCCACCATTATTTGCAAATAAATTCATTAAAAATCCTACACTGTGATTTTCTGGATTTTTTTCTAATTTTGTCTGTCAATAGTTGAAGTGTACCTATGATGAAAATTACAGACCTATCATTTTTTTAAGTGGGAGAACTTGCACAATAGGTGGCTGACTAAATAGTTTTTTGCCCCACTGTATATACAGAGTGTACCGGTACTGAGTCAATGTGCAGGGATACTGGCTAGTTGAGATCATATGTAAATGTAGGTAGGGGTAAAGTGACTATGCATAGATAATAAACAGCAAGTAGCAGCAGCAGCGTAAAAAAAGGGGGTCAATGCAAATATTCTGGGTAGGCATTTTATTAACTGTTCAGCGCTTATGGGTTATAGGTAGAAGCTGGTAAGGGGCCCTTTGGACCTAGACTTGGCGCTCCGGTACTGCTTCCCATGTGGTAGCAGAGAGAACAGTCTGTCTCTTGGGTGGCTGGACTCTTTCACAATTTTTAGGGCCTTCCTCTGACACTGCCTGGCATAGAGGTCCTGGATGGCAGGAAGCTTGGCCCCAATGATGTACTGGGCCGTACACAATACACTCTGTAGTGCATTGCGTTTTTTTTGTGTTTTCACTCTCCTGATGGGGAAAAAGCGTTGTCATGCCCTCTACACATCTGTATTGGTGTGATTGGACTATGATAGTTTGTTGATGATGTGGACACCAAGGAACTTGAAGCTCTCGACCCACTCCACTACAGCCTCATCTATGTGAATGGGGGCATGTTCGGGCCCTCCTTTTCTTTTAGTCCACGATCATCTCCTTTGTCTTGATCACGTTGAGAGGTTGTTATCCTGGCACCACACTGCCATGTCTCTGATGTCCTCCCTATAGGCTGTGTCATCATTGTCGGTGATCAGGTCTACCACCGTTGTGTCGTCGGCAAACTTAATGTCAGTATTGGAGTCGTGCTTGGCCACGCAGTCCTGGGTGAACAGGGAGTACAGGGGGGGACTAAGCACGCACCCCTTAGGGGTCCCCGTGTTGAGGATCTGTGTGGCAGATCCTCAACCTACCCTTGGAAAACAGAAAGGAAAACGCTGCACACTGCTGCTCATGCTCCCAGGTGATATTTATTAACAATGTTTCAACCCGTAGGTCTTCATCAGGCATCCGTATCCCAGGTGGGGGTGGAAGGTCCTATATATAGGGGCAGTTCTTAATGACATCACTTCCTGAAACTGGAGGTCAACAAATTACATTTATAACATAGTTTCACAATATTAAGATTAAATGAATCAAAATATATGATCATACACAGGGAATGTGATTAATGTTTACAGTAATATACATTCAATATTCAATTAGGATTTTAAAAAAAAACTATTTAGACATATTGAAATGATAAAAACGGTTTCAAGTCAAACTCCTCATTAAGGCCAAGAGTGTGTTGAGCCTGTGGATCCAGAAAGATTTGCTTTGAAGAAGTTTCCTCTCATTGTCCCCTCCCCTGCGTGACATCTTGACCATTTCTTTTCCAATGTATCTCAGAGAGCTAATAGGGTGTGTCTCGTCAGGAAGTCCAGGATCCAGTTGCAGAGAGAGGTGTTTAGTCCCAGGGACCTTAGCTTAGTGATGATCTTTGAAGGCACTATGGTGTTGAATACTGAGCTGTAGTCAATGAACAGAATTCTCATGTAGGTGTTCCTTTTGTTCAGGTGTGTGGAATGCAATAGAGATTCCGACATCTGTGGATCTGTTTGGTTGGTATGCAAATTGGAGTGGGTCTAGGGTTTCTGGGATGATGCTGTTGATGTGAGCCATGACCAGCCTTTCAAAGCACTTCAAGGCTACAGACATGAGTGCTACGGATCGGTAGTCATTTAGGCAGCTTACCTTGGCGATCTTGGGCACATGGATTATGGCGGTCTGCTTGAAACATGTAGGTATTACAGGCTCTGTCAGGGAGAGGTTAAAAACATCAGTGAAGACACTTGCCAGTTTGTCAGTGCATGCTCTGAGTTCACGTCTTGGTAATCCTTCTGGCCCCACGGCCTTGTGAATGTTGACCTGTCTAAAGGTCTTACTCACATCGGCTATGGAGATCGTGATCACACAGTCGTCCGGAACAGCTGCATGCCTCAGTGTTGCTTGCCTCATAGAAGTAATTTAGCTCGTCTGGTAGGCCCAGCTCCCGGCTGGGCTTCTCTTTGTAATCTGTAATAGTTTGCAAGCCCTGCCACATCCGACTAGCGTCAGAGCCAGTGCAGTAGAATTGAATCTTAGTCCTGTATTGATGCTTTGCCTGTTTGATGGATCATCAGAGGGCATAGCGGGATTTCTTATAAGCGTCCAGTTGAGTGTCCTGATCCTTGAAAGCGGCAGCTCTACCCTTTAGCTCATGTCGGATGTTTCCTATAATCCTTGGCTTCTGGTTAGGATATGTAGGTACAGTCACTGTGGGGACGACGTCATTGATGCACTTATTGAACAGACTGTTCTGATGTTCTGATGATGCTTCCAGAAGCAGTTTGGAACTCGGTAGTGGGTGTTGCAACCGAGGACAGGCGATTTTTACGCGCTTCAGCACTGTGTGCTGTGTGCTTGAGTGGCCTACCACTTCACTGCTGAGCTGTTGCTGCTGAGCCTTCATGTCTTAAAGTAATGATGCACTGTCGTTTCTCTTTGCTTATTTGAGCAAAGAGCCAATCAGCTGTCACAACACAGCTGATTGGCTCAAATGAAGAAGGAAAGAAATTCCACAAATGTACTTTTAACAAGGCACACCTGTTAATTAAAATGCATTCCAGGTGATTATCTCATGAAGCTGGTTGAGAGAATGCCAAGAGTGTGCAAAGCTGTCATAAAGGCAAAGGGTGGCTAGCTTTAAGAATCTCAAATATAAAATATACACTACCGTTCAAACGTTTGGGGTCACTTAGAAATGTCCTTGTTTTTGAAAGAAAAACACATTTTTGTCCAATAAAATAACATCAAATTGATCAGTAATACAGTGTCGACATTGTTCATGTTGTAAATTACTATTGTAGCTGGAAACAGCAGATTATTTATGGAATATCTACATAGGTGTACAGAGGCCCATTATCAGCAACCATCACTTCTGTGTTCCAATGGCGCGTTGTGTTAGCTAATTTATCATTTTAAAAGGCTAATTGATCATTTGAAAACCCTTTGCAATTATGCTAGCACAGCTAAAAACTTGTTCTGATTAAGGAAGCAATAAAACTGGCCTTCTTTAGACTAGTTGAGTATCTGGAGCATCAGTATTTGTGGGTTCGATTACAGGCTCAAAAGGACCAGAAACACAGATCTTTCTTCTGAAACTCATCAATCTATTCTTGTTCTGAAACATGAAGGCCTTTCCATGCAAGAAATTGCCAAGAAACTGAAGATCTCGTACAACGCCTTGTACTACTACCTTCACAGAACAGCGCAAACTGGCTTTAACCAGAATGGAAAGAGGATTGGGAGGCTCCGATATAAAACTGAGCAATAGGACAAGTTTACGTTAACGTTGAGACTGGTGTTTTGAACGGTAGTGTATTTTGATTTAACCCTTTTTGTTAGTTACTACATGCTTCCATATGTGTTATTTCATAGTTTTGATGACTTGACTATGAATCTACAATGTAGAAAATAGTACAAATAAAGATATACTCTTGAATGAGTAGGTGTCCAAACTTTTGAATGGTACTGTATACCAAACAAAAATATTAACACAACATGTAAAGTGTTGGTCTCATGTTTCATGAGCTGAAATAAAAGATTCCAGAAAATGTCCCTACCCACGAAACGCTGGTTTCTCTCAAAAAATTTTGCAAAAATGTGTTTATATCCCTGTTACTGAGCATTTCTCCTATGCCAAGATAATCCATCCACCAGACAGTTGTGGCATATCAAGAAGCTGATAAAATAGCACTACACAGGTACAACTTGTGCTGTGGAAAATAAAAGGCCACTCTAAAATGTACAGTTTTGTCACACAACACAATGCAAGAGATGCAATTGGCATGCTGACTGCAGGAGCTGTTGTCAGATAATTTAATGTTAATTTCTATACCATAAGCCACTTCCAACATTGTTTTACAGAATTTGGCAGGACGTCCAACCAGCCCCACAACTGCAGAGATGTGTAACCATGCCAGACCAGGACCTCCACATCTGTCTTTGTCACCTAAGGGATTGTCTGAGACCCGCCACCCAGACAGCTGATCAAACTGTGGGTTTGCACAACCAAAGAATTTTTGCACAAACTGTCTCAGGGAAGCTCATCTGCATGCTCGTCCACACCAGGGTCTTGACCTGACTCCAGTTCGGCATCGCAACCAACTTCAATGGGCAAATGCTCACCTTCGATGGCCACAGGCACGGTGGAGAAGTGTGCTCTTCACGGATGTATCCCAGTTTCAACTGTACCAGGCAGATTGCAGATGGCAGACAGCGTGTATGGCGTTGTGTGTGTGGTTGGTTTGCTGATGTCAACATTGTGAACAGAGTTCCCCATGGTGGCAGTGGGGTTATGGTATAAGCTACGTAGCAGGCATAAGCTACGGACAACAAACACAATTGCATGTTATCGATGGCAATTTCATGCACAGAGATAACGTGACAAGCTCCTGAGGCCCATTGTTGTGCAATTAATCTGCCGCCATCACCTCATGTTTCAGCATGTTAATGCATGGCCCCATTTCACAAGGATCTGTAAACAATTCCTGGAAGCTGAAAATGTCCCAGTTCTTCCATGTCCTGCAAACTCACCAGACGTCACCCATTGAGTATGTTTGGGATGCTCTGGATCAACGTGTACGACAGCGTGTTCCAGTTCCCGCAACATCCAGCAACTTCGCACAGCCATTGAAGAGCAGTGGGACAACATTCCACAATCAACATCCTGATCAACTCTATGCAAATGAGATGTGTCGCGCTACATGAGGCAAATGGTGGTAACTCAGTAAAATCTTTGAAATTGTTGCATGTTGCATTTATATTTTTGTTCAGTGTATACAGTGCCTTCATAAAGTATTCAGACTCCTTGACTAATGGATTAAATGATAAAAACTCCTCAGTAAAAGGCACATGACACCCGCTTGGATTTTGCCAAAAGGCATTTAAAGACTCTCAGACCGCGAGAAACAAGATTCTCTGCTCTGATGAAACCAAGATTGAACTCTTTTACCTGAATGCCAAGCATTACATCTGGAGGAAACCTGGTACCATCCCTTTGGTGAAGCATGGTGGTGGCAGCATCATGCTGTTGGGATGTTTTTCAGCAGCAGGGACTGGGAGACTAGTCAGGATCGAGGCAAAGATGAATGGAGAAAGGTACAGAGGTCCTTAATGAAAACCTGCTGCAGAGCGCTCAGGACCTCAGACTGGGGCGAAGGAAAGTCTCAATGTCCTTGAGTGGCCCAGCCAGAGCCCGGACTTGAATCCAATTAAAACATCTCTGGAAAGACCTGAAAATAGCTGTGCAGGAAATGCTCCCCATCCAACCTGACCTAGCTTGAGAGGATCTGCAGAGAATAAGGGGATAAATACAGGTGTGCCAAGCTTATAGAGTCATACCCAATAAGACCCGAGGCTGAAATTGATGCCAAAAGTGCTTCAACAAAGTACTGAGTAAAGGGTCTGGATACTTATGTAAATGTAATATTTCGGGGTTTAAAAAAATATTTAAATTAGCAAAAAAAATATGAACCTGTTTTTGCTTTGTCATTATGGGGTATTGTGTGTAGATTGATGAGGAAAAAAATGTTTAATCTGTTTAAGAATAAGACTGTAACTTAAAAAATGTGGAAAAAGTCAAGAAGTGTGAATACTTTCCGAATGCACTGTTTCTGAATGGAAGTATTCAGACCACATTTTTGTTATGTTACAAACTTATTCTAAAATGGATTAAATAGACTTTGCGGTAGGCTAGTATACATAATGATATTATTATGGATAGAAACGAGAATATTTGTATTTGTCAAACGGCAGTCAAGCATCGATATTTATTGGAAAGGAGCATCAAGATCACAGTGCATTTTCACCACCCTGTGAAGTTCATTGTAATTTATTTAATCTCTAGCCTAATAAACTACATGGTTTCCCGAGTCGTAGTGGGAGGACCACTCAACATATCCCTCCAAGTTTACTTCGATTTGATGGTTATTATATAGATATTTGCGCATAAAAAGATTTCCAACGACATTTCTCGCATAATTAATCGTAACAACACAAAAAAGTCTCACCTTGTCTAGTTTATTTTGTTTTGTCAACATTTGGAAAGTTTACCGACAAAGTTTCCATCAGGCCTGTCATGACATTTATCCAACATGTAGTATAAAAATGTTGGATGGAAACCTGCTTAGATGTTAGGTTTTTATCCAATTGGCCACAGATGTTCATGCAAATATTCTAAAATCCGCATAAAGAAAATAAGCGCATTTATGCATAACACGTTATCCGCACTATATCTGTGAGCTGCTGTCTAGTAGCGCCCTTGCAAAGACCAGAGTACATTTGTATATATTGAACTCAACAGTTTGTGTGACAAAACTATTGGTAGAGTTGAAAATGTGATGGAAACATATTTAACTCTAGATTGTATTCGGTACATGAAGACAAGCAAAAACATACATTTTGTGTGGACTTTTATCTGGACGTTTGTCAAATGGCAACCAAGCATCATCACGTCACAGAATAAGACATTTATTGGGAAGGAGCATCAAGTTCATCATGTGCACTTTTCCTACCCTGTGAAGTTCAACAACATATTATCACGTGATTACAAGATTACTTCGATATGATGGTTAATATAGCAATATTTGAGCATTTCCACCGCCATTTCTCGATAATTAATTTGACCGACAAAAGGATCCCACCATGTCTAACGAACAAATTGTCTGTCGGCATTTATCAAATTGTACCGGTCATATCTGTTTTCATCAACTCGGTTGTGACTTTTTACATGCGTCAAGTAAATAATCCGCATGAAGTGGTCGGCTGAAAACCTGGTTAGTTATTGAGTTATATTATTAGCCTAAATCATGACTATCCAATCTACTCGTCAAATTGGGAATAGGAGGCTATTTTACATACATCTGCAAATACAATGATGCATGGAATACTTTATTATTAAGGTGCATTTGTATGGTGGAAAAGGGCTTCCCCTAACTGCTAACACGCGCCGCCTATGCATTGGGCTCAAGTCAAGACTGACAGAGAGGAAGAGGAGCTGGAGGTTTTACACAGCCAAAAATCTGTTCACGAAAATAAGCCCACTAAGTGAGAACATTCTACATGACACATGGAAGTCACTGCGTGTCAACAAAAAAATGTAAATAATCATTTACTATGTGAGACGTAGGTTATGTTATGAATGCACTGATATTTTGTCATTTTTTAAAAACTAAGTCAGTTAAGAACAAACTCTTATTTACAAAGACGGTTTACCGGGGAACAGTGGGTTAACTGCCTTTTTCAGGGGTAGAAGGACAGATTTTTACCTTGGTCCAACGCTCTAACCACTTACTGGTCCAACGCTCTAATCACTAGGCTAACTGATATAAGTGGACATGGCATTTCTGGAAAAAAATCTATATATATTTTATTGTGGACTTGTGCCTGTTGTCATAGAGATAGATAGAGGCGTCATCCATTTTAGTAAGGACATTGCTATTTAGGGCTTCCACCATTTGAAAGTAGTCAACTGGGTAGGGATTCCTATGAGTTGTGAGCAATCAGCCAATGAAGAAAAATAAAATGTACTATTTTGAAATGTAGATAGCCTCAATGGCGCTGCCCATGCTGTCACTTACTTACAAACCCTTAACCAACAGTGCAGTCTCAGTGGCCTGTTGTTCACACACGTATCTGCCCTCTCATTGACTAGAATGGTCGAACCTGATCTCGCCTCCTCCTGCCTGCCTTCCATCTTTGCGGTAAGGCATTTCCATTGTTAGAGCGGTCACTTGATTATCTTGTCAATATCAATGTGCTAAGTGAGGGTGCCAAGACATATCAAATAAATACAATTGTATCTGTCACATGCTTACTTACAAACCCTTAACCAACAGTGCAGTTCAAGAAATAGAGTTATGAAAATATTTACTAAATAAACTAAAGTAAAAAATTGAATAAAAAGTAACACAATAAAATAACAACAACGAGGTAATATACCGGTACAGAGTCAATGTGCGGGGGTACAGGTTAGTTGAGATACTTTGTACATGTAGCTAGGGGTAAAGTGACTATGCATAGATAATAAACAGCGAGTAGCAGCAGTGTAAAAACAAATATATGAGTTTTGTGAAGGTTTATGGCTGCGTTTAGACAGTTGGTCTTTTAACCAATCAGATCAGCTCTGAAAAATATCTGATTGTGAAAAGATCTGATGTGATTGGGAAAAAAATATCAGAATTGGTCTGTCTGTCTGAACGCAGCCTTAGCGTGACAGACCCTAAACTGGACAGGGAAAAGCACAGGTACACACATTCGCGCAGACACACACACAAAGCATGCACTGCCAGAAATGTTGGCTATTGAACATAATTCGTGCCATTACACCGCTGCATTGGATTTTCACTGCAGGTTAATCTTTAAGTCATCACCTGGCATGCAGAGGACCTTTAATCATGCAGAGGACCTTTAATAATTATGACAAATAATTGTAAACCTTCACAGATATGTAATGAGGTTATGATTGTACCCTTAATTGAAGAACGAAAGGGATCCTAATAAAATACCAAATACCAAACGTGAAAGATATTGACAATACATTTTTTTTTATTTCACAACTGCTATCATATTGCCCAACCATTTACTTTGAAGTCAATCAACCAATTTGGGTAGCATATGTACTGCAGTCTATTTTGTTTCAGTATACAGTAAGAAGAATATCAAAGTAATTGTCCTATTACGAAGAAGGACACAGATTCAGTCAAGAGAGAGGACAGATTCACTAAATATGGCCAAAAAACAGCAATCACCGTACGTAAAATGTATGCATGTATGTCTTTGTCACTTTGGATAAAAGCGTCTAATAAATGGCATATATCATTATTAGTATTATATTGTTTTTATTTTCTCCCGTCTCACTTTGGTTGTTTGGAAATGCAGAGGAAAAGTAGAGATTCAGTTGACGACCCATGGGAAATAGCTATGGTCAATGTGGTATACTAATTACATGTTACAGTATTAACGTTTAATATTGCTTGTTGGAAGAACTTGTCACTAGAGGTCATCCCTGATCCTTATTAAATATTCCTAGTAACATAATAACGTGTAATATACTACATGTGTTTGTAAATATCACACAAATACATGATTGTGTAATTATAGTGATCTAATGATCAGAGTTTACTTCTCTTAGGTGAGTTTATTAATCAATAAAGAACATTGTATTTTTTCTGAGCAAAAATACATGTGAAAATCAATCTTCAGGCTACGCAGAATGTATTTCTATTGGCCCTATTGAATGTTTTATGGTAAAGCTTGCCCTGCAGTAGCCTACACAGTAGCCTACACACCTAAATGTTTAGGTATAGGTTTATTGTTATACATTTTCACATAAAATGTCAAACACCATATACCATATACTACATATTTATTGTCAAACAGAATAATACATTCTCACAAATTGCAGCATGCAATAGTCTACTTTTCATTGCGTCAAGTTAACGGAAAATATATTATGTGATATTTTACACGAGGCCTACTATCTCATTCATATTTTTTATTAATTCCTTTTTTGTGTAGACTATAGACCTGCTCAGTTCGTACTATAAAATAGTATATTACCAAATTACATGACAGAAAATTGCATTATGTTGTGCCAATATTATAAAATATATAATAATCGTCAATATTTAGCCTGTTTATGCAGTAGGCTAAACAATAACATTAATGACATAGTCTAGCTTATAACTTTGATGTTTGAAATTATGTCTTTCTTGAACGTTAAATTTGTATCCCGTTGGAATCGAATCACTGAAAATAGACAGACATTGCACTCTATAGGTTATAGATCGTTTTATTCCAATACCCAATTTTAGTTGGACTACAGGCCTATCCATAATAACTACTTACTATTATAGCTTTTGATGCACGAGACCAATCCACGGATAGATTCAGTTTGTCTCGCGACTAACAATGCAGCATCCTTTACCCACCGCCATGTCCACATGCTCTATAGATGCAATAGATGATATTCCGTCGGTTCATTTTCCTTTGGACAGTGTAGGATCTTAATTTTCTCACCCTGTTGTTACAGGACATTTCCTGTACACCAGGAAACGCAAACTTCATACACAGCCATCACCTTGAGACGTCTCAAGACACAGGAAGTGTATTCAAGATTCAAAAACGCTTATAAAGTTTGTCATTTCCACTTAAACATTTCAGACTTGGTTTGCCAAAACTAAAAATGTCCATTAATTTTAATCCACACAATAATTCACATTTCCTTCTTGTTGCTGCAGGATTATTTTCCTGCTGAGAGAAACAGTTCAAATGAAGATTCTGCATTTGTAGACAGAAAGTAGCTGTGGATGGTAGGCCCATAATACATTATTCTGTGACCGCATCATGGGAAAAAAAAATCCTCCCACTGGCAGCATTAAGCAAAAGCCTACATTACTAAATGTAGAGTTTCTGTAATTTTGAGTAGAGTAGTTCGAGGGCAAAGGTGTTTGTGTGTCAGTCCAGAAACATCTCTACAGTTGAAGTCGGAAGTTCACATACACTTAGGTTGGAGTCATTAAAACTTGTTTTTCAACTACAAGTTTCTTGTTAACAAACTATAGTTTTGGCACGTCGGTTACACTTTGTGCATGACACAAGTAATTTTCCCAACAATTGTTTACAGACAGATTATTTCACTTATATTTCACAGTATCACAATTCCAGTGGGTCGGAAGTTTACGTACACTAAGTTGACTGTGCCTTTAAACAGCTTGGAAAATTCCAGAAAATTATGTCATGGCTTTAGAAGCTTCTGATAGGCTAATTGACATGATTTGAGTCAATTGGACATGTACCTGTGGATGTATTTCAAGGCCTACCTTCAAACTCATTGCGTCTTTGCTTGACATCATGGGAAAATCAAAAGAAATCAGTAAAGACCTCAGAAAATAATTGTAGACCTCCACAAGTCTGGTTCATCCTTGAGAGCAATTTCCAAATGCCTGAAGGTACCACGTTCATCTGTACAAACAATAGTACGCAAGTATAAACACCATGGGACCCCACAGCCGTCACACCACTCAGGAAGGAGATGAGTTCTGTCTCCTAGAGATGAACGTACTTTGGTGAGAAAAGTGCAAATCAATCCCAGAACAACAGCAAAGGACCTTGTGAAGATGCTGGAGGAAACAGGTACAACAGTAACTATAGCCACAGTAAAACAAGTCCTATATCGACATAACCTGAAAGGTTAGCTGATTGTAGGTTTATATGATTGTAGGCCTAGATGAATGTAGGTTTATATGATTGTAGGCCTAGCTGATTGTAGGTTTATATGATTGTAGGCCTAGCTGATTGTAGGTTTATATGATTGTAGGCCTAGCTGATTGTAGGTTTATATGATTGTAGGCCTAGCTGATTGTAGGCCTAGCTGATTGTAGGCCTAGCTGATTGTAGGCCTAGATGATTGTAGGCCTAGATGATTGTAGGCCTAGATGATTGTAGGTGTATGTGGAGTTTTATTGAGTCACCTGTTGGATGACTTCCTTCAGTATTCCTTTTGGAACAAAGGGACTCTACTGTTTATTCATTAGATCATTTTCAATCATACAAGTTATTTTGAGATGTATTAGATTGGCCAAGGTGTTATTGTCTTAATGAACTTCTTAGGTCTGGGAGGCAGTATCCTGAATTTCCGCCTGTAGCAGCCTATAAGGAAATCAACAACATGCTGTTTATTGCTAAATTCTCTACAATACAACACAGCTAAGGATTACAAAAAGAGAACTAGTAAAATGAAATACAGATCTGTATTTATAGGGAGGGCAGTTTTATTCTGCATAGCCTATCCCATTTCATGACATATCCGTCTAATGCCTGCACACGAAGATATCTAATAAACCGTGAAATATCATGTCAGTTCTTCTTTTCAACTTCAATCGGTGAAATGCAAACACCCACATAGGTGTGCAATAACCCCATCCCATTGTCTACCCGTTAGAATTGTGTTCTCGCATGCGATTTGGAGGGAATATGCCTGTAGGTAGATGCGCAAAGCATGAAGATGGCTAAGAGTATGTTGTGAGATTGTTGTCCTGGGCCTGTACCATGGTAGGTCAAATTTGGAACACCATGTTAAGTAACACGTTGGTAGACCACAACTGAAGACCTGTAATTTTGATAGGATATAGGGCCATGACAACCCCATTTATTTTATGAAAATAATCTTAACACATGTAGCCAGCAATCATTTTCAACCATTACGTACATTCAAATAATTTAAACGTAGGCTACGTCATGATTATTATTATTATTTTTTTTTAAGATTCTGAGTTTGTCTGATTCATGCGCACGACATGGGCCATTCGCGCCAACCATTTGCAGATTTACACCTAGCCAAACAATTACGCTCT
The DNA here is from genome assembly GCF_045791955.1 of Oncorhynchus clarkii lewisi. NCBI lineage: Eukaryota > Metazoa > Chordata > Actinopteri > Salmoniformes > Salmonidae > Oncorhynchus > Oncorhynchus clarkii. Next base: position 59,415,068 of record NC_092158.1, on the reverse strand, counting down.
AATTACGCATGTCCTAAAATGGATTGTCTCTTCCAGGAAAACTCCTGCGTTGCACGCCCGCCTCCCACAGGCGGGCATACAGCCTTGGCTAGAGAGATATCCCACTGGGCAAAAAATGATTTAATCAACGTTGTTTCCACGTCATTTCAACAACAAACAAGTAAACGCAAAAAGACATCGATGTAAAGGAATTTGGTCTTTTTTTCACCCAAACGTTTTACCTAAATCTAATGGCATGGTGAAATTTTTTGGTTAACTTTACGTTGAATTCACGTTAGTTGACAACTCAAAAAAAACTAGACTTTGAACAGACGTCTGTGCCCAGTGGGATATTTCGCTTAGTGTAACGAAAATTACGTCAATCTAACAAATGACATATTTTTCGTTTATTTTCAAATAACATAGAAATAAAACTGAACTGTGTGTGAGGGCTAGGCTGTAGGGCTATAGACGTGCATTGAGTGCAGTCCCATCACTTCGTGGATGTTATCGTTTGTCACTTCGCAAGATGGCTAACAAGAGGCCCATTCTGTGGAATTGTGACTTTATGGGATGCTATATGATTATGTGGTTGGTATGTAGGCATATCTGCAGGCTGTATCAGATATAGGCTACGCGCAAAGTAGTTGATAAGATATTTGTAACTTTGTGGAAGAATTCTTCAGAATACGGTTTAAAATTACCTTTGTGCTTGGGACCATTTCTGTTGGTTTGGTCTGTGAGATGATATGTTGAAAAATACTATTGATTAGCTAATATTGTTTGTTTATTTCTCGGCCCCAAAAAAGTATCTAACCGAAATAGTATCGAGATTTAAATTAGTTTTGGTTCTAAAAGTCAGTAGCCTTATTTTCTATCTGCATCAAAAACAAGCCTCAGTTGTTGGGCAGGCTACATATTTTGGTCTGAAATTCCATTGGTTGTGCTCAGACGTAACATAGGCTTACGTTCTCTCCCTTTACTCCTTAGCTTCTTAGATGTTAAATCACCCATATGAGACTGAGCGATTCTGGACCGGTTTCGACTGACATGTTGGTGTACAACGCGCTCTGTGAACGCTGTAGGGTTCTGTGCCTTATAATGCAAAAAAACAACAACATATGTGTCTGCTCTCAGTTTCCACTCTCTAAGCGGAGCTGACTTGATATGTCAGGTTTCAGACCCTACATTTGCGTAGCGAGTGACTTGGCACATGTTCTGACCTATAGAGACAATGAATCGATTGTTTCTCCCTCTGAGCAAGTGAGCCCAGTTTGGGAAATGGCAAATGAACGGTTACAGTCTAACGAGTCCACCCATTGTGATATTTAGAGCTCTCAATAGGAAGAAATAAATATTATAATTTTACGCCTACCTACATGTACAAATGACCTCGACCAACCTGTACCCCCGCACATTGACTGTACCGGTACACCATGTACATAGCCTCTTTATTGTTATTTTATTGTGTTACTTTGAATCGAAATTTTGCCCTATTTTGCCCTGGTTTTAACTCCCAAACACTCCTGGGTGTAGATATCTTCATGTTGACGTACACCTTGATGGTCCCTGACAGTTTACATAGTTCAGGAATTGGGGAGACATAAATCACTGTCTAAACATGTGTGTTAGCGGGGAGGAAATTGACGATTAGAGTATGGCCAACCTGTCCGGAAGTTGTGCATTATGGATGGAAGCACAGAGGTGTGTGTGGTGCGAAGTAGTGCAGCTACAAGCCTCTCATTGAAACTCTGGAGATGAGGATAAGCGAGATGTAGACCTATAGGGGAAGATTATGATGGCATTATATCAGTATTCAACACACTACTCGGCTACCTTCTAATAGCCATTCAAATAAATTCAGAATTATAAGAATCATTATATAACTGTTAAGTTTTATGGTTCTTTATTTGTATATCTATGCATTTTGTTCAGTCAAATAAAATCATATGAATCAGCACAATTCCATTTTCTGACATTGAATTCCTCCACCTCATTCAATCAATGATTCCGTTTCACAGGAAGATGAAATGGTAAGGCAAATAGTGTGCTCTTGAACCCTGCAGTTTTTGGTCTTGGCCCGAATCGTTCTCTCCCAATCTAATTCGACCGTCGTTGAGACAAGTTAGTTTTACCCTACTAATGATGAGCAACTGGACAACATTTATTTCAATGTTTATAGAATCCAAGCTTCTGTTCAAATTTCGGTATCGTCCTTGATTTTGGAATAGGCAATATTGTCCTGTGTTTGCCGTTAACTAAAATAATAAATAGTTCCTGAACAGTTTAAAGTCTTTTAAATACAGTGGTAAATAAATAATCACCAAACAGTTATTTTGTAACTGATTTGAGAGTAATTTCTCAGCTCTGGGCCTAAATGGTACATCGCTGCAGAATAAGGTGGACGGGCCTACCTGAAGCTATGAGGATGATGAAAGGAAACGGACCAAGTTCTGTTATTAACGTATTGTTTGATGTAATATATGACCACCAATTTAGTAATTTAGGTCATGAAAATAAAAGCCTCCATTTGTTATTGTGATGAACATGCATTCATGTGGTCAATGCATCATAGGTATTTCATTTCTTATTACTATTATGATTATTATTATTATTATTATTAAGTTATTATTTTCATTAGAATTTTGTTATTTTTATGACAACAATAATGGTTAATGACACTTACCATTCATTTAGGCCTACTGATCATGGTCAATAATATCCTTATTGTAGCCGACTAACTTAAATTCAAACTCTAAAAAGGAAAAAAGGACATCCATCTAAATATAGTTTCTAAATATAGTTAAAGCTCGAATCAAACACGATAGATTTGAAATATAATATGCCTGATATGTTTTTAATGTTTGATTTCTCTCTTAATAATCAATCAGTTCTAGAACAATTTAAAAAAACAAGTGCATTATAACAAGAGTTCAATTGTTACTGTCTCTGCCTCAGTTCACATTAAGGTCATAAGTAAAACGTACCTTCAAATCGATATTTCAGTCGGACGGACATATGTCCACACTATCTCTGTTTCGAAAAGTGCTGAAAATCTTACCGTTACCCTAAACCGCAGCAAGAAAAGAAAAGCAGTAATGAGTTATTCAAAATGTCACTTGTGGCTCTATCTCTCTCCAGTGCTCGTAAGCATACATAGGAGGTTTACACTCCACGGACTATATTCTGAAACAATGGAATGGGGGGCATCTTCAGTCTAGACACCATTAGGCAGTTCAAATATGTGAGACATAACAATTTCCGAGTTTATTTAATCTCTCCTGGTTTCTTCTTAAAGGGCCAAGAAAGCAAATGCCTCGATTTCCTAATGGGGACAAATAAATACAACGTAGGCTATTCAAATCTCATTGATTCCCAGCACAAGTAGAGAGCGTCCATGCAGGGCAATAGGCATAGGGGTAGTAATAAGACGTTTGGAGAGAGAGGAGAGGAGTCCGCAGTAGTTCTCCGGGGTTGTACTGTCTCTGGTCGTCTCGAACTAACACTTTCACCGCCACTTTCTTTGCTGCAGGGACCGAGGCAATCAAGTCGGCAGCCATTTGACGACGTTTTGTTTTATATCTACGATTCTGGAACCATATTTTGACCTGCGTCTGTCAGCTTCAGGGAAGCCGCCAGGTCTGCTCTCTCCGGTCCGGATAGGTATCTTTGGCGATTGAACCTCCGCTCGAGTTCGAACACTTGCGCGTGGGAGAACGCAGCCCCTGAGCGTTTTTTCCTCTGTTTGGGCTGATCCGAACTTTTATCACGACTGGCATCGTCTACGTTGTTGGAATCTGAAAGAAGATATAGTGCACAACAAGATGGAAAATGTATCCAAGGCTGTATGAAAACGAACCTCACACCTTCATAAACCACACTATCACGGCCATATTAATACTTTAATGACATATATATATATATACATTACAATAAGGCTTAAAAATGTGTGTATGCCATGGCATAACATCCCGCTGCCTCGTGCATAAAGGCGTTGCATCTTGCGAGTAGAATAGCATGTTTATCATCACATAGGCTATAGCCACAAAATGATCCCTGCTGAGAAAATTCAGAGTACAGTATAACTGCAGTTATTCTGCAATTACTGCGTCCAAAATACCACGGGGGACTGCAGTTACTGCACTTTTGCTGCAGTTTCAAAACTGCTATTTTTTGTAAAGGTATTCTTTATTGAACCTTTATTTAACTAGTAAAGTCAGTTAAGAACAAATTCTTATTTACAATGACGGCCTACCAAGAGGCAAAAGGCCTTGGACTTGGATGTTCCACATAAAGTATTTTTAGAATACTAGACTATTATCCGGTATCTCACTAAAAATATCAACGCATGAACTTACCTGAAACACTAGGTTCACAGTCTCTAAGACCTTGTGCGTTATCGACAGAAGTGCATTCATGGGCCGTTTCGTCCTGCAAACTTTCTTCCAGAACGTCTGAAACAGGATCCCTGTTTTTCTCTGACTTACAAACGGCCAGGGCCTTGCTGGCATTGTCATCACTGAGACCTGAATCGGAGTCGTAACTTTTCTGATCGCTGACCATGCAAGCCCCTCGTCACTTCTACACGATGCGGGAAAGTCCTCCGAACCAGTATCCATTTCCCCAAATATTTTCCAACACGCATTCTTCGAGAAGCAGTCGTCGAAATCTGCCAAGTGTCCACTGTACTCTTTTTTTTTTTGTTCAAAATGGCTTGGATAGAGAAAGGCATTAAGGAGTTGCTGTGAAATGGCATTTTCAAAAGCAAAGTTTATTTCTTGTAAAAAGTGTAGAAATTAACCAATGGCAATTCTTCGGCATCGTATCCCCCTGAAGCGCTATGACTGTTTTGTTTTGTTCCTCCCATGTTTAATATCTCATTGCATTTCCACTGAAAAGGCGATGGAAATACGGCGTTCAGCCTATTCCCTGAGGTGTTATGCTTCTGCTCTGTGTAGCTCCTGCATCAGCCAACGCTTTCTCTCGTTTCCTGCATATCCAACATCACCTGTGACTGACAGTGATTCCACTCCATTTTCTATTGGACAAGAGGAGAGGAAAGTATTGTGGTGATTGGCCACCATAAATTACGACACGCTCACTGCGTCTGGCAATAAATACCCTTTTGAAGGGTTTAACCCCTCACAAGCCAAACCAATAACCATGAAAAGAAAACGACCCCTTGAAATGAGAGTAGGCCTGCCTATTTTTGTCTTAACCAACGCACAACTGTAGCTACAACTGTAGCCAATCTGACTCATAATAAATTGAACTTCGAGGTTAATACTAATACAGTCTACCTTGGTGGCTGATGTTCTTCTCCCTATCCACACATACAGCTGTAGGCCTACAGTTTGCTCTACTGTAGATACCAACAGTGGCATGTATTCATGGATGCCAAGGGAAACCAGGATTCCCAAAATATTTGACCAATAAAAATAACAAATGTATCTTTTGTATCTTTTGTTTTCATAATTTTCGTCAATTCGCAAGTGGCTGAATCTCATCAGAGAAAACATCCAAGCGAGGGGAAACAGCGCCCCTATGTTTAGCCCATGTGTCTGATGTTGTCTGGAACAAAAGAGTATGACATGTTGCTGCCTTAGCATTTGATTGATTCATGCCAGCAGGCATTTGGCATCCCTTGGAGAATTTAAAAAAATAATAATTAGCCAATCAGCTTTGAGCTGAGCTCAACTGTCCCGACACAGCAAAATGCCCCCAAGGGAGGCCAGTTTGGATTTGGCTTCACACCAATCAAGTCACATCCTAAGCTAAACATCATCATTGTCAGACAAATGTTTCTGGTCTGTTTGTGTTGATGTCCTGCAGTAGCCAGCTTGCTAAACCGGCCCTTTCCTAAGCTATGGATGGAGATGTGGATTTGGACTGGTGGTTTTGACTGAATTCTCTGTACACGCCAATGATTATGATGTGATTCTGATCTAACCATAAATTCATACATTGTGCTACTGGCCTGAGACTAATGAAGTTCAATATGTATCCTAGATGTAATGTAAACTCACCCCATTCCGTACAATGTCATTGTTAGCCACTAAAAGCCACTGCTAGCGGCTTTTACCTTCTGCACAGCCAGCCAGTTTTTTTAGCCTGGATGATACTCGCTAGTCTAGCTTCCCTGTCCCATCCACCGCTGCCCCCTGGACACTGATCACTTGGCTACATAGCTGATGCCTGCTGGACTGTCCATTAATCATGGTACTCCATTCTGTTTGTTTATGTTTTATCTGTCGGCCCCAGCCGCACTCAGGCTCTCTGTGTAGTTAATCCGACCCTCTCTGCCTAGTCAACGCCATTTTACCTGCTGTTGTTGTGCTAGCTGATTAGCTGTTGTCTCACCTACTGGTTTAGCTAGCTCTCCCAATCAACACCTGTGATTACTGTATGCCTCGCTGTATGTCTCTCTCAAATGTCAATATGCCTTGTATACTGTTGTTCAGGTTATTTATCATTGTTTTAGTTTACAATGGAGCCCCTAGTTCCACTCTTCATACCCCTGATACCTCCTTTGTCCCACCTCCCACACATGCGGTGACCTCACCCATTACAACCAGCATGTCCAGAGATACAACCTCTCTTATCATCACCCAGTGCCTGGGCTTACCTCCGTTGTACCCACACCCCACCATACCCCTGTCTTACTTACTTGTTTTACTCACTGCTTTAGCACACTCTGCTAACCCTGATGTCCTTGCCGTGTCTGAATCCTGGCTCAGGAAGGCCACCAAAAATTCTGAGATTTCCATACCCAACTATAACATTTTCCGTCAAGATAGAACTGCCAAAGGGGGAGGAGTTAGCCTGCAAAGTTCTGTCATACTTTCCAGGTCTATGCGCAAACAGTTCGAACTACTAATTTAAAAAATTACACTCTCCAGAAATAAGTCTGTCACTGTTGCTGCCTGCTACCGACCCCCCCACAGCTCCCAGCTGTGCCCTGGACACCATTTGTGAATTGATTGCCCCCCATCTAGCTTCAGAGTTTGTTCTGTTAGGTGACCTAAACTGGGATATGCTTAACACCCCAGCAGTCCTACAATCTAAGCTAGATGCCCTCAATCTCACACAAATCATCAAGGAACCCACCAGGTACAACCCTAAATCTGTAAACAAGGGCACCCTCATAGACGTCATCCTGACCAACTGGCCCTCCAAATACACCTCCGCTGTTTTCAACCAGGATCTCAGCGATCACTGCCTCATTGCCTGTATCCACTACGGATCCGCAGTCAAACGACCACCCCTCATCACTGTCAAACGCTCCCTAAAACACTTCTGTGAGCAGGCCTTTCTAATCGACCTGGCCCGGGTATCCTGGAAGGACATTGACCTCATCCCGTCAGTTGAGGATGCCTGGTCATTCTTTAAAAGTAACTTCGTCACCATTTTAGATAAGCATGCTCCGTTCAAAAAATGCAGAACTAAGAACAGATATAGCCCTTGGTTCACTCCAGACCTGACTGCCCTCGACCAGCACAAAAACATCCTGTGGCAGACTGCAATAGCATCGAATAGTCCCCGCGATATGCAACTGTTCAGGGAAGTCAGGAACCAATACACGCAGTCAGTCAGGAAAGCAAAGGCCAGCTTTTTCAGGCAGAAATTTGCATCCTGTAGCTCTAACTCCAAAAAGTTCTGGGACACTGAAGTCCATGGAGAACAAGAGCACCTCCTCCCAGCTGCCCACTGCACTGAGGCTAGGTAACACGGTCACCACCGATAAATCCATGATTATCGAAAACTTCAACAAGCATTTCTCAACGACTGGCCATGCCTTCCTCCTGGCTACTCCAACCTCGGCCAACAGCTCCGCTGGTACAACAGGTACAACAGTAACTATAGCCACAGTAAAACAAGTCCTATATCGACATAACCTGAAAGGTTAGCTGATTGTAGGTTTATATGATTGTAGGCCTAGATGAATGTAGGTTTATATGATTGTAGGCCTAGCTGATTGTAGGTTTATATGATTGTAGGCCTAGCTGATTGTAGGTTTATATGATTGTAGGCCTAGCTGATTGTAGGTTTATATGATTGTAGGCCTAGCTGATTGTAGGCCTAGCTGATTGTAGGCCTAGCTGATTGTAGGTTTATATGATTGTAGGCCTAGATGATTGTAGGCCTAGATGATTGTAGGCCTAGATGATTGTAGGCCTAGATGATTGTAGGTGTATGTGGAGTTTTATTGAGTCACCTGTTGGATGACTTCCTTCAGTATTCCTTTTGGAACAAAGGGACTCTACTGTTTATTCATTAGATCATTTTCAATCATACAAGTTATTTTGAGATGTATTAGATTGGCCAAGGTGTTATTGTCTTAATGAACTTCTTAGGTCTGGGAGGCAGTATCCTGAATTTCCGCCTGTAGCAGCCTATAAGGAAATCAACAACATGCTGTTTATTGCTAAATTCTCTACAATACAACACAGCTAAGGATTACAAAAAGAGAACTAGTAAAATGAAATGCAGATCTGTATTTATAGGGAGGGCAGTTTTATTCTGCATAGCCTATCCCATTTCATGACATATCCGTCTAATGCCTGCACACGAAGATATCTAATAAACCGTGAAATATCATGTCAGTTCTTCTTTTCAACTTCAATCGGTGAAATGCAAACACCCACATAGGTGTGCAATAACCCCATCCCATTGTCTACCCGTTAGAATTGTGTTCTCGCATGCGATTTGGAGGGAATATGCCTGTAGGTAGATGCGCAAAGCATGAAGATGGCTAAGAGTATGTTGTGAGATTGTTGTCCTGGGCCTGTACCATGGTAGGTCAAATTTGGAACACCATGTTAAGTAACACGTTGGTAGACCACAACTGAAGACCTGTAATTTTGATAGGATATAGGGCCATGACAACCCCATTTATTTTATGAAAATAATCTTAACACATGTAGCCAGCAATCATTTTCAACCATTACGTACATTCAAATAATTTAAACGTAGGCTACGTCATGATTATTATTATTATTTTTTTTTAAGATTCTGAGTTTGTCTGATTCATGCGCACGACATGGGCCATTCGCGCCAACCATTTGCAGATTTACACCTAGCCAAACAATTACGCTCTAATTACGCATGTCCTAAAATGGATTGTCTCTTCCAGGAAAACTCCTGCGTTGCACGCCCGCCTCCCACAGGCGGGCATACAGCCTTGGCTAGAGAGATATCCCACTGGGCAAAAAATGATTTAATCAACGTTGTTTCCACGTCATTTCAACAACAAACAAGTAAACGCAAAAAGACATCGATGTAAAGGAATTTGGTCTTTTTTTCACCCAAACGTTTTACCTAAATCTAATGGCATGGTGAAATTTTTTGGTTAACTTTACGTTGAATTCACGTTAGTTGACAACTCAAAAAAAACTAGACTTTGAACAGACGTCTGTGCCCAGTGGGATATTTCGCTTAGTGTAACGAAAATTACGTCAATCTAACAAATGACATATTTTTCGTTTATTTTCAAATAACATAGAAATAAAACTGAACTGTGTGTGAGGGCTAGGCTGTAGGGCTATAGACGTGCATTGAGTGCAGTCCCATCACTTCGTGGATGTTATCGTTTGTCACTTCGCAAGATGGCTAACAAGAGGCCCATTCTGTGGAATTGTGACTTTATGGGATGCTATATGATTATGTGGTTGGTATGTAGGCATATCTGCAGGCTGTATCAGATATAGGCTACGCGCAAAGTAGTTGATAAGATATTTGTAACTTTGTGGAAGAATTCTTCAGAATACGGTTTAAAATTACCTTTGTGCTTGGGACCATTTCTGTTGGTTTGGTCTGTGAGATGATATGTTGAAAAATACTATTGATTAGCTAATATTGTTTGTTTATTTCTCGGCCCCAAAAAAGTATCTAACCGAAATAGTATCGAGATTTAAATTAGTTTTGGTTCTAAAAGTCAGTAGCCTTATTTTCTATCTGCATCAAAAACAAGCCTCAGTTGTTGGGCAGGCTACATATTTTGGTCTGAAATTCCATTGGTTGTGCTCAGACGTAACATAGGCTTACGTTCTCTCCCTTTACTCCTTAGCTTCTTAGATGTTAAATCACCCATATGAGACTGAGCGATTCTGGACCGGTTTCGACTGACATGTTGGTGTACAACGCGCTCTGTGAACGCTGTAGGGTTCTGTGCCTTATAATGCAAAAAAACAACAACATATGTGTCTGCTCTCAGTTTCCACTCTCTAAGCGGAGCTGACTTGATATGTCAGGTTTCAGACCCTACATTTGCGTAGCGAGTGACTTGGCACATGTTCTGACCTATAGAGACAATGAATCGATTGTTTCTCCCTCTGAGCAAGTGAGCCCAGTTTGGGAAATGGCAAATGAACGGTTACAGTCTAACGAGTCCACCCATTGTGATATTTAGAGCTCTCAATAGGAAGAAATAAATATTATAATTTTACGCCTACCTACATGTACAAATGACCTCGACCAACCTGTACCCCCGCACATTGACTGTACCGGTACACCATGTACATAGCCTCTTTATTGTTATTTTATTGTGTTACTTTGAATCGAAATTTTGCCCTATTTTGCCCTGGTTTTAACTCCCAAACACTCCTGGGTGTAGATATCTTCATGTTGACGTACACCTTGATGGTCCCTGACAGTTTACATAGTTCAGGAATTGGGGAGACATAAATCACTGTCTAAACATGTGTGTTAGCGGGGAGGAAATTGACGATTAGAGTATGGCCAACCTGTCCGGAAGTTGTGCATTATGGATGGAAGCACAGAGGTGTGTGTGGTGCGAAGTAGTGCAGCTACAAGCCTCTCATTGAAACTCTGGAGATGAGGATAAGCGAGATGTAGACCTATAGGGGAAGATTATGATGGCATTATATCAGTATTCAACACACTACTCGGCTACCTTCTAATAGCCATTCAAATAAATTCAGAATTATAAGAATCATTATATAACTGTTAAGTTTTATGGTTCTTTATTTGTATATCTATGCATTTTGTTCAGTCAAATAAAATCATATGAATCAGCACAATTCCATTTTCTGACATTGAATTCCTCCACCTCATTCAATCAATGATTCCGTTTCACAGGAAGATGAAATGGTAAGGCAAATAGTGTGCTCTTGAACCCTGCAGTTTTTGGTCTTGGCCCGAATCGTTCTCTCCCAATCTAATTCGACCGTCGTTGAGACAAGTTAGTTTTACCCTACTAATGATGAGCAACTGGACAACATTTATTTCAATGTTTATAGAATCCAAGCTTCTGTTCAAATTTCGGTATCGTCCTTGATTTTGGAATAGGCAATATTGTCCTGTGTTTGCCGTTAACTAAAATAATAAATAGTTCCTGAACAGTTTAAAGTCTTTTAAATACAGTGGTAAATAAATAATCACCAAACAGTTATTTTGTAACTGATTTGAGAGTAATTTCTCAGCTCTGGGCCTAAATGGTACATCGCTGCAGAATAAGGTGGACGGGCCTACCTGAAGCTATGAGGATGATGAAAGGAAACGGACCAAGTTCTGTTATTAACGTATTGTTTGATGTAATATATGACCACCAATTTAGTAATTTAGGTCATGAAAATAAAAGCCTCCATTTGTTATTGTGATGAACATGCATTCATGTGGTCAATGCATCATAGGTATTTCATTTCTTATTACTATTATGATTATTATTATTATTATTATTAAGTTATTATTTTCATTAGAATTTTGTTATTTTTATGACAACAATAATGGTTAATGACACTTACCATTCATTTAGGCCTACTGATCATGGTCAATAATATCCTTATTGTAGCCGACTAACTTAAATTCAAACTCTAAAAAGGAAAAAAGGACATCCATCTAAATATAGTTTCTAAATATAGTTAAAGCTCGAATCAAACACGATAGATTTGAAATATAATATGCCTGATATGTTTTTAATGTTTGATTTCTCTCTTAATAATCAATCAGTTCTAGAACAATTTAAAAAAACAAGTGCATTATAACAAGAGTTCAATTGTTACTGTCTCTGCCTCAGTTCACATTAAGGTCATAAGTAAAACGTACCTTCAAATCGATATTTCAGTCGGACGGACATATGTCCACACTATCTCTGTTTCGAAAAGTGCTGAAAATCTTACCGTTACCCTAAACCGCAGCAAGAAAAGAAAAGCAGTAATGAGTTATTCAAAATGTCACTTGTGGCTCTATCTCTCTCCAGTGCTCGTAAGCATACATAGGAGGTTTACACTCCACGGACTATATTCTGAAACAATGGAATGGGGGGCATCTTCAGTCTAGACACCATTAGGCAGTTCAAATATGTGAGACATAACAATTTCCGAGTTTATTTAATCTCTCCTGGTTTCTTCTTAAAGGGCCAAGAAAGCAAATGCCTCGATTTCCTAATGGGGACAAATAAATACAACGTAGGCTATTCAAATCTCATTGATTCCCAGCACAAGTAGAGAGCGTCCATGCAGGGCAATAGGCATAGGGGTAGTAATAAGACGTTTGGAGAGAGAGGAGAGGAGTCCGCAGTAGTTCTCCGGGGTTGTACTGTCTCTGGTCGTCTCGAACTAACACTTTCACCGCCACTTTCTTTGCTGCAGGGACCGAGGCAATCAAGTCGGCAGCCATTTGACGACGTTTTGTTTTATATCTACGATTCTGGAACCATATTTTGACCTGCGTCTGTCAGCTTCAGGGAAGCCGCCAGGTCTGCTCTCTCCGGTCCGGATAGGTATCTTTGGCGATTGAACCTCCGCTCGAGTTCGAACACTTGCGCGTGGGAGAACGCAGCCCCTGAGCGTTTTTTCCTCTGTTTGGGCTGATCCGAACTTTTATCACGACTGGCATCGTCTACGTTGTTGGAATCTGAAAGAAGATATAGTGCACAACAAGATGGAAAATGTATCCAAGGCTGTATGAAAACGAACCTCACACCTTCATAAACCACACTATCACGGCCATATTAATACTTTAATGACATATATATATATATACATTACAATAAGGCTTAAAAATGTGTGTATGCCATGGCATAACATCCCGCTGCCTCGTGCATAAAGGCGTTGCATCTTGCGAGTAGAATAGCATGTTTATCATCACATAGGCTATAGCCACAAAATGATCCCTGCTGAGAAAATTCAGAGTACAGTATAACTGCAGTTATTCTGCAATTACTGCGTCCAAAATACCACGGGGGACTGCAGTTACTGCACTTTTGCTGCAGTTTCAAAACTGCTATTTTTTGTAAAGGTATTCTTTATTGAACCTTTATTTAACTAGTAAAGTCAGTTAAGAACAAATTCTTATTTACAATGACGGCCTACCAAGAGGCAAAAGGCCTTGGACTTGGATGTTCCACATAAAGTATTTTTAGAATACTAGACTATTATCCGGTATCTCACTAAAAATATCAACGCATGAACTTACCTGAAACACTAGGTTCACAGTCTCTAAGACCTTGTGCGTTATCGACAGAAGTGCATTCATGGGCCGTTTCGTCCTGCAAACTTTCTTCCAGAACGTCTGAAACAGGATCCCTGTTTTTCTCTGACTTACAAACGGCCAGGGCCTTGCTGGCATTGTCATCACTGAGACCTGAATCGGAGTCGTAACTTTTCTGATCGCTGACCATGCAAGCCCCTCGTCACTTCTACACGATGCGGGAAAGTCCTCCGAACCAGTATCCATTTCCCCAAATATTTTCCAACACGCATTCTTCGAGAAGCAGTCGTCGAAATCTGCCAAGTGTCCACTGTACTCTTTTTTTTTTGTTCAAAATGGCTTGGATAGAGAAAGGCATTAAGGAGTTGCTGTGAAATGGCATTTTCAAAAGCAAAGTTTATTTCTTGTAAAAAGTGTAGAAATTAACCAATGGCAATTCTTCGGCATCGTATCCCCCTGAAGCGCTATGACTGTTTTGTTTTGTTCCTCCCATGTTTAATATCTCATTGCATTTCCACTGAAAAGGCGATGGAAATACGGCGTTCAGCCTATTCCCTGAGGTGTTATGCTTCTGCTCTGTGTAGCTCCTGCATCAGCCAACGCTTTCTCTCGTTTCCTGCATATCCAACATCACCTGTGACTGACAGTGATTCCACTCCATTTTCTATTGGACAAGAGGAGAGGAAAGTATTGTGGTGATTGGCCACCATAAATTACGACACGCTCACTGCGTCTGGCAATAAATACCCTTTTGAAGGGTTTAACCCCTCACAAGCCAAACCAATAACCATGAAAAGAAAACGACCCCTTGAAATGAGAGTAGGCCTGCCTATTTTTGTCTTAACCAACGCACAACTGTAGCTACAACTGTAGCCAATCTGACTCATAATAAATTGAACTTCGAGGTTAATACTAATACAGTCTACCTTGGTGGCTGATGTTCTTCTCCCTATCCACACATACAGCTGTAGGCCTACAGTTTGCTCTACTGTAGATACCAACAGTGGCATGTATTCATGGATGCCAAGGGAAACCAGGATTCCCAAAATATTTGACCAATAAAAATAACAAATGTATCTTTTGTATCTTTTGTTTTCATAATTTTCGTCAATTCGCAAGTGGCTGAATCTCATCAGAGAAAACATCCAAGCGAGGGGAAACAGCGCCCCTATGTTTAGCCCATGTGTCTGATGTTGTCTGGAACAAAAGAGTATGACATGTTGCTGCCTTAGCATTTGATTGATTCATGCCAGCAGGCATTTGGCATCCCTTGGAGAATTTAAAAAAATAATAATTAGCCAATCAGCTTTGAGCTGAGCTCAACTGTCCCGACACAGCAAAATGCCCCCAAGGGAGGCCAGTTTGGATTTGGCTTCACACCAATCAAGTCACATCCTAAGCTAAACATCATCATTGTCAGACAAATGTTTCTGGTCTGTTTGTGTTGATGTCCTGCAGTAGCCAGCTTGCTAAACCGGCCCTTTCCTAAGCTATGGATGGAGATGTGGATTTGGACTGGTGGTTTTGACTGAATTCTCTGTACACGCCAATGATTATGATGTGATTCTGATCTAACCATAAATTCATACATTGTGCTACTGGCCTGAGACTAATGAAGTTCAATATGTATCCTAGATGTAATGTAAACTCACCCCATTCCGTACAATGTCATTGTTAGCCACTAAAAGCCACTGCTAGCGGCTTTTACCTTCTGCACAGCCAGCCAGTTTTTTTAGCCTGGATGATACTCGCTAGTCTAGCTTCCCTGTCCCATCCACCGCTGCCCCCTGGACACTGATCACTTGGCTACATAGCTGATGCCTGCTGGACTGTCCATTAATCATGGTACTCCATTCTGTTTGTTTATGTTTTATCTGTCGGCCCCAGCCGCACTCAGGCTCTCTGTGTAGTTAATCCGACCCTCTCTGCCTAGTCAACGCCATTTTACCTGCTGTTGTTGTGCTAGCTGATTAGCTGTTGTCTCACCTACTGGTTTAGCTAGCTCTCCCAATCAACACCTGTGATTACTGTATGCCTCGCTGTATGTCTCTCTCAAATGTCAATATGCCTTGTATACTGTTGTTCAGGTTATTTATCATTGTTTTAGTTTACAATGGAGCCCCTAGTTCCACTCTTCATACCCCTGATACCTCCTTTGTCCCACCTCCCACACATGCGGTGACCTCACCCATTACAACCAGCATGTCCAGAGATACAACCTCTCTTATCATCACCCAGTGCCTGGGCTTACCTCCGTTGTACCCACACCCCACCATACCCCTGTCTTACTTACTTGTTTTACTCACTGCTTTAGCACACTCTGCTAACCCTGATGTCCTTGCCGTGTCTGAATCCTGGCTCAGGAAGGCCACCAAAAATTCTGAGATTTCCATACCCAACTATAACATTTTCCGTCAAGATAGAACTGCCAAAGGGGGAGGAGTTAGCCTGCAAAGTTCTGTCATACTTTCCAGGTCTATGCGCAAACAGTTCGAACTACTAATTTAAAAAATTACACTCTCCAGAAATAAGTCTGTCACTGTTGCTGCCTGCTACCGACCCCCCCACAGCTCCCAGCTGTGCCCTGGACACCATTTGTGAATTGATTGCCCCCCATCTAGCTTCAGAGTTTGTTCTGTTAGGTGACCTAAACTGGGATATGCTTAACACCCCAGCAGTCCTACAATCTAAGCTAGATGCCCTCAATCTCACACAAATCATCAAGGAACCCACCAGGTACAACCCTAAATCTGTAAACAAGGGCACCCTCATAGACGTCATCCTGACCAACTGGCCCTCCAAATACACCTCCGCTGTTTTCAACCAGGATCTCAGCGATCACTGCCTCATTGCCTGTATCCACTACGGATCCGCAGTCAAACGACCACCCCTCATCACTGTCAAACGCTCCCTAAAACACTTCTGTGAGCAGGCCTTTCTAATCGACCTGGCCCGGGTATCCTGGAAGGACATTGACCTCATCCCGTCAGTTGAGGATGCCTGGTCATTCTTTAAAAGTAACTTCGTCACCATTTTAGATAAGCATGCTCCGTTCAAAAAATGCAGAACTAAGAACAGATATAGCCCTTGGTTCACTCCAGACCTGACTGCCCTCGACCAGCACAAAAACATCCTGTGGCAGACTGCAATAGCATCGAATAGTCCCCGCGATATGCAACTGTTCAGGGAAGTCAGGAACCAATACACGCAGTCAGTCAGGAAAGCAAAGGCCAGCTTTTTCAGGCAGAAATTTGCATCCTGTAGCTCTAACTCCAAAAAGTTCTGGGACACTGAAGTCCATGGAGAACAAGAGCACCTCCTCCCAGCTGCCCACTGCACTGAGGCTAGGTAACACGGTCACCACCGATAAATCCATGATTATCGAAAACTTCAACAAGCATTTCTCAACGACTGGCCATGCCTTCCTCCTGGCTACTCCAACCTCGGCCAACAGCTCCGCTGGTACAACAGGTACAACAGTAACTATAGCCACAGTAAAACAAGTCCTATATCGACATAACCTGAAAGGTTAGCTGATTGTAGGTTTATATGATTGTAGGCCTAGATGAATGTAGGTTTATATGATTGTAGGCCTAGCTGATTGTAGGTTTATATGATTGTAGGCCTAGCTGATTGTAGGTTTATATGATTGTAGGCCTAGCTGATTGTAGGTTTATATGATTGTAGGCCTAGCTGATTGTAGGCCTAGCTGATTGTAGGCCTAGCTGATTGTAGGTTTATATGATTGTAGGCCTAGATGATTGTAGGCCTAGATGATTGTAGGCCTAGATGATTGTAGGCCTAGATGATTGTAGGTGTATGTGGAGTTTTATTGAGTCACCTGTTGGATGACTTCCTTCAGTATTCCTTTTGGAACAAAGGGACTCTACTGTTTATTCATTAGATCATTTTCAATCATACAAGTTATTTTGAGATGTATTAGATTGGCCAAGGTGTTATTGTCTTAATGAACTTCTTAGGTCTGGGAGGCAGTATCCTGAATTTCCGCCTGTAGCAGCCTATAAGGAAATCAACAACATGCTGTTTATTGCTAAATTCTCTACAATACAACACAGCTAAGGATTACAAAAAGAGAACTAGTAAAATGAAATGCAGATCTGTATTTATAGGGAGGGCAGTTTTATTCTGCATAGCCTATCCCATTTCATGACATATCCGTCTAATGCCTGCACACGAAGATATCTAATAAACCGTGAAATATCATGTCAGTTCTTCTTTTCAACTTCAATCGGTGAAATGCAAACACCCACATAGGTGTGCAATAACCCCATCCCATTGTCTACCCGTTAGAATTGTGTTCTCGCATGCGATTTGGAGGGAATATGCCTGTAGGTAGATGCGCAAAGCATGAAGATGGCTAAGAGTATGTTGTGAGATTGTTGTCCTGGGCCTGTACCATGGTAGGTCAAATTTGGAACACCATGTTAAGTAACACGTTGGTAGACCACAACTGAAGACCTGTAATTTTGATAGGATATAGGGCCATGACAACCCCATTTATTTTATGAAAATAATCTTAACACATGTAGCCAGCAATCATTTTCAACCATTACGTACATTCAAATAATTTAAACGTAGGCTACGTCATGATTATTATTATTATTTTTTTTTAAGATTCTGAGTTTGTCTGATTCATGCGCACGACATGGGCCATTCGCGCCAACCATTTGCAGATTTACACCTAGCCAAACAATTACGCTCTAATTACGCATGTCCTAAAATGGATTGTCTCTTCCAGGAAAACTCCTGCGTTGCACGCCCGCCTCCCACAGGCGGGCATACAGCCTTGGCTAGAGAGATATCCCACTGGGCAAAAAATGATTTAATCAACGTTGTTTCCACGTCATTTCAACAACAAACAAGTAAACGCAAAAAGACATCGATGTAAAGGAATTTGGTCTTTTTTTCACCCAAACGTTTTACCTAAATCTAATGGCATGGTGAAATTTTTTGGTTAACTTTACGTTGAATTCACGTTAGTTGACAACTCAAAAAAAACTAGACTTTGAACAGACGTCTGTGCCCAGTGGGATATTTCGCTTAGTGTAACGAAAATTACGTCAATCTAACAAATGACATATTTTTCGTTTATTTTCAAATAACATAGAAATAAAACTGAACTGTGTGTGAGGGCTAGGCTGTAGGGCTATAGACGTGCATTGAGTGCAGTCCCATCACTTCGTGGATGTTATCGTTTGTCACTTCGCAAGATGGCTAACAAGAGGCCCATTCTGTGGAATTGTGACTTTATGGGATGCTATATGATTATGTGGTTGGTATGTAGGCATATCTGCAGGCTGTATCAGATATAGGCTACGCGCAAAGTAGTTGATAAGATATTTGTAACTTTGTGGAAGAATTCTTCAGAATACGGTTTAAAATTACCTTTGTGCTTGGGACCATTTCTGTTGGTTTGGTCTGTGAGATGATATGTTGAAAAATACTATTGATTAGCTAATATTGTTTGTTTATTTCTCGGCCCCAAAAAAGTATCTAACCGAAATAGTATCGAGATTTAAATTAGTTTTGGTTCTAAAAGTCAGTAGCCTTATTTTCTATCTGCATCAAAAACAAGCCTCAGTTGTTGGGCAGGCTACATATTTTGGTCTGAAATTCCATTGGTTGTGCTCAGACGTAACATAGGCTTACGTTCTCTCCCTTTACTCCTTAGCTTCTTAGATGTTAAATCACCCATATGAGACTGAGCGATTCTGGACCGGTTTCGACTGACATGTTGGTGTACAACGCGCTCTGTGAACGCTGTAGGGTTCTGTGCCTTATAATGCAAAAAAACAACAACATATGTGTCTGCTCTCAGTTTCCACTCTCTAAGCGGAGCTGACTTGATATGTCAGGTTTCAGACCCTACATTTGCGTAGCGAGTGACTTGGCACATGTTCTGACCTATAGAGACAATGAATCGATTGTTTCTCCCTCTGAGCAAGTGAGCCCAGTTTGGGAAATGGCAAATGAACGGTTACAGTCTAACGAGTCCACCCATTGTGATATTTAGAGCTCTCAATAGGAAGAAATAAATATTATAATTTTACGCCTACCTACATGTACAAATGACCTCGACCAACCTGTACCCCCGCACATTGACTGTACCGGTACACCATGTACATAGCCTCTTTATTGTTATTTTATTGTGTTACTTTGAATCGAAATTTTGCCCTATTTTGCCCTGGTTTTAACTCCCAAACACTCCTGGGTGTAGATATCTTCATGTTGACGTACACCTTGATGGTCCCTGACAGTTTACATAGTTCAGGAATTGGGGAGACATAAATCACTGTCTAAACATGTGTGTTAGCGGGGAGGAAATTGACGATTAGAGTATGGCCAACCTGTCCGGAAGTTGTGCATTATGGATGGAAGCACAGAGGTGTGTGTGGTGCGAAGTAGTGCAGCTACAAGCCTCTCATTGAAACTCTGGAGATGAGGATAAGCGAGATGTAGACCTATAGGGGAAGATTATGATGGCATTATATCAGTATTCAACACACTACTCGGCTACCTTCTAATAGCCATTCAAATAAATTCAGAATTATAAGAATCATTATATAACTGTTAAGTTTTATGGTTCTTTATTTGTATATCTATGCATTTTGTTCAGTCAAATAAAATCATATGAATCAGCACAATTCCATTTTCTGACATTGAATTCCTCCACCTCATTCAATCAATGATTCCGTTTCACAGGAAGATGAAATGGTAAGGCAAATAGTGTGCTCTTGAACCCTGCAGTTTTTGGTCTTGGCCCGAATCGTTCTCTCCCAATCTAATTCGACCGTCGTTGAGACAAGTTAGTTTTACCCTACTAATGATGAGCAACTGGACAACATTTATTTCAATGTTTATAGAATCCAAGCTTCTGTTCAAATTTCGGTATCGTCCTTGATTTTGGAATAGGCAATATTGTCCTGTGTTTGCCGTTAACTAAAATAATAAATAGTTCCTGAACAGTTTAAAGTCTTTTAAATACAGTGGTAAATAAATAATCACCAAACAGTTATTTTGTAACTGATTTGAGAGTAATTTCTCAGCTCTGGGCCTAAATGGTACATCGCTGCAGAATAAGGTGGACGGGCCTACCTGAAGCTATGAGGATGATGAAAGGAAACGGACCAAGTTCTGTTATTAACGTATTGTTTGATGTAATATATGACCACCAATTTAGTAATTTAGGTCATGAAAATAAAAGCCTCCATTTGTTATTGTGATGAACATGCATTCATGTGGTCAATGCATCATAGGTATTTCATTTCTTATTACTATTATGATTATTATTATTATTATTATTAAGTTATTATTTTCATTAGAATTTTGTTATTTTTATGACAACAATAATGGTTAATGACACTTACCATTCATTTAGGCCTACTGATCATGGTCAATAATATCCTTATTGTAGCCGACTAACTTAAATTCAAACTCTAAAAAGGAAAAAAGGACATCCATCTAAATATAGTTTCTAAATATAGTTAAAGCTCGAATCAAACACGATAGATTTGAAATATAATATGCCTGATATGTTTTTAATGTTTGATTTCTCTCTTAATAATCAATCAGTTCTAGAACAATTTAAAAAAACAAGTGCATTATAACAAGAGTTCAATTGTTACTGTCTCTGCCTCAGTTCACATTAAGGTCATAAGTAAAACGTACCTTCAAATCGATATTTCAGTCGGACGGACATATGTCCACACTATCTCTGTTTCGAAAAGTGCTGAAAATCTTACCGTTACCCTAAACCGCAGCAAGAAAAGAAAAGCAGTAATGAGTTATTCAAAATGTCACTTGTGGCTCTATCTCTCTCCAGTGCTCGTAAGCATACATAGGAGGTTTACACTCCACGGACTATATTCTGAAACAATGGAATGGGGGGCATCTTCAGTCTAGACACCATTAGGCAGTTCAAATATGTGAGACATAACAATTTCCGAGTTTATTTAATCTCTCCTGGTTTCTTCTTAAAGGGCCAAGAAAGCAAATGCCTCGATTTCCTAATGGGGACAAATAAATACAACGTAGGCTATTCAAATCTCATTGATTCCCAGCACAAGTAGAGAGCGTCCATGCAGGGCAATAGGCATAGGGGTAGTAATAAGACGTTTGGAGAGAGAGGAGAGGAGTCCGCAGTAGTTCTCCGGGGTTGTACTGTCTCTGGTCGTCTCGAACTAACACTTTCACCGCCACTTTCTTTGCTGCAGGGACCGAGGCAATCAAGTCGGCAGCCATTTGACGACGTTTTGTTTTATATCTACGATTCTGGAACCATATTTTGACCTGCGTCTGTCAGCTTCAGGGAAGCCGCCAGGTCTGCTCTCTCCGGTCCGGATAGGTATCTTTGGCGATTGAACCTCCGCTCGAGTTCGAACACTTGCGCGTGGGAGAACGCAGCCCCTGAGCGTTTTTTCCTCTGTTTGGGCTGATCCGAACTTTTATCACGACTGGCATCGTCTACGTTGTTGGAATCTGAAAGAAGATATAGTGCACAACAAGATGGAAAATGTATCCAAGGCTGTATGAAAACGAACCTCACACCTTCATAAACCACACTATCACGGCCATATTAATACTTTAATGACATATATATATATATACATTACAATAAGGCTTAAAAATGTGTGTATGCCATGGCATAACATCCCGCTGCCTCGTGCATAAAGGCGTTGCATCTTGCGAGTAGAATAGCATGTTTATCATCACATAGGCTATAGCCACAAAATGATCCCTGCTGAGAAAATTCAGAGTACAGTATAACTGCAGTTATTCTGCAATTACTGCGTCCAAAATACCACGGGGGACTGCAGTTACTGCACTTTTGCTGCAGTTTCAAAACTGCTATTTTTTGTAAAGGTATTCTTTATTGAACCTTTATTTAACTAGTAAAGTCAGTTAAGAACAAATTCTTATTTACAATGACGGCCTACCAAGAGGCAAAAGGCCTTGGACTTGGATGTTCCACATAAAGTATTTTTAGAATACTAGACTATTATCCGGTATCTCACTAAAAATATCAACGCATGAACTTACCTGAAACACTAGGTTCACAGTCTCTAAGACCTTGTGCGTTATCGACAGAAGTGCATTCATGGGCCGTTTCGTCCTGCAAACTTTCTTCCAGAACGTCTGAAACAGGATCCCTGTTTTTCTCTGACTTACAAACGGCCAGGGCCTTGCTGGCATTGTCATCACTGAGACCTGAATCGGAGTCGTAACTTTTCTGATCGCTGACCATGCAAGCCCCTCGTCACTTCTACACGATGCGGGAAAGTCCTCCGAACCAGTATCCATTTCCCCAAATATTTTCCAACACGCATTCTTCGAGAAGCAGTCGTCGAAATCTGCCAAGTGTCCACTGTACTCTTTTTTTTTTGTTCAAAATGGCTTGGATAGAGAAAGGCATTAAGGAGTTGCTGTGAAATGGCATTTTCAAAAGCAAAGTTTATTTCTTGTAAAAAGTGTAGAAATTAACCAATGGCAATTCTTCGGCATCGTATCCCCCTGAAGCGCTATGACTGTTTTGTTTTGTTCCTCCCATGTTTAATATCTCATTGCATTTCCACTGAAAAGGCGATGGAAATACGGCGTTCAGCCTATTCCCTGAGGTGTTATGCTTCTGCTCTGTGTAGCTCCTGCATCAGCCAACGCTTTCTCTCGTTTCCTGCATATCCAACATCACCTGTGACTGACAGTGATTCCACTCCATTTTCTATTGGACAAGAGGAGAGGAAAGTATTGTGGTGATTGGCCACCATAAATTACGACACGCTCACTGCGTCTGGCAATAAATACCCTTTTGAAGGGTTTAACCCCTCACAAGCCAAACCAATAACCATGAAAAGAAAACGACCCCTTGAAATGAGAGTAGGCCTGCCTATTTTTGTCTTAACCAACGCACAACTGTAGCTACAACTGTAGCCAATCTGACTCATAATAAATTGAACTTCGAGGTTAATACTAATACAGTCTACCTTGGTGGCTGATGTTCTTCTCCCTATCCACACATACAGCTGTAGGCCTACAGTTTGCTCTACTGTAGATACCAACAGTGGCATGTATTCATGGATGCCAAGGGAAACCAGGATTCCCAAAATATTTGACCAATAAAAATAACAAATGTATCTTTTGTATCTTTTGTTTTCATAATTTTCGTCAATTCGCAAGTGGCTGAATCTCATCAGAGAAAACATCCAAGCGAGGGGAAACAGCGCCCCTATGTTTAGCCCATGTGTCTGATGTTGTCTGGAACAAAAGAGTATGACATGTTGCTGCCTTAGCATTTGATTGATTCATGCCAGCAGGCATTTGGCATCCCTTGGAGAATTTAAAAAAATAATAATTAGCCAATCAGCTTTGAGCTGAGCTCAACTGTCCCGACACAGCAAAATGCCCCCAAGGGAGGCCAGTTTGGATTTGGCTTCACACCAATCAAGTCACATCCTAAGCTAAACATCATCATTGTCAGACAAATGTTTCTGGTCTGTTTGTGTTGATGTCCTGCAGTAGCCAGCTTGCTAAACCGGCCCTTTCCTAAGCTATGGATGGAGATGTGGATTTGGACTGGTGGTTTTGACTGAATTCTCTGTACACGCCAATGATTATGATGTGATTCTGATCTAACCATAAATTCATACATTGTGCTACTGGCCTGAGACTAATGAAGTTCAATATGTATCCTAGATGTAATGTAAACTCACCCCATTCCGTACAATGTCATTGTTAGCCACAAAGCCACTGCTAGCGGCTTTTACCTTCTGCACAGCCAGCCAGTTTTTTTAGCCTGGATGATACTCGCTAGTCTAGCTTCCCTGTCCCATCCACCGCTGCCCCCTGGACACTGATCACTTGGCTACATAGCTGATGCCTGCTGGACTGTCCATTAATCATGGTACTCCATTCTGTTTGTTTATGTTTTATCTGTCGGCCCCAGCCGCACTCAGGCTCTCTGTGTAGTTAATCCGACCCTCTCTGCCTAGTCAACGCCATTTTACCTGCTGTTGTTGTGCTAGCTGATTAGCTGTTGTCTCACCTACTGGTTTAGCTAGCTCTCCCAATCAACACCTGTGATTACTGTATGCCTCGCTGTATGTCTCTCTCAAATGTCAATATGCCTTGTATACTGTTGTTCAGGTTATTTATCATTGTTTTAGTTTACAATGGAGCCCCTAGTTCCACTCTTCATACCCCTGATACCTCCTTTGTCCCACCTCCCACACATGCGGTGACCTCACCCATTACAACCAGCATGTCCAGAGATACAACCTCTCTTATCATCACCCAGTGCCTGGGCTTACCTCCGTTGTACCCACACCCCACCATACCCCTGTCTTACTTACTTGTTTTACTCACTGCTTTAGCACACTCTGCTAACCCTGATGTCCTTGCCGTGTCTGAATCCTGGCTCAGGAAGGCCACCAAAAATTCTGAGATTTCCATACCCAACTATAACATTTTCCGTCAAGATAGAACTGCCAAAGGGGGAGGAGTTAGCCTGCAAAGTTCTGTCATACTTTCCAGGTCTATGCGCAAACAGTTCGAACTACTAATTTAAAAAATTACACTCTCCAGAAATAAGTCTGTCACTGTTGCTGCCTGCTACCGACCCCCCCACAGCTCCCAGCTGTGCCCTGGACACCATTTGTGAATTGATTGCCCCCCATCTAGCTTCAGAGTTTGTTCTGTTAGGTGACCTAAACTGGGATATGCTTAACACCCCAGCAGTCCTACAATCTAAGCTAGATGCCCTCAATCTCACACAAATCATCAAGGAACCCACCAGGTACAACCCTAAATCTGTAAACAAGGGCACCCTCATAGACGTCATCCTGACCAACTGGCCCTCCAAATACACCTCCGCTGTTTTCAACCAGGATCTCAGCGATCACTGCCTCATTGCCTGTATCCACTACGGATCCGCAGTCAAACGACCACCCCTCATCACTGTCAAACGCTCCCTAAAACACTTCTGTGAGCAGGCCTTTCTAATCGACCTGGCCCGGGTATCCTGGAAGGACATTGACCTCATCCCGTCAGTTGAGGATGCCTGGTCATTCTTTAAAAGTAACTTCGTCACCATTTTAGATAAGCATGCTCCGTTCAAAAAATGCAGAACTAAGAACAGATATAGCCCTTGGTTCACTCCAGACCTGACTGCCCTCGACCAGCACAAAAACATCCTGTGGCAGACTGCAATAGCATCGAATAGTCCCCGCGATATGCAACTGTTCAGGGAAGTCAGGAACCAATACACGCAGTCAGTCAGGAAAGCAAAGGCCAGCTTTTTCAGGCAGAAATTTGCATCCTGTAGCTCTAACTCCAAAAAGTTCTGGGACACTGAAGTCCATGGAGAACAAGAGCACCTCCTCCCAGCTGCCCACTGCACTGAGGCTAGGTAACACGGTCACCACCGATAAATCCATGATTATCGAAAACTTCAACAAGCATTTCTCAACGACTGGCCATGCCTTCCTCCTGGCTACTCCAACCTCGGCCAACAGCTCCGCCCCCGCAGCTACTCGCCCAAGCCTCTCCAGGTTCTCCTTTACCCAAATCCAGATAGCAGATGTTCTGAAAGAGCTGCAAAACCTGGACCCGTACAAATCAGCTGGGCTTGACAATCTGGACCCTCTATTTCTGAAACTATCCGCCGCCATTGTCGCAACCCCTATTACCAGCCTGTTCAACCTCTCTTTCATATCGTCTGAGATCCCCAAGGATTGGAAAGCTGCCGCAGTCATCCCCCTCTTCAAAGGGGGAGACACCCTGGACCCAAACTGTTACAGACCCATATCCATCCTGCCCTGCCTATCTAAGGTCTTCGAAAGCCAAGTCAACAAACAGGTCACTGACCATCTCGAATCCCACCGTACATTCTCCGCTGTGCAATCTGGTTTCCGAGCCGGTCACGGGTGCACCTCAGCCACGCTCAAGGTACTAAACGATATCATAACCGCCATCGATAAAAGACAGTACTGTGCAGCCGTCTTCATCGACCTTGCCAAGGCTTTCAACTCTGTCAATCACCATATTCTTATCGGCAGACTCAGTAGCCTCGGTTTTTCTGATGACTGCCTTGCCTGGTTCACCAACTACTTTGCAGACAGAGTTCAGTGTGTCAAATCGGAGGGCATGCTGTCCGGTCCTCTGGCAGTCTCTATGGGGGTGCCACAGGGTTCAATTCTCGGGCCGACTCTTTTCTCTGTATATATCAATGATGTTGCTCTTGCTGCGGGCAATTCCCTGATCCACCTCTACGCAGACGACACCATTCTGTATACTTCCGTCCCGTCCTTGGACACTGCTATCTAAACTCCAAACGAGCTTCAATGCCATACAACACTCCTTCTGTGGCCTCCATCTGCTCTTAAACGCTAGTAAAACCAAATGCATGCTTTTCAACCGTTCGCTGCCTGCACCCGCATGCCCGACTAGCATCACCACCCTGGATGGTTCCGACCTAGAATATGTGGACATCTAGAAGTACCTAGGTGTCTGGCTAGACTGCAAACTCTCCTTCCAGACTCATATCAAACATCTCCAATCTAAAATCAAATCTAGAGTCGGCTTTCTATTCCACAACAAAGCCTCCTTCACTCACGCCGCCAAACTTACTCTAGTAAAACTGACTATCCTACCGATCCTCGACTTCAGCGACGTCATCTACAAAATAGCTTCCTACACTCTACTCAGCAAACTGGATGCAGTTTATCACAGTGCCATCCGTTTTGTTACTAAAGCACCTTATACCACCCACCACTGCGACCTGTATGCTCTAGTCGGCTGGCCCTCGCTACATATTCGTCGCCAGACCCACTGGCTCCAGGTCATCTACAAGTCCATGCTAGGTAAAGCTCCGCCTTATCCCAGTTCACTGGTCACGATGGCAACACCCACCCGTAGCACCCGCTCCAGCAGGTGTATCTCCCTGATCATCCCTAAAGCCAACACCTCATTTGGCCGCCTTTCGTTCCAGTTCTCTGCTGCCTGTGACTGGAACGAATTGCAAAAATCGCTGAAGTTGGAGACTTATCTCCCTCACCAACTTCAAACATCTGCTCAGAGCAGCTAACCGATCGCTGCAGCTGTACATAGTCTATCGGTAAATGGCCCACCCAATTTTACCTACCTCATCCCCATACTGTTTATATTTATTTACATTTCTGCACGTTTGCACACCAATATCTCTACCTGTACATGACCATCTGATCATTTATCACTCCAGTGTTAATCTGCAAAATTGTAACTATTCGCCTACCTCCTCATGCCTTTTGCACACAATGTATATAGACTCTTTTTTTTCTACTGTGTTATTGACTTGTTAATTGTTTACTCCATGTGTAACTCCGTGTTGTCTGTTCACACTGCCATGCTTTATCTTGGCCAGGTCGCAGTTGCAAATGAGAACTTGTTCTCAACTAGCCTACCTGGTTAAATAAAGGTGAAATAAAAAAAACAAAACAAATGTGTGCAACCGCAACATTCAAACGAGGCTACAAAGAAAACTAATAGGACTGTGTTGACGTCAAAATCGGGGGTGTGAACTAGGTTTCTATTCAAGCGTTGATCGACATGGTAATGGCTCTATAGTATAGGAGAAAAGTTGAAAAAACTGACCCTCCGTTACATCTTGATGTCGTAACGTACATAAAGCAACTATTTCTGTCTTACAATCTCTCTCCACCAGGTGTAGCACTTCTCTCATCATTTAAAAACAAGAAATGGACAGTGACGGGGGTAAGGGGGGGATACCTAGTCATATTTTTGCGTCATCATTGCATGCGATAATCATTCTCAAAGCCGCTGTTTACTTCTAAGATCACTTTAGCACCGCCCTAAAAACCCAATTCAAATTCGACACAAACCTTCAAATAGGTATGTAATGACACATTATATAAACTCTTTATAGTGTTTTATTTACATTTTAGAGGCGATACGGTGATAAGTTGGACAGATTGAGTGAAAAAAAGCAATTTTCCCACACCACATCTCTCTTTCTCACTATTTCTCACTATTCGTTTCGCTTCCCCGCCCGCCATTTTTAAAAAGACCTGACGGGGCTCATTGCCTGCTTGAATTATGCAGAAACGGGCAGTGTTTAGGTCATGTCATTTATTTTGTTGGGAAGGGGAGAAATTGTGCTTTACAATGGTATTAACATTACAGTTGATCTGGAAGTATTACGTTTTTGGGGCGCTAAAATAAGGGCAATTGTACGGACCAAGGCGATGTACGAGTTTACGTTAACCTAGTAGGCTCATGTTGGGGCGGCAGGGTAGCCTAGTAGTTAGAGCGTTGGACTAGTAACCGCAAGGTTGTGAGTTCAAACCCCCGAGCTGACAAGGTACAAATCTGTCGTTCTGCCCCTGAACAGGCAGTTAACCCACTGTTCCCAGGCCGTCATTGAAAATAAGAATTTGTTCTTAACTGACTTGCCTGGTTAAATAAAGGTAAAATAAAAAAATAAAAATAAATACTAGCTAGCTAACTTAGCTGATTCGTTCTTGCCCTTGTGAGGAAGTTAGGCTAGCAAGAATTTTAGCTAGGTAGCCTATGAAAACTAAAAGCGTACTGTATGACAGAGGCATAGACTGTTCTGCCAACATGAAAGAGATGAGGCGGGGATTGGCGTTCGACTGGTCTACAAGTAGGGTGAGTAAACTTTATTATTTTAACTTGCACGCAAGCACGCACACCAGAAATCAGTACCATGGACCGCCACATGATATTTGGTATCTTTAAGTTTGTTTTCAGTGTATTAAACTAAGCATATATGTAGCCTTGTTGATTTGATGATGTTGAAATGGTGCTGGAATATCGGAGGCAGTGCTCCTGTTGCATTTGTGCTGACTTGCTTTAACTCTGTGGTTATAAATGAGCAGCTAGTTGTTTAGTAAACTGTTGAAAACCCGAACTTGCTTGACCATGATTCAGGTCATATAACTGTTGTGCAATATTTGTTTTGTGGACTTCACCGGACAGATGTTGCTCTCGAGTTTTGTGTTGAAACAAACCAACGTGTAGTTCAATTTATTCCTCGACTGTGACTGTTGTCTTTTTGTTGTCACGGCCTTATTGTGAATCACGGTGGTGTATGAACTAATGGGTTATAGAGCAAACAACGCAAGTACAGTACCACAACAGGTTATAATATTACTTTTTTATTGGCTTGGCTTCCCAGTGATTTTACCCAAGCACCGCTACTGGATAACAACCACCTGAATCACAGGTAAGTTTTTTGAAAATGTAACACTTCAAAAGCCAAACCATGAAAACAACCCTGAAAAGAAAACGACCCTTGAAATGAGAGTAGACCAGACCATTTTTTTTGTCTTAACCAAAGCACATCAATATATAGACATACAAACTGTTGCCAATCTGACCCTTAAAAATAAGAACAAGGTTAGTACTAATACATCTTTCGGTTACTAGTCCAACGCTCTAACCACCCTGCCGCTCCGCGAATACGATTTTGCGTAACTAAATTATGATATAGGCTAAATGCTTATCCTCCTGTATGTTACGTCATTATAAAGCAAGTGCGCATAGACAATTTAATTTCAATGCACACATATTATGTTTTTAATTGTTTGCTTCATCTAGGCCTGTATTACAGTCGTCTGGTATCATTGACATAGTCTGTAGGCCGATAGGCTTCATATTGCAGCCCAGTGATGTAAGAGGAATAATTATTTCCGCAATGGAAAATGATCGTATGTAGTGGATGTCAAAATAGTAAAAAATAGTCCTCGTGCAGTGATATTGTTATGCTATTACTTACATATAGACCACTATTTTAGACTACTCTTTCAGATTGATTCATATCGACATGTTATAGCGCATTTGGCTTGGGATATAATTAAAAACGAAATGAAGTCCAGAAATGTGTGTGTCTTGTAGAAGTAGGGCTTAAGATGTATTTGGTCTGAATATTGTTGTCTTGTCTGGGTTAGCTAATAATAATAATAATAATAATAATAATAATAATAATAATAATAATAATAATAATAATAATAATAATAATAATAATAATAATAATAATAATAATAATAATAAATGTCATAGTATAACTAATATTGGTATTGTTATTATTATTATTATATTATAATATATGCCTATATATGAGTTCTAGCCATGTCACTGAAGCATTTATCCACTATCCGCTTTTACATTGAGTCATATTAATTGAAGGTTAGTGATATCAGTAGGCCAAGACTTGATGTACTATTAACACTAGATACAGGCCATGAATCAGCTGATTTTTGCATTCTATGAAGAAGAAAAAACAAGTAGCCTAAATCAATATGGCTACAAAAGGCATTCAAATTAAAATATTTAAAAGGAGTAACTAGTATTTGGACATTTCTTTTTGCGTGAAATAGGCTCAGGCCTATGTATTTTATTATATGAATAATATATATATGAATAATATATCGTAGCGCTAATACATCATTTATGTTGAATAAGTAGTGATTTTTACATTTGTTTGAAAATGCCCCGTTCAACAGAATCAGAAAGGAACCTTGACGTTTCATCTGATCATATAATTTCAGATATTTGCAGTTGTATTTCCACTCGGAGCTTCCTCATCTAGATAACAGTTTGATGATTGCAAAAAAATCTCACTGAATTTGAGGTGACGTCATATAACAAATGTACATAGGACAACCTATTGTATTGTCAACAAACGTATGCTATGAGAATGTAATTCTATCACACATAGGTTCATTTAAAAATACTAAACGTTTCTCAATTGCCAAGTTGATCAATGATGTCATTGGCAGACCTGTTGCCGACTCTTTTCTATGTATACGTCAATGATGTCGCTGGTGATTCTCTGATCCAGCTCTACGCTGACGACACCATTCTGTATACATCTGGCCCTTCTTTGGACACTGTGTTAACTAACCTCCAGACGAGCTTCAATGCCATATAACTCTCCTTCTGTGGCTTCCAACTGCTCTTGAATGCAAGTAAAACTAAATGCATGCTCTTCAACCGATCGCTGCCCGCACCCGCCCGCCCGTCCAGCATCACTACTCTGGACGGTTCTGATTTAGAATATGTGGACAACTACAAATACCTAGGTGTCTAGTTAGACTGTAAACTCTCCTTCCCGACTCACATTAAGCATCTCCAATCCAAAATTAAATCTAGAATCGGCTTCCTATTTCGCAACAAAGCATCCTTCACTCATGCTGCCAAACACACCCTCGTAAAACTGACAATCCTACCGATCCTCGACTTCGGCGATGTCATTTACAAAATAGCCTCCAACACTCTACTCAGCTAATTGGATGCAGTCGATCACAGTGCCATCCGTTTTGGCACCAAAGCCCCATATACTACACACCACTTCGACCTGTTTGCTCTCGTTGGCTAGCCCTCGCTTCATACTCGTCGCCAAACCCACTGGCTCCAGGTCATATAAGTCTTTGCTAGGTAAAGCCCCACCTTATCTCAGCTCACTGGTCACCATAGCAGCACCCACCCGTAGCATGGGCTCCAGCAAGTATATTTCACTGGTCAACCCCAAAACCAAATCCTCCTTTGGCCGTCTGTCCTTCCAGTTCTCTGCTGCCAATGACTGGAACGAATTGCAAAAATCACTGAAGCTGGATACTCATATCTCCCTCACTAACTTGAGCTGTCAGAGCAGCTCACAGATCATTGCACCTGTACATAGCCCATCTGTAAATAGCCCATCCAACTACCTAATCCCCATACTGTTATTTTTTTTTCTCCTTTGCACTCCAGTATCTCTACTTGCACATGCATCTTCTGCACATATATCACCTCCAGTGTTTAATTGCTAAATTGTAATTATTTCACCAGTATGGCCTATTTATGGTCTTACCTCCCTAATCTTACCTCATTTACACACTGTATGTAGAATTATTTATTCCCCCCCCCCCCCCCCTATTGTGTTAGAATATTTGGCATCCTTGACTTTTCTCATTCCAATATGTGACTCACCACCTGGATTCGGTCTGATGTAGCAAAATTTGAAGTTCAGTTTTTTACATTGGATAAAAGTAGAGACTCAGAGTTACAACATGGTATATTATACACTGCATTTTGGAGGAACAATAGGAAAGTAATTATGCTTTGAAAGTTGATACACTTGTAAACTCACTTTTGAGAAAAGGGCCTTTGAATGATTTGGTACCTACTGGAGAGCTCTCCTTTGTCTACACCCATTCAGCATTGTTCACACCCTCTTAAACCAGCCCCACCCGTCTCTTTAAGGATTCACATGAGGTCATGTGCTAAAGACTAAAAGTGGTAGTTGCCTACAATAAGGAAAAATTCCAGGTATACAGAAAGTGTCCAGATAAAAATATTTAATAAATAAACTCAGCAAAAAAAGAAACATCCTTTCAATGTCAAATGCGTTTATTTTCAGCAAACTTAACGTGAAAATATGTGTATGAATATAAGATTCAACAACTGAGACAAATTTATTTATATAGCCCTTCGTACATCAGCTGATATCTCAAAGTGCTGTACAGAAACCCAGCCTAAAACCCCAAACAGCAAGCAATGCAGGTGTAGAAGCACGGTGGCTAGGAAAAACTCCCTAGAAAGGCCAAAACCTAGGAAGAAACCTAGAGAGGAACCAGGCTATGTGGAGTGGCCAGTCCTCTTCTGGCTGTGCCGGGTGGAGATTATAACAGAACATGGCCAAGATGTTCAAATGTTCATGAGTGACCAGCATGGTCCAATAATAATAAGGCAGAACAGTTGAAACTGGAGCAGCAGCACGGCCAGGTGGACTGGGGACAGCAAGGAGTCATCATGCATGTCAGGTAGTCCTGAGAGAGAGAAAGAAAGAGAAAATTAGAGAGAGCACACTTAAATTCACACAGGACACCGAATAGGACAGGAGAAGTACTCCAGATATAACAAACTGACCCTAGCCCCCCCGACACAAACTACTGCAGCATAAATACTGGAGGCTGAGACAGGAGTGGGGGTCAGGAGACACTGTGGCCCCATCCGAGGACACCCCCGGAAAGGGCCAAAAAGGAAGGATATAACCCCACCCACTTTGCCAAAGCACAGCCCCACACCACAAGTTCCACAGACATGTGACTAACAGAAATGTAATAATGTGTCCCTGAACAAAGGGGGGGAGGGGAGGGGAGGGGAGGGGAGGGGAGGGGAGGGGAGGGGGGGGGGGTCAAAAGAAAGTCAGTATCTGGTGTGGCCACCAGCTGCATTAAGTCCTGCAGTGTAGCAGTGTAACCTGGTGTAACTCATGACTGCACCAGATTTGCCCGTTTTTACTGTGACATGTTACTCTGGCCCTAGCCCTCACCCTCCGAACCAACAGGTCCCAGACGTGCTCAATGGGATTGAGATCCGGGCTCTTTGCTGGCCATGGCAGAACACTGACATTCCTGTCTTGTAGGAAATCATGCACAGAACAAGCAGTATGGCTGGTGGCATTGTCATGCTGGAGGGTCATGTCAGGATGAGCCTGCAGGAAGGGTACCACATGAGGGAGGAGGATGTCTTCAATGACAACAAGCTCAGTCCAATGATGCCGTGACACACCACCCCAGACCATGACGGACCCTCCACCTCCAAATTGATCCCGCTCCAGGCCTCGGTGTAACGCTCATTCCCTCAACGATAAACGCAAATCCGACCATCACCCCTGGTGAGACAAAATCGCGACTCGTCAGTGAAGAGCACTTTTTGCCAGTCCTGTCTGGTCCAGCGACGGTGGGTTCGTGCCCATAGGTGACGTTATTGCCGGTGATGTCTGGCGAGGACCTGCCTTACAACAGGCCTACAAGCCCTCAGTCCAGCCTCTCTCAGCCTACTGTTGACAGTCTGAGCACTGATGGCGGGATTGTGCGTTCCTGGTGTAACCCGGGCAGTTGTTGCCATCCTGCACCTGTCCCGCAGCTGTGACGTTCGGATGTACCGATCCTGTGTAGGTGTTGTCACATGTGGTCTGCCACTGTGAGGACGATCAGCTGTCCGGATGATTAAATCAGGGTTATTGAAAGATTAGTGGAATCTGTGTGGGTAGCTGGACAGGTAGGATGACTGACAGTGAAGGTGAACATGTGGTCAGGTGACAGAGGAATGGATGAGACTGAGGCAGGAATTCCTTTAACCATAAAGTGGTATATTTACTGAGTAGTCTGTGCTGCATCACAAAGGAAACAAATAACATGTATCCAACCAAATTCATAATCAAAGCTCAAATCAGATCATTCATTATTAACATAAGTTAGGGAATTCAACAGTCCAGTTCATTAAGAAGTCAATAGTAATCATCCGCGAGTCATTTAGGCTCGTAACTATTTATCATAAATCATGAAAGAATACAAACAGTGAATCTATAATACAATCTATAATCCCCATTATCAAAGTCAATCAGTTAGCAAACAATGACGTTTCTCATTTCACTCTTTCAATTGTCTTCATGTGTACATATAATTAATTTCAATGCACATGAACCATATTGATTGCATAATTGGCCTATGAGGATCCGTAGGGCCGTGATCATTGACAATTCACATTACACTGTTTGAAGCTGCGCTCCAAGCCGCGCTCCGCGGTAATAACTATTAACAGTAACTGAATGGCCCACTCTCCCGATCGCCACAGATAATTCAGATGAAAGGTAAGAGTCGGTTGACTTACGTGGATTCATGGACGCACAGAACTACAGGATCAGATGGAGTTAAGGAAGAGAAAGCAGCGAGATCAGGCGATGGCAATTTCCTCCTTTTATGGAGTTGAGATCTGTCGGACATTTCCACCTGACCTAATTAAAGCGCCCCTGGCCCAGCTGAGTAAATGGCAATGAATTAAAGGAGTATTCCACCAACTCCATGGGCCTTTTCTACAGTTATTATACAATTCTTATTTTAATAACATTTAATGAGATAATTAAATTATTCTCAAGAATTTCATGTAAAAAGACCGTTACTTACTACTGTCCTTTCAGTTAAAGACAAACTAGTTAAAACACTGGCAGCATGAAGTACATATAGGACATTTCCTGCAGTGCAACTGCCTTACAAGGGGAATTAATTTGTATTTTACATGTCATTTAAAGAGAATGCCCTTGTGTACAGACATTTGATTGTTCGTTGTGCTACAATTGCATGTTTATGACCATATAATTACTTATTATTCTTGCAAAATGTTGACTGCTGATCTTACAACAACTTCTTCCTTACCTCAGTTGACTTCAGACTTATCCTCTCTTGGGTAGGGGGCAGTATTTTCACCTCCGGATGAAAAGCATGCCCAACATAACTGACTGTTACTCAGGCCCAGAAGCTAAGATATGCAACTTATTAGTAGATTTGGATAGAAACCACTCTGAAGTTTCTAAAACTGTTTGAATGATGTCTGAGTATAATAGAATAAAAAATCCAACCAGGAAGTGGGAAATCTGAGGTTTGTAAGTTTAAGTCTTTGCCTATCCAAGATAGTGTAAATTCTGATTCTGGTCTGATTGCACTTCCTATGGCTTCCACTAGATGTCAACAGTCTTTAGAACCTTGTTTCAGGCTTCTACTGTGAAGGGGGAGTGAATAAGAGCTGTTTGACTAAGGGGTCTGGCAGAATGCCATGAGCTAAGTCAGGCGCGCGGCCGTGAGAGCGAGCTCTGTTCCTTTTAATTTCTAAAGACAAAGGAATTGTCCGGTTGGAACATTATTCAAGATTTATGATAAACATTCTAAAGATTGATTCTATACATCATTTGACATGTTTCTACGAACTGTAATGGAACTATTTTGATTTTGTCTGGACCAAGTGCTCGCACCTTGTGAATTTGTGAACTAAACGCATGAACAAGGAGGTAATTGGACATAAATTATGGACTTTATCGAACAAAACAAACATTTGTGGAACTGGGATTCCTGGGAGTGCATTCAGATGAAGATCATCAAAGATAAGTGAATATTTATAATGCTATTTCTGACTTCTGTTGACTCCACAACATGGCGGGTATCTGTATGGCTTGTTTTGGTCTCTGAGCGCTGTACTCAGATTATTGCATGGTGTGCTTTTTCCGTAGAGCTTTTTTGAAATCTGACACAGCGGTTGCATTAATGAGAAGTATATCTTTAAGACGATGTATGTCTTGTATGTTTTATGAATTTTTATTATGAGTATTTCTGTTTTTGAATGTGGCGCTCTGCAATTTAACTGGATGTTGGCCAGGTGGGACGCTATAGAGTCTGTCATGACGTTGCCTCTTTGGGTGTGGCGAACCCCATCCCCCCCTCCTCCCCCTTTCTTCCTTCAACTAGGCTGCTGTGGCCAGAGAGACATCGTAAATTCCTGAGGATCTCCTCATGGACACACAGTATAGAGAGAGTACATTTTCATAGAACAAAGGAATTCCATCCACCTCACAGATCTTGAGGTACGAACAAATTTAATGTTCCGGAGAAAGTATAAAAGATCGGTGAAGAATCCAGCTACGAACTGGTCCAATTGTTACAACTTGGGGAAGCGAATAAAACCAACTTTGAGAAATTATCACCAGACCATGTTTTTCTCCATTAGGAGGGGACAAAGGTTGTAAACCATTGCTGAATCTTTTAACCATACCACGTGGTTAAACTCTTAGACTATCGATACCGACAGAATAAGAACAAGTCTTTGATATTAATTACTAGTCTGCAGCTAGGAATTCGGTATCATTGAACGCAAAGAACGACAACTGAAACATCCATTCTATAACAAATGAATGAATGTCACTCGGAACTATCCCCTCTAACCAAGACAGAGAGAGTGAGAGGGAGAGAGAGAGGCCTAAACTCTCCAATAGAAACAAACTTTTCACCAGCGATCAAGACGACACACTGAGCGTAAATATATATATTGATTGCAATTGTTCCCGAATGAGTGAGCATTCATGTGCAAAGGATTAGCATTTAAATTGTTTTAATTATCACTCTGTAGTGACTTCTTAGTCGACCCCCACTTCACCTTTTGTCTAACAAGCCGCCATGCCGGTTTAGCCCACTAGGGCACATTCTCCTATCATTTCTTGTAACCACATTTACCTTGTTTGTTTATGCATTTCTGTGAATTACTTAGTTAGTAATAAATAAATGATTTAAGACCATTGATGTATGGATGACTCATAGTGAAGACTGGGTTCGTGCAGATAACCAACCATTTACGATGTTTGGAATGAGACTAACGTGAGGTAAAGTAAATAATGAATGAATTCGAAGACTAATTGATCAGATAAAATATCTGAAGTTATTTTAGGAAATTATAACTTTGTAATCTGAATATTTTTCCTTGGTTCCCCGACTTCCTAGTTAATTACAGTTACACAATTAAATCAGTTGATCGCGTAATACTAATTACAGAGAATCTTTGATAAAAATTATAAGTCTTAAATTTAATGATAGTAAAGACACGCCACGCCCCACATAACCTAGAGGTTTTAAAGTCGGACTTGGTCACCTGGGGCCAATTGACTGATTGTTTGTGCTCTCTTAAGGACCCGACGGGGGGGGGGGGGGGGGGGGGGGGGGGGGTGTGTAAGTGATTAAAATAACTTTTCAGATATTTTATCTGATCCATTAGTTTTTGAATTAATTCATTATTTACTTTACCTCACGTTAGTCTCATTCCAAACATCATAAATTGTTGGTTTAAAAGGTTTTGTAATGAGTCTTCTTTGCTTTAGCCACTGGGTAAAGAGAAGCTAAGGGAGAATAGGATGGAAAATGGCGAGTTTGTTCACATGCCACAGGTGTGTGGCAAAAGAGCGACTCACCCTGGCTATCGATATAATGTCAACCAGAACTTCCTGGGCTCCAGCATGATTGGATAACCAAACTGGGATGACTAATAAAAAGTAAGTAGCAGGAAATCTTAAGTGCAACAGCAGGTCTGTACAGTAAGACAATAGGTGATGCATAGTAAGTGATATGCAATAAAACCTTCCGCTTGTCTATGTATAGAGTAAAGAAAGATCGACGCATAAAAGCATTTCTTTGTAAAAGGAGGTGTTTCGCGGCACTGAAGGGGAAACATTTACCTCTAAAGAATTCATCCCAAATTGGTGTGTCCCATTCAAAGTTCTCATTTGTATAGCATTTTAAGAACTGGCAGCAGTGGTCAAGGAACTCAAAAATAAATCTAATTCTACACACTCTAAATTCTACACACTCTTTCAGACCATCAATAAAAG
This sequence comes from Oncorhynchus clarkii lewisi, assembly GCF_045791955.1. NCBI lineage: Eukaryota > Metazoa > Chordata > Actinopteri > Salmoniformes > Salmonidae > Oncorhynchus > Oncorhynchus clarkii. The sequence goes on along the minus strand of NC_092158.1, from coordinate 59,376,418 downwards.
TATAAGCTACCGGTCTGTCCCTTTTCAGAGTTTAGCTTCTCTTCTGCCATTTCATTTCTGGGTGTGGGACTTGTGCAAATAGGCGTACAATTCGATATGTATAGAGAGACAGGAACCGCCCTGGAACAAGGGCTCTCTAGGACCTGGTTTGTAAAACGATATAAAAAATCCCACAGTGTTTGAGTAAATGACTGTGTTAGGTCCATGTCATGCACTCAAGCCAAGAGGAGGAACAAGAGAGCCTAGATTACAGAAGATGAGTCCCTCTTCTGACTGGGAGAGGACACTGACATGGAGAAGGTGTCGGGGACCTACAGGTGGGCTAAGTCAGGGCTTTGTGGTATAATGTTCATGTATAATGTTCAAGGGACAAAACTGCACCTTGGCCCTCTTTATATCCCCTTTCAGATTTGAACATGCCATTTTAAACGTCTTGAAACTATAAATTGTTTATTTTCAAACACAGTTTTACAGAAAATAGGGGAAAACAACCGTATGGGTTAAAATGGGGTAATACATTTCTACTAAGAGTAAAAATGTTTTATCATAGCTGTGGTATAAGGTATACCACGGCGTTCAGCCAATCAGCATTCAGGGCTCGAACCACCCAGTTTATAATAATCACCCATTGATTAGTGAACATCATTAATTGAAAGGATCATTGTAGCGTCACAGGAGAAGTTCACTTTTTTTGACCAAATCTGTATTTTGGGTGTAAATTGCATGTTATAGAAGAGCATATACTTTTTTTTTGCGATTTCACTTGCAAACATATTCGCAACATTAAATTCCATTTTGTGAAACTCAAGCCAGACTTTTCCATGTGCGCATACACAGAAAAATATCCCAGACCAAACATATCGCACAACATGGAATATAACATAGTAGATAAAGTTCAGTGTGACACAATTTCATGTGTACAACATCTAAAGGCATGCATCACTATATACTAGTGTTTCTGATTCTCAAAGGACGTATTTAGATGTTGGCCCTTTCGTTCATGTTTTAGCTCAACGCAGGCGCTGTAGAACGAGCACGAGGAAGAATGAGCACGAGGAAGTGTATGGTTCAAATAAAGTAAATGTATCCTTTAACTATTGCAGATTGCACCTTTGACATGTGAAAGGCCGTACCTATTCACTGACAAAATCCTAGGCTGGACAGCACCAAATGAGACGCAAAGCCATAACGTCACAAAAAGGAGGAACATGTATTGGGAGTTCTTCTTTCAACTCTCCCCCGGGCCATACAAACAAAGGCCTGGGTAATGGCTATCCAAACGAACAATTGGTACCAAACGGCAATACAACAGCTTGAGCCGAACCAAAAACAGGGAATCATAGGGTCTTGCTCTCCCCTATTGGCACCCAATAGTCAATACATGCAACTCAAGCACATTCATGCAAGGCTTCTCATAGGTCAAGTGCCTCTGTGAACATTCACTTTCTCCTGCGCTTACACTTCAATAAAAATGGCCTTCAAAGAAAATAAGCCTTTTATGAATGTTATGTCAGATGTAGTATTCTTGAATATACCACATTGGTGCAGCTGGCTTCCGGGCTAAGCGAGTGTCAGGAAGCATCATTTGAGTCAATTGGAGGTGTACCTGTGGATGTATTTCAAGGCCTACCTTCAAACTCAGTGCCTCTTTGCTTGACATCATGGGAAAATCAAAAGAAATCAGCCAAGACCTCAGAAAATAAATTGACCTCCACAAGTCTGGTTCATCCTTGGGAGCAATTTCCAAACGCCTGAAGGTACCACGTTCATCTGTACGAACAATATAGTACGTAAGTATAAACACCATGGGACCACGCAGCCGTCATACCGCTCCGGAAGGAGACGCGTTCTGTCTCCTAGAGATGAACGTACTTTGGTGAGAAAAGTGCACATCAATCCCAGAACAACAGCAAAGGACCTTGTGAAGATGCTGGAGGAAACCGGTACAAAAGTATCTATATCCACAGTAAAACGAGTCCTATATCGACATAACCTGAAAGGCCGCTCAGCAAGGAAGAAGCCACTACTCCAAAACCGCCATTAAAAAAGCCCGAATACGGTTTGCAACTGCACATGGGGACAAAGATCATACTTTTTGGAGAAATGTCCTCTGGTCTGATGAAACAAAAATATAACTGTTTGGCAGTAATGACCATCGTTATGTTTGGAGGTAAAAGGGGAGGCTTACAAGCCGAAGAACACCATCCCAACCGTGAAGCACGGGGGTGGCAGCATCATGTTGCTTTGCTGCAGAAGGGGCTGGTGCACTTCACAAATAGATGGCAGGTCGCAAATGTGTCTTCCAAATGGACAATGACCCCAAACATACTTCCAAAGTTGTGGCAAAATGGCTAAAGGACAACAGTCAAGGTATTGGAGTGGCCATCACAAAGCCCTAACCTCAATCTATAGACAATTTGTGGGCACAACTGAAAAAGCGTGTGCGAGCAAGGAGGCCTACAAACCTGACTCAGTTACACCAGCTCTGTCAGGAGGAATGGGCCAAAATTCACCCAACTTATTGTGGGAAGCTTGTGGAAGACTACATGAAACATTTTACCCAAGTTAAACAATTTAAAGGCAATGCTACCAAATACTAATTGAGTGTATGTAAACTTCTGAGCCACTGGGAATGTGATGAAAGAAATAAAAGCTGAAATAAATCACTCTACTACTATTCTGACATTTCACATTCTTAAAATAAAGTGGTGATCCTAACTAAGACAGGGAATTTTTACTAGGATTAAACGTCAGGAATTGTGAAAAACGGAGTTTAAATGTATTTGGCTAAGGTGTATGTAAACTTCCGACTTCAACTGTATGTCACTCCCTTTGCTTCCTTCCCCAGGCGTCATTGTTTCTGTTTCAATTTCATGTCTGTGCGTTGTTCGTGTTTTTTGTGTTACATTTATTTATCTTGAGTGTTAACCATTTCCGAGTGGTCCCTGACCATAAGGGGTCCGGGGCCATTCGGTCTTGCTTTAGGTGCTTTCGTACACAACACTGATTTCCACCATATAAAATATGCACCCAAGAAGAAGTGAAGCCTTTTTCTTTTTTTTTTGCTCTGGGGAGGAGTTTTTTCCCCCATCCTGGGCACAGGGAAGGGTAGTGCACTGAGAACCCAGTTTAAATTTGCTATTTGCAGGTTTTACTATAGAATTCCTTCCATCCAAGACAAATTTCCTCATCTGCGCTTTCCCTTTATCAAGGTGTTTTGGTACTTCCCTTCTGCCCTACGCTTTTCCACGTGATAACTTTTACTCTACCACAGGTCACTATAGTCTTCCAGTCTGTCTATCCTGCCCTCTATCCACCATTCATAGTGACAATAGTGGTAGGTGGATCATTTGTCCAGATCTGCAATAGGCTACCTAGCAATCATACCACACATGAAAGTATTCAAAGTATCAATTGAAAAAAAAAAAAATAGGAATAGCTGATAGGCAGAGGAGAGACCAGCTGCATCACTGAGAATGAAAGAACAGTGAAGACATGAGACACAGCTCAAAAGCTCCCCTATACTCCCCCATTGCAAGTGTACCCAAGAGCAAAGCGAGGTAACAGAGTTTCTAAACCCAGAGGCCCAATATCACGATACATCCGGGAATGCTTTTCGAAGTAGACTCGACAGACCAGACCGGGGTTTGGCAAGTCAATGGGAGAAGTAAAAAAATGTGTCCTTAGTTGTTAATTATCAAGAAATCTAAAGGCAAAACCTAGATTTGAGCCAATGTCCTATGTAGTTGAAACTTGTATTCTACAACCTCTTGAAAGTGACAAACTGACCTGTTTTCCTTTTTTTTTAAACAACTTGATGTCAGATGAGTGACTTTGATTTGACAGCCTGCACATGCGTAGTTCGGCACAACACGAGCGTTCGACCCGATGACGTGTTTCTGCACATGAGCTTAGCTAGCTAATGTCGCCATGACATCGCCTACAAGCGTGATCAGGGATATCTATTGAATAAGCGGTTTCTATGCGTCTTTATATAAATGATCTTTGGCAAATTACCTTGGAGCAAGGTTGAAGATACGAAGGTTAAGAAAACGTAATAATTCCACGTTTTGAAAATAAACTAATTCATTGGACCAGCTCCAGAGCAAAATGACTGGGAGTAAATGGTAGCAGTACAGACAGTTTGCCATCAAAGTGGAAAATAAACACAATCATAGTAAATTTCAGCTAAGTACGCAGCAAAGCATGGTCCAACTCGGCAAACACATAGCATGGTCCAACTCGGCAAACACGTAGCATGGTCCAACTCGGCAAACACGTAGCATGGTCCAACTCGGCAAACACGTAGCATGGTCCAACTCGGCAAACACGTAGCATGGTCCAACTCGGCAAACACGTAGCATGGTCCAACTCGGCAAACACGTAGCATGGTCCAACTCGGCAAACACGTAGCATGGTCCAACTCGGCAAACACGTAGCATGGTCCAACTCGGCAAACACGTAGCATGGTCCAACTCGGCAAACACGTAGCATGGTCCAACTCGGCAAACACGTAGCATGGTCCAACTCGGCAAACACGTAGCATGGTCCAACTCAGTTTGCTCAGAGCGTGATGAGAGGCAAATATACTTGTATGGGAGTCCAGACGGCAGCATTAACTTTTGCCTTGTATTTATATCCATTCCATGCAGGTATGTTGTGAAATGTGACGATTTTGTATTTCATGTTTAATGTGCCTAGTTAGCTGTCGTTCATTTTGTTACTTGCCCGGGCATGTCAAAAATGGCATTGTTGCTTCATTAGTATGCCTCAGGTATAATGGTACAATAGAACACTAAGAAATATTTAGCACTTATTAGCACATTTTTAGTGTATTGGTGTACAACATTTATAAAACAAAATGAGTCTTTTGAAAATATGAATATGCACATTTTGTAAAATTTATTTTTTTGTTGATGCTTTTACTCAGTTTTCTCAGATGAGGAGAGGCAAATATACTTGTATGGCATCCAGACATTAACTTTTGCCTTGTATTTGTATCCATTCAGTCATTAAAAGAGACAACCGGCAGAATTGTGTCCAGAGCCCTATCCTCCGGTACAGGGCCGGTTACACTATCATACCCAATCAATGGCACTTAAACCTTTTGTCTTGCCCATTCACCGTCTGAATGGCACACATACACAATCCATGTCTCAAGGTTTAAAAGTACTTCTTTAACCTGACCAAGTTTGGGATAAATGCTGTGTGTTTTACAGATTGAGAGAGCTTTATCCTATTTCCTGGATATTTGTTTATTCATGATCTATTGAGGTATGTTCTACTTTGCAATTGATTTATTTAATTTAACTGGCAAGTCAGTTTAGAACACATTCTTGTTAGTTTCTTGGTGGAAAAAGGTTAAAACAGTTCCCATTTGTACTTTCTCATATCTTAATGAATACAGGCAACATAATGCTTTGGGGAATCACACAGTATTTTTCCTAGACTTCAGGGGGCCAGTGAGCAAAACTAGTGGGCTACTTCTAGCCTACTGAAACCCCCCAGAGTTGCAATATATTAATTGAATCTCTTCTCAAGGCAGCCTCCGGAGGCATGCAGAGGCCGAATCGCAGTAAATGCTATATGGTCACTGCAGACATTGGATTGACCATGCAGTGCCTTTAAGAGCTGAAGAGCCCTGGTCGAGGGGTTGAATTGAAACATTACATTTCCTGTGAGACAGTTCATTGCATGTGTAACCAGTCACTGTCCCTTTTTATGTTCAATAGCACAGTTGTATGAAAGTTTAAAATAGAATTTGATTGGGTTTGTTAATGGGGTACATTTGTTTTCTACATATGTCAACAAAAAGGTGATTCATGAGAGTTTGCAAACAGGTTTTAAGTATAGCTTTGACAGCTTGTATTTTTACCACAGTAGAATAAGGGAACCAGATGTGTAACATAGTATGTAATCTAGTCTGTTGTTACTGTAACAGTGCAGTTGGTGAATAGTAGTGTACATTGTGGCAGCAGAGCAGCAAGTGAGCGGCGCAGACTCGGCACAGGGTCATTCTCATCCAGCTTGTCATCGCTCCCATCACCACCGTCTGCACCATCCTCCCTCCCCTCCTCACCCTGCCTCTCCCCCCCTCTCTCTGGTGTCTTTGGGCAAACCTGAAAGAACACCTCACAGAACTCCACAGAACTCCCGCAGCGTCCTGCAGCTCCGTAGCACCTGCATCTCTCTCAGCTTGCAGCATCTGAGGCGCAGGCGCTTCAGGTCCCTCAGGCGGCTGGCGGACAGCAGGCCTGGTCCCACCTCCTTACCGCCAAGGCTTAGCTCCTCTAGGCCGAGCCAGCCCACCCCCAGCCCCAGGGAGGCCATCTGTAGCTGGGCGCCAGGCCGCCCAAAGTGACCTATCTCCAGGTACTTGAGCCTGGAGAGCCCGTTTAAGCCCGAGTCGGTTTCTTGGGCAGCACTGCGCCTAAGGCCTTCCGCTGTGACCCAAAGGACGTTGCGCAGCTCTAGGTGGCTAAGCTTCAACCAAGAAGCCAGACTCTGCAGGTGCAGGTCTGTGAAGGAGGGCACGTTATCAAGGACCATTGTCTCAATGGCAATCCCTGATGTGGAGGCAGGCACTTTCCCAGTCTGACCGCGTCCCTGTTGCTGAGTAGAAGCAGTTGATGCAGCTCCAGCTTGTTTCTCAGGACTGGGTGGGGTCTGGGTGAAAAAGCTCTGTGGCAGCTCACAGCCACGCAACTCTAGGACCTGCAGCGTTGTGGGTAGGAGCTGGCAACTACGCAAGCCTCTCAGGTCTGCATGCAGCAGGGAAAGACTGCGCAGACGGGGGCACCTGGAGGACAAAGCCTTAAGCCAGGACTCTGAGAGAAATGCCCCGCCTCTAGCAGAGAGCAGCAAGCCACGCAGCCGCAGGCATCGGAGCCCAGTGCCCAGATACTGGGCGCAGTAGAACCCACAGCATGCGCGACGTCACCTGACCCAAAATGGACACCAAGGGCAGGGAGAGCAGTTGTAGAACGACAACAACCAATGAGGGAGAAATGGAGAAGAAACAATGCATCAGTGTTTGAGTGATGACTTGAACATTCTTTAGAGAGTTAGCTAGTCTACAGGTAGGAAACAGGCCTTCAATGCAAGCATCAACATTGTATTTTGTTGCAGAAGGTGAGAGGCCTTAAACAGGAAGTTAACAATAATCGAATCAAGTCTGCTGAAATATCATTGTATGTAGGACCTGAGAAACATGGATATATCACAAAACGTCTGACTTCTTTAGACATAGCAGCCTCGGAAATATTTTTATGTCAAGTCATGAAATTGTAAGATCATCATGCAATAGGCACCATTCTTACCCCTTTCCATGCAGTTAGATCAACAGCTCGCCATAAACGTTGGTCTTTAACAAGGCGTCTCCATCTCTTACACACCCTGCAAATACACCACATGAATGGCATGACAAAGATTCGTGTTTTTTTTAAGCTAACGTTTGCTAGCTAACTATCTTGGATATTTATGTTGAACACAGACGTCAACTAGCTAACTTGTTTTACCTTCCAGTTCTGATGAGCTCTCGCACACCTAAATATGATAAAATATCAATTAAAATGTTCTCTGGGAAATAATCGAGAGTAGAAGTTCTGAAGTCTGCCATTTTGTAAACAAAAAGTACTGTTGAGTACACGGACAAAATACACCGACGTACCAAAGTTGCATTCAAGTAATGAACCCCGCAGAAACGGTTGCTTAAGCGAAAACGTTCCTATACGTTCTTAAAAACTCTATGTGCGAAATGAACACATTTTATGTGAGTAACGTTACCAGATATTGCTTTGGCAATGTTAACACATGTTTCCCATGCCAATAAAGCCCCTTGAATTGCATATATATATACAGAGGCGTAATTTTATTTATTTATAAATAAGCATAACTTCAGAATTTCCAAATCAGCTATGTAAATGCAGCAAACAAACACTGCCCCTTAGCGTTTGAGAAAAAAACGCATTGTTCTATTGCGCTTGCAATAGCTGTCAGTCGGACAAGATGGCGACGAGCAATGGTGGTGGAATGGAAGTGGATGGGGCCGGTAATAATATCCCTAAGCACAATTTATTTATCTGAATTTGACAAGGTTGTGTATATATATTGTGTTGGCGCTAACTTTACTCCTTTGTCGATGGTGTTTAGCTTGCCATTATTTCTTCTTTGCGTTCTCTAACGTTACTTCAGCGAGGCTAGCTAACTTTAGTTAGCATAGCTAGCTCATTTAGCTAACGTGGCTGTTAGTATTTGTGCGTACTGTACCGGTGTTATTATTATTAGCAGTGATGAGGGAGAAAATTATAGTTACATATCGGGATATTACTTTTTAGTATGTTTTGACTATCATTTTTGCGGTAGTTTGCAGTACCTGCACCAACTGTAGTAGTTTTCTTTCATACATTCTTAGAAAAAAGGTAAAGGGTTCTTTGGCTGTCCCCATTTCAACTATACGGTGCAGATGGCATGGTCCCCCGGCTGTCACCATAGTAGAACCCCTTTTGGTTCCGGATAGAACCCTTTTTAGTTTCGGCTATAACCCATTTTAGTTTCAGGTAGAGCCCTTTTTGGTTCTATGTAAGGGCCCTCAGTGGAAAGGGTTCTACATGGAACCCCAAAGTTTTTTTTTTATACATAGAACACGTTTTTTTTCTACCTGCAACCACTAAGGGTTTTTCAAAGGGTTCACCCTTTTAAGTTCTAGATATCACCCTTTCACTAAGAGTGTACATACAGTAGCTTGTTTTCCATCTTTTTAAATAGGGAGACAATTTGTTTTCACAACTTATTTCCATGAATCGTTTTCTCGTGGCTCTCTTGTCTCTCTGCAAGAGAGCAATGTATGGTGAGCAATATGTTTGGATCGTCGAATTGCAATAAATATAGAATCGTGAGAATCTAAATGCATGTGTCGGCAGGTAGCCTCGTGGTTAGAGCGTTGGACTGGAAACCAAAAGGTTGCAGGTTTGAATCCCCGAGCTGACAAGGTACAAATCTGTCGTTCTGCACCTGAACAGGCAGTTAACCCACTGATCCTAGTCCGTCATTGTAAATAAGAATGTGTTCTTAACTGACTTGACTAGTTAATTAAAGGTAAAATAAATAAAAAATCATATCGCGATATCGTTTCGTGAGGTTTCAGGGAATTCCAAGCCTTAATTATCTATGCAATTTCAAAACGATTGCATTGTTAGCTAACTAGCTAGTTAATAGTTGACCTCAACTGTCACACATTGATTGGTCCGTCTGTTGTAGTTAGCTAGCTAAGCATCGGCAGTTTAAACAACTAACGTTAGCTTGTCTATTGCTAGCTAATTAGCTAAATATTTTGCTTTCTTAGCTAGCTTAATTACCGCAACGTAATTGGTCCCCCACACCGAGCTAATGGTTAACTATAGCAATGGAGATTAGTTAACTTCATGATCACATCTTTTAACATGTCAATTGGAATAGCATTGTTGATAAACTGAAGCTCTGCTGAGTAGAATCAATGTCCTCACTGTACCTTTCCTGTATATTACCAAGTGGTACATGTCTGTTGAAATCCTGCTCAATTCAACGACACACTGACATTGTAACATTCATCTAAAGAAAACAATATTCAATACAAGAACACAGATGCTTTGTTTGCTCGAAAGCAGGTGGTCGTGCTGAGGCCATGTTTGGCTGCGATGGCCAAAAGTAAAGGAAACCCACCCTCTCTTTCTGTCTGTCCCACAGCCAGCCCCAGTGTTATGGCGTCTGGGGTCACCGGCAGTGTCTCTGTTGCCCTGCATCCTCTAGTCATCCTCAACATCTCAGACCACTGGATTCGTATCCGCTCCCAGGAGGGGCGGCCCATGCAGGGTATGTGTGCTGATCAGTTTTCAAGTATACCAATAATTCTATACTGTCTTGCATTTGGCATGGAGTAATGGACAAGGGGATGGGGGTGAGATTGAAATTGGTTCAGTATATTGCTCTGTAAATGTCTTAAAGTTTAAATACTTTGTAAAAAGTTAAGACAATAATTAAAATACACTGAAGAAAAATTTAAACAGAACTTGCCACAATTGAAAAGATTTTTACTGAGTAACAGTTCATATAAAATCTGTCCATTTAAATGAATTAATTAGGCCCTAATCTATGGATTTCACATGACTGAGAATACAGATATGCATCTGTTGGTCACAGATTCCTAAAAATAAAGTAGGGGCGTGGATCAGAAAACCAGTCAGTATTTGGTGTGACAACCATTTGCCTCATGCAGCGCGACACTATCCTTCACATAAAGTTAATCAGGCTGTTGATTGTGGTCTGCGGAATTTTGTTTCACTGCTCTTCAAAGTTGCTGGATATTGGAGGGAACTGTAATACACTGTCGTACATGTCAATCCAGAGCATCCCAAACATGCTCAATGGTTGACATGCCTGGGGAGTATGCCATGGAAGACCTGGGACATTTTCAGCTTCCAGGAATAGTGTAACAGATCCTTGCGAAACATGAGGTGGTGGCGGAGGATGAATGAATGGCATGACAATGAGCCTCCGGATCTCATCACGGTGTCTTGGTGCATTCAAATTGCCATCGATAAAATGCAATTTTTTTCACTGTCATATCAAATACATTTGTATTTGTCACATGCGCCGAATACAACAGTATTACCATGAAATGCTTACTTACAAGCTGTTAACCAACAATGCAGTTCAAGAAATAGTTAAGAAAATATTTACTAAATCAACTAAAGTAAAAAGTAACATGGAAGAAAATTACATAACAATAACGAGGCTATATACAGGTGGTACTGAGTCAATGTGTGGGGGTACAGGTTAGTCAAGGTAATTTGTAAAGTGACTATGCATAGATAACAAACAGCGAGTAGCAGCAGTGTAAAAACAAAGCGCGGGGGGTCAATGTAAATAGTCCGGGTAGCCATTCTATTAATTGTTCAGCAGTCTTATGACTTGGGGGAAGAAGCTGTTAAAGAGCCTTTTGGTCCTAGATTTGGCGGTCCGGTACCGCTTGCCCTGCGGTAGCTGGGAGAAGAGTATGAGTGACTGGAGTCTAACAATTTTTTTTGGGCCTTCCTCTGACACCGCCGAGTATATAGGTCCTGGATGTCAAGAAGCTTGGCCCTAGTGATGTACTGGGTCGTACGCAGTACCCTCTGTAGTGTCTTATAGTCAGATGCCGAGCAGTTGCCATACCAGGCAGTGATGCAACTGGTCAGGATGCTCTCGATGGTGCAGCTGTAGAACTCTTTGAGGATTTGGGGACCAATGCCAAATCTTTTCTCTCTCCTGGAGCGGAAAAGGTGTTGTCCTGCCCTTTTCACAACTGTCTTGGTGTGTTTGGACCATGATAGTTTGTTGGTGATGTGGACACCAAGGAACTTGAAACTCTCCTCCTGCTCCACTTCAGCCCCGTTGATGTTAATGTGGGCCTGTTCGGCCCTCCTTTTCCTGTAGTCCACAATCAGCTCCTTTGTCTTGCTCACATTGAGGGAGAAGTTGTTGTCCTGGCACCACACTGCCAGGTCTCTGACCTCCTCCATATAGGCTGTCTCATCGTTGTCGGTGATCAGGCCTAGCACTGTTGGTGTCAGCAAACTTAATCATGGTGTTGGAAATAGCTTGGCCACGCAGTCGCCCCAGTGTTGAAGATCAGCGTGGCAGATGTGCTGCTGCCTACCGTTACCACCTAGGGGCAGCCTGTCAGGAAGTCCAGGATCCAGTTGCAGAGAGGTGTTTAGTCCCAGGATCCTTAGCTTAGTGATGAGTTTCGAGAGTACTATGGTGTTGAACGCTGAGCTGCAGTCAATGAACAGCATTCTCACATAGGTGTTCCTTTTGTCCAGGTGTGAAAGGGCAGTGTGTGGATTGAGATTGCATCATCTGTGGATCTGTTGGGGCTGTATGCGAATTGGAGTTGGTCTAGGGTTTCTGGGTTGATGGTGTTGATGTGAGCCATGACCAGCCTTTCAAAGCCCTTCATGGCTACCGACCGACATGAGTTCTACAGGGCGGTAATCATTTAGGCAGGTTACCTTCGCTTTCTTGGACACATGGACTATGGTGGTCTGTTTGAAATATAGGTATTACAGACTGTCAGGGAGAGGTTGAAAATGTCAGTGAAGACACTGGCCAGTTGGTCCGCACATGCTTTGGCTATACATCCTGGTAACCCGTCTATCCCCACTGCTTTGAATGTTGACCTGTTTAAAGGTCTTCCGCACTCCGGCTACAGAGAGAATGATCACACAGTCATCCGGAACAGCTGGTGCTCTCATGCATGCTTCAGTGTTGCTTGCCTCTAAGGGAGCATGAAATAAAAAGGCATTTAGCTCGTTTGGTAGGCTCGTGTCACTGAGCAGCTCGCGACTGGGTTTCTCTTTGTAGTCTAATAGTTTGCAAGCCCTGCCACATCCGAGGAGCGTCAGAGCCGGTCTAGTAGGATTCTATCTTAATCCTGTATTGACGCTTTACCTGTTTGATGGTTCATCTGAGAGCATAGCGGGTTTTCTTATAAGCGTCCTGATTAGTGTCCCGATCCTTGAAAGCGGCAGCTCTTCCCTTTAGCTCAGTGCGGATGTGGCCTGTAATCCATATCTTCTGGTTGGGAAATGTACCAACGGTCACTGTGGGGACGACGTCGTCAATGCATTTATTGATGAAGCCAAAGACTGAGGTGGTATACTCCTCAATGCCATTTGATGAATCCCGGAACATATTCCAGTCTGCTAGCAAAACAGTCCTGTAGTGTAGCATCTGCGTCATCTGACCACTTCCGTATTGAGCGAGTTACTGGTACTTCCTGCTTTCGTTTTTACTTGTTAGCACGAATCAGGAGGGTAGAATTATGGTCAGATTTGACAAATGGAGGGCTATGGAGAGCTTTATATGCATCTGTGTGTGGAGTAAAGGTGGTCTAGGGTTTTTTGCCATCTGCACGGTACAGTTGAAATGGGTGACTACTGGCACACTTCTCCAGGGTGCCAGTGGCCATCGGTGGGTGAAAGATTAGTGGAATCTGTGTGGGTAGCTGGACAGGTAGGATGACTGACAGTTAAGGTGAACATGTGGTCACGTGTCAGGTGACAGAGGAATGTCTGTGCTGCATCACAAAGGATACAAATAACATGTATCAAACCAAATTCATAATCAAAGATCAAACCATATCATTCATTATTAACATAATTTAGGGAATTCAACAGTCCAGTTCATTAAGAAGTCAATAGTAATCATCCGCGAGTCATTTAGGCTCGTAACTATCATAAATTATGAAAGAATACAAACAGTGAATGGTTATACAATCTATAATCCCCATTATCAAAGTCAATCAGTTAGCAACAATGACGTTTCTCATTTCACTCTTTCAATTGTCTTCATGTGTACATATAATTAATTTCAATATACATGAACCATATTGATTGCATAATTGGCCTATGAGGATCCGTAGGGCCGTGATCATTGACAATTCACATTACACAATATGTTTGAAGCTGCGCTCCAAGCCGCGCTCCGCAGTAGTAACTATTAACAGTAACTGGATGGCCCACTCTCCCGATCGCCACAGATAATTCAGATGAAAGGTAACATAGTCGGTGGACTTACGTGGATTCATGGACGCACAGAACTTCTGGATCAGATGGAGTTAAGGAAGAGAAAGCAGCGAGATCAGACGATGGCAATTTCCTCCTTTTATGGAGTTGAGATCTGTCGGACATTTCCACCTGACCTAATTAAAGCGCCCCTGGCCCAGCTGAGTAAATGGCAATGAATTAAAGGATTATTCCACCAACTCCATGGGCCTTTTCTACAGTGGGCATTTGCCCACTGAAGTTGGTTATCCGGATGTGGAGGTGCTTGGCTTGCCCGGTTACACGATGCTGGTTGGACGTACTGCCAAATTCTCTAAAACAACTTGGGGTAGAGAAATTAACTTCTCTGGCAACAGCTCTGATGGACATTCCTGCAGTCAGCATGCCAATTGCACGCTCCCTCAAAATTTGGGACATCTGCTGCATTGTGATGTGACACAACTGTATATTTTAGAGTGGCCTTTTATTGTCCCCAGCACAAGGTGCATCTGTGTAATGATCATGCTGTTTAATCAGCTTCTTGATATGCCACACCTGTCAGATGGATGGACTATCTTGGCGAAGGAGAAATGCTCACCAGGGATGTACGCATTGTTTGCGTATGGAAGATTTCTGAGCTCTTATTCCAGCTCATGAAACACGTGACCCCACATTTTGCATTTGATATTTTTGTTCAGTATAGTTAAGAAACTGCAAGAGAACAAACACAGCAGTGGGAAGGGCATCTTACATGGGTATGGTTACAGTAGGGCTGCCACAATTACCATATAACCGAGGGTTATATGATGCTTATGGAATAAAATATCTCTAAATACCCCTTATTTTTTTGTGTGGAACAAACAGATGACTGAAGATGGGATAACCAGGCATTTTTGCGTTTAGGTTAGTTTCGACTGTTTCTTGACTCTTAATAACGTGATGAAACGTATTTGCTGAAACAAGCGAACTAGGCTTTGGTTGCTTATGCAATACCCTCATCAATGTAGCATACATAAATATAATGACAAGAACGGGCTTGGAACCAATTAGACTGGTAAACTCATAGGTACACTCACAACGGCTGCCTGGTATTGTGATGCAGTGATTTTCTATGTAGAATGTTCATTCAAATGATCATGTGGTGCCTCGTCAGTTGAGTTGAATCAACAAATCACAGCACATATTTTAGTTCTTGCTTCGCTCCTATGGATACCCTCGCAATGGCCGCCAGTCCACCCATTATGCCAGCATTGACTTGAATGGGATGCCCGTTCTATTCATTCTATTTCTATGGCAGCATATGCAGTCAGGTGGAAAGGAGAAAATGTGTCAAAAAAAGCTGTTCCTATTCGAACAGTTATATTAAAGACTGCGGTCATTTGGCTGGCCAATTACTGTCATACAAAATTCCATGGCCGTCACAGCCCTGGGTTCCAGTTTTATGACAGTTTCAATGGGCTTTGCTATAGCCTGTATGTGTGTCGGTTCCAATCGGCTGTTTTATGTTGCATTTGATCCTTTCCTTTATCACCCAGTGATTGGCGCCCTAATCGGGAAGCAGGAGGGTAGAAACATTGAGGTGATGAACTCCTTTGAGCTGCTTCATCAGTTGGTAGATGACCGAGCACACATTGACAAGGAGTACTACTACACCAAGGAGGAGCAATGTGAGTCTCATCACACACATGCGTGTTTATTTCACTAACCTACCTTACAAAGAAAAGGTCAGATGGCATTAATTACTGATGGTGAGGAAAGTGCAATATGAAAAGGGATGTATGTTGTGCTGTGTCACGGTTTCCCCTCCATCTCTGAAGCTAAACATGTCATCGTAGGCTTGTGCCTGAAGCCCTCGGTGTGACAAAGTGGAACTAAACCTCATTAGGAGTTCTGGTCTACGATTTGGTTTTGCCTTTTTAAATCACAATTAATACGATTTACTTTAGTAGGGACCTGATCCTAGATCAGCACTCCTGTTCTGCTTGATTCATAATGGCACCTGACCTCTTTCACCTGCCTCTCAGTCAAACAGGTTTTCAAGGACATGGAATTCCTGGGCTGGTATACCACAGGCGGTCCTTGTGACCAATCAGACATCCACATTCACAAGCAGGTAGGCAGAGCAAAGGGGACTACGTTTCATTTTCCCTGAGGCGGGGCATGTTCCGTGGGGGAGTAATTAGAGTCATGCTAAAATGTACTTTTACACTAATTGGTCAGTGGATTGTTGTGATTTGAAATGTCAGTTGAGGTTGTTTGGCCAACAGGATGCTGTTTTCTTATTGGCTTTTCTTCTCTCTTCTCCAGGTGTGTGAGATCATTGAGAGTCCTCTGTTCCTCAAGCTCAACCCAATGACCAAACACACAGATGTGAGTTTCTCATTTGGAAATTGTTTATATTATAATAATAATAAATGAATCTTCTTTAGTGCTTTTTTCATAGCGCTTCAAAAGCTAAAAATACATATAAGCAATACATCATGAGTAGCCTAGTTATAGTTAGCTAAGTCAACCTATAGAGGCCACGGGAGAAACTCAATTGCACTCCCTTGACTCTTCACCCCCAAAACCCCACTGGATATAGTTTTTGCATTGGATGTGTCTCAATCCACCGCGTCCACCAATGTAACATGAGGTGATGGAGCTAGAGCGGCGTTTCAGACCATGAGACATCCCGAAAATCTGTCTTCTCACAAAATATGTAGCTTCCTAACGGTTTGGCCTATAAACTGTTATGACCCTCTATGAAAGAGCACTCTCAGGAACACAATGTTCTTCATTTTGCTCTATGACCCTCGTCTAAAGGTCCCCCCGGTAACGGTTGAAAACATTTATGGAAGTATATGGTGACGACAATAAGGGGTTAAATACAAGTATTATCTCCCAGAAATAGGATGGGTACCCCCCCCCCCGAAAAATCTAAATATCGGTTGTAGTTCTGTTATTCAATGCGTCTGTCTGGGCTAACAGCAGGAAGGACAAATACACATTTTCATCAAAATATCGATACTTCAAGGGGTCTTAATTCAAAATCAAATAGTAAAATGATCCTTGGTATGATTTTCTTAAAACAATTCCATATAGCTTATTAGAAACCCCACCGCCACTGGCTTAGACTCTCATGTAGAAAACATTCTTAAAGGTGGAATCCTTAATTGTGAAACTTTCCATTTTGGGATATTACAACAACAAAAACGTTTTTCCAAACAACAAATGCTGTTTTTTTTCCCCCCTCGCAAAACATTGCATAGAACAGCAGAATATGTACTGTCTTTTTTACCACTGTCCACAAAACCAATAAGGACGGTGCTGGGGCGGACAGTCCAACTGGTTCCCCTGATACGGATTCCATCTTTAAATGAACGTTACTTGCTTTTTATGCAAGACCGTTCCTTGGCTATACAGTACATATGGTAATTCTAACATATGTCCTGTCTCTCCCAGCTCCCTGTCAACGTGTACGAGTCTGTCATCGACATCATCAACGGAGAGGTAACTCAAGCTCTCCTACCACACACATCACTGTGATTAGTATGAGTGGCTGAGTTGTAAGCTTGGCTGTCCCCTATTGCCAAATCGCAGGCAACCATGTTGTTTGCTGAGCTGGGGTACACTCTGGCCACAGAATAGGCGGAGCGAATCGGAGTGGACCACGTGGCTCGCATGACAGCCACTGGCACAGGGGAGAATTCAACAGGTAACTATAGTAACGGCTGCCTATACCCCCAATTTTACAAGGCCCACCATTTTAAAACGCCTCCGCAGCAAATGATCTGCCTGGTACGTCTGATACAGCCAAAGGTTTACAAATGCACTCTCAACCACTCTCCCTGTTGTGTCTCTTCTGTTCAGTGGCAGAACATCTCATAGCCCAACACAGTGCAATTAAGATGCTCCACAGCAGGGTGAAAGTCATCCTGGAATACGTCAAAGCTGTGGAAGCAGGTGAGAGAACCGCTGTCTGTGTGATGAAAAGGCCGAAAGAATGACTGTTCAAGTGAGTCGGGAAACAATATGCTTTTATTACCTTGGAGTCATTTCCAGCCCTTGATCTCTCAACAATCTACAGTGCCTTCGGGAAACTATTCAGACTAGAGGTCGACCGATTATGTTTTTTCAACGCACTTACCGATTATTGGAAGACCAAAATAAGTCGATACCAATTAATTGGCCGATTAATTTTTATTTTTATATTTATTTATTTGTAATAATGACAATTACAACAATACTTGAATGAACACCTATTTTAGCTTAATATAATACATCAATAAAATCCATAATGAAACATGTTCAATTTGTTTTAAATAATGCAAAAACAAAGTGTTGGAGAAGAAAGTAAAAGTGCAATATGTGCTTTGTAAGAAAGCTAACGTTTAAGTTCCTTGCTCAGAACATGAGAACATATGAAAGATGGTGGTTCCTTTTAACATGAGTCTTCAATATTCCCATGTAAGAAGTTTCAGGTTGTAGGAATTATAGGACTATTTTCCTCTATCATTTGTATTTCATTAACCTTTGACTATTGGATGTTCTTATAGGCACTTTAGTATTGCCAGTGTAACAGTATAGCTTCCGTCCCTCTCCTCGCTCCTCCCTTGGGCTCGAACCAGGAACACAACGACAACAGCCCCCCTAAAGCAGCGTTACCCATGCAGAGCAAGGGGAACAACTACTAGAAGGCTCAGAGCGAGTGACGTTTGAAACGCAATTAGCGTGCGCTAACTAGCTAGCCATTTCACTTCGGTTACACCAACTTCATCTCGGGAGTTGAAGTCATAGTCATAAACAGCGCAATGCTGTTGGCTGCTGGCAAAACGCACGAAAGTGCTGTTTGAATGAATGTTTACGCGCCTGCTTCTGCCTACCACCGCTCAGTCAGATACTTGTATGCTCAGTCAGATTATATGCAACGCAGGACACGCTAGATAATATCTAGTAATATCATCAACCATGTGTAGTTAACTAGTGATTATGATTGATTGTTTTTTATAAGATAAGTTTAATGCTAGCTAGCAACTTACCTTGGCTTACTGCATTCGCGTAACAGGCAGGCTCCTTGTGGAGCGCAATGAGAGAGGCAGGTCGTTATTGCTTTGGACTCGTTAACTGTAAGGTTGCAAGATTGGATCCACCGAGCTGACAAGGTAAAAATCTGTCTTTCTGTCCCTGAACAAGGCAGTTAACTCACCGTTCCTAGGCCGTCATTGAAAATAAGAATGTGTTCTTAATTAACTGACTTACCTAGTTAAATAAAGATTAAATAAAGGTATATAAAAATAAAAATTCGGCACATCGGCGCCCAAAAAATACCGATTTCCGATTGTTATGAAAACTTTCAGATTAATCGGTCGACCTCTAATTCAGACCCCTTGACCCTTTTCCACATTGTGACCTAAGGCCTACAGCCTTATTCTAACAAAACATCCTCAGCAATCGACACAGAATACCCCATAAGGACAAAGCGAAAACAGGTTTAGAATTTTTAGCAAACGTATTAAATAGAAAAAAAGACCATATTTACATAAGACAGGATTGTGTTGAGACACAGATCTGGGGAAACGGTACTAAAAAATGTCTGCAGCATTGGAGCTCCCCAAGAACACATTGGCCTCCATCATTATTAAATGGAAGAAGTTTGGAACCACCAAGATCATCCTAGAGTTGGACGCCCAGCCAAACTGAGCCATCAGGGGAGAAGGGCCTTGGTCAGGGAGGTGACCAAGAAGTCGATTGTCACTCTGACAGAGTCCCAGAGTTCCTCTGTTGAAATGGTTGTCCTTCTGGAAGGTTCTCCCATCTCTGCAGTACTCCACCAATCAGGTCTTTATGGTAGTGGCCATACGGAAGCCACTCCTCAGTAAAAGGCACATGACAGCCCGCTTGGAGTTTACCATCTCAGATGATGAGAAACAAGATTCTCTGGTCTGATGAAACCAAGATTGAACTCTTCGGCATGAATGTCAACCGTCACGTCTGGAGGAAACCTGGCACCATCCCTACGGTGAAGCATGGTGGTGGCACCATCATCCTGTGTTGATGTTTTTCAGTGGCAGGGACTAGGAGACTAGTCAGTATTGAGGCATAGATGAACGGAGGAAAGTACAGAGATCCTTGATGAAAACCTGCCTCAGAGCACTAAGGACCCCAGACTGGGGTGAAGGTTCACCTTCCAACAAGACAATGACCCTAAGCATACAGCCAAGACAATGCAGCAGTGGCTTCGGGACAAGTCTCTGAATGTCCTTGTGTGGCCCAGCCAAAGCCCGGACTTGAACCTGATCGAACATCTCTGGAGAGACCTGAAAATAGCTGTGCAGCGACGCTCCCCATCCAACCTGACAGAGCTTGAGAGGATCTGCAGAGAAGAATGGGAGAAACTCTCCAAATACAGGTGTACCAAGCTTGTAGCATGATACCAAGAAGACTCAAGGCTGTAATCGCTGCCAAAAGTGCTTAAACAAATTACAGAGTAGAGAGTCTGAATACTTATGTAAATGTGATAATATATATATTATTTTTCTTCAAATTTGCGTTGTTATTATGGGATATTGGGTGTAGCTTGATAAATGTTTTATTTAATCCGTATTAGAATAAGGCTAGTGTAATAAAATGTGGGGGATATCAAGGACTCTGAATACTTTCCGAATGCACTGTATATACAAACAACTTTCTTATGTGTTTATTTCTTCCCTCATGCTCTCTTTTGTTACACACTCTCCCCTTCTGATTTGGTACGACCCAGGAGAGGTGCCATTTAACCACGAGATCCTCAGAGAAGCCAATGCTTTGTGCCATAGACTGCCTGTTCTCAGCACCATCAAATTCAAGACCGACTTCTACGATGTAAGTTGTCCCCACTTAGGCACTTGGCCTCAGTTATGTGGTAGTCTGCCTAGTTGGAAGGATAATGAACATACATATTTTGCTGAATTCCAACATTAAATCACTCAAGGGTGTTTACTCATTTAATAACCTGTTGAAGCCAGGAGTTCCTCACGAGGAACACCACCCCCCCCGTCCAGCTCAACCCGTGGCGCATGGAACGCAAAAATATTCTTAGAAATATTTGGCACAGTACTGTGAAAGCATATGAATCTCCTTCCTTCTATCCTCAGCAATGCAATGACGTGGGCCTCATGGCTTACCTAGGTACCATCACCAAGACCTGCTACAGCATGAACCAGTTCATCAACAAGTTCAACGTCTTGTACGACAGACAGGGCATCGGCCGGAGGATGAGAGGACTGTTCTTTTGAGCGAGAGAGAGAGAGCGGGAGGGAGGGAGGGGGGGGGGCATGAAAGAAGATGTCACAAGAACTGCAAATGTTCATTTGCTTGTCTGTATTTTGTTAAGTTGTCTCATCGAACCAGTTTACTGTTTTCAAAGGTAGCAAATGCTAGAAGTGTCTCAGACCACTTGTCTATACCATAAAATCACACACAAACAAACTTCTCACTCGCAGTTTAAGGTTGGTGACTATTCACATTAACGAATCCATGTACACGAACAGAAATCACATTTTTTGCTTTGTTTTGTTCCATGTTTCTGTAAGTAATAAATAATCTGCAGATTTTTCGTGGGACTTTGATTCCTGTTTATCACAAAAATAAACGTGGATCAGAAAACCAGTCAGTATCTGGTGTGACCACCATTTGCCTCATGCAGCGCAACATCTTTTGTATAGAGTTGATTGTGGAGCGTTGTCCCACTTTTCTTCAATGGCTGTGCGAAGTTGCTGGGTATTGGCGGAAACTGGAACACACTGGTACACATCGATTCAGAGCATCCTAAACATGCTTAATGGGTGACGTCTGGCGAGTATGCAGGCCATAGAAGAACTGGGACATTTTCAGCTTCTAGGAATTGTGTGCAGATCCTTGCGGAACATGAGGTGATGGCAGCGGATGAACGGCACGACAATGGGCCTCAGGATCTCGTCACGGTATCCCTGTGCTTTCAAATTGCCATTGATAATGCAATTGTGTTCGTTGTCCGTAGCTTTTGCCATAACCCCACAATGTTGACATGAGCAAACCGCTCATCCGCACATAGCCATCTGCCCAGTAGAGTTGCAACGGATTCATCCATGAAGAGCACACTTTTCCAATGTGCTTGTGGCCATTGATGGTAAACATTTGCCCACTGAAGTCAGTTACGACACCGAACTGCAGTCCGGTCAAGACCCTGGTGAGAACGAAGAGCACCCAGATGAGCTTCCCTGCGATTGTTTCTGACCGTTTGTGCAGAAATCTTCAGTTGTGCAAACCCACAGTTTCATCAGTTGTCCTTGTGGCTGGTCTTAGAAGATCCCGCAGGTGAAGAAGCTGGACGTGGAGGTCCTGGGCTGGTACGGTTACACGTAGTCTGGGGTAGTGAGGCCAGTTGAAATTCTCTAAAATGAAGTTGGAGGTGGCTTATGGTAGAGAAGTTAACATTATCTGGTGGACATCCTTGCAGTCAGCATGCCAATTGCACGCTCCTTCAAAACTTGAGATCTGTGGCATTATGATGTGACAAACACCCAACGGCTAAGACTTTTAGAGTTGAGATCCTAATGTATAATAGCTATTTGGCAGGTGTTTTATCTAAAGCGACTTACAGTAGTGCTTCCATTTCTGGCGTGGACAGGCGTACACTGGTATCTGAAACAGTTACGCAAGAGCCCTGTTTATATCTGGGCAAACATGCGTCCTTGGACTTATCCACATTCTGATTGTGCTGGTCGTAAATTGTCTCATCTGTCTGCATTTTGTCCAGATATCCTGTCCCCTCCCCTGTATGCAAATTATTTGACATTGATGACATTTACAGGTGATGCAATCAAGTTAAGTCACCTGTAGAGGGTGGGATAATTATGGTTTAAATTTCCAGGTCCCTCTACACTTGTAAGATATCCAGACAATGCTTGTCTGATGACATCCAGAGTTTTAAGGGAGCCTGTAGTCAAGTAGATACAGAGCCTTCAGAGAGTATTCCCTTTGACTTTATCCACATTTTGTTGTTACAGCTTGAATTTAAAAGGGATTGAATTGAGATTGTTTAACGACACACAATACTTCATGTCAAACTGAAATTATGGTTTTAGAAATGTTTACAAATAAATTAAATCAAACGCTAAATTGTCTTGACTCAAGTAGTAAACCACTTATGGCAAGCCTAAATAAGTTGGAGTAAAAATGTGCTTAAACACACAAATAGTCATTTAAAAATCATGTTAAACACCATCTCGTCACTGTACCCCACATGTACAATTATCTGTAAGGTCCTCATGATGCCAATTATTTTGTGAAGTGCACCAGTCCCTCTTGCAGCAAAGCACCCCCACAACATGATGCTGCCACCCCTGTGCTTCACAGTTGGGATGGTGTTCTTCGGCTTGCAAGCCTCCCCCTTTTCCCTCCAAACATAGCGATGGTCATTATGGCCTAACAGTTCTATTTTTGTTTCATCAGAGGAGAGGACATTTGTCCCCATGTGCAGTTGCATACTGGCCTTTTTATGGCGGTTTTGGAGCAGTGGCGGCTTCTTCCTGGTTTAGTGTTCCTTTCAGGTTTTTTCGATATAGGACTCGTTTTACTGTGGATATAGATACTTTTGTACCTGTCTCCTCCAGCATCTTCACAAGGTCCATTGCTGTTGTTCTAGGATTGATTTGCACTTTTTGCACCAAAGAACGTTCATCTCTAGGAGACAGAACGCATCTCCTTCCTGAGTGGTATGACGGCTGCGTGGTCCCATGGTGTTTATACTTGCGTGCTATTGTTTGTACAGATGAACGTGGTACCTTCAGGCGTTTGGAAATCGCTCCCAAGGATGAATCAGACTTGTGGAGGTCTACAATTTCTTTTCTGAGGTCTTGGCTGATTTCTTTTGATTTTCCCATGATGTCAAAGCAAAGATGCACTGAGTTTGAAGGTAGGCCTTGAAATACATCCAAAGGTACACCTCCAATTGACTCAAATTATGTCAATTAGCCTATCAGAAGCTTCTAAAGCCATGACATCATCAACTGGAATTTTCCAAGCTGTTTAAAGGCACAGTCAATTTAGTGTATGTCAACTTCTGACCCTCTGGAATTGTGATACAGTGAATTATAAGTGAAATAATCTGTCTGTAAACAATTGTTGGAAAAATTACTTGTGTCATGCACAAAGTATATGTCCTAACTGACTTGCCAAAACTAGTTTGTTAAAAAGAAACTTGTGGAGTGGTTGAAAAACAAGTTTTAATGACTGTAACCTAAGTGTATGTAAACTTCCGACTTCAACTGTATATGGTTAGCAGATGTTATTGCGAGTGTAAGGAAATGCTTGTGCTTCTAGTTCTGACAGTGCAGCAATATCTAACAATTCCACAACAAATACCTAACCCACAAATCTACATAAGGAATGGAATAAGAATATATAAATATGGATGAACAATGTCAGAGCGGCATAAGCTGAAGCTAAAATGATAGTATAGAATACAGTATATACAGTGGGGAGAACAAGTATTTGATACACTGCCGATTTTGCAGGTTTTCCCACTTACAAAGCATGTAGAGGTCTGTAATTTTTTATCATAGGTACACTTCAACTGTGAGAGACAGAATCTAAAACAAAAATCCAGATAATCACATTGTATGATTAAGTAATTAATTTGCATTTTATTGCATGACATAAGTATTTGATACATCAGAAAAGCAGAACTTAATATTTAATATTCAATTAGAGATCATACAGTGCCTTGCGAAAGTATTCGGCCCCCTTGAACTTTGCGACCTTTTGCCTCATTTCAGGCTTCAAACATAAAGATATAAAACTGTATTTTTTTGTGAAGAATCAACAACAAGTGGGACACAATCATGAAGTGGAACGACATTTATTGGATATTTCAAACTTCAAACTTTAACAAATCAAAAACTGAAAAATTGGGCTTGCAAAATTATTCAGCCCCTTTACTTTCAGTGCAGCAAACTCTCTCCAGAAGTTCAGTGAGGATCTCTGAATGATCCAATGTTGACCTAAATGACTAATGATGATAAATACAATCCACCTGTGTGTAATCAAGTCTCCGTATAAATGCACCTGCACTGTGATCGTCTCAGAGGTCCGTTAAAAGCGCAGAGAGCATGAAGAACAAGGAACACACCAGGCAGGTCCGAGATACTGTTGTGAAGAAGTTTAAAGCCGGATTTGGATACAAAAAGATTTCCCAAGCTTTAAACATCCCAAGGAGCACTGTGCAAGCGATAATATTGAAATGGAAGGAGTATCAGACCACTGCAAATCTACCAAGACCTGGCCGTCCCTCTAAACTTTCAGCTCATACAAGGAGAAGACTGATCAGAGATGCAGCCAAGAGGCCCATGATCACTCTGGATGAACTGCAGAGATCTACAGCTGAGGTGGGAGACTCTGTCCATAGGACAACAATCAGTCGTATATTGCACAAATCTGGCCTTTATGGAAGAGTGGCAAGAAGAAAGCCATTTCTTAAAGATATCCATAAAAAGTGTTGTTTAAAGTTTGCCACAGGCCACCTGGGAGACACACCAAACATGTGGAAGAAGGTGCTCTGGTCAGATGAAACCAAAATTGAACTTTTTGGCAACAATGCAAAACGTTATGTTTGGCGTAAAAGCAACACAGCTGAACACACCATCCCCACTGTCAAACATGGTGGTGGCAGCATCATGGTTTGGGCCTGCTTTTCTTCAGCAGGGACAGGGAAGATGGTTAAAATTGATGGGAAGATGGATGGAGCCAAATACAGGACCATTCTGGAAGAAAACCTGATGGAGTCTGCAAAAGACCTGAGACTGGGACGAAGATTTGTCTTCCAACAAGACAATGATCCAAAACATAAAGCAAAATCTACAATGGAATGGTTCAAAAATAAACATATCCAGGTGTTATAATGGCCAAGTCAAAGTCCAGACCTGAATCCAATCGAGAATCTGTGGAAAGAACTGAAAACTGCTGTTCACAAATGCTCTCCATCCAACCTCACTGAGCTCGAGCTGTTTTGCAAGGAGGAATGGGAAAACATTTCAGTCTCTCGATGTGCAAAACTGATAGAGACATACCCCAAGCGACTTACAGCTGTAATCGCAGCAAAAGGTGGCGCTACAAAATATTAACTTAAGGGGGCTGAATAATTTTGCCCGCCCAATTTTTCAGTTTTTGAATTGTTAAAAAAGTTTGAAATATCCAATAAATGTCGTTCCACGTCATGATTGTGTCCCACTTGTTGTTGATTCTTCACAAAAAAATACAGTTTTATATCTTTATGTTTGAAGCCTGAAATGTGGCAAAAGGTCGCAAAGTTCAAGGGGGCCGAATACTTTCGCAAGGCACTGTATGTTTCCTGTAGTTCTTGACCAGGTTTGCACACACTGCAGCGGGGATTTTGGCCCATTCCTCCATTACAGACCTTCTCCAGATCCTTCAGGTTTCTAGGCTGTCGCTGGGCAATACGGACTTTCAGCTCCCTCCAAAGATTTTCTATTGGGTTCAGGTTTGGAGACTGGCTTGGCCACTCCAGGACCTTGAGATGCTTCTTACGAAGCCACTCCTTTGTTGCCCTGGCTGTGTGTTTTGGGTCGTTGTCATGCTGGAAGACCCAGCCACGACCCATCTTCAATGTCAGAGTCCCTCTTACTGAGGGAAGGAGGTTGTACCTTTCATATTTATATTACAAAATCTGAGTTTACATTGGCGCGTTACATTCACTTGTTCCAAAAACATCCAGTGATTTTGCATAGCCACATCGATTCAACAGAAATACTCATCATAAATGTAGATGATAATACAAGTTATACACATGGAATTATAGATATACCTGTCCTTAATGCAACCGCTGTGTCAGATTTCAAAAAAACTTTACTGAAAAAGCAAACCATATAATAATCTGAGACGGCGCTCAGAACAATCAAGTCAAAATGGCCGCCATGTTGTAGTCAACATAAACCATAAATTACATGCTAAATATTCCCTTACCTTTGATCTTCATCAGAATGCACTCCAAGGAATCTCAGGTCCACAATAAATGCTTGATTTGTTCGATAGTGTCCGTTATTTATGTCCAATTAGCTACTTTTGTTAGCGCATTTGGTATACATATCCAAACGCTCGTTCTGGTCAGCGTTATGTCGGACAAAAATTTCTAAAAGTTATATTACAGGTCGAAGAAACATTTCAAACTAAGTACACAATCAATCATTAGGATGTTTTTAACATTAATCTTCAATAAAGTTCCAACCAGAGTATTCCTTTGTGTCTTCAGGAGCCATGGAACGCAGGTCGCAATCATGTGCAATGCGCGTGACCAGAAAATGGCTGACTGCCAGACACCTGATTCATTCTGCTGTCATTCAGTCCCACAACAGAGTAGAAGCCTCATTCAAATTTCAATAGACGGTTGACATCTATCTAGTGGAAGCCCTAGGAAGTGCAACATCATTAATATCTCAAGCGGATTTCAATGGGAACTGTGTTGAGTACATACCAGCCTCAGATTTCTCACTTCCTGGTTTGATTTCTCCTCAGGTTTTTGCCTGCCATATGAGTTCTGTTATACTCACAGACATCATTCAAACAGTTTCAGAAACTTCAGAGTGTTTTCTATCCAATACTACTAATAATATGCATATATTAGCAACTGAGACTGAGGAGCAGGCCGTTTACTTTGGGAACCTTATTTATCCAAGCTTCTCAATTACTGCCCCCCCCAGCCATAAGAAGTTTTAATGTGTGAAAGTTACATATTTCTAAAAAATATTTTTGAATTTTGCACGCTGCCTTGTCAGCGGAATGTTGTCGAGGGGATTCCGCCTGCGCTAGAAAGGTTAACCACGTTTTGATAATATAATAGGCTCCTTTTTTCAGAATTTTTGCCTGACTGACATGCCCAAAGTAAACTGCCTGTTACTCAGGCCCAGAGGCCAGGGTATGCATATAATCGGTATCATTGGATAGAAAATACTTTGAAGTTTGTATAAATGTTAAAGTAATGTATGAGACTATAACACAATTGATGTGGTAGCCAAAGAAAAACCAACCAGAATTTTTTTTTTTTAGATCCCATGTTCTTTCAATGGAAAGCTATTTAATTCCAGCTCCCAGATTGCAAATTCCTATGACTTCCACTAGATGTCAACAGTTTTGTTCAAGGTTTCAGGCTTGTAATTTGTAATTATGAAGAAGAAATATGAGTTTGGATACAGGGAGTCAAAGTTGAAATTAAGTCTTGGCGCGCGCCATGAAGAAGATTTTGTTTTTCTATTGAACGTTAAAGAAGTATTTCTTTCCGTATTAAATATTATAGTTTATTTACATTTTAGGGTTCCTGAGGATTGGATAGAAACATAGTTTGACTTGTTTTAACAAAGTTTAGCGGTAGTTTATTGGATTTCTTTGTCTGCATGTTGAAAGAGTGGATTACTGATATCGATGGCGCCAACTAAACATACTTTTTTGGGGTATAAAGAAGGATTTTATCTAACAAAATGACCATGCATGTTGTAGCTATTTGTGATCTTCCTGTCTGGGTTAGCGCCCCCTCTTGGGTTGTGCCGTGGCGGAGATCTCTGTGGGCTATACTCGGCCTTGTGGGCTATACTCGGCTAGGGTCAGTCTGTTATATCTGGAGTACTTCTCCTGTCTTATCCAGTGTCCTGTATGAATTTAAGTGTGCTCTCTCTAATTCTATGTTTCTTTCTCTCTCTCGGAGGACCTGAGCCCTAGGACCATGCCTCAGGACTACCTGGCATGATGACTCCTTGCTGTCCCCAGTCCACCTGGCCGTGCTGCTGCTCCAGTTTCAACTGTTCTGCCTGCTGCTATGGAACCCTGACCTGTTCACCGGACGTGCTACCTGTACCAGACCTGCTGTTTTCAACTCTCTAGAGACAGCAGGAGCGGTAGAAATACTGAAAAGCCAACTGACATTTACTCCTGAGGTGCTGACTTGCTGCACCCTCGACAACTACTGTGATTATTATTATTTGACCATGCTGGTCATTTATGAACATTTGAACATCTTGGCCACGTTCTGTTATAATCTCCACCCGGCACAGCCAGAAGAGGACTGGCCACCCCTCATAGCCTGGTTTCTCTCTAGGTTTCTTCCTAAGTTTTGGCCTTTCTAGGGAGTTTTTCCTAGCCACCGTGCTTCTACAGCTGCATTGCTTGCTATTTGGGGTTTTAGGCCGGGTTTCTGTACAACACTTTGAGATATCAGCTGATGTAATAAGGGCTATATAAATCAATTTGATTTGATTTGATGAAGCCTGTGCTGGTTGAAAAATACGTTGTGGGGCGCCGTCCTCAAACAATCGCATGGTATGCTTTCGCTGTAAAGCTTATTGTAAATCTGACAATGCAGTTAGATTAACAAGAATTTAAGCTTTTAACCGATATATTTATTTGAATTGCACCCTCCATTTTCACCAGATGTTGTCGGCAGGTGTCTCGCTAGCGGGACGTCTAGCCTTAAGAAGATTTATATTGTATGTTGTCAACAAACATGGTGCCACACATAGGCCGTATTTAGCTTAGCATTAGCTCAGCATAACCAGTACAACCTTCCAAAAAGTATTTTACACATATCATATGTGTCCATTACAATCTATGCAAGAATTGGAATGCATGGTTTGTCACCAAAACTTGAAAACATGTGAATAAAACAGTATACATTATGTTCCATACGCATGAAGTGCTCCAGTGGAAACGCCAACACGATATACAGAAACTATAGTGAGGCACTTTGATAGGAACACACACATGTCCAAAGTTATTATTAGTAAGAAAAAAAAGAAAGAAAATGTGGGCGCCAGCCGTAAAACGTGCCGGGGGAAAGAGTTTGTGCAGGTTCTGTTCTGACTGGAGATGCGCAAAGGTCTGCATACTTCATCTGGGGAAACACTGGGGAAGTGCTTGGGCTCTCGTCGAAGATGGTTCCGTAATGCCATCAGTAACTTTTTCAATCCAAGACAGTGTAGCAGTCGGAGGTCTTTTAACTTTGTCTTTTGTCCTGTGTATATATTTTTGTATATTTTTTCTTCGCATATATTTTTTTATATTTTTCTTAACCTCAACTTCAACATACTCTCCTGCAATCCGCCTCACCAATTGTGGTACGGATCTGCTATTTTCTTTAATTCAGAATCGGAACCCCCAACAGAAGCTAGCTAGCTACTAGATAATAGTCAGCTAACCACTGTTAGCAGCCATCAGCTAACCTTTAGCCCGGACAACTCTTGCCAGTCTGCACTGCGCGATTCAAACCAGAGCATATCAGACATATTTTTCTCAATTTCTCCAGATTCCTACCGTAAGCTCTGAACCTTTTCACCTGCATCATCACAGCTAGCTAGCTGCTATCTGAGTGACCACTCCTGGCTAACGTCTCTGTCCCAACGCAAGCACCAATTAGCCTGGAGGTAGCCTATGCTAGGTAGCCTCAGCCACTCCTTGGGCTACAATACCTATTTTGCCAATTGGCCTAGACCCTTTTTACTGCCGATACGGAGCCCCGCCGAGCCATCATGACTAGAGTACCAACATAATCTGCCCGAGGTTGGTTTTTCAATAGGCTCCCCTGTCGCAACGTGCCCTGAATAGCCCGCCTGCTATCCGCTGCCCGCTAGCTGTCTAGAGCATATTTGACTGTTCGCTAAAGAGGCCCGTCTGACAATTTCTTGGGCCACTATAACTATTTTGCCAATTGGCCTGGAGCCTTTTACTACACGGAGCCCTGCATCCATCACGACTGGTCTGCCGGCGTAACCGCACGAGGGGGCTACAACAGTCTTCTTCTGTCGCAACGTCCCTCTAAGGCCTTTCTGTTAATTTGCTAACCACGGCCAGCTAGCTGTCTGAATCACCGTGTCTCCAGCCTGCCTAGCTATTCACTGGACCCCTATGATCACTCGGCTACGCATAGCTCTCCGAAATGGCAATATGCCTTGTCCATTGCTGTTTTGGTTAGTGATTATTGTCTTATTTCACTGTAGCCTCCAGCCCTACTGTCATGATTGTTGTTGTAAGAAATGGACCAGTTCCACATGTTTAATTAATGAAACTCACCAAAACAATACAGAAACAAACGAAACGTGAAGTCATGGAGTGCTAACATGCAACTACACAAACAAGATCCCACAAAGCACAATGGGGAAATGGCTGCCAATGATAAACAGCTGTCTCTGATTGGAAACCATACCAGGCCAGCATAGAAAATATCAACCTAGATAGGAACACCCCCCTCCCCCCCTTAGTCACACCCTGACCAAACCAAAAGGGAGAATAACAAGGCTCTCTATGGTCAAGGCGTGACACCTACTCAATATGCCTTAGCTAAACCCTTTAGTTCCATCTCCCACACATGCAGTGACCGCACCTGGTTTAAATTATGTTTCTAGAGACAACACCTCTCTCATCATCACTCAATGCCTAGGTTTACCTCCACTGTATTCACATCCTACCATACCTTTGTCTGTACATTATGCCTTGAATCTATTCTACCGTGCCCAGAAACCTGCTCCTTTTACTCTCTGTTCCGAACGCACTAGACGACCTGTTCTTATAGACTTTAGCCGTGCCCTTATCCTACTCCTCCGCTGTTCCTCTGGTGATGTAGAGGTTAACCCAGGCCCTGCAGCCCCTAGCTCCACTCTCATTCCCCAGGCGTTCTCTTTTGATGACTTCTGTAACCGTAAAAGCCTTGGTATCGTTCATGTTAACATACCTAAGGGAACATTTCGGCATTTCGTGTATGATTAGTGAAAAAGTCCATATTGCAAATGTACGGTCCCTTACTAGACGTCCGAAATCGTTTGTAAAATTCGCGGTCGGCGTCGGGCCGTGCGGTAGGGCCGGACCTACCGGGAAGTCATCGAATGAACTTTGTCGGACATTCGGTTTCCGTTTAATAAAATAAACAAGTTTTGGACCATTTTTCCGCTATCCCGGAAATTCTCACAAGAGGGCATACGGAATCATATGGCAATTTGGCAAAACATCACGAGTCACGACGGGGCCTTATCTCAAAAACGGAAAATATTTCGAAGCCGAAACTTGGTGAGCGTAGGTTTGGCATAATGGGCAGTTGGCCCCGAACGGGATGGCGTCTAGGCCTCAACGGTTTTTGAGTTATGGCCATTTTTCTGGGATTAAAGGTCCAAAATGGAAATAGAGAAATTATTTTTCCACTTCAGATCAAAGTCAAGGAGCCTCCGGTGTCAATAAAAAAAGAACCAGCCATTTATCTATCGTCATTTAAGAGAAACGGAACAATGACAAATTGGTGATGGTCACAAATAGGCGTTTTTTTTTTTCAACAGTTACAGATCCAGTTGCAGGGTGTTCATACGAATCTTTTTAAAGTGTGCTGCGGAGCTCTGCGACATTTCTGTGATTTTCTGAAATAACACAATAACTCAGTTCTTAACGTAAAGACTTAAAACTCAGGATTATGTAAAGGCATACCCCAATCAGGATATGAGTTTATTTATAGCTTCCTGTGCCAACCAGAAGTGCCTTAAATGGTGTCATAGTGGCTGTTTCCAAGGGTTAAAAAGGTCAGATCTTTTCAAAACTTTTCAAAACCAAAATGGCATTCTGAAATCAACACAAACAATGGCATCACCATAGTCTCCAGACTGTGCTGAGTTCAACGAGCTATCCCGCTTGACCGTAGCTCGCTCGGTCTAGGCGCAGCGACCATTAGAATAGTAGGCCCAAAATGAAGCCTGCCCCACAACGTAATTTGATTTTGGGTGAGAGTGAGAGAACCGTTAGGGTGAGAAGAAAAATTCCACCACAGGAATGTTCCTAAGGTCCTCCCGATCTGTGCAAGCCTAACCTTGACCATGTGGCATTAACCCTTCACAGTAAAACAGGGTTTTTTGATCTCACAGATTACAGTGACATCTCTCCCCATAGGAATACATTGCCTGCACCCCTAAATTCAACCTGAAGCCTATATGGGTTATGAATGCCGTATGAACCTGTCTTCGGTACCAGTCCATCAGGCCACTATGAGGTCTACCTGTGTTGATTCTAAGCTTCCTGGACCAACCGGAAGTGGTTAAAATGCCCCTAAAAGTGTATATCCATACCCTGCCTGCAGTTTGACAGACATAGTGCATTCAAGCCTGTGTAAATCAGTCAATTCTTAACTTCTTGAGAATACTTGACACGCAGACGTCCCAAGTATGCCCCTGGAAATGCAAATGCGCTACGCTAAATGCTAAATGTACTCGTTACAACTCAATCTTTGATCAAAATTCACAAGCAGGGTATTGAATTAAAGCTACACTCGTTGTGAACCTAGCCAGCAAGTCAGATTTTTAAAATGCTTTTCGGCGAAAGCATCAGAAGCTATTATCTGATAGCATGCACCCCCCAAAATGCCAGCTCGACACGTAAACAACAGATTTTGCGATAGCCGGCGCTACCCAAAACGCAGAAATAAAATATAAAACATTCATTACCTTAGACGAGCTTCTTTCTTGGCACTCCTATATGCCCCATAAACATCACTATTGGGTCTTTTTTTCGTTTAAATCGGTCCATATATACCCAAAATAGCTTTGTATGGAAGTTGTGTCATTCAGAAAAAATCATCGTTTTTAAACGCTGCGTAATTTTTTAAAATTAAAAAAGTCGACGATAAACTTTCACAAAACACTTCGAAATCCTTTTGTAATCCAACTTTAGGTATTAGTAAACGTTTATAATCTATCAAAATGATTACAGGGCGATGTCTCTTCAATAGGTCTTCACTTCAAAAACAATGCCATCTGATATCTCCCTCAACTGCATCCGGGTGAAGACTGGGAAAATGGAGGTCAGATAGATGGATTTTCCAACAATTAATTCAATTGAAAATTAGGACAATGGCGCCATCGTGCGGAATTTGTATGAATTGCAGGCAGATTCCCATTAAATTCTGTTCTCTTTTAACAACTGGTGGAAGTGACTTATGGAAATTATTTTTTGCTTTCAGAGAGCAGTTTTTCTTGCGTTTTTCAATGAAACACACGATCTGTTATAGTCACAGCCGTGATTTAACCAGTTTTATAAACTTCAGAGTGTTTTCTATCCACACATACTAATCATATGCATATACTATATTCCTGGCATGAGTAGCAGGACGCTGAAAAGTTGCGCGATTTTTAACAGAATTTTCAAAAAAGGAGGGGGTAGAAGTAAGAGGTTTTAACATAAAGACTTAAAACTCAGGATTCTGTAAAAGCATACCCCAATGAGGATATGTGTTGACTTATTAGCTTCCTGTGCCAACCAGAAGTGCCATAATTGGTGTCTCAGGGGCTGTTTCGAAGGGTTAAAAAAGTCAGATCTGTCCAAAACTTCATATATGTGATTAGGCAACCCCCATGAACTGTAAATCAGTCATTTTTCCCCAAACAAATCAAAGGAAAAAAAAATCACACTAAAACACAACTTGGAAGGAGGGACGTATTGGGGTGCGTAGAGATAGACAGTGGCTGCAATAGTTAGCTTTGTTCGAGCTAAAAAAGAACGGTCAGACCTAGAGTTCCGAAACTTTAGAAACCTGTTCTAGACCTCCGGTCGATGGTGCGTGGTGAGTTACGTGGCTCTAGAAGGTTCTCGGACCGAGAAACAGCCTCGTACATTTGCAATACTTTCAATTCATTTTTGCATCACGAAAATGACGACGTTTAGAAAAGTCTCAGAGACGCAAGGCTAGGTGCATTGAAACCGTCTCGGCCCATAGAGACGGACCCCAACGTTTCTGTCCGATAGCTCGTTCAAGGACCCCGTAGCAAGGCATGGAAATAAGTGGATTTTCAGCACCAATTAGGGTTTTTCTCGGACACCAAATGACCTATCAAGCCGAAACTCGGGATTCGGGGTCGCCTCACATAGGCCTTCACATAATGTCCGAACTGGACCCGCAGCTAGAACGTAACTATGTGTTTTACCTTTTTATTATGTTTTCAACTGAAGGCGCTGTGAATTATGGGCCTGCTCTGACATATGTGATAGTTGGCTTCTAAATGAGTAGGAAAAAGTGGGTTTGGTGTCAATTGATATCCGTTTGGTGTCATAATGACATCTAATTGACTGATGGACACTGACTTGCTAGTTGACTTTTGTGCATTTGCAATATGTTTAAACGGAGAGGGACCATCACCAAAAAGGCATTCTGAAATCAACACAAAAAATGGCATCACCATAGTCTCCAGACTGTGCCGAGTTCAACGAAACGCCCCGCTTGACCGTAGCTCGTTCTGAGTGCAGCGAACTTGAAAAAAGAAGGCCCAAAATGAAGCCTGCCCCACAATGTCATTTGATTTTGGGTGGCAGTGAGAGAACCGTTAGGGTGAGAAGCACAATTCGACCTCAGGTATGTTTCTGAGGTCCTCCCGATCTGTGCAAGCCTAACCTTGACCGTGTGGAATTAACCCTTCACAGTAAAAAGGTGTTTACTTGAAACAGCTTGCTTTGACTTCTCTCCCCATAGGAATACATTGCCTGCACCTCTAAATTCAACCTGAAGCCTATGTGGGTTATGAATGCCTTATGAACCTGTCTTCTATGACAGTCCATCAGGCCACTATGAGGTCTACCTGTGTCGAATCTAAGCTTCCTGGAGCAACCGGAAGTGGTTAAAATCACCCTAAAAGTGTTTACCCATACCCTGCCTGCAGTTTGATAGACATAGTGCATTCAACCCTGTGTAGATCAATCAATTCTTAACGTAAAGACTTAAAACTCAGGATTCTGTAAGTGGCTATGTCAATCAAGACATGTGTTTACTTATAGCTTCCTGTGCCAACCGGAAGTGCCTTTAATTGGGTCACACTCTCTGTTTCGAAGGGTTAAAAAAGTCACATCTCTCCAAAACTTCATATGTGTGACTAGGTAACCCTTCTGAACTGTAAATCAGTCATTTCTCCCAACAGATGTCAAAGAAAAGCTCCCTCACACACACACAGGAAGGATGGAGTGATAAAGTGCGGTGCTTAAAGACACAGAGAGTAGTAAATGGCATTACCATAATCCCTAGGCCATACCGAGTTCAACGAGATATCCCGCTTGACCGTAGCTCGCTCGGTCTAGGCGCAGCGACCATTAGAATAGTAGGCCCAAAATGAAGCCTGCCCCACAATGTCATTTGATTTTGGGTGAGAGTGAGAGAACCGTTAGAGTGAGAAGAAAAATTCCACCACAGTAATGTTCCTAAGGTCCTCCCGATCCGTGCAAGCCTAACCTTGACCGTGTGGCATTAACCCTTAATAGTTTAAAGAAGGTGTTTACATCAAACAGTTTGCATTGACTTCTCTCCCCATAGGAATACATTGCCTGCACCCCTAATTTCAACCTGAAGTCTATATGGGTTATGAATGCCGTATGAACCTGTCTTCGGTACCAGTCCATCAGGCCACTATGAGGTCTACCTGTGTTGATTCTAAGCTTCCTGGACCAACCGGAAGTGGTTAAAATCACCCTAAAAGTGTTTACCCATACCCTGCCTGCAGTTTGATAGACATAGTGCATTCAACCCTGTGTAAATCAGTCAATTCTTAACGTAAGGACTTAAAACTCAGGATTCCGTAACAGCATACCCCAATGAGGATATGTGTTGATTTATAGCTTCCTGTGCCAACCGGAAGTGCCATAATTGGTGTCTCAGGGGCTGTTTCGAGGGGTTAAAGTCTGATCTTTCCAAAACTTCATATGTGATTAGGCAACCCCCATGAACTGCAAATCAGTCATTTTTCCCCCAAAAATTAAAAGGAAAAAAAAATCACACTAAAACACAACTTGGAAGGAGGGACGTATTGGGGTGCGTAGAGACAGACAGTGGCTGCAATAGTTAGCTTTGTTCGAGCTAAAAAAGAACCATCAGACCTAGAGTTCCGAAACTTTAGAAACCTGTTCTAGACCTCCCGTCGATGGTGCGTGGTGAGTTACGTGTCTCTAGAAGGTTCTCGGACCGAGAAACAGCCTCGTACATTTGCAATACTTTCAATTCATTTTTGCATCACGAAAATGACGACATTTAGAAATGTCCCAGAGTCGCAAGACTAGGTGGATTGCGAACGTCTCGGCCCATATAGACAGACCCCAACGTTTCTGTCCGATAGCTCATTCAAGGACCCCGTAGCAAGTCATGGAAAATAGTGGATTTTCAGCACCAATTAGGGTTTTTCTCGGACACCAAATGACCTATCGAGCCGAAACTTGGGATTCGGGGTCGCCTCAGCTAGGCCAACACATAACATAAGAAATGGACCCGCAGCTAGAACGTAACTACGTGTTTTATGGTTTTTTTATGGTTTGAACCGAAGGCGTTGTGAATTTTGGGCCAGCTCTGAAGTATGTAATAGTTGGCTACTAAACGAGTTGGAAAAAGTGGGTTTGGTGTCAGTTTGTATCAGTTTGGTGGTCAGAATGATATCTAATTGACTGATGGACTCTTGTCCACTTGACTCTTGTACATTTGCAATATGTTTAAACAGTGAGGTACCATCACCAAAAGCGACATTCTGAAATCTACCCTAACGAGCGATTGAGATGAACCAGAATCACTGCAAAGCCATCCCGAGTTCCTCGGGCCAGTCAATTTCACATTCCTGCAGGATTTTTATAGCATGACAAATTCGTGATGGTACCTGCCCATTGAAACATATTGCAAATGCACAGTGACTTTGAAAAAGTAAGGAAACATAAACCAATGGACATAATGAAATCAACATTTTTTTTATTTTTGGGTGACCAGTTGCACGTGCATTTGCAATATGATTCTATAGTGAAAAAACATCACCAAAGTCACATTCTGAAATCAACCCTAACGAACGATTGAGATAAACCAGAATCACTGCAAAGCCATCCCGAGTTCATCGGGCCAGTCAATTTCACTTTCCTGCAGGATTTTTATAGCATGACAAATTCGTGATGGTACCTGCCCATTGAAACATATTGCAAATGCACAGTGACTTTGAAAAAGTAAGGAAACATAAACAAAAAAAATCAAAACATTTTTTGGGGGGTTACCAGCTGCACATTTTAGATCACCAGTTGCACATTTCAGATCACCAGTTGCACATTTCAGATCACCAGTTGCACGGAGGAAAATTGTTACTTTTGACTTTGACTTTTGACTTCCTATGACATCATATTGCAAATGGAGAAAACATATGCCTTATGCACAAGTAAAACAAAAAAAATTATGATAATACAAGTTGACAAAGGTATAGTTTGAGCAAAGTATAGTTTGAATTTTGAGCATGACAAATTCGTGATGGTACCTGCCCATTAAAACATATTGCAAATGCACAGTGACTTTGAAAAAGTAAGGAAACATAAACCAATGGACATAATGAAATCTTGATATTTTTGACTTTTGATTTTTGACTTCCTATGACATCATATTGCAAATGGAGAAAACATATGCCTTATGCACAAGTAAAAAAAATAAAAATATATATATGATAATAAAGTATGACTAAAGTATGTTGATAAAGTTCTTATACATGTGTTATTGACACAAAAATCGAAAGAATTTTGAAAAACGGTCCAGAAAGCACTTTTTTAAGGATGTGTGAAGTTTTTTACCAAATTTTGACATTTTTGACTTTTGACTTTTGACTTCCTATGAAATCATATTGCAAATGGACAAAACATATGCCTTATGCAATTTAAAAAAAAAAATGTATGATAACAAAATTGGACAAAAGTATATTCATACAGTTCTTACACATGTGTAATTGACAAAAAAATTTAAAGAATTTCGAAAAAAGGTCCAGAAAGCACTTTTTTAAGGGGTGATACGTTTTTTTTTTTTAAATCCTTTTTTCAAAATTTTGCTTTTGGATGTTGACTTGGGTTGCATTTGCAATATGAAAAACCCCGGTGGAGCGCACACGCCCCTGTTGGATTTTTGAAGTGTTACAATTGGCAATTGCCATATGGCATTTGCAATATACTTTGAACGAATCAACGCCGCTTTGGTTGGTATTGGACATCGTGTATATGGTTTGTCCAATGCCAATATTTTGCCATTCATTTTTGTACAATTCAGGGGGGTATTCCCTTACATTAGAAGCCTCCTCCCTAAGTTTGTTTTATTCACTCTGCCAACCTGGATGTCCTAGCCGTGTCTGAATCCTGGCTTAGGAAGACCACCAAGATCCCTGAAATGTCCATCCCTAACTATAACATTTTCCGACAAGATAGAACTGCCAAAGGGGGCGGAGTTGCAATTTACTGCAGATAGCCTGCAGAGTTCTGTTTTACTATCGAGGTCTGTGCCCAAACAATTTGAACTTCTACTGTTTAAAACCCACCTTTCCAGAATCAAGTCTCTCACCGTTGATACTTGCTATAGATCACCTTCTGCCCCCAGCTGCGCCCTGGACACCAAATGTGAATTGATTGCCCCCCATCTATCTTCTGAGCTACTGCTGTTAGGTGACCTAAACTGGGACACGCTTAACACCCCGGCCATCCTACAATCTAAGCTTGATTCCCTCAATCTCACACAAATGATCAATGAACCTACCAAATCAAATTTTATTTGTCACATGCACATGGTTAGCAGATTTTAATGCGAGTGTAGCGAGATGCTTGTGCTTCTAGTTCTGAAAAAAAGATGGCAAGATGCAGTAGATGATAGAGTACAGTATATACATATACATATGAGATGAGTAATGTAGGGTATGTAAACATTATTTAATGTGGCTAGTGATGCATTTAACATCAATTCCAATCAATTTCCATTATTAAAGTGGCTGGAGTTGAGTCAGTATGTTGGCAGCAGCCACTCAATGTTAGTGGTGGCTGTTTTAACAGTCTGATGGCCTTGAGATTGAAGCTGTTTTTCAGTCTCTCGGTCCCTGCTACCAGGTAGAAATTATCCGCCAAAATTTTTGCAACCCCTATTACTAGTCTGTTCAACCTCTCTTTCGTATCGTCTGAAATCCCAGAAGATTGGAAAGCTGCCACGGTCATCCCCTTCTTCAAAGGGGGAGACACTCCAGACGCAAACTGCCACAGACCTATATCTATCTATCCTACCCTGCCTTTCTAAGATCTTCGAAAGCCAAGTTAACAAACAGATCGCCGACCATTTTGAAACCCACCTTACCTTCTTAGCTATACAATCTGGTTTAAGAGCTGGTCATGGGTGCACCTCAGCCACGCTCAAGGTCCTAAACAATATCATAACCGCCATCGATAAGAGACATTACTGTGCAGCTGTATTCATCGACCTGGCCAAAGCTTTCGTTTAAGTAAATCACCACATTCTTATTGGCAGGCTCAACAGCCTTGGTTTCTCAAATGACTGCCTCGCCTGGTTCACCAACTACTTCTCAGACAGAGTTCAGTGTGTCAAATTGGAGGGCCTGTTGTCAGAACCTCTGGCAGTCTCTATGGGGGTGCCACAGGGTACAATTCTCAGGCCAACTCTCTTCTCTGTATATCAATGATCAATGATGTCGCTCTCACTGCTGGTTATTCTCTGATCCACCTCTATGCAGATGACACCATTCTGTACACTTCTGGCCCCTCCTTGGACACTGTGTTAACTAACCTCCAGACGAGCTTCAATGCCATATAACTCTCCTTCTGTGGCTTCCAACTGCTCTTGAATGCAAGTAAAACTAAATGCATGCTCTTCAACCGATCGCTGCCTACACCTGCCCGCCTGCCAAGCATCACTACTCTGGACGGTTCTGACTTAGAATATGTGGACATCTATAAATACCTAGGTGTCTGGTTAGACTGTAAACTCTTCTTCCGGTTATGATATTGTTTAAGCATATTATATTGTTTAATATATATATATATATATATATATATATATATATATTTTTTTTTTAAAGCCTTGAACATAAATTGTCTGCAACAGTGTGAAGTAATGAGGTGGAACATAAAACTGTTCAAAATAAAACATAGTAAAGCCTATAGATAATTAGCAGGATGTGTTTGAGGGCAGCACTGTCCTGTGAGTGCATTCTGACATCACGTGCATAAATGAAACTCACACTGGGGCGACGGTTATAGATATTTGGAACTCACATGTGAAAAGCTTAACAAAGGTCAAAACTGCTTCCGTCTGTATTAGGCTATGTCATCTCCAAACCAGCTGTAACGGATTTCCTCCTCTTCGTCTGAAGAGGAGTAAGGATCGGACCAAAACGCAGCGTGGTAAGTGTCCATATTGATTTATTCAAAAACACAACTGAACACTGGAACAAAATAACAAACGTGAAATATACAAACCGAAACAGTGCCGTGTGGCCCAAACACTCACACGGAAACAAACACCCACAAACCAAAAGTGAAACCCAGGCTACCAAAGTATGATTCTCAATCAAGGACAACAATTGACAGCTGCCTCTGATTGAGAACCATACTAGGCCGAACTCAAAAACATAGAAAAACAAACATAGACTGCCCACCCCAACTCACGCCCTGACCATACTAAAACTAAAAGAAAGACAAAAACAAAGAAACTAAGGTCAGAACGTGACACCAGCCCCCTCCCATCCCCCAGAGTTGTTTTATTTCAGATCTGAATGACCTCTACACGACCTCTAAAACAACCTATCCACAATGACGTAAATGCGTCACAGTAACGGAGAACTTTAACCCCTGTCAGGACCACTTTGTGCCACACACACACACACACACACACACACACCTAGTGTACCCGAGAACAACGATAGAACATGCTTTTAGAGCATGTGTGTGTTTTGTTTGTCACAGAGTGCTCGTTATGCGGACAGTCAGGCTGTCCAGGAGCTGGCCAACGACCAGGTGAGCTGTACTTTTTTGTACTTTTCCAAGCAAAGGGCACACGCCTTCATGCAATGCCTCTATAACGCCACACACCTGGGTCAGCAGAAGATCCAGATCCTGAGAAGGAAAGAGGTAGTGGGGTATAGAGTTAGTGGGGTAGAGAGTTAGTGGGGTAGAGAGTTAGTGGGGTAGAGAGTTAGTGGGGTAGAGAGTTAGTGGGGTAGAGAGTTAGCGGGGTAGAGAGTTAGCGGGGTAGAGAGTTAGCGGGGTAGAGAGTTAGCGGGGTAGAGAGTTAGCGGGGTAGAGAGTTAGCGGGGTAGAGAGTTAGTGGGGTAGAGAGGTAGAGAGTGAGTGGGGTAGAGAGGTAGAGAGGAAGAGAGTGAGTGGTGTAGAGGTAGAGAGGTAGACTGAGTGAGTGAGGTAGATAGGTAGAGATTGAGTGGGGTAGAGAGGTAGAGAGTGAGTGGGGTAATGAGTTAGTGGGGTAGAGTTAGTGGGGTAGAGAAGTAGAGAAGTAGAGAGCTAGAGGGTTAGAGATGTAGAGAGTTAGTGGAGTAGAGAGTTAGTGGCGTAGAGAGGTGGAGAGTTAGTGGGGTAGAGAGGTGGAGAGTTAGTGGGGTAGAGAGGTAGAGAGTGAGTGGGGTAGAGAGGTACAGAGTGAGTGAGTTAGTGGGGTAGAGAGTTAGAGAGTGAGTGGGGTAGAGAGGTAGAGAGTGAGTGGGGTAGAGAGCTAGAGGGTTAGAGATGTAGAGAGCTAGGGAGGTAGAGAGTTAGTGGAGTAGAGAGTGAGTGGGGTAGAGAGCTAGAGGGTTAGAGATGTAGAGAGCTAGGGAGGTAGAGTTAGTGGAGTAGAGAGTTAGTGGGGTAGAGAGGTAGAGAGTTAGTGGGGTAGAGAGGTAGAGAGTGAGTGGTGTAGAAAGGTAGAGCAGTAGAGAGGTAGTGGGGTAGATAGGTAGTGGGGTAGATAGGTAGTGGGGTAGAAAAGGTAGTGGGGTAGAGAGGAGAGAGGTAGTGGGGTAGAGAGGTAGTGGGGTAGTGGGGTAGAGAGGTAGTGGGGTAGAGAGGTAGAGAGGTAGTGGGGTAGAGAGGTAGAGAGGTATAGACTGAGTGGGGTAGAGATGTAGTGGGGTAGAGAGGTAGAGAGTTAGTGGGGTAGAGAGTGAGTGGGGTAGAGAGGTAGAGAGTGAGTGAGGTAGTGGGGTAGAGAGGTAGAGAGTGAGTGGGGTAGAGAGGTAGAGAGTGAGTGGTGTAGAGAGGTAGACTGAGTGGGGTAGAGAGTGAGTGAGTGAGTGGGGTAGAGAGTGAGTGAGTGAGTGGGGTAGAGAGGTAGAGAGTTAGTGGGGTAGAGAGTGAGTGAGTGAGTGAGTGGGGTAGAGAGGTAGAGAGGTAGAGAGGTAGAGAGCTAGAGAGTTAGTGGGGTAGTGAGTGAGTGGGGTAGAGAGGTAGAGAGTGAGTGGGGTAGAGAGGTAGATAGGTAGAGAGTAAGTGGGGTAGAGAGGTGGAGAGTTAGTGGGTTAGAGAGGTAGTGGGTTAGAGATGTAGGGAGGTAGAGAGTTAGTGGGGTAGAGAGTTAGTGGGGTACAGAGTTAGTGGGGTAGAGAGTTAGTGAGGTAGAGAGTTAGTGAGGTAGAGAGTTAGTAGGGTAGAGCCGTAGTGAGGTAGAGTTGTGTACAGCGGTAGAAGGGTTGAGGGGTAGTGAGTTAGATAGGAAGTGGGGTAGAGAGGTAGAGACTGAGTGGGGTAGAGAGGTAGAGAATGAGTGAGTTAGTGGGGTAGAGAGGTAGAGAGTGAGTGAGTTAGTGGGGTAGAGAGGAAGAGAGTGAGTGGTGTAGAGGTAGAGAGGTAGACTGAGTGAGTGAGGTAGATAGGTAGAGATTGAGTGGGGTAGAGAGGTAGAGAGGTAGAGAGTGAGTGGGGTAATGGGTTAGTGGGGTAGAGAGTTAGTGGGGTAGAAAGGTAGAGCGGTAGAGAGGTAGTGGGGTAGATAGGTAGTGGGGTAGTGAGGTAGAAAAGGTAGTGAGGTAGAAAAGGTAGAGGAGAGAGGTAGTGGGGTGGGGTAGTGGGGTAGAGAGGTAGTGGGGTAGAGAGGAGAGAGGTAGTGGGGTAGAGAGGTATTGGGGTAGAGAGGTAGTGGGGTAGAGAGGTAGAGAGGTAGTGGGGTAGAGAGTGAGTGGGGTAGAGGGGGAGAGAGTGAGTGGGGTAGAGGGGGAGAGAGTGAGTGGGGTAGAGGGGGAGAGAGGTAGTGGGGTAGAGAGTTAGTGGGGTAGAGAGGTAGAGAGGTAGTGGGGTAGAGAGGTAGATAGGTAGAGAGTGAGTGGGGTAGAGAGGTGTAGAGTTAGTGGGTTAGAGAGGTAGGGAGGTAGAGAGTGAGTGGGGTAGAGAGGTAGAGAGTGAGTGAGGAAGAGAGGTAGAGAGTGAGTGGGGTAGAGAGTGAGTGGGGTAGAGAGGTAGATAGGTAGAGAGTGAGTGGGGTAGAGAGGTGTAGAGTTAGTGGGTTAGAGAGGTAGGGAGGTAGAGAGTTAGTGGAGTAGAGAGTGAGTGGGGTAGAGAGGTAGAGAGTGAGTGGGGTAGAGAGGTAGATAGGTAGAGAGTGAGTGGGGTAGAGAGGTGGAGAGTTAGTGGGTTAGAGAGGTAGTGGGTTAGAGATGTAGGGAGGTAGAGAGTTAGTGGGGTAGAGAGTTAGTGGGGTAGAGAGTTAGTGGGGTAGAGAGTTAGTGGGGTAGAGAGTTAGTGGGGTAGAGAGTTAGTGAGGTAGAGAGTTAGTGAGGTAGAGAGTTATTAGGGTAGAGCCGTAGTGGGGTAGAGTTGTGTACAGCGGTAGAAGGGTTGAGAGGTAGTGAGGTAGAGAGTTAGTGGGGTAGAGAGTGAGTGAGTGAGTGGGGTAGAGAGGTAGAGAGCTAGAAAGTTAGTGGGGTAGTGAGTGAGTGGGGTAGAGAGGTAGATAGGTAGAGAGTGAGTGGGGTAGAGAGGTGGAGAGTTAGTGGGTTAGAGAGGTAGTGGGTTAGAGATGTAGGGAGGTAGAGAGTTAGTGGGGTAGAGAGTTATTGGGGTAGAGAGTTAGTGAGGTAGAGAGTTAGTGAGGTAGAGAGTTAGTAGGGTAGAGCCGTAGTGAGGTAGAGTTGTGTACAGCGGTAGAAGGGTTGAGAGGTAGTGAGTTAGAGAGGAAGTGGGGTAGAGAGGTAGAGACTGAGTCGGGTAGAGAGGTAGAGAGTGAGTGAGTTAGTGGGGTAGAGAGGTAGAGAGTGAGTGAGTTAGTGGGGTAGAGAGGAAGAGAGTGAGTGAGTTAGTGGGGTAGAGAGGAAGAGAGTGAGTGAGGTAGATAGGTAGAGATTGAGTGGGGTAGAGAGGTAGAGAGGTAGAGAGTGAGTGGGGTAATGGGTTAGTGGGGTAGAGAGTTAGTGGGGTAGCGAGGTAGAGCGGTAGAGAGGTAGTGGGGTAGAGAGATATTGGGGTAGTGAGGTAGAAAAGGTAGTGAGGTAGAAAAGGTAGTGGGGTAGAGAGGAGAGAGGTAGTGGGGTAGAGAGGTAGTGGGGTAGAGAGGTAGTGGGGTAGAGAG
The DNA here is from genome assembly GCF_045791955.1 of Oncorhynchus clarkii lewisi. Taxonomy (NCBI): domain Eukaryota; kingdom Metazoa; phylum Chordata; class Actinopteri; order Salmoniformes; family Salmonidae; genus Oncorhynchus; species Oncorhynchus clarkii. Next base: position 59,331,520 of record NC_092158.1, on the reverse strand, counting down.
GTAGAGAGGTAGTGGGGTAGAGACTGAGTGGGGTAGAGGGGGAGAGAGTGAGTGGGGTAGAGGGGGAGAGAGTGAGTGGGGTAGAGGGGGATAGAGGTAGTGGGGTAGAGAGTTAGTGGGGTAGAGAGGTAGAGAGGTAGTGGGGTAGAGAGGTAGATAGGTAGAGAGTGAGTGGGGTAGAGAGTGAGTGAGGTAGAGAGGTAGAGAGGTAGAGAGCTAGAGAGTTAGTGGGGTAGTGAGTGAGTGGGATAGAGAGGTAGAGAGTGAGTGGGATAGAGAGGTAGATAGGTAGAGAGCTAGACAGTTAGTGGGGTAGTGAGTGAGTGGGGTAGAGAGGTAGAGAGTGAGTGGGATAGAGAGGTAGATAGGTAGAGAGTGAGTGGGGTAGAGAGGTGGAGAGTTAGTGGGTTAGAGAGGTAGTGGGTTAGAGATGTAGGGAGGTAGAGAGTTAGTGGGGTAGAGAGTTAGTGGGGTAGAGAGTTAGTGGGGTAGAGAGTTAGTGGGGTAGAGAGTTAGTGAGGTAGAGAGTTAGTGAGGTAGAGAGTTAGTAGGGTAGAGCCGTAGTGAGGTAGAGTTGTGTACAGCGGTAGAAGGGTTGAGAGGTAGTGAGTTAGAGAGGAAGTGGGGTAGAGAGGTAGAGACTGAGTGGGGTAGAGAGGTAGAGAGTGAGTGAGTTAGTGGGGTAGAGAGGTAGAGAGTGAGTGAGTTAGTGGGGTAGAGAGGAAGAGAGTGAGTGGTGTAGAGGTAGAGAGGTAGACTGAGTGAGTGAGGTAGATAGGTAGAGATTGAGTGGGGTAGAGAGGTAGAGAGGTAGAGAGTGAGTGGGGTAATGGGTTAGTGGGGTAGAGAGTTAGTGGGGTAGAAAGGTAGAGCGGTAGAGAGGTAGTGGGGTAGATAGGTAGTGGGGTAGTGAGGTAGAAAAGGTAGTGAGGTAGAAAAGGTAGTGGGGTAGAGAGGAGAGAGGTAGTGGGGTAGAGAGGTAGTGGGGTAGAGAGGTAGTGGGGTAGAGAGGTAGTGGGGTAGAGAGGTAGAGAGGTAGTGGGGTAGAGACTGAGTGGGGTAGAGGTGGAGAGAGTGAGTGGGGTAGAGGGGGAGAGAGTGAGTGGGGTAGAGGGGGAGAGAGGTAGTGGGGTAGAGAGTTAGTGGGGTAGAGAGGTAGAGAGGTAGTGGGGTAGAGAGGTAGATAGGTAGAGAGTGAGTGGGGTAGAAAGTGAGTGAGGTAGAGAGGTAGAGAGTGAGTGGGGTAGAGAGGTAGATAGGTAGAGAGTGAGTGGGGTAGAGAGGTAGAGAGTGAGTGAGGTAGAGAGGTAGAGAGTGAGTGGGGTAGAGAGTGAGTGAGGTAGAGAGGTAGAGAGTGAGTGGGGTAGAGAGGTAGATAGGTAGAGAGTGAGTGGGGTAGAGAGGTGTAGAGTTAGTGGGTTAGAGAGGTAGGGAGGTAGAGAGTTAGTGGGGTAGAGAGTTAGTGGGGTAGAGAGTTAGTGAAGTAGACAGTTAGTGAGGTAGAGAGTTAGTGAGGTAGAGAGTTAGTGAGGTAGAGAGTTAGTGAGGTAGAGAGTTAGTGAGGTAGAGAGTTAGTGAGGTAGAGAGTTAGTAGGGTAGAGCCGTAGTGAGGTAGAGTTGTGTACAGAGGTAGAAGGGTTGAGAGGTAGTGAGTTAGAGAGGAAGTGGGGTAGAGAGGTAGAGACTGAGTGGGGTAGTGAGGTAATGGGGTAGAGAGGTAGAGAATTAGTGAGGTAGAAAGGTAGAGAGTTAGTGGGGTAGTGAGGCAGAGAGTTAGTGGGGTAGAGAGGTAGAGAGTTAGTTGGGTAGAGAGGTAGAGAAGTAGAAAGGTAGAGGGTTAGAGAGGTAGAGGGGTAGAGGGGTAGTGAGGTGGTGGGGTAGAGAGGTAGTGGGGTAGAGAGGTAGAGACGTAGATGCTGAGTGAGGTAGAGAGTGAGTGGGGTAGCGAGGTTGAGAGTGAGTGGGGTAGCGAGGTTGAGAGTGAGTGGGGTAGCGAGGTTGAGAGTGAGTGGGGTAGAGAGGTAGAGAGTGAGTGGGGTAGAGAGTGAGTGGGGTAGAGAGTGAGTGGGGTAGAGAGGTAGACAGTTAATGGGGTAGAGAGGTGGAAGGGTTGAGAGGTAGTGGGGTAAAGAGGTAGAGACTGAGTCGGGGTAGAGAGTTAGTGGGGTAGAGTTAGTGGAGTAGAAAGGTAGTGGGGTAGAGAGGTAGATAGGTAGAGAGTGAGTGGGGTAGAGAGTGAGTGGGGTAGAGAGGTAGATAGGTAGAGAGTGAGTGGGGTAGAGAGTGAGTGGGGTGGAGAGTTAGTGGGGTGGAGAGTTAGTGGGTTAGAGAGGTAGAGGGTTAGCGATGTAGGGAGGTAGAGAGGTAGAGAGTTAGTGGGGTAGAGAGTTAGTGAGGTAGAGAGTTAGTGAGGTAGAGAGTTAGTAGGGTAGAGCCGTAGTGAGGTAGAGTTGTGTACAGAGGTAGAAGGGTTGAGAGGTAGTGAGTTAGAGGAAGTGGGGTAGAGAGGTAGTGAGGTAGTAGGGTAGAGAGGTAGAGAATTAGTGAGGTAGAAAGGTAGAGAGTTAGTGGGGTAGCGAGGCAGAGAGTTAGTGGGGTAGAGAGTTAGTTGGGTAGAGAGGTAGAGAAGTAGAAAGGTAGAGGGTTAGAGGGTTAGAGAGTTAGAGGGTTAGAGAGGTAGAGAGGTAGTGGGGTGGAGAGGTAGAGACGTAGATGCTGAGTGAGGTAGAGAGTGAGTGGGGTAGAGAGGTAGAGAGTGAGTGGGGTAGAGAGGTAGAGAGTGAGTGGGGTAGAGAGTGAGTGGGGTAGAGAGTAAGTGGGGTAGAGAGTGAGTGGGGTAGAGTTAGTGGGGTAGAGAGGTAGAAGGGTTGAGAGGTAGTGGGGTAGAGTTAGTGGTGTAGAAAGGTAGAGCGGTAGTGGGGTAGAGAGGTAGATGGGTAGAGAGGTAGAGATGTAGATGCTGAGTGAGGTAGAGAGTGAGTGGGGTAGAGAGGTAGAGAGTGAGTGGGGTAGAGAGGTAGAGAGTGAGTGGGGTAGAGAGTGAGTGGGGTAGAGAGTGAGTGGGGTAGAGAGTGAGTGGGGTAGAGAGGTAGAGAGTGAGTGGGGTAGAGAGGTAGATAGGTAGAGAGTGAGTGGGGTAGAGAGGTGGAGAGTTAGTGGGTTAGAGAGGTAGAGGGTTAGAGATGTAGAGAGTTAGTGGGGTAGAGAGGAAGAGAGTGAGTGGTGTAGAGGTAGAGAGGTAGACTGAGTGAGTGAGGTAGATAGGTAGAGATTGAGTGGGGTAGAGAGGTAGAGAGGTAGAGAGTGAGTGGGGTAATGGGTTAGTGGGGTAGAGAGTTAGTGGGGTAGAAAGGTAGAGCGGTAGAGAGGTAGTGGGGTAGATAGGTAGTGGGGTAGTGAGGTAGAAAAGGTAGTGGGGTAGAGAGGAGAGAGGTAGTGGGGTAGAGAGGTAGTGGGGTAGAGAGGTAGTGGGGTAGAGAGGTAGAGAGGTAGTGGGGTAGAGAGGTAGAGAGGTATAGACTGAGTGGGGTAGAGGGGGAGAGAGTGAGTGGGGTAGAGGGGGAGAGAGTGAGTGGGGTAGAGAGGTAGAGAGGTAGTGGGGTAGAGAGTTAGTGGGGTAGAGAGGTAGAGAGGTAGTGGGGTAGAGAGGTAGATAGGTAGAGAGTGAGTGGGGTAGAGAGTGAGTGAGGTAGAGAGGTAGAGAGTGAGTGGGGTAGAGAGGTAGATAGGTAGAGAGTGAGTGGGGTAGAGAGGTGTAGAGTTAGTGGGTTAGAGAGGTAGGGAGGTAGAGAGTGAGTGGGGTAGAGAGGTAGAGAGTGAGTGAGGTAGAGAGGTAGAGAGTGAGTGGGGTAAAGAGTGAGTGAGGTAGAGAGGTAGAGAGTGAATGGGGTAGAGAGGTGTAGAGTTAGTGGGTTAGAGAGGTAGGGAGGTAGAGAGTTAGTGGGGTAGAGAGTTAGTGGGGTAGAGAGTTAGTGGGGTAGAGAGTTAGTGAAGTAGAGAGTTAGTGAGGTAGAGAGTTAGTGAGGTAGAGAGTTAGTGAGGTAGAGAGTTAGTGAGGTAGAGAGTTAGTGAGGTAGAGAGTTAGTGAGGTAGAGAGTTAGTGAGGTAGAGAGTTAGTGAGGTAGAGAGTTAGTGAGGTAGAGAGTTAGTAGGGTAGAGCCGTAGTGAGGTAGAGTTGTGTACAGAGGTAGAAGGGTTGAGAGGTAGTGAGTTAGAGAGGAAGTGGGGTAGAGAGGTAGAGACTGAGTGGGGTAGAGAGGTAGTGAGGTAGTGGGGTAGAGAGGTAGAGAATTAGTGAGGTAGAAAGGTAGAGAGTTAGTGGGGTAGCGAGGCAGAGAGTTAGTGGGGTAGAGAGGTAGAGAGTTAGTTGGGTAGAGAGGTAGAGAAGTAGAAAGGTAGAGGGTTAGAGAGGTAGAGGGGTAGAGGGGTAGTGAGGTAGTGGGGTAGAGAGGTAGAGACGTAGATGCTGAGTGAGGTAGAGTGAGTGGGGTAGCGAGGTTGAGAGTGAGTGGGGTAGCGAGGTAGAGAGTTAGTTGGGTAGAGAGGTAGAGAAGTAGAAAGGTAGAGAGGTAGAGCTGTAGATGCTGAGTGAGGTAGAGTGAGTGGGGTAGAGCGGTAGAGAGTGAGTGGGGTAGAGAGGTAGAGAGTGAGTGGGGTAGAGAGTGAGTGGGGTAGAGAGTGAGTGGGGTAGAGAGTGAGTGGGGTAGAGAGGTGGAGAGTTAGTGGGTTAGAGAGGTAGAGGGTTAGAGATGTAGAGAGTTAGTGGGGTAGAGAGTTAGTGGGGTAGAGAGTTAGTGGGGTAGAGAGTTAGTGAGGTAGAGAGTTAGTGAGGTAGAGAGTTAGTAGGGTAGAGCCGTAGTGAGGTAGATTTGTGTACAGCGGTAGAAGGGTTGAGAGGTAGTGAGTTAGAGAGGATGTGGGGTAGAGAGGTAGAGACTGAGTGGGGTAGAGAGGTAGAGAGTGAGTGAGTTAGTGGGGTAGAGAGGAAGAGAGTGAGTGGTGTAGAGGTAGAGAGGTAGACTGAGTGAGTGAGGTAGATAGGTAGAGATTGAGTGGGGTAGAGAGGTAGAGAGTGAGTGGGGTAATGGGTTAGTGGGGTAGAGAGTTAGTGGGGTAGAGAAGTAGAGATGTAGAGAGCTAGAGGGTTAGAGATGTAGAGAGTTAGTGGAGTTGAGAGTTAGTGGCGTAGAGAGGTGGAGAGTGAGTGGGGTAGAGAGGTAGAGAGTGAGTGGGGTAGAGAGGTACAGAGTGAGTGAGTTAGTGGGGTAGAGAGGTAGAGAGTGAGTGGGGTAGAGAGGTAGAGAGTGAGAGGGGTAGAGAGCTAGAGGGTTAGAGATGTAGAGAGCTAGGGAGGTAGAGAGTTAGTGGAGTAGAGAGTTAGTGGGGTAGAGAGGTAGAGAGTTAGTGGGGTAGAGAGGTAGAGTGTGAGTGGTGTAGAAAGGTAGAGCAGTAGAGAGGTAGTGGGGTAGATAGGTAGTGGGGTAGATAGGTAGTGGGGTAGATAGGTAGTGGGGTAGAATAGGTAGTGGGGTAGAAAAGGTAGTGGGGTAGAGAGGAGAGAGGTAGTGGTGGAGAGAGGTAGTGGGGTAGAGAGGTAGTGGGGTAGAGAGGTAGAGAGGTAGTGGGGTAGAGAGGTAGAGACTGAGTGGGGTAGAGAGGTAGTGGGGTAGTGGGGTAGAGAGGTAGAGAGGTAGTGGGGTAGAGAGGTAGAGAGGTAGTGGGGTAGAGAGTGAGTGGGGTAGAGAGATAGAGAGTTAGAGAATGAGTGGGGTAGAGAGTTAGAGGGGTAGATAGGTAGTGGGGTAGTGAGGTAGAAAAGGTAGTGGGGTAGAGAGGAGAGAGGTAGTGGGGTAGAGAGGTAGTGGGGAAGAGAGGTAGTGGGGTAGAGAGGTAGTGGGGTAGAGAGGTAGAGAGGTATAGACTGAGTGGGGTAGAGGGGGAGAGAGTGAGTGGGGGAGAGGGGGAGACAGTTAGTGGGGTAGAGGGGGAGAGAGTTAGTGGGGTAGAGAGGTAGAGAGTGAGTGGGGTAGAGAGGTAGTGGGGTAGAGTTAGTGGAGTAGAAAGGTAGAGCGGTAGTGGGGTAGAGAGATAGATGGGTAGAGAGTGAGTGGGGTAGAGTTAGTGGGGTAGAGAGGGGGAGAGTTAGTGGGTTAGAGAGGTAGAGGGTTAGAGATGTAGGGAGTTAGTGGGGTAGAGAGTTAGTGGGGTAGAGAGTTAGTGGGGTAGAGAGTTAGTGGGGTAGAGAGTTAATAGGGTAGAGCCGTAGTGAGGTAGAGTTGTGTACAGAGGTAGAAGGGTTGAGAGGTAGTGAGTTAGAGAGGAAGTGGGGATGAGAGGTAGAGACTGAGTGGGGTAGAGAGGTAGTGAGGTAGTGGGGTAGAGAGGTAGAGAATTAGTGAGATAGAAAGGTAGAGAGTTAGTGGGGTAGCGAGGCAGAGAGTTAGTGGGGTAGAGAGGTAGCGAGTTAGTTGGGTAGAGAGGTAGAGAAGTAGAAAGTAGAGAGGTAGAGATGTAGAGAGTGAGTGGGGTAGAGAGGTAGAGAGTGAGTGGGGTAGAGAGGTAGAGAGTGAGTGGGGTAGAGAGGTAGAGAGTTAGTGGGGTAGAGAGTGAGTGAGTGAGTGGGGTAGAGAGGTAGAGAGCTAGAGTTAGTGGGGTAGTGAGTGAGTGGGGTAGAGAGGTAGAGAGTTAGTGGGGTAGAGAGGTACAGAGGTAGAGAGTTAGTGGGGTAGAGAGTGAGTGAGTTAGTGGGGTAGAGAGGTAGAGAGTGAGTGGGGTAGAGAGGTAGAGAGTGAGTGGGGTAGAGAGGTAGAGAGTGAGTGGGGTAGAGAGGTAGAGAGGGTAGAGAGTTAGTGGCGTAGAGAGGTAGAGAGCGAGTGGGGTAGAGAGTTAGTGGGGTAGAGAGTTAGTGGGGTAGAGCGGTAGAGAGGTAGTAGGTAGAGAGGTAGAGATGTAGAAGGGTTGAGAGGTAGTGAGTTAGAGACTGAGTGGGGTATAGAGTTAGTGGGGTAGAGAGGTAGTGGGGTAGAGAGGAAGTCAGGTAGAGAGGTAGTGGGGTAGAGAGGTGGAGAGCTAGTGGGGTAGAGAGATACAGAGGTAGAGACGCAGATGCTGAGTGGGGTAGAGAGGTAGAGAGTGAGTGAGGTAGAGAGTGAGTGGGGTAGCGAGGCAGAGAGTTAGTGGGGTAGAGAGTTAGTTGGGTAGAGAGGTAGAGATGTAGAAAGGTAGAGGGTTAGAGGGTTAGAGGGTTAGAGGGTTAGAGGGTTAGAGGGTTAGAGGGTTAGAGGGTTAGAGGGTTAGAGAGGTAGTGGGGTAGAGAGGTAGAGACGTAGATGCTGAGTGAGGTAGAGAGTGAGTGGGGTAGAGAGGTAGAGAGTGAGTGGGGTAGAGAGTGAGTGGGGTAGAGAGGTAGAGAGTGAGTGGGGTAGAGAGTGAGTGGGGTAGAGAGGTAGAAGGGTTGAGAGGTAGTGGGGTAGAGTTAGTGGAGTAGAAAGGTAGAGCGGTAGTGGGGTAGAGAGGTAGATGGGTAGAGAGTGAGTGGGGTAGAGTTAGTGGGGTAGAGAGGGGGAGAGTTAGTGGGTTTAGAGGTAGAGGGTTAGAGATGTAGGGAGTTAGTGGGGTAGAGAGTTAGTGGGGTAGAGAGTTAGTGGGGTAGAGAGTTAGTGGGGTAGAGAGTTAGTGGGGTAGAGAGTTAGTAGGGTAGAGCCGTAGTGAGGTAGAGTTGTGTACAGAGGTAGAAGGGTAGAGAGTTAGTGAGTTAGAGAGTTAGTGGGGTAGCGAGGCAGAGAGTTAGTGGGGTAGAGAGGTAGCGAGTTAGTTGGGTAGAGAGGTAGAGAAGTAGAAAGGTAGAGAGGTAGAGATGTAGATGCTGAGTGAGGTAGAGAGTGAGTGGGGTAGAGAGGTAGAGAGTGAGTGGGGTAGAGAGGTAGAGAGTGAGTGGGGTAGAGAGGTAGAGAGTTAGTGGGGTAGAGAGTGAGTGAGTGAGTGGGGTAGAGAGGTAGAGAGGTAGAGAGCTAGAGTTAGTGGGGTAGTGAGTGAGTGGGGTAGAGAGGTAGAGAGTTAGTGGGGTAGAGAGGTACAGAGGTAGAGAGTGAGTGGGGTAGAGAGGTAGAGAGTGAGTGGGGTAGAGAGGTAGAGAGTGAGTGGGGTAGAGAGGTAGAGAGGGTAGAGAGTTAGTGGCGTAGATAGGTAGAGAGCGAGTGGGGTAGAGAGTTAGTGGGGTAGAGAGTTAGTGGGGTAGAGCGGTAGAGAGGTAGTAGGTAGAGAGGTAGAGATGTAGAAGGGTTTAGAGGTAGTGAGTTAGAGACTGAGTGGGGTATAGAGTTAGTGGGGTAGAGAGGTAGTGGGGTAGAGAGGAAGTCAGGTAGAGAGGTAGTGGGGTAGAGAGGTGGAGAGCTAGTGGGGTAGAGAGATACAGAGGTAGAGACGCAGATGCTGAGTGGGGTAGAGAGGTAGAGAGTTAGTGAGGTAGAGAGTGAGTGGGGTAGAGAGGTAGAGAGTTAGTGGGGTAGAGATGTAGAGAGTGAGTGAGTTAGTGGGGTAGAGAGTGAGTGAGTGCGGTAGAAAGGTAGAGCGGTAGTGAGGTAGAAGGGTTGAGAGGTAGTGGGGTAGTGAGGTAGAGAGGTAGTGGGGTAGAGAGGAAGAGAGGTAGAGAGCTAGTGGGGTAGAGAGATACAGAGGTAGAGACGTAGATGCTGAGTTTGGTAGAGAGGTAGAGAGTGAGTGGGGTAGAGAGTGAGTGGGGTAGAGAGGTAGAGAGTGAGTGGGGTAGAGCCGTAGTGAGGTAGAGTTGTGTACAGAGGTAGAAGGGTTGAGAGGTAGTGAGTTAGAGAGGAAGTGGGGTAGAGAGGTAGAGACTGAGTGGGGTAGAGAGGTAGTGAGGTAGTGGGGTAGAGAGGTAGAGAATTAGTGAGGTAGAAAGGTAGAGAGTTAGTGGGGTAGCGAGGCAGAGAGTTAGTGGGGTAGAGAGGTAGCGAGTTAGTTGGGTAGAGAGGTAGAGAAGTAGAAAGGTAGAGAGGTAGAGATGTAGATGCTGAGTGAGGTAGAGAGTGAGTGGGGTAGAGAGGTAGAGAGTGAGTGGGGTAGAGAGGTAGAGAGCGAGTGGGGTAGAGAGTTAGTGGGGTAGAGAGTTAGTGGGGTAGAGAGTTAGTAGGGTAGAGCCGTAGTGAGGTAGAGTTGTGTACAGAGGTAGAAGGGTAGAGAGTTAGTGAGTTAGAGAGTTAGTGGGGTAGCGAGGCAGAGAGTTAGTGGGGTAGAGAGGTAGCGAGTTAGTTGGGTAGAGAGGTAGAGAAGTAGAAAGGTAGAGAGGTAGAGATGTAGATGCTGAGTGAGGTAGAGAGTGAGTGGGGTAGAGAGGTAGAGAGTGAGTGGGGTAGAGAGGTAGAGAGTTAGTGGGGTAGAGAGTGAGTGAGTGAGTGGGGTAGAGAGGTAGAGAGGTAGAGAGCTAGAGTTAGTGGGGTAGTGAGTGAGTGGGGTAGAGAGGTAGAGAGTTAGTGGGGTAGAGAGGTACAGAGGTAGAGAGTGAGTGGGGTAGAGAGGTAGAGAGTGAGTGGGGTAGAGAGGTAGAGAGTGAGTGGGGTAGAGAGGTAGAGAGGGTAGAGAGTTAGTGGCGTAGATAGGTAGAGAGCGAGTGGGGTAGAGAGTTAGTGGGGTAGAGAGTTAGTGGGGTAGAGCGGTAGAGAGGTAGTAGGTAGAGAGGTAGAGATGTAGAAGGGTTTAGAGGTAGTGAGTTAGAGACTGAGTGGGGTATAGAGTTAGTGGGGTAGAGAGGTAGTGGGGTAGAGAGGAAGTCAGGTAGAGAGGTAGTGGGGTAGAGAGGTGGAGAGCTAGTGGGGTAGAGAGATACAGAGGTAGAGACGCAGATGCTGAGTGGGGTAGAGAGGTAGAGAGTTAGTGAGGTAGAGAGTGAGTGGGGTAGAGAGGTAGAGAGTTAGTGGGGTAGAGATGTAGAGAGTGAGTGAGTTAGTGGGGTAGAGAGTGAGTGAGTGCGGTAGAAAGGTAGAGCGGTAGTGAGGTAGAAGGGTTGAGAGGTAGTGGGGTAGTGAGGTAGAGAGGTAGTGGGGTAGAGAGGAAGAGAGGTAGAGAGCTAGTGGGGTAGAGAGATACAGAGGTAGAGACGTAGATGCTGAGTTTGGTAGAGAGGTAGAGAGTGAGTGGGGTAGAGAGTGAGTGGGGTAGAGAGGTAGAGAGTGAGTGGGGTAGAGCCGTAGTGAGGTAGAGTTGTGTACATAGGTAGAAGGGTTGAGAGGTAGTGAGTTAGAGAGGAAGTGGGGTAGAGAGGTAGAGACTGAGTGGGGTAGAGAGGTAGTGAGGTAGTGGGGTAGAGAGGTAGAGAATTAGTGAGGTAGAAAGGTAGAGAGTTAGTGGGGTAGCGAGGCAGAGAGTTAGTGGGGTAGAGAGGTAGCGAGTTAGTTGGGTAGAGAGGTAGAGAAGTAGAAAGGTAGAGAGGTAGAGATGTAGATGCTGAGTGAGGTAGAGAGTGAGTGGGGTAGAGAGGTAGAGAGTGAGTGGGGTAGAGAGGTAGAGAGTGAGTGGGGTAGAGAGGTAGAGAGTTAGTGGGGTAGAGAGGTACAGAGGTAGAGAGTTAGTGGGGTAGAGAGTGAGTGAGTTAGTGGGGAAGAGAGGTAGAGAGTGAGTGGGGTAGAGAGGTAGAGAGTGAGTGGGGTAGAGAGGTAGAGAGCGAGTGGGGTAGAGAGTTAGTGGGGTAGAGAGTTAGTGGGGTAGAGAGTTAGTGGGGTAGAGCGGTAGAGAGGTAGTAGGTAGAGAGGTAGAGATGTAGAAGGGTTGAGAGGTAGTGAGTTAGAGACTGAGTGGGGTATAGAGTTAGTGGGGTATAGAGTTAGTGGGGTCGAGAGTTAGTGGGGTAGAAAGGTAGAGAGGTAGAGAGGTAGAAAGGTTGAGAGGTAGTGGGGTAGTGGGGTAGAGAGGTAGTGGGGTAGAGAGGAAGTGAGGTAGAGAGGTAGTGGGGTAGAGAGGTGGAGAGCTAGTGGGGTAGAGAGATACAGAGGTAGAGACGCAGATGCTGAGTGGGGTAGAGAGGTAGAGAGTGAGTGAGGTAGAGTGAGTGAGGTAGAGAGTGAGTGGGGTAGAGAGGTAGAGAGTTAGTGGGGTAGTGATGTAGAGAGTGAGTGAGTTAGTGGGGTAGAGAGTGAGTGAGTTAGTGGGGTAGAGAGTGAGTGAGTTAGTGGGGTAGAGAGTGAGTGAGTTAGTGGGGTAGAGAGTGAGTGAGTTAGTGGGGTAGTGAGTGAGTGGGGTAGAAAGGTAGAGCGGTAGTGAGGTAGAAGAGTTGAGAGGTACTGGGGTAGTGAGGTAGAGATGTAGTGGGGTAGTAAGGTAGAGAGGTAGTGAGGTAGAGGTAGTGGGGAAGAGAGGAAGAGAGGTAGAGAGCTAGTGGGGTAGAGAGATACAGAGGTAGAGACGTAGATGCTGAGTGGGGTAGAGAGGTAGAGAGTGAGTGGGGTAGAGAGTGAGTGGGGTAGAGAATGAGTGGGTTAGAGAGGTAGAGTGAGTGGGGTAGAGAGGTAGATTGAGTGGGGTAGAGAGGTAGAGAGTTAGTGGGGTAGAGAGTGAGTGAGTGGGGTAGAGAGGTAGAGAGGTAGAGAGTTAGCGGGGTAGAGAGCAAGTGAGTGGGGTAGAGAGTGAGTGGGGTAGTGAGTGAGTGGGGTAGAGAGGTAGAGAGTGAGTTTGGTAGAGAGTTAGTGGGGTAGAGAGTTAGTGGGGTAGAGAGTTAGTGGGGTAGAGAGTTAGTGGGGTAGAGCGGTCGAGAGGTAGTAGGTAGAGGTAGAAGGGTTGAGAGGTAGTGAGTTAGAGAGGTAGTGGGGTAGAGAGGTAGTGGGTAGAGAGGTAGTGGGTAGAGAGGAGGTGAGGTAGAGAGGTAATGGGGTAGAGAGGTGGAGAGCTAGTGGTGTAGAGGTAGAGAGTGAGTGAGGTAGAGAGTGAGTGAGTTGGGTAGAGAGGTAGAGAGTTAGTGGGGTAGAGATTTATTTATTTTGTTATTTTTTATTTTTACAGGGACAGTGCACATTAATCAACGTTTCAGTAAAAGTGTCGGTTTTAGCCAGCCCGTACGTAGCACGTAGATGCTGAGTGGGGTAAAGAGGTAGAGAGTGAGTGGGGTAGAGAGTGAGTGGGGTAGAGAGGTAGAGAGGGAGTGGGGTAGAGATGTAGAGAGTTAGTGGGGTAGAGATGTAGAGAGTTAGTGGGGTAGAGATGTAGAGAGTGAGTGAGTTAGTGGGGTAGAGAGTGAGTGAGTTAGTGGGGTAGTGAGGTAGAGAGTTGGTGGGGGAGAGGGGTAGAGGGGGAGAGAGTGATTTGGGGTAGAGAGGTAGAGAGTTAGTGGGGTAGAGAGGTAGAAGGGTTGAGAGGTAGTGGGGTAAAGAGGTAGAGACTGAGTCGGGGTAGAGAGTTAGTGGGGTAGAGTTAGTGGAGTAGAAAGGTAGAGCGGTAGTGGGGTAGAGAGGTAGAGAGTTAGTGGGGTAGAGAGTTAGAGAGTGAGTTGGGTAGAGAGTGAGTGGGGTAGAGGGGGAGAGAGGTAGTGGGGTAGAGATGTAGAGAGTTAGTGGGGTAGAGATGTATAGAGTTATTGAGTTAGTGGGGTAGAGAGTGAGTGAGTTAGTGGGGTAGTGAGGTAGAGAGTTGGTGGGGGAGAGGGGTAGAGGGGGAGAGAGTTAGTGGGGTAGAGAGGTAGAAGGGTTGAGAGGTAGTGGGGTAAAGAGGTAGAGACTGAGTCAGGGTAGAGAGTTAGTGGGGTAGAGTTAGTGGAGTAGAAAGGTAGAGCGGTAGTGGGGTAGAGAGGTAGATAGGTAGAGTTAGTGGGGTAGAGAGTTAGAGAGTGAGTGGGGTAGAGAGTGAGTGGGGTAGAGGGGGAGAGAGGTAGTGGGGGAGAGAGTGAGTGGGGTAGAGAGGTAGAGAGTTAGTGGGGTAGATAGGTAGAAGGGTTGAGAGGTAGTGGGGTAAAGAGGTAGAGACTGAGTCGGGGTAGAGAGTTAGTGGGGTAGAGTTAGTGGAGTAGAAAGGTAGAGCGGTAGTGGGGTAGAGAGGTAGATAGGTAGAGAGTTAGTGGGGTAGAGAGTTAGAGAGTGAGTGGGGTAGAGAGGTAGAGAGTGAGTGGGGTAGAGAGGTAGAAAGTTAGTGGGGTAGAGAGGTAGAAGTGTTGAAGAGGTAGAGAGGTAGAGCGGTAGAAAGGTAGTCGTGTAGAGAGGTAGAGAGGTTGAGAGTTAGTGGGGTAGAGATGTAGAGAGTGAGTGGGGTAGAGAGGTAGAGAGTGAGTTAGTGGGTTAGAGAGGTAGAGAGGTAGAGAGTGAGTGATGTAGAGAGGTAGAGAGGTAGAGAGTGAGTGGGATAGAGAGGTAGAGCGGTAGAAAGGTATTCGTGTAGTAGAGAGGTAGAGAGGTTGAGAGTTAGTGGGGTAGAGATTTAGAGATTGATTGGGGTAGAAAGTGAGTGGGGTAGTGAGTAAGTGGGGTAGAGAGGTAGAGAGTGAGTGGGGTAGAGAGTGAGTGGGATAGAGAGGTAGAGCTTTTTCTCTCTCTCTCTCTCTACCCTCTCTCTCTTTCTCTACCCCCCTCTCTCTCTCTACCCTCCCTCTCTCTCTCTCTCTACCCTCTCTATCGCTCTCTTTCTCTCTACCCTCTCTCTCTCTACCTTCTCTCTCATTCTCTCTACCCTCACTCTCTCTCTCTACCCTCTCTCTACCCTCACTGACTCTCTCTACCCTCACTCACTCTCTCTACCCTCTCTCTACCCTCTCTCTCTCTCTCTACCCTCACTCTCTCTATATTCTCTCTCTCTACCCTCACTCTCTCTATATTCTCTCTCTCTATATTCTCTCTCTCTATATTCTCTCTCTCTCTCGCAGATGATACTGCGTCTAGTCAGGTAATTCTAGTGGATGAGGAGAGTATAGTGGGGAAGTGTAAGAGATTAGGGGGGGAGGAGGAGGGTGTCAAGAGGAAAAAGAAAAAGGGTGTGGACAAAGGCACCATGGAAATGTTTCCTGTTGCTGTGGGTGAGGCCCTAACTAGAGAGAAAGGGCAGGTGGTCAGGGTGGGAGATAGAGAAGAGGAGGAAAGTGAGTCTGAGGAAGAGGATGAGGAGTTATTTTTTTCAGACTCCTCTTCAATTGGCCCGGAGCTGACAGCCAGTCAACCCGAGGGGTCTAAGTACACGTTGAGAGAACTGACAAGGTTCCTGAATGAGATTAAGGGGAAAAAAGTTAATCTTGAGGCTTTTTTTCCTGATCCTAGAAAGTTTGTAAGATCAGTACAACATGCTGTGAGAAATGAGGGGCATGGTGTTCTCTCACCCAGGAAACGGTTTAGGTTGAGGAAGTGGGTCACAACAGTGCGTAAAGGTTTACCTTCAGACACTGTTTAGATGTTTAATTTCTTACTGACACTGGGGCTTTTTGAGCTTTGCTATTGGTCTATTTCTCTGCTGGCTTTTCTCCCACTTCTTATGGAGACTCTTCGGGTAGGCTCGCTCAATATAAATGGCGCCAGAGATGCGGGAAAGAGGAGTGTGTTGGGTGAATATGTAAAACAAAAAAAAGTACAGGTGTTGTTTCTGCAGGAGACGCATAGTGATGTGGTGAATGAAGTTGATTGGGGGCTCTGGTGGAAAGGGGCAAGTGTGTTGAGCCATGGGACAAATCTTAGTGCAGGGGTGGCAGTCCTTTTTGCACCGGGTCTGGCTGTAAAAAATTGCTTTTCAAAGGAGGTGTGTAGGGGAAGGTTGCTTGTTGTTAAAGCAGAAATTAACAACATGTGTTTTGTCTTTATAAATGTGTATGCGCCTAACACAGGGAGAGAAAGAGGGGTTATATTTGGGAGTCTTAGACAGGAACTCTCACAAGTAGCGCCTGAGGAGACGCTGGTGATCGGAGGTGACTGGAACTGTACAATGGATTTTACAAAAGACAGAAATGGGGAAGAGCCTCATTCAGTGTCAGTGGGAGTGTTAAGGGATATCTTTAATCAGTTTGACCTAGTGGATGTTTGGAGAACTAAACATCCAAACACAAGACAGTATACGTGGGTGAAGGTTTTTGGGGCTAGGGTGAGTGCAGCTCGACTTGATCGTTTTTACATGTCCAGGAATCAGAGCAATAGGCTGCTGGGTGCTACCATTCTCCCAGTGGGGTTTTCGGATCACCACATAACCATGGCTCGGCTGTCTATTTCACCAGGGCCCCGGCAGGCATCTTATTGGAAGTTCAATGTAAAGCTCTTACAAGATGCCACTTTTTGCTCAGGTTTCCAGACTTTTTGGGAAAGATGGGGGCAGCGAAGAGAGGAGTATGAGTCTCTGAGTCAATGGTGGGATGTGGGGAAAGTGCAAATTCGGCTTTTCTGTCAACAGTATACTGCTCTCTCATCCTCAGAGGCTAGGAGAGTATTGGGGGAACTAGAGCGGTGTATTAGTGAGATGGAGGTAGAGATGGTGGGGCAAGGCAATGTAGGCCTCCAGGCTAACTTAGCCGAATTACGTAGGGACCTGGGCAGTTTTTTCCAGGTTAAAGCAAAGGGAGCACTTGTAAGAGCTAGGTTCTCCATGCTCAAGGAGATGGATGCTCCCAGCTCCTTCTTCTTTGGTTTGGAAAGACAGAGCAGTGAAGCCAAGGGTATGCATTGTCTACGGCTGTCTGATGGGCGGGTGACCTCTGTGGTGGGGGAGATGCGGGAGCGGACTGTGGAGTTTTATACTGAATTGTATGGGGCAGAAATGTGTGATCCTATGTGTGCTCAGGTCTTGTTCGCAGGACTCCCTAAGCTCTCACGGGCACAGAGGGATGAAATGGACATTCCTCTGTTGTCACATGAACTGGCAGAGGCAGTAACCCAGATGTCCCCCGGTCGTGCACCTGGGGTCGATGGACTTCCAGTGGAATTTTACATTAAATTCTGGGGAACAATTGGACAGGATTTCTTTTGCGTGTTGCGTGAATGCGTCAGGGTAGGAGAGTTGCCGATGAGCTGCCGTCGGGCGGCTCTGACTCTCCTGCCCAAATAAGGGGACTTGTGTGAACTTAAGAACTGGAGGCCTGTGGCATTACTCTGTGCGGACTACAAGATTTTTGCCAAGGTCCTCTCTAACAGACTGAAGTCCCATCTGGACTCTATAATACACAAGGACCAGACATATTGTGTACCGGGACGCTCAATCACGGACAACTTGTTCTTGATTAGGGACATGTTGGACTTGTCGAGAGGTTCTAATGTGAACTTTGGACTGGTCTCTTTAGATCAAGAGAAGGCTTTTGATAGAGTGGATCATGAGTATCTGTTTAATGTGATGTCTGTGTTTGGGTTTGGGAAGAGTTTTGTGACCTGTGTGAAGCTGTTGTATGCTGGGGCGTCATGTATGGTTAAGGTGGGAGGGGGGCTCAGTAGGCCAGTCTGGGTGAGACGGGGTATTAGACAAGGATGCCCTCTATCTGGGCAGCTGTACACACTAGCCATTGAGCCTTTTTTAGGACTGCTACGCAGGAGACTGCGGGGAGTGTGCTGGACAGGCATGGATGTGGTGACAGGAATAGCAGTCTCAGCATATGCAGATGATGTTTCTGTGATGGTCAGGGATGGGCAAGATATGCAGGAACTAGAGACCAGTCTGAAGGTGTACGAGGGAGCTTCATCAGCTAAGGTAAACTGGGGAAAGAGCAAAGCTCTGTTATGTGGGGCATGGGGGGATAGGGCTCCTCCTCTGCTTCCAGGGGGTTTGCAGTGGGGTTGTGAAGGGCTTAAAGTGTTGGGGGTGTACCTGGGCTCGGAGAGGTGGGTCAGCAAGAACTGGGAGGGGCTGTCACAGGCAGTGGTGTCAAGACTGGCCAGGTGGAGGTGGCTCCTGTCCCAAGTGTCATATAGAGGGAGGGTGCTGATAATCAACAACCTGGTGGCATCTTCCTTGTGGCATAAACTGGCTGTCCTCAACCCCCCCGCCGGTCTGCTTGCAGACCTGCAACGCAAGCTGGTGGACTTCTTTTGGTCGGGACATCACTGGCTGAAGGCAGCAGTTTTGTACATGACCGTCCACGAAGGAGGACAGGGCTTGGTGGAACTGGAGAGCAGGATGGCTGCTTTCCGACTAAAGGCGGTGCAGAGACTGCTGTACCACACTGATGTTGGCTGGAGGGAACCAGCATGCGCGCTGCTGAGGAGAGCTGGCGGATTAGGGTTGGACCGGCAGCTGTTCCTCATGAAGCTGGAGAGGCTGAGTACAGCAGGTCTCTCAGAGTTTTACTCTGCGGTGCTGAGGGCCTGGCAGCTGCTAAGGCCCACACGAGAAGGGGGTGTGGAGCCTGGGCAGTGGGTGTGGGAGGAGCCTATCTTCCACAACCCAGCCATCCCTTTGAGATCGGTTCAGTCGGCCACCCTGCAGAGGCAACTGATGGCAGGAGGTTTACAAAGGCTGGGTGACCTGAGACTGCTGGGAGAGGAGGGGTGGAAAACCCCGGAGGTCTTGGCGCAACAAACAGGAATAACGTCTCTTAGGCTGCTGGAGAGATTCCTGGAGGAGGTCCAGGAGGCACTGTCTGAGCCGGTAAGGGGGGTGTTTGAGAGGCCAAAGGGAGAGGGGCCACCAATGTTCCCACCACTGCAGGTGACGGCAGAGACTGGAGACTGGCAAGGGGGTCTGGAGGACTTGTTAGATTTTAACACTCCGAGCCTGGGGGAGTTTGAGGGGGTGGGAGGTAAAGCCCTCTACAACCTCTGCGTTAAGGTTAGGAGCATTAGAAGCCTAACAGGAGTGAAGGCACATCAGTGGCAGGGGGTATGTGGGGCGGAGAGTATGGTGGGTTTTAGATGGAGGGCGCTCTACAAACCTCCAGTACCAAAGAGGTCAGGGGACCTCCAGTGGAGGGTTCTTCATGGAGCCCTGGCCACTAACAGCTGGTTGGCACGGGTTGATCCGGGAATTGGGCAGGGGTGTCCTTTCTGTCAAATGAAAGAAACTGTAATTCATGTGTTTTCTGTGTGCACCAGGTTAATGCCATTAATGTCTCTGTTGGAATGTCTGTGTGACAGGTTGGGGGTGGTTTTTGCTGTTGGGATGTTTATAATGGGATACAGGTATTCAAGTAAGGAGAAAGAAAAATGTGTTTTGTTGCCAAAGCAACATGTATACAATATACATTGTAACAAAATTATAAATGATAGCAAATAATAATATAAAATGGTAGTAAATAATAATACAAAATTAAATACAAAAATAAATACAATAAAATGGTAACAGTCAATAGTAGAAATGTAATAAATATAAAATCAAATTATGGAAAATGAAACTATAACTAACTTATAACTAAATAACGGTCATCTTCTTCTTTATATCAGTACTACAACTACTACTACCATCACTAAACTGTTATCACTACCATTACCACCCATATTTGGGATGATAAACATTAATAATTATAGTAATAATAATAATAAGTAAGTTACTGTTTACTATGCAGATGTTATTATTCAGTGTCCCTCAGGCTATGGCAGGAAAATACATATTTGGCTGCAAGAGGAGCCATTGCTCCTTCGCCCATGAGTATTCTTAGTTTTTCCTCTGGGTTCAATTTGTAAAAAATTTGAATATATGTAGTCATTTCTGTGAATAATGAATCTCTTTGTGAGGAATATTTATCACAGTAAAGGAGAAAGTGCATCTCTGTCTCTACCTCCCCTGTCATGCAGTGACCACATACACGCTCCTCTTTGGGTAGCCATGTCTTTTTATGTCTGCCGGTTTCTATTGCCAATCGGTGGTCACTCAGCCTGTACTTGGTAAGGATCTGTCTCTGCTTCGTATCTCTGACAGAGTAGAGATAATCAGCCAATTCATATTCTCTGTTTAGGGTCAGATAGCAATTTAGTCGGCTTTGGGATTTTGTTTAGTTTTTCCAGTATTGTAAGTATGATTCCTTTGATTGGTTCATGATTTTGTTTATTGGAATTCTTTCTTTTGAAGCAGTGCTGGTGTCAGCTTGGTTGGTGAGGTCCAACACCATCTGACTGAGAGGGCTCGTTTCTGGGCTCAGCTCTTGGGCTTGAAGTGCTTTAATTTGCAAATTCCCCTCTCTCTCTCTCTCCTCTCTCTCTCTCTCCCCTCTCTCTCTCTCTCTCTCTCTACCCTCTCTCTCTACCCTCTCTCTCTACCCTCTCTCTACCCTGTCTCTCTCTCTACCCTCACTCTCTACCCTCACTCTCTCTACCCTCACTCTCACTACCCTCTCTCTCTCTCTCTCTCTACCCTCTCTCTCTCTCTCTACCCTCTCTCTCTCTCTCTCTACCCTCTCTCTTTCTCTACCCTCTCTCTCTCTCTACCCTCTCTCTCTCTACCCTCTCTCTCAATACCCTCTCTCTCTCTGCCATCTCTACCCTCTCTCTCTCTGCCATCTCTACCCTCTCTATCTCTGCCATCTCTCTCTACCCTCAATCTCTCTGCCATCTCTCTTTCTCTACCCTCTCTACCCTCTCTCTACCCTCTCTACTCTCTCTCTCTACCCTCTCTCTCACTTTCTCTCCCCTCTCTCTCTACCCTCTCTCTCTCTCTCTTTACCTTCACTCTCTCTCTCTCTGCCATCTCTCTTTCTCTACCCTCTCTACCCTCTCTCTACCCTTTCTCTCTCTCTGCCATCTCTCTCTACCCTCAATCTATCTCTACCCTCTCTCTTTCTCTACTCTCTCTCTCTACCCTCTCTCTTTCTCTACCCTCTCTACTCTCTCGCTCTCTCTACCATCTCTACTCTCTAGCTCTCTCTACCCTCTCTACTCTCTCGCTCTCTCTACCCTCTCTACTCTCGCTCTCTCTACCCTCACTCTCTCTCTCTCTTTACCTTCACTCTCTATCTCTCTCTGCCATCTCTCTCTCTCTCTCTACCCTCTCTATTTCTCGACCCTCTCTACCCTCTCAAATTCAAATTCAAATTCAAGCTGCTTTATTGGCATGAAAAACATTGTGTCAATATTGCCAAAGCAACAATGTATACAATATACATTGTAACTAAATAATAAAATAAAATGGTAGTAAATAATAATACAAAAATAATAACAATAAAATGGTAACAGTCTACAGTAAACATTAATAATTATAGTAATCACAATAATAGTAATAATAAGTAAGTTACTGTTTACTACTGATTACTGTTTACTCGCCCATGAGTATTCTTAGTTTTTCCTCTGGGTTCAATTTGTAAAAATTTGGAATATATGTAGTCATTTCTGTGAATAATGAGTCTCTTTGTGAGGAATATTTATCACAGTAAAGGAGAAAGTGCATCTCTGTCTCTACCTCCCCTGTCATGCAGTGACCACATACACGCTCCTCTTTGGGTAGCCATGTCTTTTTATGTCTGCCGGTTTCTATTGCCAATCGGTGGTCACTCAGCCTGTACTTGGTAAGGATCTGTCTCTGCTTCGTATCTCTGACAGAGTAGAGATAATCAGCCAATTCATATTCTCTGTTTAGGGTCAGATAGCAATTTAGTCGGCTTTGGGATTTTGTTTCGTTTTTCCAGTATTGTAAATATGATTCCTTTGATTGGTTCATGATTTTGTTTATTGGAATTCTTTCTTTTGAAGCAGTGCTGGTGTCAGCTTGGTTGGTGAGGTCCAACACCATCTGACTGAGAGGGCTCGTTTCTGGTCTCAGCTCTTGGTCTTGAAGTGCTTTAAATTGCAAATTCCCCTCTCTCTCTCTCTCCTCACTCTCTGTCTCTCTCCCCTCTCTCTCTCTCTCTCTACCCTCTCTCTCTACCCTCTCTCTCTCTACCCTCTCTCTACCCTGTCTCTCTCTCTACCCTCACTCTCTACCCTCACTCTCTCTACCCTCACTCTCTCTACCCTCTCTCTCTCTCTACCCTCTCTCTCTCTCTACCCTCTCTCTCTCTCTCTACCCTCTCTCTCTCTCTACCCTCTCTCTCTCTCTACCCTCTCTCTCTCTACCCTCTCTCTCTCTACCCTCTCTCTCTACCCTCTCTCTCTCTGCCATCTCTACCCTCTCTCTCTCTGCCATCTCTACCCTCTCTATCTCTGCCATCTCTCTCTACCCTCAATCTCTCTGCCATCTCTCTTTCTCTACCCTCTCTACCCTCTCTCTACCCTCTCTACTCTCTCTCTCTACCCTCTCTCTCTCTTTCTCTCTCTCTCTCTACCCTCACTCTCTCTCTAACCTCACTTTCTCTCCTCTCTCTCTCTCTACCCTCTCTCTCTCTCTCTTTACCTTCACTCTCTCTCTCTCTGCCATCTCTCTTTCTCTACCCTCTCTACCCTCTCTCTACCCTCTCTCTCTCTCTGCCATCTCTCTCTACCCTCAATCTATCTCTACCCTCTCTCTTTCTCTACTCTCTCTCTCTACCCTCTCTCTTTCTCTACCCTCTCTACTCTCTCGCTCTCTCTACCATCTCTACTCTCTCGCTCTCTCTACCCTCTCTACTCTCTCGCTCTCTCTACCCTCTCTACTCTCGCTCTCTCTACCCTCACTCTCTCTCTCTCTTTACCTTCACTCTCTATCTCTCTCTGCCATCTCTCTCTCTCTCTCTACCCTCTCTATTTCTCGACCCTCTCTACCCTCTCAAATTCAAATTCAAATTCAAGCTGCTTTATTGGCATGAAAAACATTGTGTCAATATTGCCAAAGCAACAATGTATACAATATACATTGTAACTAAATAATAATATAAAATGGTAGTAAATAATAATACAAAAATAATAACAATAAAATGGTAACAGTCTACAGTAAACATTAATAATTATAGTAATCACAATAATAGTAATAATAAGTAAGTTACTGTTTACTACTGATTACTGTTTACTCGCCCATGAGTATTCTTAGTTTTTCCTCTGGGTTCAATTTGTAAAAATTTGGAATATATGTAGTCATTTCTGTGAATAATGAATCTCTTTGTGAGGAATATTTATCACAGTAAAGGAGAAAGTGCATCTCTGTCTCTACCTCCCCTGTCATGCAGTGACCACATACACGCTCCTCTTTGGGTAGCCATGTCTTTTTATGTCTGCCGGTTTCTATTGCCAATCGGTGGTCACTCAGCCTGTACTTGGTAAGGATCTGTCTCTGCTTCGTATCTCTGACAGAGTAGAGATAATCAGCCAATTCATATTCTCTGTTTAGGGTCAGATAGCAATTTAGTCGGCTTTGGGATTTTGTTTCGTTTTTCCAGTATTGTAAATATGATTCCTTTGATTGGTTCATGATTTTGCTTATTGGAATTCTTTCTTTTGAAGCAGTGCTGGTGTCAGCTTGGTTGGTGAGGTCCAACACCAGCTGACTGAGAGGGCTCGTTTCTGGGCTCAGCTCTTGGGCTTGAAGTGCTTTAAATTGCAGACTCGAATTTGGACTTGAATTTAGATGTAGCCAAAACTTTAATGATCTTTTCTGTATTTTCATTATTACTGGAAAACGGCCCAATTCTGCCCTACATGCATTAGTTGGTGTATTTCTCTGGACTTGAAGAATTTTCCGACAGAATTCTGCATTTCGGCTTTATCTTTGAGTGCATTCACTGCCATATTAAAGTTTCCCGATGCAGATATGGTCAGACCAAGGTAGGTGTAATGTTTTGTGTGTTCAATTAAGGTGTTGTTCAAGGTGAATTTACATTTGTGTTTCTGACATCTGGGTTTTTTTTGGAAAATCATGATTTTAGTTTTTTGGAAATTTACTGCCAGGGCCCAATAATGGCAATATTGCTCCAGAATATTAATGTTTTGTTGAAGACCTTCTTTGGTTGGTGATAGAAGTACCAAGTCATCAGCATATAGCAGGTATTTCACCTCTGTGTCAAATAGTGTGAGTCCTGGGGCTGGAGATTGGTCCAACATGTCTGCTAATTCATTGATATAAATGTTGAAAAGATTTGGACTCAAATTGCAGCCTTGTCTCACACCTCGACATTGTGAAAAAAATTATGTTCTTTGGTTTTTGATTTTTATTGCACACTTATTTTCTGTGTACATACATTTTATTAAGTCATACACCTTACCACCAAGCCCACTTTGTAGAATTTTGTAGAATAGCCCTTCGTGCCAAATCGAATCAAATGCTTTTTTAAAGTCAATAAAGCAAGCATAGATTTTGCCCTCTTTTTTTTGGTGGACGTGTTTATTAATTAGTGTGTGTAAGGTGTATATATGGTCAGTAGTGCGATGGTTAGGGAGAAAGCCAATTTGACATTTACTTATTACATTTTTTTCTTGAAGAAAGGTTTGAATTCTTGAATTCAAAATGCTACAGAAAATCTTTCCCAAGTTACTGTTGACGCAAATTCCCCTGTAATTATTGGGGTCTGATTTGTCCCCACTTTTGTGGATAGGGGAGATGAGCCCCTGGTTCCAGACATCAGGGAAGCAGCCAGAAGTTAAAACCATGTTGAACAATTTAAGCACAGCATTTTGCAACTCAGGTGTGCTGTTTTTCAGCATTTCATTTCTGATGTTGTCTACACCACAAGCCTTTTTTGATTTAATAGATTTTAGCTTTTCATTTAGTTCTTGTTTGGTTATTGGGTAATCTAATGGATTTTGGTTGTTTTTAATGACTGATTCAAGGATGTTCAATTTTTTTTAAATTTCTAATTGGTTCTGTTGTAAGTCTTTTTGTGGGATGTTTTTGTATAGATTATCAAAATAAGTTTTCCAAATTCCTACATCTTGTATGGCTAATTCTTGTGGCTTTGTTGTGCTTAAATTGTTCCACATGTCCCAGAACTGATTTTGGTCAATTGCGTTTTCAATTTCATCAAGTGTCTTGTTGGTATAATTCAATTTCTTGCATTTCAGTGTTTGTTTATACTGTTTCAGAGTTTCAAAGTATTCATATCGTAGCTCTGGGTTGTTTTGCTGCTTATGTTTTTTGTTTGACATTTGTCTTAGGTGTTTTCTAATTGTCAAATCAAATTTGCTTTCGATGCTGTTTTTGGAATATGCAGTTGATGTTTTGAGTAGCCAAATTGACACCATCTTTATTGTTTTGGTACTGTGAGTTATTGAAAAACTGTATAGAGTTCATCATTTCATTTGAGTTCAATGTTTCAATGAATGTCTCTGCACTGTTTGGAGCCCATCTGAACGATTGGTTTATGTTGTAAAGTTTATTGGGCTGTTTTTTTGAATGAATATTGCCGGTTAATTTCTTCAGAAACACGTTGATCTGACTGTGATCTGACAATGGTGTCTGTGGTCTGACAGTGAATGCACTAATGGAGGAGGGGTCAATGTCAGTGATGGCATAATCGACTACACTTGTCCCAAGAGCTGAGCAGTAAGTAAACTGACCTAAAGAGTCCCCTCTGATTCTACCATTAAGCATGTACAGGCCTAAGGCTCGACAGAGATGTACTAACTCTTTTCCATTTTTGTTCAGTATTTGGTCAGGACTGTTTCTATTATTTATAATAGGGCTACTGTACAAGGAGGGGTGTCCAAATATGTGGTGGTTACCTCCCGCATCAGTGTAGTCAGGCTCAGAACCTGTTCTTGAATTGAAATCTCCACAAAGAAGCACTTTACCCTGCGCCTGAAATGTAATGATTTCTGTCTGGAGATTGTCAAAAAACTGATCATCATAATATGACGAATCTGAAGGAGGAGCATAAGCTGCACATATGTATACATCATTGTCACAATAGATTGTACCTTTGTTAAGTTTTAGCCAAATGTGAGTGGTACCTTTTTTCATTTCATTCAGTGCTAAGTCCTGCTTATGCCAAATGATGATTCCACCTGAGTCTCGGCCCCGTTTAACATTTTTATGTTTGATTGATGGTAGTAAACTTTCTCTATAGCCTGAGGGACACTGAGTATCTATGTCTCCACGACACCATGTTTCCAGTAGGATTATGATGTCCTGTCCCTTGATGTTTTTAATCAATTCTGGATTAGTTGTTTTATAACCAAAATGTGAAGAGTATAGGCCCTGGATATTCCAAGAGCTGATAGTTAATGATCTCATTTATAATAAGTGATATTCACTGGTTTGAGTAAAGTACATCGAAAAAAAAAATAATAATACTATATATATATATATATATACATACACATATATACACATGTATATTGTATGTATACACATATATATATACATATATATATATATATATACACACATATATATCTATATACATACACACATACACACATACATACACACACACACACATACACACAATATACATACACATACATACATACATACATACATATATATATATATATATATATATATATATATATATATACATGCACATACACACATACATACATACATACATACATACACACACACGCGCGCGCACACACACACACACACACACACACACATACCATTACATATAGTAATTATTATAATACCGGTGTCAATACATTTAGGAATATTTGTAAACAAATTAATAAGAATGGAATAAGATTGCATTGTACTTATTTTATGTGCAATCTGCAACCCTGTGTGTTTGTGTGTGTGTGTGTGTGCGTGTGCGTGCCCGTGTGTGAATTAAAGGGACTGTCTAGCTCAGTAGTCTGCATATTAGTTGCAGTAGTTGGCGCACCTCTCCTATCTCTGATTGTTCTAGGGGTCTTCTGCCAGAGGTTACCTCAGCATATGTAGGCTGACGATCTGACTGATACATGGTGTGGACTGCATCATGTGGTCTACTTCCCTGAAGGGCAGTGTTCTGGCCGACCCTGGAGTAGTGGTCAGAGCTGTGTTGTGATGGGCTGGGTCTAGTAGAGCTGTGTTGTGATGGGACAGGTCTAGTAGAGCTGTGTTGTGATGGGCCGGGTCTAGTAGAGCTGTGTTGTGATGGGCCGGGTCTAGTAGAGCTGTGTTGTGATGGGCCGGGTCTAGTAGAGCTGTGTTGTGATGGGCCGGGTCTAGTAGAGCTGTGTTGTGATGGGCCGGGTCTAGTAGAGCTTTGTTGTGATGGGCCGGGTCTAGTAGAGCTTTGTTGTGATGGGCTGGGTCTAGTAGAGCTGTGTTGTGATGGGCCAGGTCTAGTAGAGCTGTGTTGGGATGGGCTGGGTCTAGTAGAGCTGTGTTGTGATGGGCCAGGTCTAGTAGAGCTGTGCTGTGTTGGGCCTGGTCTAGTTGAGCTGTGCTGTAATAAGCCATGTCTGGCTCTTTTCTCCTCGGGATGGTGGAGGTACTGTTGTTTCAGAAGGTGGGGCGGGGGACCTTTGTTGCTGGGGTGATGGGTGTGTGGGTCCCTGCCAAGTGTTGCATCTTTTAGGTCCTTGGCAAAGGTTCTGATACTGTCCTGATCAATATGTATATTATCATATAAGTGTTGACATGTCAGAGTGGGGTGGTGAGCCGTTCTGACGTTGAGCAGTGAGGCACAGTCCACAGTGATCTGTTGATTTATTTTGTCGATCAACTTTCCTGGGAAGTCTTTTCTTGGTAGGAGGGTGGACACAACTATATTGGTTGTTGGGAACATAGCCTGTGCCCGTTCTGCCACTCTTCTCACTGCCCCAGATACATTTTCACCTTTGGCATGAAGGTCGTTTGTGCCAGTGTGGATGATGATGTTGTCAGGGGTGTCAATCCTGGTCTGACTGAGTAGCTGCATTGCACTCTCAGTTGTAGGACACCAGAACTTATACACCTGGTGTCTAGGGAATAATCTTTCCTGGACCAAAAACTTCCCATTTGAATCAATTAGGATTGCAGTTGTGGGTGATTGTCTGGGTGGAGCAGACTGGGAGGCTGGTATTCTGACCTGGGCTGGAGCAGACTGGGAGGCTGGTAGGTTAACCTGGGCTGGAGCAGACTGGGAGGCTGGTATTCTGACCTGGGCTGGAGCAGACTGGGAGGCTGGTAGGTTGACCTGGGCTGGAGCAGACTGAGAGGCTGGTAGGTTGACCTGGGCTGGAGCAGACTGGTAGGCTGGTGCAGTGTCATCCGGCTGTGTAGTGGAGGCCATGCTGGTCTCAGGTTCTGCTTGTGTTGTACCAAGCTGGTGGACATGTTCTCTAGATGCAGAGGACACAATGACTCTCTGCCGGTTGAGGGTGTCAATGTACCTCTCTTTTTGTTCGAGCTCCTTTCTTGTTGTGCTCAGATGGTCTCTGAGGTCATCATTTGTCTGACTCAGCTTGTCCATTCTGCTTTCTAATTTAGCTATGGATGCTCTGCTCTCCTCCCTGAACTGTTTCATCTCTTCTTTGAGTTTCTGGACAGTGTCCTCCTCTTGAAGCTTGTTCTCTCTGAGTTCTATGACCTCTGCTTCGACTAGAGAGAGGGTGTTGTGGAAACGTTGCATAGCAGGTGTTCTTATTGAAATTGTCATGTCCTTGACTCTGTCTGCTGCAGGTGAGGCAGGTAAAGGGACGTTGAGGGCTTCCTGCTGGGTCACAGAGACCATTGGGGTCTGCTTTTCTCCATCTCCCTCCTTGACTTTTTCCTCATTTTCTGAGATGATGTCAGCGTCTGCTTTTAGGGTAGCAAACCTATTCTCAAAAGCCTGGAGGCTTGAATCATTGCCTTGTATCAATACAGTTCCATTATTATATAAGTTTACTGTTTGATATGTGTTGCTCTGGTCAGCTTCTTCAAAAATGCTGATCTGACATCCTTGGCTGATGCCCCTCTTTTTTAAGAAAGGGAAATGGTTGCAAATAACCTTTTTCCATATGTTCCCTCGATTGGTATTAAAAATTAAATTTGCTCTTGTTTTGTAACTGGTAAGATCTGCAAACAGGCATTCATGGTTCTGTCCCATCAACAAACCTTTGAAACTTTTCTTAGCTTTCTCTGTTTGGATGTCTGGTGGGTAAACAATTTCCATAGCAACGCTGGTGATGTTGGCTACAATGTTGCAATAGAAGTGCTGTTTCTTGTATTATGCTCTCTTGTTTCTTCAGAGGACTGTTTCACTTTGTTGTCCTTTTTTCTTTTCCTTTTTCTTCTGTCCTTATTTTGTCCTTATTTTGTCTTCCTTTCTTCTGTTAACTAGATATTTTTTTGTTATTCTTTGTAAGCTAGCTAGCTTCTTCCAGGAGTGTCCCTAGCAACTGCTTAGCAACATGTAAACAATTCAGCTAGCAATTCAGCTAGCTAAGATAACTGTATAATTTAATGAAAAATAGTTACTTTTTCAAAATCCTGTCTTTTTGGTTTGTTGCTTGTATTTGTCTTCTATTGAGTCTTGCAGTTTTCTTTTGATTTTTTCGATGTACTTCACTCTAAAAAACCATTTAAATCTCAATATATACAGGAGCTCATTTTTCAGCAGCTGCTCAATTTGGAACTTCGGAACTCTCTCACTCTCTACCTTTTTTCTCTCTCTACCTTTCTCTCTCTACCTTCTCTCTCTCTCTACCCTCTCTCTCTCTACCCTCACTCTCTCTACCCTCACTCTCTCACTCTACCCTCACTCTCTCTCTCTACCCTCACTCTCTTTCTCTACCCTCACTCTCTCTCTACCCTCACTCTCTCTCTCTACCCCCACTCTCTCTACTCCTCACTCTCTCTACCCTCTCTCTTTCTCTACCCTCTATTTCTCTCTACCCTCACTCTCTCTCTCTACCCTCTTTCTCCACCCTCTCTATATAGTCTCTCTCTACCCTCACTCTCTCTACCCTCTATCTCTCTCTCTTTCTACTCTCTCTCTCTCTCTCTCTACCCTCACTCTTTCTCCACTCTCTCTCTCTCTACCCTCTCTCTTTCTACTCTCTCTACCCTCTCTCTACCCTATCTCTCTCTCTCTGCCATCTCTCTCTCTACCCTCTCTCTACCCTCATTCTCTTTCTACTCTCACTCTCTCTCTTTACCCTCACTCTCTCTCTCTACCCTCTCTCTTTCTACCCTCTCTCTCCCTACCCTCTCCCTCTATATATATACTCTCTACCTCTCTACCCTCACTCTCTCTCTACCTTCTCTCTCCCTACCCTCTCTCTCTACCCTCACTCTCTCTATATACTCTCTCTCTCTACCCTCTCTCCTATCTCTCTCTCTACCCTCTCTCTCTCGATCTACCCTCACCCTCTCTCTACTCTCTCTTTCTCTACCCTCTCTCTCTCTACCCTCTCTCTCTATATACTCTCTCTCTACCCTCTCTCTCTCTCGATCTACCCTCACCCTCTCTCTACCCTCTCTCTCTCTCTATAACTAACTTATAACTAAATAACGGTCATCTTCTTCTTTATATCAGTACTACAACTACAATCATCATTACTACGACTACTACTACCATCACTAAACTGTTATCATTACCATTACCATCCATATTTGGGATGATAAACATTAATAATTATAGTAATAACAATAATAGTAATAATAAGTAAGTTACTGTTTACTATGCAGATGTTATTATTCAGTGTCCCTCAGGCTATGGCAGGAAAATACATATTTGGCTGCAAGAGGAGCCATTGCTCCTTCGCCCATGAGTATTCTTAGTTTTTCCTCTGGGTTCAATTTGTAAAAATGTTGAATATATGTAGTCATTTCTGTGAATAATGAATCTCTTTGTGAGGAATATTTATCACAGTAAAGGAGAAAGTGCATCTCTGTCTCTACCTCCCCTGTCATGCAGTGACCACGTACCCGCTCCTCTTTGGGTAGCCATGTCTTTTTATGTCTGCCGGTTTCTATTGCCAATCGGTGGTCACTCAGCTTGTACTTGGTAAGGATCCGATTTTTTCCGATTTTTTCCGATTTTTTCCTATTTTTTTTTCCGATATTTTTTTTTCCGATTTTTTTTTTTTTCCGATTTTTTTTCAGATTTTTTTCGATTTTTTCCGAATTTTTTTTCCGATTTTTTCCGATTTTTTTCCCGATTTTTTCCGAATTTTTCCGAATTTTTTTTCTACCCTCTCTCTCTCTCGATCTACCCTCACCCTCTCTCTACCCTCTCTCTCTCTCTATAACTAACTTATAACTAAATAACGGTCATCTTCTTCTTTATATCAGTACTACAACTACAATCATCATTACTACGACTACTACTACCATCACTAAACTGTTATCATTACCATTACCATCCATATTTGGGATGATAAACATTAATAATTATAGTAATAACAATAATAGTAATAATAAGTAAGTTACTGTTTACTATGCAGATGTTATTATTCAGTGTCCCTCAGGCTATGGCAGGAAAATACATATTTGGCTGCAAGAGGAGCCATTGCTCCTTCGCCCATGAGTATTCTTAGTTTTTCCTCTGGGTTCAATTTGTAAAAATGTTGAATATATGTAGTCATTTCTGTGAATAATGAATCTCTTTGTGAGGAATATTTATCACAGTAAAGGAGAAAGTGCATCTCTGTCTCTACCTCCCCTGTCATGCAGTGACCACGTACCCGCTCCTCTTTGGGTAGCCATGTCTTTTTATGTCTGCCGGTTTCTATTGCCAATCGGTGGTCACTCAGCTTGTACTTGGTAAGGATCCGATTTTTTCCTATTTTTTCCGATTTTTTCCTATTTTTTTTTTCCGATTTTTTTTTTTCCGATTTTTTTTTTTTCCGATTTTTTTTCAGATTTTTTTCGATTTTTTCCGAATTTTTTTTCCGATTTTTTCCTATTTTCTCCGAATTTTTTTCCGATTTTTTCCGATTTTTTTCCCGATTTTTTCCGATTTTTTCCGAATTTTTTTTCCGATTTTTTCCGATTTTTTTTTTTAGATTTTTTTCGATTTTTTCCGATTTTTTTTTCCGATTTTTTTCCCGATTTTTTCCGATTTTTTCCGAATTTTTTTTCCGATTTTTTCCGAATTTTTTTTAGTTTTTTTTCGATTTTTTCCGAATTTTTTTTCCGATTTTTTTCCCGATTTTTTCCAATTTTTTCAGAATTTTTTTTCCGATTTTTTCCGATTTTTTTTCCGATTTTTTCCGAATTTTTTCCGAATTTTTTTCCGAATTTTTTTTTCCGATTTTTTTTCCCGATTTTTTCCGAAATTTTTTCCGAATTTTTTTCAATTTTTTCCGTTTTTTTTTCAGAATTTTTTTTCCGATTTTTTTACCGATTTTTTCCGATTTTTTTTCCGATTTTTTTCCGATTTTTTCCGATTTTTTCCGATTTTTTCCGATTTTTTCCGATTTTTTTTTCCGATTTTTTTTTCCGATTTTTTTTTCCGATTTTTTTTCCGATTTTTTTTTCCGATTTTTTTTTCCAAATTTTTTTTCCGATTTGTTTTCTAGATTTTTTTTCTAGATTTTTTTCTAGATTTTTTTTCTAGATTTTTTTTCTAGATTTTTTTTTCTAGATTTTTTTTCTAGATTTTTTTTCTAGATATTTTTCTAGATTTTTTTTCTAGATTTTTTTTCTAGATTTTTTTCTAGATTTTTTTTCTAGATTTTTTTTCTAGATTTTTTTTAGATTTTTTTTCTAGATTTTTTTCTAGATTTTTTTTCTTGATTTTTTTCTAGATTTTTTTTCTAGATTTTTTTTCTAGATTTTTTTTCTAGATTTTTTTCTAGATTTTTTTTCTAGATTTTTTTTCTAGATTTTTTTTCTAGATTTTTTTCTAGATTTTTTTTCTAGATTTTTTTTCTAGATTTTTTTTCTAGATTTTTTTCTAGATTTTTTTTCTAGATTTTTTTTCTTGATTTTTTTCTAGATTTTTTTTCTAGATTTTTTTCTAGATTTTTTTTCTAGATTTTTTTTCTAGATTTTTTTTCTAGATTTTTTTCTAGATTTTTTTTCTAGATTTTTTTTCTAGATTTTTTTCTAGATTTTTTTTCTAGATTTTTTTTCTAGATTTTTTTCTAGATTTTTTTTCTAGATTTTTTTTCTAGATTTTTTTCTAGATTTTTTTTCTAGATTTTTTTTCTAGATTTTTTTTCTAGATTTTTTTTCTAGATTTTTTTTTCTAGATTTTTTTTCTAGATTTTTTTTCTAGATTTTTTCTAGATTTTTTTTCTAGATTTTTTTTCTAGATTTTTTTCTAGATTTTTTTTCTAGATTTTTTTTCTAGATTTTTTTTCTAGATTTTTTTCTAGATTTTTTTCTAGATTTTTTTTCTAGATTTTTTTCTAGATTTTTTTTCTAGATTTTTTTTCTAGATTTTTTTTCTAGATTTTTTTCTAGATTTTTTTTCTAGATTTTTTTTCTAGATTTTTTTCTAGATTTTTTTTCTAGATTTTTTTTCTAGATTTTTTTCTAGATTTTTTTTCTAGATTTTTTTTCTAGATTTTTTTCTAGATTTTTTTTCTAGATTTTTTTCTAGATTTTTTTTCTAGATTTTTTTTCTAGATTTTTTTTCTAGATTTTTTTTCTAGATTTTTTTTCTAGATTTTTTTCTAGATTTTTTTTCTAGATTTTTTTTCTAGATTTTTTTCTAGATTTTTTTTCTAGATTTTTTTTCTAGATTTTTTTTCTAGATTTTTTTCTAGATTTTTTTCTAGATTTTTTTTCTAGATTTTTTTCTAGATTTTTTTTCTAGATTTTTTTTCTAGATTTTTTTTCTAGATTTTTTTCTAGATTTTTTTTCTAGATTTTTTTTCTAGATTTTTTTTCTAGATTTTTTTCTAGATTTTTTTTCTAGATTTTTTTCTAGATTTTTTTCTAGATTTTTTTTCTAGATTTTTTTTCTAGATTTTTTTCTAGATTTTTTTTCTAGATTTTTTTTCTTGATTTTTTTCTAGATTTTTTTTCTAGATTTTTTTCTAGATTTTTTTTCTAGATTTTTTTTCTAGATTTTTTTTCTAGATTTTTTTCTAGATTTTTTTTCTAGATTTTTTTTCTAGATTTTTTTCTAGATTTTTTTTCTAGATTTTTTTTCTAGATTTTTTTCTCTAGATTTTTTTTATAGATTTTTTTTATAGATTTTTTTATAGATTTTTTTTCTAGATTTTTTTTCTAGATTTTTTTATAGATTTTTTTTCTAGATTTTTTTCTAGATTTTTTTCTAGATTTTTTTTCTAGATTTTTTTTCTAGATTTTTTTCTAGATTTTTTTCTAGATTTTTTTTCTAGATTTTTTTCTAGATTTTTTTTCTAGATTTTTTTTCTAGATTTTTTTCTAGATTTTTTTTCTAGATTTTTTTTCTAGATTTTTTTTCTAGATTTTTTTTCTAGATTTTTTTCTAGATTTTTTTTCTAGATTTTTTTTCTAGATTTTTTTTCTAGATTTTTTTCTAGATTTTTTTTCTAGATTTTTTTTGTAGATTTTTTTCTAGATTTTTTTCTAGATTTTTTTCTAGATTTTTTTTCTAGATTTTTTTCTAGATTTTTTTCTAGATTTTTTTTCTAGATTTTTTTCTAGATTTTTTTTCTAGATTTTTTTTCTAGATTTTTTTCTAGATTTTTTTTCTAGATTTTTTTCTAGATTTTTTTTCTAGATTTTTTTTCTAGATTTTTTTCTAGATTTTTTTTCTAGATTTTTTTTCTAGATTTTTTTTCTAGATTTTTTTCTAGATTTTTTTCTAGATTTTTTTTCTAGATTTTTTTTCTAGATTTTTTTCTAGATTTTTTTTCTAGATTTTTTTCTAGATTTTTTTTCTAGATTTTTTTTCTAGATTTTTTTCTAGATTTTTTTTCTAGATTTTTTTCTAGATTTTTTTTCTAGATTTTTTTCTAGATTTTTTTTCTAGATTTTTTTTCTAGATTTTTTTCTAGATTTTTTTTCTAGATTTTTTTTCTAGATTTTTTTGTAGATTTTTTTTCTAGATTTTTTTTCTAGATTTTTTTCTAGATTTTTTTTCTAGATTTTTTTTCTAGATTTTTTTCTAGATTTTTTTTCTAGATTTTTTTTCTAGATTTTTTTTCTAGATTTTTTTTCTAGATTTTTTTCTAGATTTTTTTTCTAGATTTTTTTTCTAGATTTTTTTTCTAGATTTTTTTCTAGATTTTTTTTCTAGATTTTTTTTGTAGATTTTTTTCTGGATTTTTTTGTAGATTTTTTTCTAGATTTTTTTTGTAGAATTTTTTTCTGGATTTTTTTCTAGCTTTTTTTTTCTAGATTTTTTTTGTAGATTTTTTTCTAGATTTTTTTTCTAGATTTTTTTTCTAGATTTTTTTCTAGATTTTTTTTCTAGATTTTTTTCTAGATTTTTTTTCTAGATTTTTTTTCTAGATTTTTTTCTAGATTTTTTTTCTAGATTTTTTTTCTAGATTTTTTTCTAGATTTTTTTTCTAGATTTTTTTCTAGATTTTTTTTCTAGATTTTTTTCTAGATTTTTTTTCTAGATTTTTTTTCTAGATTTTTTTCTAGATTTTTTTTCTAGATTTTTTTCTAGATTTTTTTTCTACATTTTTTTTCTAGATTTTTTTCTAGATTTTTTTTCTAGATTTTTTTTCTAGATTTTTTTCTAGATTTTTTTCTAGATTTTTTTTCTAGATTTTTTTCTAGATTTTTTTTCTAGATTTTTTTTCTAGATTTTTTTTCTAGATTTTTTTCTAGATTTTTTTTCTAGATTTTTTTTCTAGATTTTTTTCTAGATTTTTTTTCTAGATTTTTTTTGTAGATTTTTTTGTAGATTTTTTTTCTAGATTTTTTTTCTAGATTTTTTAGATTTTTTTAGATTTTTTTTCTAGATTTTTCTAGATTTTTTTTCTAGATTTTTTTTCTAGATTTTTTTTCTAGATTTTTTTTCTAGATTTTTTTCTAGATTTTTTTTCTAGATTTTTTTTCTTGATTTTTTTCTAGATTTTTTTTCTAGATTTTTTTCTAGATTTTTTTTCTAGATTTTTTTTCTAGATTTTTTTCTAGATTTTTTTTCTAGATTTTTTTTCTAGATTTTTTTCTAGATTTTTTTTCTAGATTTTTTTTCTAGATTTTTTTCTAGATTTTTTTTCTAGATTTTTTTCTAGATTTTTTTTCTAGATTTTTTTCTAGATTTTTTTTCTAGATTTTTTTTCTAGATTTTTTTCTAGATTTTTTTTCTAGATTTTTTTTCTAGATTTTTTTCTAGATTTTTTTTCTAGATTTTTTTTCTAGATTTTTTTCTAGATTTTTTTTCTAGATTTTTTTTCTTGATTTTTTTCTAGATTTTTTTTCTTGATTTTTTTCTAGATTTTTTTTCCTGATTTTTTTCTAGATTTTTTTCTAGATTTTTTTTCTAGATTTTTTTCTACATTTTTTTTCTACATTTTTTTTCTAGATTTTTTTTCTTGATTTTTTTCTAGATTTTTTTTCTAGATTTTTTTCTAGATTTTTTTTCTAGATTTTTTTTCTAGATTTTTTTTCTAGATTTTTTTCTAGATTTTTTTTCTAGATTTTTTTCTAGATTTTTTTTCTAGATTTTTTTTCTAGATTTTTTTCTAGATTTTTTTCTAGATTTTTTTTCTAGATTTTTTTTCTAGATTTTTTTCTAGATTTTTTTTCTAGATTTTTTTCTACATTTTTTTTCTAGATTTTTTTTCTAGATTTTTTTTCTAGATTTTTTTTCTAGATTTTTTTTCTAGATTTTTTTCTAGATTTTTTTTCTAGATTTTTTTTCTAGATTTTTTTTCTAGATTTTTTTCTAGATTTTTTTTCTAGATTTTTTTTGTAGATTTTTTTCTAGATTTTTTTTCTAGATTTTTTTCTAGATTTTTTTTCTAGATTTTTTTCTAGATTTTTTTCTAGATTTTTTTTCTAGATTTTTTTCTAGATTTTTTTTCTAGATTTTTTTTCTTGATTTTTTTCTAGATTTTTTTTCTAGATTTTTTTTCTAGATTTTTTTTCTAGATTTTTTTTCTAGATTTTTTTCTAGATTTTTTTTCTAGATTTTTTTTCTAGATTTTTTTTCTAGATTTTTTTCTAGATTTTTTTTCTAGATTTTTTTCTAGATTTTTTTTCTAGATTTTTTTTCTAGATTTTTTTATAGATTTTTTTTCTAGATTTTTTTTCTAGATTTTTTTCTAGATTTTTTTTCTAGATTTTTTTCTAGATTTTTTTTCTAGATTTTTTTCTAGATTTTTTTCTAGATTTTTTTTCTAGATTTTTTTCTAGATTTTTTTTCTAGATTTTTTTTCTAGATTTTTTTCTAGATTTTTTTTCTAGATTTTTTTTGTAGATTTTTTTGTAGATTTTTTTTCTAGATTTTTTTTCTAGATTTTTTTCTAGATTTTTTTTCTAGATTTTTTTTCTAGATTTTTTTCTAGATTTTTTTTCTAGATTTTTTTTCTAGATTTTTTTTCTAGATTTTTTTTCTAGATTTTTTTCTAGATTTTTTTTCTAGATTTTTTTTCTAGATTTTTTTTCTAGATTTTTTTCTAGATTTTTTTTCTAGATTTTTTTTGTAGATTTTTTTCTAGATTTTTTTCTAGATTTTTTTTCTAGATTTTTTTTCTAGATTTTTTTCTAGATTTTTTTTCTAGATTTTTTTTCTAGATTTTTTTTCTAGATTTTTTTCTAGATTTTTTTTCTAGATTTTTTTTCTTAGATTTTTTTCTAGATTTTTTTTCTAGATTTTTTTCTAGATTTTTTTTCTAGATTTTTTTTCTAGATTTTTTTCTAGATTTTTTTTCTAGATTTTTTTTCTAGATTTTTTTCTAGATTTTTTTTCTAGATTTTTTTCTAGATTTTTTTTCTAGATTTTTTTCTAGATTTTTTTTCTAGATTTTTTTTCTAGATTTTTTTCTAGATTTTTTTTCTAGATTTTTTTCTAGATTTTTTTTCTAGATTTTTTTTCTAGATTTTTTTCTAGATTTTTTTTCTAGATTTTTTTTCTAGATTTTTTTCTAGATTTTTTTTCTAGATTTTTTTTCTAGATTTTTTTCTAGATTTTTTTTCTAGATTTTTTTTCTAGATTTTTTTTCTAGATTTTTTTCTAGATTTTTTTTCTAGATTTTTTTTCTTGATTTTTTTCTAGATTTTTTTTCTAGATTTTTTTTGTAGATTTTTTTGTAGATTTTTTTTCTAGATTTTTTTTCTAGATTTTTTTCTAGATTTTTTTTCTAGATTTTTTTTCTAGATTTTTTTCTAGATTTTTTTTCTAGATTTTTTTTCTTGATTTTTTTCTAGATTTTTTTTCTAGATTTTTTTCTAGATTTTTTTTCTAGATTTTTTTTCTAGATTTTTTTCTAGATTTTTTTTCTAGATTTTTTTTCTAGATTTTTTTCTAGATTTTTTTTCTAGATTTTTTTTCTAGATTTTTTTCTAGATTTTTTTTCTAGATTTTTTTCTAGATTTTTTTTCTAGATTTTTTTCTAGATTTTTTTTCTAGATTTTTTTTCTAGATTTTTTTCTAGATTTTTTTTCTAGATTTTTTTTCTAGATTTTTTTCTAGATTTTTTTTCTAGATTTTTTTTCTAGATTTTTTTCTAGATTTTTTTTCTAGATTTTTTTTCTTGATTTTTTTCTAGATTTTTTTTCTTGATTTTTTTCTAGATTTTTTTTCCTGATTTTTTTCTAGATTTTTTTCTAGATTTTTTTTCTAGATTTTTTTCTACATTTTTTTTCTACATTTTTTTTCTAGATTTTTTTTCTAGATTTTTTTCTAGATTTTTTTTCTAGATTTTTTTCTAGATTTTTTTTCTAGATTTTTTTTCTAGATTTTTTTTCTAGATTTTTTTCTAGATTTTTTTTCTAGATTTTTTTCTAGATTTTTTTTCTAGATTTTTTTTCTAGATTTTTTTTCTAGATTTTTTTCTAGATTTTTTTTCTAGATTTTTTTTCTAGATTTTTTTCTAGATTTTTTTTCTAGATTTTTTTTCTAGATTTTTTTTCTAGATTTTTTTCTAGATTTTTTTTCTAGATTTTTTTCTTGATTTTTTTCTAGATTTTTTTTCTTGATTTTTTTCTAGATTTTTTTTCTTGATTTTTTTCTAGATTTTTTTCTAGATTTTTTTTCTAGATTTTTTTTCTAGATTTTTTTCTACATTTTTTTTCTAGATTTTTTTTCTAGATTTTTTTTCTTGATTTTTTTCTAGATTTTTTTTCTAGATTTTTTTTCTAGATTTTTTTTCTAGATTTTTTTCTAGATTTTTTTTCTAGATTTTTTTTCTAGATTTTTTTCTAGATTTTTTTTCTAGATTTTTTCCTAGATTTTTTTTCTAGATTTTTTTCTAGATTTTTTTTCTAGATTTTTTTCTAGATTTTTTTTCTAGATTTTTTTTCTTGATTTTTTTCTAGATTTTTTTTCTAGATTTTTTTTCTAGATTTTTTTCTAGATTTTTTTTCTAGATTTTTTTTCTAGATTTTTTTTCTAGATTTTTTTCTAGATTTTTTTTCTAGATTTTTTTTCTTGATTTTTTTCTAGATTTTTTTTCTTGATTTTTTTCTAGATTTTTTTTCCTGATTTTTTTCTAGATTTTTTTCTAGATTTTTTTTCTAGATTTTTTTCTAGATTTTTTTTCTAGATTTTTTTTCTAGATTTTTTTTCTAGATTTTTTTTCTTGATTTTTTTCTAGATTTTTTTTCTAGATTTTTTTTCTAGATTTTTTTTCTAGATTTTTTTCTAGATTTTTTTTCTAGATTTTTTTTCTAGATTTTTTTCTAGATTTTTTTTCTAGATTTTTTTTCTAGATTTTTTTTCTAGATTTTTTTCTAGATTTTTTTTCTAGATTTTTTTTCTAGATTTTTTTCTAGATTTTTTTTCTTGATTTTTTTCTAGATTTTTTTTCTTGATTTTTTTCTAGATTTTTTTTCTAGATTTTTTTTCTAGATTTTTTTTCTAGATTTTTTTTCTAGATTTTTTTTCTAGATTTTTTTTCTAGATTTTTTTTCTAGATTTTTTTTCTAGATTTTTTTTCTAGATTTTTTTCTAGATTTTTTTTCTAGATTTTTTTCTAGATTTTTTTCTAGATTTTTTTTCTAGATTTTTTTCT
Source organism: Oncorhynchus clarkii lewisi (assembly GCF_045791955.1). Classification (NCBI taxonomy): domain Eukaryota; kingdom Metazoa; phylum Chordata; class Actinopteri; order Salmoniformes; family Salmonidae; genus Oncorhynchus; species Oncorhynchus clarkii. Next base: position 59,292,830 of record NC_092158.1, on the reverse strand, counting down.
AGATTTTTTTTCTACATTTTTTTTCTAGATTTTTTTTCTAGATTTTTTTTCTAGATTTTTTTCTAGATTTTTTTTCTAGATTTTTTTTCTAGATTTTTTTTCTAGATTTTTTTCTAGATTTTTTTTCTAGATTTTTTTTCTAGATTTTTTTCTAGATTTTTTTTCTAGATTTTTTTCTAGATTTTTTTCTAGATTTTTTTTCTAGATTTTTTTTCTAGATTTTTTTCTAGATTTTTTTTCTAGATTTTTTTCTAGATTTTTTTTTCTAGATTTTTTTTCTAGATTTTTTTCTAGATTTTTTTTCTAGATTTTTTTTCTAGATTTTTTTTCTAGATTTTTTTCTAGATTTTTTTTCTAGATTTTTTTTCTAGATTTTTTTTCTAGATTTTTTTTCTAGATTTTTTTTCTAGATTTTTTCCTAGATTTTTTTTCTAGATTTTTTTCTAGATTTTTTTTCTAGATTTTTTTCTAGATTTTTTTTCTAGATTTTTTTTCTAGATTTTTTTCTACATTTTTTTTCTAGATTTTTTTTCTAGATTTTTTTTCTAGATTTTTTTTCTAGATTTTTTTCTAGATTTTTTTTCTAGATTTTTTTTCTAGATTTTTTTTCTAGATTTTTTTCTAGATTTTTTTTCTAGATTTTTTTTCTAGATTTTTTTCTAGATTTTTTTTCTAGATTTTTTTTCTAGATTTTTTTTCTAGATTTTTTTCTAGATTTTTTTTCTAGATTTTTTTTCTTGATTTTTTTCTAGATTTTTTTTCTTGATTTTTTTCTAGATTTTTTTTCTTGATTTTTTTCTAGATTTTTTTTCTAGATTTTTTTTCTAGATTTTTTTTCTAGATTTTTTTTCTAGATTTTTTTCTAGATTTTTTTTCTAGATTTTTTTTCTAGATTTTTTTTCTAGATTTTTTTTCTTGATTTTTTTCTAGATTTTTTTTCTTGATTTTTTTCTAGATTTTTTTCTAGATTTTTTTTCTAGATTTTTTTCTAGATTTTTTTTCTAGATTTTTTTTCTAGATTTTTTTTCTAGATTTTTTTTCTTGATTTTTTTCTAGATTTTTTTTCTAGATTTTTTTTCTAGATTTTTTTTCTAGATTTTTTTTCTAGATTTTTTTCTTGATTTTTTTTCTAGATTTTTTTCTAGATTTTTTTTCTAGATTTTTTTCTAGATTTTTTTTCTAGATTTTTTTTCTAGATTTTTTTTCTAGATTTTTTTTCTAGATTTTTTTTCTAGATTTTTTTCTAGATTTTTTTTCTAGATTTTTTTTCTAGATTTTTTTCTAGATTTTTTTTCTAGATTTTTTTTCTAGATTTTTTTCTAGATTTTTTTTCTAGATTTTTTTCTAGATTTTTTTTCTAGATTTTTTTCTAGATTTTTTTTCTAGATTTTTTTTCTAGATTTTTTTTCTAGATTTTTTTTCTAGATTTTTTTCTAGATTTTTTTTCTAGATTTTTTTTCTAGATTTTTTTCTAGATTTTTTTTCTAGATTTTTTTTCTAGATTTTTTTTCTAGATTTTTTTCTTGATTTTTTTCTAGATTTTTTTTCTAGATTTTTTTCTAGATTTTTTTTCTAGATTTTTTTTCTAGATTTTTTTTCTAGATTTTTTTTCTAGATTTTTTTTCTAGATTTTTTTCTAGATTTTTTTTCTAGATTTTTTTTCTAGATTTTTTCCTAGATTTTTTTTCTAGATTTTTTTCTAGATTTTTTTTCTAGATTTTTTTCTAGATTTTTTTTCTAGATTTTTTTTCTAGATTTTTTTCTAGATTTTTTTTCTAGATTTTTTTTCTAGATTTTTTTCTAGATTTTTTTTTCTAGATTTTTTTTCTAGATTTTTTTTCTAGATTTTTTTCTAGATTTTTTTTCTAGATTTTTTTTCTTGATTTTTTTCTAGATTTTTTTTCTTGATTTTTTTCTAGATTTTTTTTCCTGATTTTTTTCTAGATTTTTTTCTAGATTTTTTTTCTAGATTTTTTTCTACATTTTTTTTCTACATTTTTTTTCTTGATTTTTTTCTAGATTTTTTTTCTAGATTTTTTTTCTAGATTTTTTTTCTAGATTTTTTTTCTAGATTTTTTTTCTAGATTTTTTTTCTAGATTTTTTTCTAGATTTTTTTTCTAGATTTTTTTTCTAGATTTTTTTTCTAGATTTTTTTCTAGATTTTTTTCTAGATTTTTTTTCTAGATTTTTTTCTAGATTTTTTTTCTAGATTTTTTTTCTAGATTTTTTTTCTAGATTTTTTTTCTAGATTTTTTTTCTAGATTTTTTTCTAGATTTTTTTTCTAGATTTTTTTCTAGATTTTTTTTCTAGATTTTTTTTTCTAGATTTTTTTCTAGATTTTTTTCTAGATTTTTTTTCTAGATTTTTTTTCTAGATTTTTTTCTAGATTTTTTTTCTAGATTTTTTTTCTAGATTTTTTTTCTAGATTTTTTTTCTAGATTTTTTTTCTAGATTTTTTTTCTAGATTTTTTTTCTAGATTTTTTTCTAGATTTTTTTTCTAGATTTTTTTTCTAGATTTTTTTCTAGATTTTTTTTCTAGATTTTTTTTCTAGATTTTTTTTCTAGATTTTTTTCTAGATTTTTTTTCTAGATTTTTTTTCTTGATTTTTTTCTAGATTTTTTTTCTTGATTTTTTTCTAGATTTTTTTTCTTGATTTTTTTCTAGATTTTTTTCTAGATTTTTTTTCTAGATTTTTTTCTACATTTTTTTTCTAGATTTTTTTTCTAGATTTTTTTTCTTGATTTTTTTCTAGATTTTTTTTCTAGATTTTTTTTCTAGATTTGTTTTCTAGATTTTTTTCTAGATTTTTTTTCTAGATTTTTTTTCTAGATTTTTTTCTAGATTTTTTTTCTAGATTTTTTTTCTAGATTTTTTTTCTAGATTTTTTTCTAGATTTTTTTTCTAGATTTTTTTTCTTGATTTTTTTCTAGATTTTTTTTCTTGATTTTTTTCTAGATTTTTTTTCTTGATTTTTTTCTAGATTTTTTTTCTAGATTTTTTTTCTAGATTTTTTTTCTAGATTTTTTTTCTAGATTTTTTTCTAGATTTTTTTTCTAGATTTTTTTTCTAGATTTTTTTTCTAGATTTTTTTCTAGATTTTTTTTCTAGATTTTTTTTGTAGATTTTTTTCTAGATTTTTTTTCTAGATTTTTTTCTAGATTTTTTTTCTAGATTTTTTTTCTAGATTTTTTTCTAGATTTTTTTTTCTAGATTTTTTTTCTAGATTTTTTTCTAGATTTTTTTTCTAGATTTTTTTTCTTGATTTTTTTCTAGATTTTTTTTCTAGATTTTTTTCTAGATTTTTTTTCTAGATTTTTTTTCTAGATTTTTTTCTAGATTTTTTTTCTAGATTTTTTTTCTAGATTTTTTTCTAGATTTTTTTTCTAGATTTTTTTTGTAGATTTTTTTCTGGATTTTTTTGTAGATTTTTTTCTAGATTTTTTTTCTTGATTTTTTTCTTGATTTTTTTTCTAGGATTTTTTTCTAGATTTTTTTCTAGATTTTTTTTCTAGATTTTTTTTCTAGATTTTTTTTCTAGATTTTTTTTCTAGATTTTTTTTCTAGATTTTTTTTCTAGATTTTTTTCTAGATTTTTTTTCTAGATTTTTTTTCTAGATTTTTTTCTAGATTTTTTTTCTAGATTTTTTTTCTAGATTTTTTTCTAGATTTTTTTTTCTAGATTTTTTTTCTAGATTTTTTTCTAGATTTTTTTCTAGATTTTTTTCTAGATTTTTTTTCTTGATTTTTTTCTAGATTTTTTTTCTAGATTTTTTTCTAGATTTTTTTCTAGATTTTTTTTCTAGATTTTTTTTCTAGATTTTTTTTCTAGATTTTTTTTCTAGATTTTTTTTTCTAGATTTTTTTCTAGATTTTTTTTCTAGATTTTTTTTCTAGATTTTTTTCTAGATTTTTTTCTAGATTTTTTTTCTAGATTTTTTTTCTAGATTTTTTTCTAGATTTTTTTTCTAGATTTTTTTTCTTGATTTTTTTCTAGATTTTTTTTCTTGATTTTTTTCTAGATTTTTTTTCTTGATTTTTTTCTAGATTTTTTTCTAGATTTTTTTTCTAGATTTTTTTCTACATTTTTTTTCTACATTTTTTTTCTACATTTTTTTTCTACATTTTTTTTCTAGATTTTTTTTCTAGATTTTTTTTCTAGATTTTTTTTCTAGATTTTTTTTCTAGATTTTTTTCTAGATTTTTTTCTAGATTTTTTTTCTAGATTTTTTTCTAGATTTTTTTTCTAGATTTTTTTTCTAGATTTTTTTTCTAGATTTTTTTCTAGATTTTTTTTCTAGATTTTTTTTCTAGATTTTTTTTCTAGATTTTTTTCTAGATTTTTTTTCTAGATTTTTTTTCTAGATTTTTTTTCTAGATTTTTTTCTAGATTTTTTTTCTAGATTTTTTTTGTAGATTTTTTTCTAGATTTTTTTTCTAGATTTTTTTCTAGATTTTTTTTCTAGATTTTTTTTCTAGATTTTTTTCTAGATTTTTTTTTCTAGATTTTTTTTCTAGATTTTTTTCTAGATTTTTTTTCTAGATTTTTTTTCTTGATTTTTTTCTAGATTTTTTTTCTAGATTTTTTTCTAGATTTTTTTTCTAGATTTTTTTTCTAGATTTTTTTCTAGATTTTTTTTCTAGATTTTTTTTCTAGATTTTTTTCTAGATTTTTTTTCTAGATTTTTTTTTTTTTTCTAGATTTTTTTCTAGATTTTTTTTCTAGATTTTTTTCAAGATTTTTTTTTCTAGATTTTTTTTGTAGATTTTTTTCTAGATCTTTTTTCTTGATTTTTTTCTAGATTTTTTTTCTTGATTTTTTTCTTGATTTTTTTTCTAGATTTTTTTCTAGATTTTTTTCTAGATTTTTTTTTCTAGATTTTTTTTGTAGATTTTTTTCTAGATTTTTTTTCTAGATTTTTTTCTAGATTTTTTTTCTTGATTTTTTTTCTTGATTTTTTTATAGATTTTTTTTCTAGATTTTTTTCTAGATTTTTTTTCTAGATTTTTTTCTAGATTTTTTTTCTAGATTTTTTTCTAGATTTTTTTTCTAGATTTTTTTCTAGATTTTTTTCTAGATTTTTTTTCTAGATTTTTTTCTAGATTTTTTTTCTAGATTTTTTTTCTTGATTTTTTTCTAGATTTTTTTTCTAGATTTTTTTCTAGATTTTTTTTCTAGATTGTTTTTCTAGATTTTTTTTCTAGATTTTTTTCTAGATTTTTTTTCTAGATTTTTTTTCTTGATTTTTTTCTAGATTTTTTTCTAGATTTTTTTTCTAGATTTTTTTCTACATTTTTTTTCTAGATTTTTTTCTAGATTTTTTTTCTAGATTTTTTTCTAGATTTTTTTTCTAGATTTTTTTTCTAGATTTTTTTTCTAGATTTTTTTCTAGATTTTTTTTTCTAGATTTTTTTTGTAGATTTTTTTCTAGATCTTTTTTCTTGATTTTTTTCTAGATTTTTTTTCTTGATTTTTTTCTAGATTTTTTTTCTAGATTTTTTTCTAGATTTTTTTCTAGATTTTTTTTTCTAGATTTTTTTTGTAGATTTTTTTCTAGATTTTTTTTCTAGATTTTTTTCTAGATTTTTTTTCTAGATTTTTTTCTAGATTTTTTTTCTAGATTTTTTTTCTAGATTTTTTTCTAGATTTTTTTTCTAGATTTTTTTCTAGATTTTTTTTCTAGATTTTTTTTCTAGATTTTTTTTCTAGATTTTTTTCTAGATTTTTTTTCTAGATTTTTTTCTAGATTTTTTTTCTAGATTTTTTTTCTAGATTTTTTTTCTAGATTTTTTTTCTAGATTTTTTTCTAGATTTTTTTTCTAGATTGTTTTTCTAGATTTTTTTTCTAGATTTTTTTCTAGATTTTTTTTCTAGATTTTTTTTCTTGATTTTTTTCTAGATTTTTTTCTAGATTTTTTTTCTAGATTTTTTTCTACATTTTTTTTCTAGATTTTTTTCTACATTTTTTTTCTAGATTTTTTTCTAGATTTTTTTTCTAGATTTTTTTTCTAGATTTTTTTTCTAGATTTTTTTTCTAAATTTTTTTCTAGATTTTTTTTCTAGATTTTTTTTCTAGATTTTTTTTCTAGATTTTTTTTCTAGATTTTTTTTCTAGATTTTTTTCTAGATTTTTTTTCTAGATTTTTTTTCTAGATTTTTTTCTAGATTTTTTTTCTAGATTTTTTTTCTAGATTTTTTTCTAGATTTTTTTTCTAGATTTTTTTTCTAGATTTTTTTTCTAGATTTTTTTCTAGATTTTTTTTCTAGATTTTTTTTCTAGATTTTTTTTCTAGATTTTTTTTCTAGATTTTTTTCTAGATTTTTTTTCTAGATTTTTTTTCTAGATTTTTTTTCTAGATTTTTTTCTAGATTTTTTTTCTAGATTTTTTTTCTAGATTTTTTTTCTAGATTTTTTTCTAGATTTTTTTTCTAGATTTTTTTTCTTGATTTTTTTCTAGATTTTTTTTCTAGATTTTTTTCTAGATTTTTTTTCTAGATTTTTTTTCTAGATTTTTTTTCTAGATTTTTTTCTAGATTTTTTTTCTAGATTTTTTTCTAGATTTTTTTTCTAGATTTTTTTTCTAGATTTTTTTTCTAGATTTTTTTCTAGATTTTTTTTCTAGATTTTTTTTCTAGATTTTTTTCTAGATTTTTTTTCTAGATTTTTTTCTAGATTTTTTTTCTAGATTTTTTTTCTAGATTTTTTTTCTAGATTTTTTTTTCTTGATTTTTTTCTAGATTTTTTTTCTAGATTTTTTTTCTAGATTTTTTTCTAGATTTTTTTCTAGATTTTTTTTCTAGATTTTTTTTCTAGATTTTTTTTCTAGATTTTTTTCTAGATTTTTTTTCTAGATTTTTTTCTAGATTTTTTTCTAGATTTTTTTTCTAGATTTTTTTTCTAGATTTTTTTCTAGATTTTTTTTCTAGATTTTTTTTCTAGATTTTTTTTCTAGATTTTTTTTCTAGATTTTTTTCTAGATTTTTTTTCTAGATTTTTTTCTAGATTTTTTTTCTAGATTTTTTTTCTAGATTTTTTTTCTAGATTTTTTTCTAGATTTTTTTCTAGATTTTTTTTCTAGATTTTTTTCTAGATTTTTTTTCTAGATTTTTTTTCTTGATTTTTTTCTAGATTTTTTTTCTAGATTTTTTTCTAGATTTTTTTTCTAGATTTTTTTTCTAGATTTTTTTCTAGATTTTTTTTCTAGATTTTTTTTCTAGATTTTTTTCTAGATTTTTTTTCTAGATTTTTTTTCTAGATTTTTTTTCTAGATTTTTTTCTAGATTTTTTTTTCTAGATTTTTTTCTAGATTTTTTTTCTACATTTTTTTTTCTAGATTTTTTTTCTAGATTTTTTTTCTAGATTTTTTTCTAGATTTTTTTTCTAGATTTTTTTTCTAGATTTTTTTCTAGATTTTTTTCTAGATTTTTTTTCTAGATTTTTTTTCTAGATTTTTTTTCTAGATTTTTTTTCTAGATTTTTTTTCTAGATTTTTTTTCTTGATTTTTTTCTAGATTTTTTTTCTAGATTTTTTTCTAGATTTTTTTCTAGATTTTTTTTCTAGATTTTTTTCTAGATTTTTTTTCTAGATTTTTTTTCTAGATTTTTTTTCTAGATTTTTTTCTTGATTTTTTTCTAGATTTTTTTTCTAGATTTTTTTTCTAGATTTTTTTTCTAGATTTTTTTCTAGATTTTTTTTCTAGATTTTTTTTCTAGATTTTTTTCTAGATTTTTTTTCTAGATTTTTTTTCTAGATTTTTTTTCTAGATTTTTTTCTAGATTTTTTTTCTAGATTTTTTTTCTTGATTTTTTTCTAGATTTTTTTTCTTGATTTTTTTCTAGATTTTTTTTCTTGATTTTTTTCTAGATTTTTTTTCTAGATTTTTTTTCTAGATTTTTTTTCTAGATTTTTTTTCTAGATTTTTTTCTAGATTTTTTTTCTAGATTTTTTTTCTAGATTTTTTTCTAGATTTTTTTCTAGATTTTTTTTCTAGATTTTTTTTCTAGATTTTTTTCTAGATTTTTTTTCTAGATTTTTTTCTAGATTTTTTTTCTAGATTTTTTTTCTAGATTTTTTTCTAGATTTTTTTTTCTAGATTTTTTTTCTAGATTTTTTTCTAGATTTTTTTCTAGATTTTTTTTCTTGATTTTTTTCTAGATTTTTTTTCTAGATTTTTTTCTAGATTTTTTTTCTAGATTTTTTTTCTAGATTTTTTTCTAGATTTTTTTTCTAGATTTTTTTTCTAGATTTTTTTCTAGATTTTTTTTCTAGATTTTTTTTGTAGATTTTTTTCTAGATTTTTTTTCTTGATTTTTTTCTAGATTTTTTTTCTTGATTTTTTTCTTGATTTTTTTTCTAGGATTTTTTTCTAGATTTTTTTCTAGATTTTTTTTCTAGATTTTTTTTCTAGATTTTTTTTCTAGATTTTTTTTCTAGATTTTTTTTCTAGATTTTTTTTCTAGATTTTTTTCTAGATTTTTTTTCTAGATTTTTTTTCTAGATTTTTTTCTAGATTTTTTTTCTAGATTTTTTTTCTAGATTTTTTTCTAGATTTTTTTTCTAGATTTTTTTTGTAGATTTTTTTCTAGATCTTTTTTCTTGATTTTTTTCTAGATTTTTTTTCTTGATTTTTTTCTTGATTTTTTTTCTAGGATTTTTTTCTAGATTTTTTTCTAGATTTTTTTTCTAGATTTTTTTTCTAGATTTTTTTTCTAGATTTTTTTTCTAGATTTTTTTTCTAGATTTTTTTTCTAGATTTTTTTCTAGATTTTTTTTCTAGATTTTTTTTCTAGATTTTTTTTCTAGATTTTTTTTCTAGATTTTTTTTCTAGATTTTTTTTCTAGATTTTTTTCTAGATTTTTTTTCTAGATTTTTTTTCTTGATTTTTTTCTAGATTTTTTTTCTTGATTTTTTTCTAGATTTTTTTTCTTGATTTTTTTCTAGATTTTTTTCTAGATTTTTTTCTAGATTTTTTTCTAGATTTTTTTTCTAGATTTTTTTTCTACATTTTTTTTCTAGATTTTTTTTCTAGATTTTTTTTCTAGATTTTTTTTCTAGATTTTTTTTCTAGATTTTTTTTCTAGATTTTTTTCTAGATTTTTTTTCTAGATTTTTTTTCTAGATTTTTTTCTAGATTTTTTTTCTAGATTTTTTTTCTAGATTTTTTTTCTAGATTTTTTTCTAGATTTTTTTTCTAGATTTTTTTTCTTGATTTTTTTCTAGATTTTTTTTCTTGATTTTTTTCTAGATTTTTTTTCTTGATTTTTTTCTAGATTTTTTTTCTAGATTTTTTTTCTAGATTTTTTTTCTAGATTTTTTTTCTAGATTTTTTTCTAGATTTTTTTTCTAGATTTTTTTCTAGATTTTTTTTCTAGATTTTTTTTCTAGATTTTTTTTCTAGATTTTTTTTGTAGATTTTTTTCTAGATTTTTTTTCTAGATTTTTTTCTAGATTTTTTTTCTAGATTTTTTTTCTAGATTTTTTTCTAGATTTTTTTTTCTAGATTTTTTTTCTAGATTTTTTTCTAGATTTTTTTTCTAGATTTTTTTTCTTGATTTTTTTCTAGATTTTTTTTCTAGATTTTTTTCTAGATTTTTTTTCTAGATTTTTTTTCTAGATTTTTTTCTAGATTTTTTTTCTAGATTTTTTTTCTAGATTTTTTTCTAGATTTTTTTTCTAGATTTTTTTTCTAGATTTTTTTCTAGATTTTTTTTCTAGATTTTTTTCAAGATTTTTTTTTCTAGATTTTTTTTGTAGATTTTTTTCTAGATCTTTTTTCTTGATTTTTTTCTAGATTTTTTTTCTTGATTTTTTTCTTGATTTTTTTTCTAGATTTTTTTCTAGATTTTTTTCTTTTTCTAGATTTTTTTTTCTAGATTTTTTTTGTAGATTTTTTTCTAGATTTTTTTTCTAGATTTTTTTCTAGATTTTTTTTCTAGATTTTTTTTCTAGATTTTTTTTCTAGATTTTTTTTCTTGATTTTTTTATAGATTTTTTTTCTAGATTTTTTTCTAGATTTTTTTTCTAGATTTTTTTCTAGATTTTTTTTCTAGATTTTTTTCTAGATTTTTTTTCTAGATTTTTTTCTAGATTTTTTTCTAGATTTTTTTTCTAGATTTTTTTCTAGATTTTTTTTCTAGATTTTTTTTCTTGATTTTTTTCTAGATTTTTTTTCTAGATTTTTTTCTAGATTTTTTTTCTAGATTGTTTTTCTAGATTTTTTTTCTAGATTTTTTTCTAGATTTTTTTTCTAGATTTTTTTTCTTGATTTTTTTCTAGATTTTTTTCTAGATTTTTTTTCTAGATTTTTTTCTACATTTTTTTTCTAGATTTTTTTCTAGATTTTTTTTCTAGATTTTTTTCTAGATTTTTTTTCTAGATTTTTTTTCTAGATTTTTTTTCTAGATTTTTTTCTAGATTTTTTTTCTAGATTTTTTTTGTAGATTTTTTTCTAGATTTTTTTTCTTGATTTTTTTCTAGATTTTTTTTCTTGATTTTTTTCTTGATTTTTTTTCTAGATTTTTTTCTAGATTTTTTTCTAGATTTTTTTTCTAGATTTTTTTTGTAGATTTTTTTCTAGATTTTTTTTCTAGATTTTTTTCTAGATTTTTTTTCTAGATTTTTTTCTAGATTTTTTTTCTAGATTTTTTTTCTTGATTTTTTTATAGATTTTTTTTCTAGATTTTTTTCTAGATTTTTTTTCTAGATTTTTTTCTAGATTTTTTTTCTAGATTTTTTTTCTAGATTTTTTTTCTAGATTTTTTTCTAGATTTTTTTTCTAGATTTTTTTTCTTGATTTTTTTCTAGATTTTTTTTCTAGATTTTTTTCTAGATTTTTTTTCTAGATTTTTTTTCTAGATTTTTTTTCTAGATTTTTTTCTAGATTTTTTTTCTAGATTTTTTTTCTTGATTTTTTTCTAGATTTTTTTCTAGATTTTTTTTCTAGATTTTTTTCTACATTTTTTTTCTAGATTTTTTTCTACATTTTTTTTCTAGATTTTTTTCTAGATTTTTTTTCTAGATTTTTTTTCTAGATTTTTTTTCTAGATTTTTTTTCTAAATTTTTTTCTAGATTTTTTTTCTAGATTTTTTTTCTAGATTTTTTTTCTAGATTTTTTTTCTTGATTTTTTTCGAGATTTTTTTTCTAGATTTTTTTTCTAGATTTTTTTTCTAGATTTTTTTCTAGATTTTTTTTCTAGATTTTTTTTCTAGATTTTTTTCTAGATTTTTTTTCTAGATTTTTTTTCTAGATTTTTTTTCTAGATTTTTTTCTAGATTTTTTTTCTAGATTTTTTTTCTTGATTTTTTTTCTAGATTTTTTTTCTTGATTTTTTTCTAGATTTTTTTTCTTGATTTTTTTCTAGATTTTTTTTCTAGATTTTTTTCTAGATTTTTTTTCTAGATTTTTTTTCTAGATTTTTTTCTAGATTTTTTTTCTAGATTTTTTTTCTAGATTTTTTTTCTAGATTTTTTTCTAGATTTTTTTTCTAGATTTTTTTTCTAGATTTTTTTTCTAGATTTTTTTCTAGATTTTTTTTCTAGATTTTTTTTCTTGATTTTTTTCTAGATTTTTTTTTCTAGATTTTTTTTCTAGATTTTTTTTCTAGATTTTTTTTCTAGATTTTTTTTCTAGATTTTTTTCTAGATTTTTTTTCTAGATTTTTTTCTAGATTTTTTTTCTAGATTTTTTTTCTAGATTTTTTTCTAGATTTTTTTCTAGATTTTTTTTCTAGATTTTTTTTCTAGATTTTTTTCTAGATTTTTTTTCTAGATTTTTTTCTACATTTTTTTTCTACATTTTTTTTCTAGATTTTTTTTCTAGATTTTTTTTCTAGATTTTTTTCTAGATTTTTTTTCTAGATTTTTTTTCTAGATTTTTTTCTAGATTTTTTTTCTAGATTTTTTTTCTAGATTTTTTTTCTAGATTTTTTTTCTAAATTTTTTTTCTAGATTTTTTTTCTAGATTTTTTTTCTTGATTTTTTTCTAGATTTTTTTTCTTGATTTTTTTCTAGATTTTTTTCTAGATTTTTTTTCTAGATTTTTTTTCTAGATTTTTTTCTACATTTTTTTTCTAGATTTTTTTTCTAGATTTTTTTTTCTTGATTTTTTTCTAGATTTTTTTTCTAGATTTTTTTTCTAGATTTTTTTTCTAGATTTTTTTCTAGATTTTTTTTCTAGATTTTTTTTCTAGATTTTTTTCTAGATTTTTTTTCTAGATTTTTTTTCTAGATTTTTTTTCTAGATTTTTTTCTAGATTTTTTTTCTAGATTTTTATTCTTGATTTTTTTCTAGATTTTTTTTCTTGATTTTTTTCTAGATTTTTTTTCTTGATTTTTTTCTAGATTTTTTTTCTAGATTTTTTTTCTAGATTTTTTTTCTAGATTTTTTTTCTAGATTTTTTTCTAGATTTTTTTTCTAGATTTTTTTTCTAGATTTTTTTCTAGATTTTTTTTCTAGATTTTTTTTCTAGATTTTTTTTCTAGATTTTTTTCTAGATTTTTTTTCTAGATTTTTTTTCTTGATTTTTTTCTAGATTTTTTTTCTAGATTTTTTTCTAGATTTTTTTTCTAGATTTTTTTCTAGATTTTTTTTCTAGATTTTTTTTCTAGATTTTTTTCTAGATTTTTTTTTCTAGATTTTTTTTCTAGATTTTTATTCTTGATTTTTTTCTAGATTTTTTTCTAGATTTTTTTTCTAGATTTTTTTCTACATTTTTTTCTACATTTTTTTTCTACATTTTTTTTCTAGATTTTTTTTCTTGATTTTTTTCTAGATTTTTTTTCTAGATTTTTTTTCTAGATTTTTTTTTCTAGATTTTTTTCTAGATTTTTTTTCTAGATTTTTTTTCTAGATTTTTTTCTAGATTTTTTTTCTAGATTTTTTTTCTAGATTTTTTTTCTAGATTTTTTTCTAGATTTTTTTTCTAGATTTTTATTCTTGATTTTTTTCTAGATTTTTTTTCTTGATTTTTTTCTAGATTTTTTTTCTTGATTTTTTTCTAGATTTTTTTTCTAGATTTTTTTTCTAGATTTTTTTTCTAGATTTTTTTTCTAGATTTTTTTCTAGATTTTTTTTCTAGATTTTTTTTCTAGATTTTTTTTCTAGATTTTTTTCTAGATTTTTTTTCTAGATTTTTTTTCTAGATTTTTTTTCTAGATTTTTTTCTAGATTTTTTTTCTAGATTTTTTTTCTTGATTTTTTTCTAGATTTTTTTTCTAGATTTTTTTCTAGATTTTTTTTCTAGATTTTTTTCTAGATTTTTTTTCTAGATTTTTTTTCTAGATTTTTTTTCTAGATTTTTTTCTAGATTTTTTTTCTAGATTTTTTTTCTTGATTTTTTTCTAGATTTTTTTTCTAGATTTTTTTCTAGATTTTTTTTCTAGATTTTTTTTCTTGATTTTTTTTCTAGATTTTTTTCTAGATTTTTTTTCTAGATTTTTTTCTTGATTTTTTTTTCTAGATTTTTTTTGTAGATTTTTTTCTAGATCTTTTTTCTTGATTTTTTTCTAGATTTTTTTTCTTGATTTTTTTCTTGATTTTTTTTCTAGATTTTTTTCTAGATTTTTTTCTAGATTTTTTTTCTAGATTTTTTTTGTAGATTTTTTTCTAGATTTTTTTTCTAGATTTTTTTCTAGATTTTTTTTCTAGATTTTTTTCTAGATTTTTTTTCTAGATTTTTTTTCTTGATTTTTTTATAGATTTTTTTTCTAGATTTTTTTCTAGATTTTTTTTCTAGATTTTTTTCTAGATTTTTTTTCTAGATTTTTTTCTAGATTTTTTTTCTAGATTTTTTTCTAGATTTTTTTTCTAGATTTTTTTTCTTGATTTTTTTCTAGATTTTTTTTCTAGATTTTTTTCTAGATTTTTTTTCTAGATTTTTTTCTAGATTTTTTTTCTAGATTTTTTTCTAGATTTTTTTTCTAGATTTTTTTCTAGATTTTTTTTCTAGATTTTTTTCTAGATTTTTTTTCTTGATTTTTTTCTAGATTTTTTTTCTAGATTTTTTTCTAGATTTTTTTTCTAGATTTTTTTCTAGATTTTTTTTCTAGATTTTTTTTCTAGATTTTTTTTCTAGATTTTTTTTCTAGATTTTTTTCTAGATTTTTTTTTCTAGATTTTTTTTGTAGATTTTTTTCTAGATTTTTTTTCTTGATTTTTTTTCTAGATTTTTTTTCTTGATTTTTTTCTAGATTTTTTTTCTAGATTTTTTTCTAGATTTTTTTCTAGATTTTTTTTCTAGATTTTTTTTGTAGATTTTTTTCTAGATTTTTTTTCTAGATTTTTTTTTCTAGATTTTTTTTCTAGATTTTTTTCTAGATTTTTTTTCTAGATTTTTTTTCTTGATTTTTTTTCTAGATTTTTTTTCTAGATTTTTTTCTAGATTTTTTTTCTAGATTTTTTTCTAGATTTTTTTTCTAGATTTTTTTTTTTCTAGATTTTTTTTCTAGATTTTTTTCTAGATTTTTTTTCTAGATTTTTTTTCTAGATTTTTTTCTAGATTTTTTTTCTAGATTTTTTTCTAGATTTTTTTTCTAGATTTTTTTCTAGATTTTTTTTCTAGATTTTTTTCTAGATTTTTTTTCTAGATTTTTTTTTTTTCTAGATTTTTTTTCTAGATTTTTTTTCTAGATTTTTATTCTAGATTTTTTTTCTAGATTTTTTTTCTTGATTTTTTTCTAGATTTTTTTTCTTGATTTTTTTCTAGATTTTTTTTCTAGATTTTTTTTCTAGATTTTTTTTCTAGATTTTTTTTCTAGATTTTTTTCTAGATTTTTTTTCTAGATTTTTTTTCTAGATTTTTTTTCTAGATTTTTTTCTAGATTTTTTTTCTAGATTTTTTTCTAGATTTTTTTTCTAGATTTTTTTCTAGATTTTTTTTCTAGATTTTTTTTCTTGATTTTTTTCTAGATTTTTTTTCTAGATTTTTTTCTAGATTTTTTTTCTAGATTTTTTTCTAGATTTTTTTTCTAGATTTTTTTTCTAGATTTTTTTTCTAGATTTTTTTCTAGATTTTTTTTCTAGATTTTTTTTCTTGATTTTTTTCTAGATTTTTTTTCTAGATTTTTTTTCTAGATTTTTTTTCTAGATTTTTTTTCTTGATTTTTTTTCTAGATTTTTTTCTAGATTTTTTTTCTAGATTTTTTTCTAGATTTTTTTTTCTAGATTTTTTTTCTAGATTTTTTTTTCTAGATTTTTTTCTTGATTTTTTTCTAGATTTTTTTTCTAGATTTTTTTTCTAGATTTTTTTTCTAGATTTTTTTCTGGATTTTTTTCTAGCTTTTTTTTTCTAGATTTTTTTTGTAGATTTTTTTCTAGATTTTTTTTCTAGATTTTTTTTCTAGATTTTTTTTCTAGATTTTTTTCTAGATTTTTTTTCTAGATTTTTTTTCTTGATTTTTTTATAGATTTTTTTTCTAGATTTTTTTCTAGATTTTTTTTCTAGATTTTTTTCTAGATTTTTTTTCTAGATTTTTTTCTAGATTTTTTTTCTAGATTTTTTTCTAGATTTTTTTTCTAGATTTTTTTTCTTGATTTTTTTCTAGATTTTTTTTCTAGATTTTTTTCTAGATTTTTTTTCTAGATTGTTTTTCTAGATTTTTTTTCTAGATTTTTTTCTAGATTTTTTTTCTAGATTTTTTTTCTTGATTTTTTTCTAGATTTTTTTCTAGATTTTTTTTCTAGATTTTTTTCTACATTTTTTTTCTAGATTTTTTTCTACATTTTTTTTCTAGATTTTTTTCTAGATTTTTTTTCTAGATTTTTTTTCTAGATTTTTTTTCTAGATTTTTTTTCTAAATTTTTTTCTAGATTTTTTTTCTAGATTTTTTTTCTAGATTTTTTTTCTAGATTTTTTTCTAGATTTTTTTTCTAGATTTTTTTTCTAGATTTTTTTCTAGATTTTTTTTCTAGATTTTTTTCTAGATTTTTTTTGTAGAATTTTTTTCTGGATTTTTTTCTAGCTTTTTTTTTCTAGATTTTTTTTGTAGATTTTTTTCTAGATTTTTTTCTAGATTTTTTTTCTAGATTTTTTTCTAGATTTTTTTTGTAGATTTTTTTTGTAGATTTTTTTCTAGATTTTTTTTCTAGATTTTTTTCTAGATTTTTTTTCTAGATTTTTTTTCTAGATTTTTTTTCTAGATTTTTTTTCTAGATTTTTTTCTAGATTTTTTTTCTAGATTTTTTTTCTAGATTTTTTTTCTAGATTTTTTTTCTAGATTTTTTTCTAGATTTTTTTTCTAGATTTTTTTTCTAGATTTTTTTCTAGATTTTTTTTCTAGATTTTTTTTCTTGATTTTTTTCTAGATTTTTTTTCTAGATTTTTTTCTAGATTTTTTTTCTAGATTTTTTTTCTTGATTTTTTTCTAGATTTTTTTTTCTTGATTTTTTTTCTAGATTTTTTTCTAGATTTTTTTTCTAGATTTTTTTCTAGATTTTTATTCTAGATTTTTTTCTAGATTTTTTTTCTTGATTTTTTTCTAGATTTTTTTTCTTGATTTTTTTCTAGATTTTTTTTCTAAATTTTTTTTCTAGATTTTTTTTCTTGATTTTTTTCTAGATTTTTTTCTAGATTTTTTTTCTAGATTTTTTTCTACATTTTTTTTCTACATTTTTTTTCTACATTTTTTTTCTAGATTTTTTTTCTTGATTTTTTTCTAGATTTTTTTTCTAGATTTTTTTTCTAGATTTTTTTTCTAGATTTTTTTCTAGATTTTTTTTCTAGATTTTTTTTCTAGATTTTTTTCTAGATTTTTTTTCTAGATTTTTTTTCTAGATTTTTTTTCTAGATTTTTTTCTAGATTTTTTTTCTAGATTTTTATTCTTGATTTTTTTCTAGATTTTTTTTCTTGATTTTTTTCTAGATTTTTTTTCTTGATTTTTTTCTAGATTTTTTTTCTAGATTTTTTTCTAGATTTTTTTTCTAGATTTTTTTTCTAGATTTTTTTCTAGATTTTTTTTCTAGATTTTTTTTCTAGATTTTTTTTCTAGATTTTTTTCTAGATTTTTTTTCTAGATTTTTTTTCTAGATTTTTTTTCTAGATTTTTTTCTAGATTTTTTTTCTAGATTTTTTTTCTTGATTTTTTTCTAGATTTTTTTTCTAGATTTTTTTCTAGATTTTTTTTCTAGATTTTTTTCTAGATTTTTTTTCTAGATTTTTTTTCTAGATTTTTTTTCTAGATTTTTTTCTAGATTTTTTTTCTAGATTTTTTTTCTTGATTTTTTTCTAGATTTTTTTTCTAGATTTTTTTCTAGATTTTTTTTCTAGATTTTTTTTCTTGATTTTTTTTCTAGATTTTTTTCTAGATTTTTTTTCTAGATTTTTTTCTAGATTTTTTTTTCTAGATTTTTTTTGTAGATTTTTTTCTAGATCTTTTTTCTTGATTTTTTTCTAGATTTTTTTTCTTGATTTTTTTCTTGATTTTTTTTCTAGATTTTTTTCTAGATTTTTTTCTAGATTTTTTTTTCTAGATTTTTTTTGTAGATTTTTTTCTAGATTTTTTTTCTAGATTTTTTTCTAGATTTTTTTTCTAGATTTTTTTCTAGATTTTTTTTCTAGATTTTTTTTCTTGATTTTTTTATAGATTTTTTTTCTAGATTTTTTTCTAGATTTTTTTTCTAGATTTTTTTCTAGATTTTTTTTCTAGATTTTTTTCTAGATTTTTTTTCTAGATTTTTTTCTAGATTTTTTTTCTAGATTTTTTTTCTTGATTTTTTTCTAGATTTTTTTTCTAGATTTTTTTCTAGATTTTTTTTCTAGATTGTTTTTCTAGATTTTTTTTCTAGATTTTTTTCTAGATTGTTTTTCTAGATTTTTTTTCTTGATTTTTTTCTAGATTTTTTTCTAGATTTTTTTTCTAGATTTTTTTCTACATTTTTTTTCTAGATTTTTTTCTACATTTTTTTTCTAGATTTTTTTCTAGATTTTTTTTCTAGATTTTTTTTCTAGATTTTTTTTCTAGATTTTTTTTCTAAATTTTTTTCTAGATTTTTTTTCTAGATTTTTTTTCTAGATTTTTTTTCTAGATTTTTTTCTAGATTTTTTTTCTAGATTTTTTTCTAGATTCTTTTCTAGATTTTTTTTCTAGATTTTTTTCTAGATTTTTTTTCTAGATTTTTTTCTAGATTTTTTTTCTAGATTTTTTTCTAGATTTTTTTTCTAGATTTTTTTTCTTGATTTTTTTCTAGATTTTTTTTCTTGATTTTTTTCTAGATTTTTTTTCTTGATTTTTTTCTAGATTTTTTTTCTAGATTTTTTTTCTAGATTTTTTTTCTAGATTTTTTTCTAGATTTTTTTTCTAGATTTTTTTTCTTGATTTTTTTCTAGATTTTTTTTCTAGATTTTTTTCTAGATTTTTTTTCTAGATTTTTTTTCTAGATTTTTTTTCTAGATTTTTTTCTAGATTTTTTTTCTAGATTTTTTTTGTAGATTTTTTTCTAGATTTTTTTTCTAGATTTTTTTTCTAGATTTTTTTCTAGATTTTTTTTGTAGATTTTTTTTGTAGATTTTTTTCTAGATTTTTTTTCTAGATTTTTTTCTAGATTTTTTTTCTAGATTTTTTTTCTAGATTTTTTTTCTAGATTTTTTTTCTAGATTTTTTTCTAGATTTTTTTTGTAGATTTTTTTTGTAGATTTTTTTCTAGATTTTTTTTCTAGATTTTTTTCTAGATTTTTTTTCTAGATTTTTTTTCTAGATTTTTTTTCTAGATTTTTTTTCTAGATTTTTTTCTAGATTTTTTTTCTAGATTTTTTTTCTAGATTTTTTTTCTAGATTTTTTTCTAGATTTTTTTTCTAGATTTTTTTTCTAGATTTTTTTTCTAGATTTTTTTCTAGATTTTTTTTCTAGATTTTTTTTCTTGATTTTTTTCTAGATTTTTTTTCTAGATTTTTTTCTAGATTTTTTTTCTAGATTTTTTTTCTTGATTTTTTTCTAGATTTTTTTTCTTGATTTTTTTCTAGATTTTTTTCTAGATTTTTTTTCTAGATTTTTTTCTAGATTTTTTTTCTAGATTTTTTTTCTAGATTTTTTTTCTAGATTTTTTTTCTTGATTTTTTTCTAGATTTTTTTTCTAGATTTTTTTTCTAGATTTTTTTTTCTAGATTTTTTTCTAGATTTTTTTTCTAGATTTTTTTTCTAGATTTTTTTCTAGATTTTTTTTCTAGATTTTTTTTCTAGATTTTTTTTCTAGATTTTTTTCTAGATTTTTTTTCTAGATTTTTTTTTCTTGATTTTTTTCTAGATTTTTTTTCTTGATTTTTTTCTAGATTTTTTTTCTTGATTTTTTTCTAGATTTTTTTTCTAGATTTTTTTTCTAGATTTTTTTTCTAGATTTTTTTTCTAGATTTTTTTCTAGATTTTTTTTCTAGATTTTTTTTCTAGATTTTTTTTCTAGATTTTTTTCTAGATTTTTTTTCTAGATTTTTTTTCTAGATTTTTTTTCTAGATTTTTTTCTAGATTTTTTTTCTAGATTTTTTTTCTTGATTTTTTTCTAGATTTTTTTTCTTGATTTTTTTCTAGATTTTTTTTCTAGATTTTTTTCTAGATTTTTTTTCTAGATTTTTTTCTAGATTTTTTTTCTAGATTTTTTTTCTAGATTTTTTTTCTAGATTTTTTTCTAGATTTTTTTTCTAGATTTTTTTCTAGATTTTTTTTCTAGATTTTTTTTCTAGATTTTTTTTCTAGATTTTTTTTGTAGATTTTTTTCTAGATTTTTTTTCTAGATTTTTTTTCTAGATTTTTTTCTAGATTTTTTTTCTAGATTTTTTTTCTAGATTTTTTTCTAGATTTTTTTTCTAGATTTTTTTCTAGATTTTTTTTCTAGATTTTTTTTGTAGATTTTTTTCTAGATCTTTTTTCTTGATTTTTTCCTAGATTTTTTTTTCTAGATTTTTTTTCTTGATTTTTTTATAGATTTTTTTTCTAGATTTTTTTCTAGATTTTTTTTCTAGATTTTTTTCTAGATTTTTTTTCTAGATTTTTTTCTAGATTTTTTTTCTAGATTTTTTTCTAGATTTTTTTTCTAGATTTTTTTTCTTGATTTTTTTCTAGATTTTTTTTCTAGATTTTTTTCTAGATTTTTTTTCTAGATTGTTTTTCTAGATTTTTTTTCTAGATTTTTTTCTAGATTTTTTTTCTAGATTTTTTTTGTAG
Organism: Oncorhynchus clarkii lewisi; assembly: GCF_045791955.1. Taxonomy (NCBI): domain Eukaryota; kingdom Metazoa; phylum Chordata; class Actinopteri; order Salmoniformes; family Salmonidae; genus Oncorhynchus; species Oncorhynchus clarkii. Next base: position 59,272,676 of record NC_092158.1, on the reverse strand, counting down.
ATTTTTTTCTAGATCTTTTTTCTTGATTTTTTTCTAGATTTTTTTTTCTAGATTTTTTTTCTTGATTTTTTTATAGATTTTTTTTCTAGATTTTTTTCTAGATTTTTTTTCTAGATTTTTTTCTAGATTTTTTTTCTAGATTTTTTTCTAGATTTTTTTTCTAGATTTTTTTCTAGATTTTTTTTCTAGATTTTTTTTCTTGATTTTTTTCTAGATTTTTTTTCTAGATTTTTTTCTAGATTTTTTTTCTAGATTGTTTTTCTAGATTTTTTTTCTAGATTTTTTTCTAGATTTTTTTTCTAGATTTTTTTTCTAGATTTTTTTCTACATTTTTTTTCTACATTTTTTTCTACATTTTTTTTCTAGATTTTTTTCTAGATTTTTTTCTAGATTTTTTTTCTAGATTTTTTTTCTAGATTTTTTTTCTAGATTTTTTTCTAGATTTTTTTTCTAGATTTTTTTTCTAGATTTTTTTTCTAGATTTTTTTCTAGATTTTTTTTCTAGATTTTTTTTCTAGATTTTTTTCTAGATTTTTTTTCTAGATTTTTTTCTAGATTTTTTTTCTAGATTTTTTTCTAGATTTTTTTTCTAGATTTTTTTTCTAGATTTTTTTCTAGATTTTTTTTCTAGATTTTTTTCTACATTTTTTTTCTACATTTTTTTTCTAGATTTTTTTTCTAGATTTTTTTTCTTGATTTTTTTCTAGATTTTTTTTCTAGATTTTTTTTCTAGATTTTTTTTCTAGATTTTTTTTCTAGATTTTTTTTCTAGATTTTTTTCTAGATTTTTTTTCTAGATTTTTTTTCTAGATTTTTTTCTAGATTTTTTTTCTAGATTTTTTTTCTTGATTTTTTTCTAGATTTTTTTTCTTGATTTTTTTCTAGATTTTTTTTCTTGATTTTTTTCTAGATTTTTTTTCTAGATTTTTTTCTAGATTTTTTTTCTAGATTTTTTTCTAGATTTTTTTTCTAGATTTTTTTTCTTGATTTTTTTCTAGATTTTTTTTCTAGATTTTTTTCTAGATTTTTTTTCTAGATTTTTTTTCTAGATTTTTTTTCTAGATTTTTTTCTAGATTTTTTTTCTAGATTTTTTTTCTAGATTTTTTTCTAGATTTTTTTTCTAGATTTTTTTCTAGATTTTTTTTTCTAGATTTTTTTTGTAGATTTTTTTCTAGATCTTTTTTCTAGATTTTTTTTCTAGATTTTTTTCTAGATTTTTTTTCTAGATTTTTTTTCTAGATTTTTTTTCTAGATTTTTTTCTACATTTTTTTTCTAGATTTTTTTCTACATTTTTTTTCTAGATTTTTTTCTAGATTTTTTTTCTAGATTTTTTTTCTAGATTTTTTTTCTAGATTTTTTTTCTAGATTTTTTTTCTAGATTTTTTTTCTAGATTTTTTTCTAGATTTTTATTCTAGATTTTTTTCTAGATTTTTTTCTAGATTTTTTTTCTAGATTTTTTTCTAGATTTTTTTTCTAGATTTTTTTCTAGATTTTTTTTCTAGATTTTTTTTCTAGATTTTTTTCTAGATTTTTTTTCTAGATTTTTTTTCTAGATTTTTTTCTAGATTTTTTTTCTACATTTTTTTTCTAGATTTTTTTCTAGATTTTTTTTCTTGATTTTTTTCTAGATTTTTTTTCTAGATTTTTTTTCTAGATTTTTTTTTCTAGATTTTTTTCTAGATTTTTTTTCTTGATTTTTTTCTAGATTTTTTTTCTAGATTTTTTTTCTAGATTTTTTTTCTAGATTTTTTTCTAGATTTTTTTCTAGATTTTTTTTCTAGATTTTTTTTCTAGATTTTTTTTCTAGATTTTTTTCTAGATTTTTTTTCTAGATTTTTTTTCTAGATTTTTTTTCTAGATTTTTTTCTAGATTTTTTTTCTAGATTTTTTTTCTAGATTTTTTTCTAGATTTTTTTTCTAGATTTTTTTCTAGATTTTTTTTCTAGATTTTTTTCTAGATTTTTTTCTAGATTTTTTTTCTAGATTTTTTTTCTAGATTTTTTTCTAGATTTTTTTTCTAGATTTTTTTTCTAGATTTTTTTTCTAGATTTTTTTCTAGATTTTTTTCTAGATTTTTTTCTACATTTTTTTTCTAGATTTTTTTCTAGATTTTTTTTCTAGATTTTTTTTTCTAGATTTTTTTTCTAGATTTTTTTTCTAGATTTTTTTCTAGATTTTTTTTCTAGATTTTTTTCTAGATTTTTTTTCTAGATTTTTTTCTAGATTTTTTTTCTAGATTTTTTTTCTTGATTTTTTTCTAGATTTTTTTTCTAGATTTTTTTCTAGATTTTTTTCTAGATTTTTTTTCTAGATTTTTTTTCTAGATTTTTTTCTAGATTTTTTTTCTAGATTTTTTTCTAGATTTTTTTTCTAGATTTTTTTTCTAGATTTTTTTTCTAGATTTTTTTTCTAGATTTTTTTCTAGATTTTTTTTCTAGATTTTTTTTCTAGATTTTTTTTCTAGATTTTTTTCTAGATTTTTTTCTAGATTTTTTTCTAGATTTTTTTTCTAGATTTTTTTTCTAGATTTTTTTTCTAGATTTTTTTTCTAGATTTTTTTCTAGATTTTTTTTCTAGATTTTTTTTCTAGATTTTTTTTCTAGATTTTTTTTCTAGATTTTTTTTCTAGATTTTTTTTCTAGATTTTTTTTCTAGATTTTTTTCTAGATTTTTTTTCTAGATTTTTTTTCTTGATTTTTTTCGAGATTTTTTTTCTAGATTTTTTTCTAGATTTTTTTTCTAGATTTTTTTCTAGATTTTTTTTCTAGATTTTTTTTCTAGATTTTTTTTCTAGATTTTTTTCTAGATTTTTTTTCTAGATTTTTTTTCTTGATTTTTTTCTAGATTTTTTTTCTAGATTTTTTTCTAGATTTTTTTTCTAGATTTTTTTTCTAGATTTTTTTTCTAGATTTTTTTCTAGATTTTTTTTCTAGATTTTTTTCTAGATTTTTTTTTCTAGATTTTTTTTCTAGATTTTTTTCTAGATTTTTTTCTAGATTTTTTTCTAGATTTTTTTTCTAGATTTTTTTTCTAGATTTTTTTTCTAGATTTTTTTCTAGATTTTTTTCTAGATTTTTTTTCTAGATTTTTTTCTAGATTTTTTTTCTAGATTTTTTTCTAGATTTTTTTTCTAGATTTTTTTCTAGATTTTTTTTCTAGATTTTTTTTCTAGATTTTTTTCTAGATTTTTTTTCTAGATTTTTTTCTAGATTTTTTTTCTAGATTTTTTTTCTAGATTTTTTTCTAGATTTTTTTTCTTGATTTTTTTCTAGATTTTTTTTTCTAGATTTTTTTTCTTGATTTTTTTTCTAGATTTTTTTCTAGATTTTTTTCTAGATTTTTTTTCTAGATTTTTTTCTAGATTTTTTTTCTAGATTTTTTTCTAGATTTTTTTTCTAGATTTTTTTTCTAGATTTTTTTCTAGATTTTTTTTCTTGATTTTTTTCTAGATTTTTTTTCTAGATTTTTTTCTAGATTTTTTTTCTAGATTTTTTTCTAGATTTTTTTTCTAGATTTTTTTCTAGATTTTTTTTCTAGATTTTTTTTCTTGATTTTTTTCTAGATTTTTTTTCTTGATTTTTTTCTAGATTTTTTTTCTTGATTTTTTTCTTGATTTTTTTTCTAGATTTTTTTTCTAGATTTTTTTTCTAGATTTTTTTCTAGATTTTTTTTCTAGATTTTTTTTCTTGATTTTTTTCTAGATTTTTTTTCTAGATTTTTTTCTAGATTTTTTTTCTAGATTTTTTTTCTAGATTTTTTTTCTAGATTTTTTTCTAGATTTTTTTTCTAGATTTTTTTCTAGATTTTTTTTTCTAGATTTTTTTTGTAGATTTTTTTCTAGATCTTTTTTCTTGATTTTTTTCTAGATTTTTTTTTCTAGATTTTTTTTCTTGATTTTTTTATAGATTTTTTTTCTAGATTTTTTTCTAGATTTTTTTTCTAGATTTTTTTCTAGATTTTTTTTCTAGATTTTTTTCTAGATTTTTTTTCTAGATTTTTTTCTAGATTTTTTTTCTAGATTTTTTTTCTTGATTTTTTTCTAGATTTTTTTTCTAGATTTTTTTCTAGATTTTTTTTCTAGATTTTTTTTGTAGATTTTTTTCTAGATCTTTTTTCTTGATTTTTTTCTAGATTTTTTTTTCTAGATTTTTTTTCTTGATTTTTTTATAGATTTTTTTTCTAGATTTTTTTCTAGATTTTTTTTCTAGATTTTTTTCTAGATTTTTTTTCTAGATTTTTTTCTAGATTTTTTTTCTAGATTTTTTTTCTAGATTTTTTTCTAGATTTTTTTTCTTGATTTTTTTCTAGATTTTTTTTTTCTAGATTTTTTTTCTAGATTTTTTTATAGATTTTTTTTCTAGATTTTTTTCTAGATTTTTTTTCTAGATTTTTTTCTAGATTTTTTTTCTAGATTTTTTTCTAGATTTTTTTTCTAGATTTTTTTCTAGATTTTTTTTCTAGATTTTTTTTCTAGATTTTTTTCTAGATTTTTTTTTCTAGATTTTTTTCTAGATTTTTTTTCTAGATTTTTTTTGTAGATTTTTTTCTAGATTTTTTTTCTTGATTTTTTTCTAGATTTTTTTTTCTAGATTTTTTTCTAGATTTTTTTTCTAGATTTTTTTTCTAGATTTTTTTCTAGATTTTTTTTCTAGATTTTTTTTCTAGATTTTTTTTCTAGATTTTTTTCTAGATTTTTTTTCTAGATTTTTTTTCTTGATTTTTTTTCTAGATTTTTTTTCTAGATTTTTTTCTAGATTTTTTTTCTAGATTGTTTTTTCTAGATTTTTTTTCTAGATTTTTTTCTAGATTTTTTTTCTAGATTTTTTTTCTAGATTTTTTTTCTAGATTTTTTTTCTAGATTTTTTTCTAGATTTTTTTTCTAGATTTTTTTCTAGATTTTTTTTCTAGATTTTTTTTCTAGATTTTTTTTCTAGATTTTTTTTCTAGATTTTTTTCTAGATTTTTTTTCTAGATTTTTTTTGTAGATTTTTTTCTAGATTTTTTTTCTAGATTTTTTTCTAGATTTTTTTTCTAGATTTTTTTTCTAGATTTTTTTTCTAGATTTTTTTTCTAGATTTTTTTCTAGATTTTTTTTCTAGATTTTTTTTCTAGATTTTTTTTCTAGATTTTTTTCTAGATTTTTTTTCTAGATTTTTTTCTAGATTTTTTTTCTAGATTTTTTTTCTAGATTTTTTTCTAGATTTTTTTCTAGATTTTTTTCTAGATTTTTTTTCTAGATTTTTTTCTAGATTTTTTTTCTAGATTTTTTTTCTAGATTTTTTTCTAGATTTTTTTTCTAGATTTTTTTTCTTGATTTTTTTCTAGATTTTTTTTCTAGATTTTTTTCTAGATTTTTTTTCTAGATTTTTTTTCTAGATTTTTTTTCTAGATTTTTTTCTAGATTTTTTTTCTAGATTTTTTTCTAGATTTTTTTTTCTAGATTTTTTTCTAGATTTTTTTCTAGATCTTTTTTCTTGATTTTTTTCTAGATTTTTTTTTCTATTTTTTTTTCTTGATTTTTTTATAGATTTTTTTTCTAGATTTTTTTCTAGATTTTTTTTCTAGATTTTTTTCTAGATTTTTTTTCTAGATTTTTTTCTAGATTTTTTTCTAGATTTTTTTCTAGATTTTTTTCTAGATTTTTTTTCTTGATTTTTTTCTAGATTTTTTTTCTAGATTTTTTTCTAGATTTTTTTTCTAGATTTTTTTTGTAGATTTTTTTCTAGATTTTTTTTCTTGATTTTTTTCTAGATTTTTTTTTCTAGATTTTTTTTCTTGATTTTTTTCTAGATTTTTTTTCTAGATTTTTTTCTAGATTTTTTTTCTAGATTTTTTTCTAGATTTTTTTTCTAGATTTTTTTTCTAGATTTTTTTCTAGATTTTTTTTCTAGATTTTTTTCTAGATTTTTTTTCTAGATTTTTTTCTAGATTTTTTTTCTAGATTTTTTTCTAGATTTTTTTTCTAGATTTTTTTCTAGATTTTTTTTCTAGATTTTTTTCTAGATTTTTTTTCTAGATTTTTTTTCTAGATTTTTTTCTAGATTTTTTTTCTAGATTTTTTTCTAGATTTTTTTTCTAGATTTTTTTCTAGATTTTTTTTCTAGATTTTTTTTCTAGATTTTTTTTCTAGATTTTTTTTCTAGATTTTTTTCTAGATTTTTTTTCTAGATTTTTTTTCTAGATTTTTTTCTAGATTTTTTTTCTAGATTTTTTTCTAGATTTTTTTTCTAGATTTTTTTTCTAGATTTTTTTTCTAGATTTTTTTTCTAGATTTTTTTCTAGATTTTTTTTCTAGATTTTTTTTCTAGATTTTTTTTCTAGATTTTTTTCTAGATTTTTTTTCTAGATTTTTTTTCTAGATTTTTTTTCTAGATTTTTTTTCTAGATTTTTTTTCTAGATTTTTTTTCTTGATTTTTTTCTAGATTTTTTTTCTAGATTTTTTTCTAGATTTTTTTTCTAGATTTTTTTTCTAGATTTTTTTCTAGATTTTTTTCTAGATTTTTTTTCTAGATTTTTTTCTAGATTTTTTTTTCTAGATTTTTTTTCTAGATTTTTTTCTAGATTTTTTTTCTAGATTTTTTTTTCTAGATTTTTTTTCTAGATTTTTTTCTAGATTTTTTTTTCTAGATTTTTTTCTAGATTTTTTTTCTAGATTTTTTTTCTAGATTTTTTTCTAGATTTTTTTCTACATTTTTTTTCTAGATTTTTTTCTAGATTTTTTTTCTAGATTTTTTTTCTAGATTTTTTTCTAGATTTTTTTTCTAGATTTTTTTCTAGATTTTTTTTCTAGATTTTTTTTCTAGATTTTTTTCTAGATTTTTTTTCTAGATTTTTTTTCTAGATTTTTTTCTAGATTTTTTTTCTAGATTTTTTTTCTAGATTTTTTTCTAGATTTTTTTTCTAGATTTTTTTCTAGATTTTTTTTTCTAGATTTTTTTTGTAGATTTTTTTCTAGATCTTTTTTCTTGATTTTTTTCTAGATTTTTTTTCTAGATTTTTTTCTAGATTTTTTTTCTAGATTTTTTTTCTTGATTTTTTTCTTGATTTTTTTTCTAGATTTTTTTCTAGATTTTTTTCTAGATTTTTTTTTCTAGATTTTTTTTGTAGATTTTTTTCTAGATTTTTTTTCTAGATTTTTTTCTAGATTTTTTTTCTAGATTTTTTTCTAGATTTTTTTTCTAGATTTTTTTTCTAGATTTTTTTCTAGATTTTTTTTCTAGATTTTTTTCTAGATTTTTTTCTAGATTTTTTTCTAGATTTTTTTTCTAGATTTTTTTCTAGATTTTTTTCTAGATTTTTTTCTAGATTTTTTTTCTAGATTTTTTTCTAGATTTTTTTCTAGATTTTTTTTCTAGATTTTTTTCTAGATTTTTTTTCTAGATTTTTTTTCTTGATTTTTTTCTAGATTTTTTTTCTAGATTTTTTTCTAGATTTTTTTTCTAGATTTTTTTCTAGATTTTTTTTCTAGATTTTTTTCTAGATTTTTTTTCTAGATTTTTTTTCTTGATTTTTTTCTAGATTTTTTTCTACATTTTTTTTCTAGATTTTTTTCTACATTTTTTTTCTAGATTTTTTTCTACATTTTTTTTCTACATTTTTTTCTAGATTTTTTTTCTAGATTTTTTTTCTAGATTTTTTTTCTAGATTTTTTTTTCTAGATTTTTTTCTAGATTTTTTTTCTAGATTTTTTTTCTAGATTTTTTTCTAGATTTTTTTTCTAGATTTTTTTTCTAGATTTTTTTCTAGATTTTTTTCTAGATTTTTTTTCTTGATTTTTTTCTAGATTTTTTTTTCTAGATTTTTTTCTAGATTTTTTTTTCTAGATTTTTTTTCTAGATTTTTTTCTAGATTTTTTTTCTAGATTTTTTTTCTAGATTTTTTTCTAGATTTTTTTTCTAGATTTTTTTTCTAGATTTTTTTCTAGATTTTTTTTCTAGATTTTTTTTCTAGATTTTTTTCTAGATTTTTTTTCTAGATTTTTTTTTAGATTTTTTTTTTTAGATTTTTTTTCTAGATTTTTTTTGTAGATTTTTTTTTTTTTTTCTAGATTTTTTTTCTAGATTTTTTTCTAGATTTTTTTTCTAGATTTTTTTTCTAGATTTTTTTCTTAGATTTTTTTTCTAGATTTTTTTCTAGATTTTTTTCTAGATTTTTTTTCTAGATTTTTTTCTAGATTTTTTTTCTAGATTTTTTTCTAGATTTTTTTTCTAGATTTTTTTCTAGATTTTTTTTCTAGATTTTTTTCTAGATTTTTTTTCTAGATTTTTTTTCTTGATTTTTTTATAGATTTTTTTCTAGATTTTTTTCTAGATTTTTTTTCTAGATTTTTTTTCTAGATTTTTTTCTAGATTTTTTTTCTAGATTTTTTTCTAGATTTTTTTTCTAGATTTTTTTCTAGATTTTTTTTTCTAGATTTTTTTTCTAGATTTTTTTCTAGATTTTTTTTCTAGATTTTTTTTTCTAGATTTTTTTTCTAGATTTTTTTCTAGATTTTTTTTCTAGATTTTTTTTCTAGATTTTTTTTCTAGATTTTTTTCTAGATTTTTTTCTAGATTTTTTTCTAGATTTTTTTTCTAGATTTTTTTCTAGATTTTTTTCTAGATTTTTTCTAGATTTTTTTTCTAGATTTTTTTCTAGATTTTTTTTTCTAGATTTTTTTTTCTAGATTTTTTTCTAGATTTTTTTTCTAGATTTTTTTTTCTAGATTTTTTTCTACATTTTTTTTCTAGATTTTTTTCTAGATTTTTTTTCTAGATTTTTTTTCTAGATTTTTTTCTAGATTTTTTTTCTAGATTTTTTTTCTAGATTTTTTTCTAGATTTTTTTCTAGATTTTTTTTCTAGATTTTTTTCTAGATTTTTTTTCTAAATTTTTTTCTAGATTTTTTTCTAGATTTTTTTTCTAGATTTTTTTCTAGATTTTTTTTCTAGATTTTTTTTCTAGATTTTTTTCTAGATTTTTTTTCTAGATTTTTTTCTAGATTTTTTTTCTAGATTTTTTTCTAGATTTTTTTTTCTAGATTTTTTTTCTAGATTTTTTTTCTAGATTTTTTTTCTAGAATTTTTTTTCTAGATTTTCTAGATTTTTTTTCTAGATTTTTTTCTAGATTTTTTTTCTAGATTTTTTTCTAGATTTTTTTTCTAGATTTTTTTTCTAGATTTTTTTCTAGATTTTTTTTCTAGATTTTTTTTCTAGATTTTTTTTCTAGATTTTTTTCTAGATTTTTTTCTAGATTTTTTTTCTTGATTTTTTTCTAGATTTTTTTTCTAGATTTTTTTTCTAGATTTTTTTTCTAGATTTTTTTTCTAGATTTTTTTCTAGATTTTTTTTCTAGATTTTTTTCTAGATTTTTTTTCTAGATTTTTTTTTCTAGATTTTTTTCTAGATTTTTTTCTAGATTTTTTTCTAGATTTTTTTCTAGATTTTTTTTCTAGATTTTTTTCTAGATTTTTTTCTAGATTTTTTTTCTAGATTTTTTTCTAGATTTTTTTTCTAGATTTTTTTTCTAGATTTTTTTTCTTGATTTTTTTCTAGATTTTTTTTCTAGATTTTTTTCTAGATTTTTTTCTAGATTTTTTTTCTAGATTTTTTTTTCTAGATTTTTTTCTAGATTTTTTTTCTAGATTTTTTTCTAGATTTTTTTCTAGATTTTTTTTCTAGATTTTTTTTCTAGATTTTTTTCTACATTTTTTTTCTAGATTTTTTTCTACATTTTTTTTCTAGATTTTTTTTCTAGATTTTTTTTCTAGATTTTTTTTCTTGATTTTTTTCTAGATTTTTTTTCTAGATTTTTTTCTAGATTTTTTTTCTAGATTTTTTTCTAGATTTTTTTTCTAGATTTTTTTCTAGATTTTTTTTCTAGATTTTTTTTCTAGATTTTTTTCTAGATTTTTTTTCTAGATTTTTTTCTAGATTTTTTTTCTAGATTTTTTCTAGATTTTTTTTCTAGATTTTTTTTCTAGATTTTTTTCTAGATTTTTTTTCTAGATTTTTTTTCTAGATTTTTTTCTAGATTTTTTTTCTAGATTTTTTTTCTAGATTTTTTTCTAGATTTTTTTTCTAGATTTTTTTTCTAGATTTTTTTCTAGATTTTTTTTCTAGATTTTTTTTCTAGATTTTTTTCTAGATTTTTTTTCTAGATTTTTTTTCTAGATTTTTTTCTAGATTTTTTTCTAGATTTTTTTTCTAGATTTTTTTCTAGATTTTTTTTTCTAGATTTTTTTCTTGATTTTTTTTCTAGATTTTTTTTCTAGATTTTTTTTTCTAGATTTTTTTCTAGATTTTTTTTCTAGATTTTTTTCTAGATTTTTTTTCTAGATTTTTTTTCTAGATTTTTTTCTAGATTTTTTTCTAGATTTTTTTTCTAGATTTTTTTTTTCTAGATTTTTTTCTAGATTTTTTTTCTAGATTTTTTTTCTAGATTTTTTTCTAGATTTTTTTTCTAGATTTTTTTCTAGATTTTTTTTCTAGATTTTTTTCTAGATTTTTTTTCTAGATTTTTTTTCTTGATTTTTTTCTAGATTTTTTTTCTAGATTTTTTTTCTAGATTTTTTTCTAGATTTTTTTCTAGATTTTTTTTCTAGATTTTTTTCTAGATTTTTTTTTCTAGATTTTTTTTCTTGATTTTTTTCTAGATTTTTTTTCTAGATTTTTTTCTAGATTTTTTTTCTAGATTTTTTTCTAGATTTTTTTCTAGATTTTTTTTCTAGATTTTTTTCTAGATTTTTTTTCTAGATTTTTTTTCTTGATTTTTTTCTAGATTTTTTTTCTAGATTTTTTTTGTAGATTTTTTTCTAGATTTTTTTTCTAGATTTTTTTCTAGATTTTTTTTCTAGATTTTTTTTCTTAGATTTTTTTTCTAGATTTTTTTTCTAGATTTTTTTTCTAGATTTTTTTTCTAGATTTTTTTTCTAGATTTTTTTCTAGATTTTTTTTCTAGATTTTTTCTAGATTTTTTTTCTAGATTTTTTTTCTTGATTTTTTTCTAGATTTTTTTTCTAGATTTTTTTTTTTTTTTCTAGATTTTTTTCTAGATTTTTTTTCTAGATTTTTTTTCTAGATTTTTTTTCTAGATTTTTTTCTAGATTTTTTTTCTAGATTTTTTTTCTAGATTTTTTTTCTAGATTTTTTTCTTGATTTTTTTTCTAGATTTTTTTTCTAGATTTTTTTCTAGATTTTTTTTCTAGATTTTTTTTCTAGATTTTTTTTCTTGATTTTTTTCTAGATTTTTTTTCTAGATTTTTTTTCTAGATTTTTTTTCTAGATTTTTTTTCTAGATTTTTTTCTAGATTTTTTTTCTAGATTTTTTTTCTAGATTTTTTTCTAGATTTTTTTCTAGATTTTTTTCTAGATTTTTTTTCTAGATTTTTTTCTAGATTTTTTTTCTAGATTTTTTTTCTAGATTTTTTTCTAGATTTTTTTTCTAGATTTTTTTTCTAGATTTTTTTCTAGATTTTTTTTCTAGATTTTTTTTCTAGATTTTTTTCTAGATTTTTTTTCTAGATTTTTTTTCTAGATTTTTTTTCTAGATTTTTTTCTAGATTTTTTTTCTAGATTTTTTTCTAGATTTTTTTTCTAGATTTTTTTTCTAGATTTTTTTTCTAGATTTTTTTCTAGATTTTTTTTCTAGATTTTTTTTCTAGATTTTTTTCTAGATTTTTTTTCTAGATTTTTTTTCTAGATTTTTTTCTAGATTTTTTTTCTAGATTTTTTTCTAGATTTTTTTTCTAGATTTTTTTTCTAGATTTTTTTTCTAGATTTTTTTCTAGATTTTTTTTCTAGATTTTTTTTCTAGATTTTTTTCTAGATTTTTTTTCTAGATTTTTTTTCTAGATTTTTTTCTAGATTTTTTTTCTAGATTTTTTTCTAGATTTTTTTTCTAGATTTTTTTCTAGATTTTTTTTCTAGATTTTTTTTCTAGATTTTTTTTCTAGATTTTTTTCTAGATTTTTTTTCTAGATTTTTTTTCTAGATTTTTTTTCTAGATTTTTTTCTAGATTTTTTTTCTAGATTTTTTTTCTAGATTTTTTTCTAGATTTTTTTTCTAGATTTTTTTTCTAGATTTTTTTCTAGATTTTTTTTCTAGATTTTTTTCTAGATTTTTTTTCTAGATTTTTTTTCTAGATTTTTTTCTAGATTTTTTTTCTAGATTTTTTTTCTAGATTTTTTTCTAGATTTTTTTTCTAGATTTTTTTTCTAGATTTTTTTCTAGATTTTTTTTCTAGATTTTTTTCTAGATTTTTTTTCTAGATTTTTTTTCTAGATTTTTTTTCTAGATTTTTTTTCTAGATTTTTTTCTAGATTTTTTTTCTAGATTTTTTTCTAGATTTTTTTTCTAGATTTTTTTTCTAGATTTTTTTCTAGATTTTTTTTCTAGATTTTTTTCTAGATTTTTTTCTAGATTTTTTTTCTAGATTTTTTTTCTAGATTTTTTTCTAGATTTTTTTTCTAGATTTTTTTCTAGATTTTTTTTCTAGATTTTTTTCTAGATTTTTTTTCTAGATTTTTTTTCTAGATTTTTTTCTAGATTTTTTTTCTAGATTTTTTTCTAGATTTTTTTTCTAGATTTTTTTCTAGATTTTTTTTCTAGATTTTTTTCTAGATTTTTTTTCTAGATTTTTTTCTAGATTTTTTTCTAGATTTTTTTTCTAGATTTTTTTCTAGATTTTTTTTCTAGATTTTTTTCTAGATTTTTTTTCTAGATTTTTTTTCTAGATTTTTTTCTAGATTTTTTTTCTAGATTTTTTTCTAGATTTTTTTTCTAGATTTTTTTCTAGATTTTTTTTCTAGATTTTTTTCTAGATTTTTTTTCTAGATTTTTTTCTAGATTTTTTTTCTAGATTTTTTTCTAGATTTTTTTCTAGATTTTTTTTCTAGATTTTTTTCTAGATTTTTTTTCTAGATTTTTTTTCTAGATTTTTTTCTAGATTTTTTTTCTAGATTTTTTTTCTAGATTTTTTTCTAGATTTTTTTTCTAGATTTTTTTTCTAGATTTTTTTCTAGATTTTTTTTCTAGATTTTTTTTCTAGATTTTTTTCTAGATTTTTTTCTAGATTTTTTTCTAGATTTTTTTCTAGATTTTTTTTCTAGATTTTTTTTCTAGATTTTTTTTCTAGATTTTTTTCTAGATTTTTTTTCTAGATTTTTTTCTAGATTTTTTTTCTAGATTTTTTTTCTAGATTTTTTTCTAGATTTTTTTTCTAGATTTTTTTTCTAGATTTTTTTCTAGATTTTTTTCTAGATTTTTTTTCTAGATTTTTTTTCTAGATTTTTTTCTAGATTTTTTTTCTAGATTTTTTTCTAGATTTTTTTTCTAGATTTTTTTCTAGATTTTTTTTCTAGATTTTTTTTCTAGATTTTTTTCTAGATTTTTTTTCTAGATTTTTTTCTAGATTTTTTTTCTAGATTTTTTTTCTAGATTTTTTTTCTAGATTTTTTTTCTAGATTTTTTTCTAGATTTTTTTTCTAGATTTTTTTTCTAGATTTTTTTCTAGATTTTTTTCTAGATTTTTTTTCTAGATTTTTTTTCTAGATTTTTTTTCTAGATTTTTTTTCTAGATTTTTTTTCTAGATTTTTTTTCTAGATTTTTTTCTAGATTTTTTTTCTAGATTTTTTTCTAGATTTTTTTTCTAGATTTTTTTCTAGATTTTTTTTCTAGATTTTTTTTCTAGATTTTTTTTCTAGATTTTTTTCTAGATTTTTTTTCTAGATTTTTTTTCTAGATTTTTTTCTAGATTTTTTTTCTAGATTTTTTTCTAGATTTTTTTTCTAGATTTTTTTTCTAGATTTTTTTTCTAGATTTTTTTCTAGATTTTTTTTCTAGATTTTTTTTCTAGATTTTTTTCTAGATTTTTTTCTAGATTTTTTTTCTAGATTTTTTTCTAGATTTTTTTTCTAGATTTTTTTCTAGATTTTTTTTCTAGATTTTTTTTCTAGATTTTTTTTCTAGATTTTTTTCTAGATTTTTTTTCTAGATTTTTTTTCTAGATTTTTTTCTAGATTTTTTTTCTAGATTTTTTTTCTAGATTTTTTTTCTAGATTTTTTTTCTAGATTTTTTTTCTAGATTTTTTTTCTAGATTTTTTTTCTAGATTTTTTTTCTAGATTTTTTTTCTAGATTTTTTTCTAGATTTTTTTTCTAGATTTTTTTCTAGATTTTTTTTCTAGATTTTTTTTCTAGATTTTTTTTCTAGATTTTTTTCTAGATTTTTTTCTAGATTTTTTTTCTAGATTTTTTTTCTAGATTTTTTTCTAGATTTTTTTTCTAGATTTTTTTCTAGATTTTTTTTCTAGATTTTTTTCTAGATTTTTTTTCTAGATTTTTTTTCTAGATTTTTTTCTAGATTTTTTTTCTAGATTTTTTTCTAGATTTTTTTTCTAGATTTTTTTTCTAGATTTTTTTTCTAGATTTTTTTTCTAGATTTTTTTCTAGATTTTTTTTCTAGATTTTTTTTCTAGATTTTTTTCTAGATTTTTTTTCTAGATTTTTTTTCTAGATTTTTTTCTAGATTTTTTTTCTAGATTTTTTTTCTAGATTTTTTTCTAGATTTTTTTTCTAGATTTTTTTCTAGATTTTTTTTCTAGATTTTTTTCTAGATTTTTTTCTAGATTTTTTTTCTAGATTTTTTTCTAGATTTTTTTTCTAGATTTTTTTTCTAGATTTTTTTCTAGATTTTTTTTCTAGATTTTTTTCTAGATTTTTTTCTAGATTTTTTTTCTAGATTTTTTTCTAGATTTTTTTTCTAGATTTTTTTTCTAGATTTTTTTCTAGATTTTTTTTCTAGATTTTTTTTCTAGATTTTTTTCTAGATTTTTTTTCTAGATTTTTTTTCTAGATTTTTTTCTAGATTTTTTTTCTAGATTTTTTTTCTAGATTTTTTTTCTAGATTTTTTTTCTAGATTTTTTTTCTAGATTTTTTTTCTAGATTTTTTTCTAGATTTTTTTCTAGATTTTTTTCTAGATTTTTTTTCTAGATTTTTTTTCTAGATTTTTTTCTAGATTTTTTTTCTAGATTTTTTTTCTAGATTTTTTTCTAGATTTTTTTCTAGATTTTTTTTCTAGATTTTTTTCTAGATTTTTTTTCTAGATTTTTTTCTAGATTTTTTTTCTAGATTTTTTTCTAGATTTTTTTTCTAGATTTTTTTCTAGATTTTTTTTCTAGATTTTTTTTCTAGATTTTTTTTCTAGATTTTTTTTCTAGATTTTTTTCTAGATTTTTTTTCTAGATTTTTTTTCTAGATTTTTTTCTAGATTTTTTTTCTAGATTTTTTTCTAGATTTTTTTCTAGATTTTTTTCTAGATTTTTTTTCTAGATTTTTTTTCTAGATTTTTTTCTAGATTTTTTTTCTAGATTTTTTTTCTAGATTTTTTTTCTAGATTTTTTTTCTAGATTTTTTTTCTAGATTTTTTTTCTAGATTTTTTTCTAGATTTTTTTTCTAGATTTTTTTTCTAGATTTTTTTCTAGATTTTTTTTCTAGATTTTTTTTCTAGATTTTTTTCTAGATTTTTTTTCTAGATTTTTTTTCTAGATTTTTTTCTAGATTTTTTTTCTAGATTTTTTTCTAGATTTTTTTTCTAGATTTTTTTCTAGATTTTTTTTCTAGATTTTTTTTCTAGATTTTTTTTCTAGATTTTTTTTCTAGATTTTTTTTCTAGATTTTTTTCTAGATTTTTTTTCTAGATTTTTTTCTAGATTTTTTTTCTAGATTTTTTTTCTAGATTTTTTTCTAGATTTTTTTTCTAGATTTTTTTTCTAGATTTTTTTCTAGATTTTTTTTCTAGATTTTTTTTCTAGATTTTTTTCTAGATTTTTTTTCTAGATTTTTTTTCTAGATTTTTTTCTAGATTTTTTTTCTAGATTTTTTTCTAGATTTTTTTCTAGATTTTTTTTCTAGATTTTTTTCTAGATTTTTTTTCTAGATTTTTTTTCTAGATTTTTTTTCTAGATTTTTTTTCTAGATTTTTTTTCTAGATTTTTTTCTAGATTTTTTTTCTAGATTTTTTTCTAGATTTTTTTCTAGATTTTTTTTCTAGATTTTTTTCTAGATTTTTTTTCTAGATTTTTTTTCTAGATTTTTTTTCTAGATTTTTTTCTAGATTTTTTTTCTAGATTTTTTTTCTAGATTTTTTTCTAGATTTTTTTTCTAGATTTTTTTTCTAGATTTTTTTTCTAGATTTTTTTTCTAGATTTTTTTTCTAGATTTTTTTTCTAGATTTTTTTTCTAGATTTTTTTCTAGATTTTTTTTCTAGATTTTTTTCTAGATTTTTTTTCTAGATTTTTTTTCTAGATTTTTTTCTAGATTTTTTTTCTAGATTTTTTTCTAGATTTTTTTCTAGATTTTTTTTCTAGATTTTTTTTCTAGATTTTTTTCTAGATTTTTTTTCTAGATTTTTTTCTAGATTTTTTTTCTAGATTTTTTTTCTAGATTTTTTTCTAGATTTTTTTTCTAGATTTTTTTCTAGATTTTTTTTCTAGATTTTTTTTCTAGATTTTTTTCTAGATTTTTTTTCTAGATTTTTTTCTAGATTTTTTTTCTAGATTTTTTTCTAGATTTTTTTTCTAGATTTTTTTCTAGATTTTTTTCTAGATTTTTTTTCTAGATTTTTTTCTAGATTTTTTTTCTAGATTTTTTTTCTAGATTTTTTTCTAGATTTTTTTTCTAGATTTTTTTCTAGATTTTTTTTCTAGATTTTTTTCTAGATTTTTTTTCTAGATTTTTTTCTAGATTTTTTTTCTAGATTTTTTTTCTAGATTTTTTTTCTAGATTTTTTTTCTAGATTTTTTTTCTAGATTTTTTTTCTAGATTTTTTTTCTAGATTTTTTTCTAGATTTTTTTTCTAGATTTTTTTTCTAGATTTTTTTCTAGATTTTTTTTCTAGATTTTTTTCTAGATTTTTTTTCTAGATTTTTTTCTAGATTTTTTTTCTAGATTTTTTTTCTAGATTTTTTTCTAGATTTTTTTTCTAGATTTTTTTCTAGATTTTTTTTCTAGATTTTTTTCTAGATTTTTTTTCTAGATTTTTTTTCTAGATTTTTTTTCTAGATTTTTTTTCTAGATTTTTTTTCTAGATTTTTTTTCTAGATTTTTTTCTAGATTTTTTTCTAGATTTTTTTTCTAGATTTTTTTTCTAGATTTTTTTTCTAGATTTTTTTCTAGATTTTTTTCTAGATTTTTTTCTAGATTTTTTTTCTAGATTTTTTTTCTAGATTTTTTTTCTAGATTTTTTTCTAGATTTTTTTCTAGATTTTTTTTCTAGATTTTTTTTCTAGATTTTTTTTCTAGATTTTTTTTCTAGATTTTTTTCTAGATTTTTTTTCTAGATTTTTTTCTAGATTTTTTTTCTAGATTTTTTTCTAGATTTTTTTCTAGATTTTTTTTCTAGATTTTTTTCTAGATTTTTTTTCTAGATTTTTTTTCTAGATTTTTTTCTAGATTTTTTTTCTAGATTTTTTTTCTAGATTTTTTTTCTAGATTTTTTTCTAGATTTTTTTTCTAGATTTTTTTTCTAGATTTTTTTTCTAGATTTTTTTTCTAGATTTTTTTCTAGATTTTTTTCTAGATTTTTTTTCTAGATTTTTTTCTAGATTTTTTTTCTAGATTTTTTTCTAGATTTTTTTTCTAGATTTTTTTTCTAGATTTTTTTTCTAGATTTTTTTTCTAGATTTTTTTTCTAGATTTTTTTTCTAGATTTTTTTTCTAGATTTTTTTTCTAGATTTTTTTTCTAGATTTTTTTTCTAGATTTTTTTCTAGATTTTTTTTCTAGATTTTTTTTCTAGATTTTTTTTCTAGATTTTTTTTCTAGATTTTTTTCTAGATTTTTTTTCTAGATTTTTTTTCTAGATTTTTTTCTAGATTTTTTTTCTAGATTTTTTTCTAGATTTTTTTTCTAGATTTTTTTCTAGATTTTTTTTCTAGATTTTTTTTCTAGATTTTTTTCTAGATTTTTTTTCTAGATTTTTTTCTAGATTTTTTTCTAGATTTTTTTTCTAGATTTTTTTTCTAGATTTTTTTCTAGATTTTTTTTCTAGATTTTTTTCTAGATTTTTTTTCTAGATTTTTTTCTAGATTTTTTTTCTAGATTTTTTTTCTAGATTTTTTTTCTAGATTTTTTTCTAGATTTTTTTCTAGATTTTTTTCTAGATTTTTTTCTAGATTTTTTTTCTAGATTTTTTTCTAGATTTTTTTTCTAGATTTTTTTTCTAGATTTTTTTCTAGATTTTTTTTCTAGATTTTTTTCTAGATTTTTTTTCTAGATTTTTTTTCTAGATTTTTTTTCTAGATTTTTTTTCTAGATTTTTTTTCTAGATTTTTTTCTAGATTTTTTTCTAGATTTTTTTTCTAGATTTTTTTTCTAGATTTTTTTTCTAGATTTTTTTCTAGATTTTTTTTCTAGATTTTTTTCTAGATTTTTTTTCTAGATTTTTTTTCTAGATTTTTTTTCTAGATTTTTTTTCTAGATTTTTTTCTAGATTTTTTTTCTAGATTTTTTTTCTAGATTTTTTTCTAGATTTTTTTTCTAGATTTTTTTTCTAGATTTTTTTCTAGATTTTTTTTCTAGATTTTTTTTCTAGATTTTTTTCTAGATTTTTTTTCTAGATTTTTTTCTAGATTTTTTTTCTAGATTTTTTTTCTAGATTTTTTTTCTAGATTTTTTTCTAGATTTTTTTTCTAGATTTTTTTCTAGATTTTTTTTCTAGATTTTTTTTCTAGATTTTTTTCTAGATTTTTTTTCTAGATTTTTTTCTAGATTTTTTTTCTAGATTTTTTTTCTAGATTTTTTTCTAGATTTTTTTTCTAGATTTTTTTCTAGATTTTTTTTCTAGATTTTTTTCTAGATTTTTTTTCTAGATTTTTTTTCTAGATTTTTTTCTAGATTTTTTTTCTAGATTTTTTTCTAGATTTTTTTCTAGATTTTTTTTCTAGATTTTTTTTCTAGATTTTTTTCTAGATTTTTTTTCTAGATTTTTTTCTAGATTTTTTTTCTAGATTTTTTTTCTAGATTTTTTTTCTAGATTTTTTTTCTAGATTTTTTTTCTAGATTTTTTTTCTAGATTTTTTTCTAGATTTTTTTCTAGATTTTTTTCTAGATTTTTTTTCTAGATTTTTTTTCTAGATTTTTTTTCTAGATTTTTTTCTAGATTTTTTTTCTAGATTTTTTTTCTAGATTTTTTTTCTAGATTTTTTTTCTAGATTTTTTTCTAGATTTTTTTTCTAGATTTTTTTTCTAGATTTTTTTCTAGATTTTTTTTCTAGATTTTTTTCTAGATTTTTTTTCTAGATTTTTTTCTAGATTTTTTTTCTAGATTTTTTTCTAGATTTTTTTTCTAGATTTTTTTCTAGATTTTTTTTCTAGATTTTTTTTCTAGATTTTTTTCTAGATTTTTTTTCTAGATTTTTTTCTAGATTTTTTTTCTAGATTTTTTTTCTAGATTTTTTTCTAGATTTTTTTTCTAGATTTTTTTCTAGATTTTTTTTCTAGATTTTTTTTCTAGATTTTTTTTCTAGATTTTTTTCTAGATTTTTTTTCTAGATTTTTTTTCTAGATTTTTTTCTAGATTTTTTTCTAGATTTTTTTTCTAGATTTTTTTTCTAGATTTTTTTTCTAGATTTTTTTTCTAGATTTTTTTTCTAGATTTTTTTCTAGATTTTTTTTCTAGATTTTTTTCTAGATTTTTTTTCTAGATTTTTTTTCTAGATTTTTTTCTAGATTTTTTTTCTAGATTTTTTTTCTAGATTTTTTTTCTAGATTTTTTTCTAGATTTTTTTCTAGATTTTTTTCTAGATTTTTTTTCTAGATTTTTTTTCTAGATTTTTTTTCTAGATTTTTTTTCTAGATTTTTTTCTAGATTTTTTTTCTAGATTTTTTTTCTAGATTTTTTTCTAGATTTTTTTTCTAGATTTTTTTCTAGATTTTTTTTCTAGATTTTTTTTCTAGATTTTTTTTCTAGATTTTTTTTCTAGATTTTTTTTCTAGATTTTTTTTCTAGATTTTTTTTCTAGATTTTTTTCTAGATTTTTTTTCTAGATTTTTTTTCTAGATTTTTTTTCTAGATTTTTTTTCTAGATTTTTTTCTAGATTTTTTTTCTAGATTTTTTTTCTAGATTTTTTTCTAGATTTTTTTTCTAGATTTTTTTCTAGATTTTTTTTCTAGATTTTTTTCTAGATTTTTTTTCTAGATTTTTTTCTAGATTTTTTTTCTAGATTTTTTTCTAGATTTTTTTTCTAGATTTTTTTTCTAGATTTTTTTCTAGATTTTTTTTCTAGATTTTTTTCTAGATTTTTTTTCTAGATTTTTTTTCTAGATTTTTTTTCTAGATTTTTTTCTAGATTTTTTTTCTAGATTTTTTTTCTAGATTTTTTTTCTAGATTTTTTTTCTAGATTTTTTTTCTAGATTTTTTTCTAGATTTTTTTTCTAGATTTTTTTTCTAGATTTTTTTTCTAGATTTTTTTCTAGATTTTTTTTCTAGATTTTTTTCTAGATTTTTTTTCTAGATTTTTTTTCTAGATTTTTTTCTAGATTTTTTTTCTAGATTTTTTTTCTAGATTTTTTTTCTAGATTTTTTTCTAGATTTTTTTTCTAGATTTTTTTCTAGATTTTTTTTCTAGATTTTTTTTCTAGATTTTTTTTCTAGATTTTTTTCTAGATTTTTTTTCTAGATTTTTTTTCTAGATTTTTTTTCTAGATTTTTTTTCTAGATTTTTTTTCTAGATTTTTTTTCTAGATTTTTTTCTAGATTTTTTTTCTAGATTTTTTTTCTAGATTTTTTTCTAGATTTTTTTTCTAGATTTTTTTCTAGATTTTTTTTCTAGATTTTTTTCTAGATTTTTTTTCTAGATTTTTTTTCTAGATTTTTTTCTAGATTTTTTTTCTAGATTTTTTTCTAGATTTTTTTTCTAGATTTTTTTTCTAGATTTTTTTTCTAGATTTTTTTTCTAGATTTTTTTTCTAGATTTTTTTTCTAGATTTTTTTTCTAGATTTTTTTCTAGATTTTTTTTCTAGATTTTTTTTCTAGATTTTTTTCTAGATTTTTTTTCTAGATTTTTTTTCTAGATTTTTTTCTAGATTTTTTTTCTAGATTTTTTTCTAGATTTTTTTTCTAGATTTTTTTCTAGATTTTTTTCTAGATTTTTTTTCTAGATTTTTTTCTAGATTTTTTTTCTAGATTTTTTTTCTAGATTTTTTTCTAGATTTTTTTTCTAGATTTTTTTTCTAGATTTTTTTCTAGATTTTTTTTCTAGATTTTTTTCTAGATTTTTTTTCTAGATTTTTTTTCTAGATTTTTTTCTAGATTTTTTTTCTAGATTTTTTTTCTAGATTTTTTTTCTAGATTTTTTTTCTAGATTTTTTTCTAGATTTTTTTTCTAGATTTTTTTCTAGATTTTTTTTCTAGATTTTTTTTCTAGATTTTTTTCTAGATTTTTTTTCTAGATTTTTTTTCTAGATTTTTTTCTAGATTTTTTTTCTAGATTTTTTTTCTAGATTTTTTTTCTAGATTTTTTTTCTAGATTTTTTTTCTAGATTTTTTTCTAGATTTTTTTTCTAGATTTTTTTCTAGATTTTTTTTCTAGATTTTTTTTCTAGATTTTTTTCTAGATTTTTTTTCTAGATTTTTTTCTAGATTTTTTTTCTAGATTTTTTTTCTAGATTTTTTTTCTAGATTTTTTTTCTAGATTTTTTTTCTAGATTTTTTTCTAGATTTTTTTTCTAGATTTTTTTCTAGATTTTTTTTCTAGATTTTTTTTCTAGATTTTTTTCTAGATTTTTTTTCTAGATTTTTTTCTAGATTTTTTTTCTAGATTTTTTTTCTAGATTTTTTTCTAGATTTTTTTTCTAGATTTTTTTTCTAGATTTTTTTCTAGATTTTTTTTCTAGATTTTTTTTCTAGATTTTTTTTCTAGATTTTTTTTCTAGATTTTTTTCTAGATTTTTTTTCTAGATTTTTTTTCTAGATTTTTTTTCTAGATTTTTTTCTAGATTTTTTTCTAGATTTTTTTTCTAGATTTTTTTTCTAGATTTTTTTCTAGATTTTTTTTCTAGATTTTTTTCTAGATTTTTTTTCTAGATTTTTTTCTAGATTTTTTTTCTAGATTTTTTTCTAGATTTTTTTTCTAGATTTTTTTTCTAGATTTTTTTCTAGATTTTTTTTCTAGATTTTTTTTCTAGATTTTTTTCTAGATTTTTTTTCTAGATTTTTTTTCTAGATTTTTTTCTAGATTTTTTTTCTAGATTTTTTTTCTAGATTTTTTTCTAGATTTTTTTTCTAGATTTTTTTTCTAGATTTTTTTTCTAGATTTTTTTTCTAGATTTTTTTCTAGATTTTTTTTCTAGATTTTTTTCTAGATTTTTTTCTAGATTTTTTTTCTAGATTTTTTTCTAGATTTTTTTTCTAGATTTTTTTTCTAGATTTTTTTCTAGATTTTTTTTCTAGATTTTTTTCTAGATTTTTTTTCTAGATTTTTTTTCTAGATTTTTTTCTAGATTTTTTTTCTAGATTTTTTTTCTAGATTTTTTTCTAGATTTTTTTTCTAGATTTTTTTTCTAGATTTTTTTTCTAGATTTTTTTTCTAGATTTTTTTCTAGATTTTTTTTCTAGATTTTTTTTCTAGATTTTTTTTCTAGATTTTTTTCTAGATTTTTTTTCTAGATTTTTTTTCTAGATTTTTTTCTAGATTTTTTTTCTAGATTTTTTTCTAGATTTTTTTTCTAGATTTTTTTTCTAGATTTTTTTTCTAGATTTTTTTCTAGATTTTTTTTCTAGATTTTTTTTCTAGATTTTTTTCTAGATTTTTTTTCTAGATTTTTTTTCTAGATTTTTTTCTAGATTTTTTTTCTAGATTTTTTTTCTAGATTTTTTTCTAGATTTTTTTTCTAGATTTTTTTTCTAGATTTTTTTCTAGATTTTTTTTCTAGATTTTTTTTCTAGATTTTTTTTCTAGATTTTTTTTCTAGATTTTTTTCTAGATTTTTTTTCTAGATTTTTTTCTAGATTTTTTTTCTAGATTTTTTTTCTAGATTTTTTTTCTAGATTTTTTTTCTAGATTTTTTTTCTAGATTTTTTTCTAGATTTTTTTCTAGATTTTTTTTCTAGATTTTTTTCTAGATTTTTTTTCTAGATTTTTTTCTAGATTTTTTTTCTAGATTTTTTTTCTAGATTTTTTTTCTAGATTTTTTTCTAGATTTTTTTTCTAGATTTTTTTTCTAGATTTTTTTCTAGATTTTTTTTCTAGATTTTTTTTCTAGATTTTTTTCTAGATTTTTTTTCTAGATTTTTTTTCTAGATTTTTTTCTAGATTTTTTTTCTAGATTTTTTTTCTAGATTTTTTTCTAGATTTTTTTTCTAGATTTTTTTTCTAGATTTTTTTCTAGATTTTTTTTCTAGATTTTTTTTCTAGATTTTTTTCTAGATTTTTTTTCTAGATTTTTTTTCTAGATTTTTTTCTAGATTTTTTTTCTAGATTTTTTTCTAGATTTTTTTTCTAGATTTTTTTCTAGATTTTTTTCTAGATTTTTTTTCTAGATTTTTTTCTAGATTTTTTTTCTAGATTTTTTTTCTAGATTTTTTTCTAGATTTTTTTTCTAGATTTTTTTCTAGATTTTTTTTCTAGATTTTTTTTCTAGATTTTTTTTCTAGATTTTTTTTCTAGATTTTTTTTCTAGATTTTTTTCTAGATTTTTTTTCTAGATTTTTTTTCTAGATTTTTTTCTAGATTTTTTTTCTAGATTTTTTTTCTAGATTTTTTTTCTAGATTTTTTTCTAGATTTTTTTTCTAGATTTTTTTCTAGATTTTTTTCTAGATTTTTTTCTAGATTTTTTTTCTAGATTTTTTTCTAGATTTTTTTCTAGATTTTTTTCTAGATTTTTTTCTAGATTTTTTTTCTAGATTTTTTTTCTAGATTTTTTTTCTAGATTTTTTTTCTAGATTTTTTTTCTAGATTTTTTTCTAGATTTTTTTTCTAGATTTTTTTTCTAGATTTTTTTCTAGATTTTTTTTCTAGATTTTTTTTCTAGATTTTTTTTCTAGATTTTTTTCTAGATTTTTTTTCTAGATTTTTTTTCTAGATTTTTTTTCTAGATTTTTTTCTAGATTTTTTTCTAGATTTTTTTTCTAGATTTTTTTCTAGATTTTTTTTCTAGATTTTTTTTCTAGATTTTTTTTCTAGATTTTTTTTCTAGATTTTTTTTCTAGATTTTTTTCTAGATTTTTTTTCTAGATTTTTTTTCTAGATTTTTTTTCTAGATTTTTTTTCTAGATTTTTTTCTAGATTTTTTTTCTAGATTTTTTTTCTAGATTTTTTTTCTAGATTTTTTTCTAGATTTTTTTTCTAGATTTTTTTTCTAGATTTTTTTTCTAGATTTTTTTTCTAGATTTTTTTCTAGATTTTTTTTCTAGATTTTTTTTCTAGATTTTTTTTCTAGATTTTTTTCTAGATTTTTTTTCTAGATTTTTTTTCTAGATTTTTTTCTAGATTTTTTTTCTAGATTTTTTTTCTAGATTTTTTTCTAGATTTTTTTTCTAGATTTTTTTTCTAGATTTTTTTCTAGATTTTTTTTCTAGATTTTTTTTCTAGATTTTTTTCTAGATTTTTTTCTAGATTTTTTTCTAGATTTTTTTCTAGATTTTTTTTCTAGATTTTTTTCTAGATTTTTTTTCTAGATTTTTTTCTAGATTTTTTTCTAGATTTTTTTTCTAGATTTTTTTCTAGATTTTTTTTCTAGATTTTTTTCTAGATTTTTTTTCTAGATTTTTTTCTAGATTTTTTTTCTAGATTTTTTTCTAGATTTTTTTTCTAGATTTTTTTTCTAGATTTTTTTTCTAGATTTTTTTTCTAGATTTTTTTTCTAGATTTTTTTTCTAGATTTTTTTCTAGATTTTTTTTCTAGATTTTTTTTCTAGATTTTTTTCTAGATTTTTTTTCTAGATTTTTTTTCTAGATTTTTTTTCTAGATTTTTTTTCTAGATTTTTTTCTAGATTTTTTTTCTAGATTTTTTTCTAGATTTTTTTTCTAGATTTTTTTCTAGATTTTTTTTCTAGATTTTTTTTCTAGATTTTTTTCTAGATTTTTTTTCTAGATTTTTTTTCTAGATTTTTTTTCTAGATTTTTTTTCTAGATTTTTTTTCTAGATTTTTTTCTAGATTTTTTTTCTAGATTTTTTTTCTAGATTTTTTTCTAGATTTTTTTTCTAGATTTTTTTTCTAGATTTTTTTCTAGATTTTTTTTCTAGATTTTTTTTCTAGATTTTTTTCTAGATTTTTTTTCTAGATTTTTTTCTAGATTTTTTTCTAGATTTTTTTTCTAGATTTTTTTCTAGATTTTTTTTCTAGATTTTTTTCTAGATTTTTTTCTAGATTTTTTTTCTAGATTTTTTTCTAGATTTTTTTTCTAGATTTTTTTTCTAGATTTTTTTCTAGATTTTTTTTCTAGATTTTTTTTCTAGATTTTTTTCTAGATTTTTTTTCTAGATTTTTTTCTAGATTTTTTTTCTAGATTTTTTTTCTAGATTTTTTTCTAGATTTTTTTCTAGATTTTTTTTCTAGATTTTTTTCTAGATTTTTTTTCTAGATTTTTTTTCTAGATTTTTTTTCTAGATTTTTTTCTAGATTTTTTTTCTAGATTTTTTTTCTAGATTTTTTTTCTAGATTTTTTTCTAGATTTTTTTTCTAGATTTTTTTTCTAGATTTTTTTCTAGATTTTTTTTCTAGATTTTTTTCTAGATTTTTTTTCTAGATTTTTTTTCTAGATTTTTTTCTAGATTTTTTTTCTAGATTTTTTTCTAGATTTTTTTCTAGATTTTTTTTCTAGATTTTTTTTCTAGATTTTTTTCTAGATTTTTTTTCTAGATTTTTTTTCTAGATTTTTTTTCTAGATTTTTTTCTAGATTTTTTTTCTAGATTTTTTTTCTAGATTTTTTTCTAGATTTTTTTCTAGATTTTTTTCTAGATTTTTTTTCTAGATTTTTTTTCTAGATTTTTTTCTAGATTTTTTTTCTAGATTTTTTTTCTAGATTTTTTTTCTAGATTTTTTTTCTAGATTTTTTTCTAGATTTTTTTTCTAGATTTTTTTTCTAGATTTTTTTCTAGATTTTTTTCTAGATTTTTTTTCTAGATTTTTTTTCTAGATTTTTTTTCTAGATTTTTTTCTAGATTTTTTTTCTAGATTTTTTTTCTAGATTTTTTTTCTAGATTTTTTTCTAGATTTTTTTTCTAGATTTTTTTTCTAGATTTTTTTTCTAGATTTTTTTTCTAGATTTTTTTCTAGATTTTTTTTCTAGATTTTTTTTCTAGATTTTTTTTCTAGATTTTTTTCTAGATTTTTTTCTAGATTTTTTTTCTAGATTTTTTTTCTAGATTTTTTTTCTAGATTTTTTTTCTAGATTTTTTTTCTAGATTTTTTTTCTAGATTTTTTTCTAGATTTTTTTTCTAGATTTTTTTTCTAGATTTTTTTTCTAGATTTTTTTTCTAGATTTTTTTCTAGATTTTTTTTCTAGATTTTTTTCTAGATTTTTTTTCTAGATTTTTTTTCTAGATTTTTTTTCTAGATTTTTTTTCTAGATTTTTTTCTAGATTTTTTTTCTAGATTTTTTTTCTAGATTTTTTTTCTAGATTTTTTTTCTAGATTTTTTTCTAGATTTTTTTTCTAGATTTTTTTCTAGATTTTTTTTCTAGATTTTTTTTCTAGATTTTTTTTCTAGATTTTTTTCTAGATTTTTTTCTAGATTTTTTTTCTAGATTTTTTTTCTAGATTTTTTTTCTAGATTTTTTTTCTAGATTTTTTTCTAGATTTTTTTTCTAGATTTTTTTTCTAGATTTTTTTTCTAGATTTTTTTCTAGATTTTTTTTCTAGATTTTTTTTCTAGATTTTTTTTCTAGATTTTTTTTCTAGATTTTTTTCTAGATTTTTTTTCTAGATTTTTTTTCTAGATTTTTTTCTAGATTTTTTTTCTAGATTTTTTTTCTAGATTTTTTTCTAGATTTTTTTTCTAGATTTTTTTTCTAGATTTTTTTCTAGATTTTTTTTCTAGATTTTTTTTCTAGATTTTTTTCTAGATTTTTTTTCTAGATTTTTTTTCTAGATTTTTTTCTAGATTTTTTTTCTAGATTTTTTTCTAGATTTTTTTCTAGATTTTTTTCTAGATTTTTTTCTAGATTTTTTTCTAGATTTTTTTCTAGATTTTTTTTCTAGATTTTTTTTCTAGATTTTTTTCTAGATTTTTTTTCTAGATTTTTTTTCTAGATTTTTTTTCTAGATTTTTTTTCTAGATTTTTTTTCTAGATTTTTTTTCTAGATTTTTTTCTAGATTTTTTTTCTAGATTTTTTTTCTAGATTTTTTTCTAGATTTTTTTCTAGATTTTTTTTCTAGATTTTTTTCTAGATTTTTTTTCTAGATTTTTTTTCTAGATTTTTTTCTAGATTTTTTTTCTAGATTTTTTTCTAGATTTTTTTTCTAGATTTTTTTTCTAGATTTTTTTCTAGATTTTTTTTCTAGATTTTTTTTCTAGATTTTTTTTCTAGATTTTTTTTCTAGATTTTTTTTCTAGATTTTTTTCTAGATTTTTTTTCTAGATTTTTTTCTAGATTTTTTTTCTAGATTTTTTTTCTAGATTTTTTTCTAGATTTTTTTTCTAGATTTTTTTCTAGATTTTTTTTCTAGATTTTTTTTCTAGATTTTTTTCTAGATTTTTTTTCTAGATTTTTTTCTAGATTTTTTTTCTAGATTTTTTTCTAGATTTTTTTCTAGATTTTTTTTCTAGATTTTTTTTCTAGATTTTTTTCTAGATTTTTTTTCTAGATTTTTTTCTAGATTTTTTTTCTAGATTTTTTTTCTAGATTTTTTTCTAGATTTTTTTTCTAGATTTTTTTTCTAGATTTTTTTTCTAGATTTTTTTCTAGATTTTTTTTCTAGATTTTTTTTCTAGATTTTTTTTCTAGATTTTTTTCTAGATTTTTTTTCTAGATTTTTTTTCTAGATTTTTTTCTAGATTTTTTTCTAGATTTTTTTTCTAGATTTTTTTCTAGATTTTTTTTCTAGATTTTTTTTCTAGATTTTTTTCTAGATTTTTTTTCTAGATTTTTTTCTAGATTTTTTTTCTAGATTTTTTTTCTAGATTTTTTTCTAGATTTTTTTTCTAGATTTTTTTCTAGATTTTTTTCTAGATTTTTTTTCTAGATTTTTTTTCTAGATTTTTTTCTAGATTTTTTTTCTAGATTTTTTTTCTAGATTTTTTTTCTAGATTTTTTTCTAGATTTTTTTTCTAGATTTTTTTTCTAGATTTTTTTTCTAGATTTTTTTCTAGATTTTTTTTCTAGATTTTTTTTCTAGATTTTTTTCTAGATTTTTTTTCTAGATTTTTTTCTAGATTTTTTTTCTAGATTTTTTTTCTAGATTTTTTTTCTAGATTTTTTTCTAGATTTTTTTTCTAGATTTTTTTTCTAGATTTTTTTCTAGATTTTTTTTCTAGATTTTTTTTCTAGATTTTTTTTCTAGATTTTTTTTCTAGATTTTTTTTCTAGATTTTTTTCTAGATTTTTTTTCTAGATTTTTTTTCTAGATTTTTTTCTAGATTTTTTTTCTAGATTTTTTTCTAGATTTTTTTTCTAGATTTTTTTTCTAGATTTTTTTCTAGATTTTTTTTCTAGATTTTTTTTCTAGATTTTTTTCTAGATTTTTTTTCTAGATTTTTTTCTAGATTTTTTTTCTAGATTTTTTTTCTAGATTTTTTTCTAGATTTTTTTTCTAGATTTTTTTTCTAGATTTTTTTCTAGATTTTTTTTCTAGATTTTTTTTCTAGATTTTTTTTCTAGATTTTTTTCTAGATTTTTTTTCTAGATTTTTTTTCTAGATTTTTTTCTAGATTTTTTTTCTAGATTTTTTTTCTAGATTTTTTTCTAGATTTTTTTTCTAGATTTTTTTTCTAGATTTTTTTCTAGATTTTTTTTCTAGATTTTTTTTCTAGATTTTTTTCTAGATTTTTTTTCTAGATTTTTTTCTAGATTTTTTTTCTAGATTTTTTTCTAGATTTTTTTCTAGATTTTTTTTCTAGATTTTTTTCTAGATTTTTTTTCTAGATTTTTTTTCTAGATTTTTTTCTAGATTTTTTTTCTAGATTTTTTTTCTAGATTTTTTTCTAGATTTTTTTTCTAGATTTTTTTTCTAGATTTTTTTTCTAGATTTTTTTTCTAGATTTTTTTTCTAGATTTTTTTTCTAGATTTTTTTCTAGATTTTTTTTCTAGATTTTTTTCTAGATTTTTTTTCTAGATTTTTTTCTAGATTTTTTTTCTAGATTTTTTTCTAGATTTTTTTTCTAGATTTTTTTTCTAGATTTTTTTCTAGATTTTTTTTCTAGATTTTTTTCTAGATTTTTTTTCTAGATTTTTTTTCTAGATTTTTTTTCTAGATTTTTTTCTAGATTTTTTTTCTAGATTTTTTTTCTAGATTTTTTTCTAGATTTTTTTTCTAGATTTTTTTTCTAGATTTTTTTCTAGATTTTTTTTCTAGATTTTTTTCTAGATTTTTTTTCTAGATTTTTTTTCTAGATTTTTTTTCTAGATTTTTTTCTAGATTTTTTTTCTAGATTTTTTTTCTAGATTTTTTTCTAGATTTTTTTCTAGATTTTTTTTCTAGATTTTTTTCTAGATTTTTTTTCTAGATTTTTTTTCTAGATTTTTTTTCTAGATTTTTTTCTAGATTTTTTTTCTAGATTTTTTTTCTAGATTTTTTTTCTAGATTTTTTTTCTAGATTTTTTTTCTAGATTTTTTTTCTAGATTTTTTTCTAGATTTTTTTTCTAGATTTTTTTTCTAGATTTTTTTTCTAGATTTTTTTCTAGATTTTTTTCTAGATTTTTTTTCTAGATTTTTTTCTAGATTTTTTTTCTAGATTTTTTTTCTAGATTTTTTTTCTAGATTTTTTTCTAGATTTTTTTTCTAGATTTTTTTCTAGATTTTTTTCTAGATTTTTTTTCTAGATTTTTTTTCTAGATTTTTTTCTAGATTTTTTTTCTAGATTTTTTTTCTAGATTTTTTTCTAGATTTTTTTTCTAGATTTTTTTTCTAGATTTTTTTTCTAGATTTTTTTTCTAGATTTTTTTCTAGATTTTTTTTCTAGATTTTTTTTCTAGATTTTTTTCTAGATTTTTTTTCTAGATTTTTTTTCTAGATTTTTTTCTAGATTTTTTTTCTAGATTTTTTTCTAGATTTTTTTTCTAGATTTTTTTTCTAGATTTTTTTCTAGATTTTTTTTCTAGATTTTTTTCTAGATTTTTTTCTAGATTTTTTTTCTAGATTTTTTTTCTAGATTTTTTTCTAGATTTTTTTTCTAGATTTTTTTTCTAGATTTTTTTTCTAGATTTTTTTCTAGATTTTTTTTCTAGATTTTTTTTCTAGATTTTTTTCTAGATTTTTTTTCTAGATTTTTTTCTAGATTTTTTTTCTAGATTTTTTTTCTAGATTTTTTTCTAGATTTTTTTTCTAGATTTTTTTTCTAGATTTTTTTTCTAGATTTTTTTCTAGATTTTTTTTCTAGATTTTTTTTCTAGATTTTTTTCTAGATTTTTTTTCTAGATTTTTTTCTAGATTTTTTTTCTAGATTTTTTTTCTAGATTTTTTTCTAGATTTTTTTTCTAGATTTTTTTTCTAGATTTTTTTCTAGATTTTTTTCTAGATTTTTTTTCTAGATTTTTTTCTAGATTTTTTTTCTAGATTTTTTTCTAGATTTTTTTCTAGATTTTTTTTCTAGATTTTTTTTCTAGATTTTTTTCTAGATTTTTTTTCTAGATTTTTTTCTAGATTTTTTTTCTAGATTTTTTTTCTAGATTTTTTTTCTAGATTTTTTTTCTAGATTTTTTTCTAGATTTTTTTTCTAGATTTTTTTTCTAGATTTTTTTTCTAGATTTTTTTCTAGATTTTTTTTCTAGATTTTTTTTCTAGATTTTTTTTCTAGATTTTTTTTCTAGATTTTTTTCTAGATTTTTTTTCTAGATTTTTTTCTAGATTTTTTTTCTAGATTTTTTTTCTAGATTTTTTTCTAGATTTTTTTTCTAGATTTTTTTTCTAGATTTTTTTTCTAGATTTTTTTTCTAGATTTTTTTTCTAGATTTTTTTTCTAGATTTTTTTTCTAGATTTTTTTTCTAGATTTTTTTCTAGATTTTTTTTCTAGATTTTTTTCTAGATTTTTTTCTAGATTTTTTTTCTAGATTTTTTTTCTAGATTTTTTTTCTAGATTTTTTTTCTAGATTTTTTTCTAGATTTTTTTTCTAGATTTTTTTTCTAGATTTTTTTTCTAGATTTTTTTTCTAGATTTTTTTCTAGATTTTTTTTCTAGATTTTTTTCTAGATTTTTTTCTAGATTTTTTTCTAGATTTTTTTTCTAGATTTTTTTTCTAGATTTTTTTCTAGATTTTTTTTCTAGATTTTTTTCTAGATTTTTTTTCTAGATTTTTTTTCTAGATTTTTTTCTAGATTTTTTTTCTAGATTTTTTTCTAGATTTTTTTTCTAGATTTTTTTTCTAGATTTTTTTTCTAGATTTTTTTCTAGATTTTTTTTCTAGATTTTTTTTCTAGATTTTTTTTCTAGATTTTTTTCTAGATTTTTTTTCTAGATTTTTTTTCTAGATTTTTTTCTAGATTTTTTTTCTAGATTTTTTTCTAGATTTTTTTTCTAGATTTTTTTCTAGATTTTTTTTCTAGATTTTTTTTCTAGATTTTTTTTCTAGATTTTTTTTCTAGATTTTTTTCTAGATTTTTTTTCTAGATTTTTTTTCTAGATTTTTTTTCTAGATTTTTTTCTAGATTTTTTTTCTAGATTTTTTTCTAGATTTTTTTTCTAGATTTTTTTCTAGATTTTTTTTCTAGATTTTTTTTCTAGATTTTTTTTCTAGATTTTTTTCTAGATTTTTTTTCTAGATTTTTTTCTAGATTTTTTTTCTAGATTTTTTTCTAGATTTTTTTTCTAGATTTTTTTTCTAGATTTTTTTTCTAGATTTTTTTTCTAGATTTTTTTTCTAGATTTTTTTTCTAGATTTTTTTTCTAGATTTTTTTTCTAGATTTTTTTTCTAGATTTTTTTCTAGATTTTTTTCTAGATTTTTTTTCTAGATTTTTTTTCTAGATTTTTTTTCTAGATTTTTTTTCTAGATTTTTTTTCTAGATTTTTTTTCTAGATTTTTTTCTAGATTTTTTTTCTAGATTTTTTTTCTAGATTTTTTTTCTAGATTTTTTTTCTAGATTTTTTTCTAGATTTTTTTTCTAGATTTTTTTCTAGATTTTTTTTCTAGATTTTTTTCTAGATTTTTTTTCTAGATTTTTTTCTAGATTTTTTTTCTAGATTTTTTTTCTAGATTTTTTTTCTAGATTTTTTTTCTAGATTTTTTTCTAGATTTTTTTTCTAGATTTTTTTCTAGATTTTTTTTCTAGATTTTTTTCTAGATTTTTTTTCTAGATTTTTTTTCTAGATTTTTTTTCTAGATTTTTTTCTAGATTTTTTTTCTAGATTTTTTTCTAGATTTTTTTTCTAGATTTTTTTTCTAGATTTTTTTTCTAGATTTTTTTTCTAGATTTTTTTTCTAGATTTTTTTCTAGATTTTTTTTCTAGATTTTTTTTCTAGATTTTTTTTCTAGATTTTTTTTCTAGATTTTTTTCTAGATTTTTTTTCTAGATTTTTTTTCTAGATTTTTTTCTAGATTTTTTTTCTAGATTTTTTTTCTAGATTTTTTTTCTAGATTTTTTTCTAGATTTTTTTTCTAGATTTTTTTTCTAGATTTTTTTCTAGATTTTTTTCTAGATTTTTTTTCTAGATTTTTTTTCTAGATTTTTTTCTAGATTTTTTTTCTAGATTTTTTTTCTAGATTTTTTTCTAGATTTTTTTTCTAGATTTTTTTTCTAGATTTTTTTTCTAGATTTTTTTTCTAGATTTTTTTCTAGATTTTTTTTCTAGATTTTTTTCTAGATTTTTTTTCTAGATTTTTTTCTAGATTTTTTTTCTAGATTTTTTTTCTAGATTTTTTTCTAGATTTTTTTTCTAGATTTTTTTCTAGATTTTTTTCTAGATTTTTTTTCTAGATTTTTTTCTAGATTTTTTTTCTAGATTTTTTTCTAGATTTTTTTTCTAGATTTTTTTTCTAGATTTTTTTTCTAGATTTTTTTCTAGATTTTTTTTCTAGATTTTTTTTCTAGATTTTTTTCTAGATTTTTTTTCTAGATTTTTTTTCTAGATTTTTTTCTAGATTTTTTTTCTAGATTTTTTTCTAGATTTTTTTTCTAGATTTTTTTCTAGATTTTTTTTCTAGATTTTTTTCTAGATTTTTTTTCTAGATTTTTTTTCTAGATTTTTTTTCTAGATTTTTTTTCTAGATTTTT
The DNA here is from genome assembly GCF_045791955.1 of Oncorhynchus clarkii lewisi. NCBI lineage: Eukaryota > Metazoa > Chordata > Actinopteri > Salmoniformes > Salmonidae > Oncorhynchus > Oncorhynchus clarkii. The sequence continues at coordinate 59,239,309 of NC_092158.1, read as the reverse complement.
TTCTAGATTTTTTTTCTAGATTTTTTTCTAGATTTTTTTTCTAGATTTTTTTTCTAGATTTTTTTCTAGATTTTTTTTCTAGATTTTTTTTCTAGATTTTTTTTCTAGATTTTTTTCTAGATTTTTTTTCTAGATTTTTTTTCTAGATTTTTTTTCTAGATTTTTTTTCTAGATTTTTTTCTAGATTTTTTTTCTAGATTTTTTTCTAGATTTTTTTTCTAGATTTTTTTTCTAGATTTTTTTCTAGATTTTTTTTCTAGATTTTTTTCTAGATTTTTTTTCTAGATTTTTTTTCTAGATTTTTTTTCTAGATTTTTTTCTAGATTTTTTTTCTAGATTTTTTTTCTAGATTTTTTTTCTAGATTTTTTTTCTAGATTTTTTTTCTAGATTTTTTTTCTAGATTTTTTTTCTAGATTTTTTTCTAGATTTTTTTTCTAGATTTTTTTCTAGATTTTTTTTCTAGATTTTTTTCTAGATTTTTTTCTAGATTTTTTTTCTAGATTTTTTTCTAGATTTTTTTTCTAGATTTTTTTTCTAGATTTTTTTTCTAGATTTTTTTTCTAGATTTTTTTCTAGATTTTTTTTCTAGATTTTTTTTCTAGATTTTTTTCTAGATTTTTTTCTAGATTTTTTTTCTAGATTTTTTTTCTAGATTTTTTTCTAGATTTTTTTTCTAGATTTTTTTTCTAGATTTTTTTTCTAGATTTTTTTCTAGATTTTTTTTCTAGATTTTTTTTCTAGATTTTTTTTCTAGATTTTTTTTCTAGATTTTTTTCTAGATTTTTTTTCTAGATTTTTTTCTAGATTTTTTTCTAGATTTTTTTTCTAGATTTTTTTCTAGATTTTTTTTCTAGATTTTTTTTCTAGATTTTTTTCTAGATTTTTTTTCTAGATTTTTTTCTAGATTTTTTTTCTAGATTTTTTTTCTAGATTTTTTTTCTAGATTTTTTTCTAGATTTTTTTTCTAGATTTTTTTCTAGATTTTTTTTCTAGATTTTTTTTCTAGATTTTTTTCTAGATTTTTTTTCTAGATTTTTTTCTAGATTTTTTTTCTAGATTTTTTTTCTAGATTTTTTTCTAGATTTTTTTTCTAGATTTTTTTCTAGATTTTTTTTCTAGATTTTTTTTCTAGATTTTTTTCTAGATTTTTTTTCTAGATTTTTTTCTAGATTTTTTTTCTAGATTTTTTTTCTAGATTTTTTTTCTAGATTTTTTTTCTAGATTTTTTTTCTAGATTTTTTTCTAGATTTTTTTCTAGATTTTTTTCTAGATTTTTTTTCTAGATTTTTTTCTAGATTTTTTTTCTAGATTTTTTTCTAGATTTTTTTTCTAGATTTTTTTCTAGATTTTTTTTCTAGATTTTTTTTCTAGATTTTTTTTCTAGATTTTTTTTCTAGATTTTTTTCTAGATTTTTTTTCTAGATTTTTTTTCTAGATTTTTTTTCTAGATTTTTTTCTAGATTTTTTTTCTAGATTTTTTTCTAGATTTTTTTTGTAGATTTTTTTTCTAGATTTTTTTTCTAGATTTTTTTCTAGATTTTTTTTCTAGATTTTTTTCTAGATTTTTTTTCTAGATTTTTTTTCTAGATTTTTTTTCTAGATTTTTTTTCTAGATTTTTTTTCTAGATTTTTTTTCTAGATTTTTTTCTAGATTTTTTTTCTAGATTTTTTTCTAGATTTTTTTCTAGATTTTTTTCTAGATTTTTTTCTAGATTTTTTTTCTAGATTTTTTTCTAGATTTTTTTCTAGATTTTTTTTCTAGATTTTTTTTCTAGATTTTTTTTCTAGATTTTTTTCTAGATTTTTTTTCTAGATTTTTTTTCTAGATTTTTTTCTAGATTTTTTTCTAGATTTTTTTTCTAGATTTTTTTTCTAGATTTTTTTCTAGATTTTTTTTCTAGATTTTTTTTCTAGATTTTTTTTCTAGATTTTTTTCTAGATTTTTTTTCTAGATTTTTTTTCTAGATTTTTTTTCTAGATTTTTTTTCTAGATTTTTTTCTAGATTTTTTTTCTAGATTTTTTTTCTAGATTTTTTTTCTAGATTTTTTTTCTAGATTTTTTTTCTAGATTTTTTTCTAGATTTTTTTTCTAGATTTTTTTTCTAGATTTTTTTCTAGATTTTTTTTCTAGATTTTTTTCTAGATTTTTTTTCTAGATTTTTTTTCTAGATTTTTTTCTAGATTTTTTTTCTAGATTTTTTTTCTAGATTTTTTTCTAGATTTTTTTTCTAGATTTTTTTCTAGATTTTTTTTCTAGATTTTTTTCTAGATTTTTTTTCTAGATTTTTTTTCTAGATTTTTTTTCTAGATTTTTTTCTAGATTTTTTTTCTAGATTTTTTTCTAGATTTTTTTTCTAGATTTTTTTTCTAGATTTTTTTCTAGATTTTTTTTCTAGATTTTTTTTGTAGATTTTTTTCTAGATTTTTTTTCTAGATTTTTTTCTAGATTTTTTTTCTAGATTTTTTTCTAGATTTTTTTTCTAGATTTTTTTTCTAGATTTTTTTCTAGATTTTTTTCTAGATTTTTTTCTAGATTTTTTTTCTAGATTTTTTTTCTAGATTTTTTTTCTAGATTTTTTTCTAGATTTTTTTTCTAGATTTTTTTTCTAGATTTTTTTCTAGATTTTTTTTCTAGATTTTTTTTCTAGATTTTTTTCTAGATTTTTTTCTAGATTTTTTTTCTAGATTTTTTTTCTAGATTTTTTTTCTAGATTTTTTTTCTAGATTTTTTTCTAGATTTTTTTTCTAGATTTTTTTTCTAGATTTTTTTCTAGATTTTTTTTCTAGATTTTTTTCTAGATTTTTTTTCTAGATTTTTTTTCTAGATTTTTTTTCTAGATTTTTTTTCTAGATTTTTTTCTAGATTTTTTTCTAGATTTTTTTCTAGATTTTTTTTCTAGATTTTTTTTCTAGATTTTTTTCTAGATTTTTTTTCTAGATTTTTTTTCTAGATTTTTTTCTAGATTTTTTTCTAGATTTTTTTTCTAGATTTTTTTTCTAGATTTTTTTTCTAGATTTTTTTTCTAGATTTTTTTTCTAGATTTTTTTTCTAGATTTTTTTTCTAGATTTTTTTTCTAGATTTTTTTTCTAGATTTTTTTTCTAGATTTTTTTCTAGATTTTTTTTCTAGATTTTTTTCTAGATTTTTTTTCTAGATTTTTTTTCTAGATTTTTTTTCTAGATTTTTTTCTAGATTTTTTTCTAGATTTTTTTTCTAGATTTTTTTCTAGATTTTTTTTCTAGATTTTTTTTCTAGATTTTTTTTCTAGATTTTTTTTCTAGATTTTTTTTCTAGATTTTTTTCTAGATTTTTTTTCTAGATTTTTTTCTAGATTTTTTTTCTAGATTTTTTTCTAGATTTTTTTTCTAGATTTTTTTCTAGATTTTTTTTCTAGATTTTTTTTCTAGATTTTTTTTCTAGATTTTTTTTCTAGATTTTTTTCTAGATTTTTTTTCTAGATTTTTTTTCTAGATTTTTTTTCTAGATTTTTTTCTAGATTTTTTTCTAGATTTTTTTCTAGATTTTTTTTCTAGATTTTTTTTCTAGATTTTTTTCTAGATTTTTTTTCTAGATTTTTTTCTAGATTTTTTTTCTAGATTTTTTTCTAGATTTTTTTTCTAGATTTTTTTCTAGATTTTTTTCTAGATTTTTTTTCTAGATTTTTTTCTAGATTTTTTTTCTAGATTTTTTTCTAGATTTTTTTCTAGATTTTTTTTCTAGATTTTTTTTCTAGATTTTTTTTCTAGATTTTTTTTCTAGATTTTTTTTCTAGATTTTTTTTCTAGATTTTTTTCTAGATTTTTTTTCTAGATTTTTTTTCTAGATTTTTTTCTAGATTTTTTTTCTAGATTTTTTTCTAGATTTTTTTTCTAGATTTTTTTTCTAGATTTTTTTCTAGATTTTTTTCTAGATTTTTTTTCTAGATTTTTTTTCTAGATTTTTTTCTAGATTTTTTTTCTAGATTTTTTTTCTAGATTTTTTTTCTAGATTTTTTTCTAGATTTTTTTTCTAGATTTTTTTTCTAGATTTTTTTTCTAGATTTTTTTTCTAGATTTTTTTCTAGATTTTTTTTCTAGATTTTTTTCTAGATTTTTTTTCTAGATTTTTTTCTAGATTTTTTTCTAGATTTTTTTCTAGATTTTTTTTCTAGATTTTTTTCTAGATTTTTTTTCTAGATTTTTTTTCTAGATTTTTTTTCTAGATTTTTTTTCTAGATTTTTTTTCTAGATTTTTTTTCTAGATTTTTTTCTAGATTTTTTTTCTAGATTTTTTTCTAGATTTTTTTTCTAGATTTTTTTTGTAGATTTTTTTTCTAGATTTTTTTTCTAGATTTTTTTCTAGATTTTTTTCTAGATTTTTTTTCTAGATTTTTTTCTAGATTTTTTTTCTAGATTTTTTTCTAGATTTTTTTTCTAGATTTTTTTTCTAGATTTTTTTTCTAGATTTTTTTCTAGATTTTTTTTCTAGATTTTTTTCTAGATTTTTTTTCTAGATTTTTTTTCTAGATTTTTTTTCTAGATTTTTTTTCTAGATTTTTTTCTAGATTTTTTTTCTAGATTTTTTTCTAGATTTTTTTTCTAGATTTTTTTTCTAGATTTTTTTCTAGATTTTTTTTCTAGATTTTTTTCTAGATTTTTTTTCTAGATTTTTTTCTAGATTTTTTTTCTAGATTTTTTTTCTAGATTTTTTTTCTAGATTTTTTTCTAGATTTTTTTTCTAGATTTTTTTTCTAGATTTTTTTTCTAGATTTTTTTCTAGATTTTTTTTCTAGATTTTTTTTCTAGATTTTTTTCTAGATTTTTTTTCTAGATTTTTTTCTAGATTTTTTTTCTAGATTTTTTTTCTAGATTTTTTTCTAGATTTTTTTTCTAGATTTTTTTCTAGATTTTTTTTCTAGATTTTTTTTCTAGATTTTTTTTCTAGATTTTTTTTCTAGATTTTTTTTCTAGATTTTTTTCTAGATTTTTTTTCTAGATTTTTTTTCTAGATTTTTTTTCTAGATTTTTTTCTAGATTTTTTTTCTAGATTTTTTTTCTAGATTTTTTTTCTAGATTTTTTTTCTAGATTTTTTTTCTAGATTTTTTTTCTAGATTTTTTTTCTAGATTTTTTTCTAGATTTTTTTTCTAGATTTTTTTTCTAGATTTTTTTTCTAGATTTTTTTTCTAGATTTTTTTCTAGATTTTTTTCTAGATTTTTTTTCTAGATTTTTTTTCTAGATTTTTTTCTAGATTTTTTTTCTAGATTTTTTTTCTAGATTTTTTTTCTAGATTTTTTTCTAGATTTTTTTTCTAGATTTTTTTTCTAGATTTTTTTTCTAGATTTTTTTTCTAGATTTTTTTCTAGATTTTTTTTCTAGATTTTTTTCTAGATTTTTTTTCTAGATTTTTTTCTAGATTTTTTTTCTAGATTTTTTTTCTAGATTTTTTTCTAGATTTTTTTTCTAGATTTTTTTCTAGATTTTTTTTCTAGATTTTTTTTGTAGATTTTTTTCTAGATTTTTTTTCTAGATTTTTTTCTAGATTTTTTTTCTAGATTTTTTTTCTAGATTTTTTTCTAGATTTTTTTCTAGATTTTTTTTCTAGATTTTTTTTCTAGATTTTTTTCTAGATTTTTTTTCTAGATTTTTTTTCTAGATTTTTTTCTAGATTTTTTTTCTAGATTTTTTTCTAGATTTTTTTTCTAGATTTTTTTCTAGATTTTTTTTCTAGATTTTTTTTCTAGATTTTTTTTCTAGATTTTTTTTCTAGATTTTTTTCTAGATTTTTTTTCTAGATTTTTTTTCTAGATTTTTTTTCTAGATTTTTTTCTAGATTTTTTTTCTAGATTTTTTTCTAGATTTTTTTTCTAGATTTTTTTCTAGATTTTTTTTCTAGATTTTTTTTCTAGATTTTTTTTCTAGATTTTTTTCTAGATTTTTTTTCTAGATTTTTTTCTAGATTTTTTTTCTAGATTTTTTTCTAGATTTTTTTTCTAGATTTTTTTTCTAGATTTTTTTTCTAGATTTTTTTCTAGATTTTTTTTCTAGATTTTTTTTCTAGATTTTTTTCTAGATTTTTTTTCTAGATTTTTTTCTAGATTTTTTTTCTAGATTTTTTTCTAGATTTTTTTCTAGATTTTTTTTCTAGATTTTTTTCTAGATTTTTTTTCTAGATTTTTTTCTAGATTTTTTTTCTAGATTTTTTTCTAGATTTTTTTTCTAGATTTTTTTTCTAGATTTTTTTCTAGATTTTTTTTCTAGATTTTTTTCTAGATTTTTTTTCTAGATTTTTTTTCTAGATTTTTTTTCTAGATTTTTTTTCTAGATTTTTTTTCTAGATTTTTTTTCTAGATTTTTTTTCTAGATTTTTTTTCTAGATTTTTTTCTAGATTTTTTTTCTAGATTTTTTTCTAGATTTTTTTTCTAGATTTTTTTTGTAGATTTTTTTCTAGATTTTTTTCTAGATTTTTTTCTAGATTTTTTTTCTAGATTTTTTTCTAGATTTTTTTTCTAGATTTTTTTTCTAGATTTTTTTTCTAGATTTTTTTCTAGATTTTTTTTCTAGATTTTTTTTCTAGATTTTTTTTCTAGATTTTTTTCTAGATTTTTTTCTAGATTTTTTTTCTAGATTTTTTTTCTAGATTTTTTTTCTAGATTTTTTTCTAGATTTTTTTTCTAGATTTTTTTTCTAGATTTTTTTCTAGATTTTTTTCTAGATTTTTTTCTAGATTTTTTTTCTAGATTTTTTTTCTAGATTTTTTTCTAGATTTTTTTTCTAGATTTTTTTTCTAGATTTTTTTTCTAGATTTTTTTCTAGATTTTTTTTCTAGATTTTTTTTCTAGATTTTTTTTCTAGATTTTTTTCTAGATTTTTTTTCTAGATTTTTTTTCTAGATTTTTTTTCTAGATTTTTTTTCTAGATTTTTTTCTAGATTTTTTTTCTAGATTTTTTTTCTAGATTTTTTTTCTAGATTTTTTTTCTAGATTTTTTTCTAGATTTTTTTTCTAGATTTTTTTTCTAGATTTTTTTTCTAGATTTTTTTTCTAGATTTTTTTTCTAGATTTTTTTCTAGATTTTTTTTCTAGATTTTTTTCTAGATTTTTTTTCTAGATTTTTTTTCTAGATTTTTTTTCTAGATTTTTTTTCTAGATTTTTTTTCTAGATTTTTTTCTAGATTTTTTTTCTAGATTTTTTTTCTAGATTTTTTTTCTAGATTTTTTTTCTAGATTTTTTTTCTAGATTTTTTTTCTAGATTTTTTTCTAGATTTTTTTCTAGATTTTTTTTCTAGATTTTTTTTCTAGATTTTTTTTCTAGATTTTTTTTCTAGATTTTTTTTCTAGATTTTTTTTCTAGATTTTTTTTCTAGATTTTTTTTCTAGATTTTTTTTCTAGATTTTTTTTCTAGATTTTTTTCTAGATTTTTTTTCTAGATTTTTTTTCTAGATTTTTTTTCTAGATTTTTTTTCTAGATTTTTTTCTAGATTTTTTTTCTAGATTTTTTTTCTAGATTTTTTTTCTAGATTTTTTTCTAGATTTTTTTTCTAGATTTTTTTTCTAGATTTTTTTTCTAGATTTTTTTCTAGATTTTTTTTCTAGATTTTTTTCTAGATTTTTTTTCTAGATTTTTTTCTAGATTTTTTTTCTAGATTTTTTTTCTAGATTTTTTTCTAGATTTTTTTTCTAGATTTTTTTCTAGATTTTTTTTCTAGATTTTTTTTCTAGATTTTTTTCTAGATTTTTTTTCTAGATTTTTTTCTAGATTTTTTTTCTAGATTTTTTTTCTAGATTTTTTTTCTAGATTTTTTTTCTAGATTTTTTTTCTAGATTTTTTTTCTAGATTTTTTTCTAGATTTTTTTTCTAGATTTTTTTTCTAGATTTTTTTCTAGATTTTTTTTCTAGATTTTTTTCTAGATTTTTTTTCTAGATTTTTTTCTAGATTTTTTTTCTAGATTTTTTTCTAGATTTTTTTCTAGATTTTTTTTCTAGATTTTTTTTCTAGATTTTTTTTCTAGATTTTTTTTCTAGATTTTTTTTCTAGATTTTTTTCTAGATTTTTTTTCTAGATTTTTTTTCTAGATTTTTTTTCTAGATTTTTTTCTAGATTTTTTTTCTAGATTTTTTTTCTAGATTTTTTTTCTAGATTTTTTTCTAGATTTTTTTTCTAGATTTTTTTTCTAGATTTTTTTTCTAGATTTTTTTTCTAGATTTTTTTTCTAGATTTTTTTTCTAGATTTTTTTTCTAGATTTTTTTCTAGATTTTTTTTCTAGATTTTTTTTCTAGATTTTTTTTCTAGATTTTTTTCTAGATTTTTTTTCTAGATTTTTTTCTAGATTTTTTTTCTAGATTTTTTTTCTAGATTTTTTTCTAGATTTTTTTTCTAGATTTTTTTCTAGATTTTTTTCTAGATTTTTTTTCTAGATTTTTTTCTAGATTTTTTTTCTAGATTTTTTTCTAGATTTTTTTTCTAGATTTTTTTTCTAGATTTTTTTTCTAGATTTTTTTTCTAGATTTTTTTTCTAGATTTTTTTTCTAGATTTTTTTCTAGATTTTTTTCTAGATTTTTTTTCTAGATTTTTTTCTAGATTTTTTTTCTAGATTTTTTTCTAGATTTTTTTTCTAGATTTTTTTCTAGATTTTTTTTCTAGATTTTTTTTCTAGATTTTTTTCTAGATTTTTTTTCTAGATTTTTTTCTAGATTTTTTTCTAGATTTTTTTTCTAGATTTTTTTTCTAGATTTTTTTCTAGATTTTTTTTCTAGATTTTTTTCTAGATTTTTTTTCTAGATTTTTTTCTAGATTTTTTTTCTAGATTTTTTTTCTAGATTTTTTTTCTAGATTTTTTTCTAGATTTTTTTTCTAGATTTTTTTTCTAGATTTTTTTTCTAGATTTTTTTCTAGATTTTTTTTCTAGATTTTTTTTCTAGATTTTTTTTCTAGATTTTTTTTCTAGATTTTTTTTCTAGATTTTTTTTCTAGATTTTTTTCTAGATTTTTTTTCTAGATTTTTTTTCTAGATTTTTTTTCTAGATTTTTTTCTAGATTTTTTTTCTAGATTTTTTTTCTAGATTTTTTTTCTAGATTTTTTTTCTAGATTTTTTTCTAGATTTTTTTTCTAGATTTTTTTCTAGATTTTTTTTCTAGATTTTTTTTCTAGATTTTTTTCTAGATTTTTTTCTAGATTTTTTTTCTAGATTTTTTTTCTAGATTTTTTTTCTAGATTTTTTTTCTAGATTTTTTTTCTAGATTTTTTTTCTAGATTTTTTTTCTAGATTTTTTTTCTAGATTTTTTTTCTAGATTTTTTTTCTAGATTTTTTTCTAGATTTTTTTTCTAGATTTTTTTTCTAGATTTTTTTCTAGATTTTTTTCTAGATTTTTTTCTAGATTTTTTTTCTAGATTTTTTTCTAGATTTTTTTTCTAGATTTTTTTTCTAGATTTTTTTCTAGATTTTTTTCTAGATTTTTTTTCTAGATTTTTTTTCTAGATTTTTTTTCTAGATTTTTTTTCTAGATTTTTTTCTAGATTTTTTTTCTAGATTTTTTTCTAGATTTTTTTTCTAGATTTTTTTCTAGATTTTTTTTCTAGATTTTTTTTCTAGATTTTTTTCTAGATTTTTTTTCTAGATTTTTTTTCTAGATTTTTTTTCTAGATTTTTTTTCTAGATTTTTTTCTAGATTTTTTTTCTAGATTTTTTTCTAGATTTTTTTCTAGATTTTTTTTCTAGATTTTTTTTCTAGATTTTTTTTCTAGATTTTTTTTCTAGATTTTTTTTCTAGATTTTTTTTCTAGATTTTTTTTCTAGATTTTTTTTCTAGATTTTTTTTCTAGATTTTTTTTCTAGATTTTTTTTCTAGATTTTTTTTCTAGATTTTTTTCTAGATTTTTTTTCTAGATTTTTTTCTAGATTTTTTTCTAGATTTTTTTTCTAGATTTTTTTCTAGATTTTTTTTCTAGATTTTTTTTCTAGATTTTTTTTCTAGATTTTTTTTCTAGATTTTTTTTCTAGATTTTTTTCTAGATTTTTTTTCTAGATTTTTTTCTAGATTTTTTTTCTAGATTTTTTTTCTAGATTTTTTTTCTAGATTTTTTTCTAGATTTTTTTTCTAGATTTTTTTTCTAGATTTTTTTTCTAGATTTTTTTCTAGATTTTTTTTCTAGATTTTTTTCTAGATTTTTTTCTAGATTTTTTTTCTAGATTTTTTTTCTAGATTTTTTTTCTAGATTTTTTTCTAGATTTTTTTTCTAGATTTTTTTTCTAGATTTTTTTTCTAGATTTTTTTTCTAGATTTTTTTCTAGATTTTTTTTCTAGATTTTTTTCTAGATTTTTTTTCTAGATTTTTTTTCTAGATTTTTTTTCTAGATTTTTTTCTAGATTTTTTTTCTAGATTTTTTTTCTAGATTTTTTTTCTAGATTTTTTTCTAGATTTTTTTTCTAGATTTTTTTCTAGATTTTTTTTCTAGATTTTTTTCTAGATTTTTTTTCTAGATTTTTTTCTAGATTTTTTTTCTAGATTTTTTTTCTAGATTTTTTTCTAGATTTTTTTTCTAGATTTTTTTCTAGATTTTTTTTCTAGATTTTTTTTCTAGATTTTTTTTCTAGATTTTTTTTCTAGATTTTTTTTCTAGATTTTTTTTCTAGATTTTTTTTCTAGATTTTTTTTCTAGATTTTTTTCTAGATTTTTTTTCTAGATTTTTTTCTAGATTTTTTTTCTAGATTTTTTTTCTAGATTTTTTTCTAGATTTTTTTTCTAGATTTTTTTCTAGATTTTTTTTCTAGATTTTTTTTCTAGATTTTTTTTCTAGATTTTTTTTCTAGATTTTTTTTCTAGATTTTTTTTCTAGATTTTTTTTCTAGATTTTTTTCTAGATTTTTTTTCTAGATTTTTTTCTAGATTTTTTTTCTAGATTTTTTTTCTAGATTTTTTTTCTAGATTTTTTTCTAGATTTTTTTTCTAGATTTTTTTTCTAGATTTTTTTCTAGATTTTTTTTCTAGATTTTTTTTCTAGATTTTTTTTCTAGATTTTTTTCTAGATTTTTTTTCTAGATTTTTTTTCTAGATTTTTTTTCTAGATTTTTTTTCTAGATTTTTTTCTAGATTTTTTTTCTAGATTTTTTTCTAGATTTTTTTCTAGATTTTTTTCTAGATTTTTTTTCTAGATTTTTTTTCTAGATTTTTTTTCTAGATTTTTTTTCTAGATTTTTTTCTAGATTTTTTTTCTAGATTTTTTTTCTAGATTTTTTTCTAGATTTTTTTTCTAGATTTTTTTCTAGATTTTTTTTCTAGATTTTTTTTCTAGATTTTTTTTCTAGATTTTTTTTCTAGATTTTTTTTCTAGATTTTTTTTCTAGATTTTTTTCTAGATTTTTTTTCTAGATTTTTTTTCTAGATTTTTTTCTAGATTTTTTTTCTAGATTTTTTTCTAGATTTTTTTTCTAGATTTTTTTCTAGATTTTTTTTCTAGATTTTTTTTCTAGATTTTTTTCTAGATTTTTTTTCTAGATTTTTTTCTAGATTTTTTTTCTAGATTTTTTTTCTAGATTTTTTTTCTAGATTTTTTTCTAGATTTTTTTTCTAGATTTTTTTCTAGATTTTTTTTCTAGATTTTTTTCTAGATTTTTTTCTAGATTTTTTTTCTAGATTTTTTTTCTAGATTTTTTTCTAGATTTTTTTCTAGATTTTTTTCTAGATTTTTTTTCTAGATTTTTTTTCTAGATTTTTTTTCTAGATTTTTTTTCTAGATTTTTTTCTAGATTTTTTTCTAGATTTTTTTTCTAGATTTTTTTTCTAGATTTTTTTCTAGATTTTTTTCTAGATTTTTTTTCTAGATTTTTTTTCTAGATTTTTTTCTAGATTTTTTTTCTAGATTTTTTTTCTAGATTTTTTTTCTAGATTTTTTTTCTAGATTTTTTTTCTAGATTTTTTTCTAGATTTTTTTCTAGATTTTTTTTCTAGATTTTTTTCTAGATTTTTTTTCTAGATTTTTTTTCTAGATTTTTTTTCTAGATTTTTTTCTAGATTTTTTTTCTAGATTTTTTTTCTAGATTTTTTTCTAGATTTTTTTTCTAGATTTTTTTCTAGATTTTTTTTCTAGATTTTTTTCTAGATTTTTTTTCTAGATTTTTTTTCTAGATTTTTTTTCTAGATTTTTTTCTAGATTTTTTTTCTAGATTTTTTTCTAGATTTTTTTTCTAGATTTTTTTTCTAGATTTTTTTTCTAGATTTTTTTTGTAGATTTTTTTTCTAGATTTTTTTTCTAGATTTTTTTTCTAGATTTTTTTCTAGATTTTTTTCTAGATTTTTTTTCTAGATTTTTTTTCTAGATTTTTTTTCTAGATTTTTTTCTAGATTTTTTTTCTAGATTTTTTTTCTAGATTTTTTTTCTAGATTTTTTTCTAGATTTTTTTTCTAGATTTTTTTTCTAGATTTTTTTCTAGATTTTTTTTCTAGATTTTTTTTCTAGATTTTTTTCTAGATTTTTTTTCTAGATTTTTTTTCTAGATTTTTTTTCTAGATTTTTTTTCTAGATTTTTTTCTAGATTTTTTTTCTAGATTTTTTTCTAGATTTTTTTTCTAGATTTTTTTTCTAGATTTTTTTCTAGATTTTTTTTCTAGATTTTTTTCTAGATTTTTTTTCTAGATTTTTTTCTAGATTTTTTTTCTAGATTTTTTTTCTAGATTTTTTTCTAGATTTTTTTTCTAGATTTTTTTCTAGATTTTTTTTCTAGATTTTTTTTCTAGATTTTTTTCTAGATTTTTTTTCTAGATTTTTTTTCTAGATTTTTTTTCTAGATTTTTTTTCTAGATTTTTTTTCTAGATTTTTTTCTAGATTTTTTTTCTAGATTTTTTTCTAGATTTTTTTTCTAGATTTTTTTCTAGATTTTTTTTCTAGATTTTTTTTCTAGATTTTTTTTCTAGATTTTTTTCTAGATTTTTTTTCTAGATTTTTTTTCTAGATTTTTTTTCTAGATTTTTTTTCTAGATTTTTTTTCTAGATTTTTTTTCTAGATTTTTTTCTAGATTTTTTTTCTAGATTTTTTTCTAGATTTTTTTTCTAGATTTTTTTTCTAGATTTTTTTTCTAGATTTTTTTTCTAGATTTTTTTTCTAGATTTTTTTTCTAGATTTTTTTTCTAGATTTTTTTTCTAGATTTTTTTCTAGATTTTTTTTCTAGATTTTTTTCTAGATTTTTTTTCTAGATTTTTTTCTAGATTTTTTTTCTAGATTTTTTTTCTAGATTTTTTTCTAGATTTTTTTTCTAGATTTTTTTTCTAGATTTTTTTTCTAGATTTTTTTCTAGATTTTTTTTCTAGATTTTTTTCTAGATTTTTTTTCTAGATTTTTTTCTAGATTTTTTTTCTAGATTTTTTTTCTAGATTTTTTTTCTAGATTTTTTTCTAGATTTTTTTTCTAGATTTTTTTCTAGATTTTTTTTCTAGATTTTTTTTCTAGATTTTTTTTCTAGATTTTTTTTCTAGATTTTTTTTCTAGATTTTTTTCTAGATTTTTTTTCTAGATTTTTTTCTAGATTTTTTTTCTAGATTTTTTTTCTAGATTTTTTTCTAGATTTTTTTTCTAGATTTTTTTTCTAGATTTTTTTCTAGATTTTTTTTCTAGATTTTTTTTCTAGATTTTTTTTCTAGATTTTTTTCTAGATTTTTTTTCTAGATTTTTTTTCTAGATTTTTTTCTAGATTTTTTTCTAGATTTTTTTTCTAGATTTTTTTCTAGATTTTTTTCTAGATTTTTTTTCTAGATTTTTTTTCTAGATTTTTTTTCTAGATTTTTTTCTAGATTTTTTTTCTAGATTTTTTTCTAGATTTTTTTCTAGATTTTTTTTCTAGATTTTTTTTCTAGATTTTTTTTCTAGATTTTTTTTCTAGATTTTTTTTCTAGATTTTTTTCTAGATTTTTTTTCTAGATTTTTTTTCTAGATTTTTTTCTAGATTTTTTTTCTAGATTTTTTTCTAGATTTTTTTCTAGATTTTTTTTCTAGATTTTTTTCTAGATTTTTTTTCTAGATTTTTTTCTAGATTTTTTTTCTAGATTTTTTTTCTAGATTTTTTTTCTAGATTTTTTTTCTAGATTTTTTTCTAGATTTTTTTTCTAGATTTTTTTTCTAGATTTTTTTTCTAGATTTTTTTCTAGATTTTTTTTCTAGATTTTTTTCTAGATTTTTTTTCTAGATTTTTTTCTAGATTTTTTTTCTAGATTTTTTTTCTAGATTTTTTTTCTAGATTTTTTTCTAGATTTTTTTCTAGATTTTTTTCTAGATTTTTTTCTAGATTTTTTTCTAGATTTTTTTTCTAGATTTTTTTTCTAGATTTTTTTCTAGATTTTTTTTCTAGATTTTTTTCTAGATTTTTTTTCTAGATTTTTTTTCTAGATTTTTTTTCTAGATTTTTTTTCTAGATTTTTTTCTAGATTTTTTTTCTAGATTTTTTTTCTAGATTTTTTTTCTAGATTTTTTTCTAGATTTTTTTTCTAGATTTTTTTCTAGATTTTTTTTCTAGATTTTTTTTCTAGATTTTTTTTCTAGATTTTTTTTCTAGATTTTTTTCTAGATTTTTTTTCTAGATTTTTTTTCTAGATTTTTTTTCTAGATTTTTTTTCTAGATTTTTTTTCTAGATTTTTTTTCTAGATTTTTTTTCTAGATTTTTTTTCTAGATTTTTTTCTAGATTTTTTTTCTAGATTTTTTTTCTAGATTTTTTTTCTAGATTTTTTTTCTAGATTTTTTTCTAGATTTTTTTTGTAGATTTTTTTCTAGATTTTTTTTCTAGATTTTTTTTCTAGATTTTTTTTCTAGATTTTTTTTCTAGATTTTTTTTCTAGATTTTTTTTCTAGATTTTTTTTCTAGATTTTTTTTCTAGATTTTTTTTCTAGATTTTTTTTCTAGATTTTTTTTCTAGATTTTTTTTCTAGATTTTTTTCTAGATTTTTTTTCTAGATTTTTTTTCTAGATTTTTTTTCTAGATTTTTTTCTAGATTTTTTTTCTAGATTTTTTTTCTAGATTTTTTTCTAGATTTTTTTTCTAGATTTTTTTCTAGATTTTTTTTCTAGATTTTTTTTCTAGATTTTTTTTCTAGATTTTTTTCTAGATTTTTTTTCTAGATTTTTTTCTAGATTTTTTTTCTAGATTTTTTTTCTAGATTTTTTTTCTAGATTTTTTTTCTAGATTTTTTTCTAGATTTTTTTTCTAGATTTTTTTTCTAGATTTTTTTTCTAGATTTTTTTTCTAGATTTTTTTTCTAGATTTTTTTTCTAGATTTTTTTTCTAGATTTTTTTTCTAGATTTTTTTTCTAGATTTTTTTTCTAGATTTTTTTTCTAGATTTTTTTTCTAGATTTTTTTTCTAGATTTTTTTTCTAGATTTTTTTTCTAGATTTTTTTTCTAGATTTTTTTCTAGATTTTTTTTCTAGATTTTTTTCTA